>NC_090922.1:1241913804-1243234048 GCF_040938575.1 Ambystoma mexicanum | reverse complement strand
GCTCTGAGTGTCCTCCATTTTGGGATGCCCAGGCCATGCCATAGGAATTAATGGATTCCCGAACAAATTCAAGATGGCCAATGTGGCCTCTTGGTTTCCTTTGCCTATACACCTTGTTTTTTTTTATTTAAATGTTTTATATATTATTTTCATACAAACAACAAAATTAACGTACCTTGTTTTTTTAAAGTCCGGAGAAGCCCTGGATCTGTTCCCTTCCCCTGATTGGATGTTGGGTGGAAGAACCATATATGGCCCTGGGAGGAAGCCAATGCTAGACTGGCTGAAGCCTTCCCAGGGACTGTGTGCTGACAGCCCACTCCTGGGTGGATCCTGTGTGAATGGAGTGAGGGGTCCAAATGCACTCTGTGTTGTGGGTGTCTGGTTTTGGTTGTATGACACAATGCCTGAGCCAGCCCTGATTGAAACTGGTATGAATGCACTGTAGTGCTCTGAAAGTATGGGGAGCAGCCTCCAATCCACATCCTGTGTTTTGGGTGTCTGGATTTGGGTGAAAGGCCTGAATAATTGTGAGCCTGATTGGGTGCTGCCTGCATGAATGCACGTGTGTGCAATTGGCTGGCTGAGCTTGGCTCAGTCTCATTGAATGGGGAGTGTTTTGAGCGATTCTCCTCTGAATCTATATATGTAATAACTGGATCCCATATTGATTTGCGTTTTGTTAATGTATCAACATGCGTGTCTGTTTTCTTCTCCCTAGCTCAAACATGCCATAGCACTAGTCCACACACACAGGAAAGGTGCTTCTTTTGACTTCCAGTTATGTGAAATTACCAAACTAGCATCGATTAGCATATGATTGTCCTGTTTTTCATGGAGTGCTCCCACAGTGAATAGTCTCCTGCCAGAATACATTACCCAAGAGAACTACCAATTGGTCTCATGTTAGATGAATTGCCACTACTTTATGTATCAGATTCATAATAGCAGGCCAAAAGGGCTTAATTCAGGGGCAATGCACTATATGCGCCATGGATCTGACACCCTTGCATTCTCTCTAACATTGCAAAGTAGCATTGGGGTACATCTTGTGGGGTCAAATACCAGCAGTATATTATCTGATTCTTCTACATAATGTTTGTGCAAATGGAGGATGTTGATGCCCTTTTCCATATGTGTGCCCAAAATGACAGGGAGATTGTACACCTTAGTTATTCTTTCCATCATGTCATGCAAGTAAACAATTCTTCAGTATTGCCATCATTCAAAATCATATATATTTTAGAGACTTTTTATTGAAAGGTTGAAAGATACCTACTTCTGAAAGGCCGTAAATTCCCTTTCTCTTCCATTCCTAATCGGTGCCTGGGACACCTAATGATGGTGTACGTAACAAAATGTCTGTTTCCTGTAGAGTAAATGCTGTCTTAAACTGTCCAAATGTAAGTGGAACACCCTTCTCATCTAATTTGCTCAATGTATTGAAGCCCCCATCTGTCCACCCAAGAAAAGTGCACCCATTCATCCCGGCGTAAAACTAGGTTTTCTGAAAACTGGGGTCACGGGAGCCGGATAGGAGGAATATACATGTGTTTTTAAGGTATGGTTTTATGCATAAACAGATAATTGTATAGGCTGCTAAGGACATGCATTTTCACAACCCAAACACTTTGATGGTAATATGTTGATGAAATAGGCATGGTCTGCTTGGTTAAGTGACAGTATCAGGAGTCTGCAACCTTTGGCTCTCTAAATATTTTGGACTACAAATCCCATCAGCTGTAGGGAACCGGAGGCATGATGAGTGTTGTAGTCCAAAACATATGGTTCCTGTAAGAACACATTGGACATGGAGAACCTTGGTGGGATATTCAATACAGAGTTAACTCAAGCGGAGATCCCACAGTGTAGTGTACAATGCAGACCTTTGCAGATGGATGCAAGACAGTAAGTCTCCTTGAAGTATCTTTGGCTCAACTTTAGGAATGTGTTCTCAGTTCTGATTTTTGAACAGGACTGCAGGTGCTAGGCAAGGTAGATTTAACAAGCTTACATTTTGCTACAGATACTAGTAACTACTTAGGTTTTTCCTTAAAAAAATATTTTATGGAAAATCAAACAACTTGGAGTCAACGTTTACTGATCTAATGGGTTTTGTCTATACAAAATCAAACTAAAAATGTCTAAAATTATCTTTCTGGTTGTTTTCAGCAGTACTGGATCCTAGCTCGTCAGGCTTAGACACAGATGTATTAGGCTAACGTATGTTCTGGGGTAGGGACTGATGGCGTATTTTACATTCAGTATTAGTTGATTTTCTAAAGCTCAAACCAGTTGAATGGGAACGGACAAAGGCCCAGTTGATCTACCCATATCTTTAATAGGCCCAGCCAGATGTGATTGTACTTTAAGATATGGTATCCCAATTCATAATGCTAAATTGCTTCTAGTTTATCTAAAACCCACTTTGGCATCCCTAGTTCATTGGAGAATAGCAGGCATGGCTTGTATTTGTATTTGTATTAACATGCCAGAGTATTGTGCCTCAAGGCAATTAACAGTGCTTGCAAATTATCTAGTTGCTGTTCCCCTTTTCCCAGGCAAGCATTCTCAGTGAAAGGGTGAATGTATTTACCTTTTGCCAATATTCCCAAAGTATTTACAGATGATACAGAAGACTTTAGCTTCTATGTAACTAAATCTGTAGCATGATTACACTGTTTTTGAATGTTTAGTATATAATCAAATGTTCTGCTTCGAGCCCCTTTACTATATGTGGTATAGAATTCCTTGTTTAATGGATTCCTTCTTCCCATAAATTCTTCATCGTTTCAAATGAGCCCCCAAGAGCACACTGGTACAGTACTGTTTCATTGTAATCATAGAGGGCATTTCGTTTCTCCTTGTTTTATCTGACAAATCAATGGCGCCTAATGCACAAAGTGAAGTTTCTGATACATAAATGGAGCCTCATATGCCGTTTTATTGGAGTTTGTTTTGGTTTTGGCACATATGGTGACACTTTGCACCTATGTTAGTTCTTTAATGCCAATATTTGGCCAAAGAAAGTTACAGAGGAATGATAAAAAGGAAAGGGTGATGAGAAGTAGAATATGTGGTTGCCATGGTAGCTGGCAATGTCTCAAGAGTAAATTGCCATCCTAGTATTTTGTCGTAGAGCCTCATCCTAGTATTGTGTCCTCCTGCATTGTCACTAATACTAATCTCTCGTCCCTTTGCCCTATTCTTAGTCTCTTGTCATAATTGTTGTAGTCTTGGGTGCAAGTCCCTCGCACTCTTAGACTCTTGTGCCTGGTCTCTCAACTTCTTCCTAGTCCCCGGCCATCCCCTTGCTTGCTGTCATTGTCTTAGTCTCTCTTCCAAGTTTCTCATTGTACTCCTAGTCTATAATTCTATTCCTAGACCGGGTCCCTCCTCCTAGTTTCTAATCTAAATTCCTCATCTCTATTCCTACTTCTTCATCCTAGTCCCTTCGAGTATTCCCTCACACTAGACCCTCACCTTAGCCTTCATCTTTTGTTCAATTCCTTGTCCCTTGTCCTAGTGTAAGTTCCTAGTCCCCTGTCATCTCTTCTCCTTTTCTAGTTTCTTGTCTCACAACCTAGTCTTGCATCTATCTTCCTCATCACCAAACCTAGTACCTCATCCAAATTCTTTGCTCCATTTCCTTGTTACAATCCCTCATCCTATGCCCCCTCCCTCATCCTATGCCCCATCTGATTTCACTGGTAACTCATCCTATTCCCCATCCCTCATCTTGTTCACTAGCTCTTTTCCTAGTCACAGGCTCCGTTCTAGTAAATCTTGCACACAGTCTCTCATTCCCCTGTATTACTTTATCTATATTTTGTTCATCTTCCTCTCCATATGTTCCTCTTGTGTTTCTCTCTTCCCTTGATCTCACTGGGGAGTGTGGCACTTCTTACGGTGAAATATAGAAAAGGGGAAAAAAATAATGAAAGGCTTCATGGACGCTGACAGCATAAAATGTGATTCAAATAGCAAGAATTGTGGGTTGGGGTTTTATAGTGTGTTTAGCATTATTGATGATGCTACGTGAGATGTTGGAGGTCACAAGCATTTTACAGCCCCCTCAGGCAGGCTGAATAACCTGCAGGCTTTGTGCCTCAGTTGCTGATATAAAAATGTAAAGGTATTTAATAAACCAGCATAGGCTAACGGGTCACGAAATAAGTGGCGCTAAAAAGAGTGTTCCATCAGCTTGCAAGTTCTTTGAGCTAGCCATGCTCTTTATGGGGTCTACATCTAGGTTGCATCATCTATAAGGCTGTAACCCTGAAGGTCCCCAAGTTACCTCACTAAGAAACTCTGCATTTCTGGAGGCCTGCGGTCCACCAGAAGGACATGTGCAGACTTGACCTTCGCCGGTGCACAAAGGAAAAAACAAGACAACAGGGCTTCTCTGTCTGTCCCAATGCTCTGGAACCTTCTTACCATCAACATCTGATTCCCCCCATTGCTACAGTTCAGGAAAGAGCTCGAGACCTTCGTCTTCAAGGAATGTCTCCTTACTAACAACTCTATCCACATGCCCTCCACACCTGAGACTCTGTGATCTCACGGTTTCCTCATCTGGTTGCTTGTAGATCCCTTGCTGCCAATTGCTTTCCCACCCTTATTTCTCTGCTTCTCTCACTGTGCTCTTCCCCCTAGGATTGTAAACTGCTCACTCAGGGGGCATCGAAGCGCTGTTAAAGGGAAACGTCTTAGCTGCGTATTTATAACTCACTTAATACCCAGAGGTTTCTAAGCGCTGACCCGGGGATCGAACCTGTGTTGCTTCGTGTCTCCTTGTTTGCAAGGCGAGCACTTTGTCGCTGAGCTATCTTCCCGAACCCAAGTCCGCACTCAAGAAATACCCTCATAATAATGTGTGCCTATTAATTGTTTTTCCCAAAATGATTTACTTTTCTAGTACTTATTTCCCCACATCAGAGATGTAGGTTTCTTCAGAAAAGTCTCTCATTATCAATTTTAGTCTGTTTTAGTCTAAATCTGTCTTCAAATCCTGTAAAGATACTAGTAAACCGATATCTCTTCCTGACCACTTTCACCAATGCATCTGGTGTCTAGAACAGCACCATAACGCTGAGGTACATGGTTCATGTCAATTGATTTAAACCAAAACTGTGACAGACCAGGTCAACAAGGTCTGGTGAGGCAACATGTTTGTCCCCTTTGACTTAATTTCCACAGCATTCTTTTGGGCAGAAGGAGATCCAGATCCTGTAGCAAATCTTCCCATCAGCGCTATTGACCCAGGCCTCTGTCTTCTCACCCCCTGAGGATTCTGCCTCCAATCCAAAATTAAGTGACAGGGTGGATTTCCCACCACAAGTTCTACTCAGGCAGAATGGGAAAGATTTTGGGCTGCCATTCTCTTTTTTGAACAGGTCCATCTTCCCTATCTGTTCCATCTGCACCATCTCAGCCTACTGCCCATTCACTGCACAGTGGAGACCGAAGACCATCTTCTCACTGCACACCTCCACGTTCTGTGGAGGTTTGCAGACGTTTGCTTTCCTTCACTACAACTGGTGCTGCATCATGTGTCTTCGGCACTGGCTTCACTAGTTTCATTCTCCCTATACCCCTTGCCTGTGCTCCCTCAGGCATCATATAATTATCCCCACAGCCTGATCTTGGGAGCCCGTCAGTGGGTCACTGCACATAGTCACATCTCTGGCCATCTTTGCGGAAGAGGAGGCTGGGTATGTCTTTGGCTTTCAGTGTGGCGAGAACCAGGGTGTTTTTGATTAGGGGTTACTTGATTTGGCTCAAGGGCTTAATGAGGCAAATGCCATTTGTTCCTCTGTGGATTACGAAATAGGACTTGTGTAGTGAAGTTGAATCATTCCACAACACGTTGTTCAGGTCTGTGTGGTGGAAGCTGTCTTCAATTCCAAAAGAAGCCTTAGGATTCACCATGTCTCGTATGGGCGTAGACAAGCCACTAACCTGTAACACTCGGTCTTCTGATGTCTGTCCTGTGAGGAAGGCATGGCATCGAACAGTAAATGAAATGAAATGAAATAAAATTAAATGAAATTATATTTTATTTATATCGCGCTCATACACAAGTTGTTTCAGAGCCTCTGAGGTTGGTGTAGGAGAAGGGCCAAGGGAGGCCGGCCAGAGAGTGAGGGGAAAGGATGGTGAAGGTATACCGATGAGGAGGATCTCAGTCTTGTTAGCATTTAGACAAAGATCATTGGCGGCACACCAGTTTTGAATGGCGATTAGGCAATCGGAGATGAGGGAAGGAGAGGAGGTGACTGAGGGAAGCCAGAAAATGAGTTGTGTCATCAGCATAACACTTGAATGGCCATTAGGAGACACAGACACAATGGATACAAGTTTTGAAAACCTTTATTTACCTTTTTGATTGGGATGGTAGATTTCCTAACTGACCCTAACTCTAAAATGGGAGTAATCTCGACCATTACACAATAACAAACACGTCCAGTCAGTCAGGTCAAAATAAAAAGGCCTACACTAATAAAACCTAACTTTGCCCTCCTTTTTAGAATTACAAATGTGTTAAGAGAATACAAAAATGAAAATAGTGTTTCAAAAGGAAATGTCAGAATTGCTTCAGCACCAACTCCCTTTTCAGGTCCAACCCCACGGGGTTAGAGAATCTATAAAAAAAAAAAACACAGGATGTGTGGTGGGCACAGTTCTTTTAGTCTTGCACACTTTGGCTTACTGATACAAATTCAATAGTTCAATCTTAATCTTCTGGTAGTTCAATCACTTCCTTAAGATTGTTCCACCTTGCCACCAATTCTCAGTTCATATATTCTCAATTTCTCACAGTTCTGCACAGGCTTTCCTCTGCCGGGCTCAAGCCTGTTGTGGGTGTTCCTTTCCCCACGTTTGATCTCGTATATCTTTTCACTGTCGAAGGCTTTCAAGACTATACAGAATTCTTTTCATATACGTCAGCATGACCACTTCGACACTCTTTCAACAATCTTTAAATTCAAAATCATTCCTTGCAGCACCAATGCCTCTTGGTACTTATAGTTCGGATTCTCTTCCCCTCGCCTTCTTGCCTTTTTCCAAAGTTCTTATATTTTACTTTTGCCCTCTTGGCATATTTCACAGTTCACAAATGTTACTTTTCTCTTATTCAACTTCCTTTCCTTATTGAGGTTTCCTTTGATCTTCGCTTGTACCATCTTTCAAATTTCATAACATTTCACAGAGACTTTTGAATGTGCGACTTCATCTCGCAGGACCACTCTGATACTTTTTATCCTTGACTTTCCACAATTGTTCTGTTCACTCGCATTTGTTTATCGGCACATGCGCAACCCTCAACTTTCACTTTACCTTCAACATCAACCCAGACTTTTGTGTCCCTAGATAACTCACCGGCTATGTTAATTAGATTTTTTCATCTCTTTTCTGCAGCTCAAGGCCATTACCAATGCCTCTTCTACTCCTCCCCAAATCTGCTGTTCAACCGGGAGGGTCGCAAGCCGTTTTTTGGCAACTTGAAGGATTTTTTCCTTCGCTCGCTCGACTTTGCCCTTCGAATCCTAACGGCCTCCCGAAAGCATTGTGAGAAACCAAAGGGTGTCTCACCTACTAGTCCCTGGGGATCTCTCTCTCTCTCTCAATTGGCCAGGCCACGACTATCGCCTTTGGATACAGACCGTGTGGGTGGACGAGTGCGGGAGGATCACTTGGGTGAGGGGTCTTCTGGGAGTGGGGGTGAGGTGACTGATGGTGAGACGTGGTATTCCCCCCTTTCCCATACACATGACGCACCCTATTTTATAGGATTCTCCAATGTCCTAACTCCGCCCCCCCCTTTTCACAGAAACACTGTGCCGAGGAAGAGGGCGACTGAGAGTAAAGAGGCTTTACATACCTCATTGAACATGTCCCGCTAATCGGGTCAGGCACTCAGTCACACGGATTAAAGACGGAACAGAGAGACACACTCTGAACAAGGTGGAACACGAGCAAGAGCAGAACTTCCGGGTAAAGGTGAACATATTGGAACTGAGCGGCGGACCGACGGACGGAAGAAAAGGGTCGAGGACCCGAGGAGTTCCCTGCAGGAGGTTGTTGCCTCGAAAAGGCTGTGAAAGACGCGTGGAGAAGGCCAAATCCCAGGCAAGAAGACTGCATTGTGTTTCAAGGATGCCAGCGACCCTCCCAGGTGAACGGCATAGTTGGGGGGGGTGAGGCCAAGCCTGTGGTAGTAGCCTTGACTCATGAAATTGAACTACCAAGGCAAGAAAGGAATGCACAAAGCCGTTGAGTTGGCGAGCGACATGAGAGGCCAGAGTTTGTTAAGCAAAGATTGCAACATTATATCGCGTAGGAAGGCAGACCTGTGGTGAAATTTGAATTACTGATGTCTGTGAAACCTGAGATACTGAGTAGTGGAATGGTTCGGCGAAAGGCAGTAGCCTATTTGAAAGTCTCAGTGAAAGGTGAAATGTTTTGTTATGAAGCGATAAAGTGAATGAACTATAAAAAGCGAAGTGATCAAAATTAATCCCTAGAAAATGGGGTTGGGGAGTAAAAATATTAACGTTATCTTATCAAACTTTTGTGCTGAATTACCTTTGTTTTGAGAACCTGAGCCAGTGTGGTCCATCCTGTCTACAGGGACAGCCTTACTCCGTGTTGTCCGACGTGGGGAGCAGAGCTGCTTTTCCTTTGCATACATATTCCCCTTTACACACTTTTTGTACAAAAGATAGGGCAGGCATTAGGTTTTATCAGTATAGGCGATTTTGATTTGACAGACTCAACTAGGACTGTTTCATTTATTATTTGATTGTAGAGACTACTCCCATCCTAGCTATAGAGCAAAGTAGGAGTTTTTCCAAACCCTGAACATTGAATAAAGGTTTTACAAATTGTACCTTTTGTGCCAGTGTTATACTTGTCATACCATGCCTCCCTTACTGCATGGAAATCTTGCCTGGCTTTCTCTTGATCCTCTCGATTGTCGATCAGCCCGTTGGCCTTTCACAGCCTGGTTCACATCAGCCTCGGAAGAACTGTTCCTGTGTGTGCTACCTTTTATCTTTACAGGGAGTGTTAATAAGTGGCAGGTGTACATTGTTAGAGCTACATGCCTGACTCTGCCTGACCTCATTACAGGGACAGGGACACGGCCAAGGCAAGTCAGGGGAGGTAATCCTTCTAACCTCATACCTCATCTTCCTTGGTGCAGTACTTTTGGCAAGGTAAAGTGGGGGAGGAATTATGGGAGTTGTAGTTTCCCATAAGGTAAGCAGGGATAGGAGTTAGATGGGTTGGGGGACAAGGGGGATACCATGTCTCACCATTGGGTGCATCTCCCCCACTCCAGAGGACCCCCCACCCAGGTGATCCTCCCTCGCTTGTCCACCGCCAGGTTCGGGAGCCAAAAGCGATGCCCTTTCCCTGGCCACCTGAGTATGGGATCACCAGGGACTAGGTTGTGAATCACCCTCTGGTTTTTCAGAGTACTCTGGCGCCAGCTCCTTTCTCCACAGCGCCACCAGCTTACAGACGTCACATACTCTGCTCTCTAGGGGGGCATTCATGTCAAAGATGGAGGACATTTTTGACAAGGAGGGTGATGGCATCCCCTTTTGGATCAAACTTTTGGCCTGCAGGGGGGGGTCCATGATAGTGTGGATGAGGAGTTGATGGACCTTAATGCTGACTTATAAAAGGCAAGTCGGCTGGACACTTCTTCAGAGCTGGAAACGTTTCCTGCACCAAATCCATAGAAACCTCAGACTTCATTCCAATACTTGATGGCTGAAGTGGTGGAGACCTTAGTGTTTTCTTCCTTCTGCCCCAAAGTTCAATTCAAATTGATGTACGTTCCTGATGAATGTGTGCGAATGGGGACCATACTGCCTTTTAGACTGGCAGTGGAGCCCCTGGTCCAAGCGTTATGGATGAAGCCTGCTTCGGTCACAACTGTTTTGGACCAGGACTTAGCAAAAAATCATAGGCTGGCTCCTTCTGTCCCTGCTTTTCTTTCCTCTCACACCTCCCCTGTGCGCCTTGTAGTCCAGACTGCCACAGCGAGCCTAATGATATCCTCCTTCCGATCCTTACCTCCTAACAGAGAGTTGGATGCCAGGGGAGGAAGGTTTTTGTCTCAGGCATTCAGGACCTAAGGGCCATTAATACTTCCTGTGCCCTAGCCAAAATCTCTTTTGGTTTCTGGAAAGCAGCTTCGAGCGCAGCAGAGCACCTGCCTGTGGGAAAGATTAAAGCAGACTTCCAGTCCCTGCTCAATGATGGGAGGAAGGCACCCCCCAAATCCTACAACCAGGCCTGGACACAGCTGACTGTGTTGCCCCAGTCATGGCTACATGGACTTTGTTGTTTTCCCCTGCATGTTCAGGCAAAACTACTGTATGTGCCATTTAATGGCAACAACCTGTTTGGCCCGAAGGCTGATGGGTCATTCCAAAGGTCCCAGTAACAAAGTGCGACTGCCAAATCCCTGGGTCTCAAGGTTCAGCAGCAACAACCCGCTGCCCCCACAAGTGGAGGTAGGGGATTGCAAATCTCCCTTGGTCAAACAGCAAGTGCAGGGAGGTGCTCCAAGAGGTGACTGGTTAGCCTCTGCTGTGCCCTCAGTGGCTTCATGTGCAAATCGCCTGTGAAACAGATTTCCACCACATAATCCCTGTAAGAGGGGTGGGAGGAGATTTCCCTGTTTGGCTCGAATTGCCCCACCATGTCCGAAGCCTGGGCCTTATGCATCTTTTAACAGAGATATTGCCCCCCTTTTGCTCAATGCCCTTCAGACCATGCCCCATCTAGTCAAGGCTGGTCTTCGGACGCTCGACTGTTGGAGTAGGTCTGTAAGATTCTGACAAAGGATGCTATAATACAAGTGCCCTGGACAGAATGAGGCATGGGCTGGTACTCTATTTTCTGTTTCCAAAGAAATACGGTGACTTGCATCCTTTGTGGATCTGAGGCTTTTGAACCTGGTCCTTTGCAGGGACAAGCTGATTACACTGGCCCAACTCTTCCGATGATGCTACCTGCAGCACACTCTGGTATAGCTGGATCTCCAGGATGCCTACTTCCATTCCTCAATCCACCCAAAGCACATGAAGTAGCTGAGATTCTTATTGGGCCAATCCTACTAACAAATTAGAGTCCTGCAATTAGATATTTTTGCAGCACCCACGTTCTTCACCAATCTGATTTCAGTGCTGGCAGCTCGCCTTAGGAGGGAAGGCATTCAGATATTTTCTTACCTGGATGACTGGCTCGTCAAAGCTCGCTCCTGAGACCAGCTATTGCAGCCTCTATTTCATATGTGCAGCCTGTTGCACTGCTTGTGCTGCTCCCTAAACTTGGACAAATCTCAGGTTTTGCCATCCCATTGCCTCTGATTTATCAGTGTGGTCCTGGACACTTGCCTGGGTAGGGACTTCCCACCCAAGAATAGAGTGGCAACAAACAAGATGTTTCATGCTCTACATTCACAGGAGAAAGTTCCGACCTCAGCCTTCCTGCGCTTACTGGACCTCATGGCCTCCTGCATCCATGTAGTGCTGGAGAGCCCCCTGTGCATGAGGTCATTCCAATGGCCTCTCGGTGGTCAGCGGCCTCAGTTTCAGGAGCGCTTATCAGTATCCCAGGACTTAGCCTGGTGGTCCATTCCCTGCGAGGCAATCTGCAGAAAGGATCCGTGCTTTGGCAATAATGGCCTCAACTGACCCTAGTCATAGATGTATCTTTAAATGGTTAGGGTGCCACCTCTTAGAAATGACGGTGCAGCTGTGGTCTCTTCAGGATCCAGGAAACTCATCAGTTTGCTGTAATTGAGTGATCTTGCTGGCCCTAGTCGCTTTCCTTCCTTCAGTGCGGGACAAGAGTGTGTTGATCCTTACAGACAACATGGTGGCCATGCACTATCTCAACAAACTGGGTGTTGTAGGGTTCTTGCCTTTATGCAGAGAACCAATGTGACTGTGGTTCTTGGCTCTAGAGGACAACGTGTCTGGCGGCTGTTCATCTTACTGGGACAAAGAACGCAATTGCTGATGCCTTGTGCAAACAGACGTCAGCGTCTCACAAATCGAAGCTCTGTCAGGCTGTTCATGAGGAGATTATTTCCTACTTGGGGTGCCCTCAGGTGGACCTCTTTGCTTCCACTTTGGACAGGAAGTGCAGGTTGTTTGCTCCAGGGAATTTTATCAACAGTGAGGTCAGGGGTACATATTGATGATCGAGTGTACGTTTAACCTCCTCCATGCATTCCCACTGATCCCTTTCAGTCTGCTACTGGCAGTTGTTTCTGTTCAGGTCCACATTGATATTGATCACTCCAGACTCGGCCCGGAGAACGTGGTATCCAGGGTTGCTGGGCATGTTCAGCTGCAATCCCTGGGCATTCTGCGTATAGTGGATCTGCTCCAAATTGGAGGGGGCTGGTGGTTCAGACAAACCTGAACAGCTTGACCCTTCATGCTGCTGAGATATAAGGAGTGGTATTTGCCAGATGACTTTCTGAACGTTATCCTCTCTTCTCAGAGGACTGCCACCAAATCCATTTATAACTGCAGGTAGCGTACATTTTCAACTTGTTGCTGGGAAAAGAATCTGGATCCTATCACTTGTCCCACTTCCTCTGTGTTGGGATTTCTGCCGGGCCAGCAGATTGGCACTGTGAAGGGGTATATTGCTGCTATTTGTTCTCCAAAGGACGTTAGAGCGGGGCTCATTTTCACGATCCCCACAGGGATGCAATTTTCGAAGGTATTGTGCAGTCAGTTTCCCCATGCCAGTTTGTTGTTCCAGCATGGAATTTAAATGTAGTGTTGACTTTTCTCATGGGTGCTCCATATGAGCACCTGCAATAGTGTGCTTTGGAGTTGGTTGAGTTTGCAAGAATTGGGTCTGTGGTGGTCTCAGGCCAGGGCCCTAGGCTGACACAGTATAGTACCAATCTGGAGCGTGTAAATTCTGACCTGTGTGACTGGTGGACTAACTTACCCACACACAATAAGTTTCTACACTCAGGCCCAGGGAAATGTTTTCGGAAATGTTGTCAAGACTGAGAAAACAGAGAAATTCAACAGTGGAAATGTCTAATGTGGAAAGAGGTGAGGCATTTGGTGAAATGCCCATTAAAATCTTTAGAGAATAAAGCAAGCTGGAAAAAAGTTAAAACAACAGTTTAGAGCCTGGTGCAGAGCTCACCATATCGGCAAATACATAACAAAAAATGAGAATCTACTGAGCAAAATTGCCCCTCACGATATCCGTACTATTTGGTGGATACTGAACAATACATTTAATAACAAGTCCCATTGGCAGTCCGCCAGAGTTTCGGAGGAGGCCTGGGTAGAGTTCTTCACAGATAAATAAGAGACTAACTAAAAAAGACAAGACGAGCCGAAAAATAGTGACCATCCTCCCAGGTTCTCTCCCCCCCCCCTTTAGTCTTTGACCGGATGGACATAGAGCTCATTATTAATAAATTAAACAATTTTTGAGCTTCTGACGGCGTGACTAACGGCATCATCAAGGGCAACCCAGCTCTTTGGGCAGACATTCTGTACCATCTACTTACTCAAATTGTCGAGTATTGTGTTTGCCCTGCCTTCGGGACCTCCTCGACACTCGTCCCCACCTTTTGCTATCGTCCTATTTTGTTGATTGACACTGCATCAAAAAGGTTTGCGACATTCCTCCTTTGATATGATATTTAATTTATAGCACGCATATACACAAGTGTTTCAAGGCACGTAGGTGAATTAAATTGTTGGGCTGAGGCGGCCGATATCCTAAGCCCTTTACAAACTGGCTTTAGGAAAGGCACTGGAACAATAGTTTTACGGGATCACTCTGACAGCTTGTTTATCGGATATCGGTCCACCGACGGGTTGATCGCTCTATTTGGCCACAAAAGACTTGTCTGCGGCTTTCGATAACATCAATATCTCTATGCTCTGGTCCAAGTTAGGTAAGTGGGGGATAGACCCAGGACTCCTATCCTTGATCCAAATGTTGTGTTGCGACAATTCAACGAAAGTGAGATTTAATATGCGAGGAGAATTATCTCAAAAGATCCATCTAAAGAGAGAATTACGCCAAGGGTGCGTGCTCGCCCCAATGCTGTTTAACCTGTATCTAGCAGATGTGTGGGCTAAAAGCATAGAATGGGGTGGGTATGTGCCCAGCTTCTGTACACTGAAAATGAGGTATATAGCGTATGGAGACGAACTAGTACTTATGGGTTATACACAACTAGGACAACAGCGACAACTAGAAGGTCTAGAAAAGTACTTGAATGATAATTACTTGCAGATAAACCATAGTAAATCATATGATCTGATTCTGATCGCTACATCTTGTAAGAAGGTAAAGAATTTCAGTTGGAAATTGAACAACATACCAATTAAGAGAGTGGAATCAATACGTTATCTAGAATTCACAATTTCAGTAACAAAGCATTGTGAGCACTTAAGAGGAAGATTGGATGAACACAACAGAATATCCACCTCACTTTTGATGGCGATTACAAGTAACCATTGTGCTTTTTCCCTAATACCATTCATTTTCAGTTTTATAAGGTTAAAGTCTCACCATCTATTTTGTATGGGTGTGAACTAAGCATCTTGGATATGAAGTTCTTTGAAGTTCTAGAAGCTAAAATTCTTAAGCGAACATTGGACCTTCCAGTCTCAGTTCCGGACAGTATCATCAGACTGGAACTGGGCCTGACCTCCTGGTGGTCTCAATATACTAGGAGGGGTCTCACTCCATAATGAGTAATCTAGAGCATGCAGGCAAATCTCGGCGGGGCTTTTATGTGATTGCTGTACTAGCAACAGAGACCAATCCCTACTTAAGGAAATTTAAAAGACGTTGTAATGGGATGAGGCAAAAATGTTTGCTGACCGACATAGAGTCAGACATAGTTAAGAAGAAAAACATCAGATGCTGGGACTGAATAATGGATTTACAAGATCTGGTAAGGAGTCCTTTTGCCTGGCCATAACTAAACACAGGGGATACGTAGCGAAATTTTCATCCACAAAAATGAGACATTGGTACCTAAAGTTCAGACTTCAATGTCTGCCAACACTGGAATATATTGGCCCCAAGCTTGGAATTTCAAAAGGTTTGAGGAATTGCAGAATGTGTGACGCTGGGGCAGGATAAAACATCTTTCATCTTTTAATGAGCAGCCCATTTTTCCTGGACTTGAGAATTAGAAGCTTTAGTAGATTTGTCCATTCAACGTCGCCGATCCTAACTCAGGAATTATGGTTCAGGCTTATGACTAGACCCCAAACGTCCCATATTATTTCTTTAGTTAGCATGTTAATGGATATCTTTTCAGAACTAGCTAAGGTCTCAGAACAAGACATAAGAGACTTGGCTCTTCTGGAGGACTGTTAATTGGGGGTGCGTATGCCCCTGAAAGTAAGGAAGACAAACTATCTTGGGTGGATAATGACTGCTCTTTTTCATAGATGCTCTGGAAGAGCTTTTGTTTTATCTGATGGCCATTTTATGTGTGATACAAATCTGTAATTGTTATTAAGTTTTATTTTGTGTAAAGTAACTTTTGTACGGAAAACACACACAAAAAAAGAGATGGTGTGCTTTCAGATTGCTCACCTTCAAGGTGATTTTACAGGATGCCACCACTTCATTGAAATGGGCGAGTGAGCTCCAGGCGTTGTCTGTTAAACCTCCCTATTTGGTGTTCTCCAAAGAGAAGGTGTAGTTGAGAAGGCTGACCTTCCTACCAAAGGTGGTCTCAGACTTCCACCTCTTTCTCAAAAGATCCATCTTCCTGTCTTTTTTTTCCTACAGCTCATTCTTCCAAGTTAGAGGAACGATTCCATTGGCTGCAGGATCTCGTATACTACGTCTCGGGTGAGGGACGGCAGGAAATATAAACAGCTTTTTGTGGGTTATGCTTGTGCCTGTGCTTGCAGGACTGTGATCAAATGGACCCTGAGAAGGTGAATCATCATCTGCATTTTGGAATGCTATGATCTGGATGTCTCCGTTCTCAGAGCTTATTCCACCAGAGGACTGGCCATCACCTCTGCTCTTGTAAATGCAGCACCTTTTATCTTTCTGTGCATACCATTTACGCACCAGTTGAGAGTCCAGTGCAAAGCAAAGGGCAAGTGATGTCATGGAAACCAGAACACCACTTCATTCTTATCTGCATAAATGAAACTGCAGGCCATGTAAGAACAACTCAGACATTTTCGGAAACCACACGCAGTGAGAGAAGGAATGCTTTCTTTCTGTTCAACCTCTGCTGTGTTTTGAGCCTGTAGATGCTCATGGAAATGATTAATTTCATAATGCATGCATATTTATTTTCCTACCATTTTAGGATCATAGCAGTAATTAGATGGAAAACCTAATACAATTGGGGGGATGTTCTTTTAACAAAGTATGCTTTTAGTGAATGCTTGATTGCTACTTTTTCAGAGTTTCTGTGTTGTGTGTATTTATCATAAGATAATGACAATGATGTTCTATTTATGTAGGGCCTTCGCCAAAGTGCTTTACATAGAACATATTTACATATCACCCAACCTATGTTTATACTCGTTTATTTAGCTTAGAAGGACGAAAGGACGAGTTGGCCTTGCCGGAATTCATACCTGCGACCTGCAGATCTCACGGATGTTGCAGCGAGTGCTGAAACTGCTGAGATATTTTACTGTACCTAATGCATCAAGATGTATCTATGTAGTGTGTTCATACATATTGATGTGTGAGAGAAGGTTTTTCACAAATGTAATTACTTGTTTAAAGCTAGACATCTTTGTCGCACAACTGTTTTAGTTGTGTTCTATTCATTTTCAAGTTAAGTAATGTTCTTGTTGCCTTTCACATGCTATTTACCCTCTTGCTAAGCCAAAATATTTTTACTCTCACAATTTCATTTACACTAATTATTAAAACAGTGTGTACTGTGATGAATCATATGGATCTGTCACCAAGGGGTAGGAGGTGTGGCCTGATCACATGTAGAGAGGACGCGTTTGCTCCAAGCTCCCACCATGACTTTAGCATTGATCCTTTATGCAGCGACCTAGATGAATGGTGAGAGCTTTCATGGGTCCCTCAATTGAAAGCTGGATTTGGTGAGCCACTTTAGCGATTTCCTGAGTGAAGAACTGGTGCTTGGCGGCCCGGGGAGCGATCCCATCGGGATTCGATGAAAAGATCCAAGATGGCGGTCTCTACTCTCGGTGGCATCGAGAGAGTTAAGGTCCCTGTTTTTGTCTGTGGGACAAGTGCAGTTGTTGGAGCGGGACAAGCAGAGGAGCTGTGGGATATCCACTGTACCATAACCTAATGAGAACAGTGTTTGTTAGGATGGCCGGCCGAAGCTCCTGCAAGGTGCCTGACAACGGTAGCAACAGGAACTTGGAAGTCGCCGGGGGCCGGTTCATCTGTAGAACGCCAGCTGTGATACGGCTCAAATACGGCATAAATATCAAAGAGAAAGGATTGCGACAGATATGGGCACACAGGGGGCTGGAAGCTGACAACACCAAATAAGATGAGACCGTATTCTGGGAGATGCACCCCACCTGATAGTTTAGAATATACTTTGGAGCTTCTGCCCAGACCGCAGCTGCTGATTGCATTAACAGCTAGCAACTGCTGGCACGGTCATAGACTGCTCTATTTTGGCTCTGAACATATAACGGCCCCTGTCACACTAGAACAGACACTGGTTGCTCGAACCACGTAACATTTTCCTCAAGACATGCTTGTAGTACTTGAATAGTAATGCACTGCGCTGATCCTGAAAATACCTTATGATGCGCTGACGAGCATTGGGACACTGACTGTGATGGCTATAGATTGATGCACGCTTTGGTCCCCATTGGATGACAACTAGCTGGAGTAGCATTGGCGAGGCTACTCCTAGACCCTGATTCTGCTGCTGTAGATTTCGATCCCTTGGGGCGGATCTCACTACTTGGGCTAGATCCTGATGCGCAGGATAGAAGTAGCTAATGTACGCATTGCCCGTTCCCGAAATAGCTGACATCACATATATCCACTGCTGCTGAAAAGCTGTGCCGACTAAAGTACCAACACTAGTGCACACCCCTAGCTATGTCACCCATCCACCTGGGTCGCATCCTTGCCCAATAATAACAAGACCGAGAAGTACTCCTTCAATTTTCAAGAGATGGAGGCAAGATACAGAGAGATAACTCTAATATTGCTATATACCCCAATTACACCCACCATGTGCAACAACAGATGAACAGGTTTGTCCCTATCAAGACACAAACATTCGGCTCTGACAGAGGGGGCTGAAGAATATGCCTATATATCCTGCCAGACCAAAAGTATTGTATGAAAGCAAGGCACATTTCTTCGAGAGTCCAGAGGCAGTGTCCATGTGGATGGAACATAACAACTTGGAAGTCAGTAATAATGTGGAAGCCTGAAATGGGGGATTTAAACGCTCTTGGTCACAGGTTATTAACACACGTTGGATTTTGATGACACTTGATGATTGCTGATTGGGTCTGTGAAATGATCATCCTGACTGCATACGGCCCTGACAGAGATACATGCATGTGAGAAGCATGACTTGGGAAGATGGATATCTTAGGAAAGGACCTATGATGATACCTGCTAATTGGTGCCAAAACTGTTGCTATTTAGTGGGGGCGGGCAGCACTTCCTCCCGGGTTCTGACCAGACGACCCTGACCTACATGGATCGTCAGCATTAAACTGTTGCCGGCCTATTGAACTGGTGCCTGGCGATATTGCCATTCTGGTCAGGTACTGGTTTGTCCGAACAGAAGAATCCTGTTGGATATTGTTTGTGCCCCACGTTTATGGGCCTGTTGTTGATGTTTTGTTTACAATACTCTTACAGTGAAAAGATGCTTACTTTGTATTTTATCATTAGCGAAGAGCCCCAAATTGGGCCAGATTTCTTGCCACAACATAAATATGATAGTGCCATGTGTACTGACTGTAGAAATGTCATGTGTGCTTCGTTAAGAGATAGGATGCGTCCAGTATGCTTCATATTATCGCTGCACAATGCTAAATGCAATATGCTATGACACAAATTAGGTTAATGACATGGAATGTGCAAGGCCTTGGCACCTACATGCATAGGGTGAAATTATTTTGGAAGAATAAAAGAAGATCTATAGCCCTCCTTTAAGAAACGCACATGACCGCACAGGAACCGGAAGCGGTTAGAAATCGCTGGGGCGGGACTATGTATGCGTCTCTATATTCTAAATTTGCCAGATGGGTGCCTATATGGATCGCTGATTATCTCCCATTCCGTTTATTAAACCTTGATAAGGATGCAGAAGGCCGATACATAATGTTGAGGGGCTATCTTGGCAATACAGACATTTCTATTGTGTACTCTTACTTTCCCAATCACAGGATACTATCGCACGTCAGTGCTTTATGCACACGTTTAGCCTCTAAACAAGACGCCTTTTTCATTTGGGGTGGTGATTTTAATTGTGTATGTGATACAATGTTAGACAGATCTGCTCCCCCCAGGAGCAGTCAGCCACTGGCTACCATCTACCTGAATAAAATGATTACTAACTTGGACCTAGCAGATGTTTGTAGGGAATTACATCCTGAGCACAGAGTGTACTCCTATTATTTATCACCAAATAGGTTATATACTAGGATTGACTGTATTTGTGGTGGCAGGACAATTAAAAATAATATATTAGTATATGGGTCATACAATATTTGATCACTCTCCCTTGCTGGTCACATGGGATAGTGGGATGCCCCAAACACCTTTCCACATGTGGCGTATGCCCACGTAGATCCTATCAGCCCCTCTCTTCTGGGTACACTTTGGGCAATACTGAGCTCCTTTTTAGAAGACAACATTGGTAGTGTGGACAGTTGGGTAATTGTTTGGGAAGCCATGAAGGTAGTGATTAGGGGTGAGGTCATTGCTGGAGCTGGGGGCATTCGTAGAAAGCTGAAGCAGGAGTTGGAAACTCTGGAATCCAGAGTAAGTGAACTTGAGAGGACATGCTCTGGTGTACAGCTGACTACTGATGAACTTAAGAAGGCTAGATTTAGATCCCAATGCCTAACGGCATGGGAGAGGTTTTCTAGGTTCGACTACGCCACCAGAACAGCACGAATACACACTGAAGGCGAGAGCTCTGGGAAACTGTTAGCCTGGCTATACAAAAGAGAACAACCAAGAATGCTGACCACTCTGATACATAATGAGTGTGGGGCTCCATGGAGGGCCCAGGGTGCACTTAATGACGTATTTGCTGGCTATTATGCCGAACTATATAGACACGGTCTACAAATACCTGCTGAGGATATAATTGAGGTTTATGCGGTGATCCGACTTCCGAAGCTCAATGCTAGCCAAAATGATCATTTGGAACAGCCTCTTACAATACAGGAGTTGGGAGCAATAACATCTCTCTCCATGGGCAAAACGCCGGGAAAAACAAATCAATCCACTTTAGCTCCCACACTATAAAAGTTATTTGAGGAGGCCTTTGATACAGGCATGCTTCCAAGCACCCTGTGGGAAACCCTGATGGTGCCTATCTTTAAGCCTGGAAAGCCAGCTGAACTGTGTGACTCATACAGCAGCCTTAGGAATCAAGAAGTCGGACCATATCTCCAACATTAGGAGGGAGACTCTTTGGCAACCCATTAAGACTAGAATCATCTTTAAATCACGTGTGTCACCCACAAATGTTTACCAGTAAACTTCCCATCTACTTAAATAACTCAATACACAAAAAAGATTCTAATAGAACTCTCGGATCCAATAAAAAGTCGCTCCTTGCTGTCCCCGTATCAAAAGCTCCAGAGCAGGAGGCAGCAGCTTCCTAGTCATGGCCCGAAATTCTGGAGCGAGCTTCCACTAAACATTACAAATGAAGACTGCTTCCAATGTTTCAAAAACTACTAAAAAACCTGGCTATTCAGCCAATACTAGTCAAACCACACATTATCTAAATCTCCACCCTCTGTAGGCCCAGATAGATGCCTCCCTAGAGTACACTTTTACCAGAATCTGTAAATAGGGAAAGAGACTAAGCAATGTATCAACCTATGTAATTTTTTGTACCAGTGTTTTTTGTATGCAATTGGAGTACTGTTGAATTCGATTGTAAGAGATCTGCAAAAACACTGTGATACTCGAGGGTTTGGGCATTTAACAAATGTAATAAATAAAATAATTAAATATAGACCCTTAGCAATGCTAAATTATGGCATTAAACTACTTACTACTATCCTAACTGCACGCCTTTGCAGGTGTGTGCCAACTTTGATTCACTGTGACCAAAATGGGTTTGTGCCTGGCTGTAGTACTACTCTGAACCTACAGAGATTACAGAATATTATTGACCAGACCAATGCTCGTATTGAGCAATATGCCATGGCCTCATTAGATGCGATTAAAGCTTTCAATTCAGTATTTTGGGAGTGGAAAGACACAGTGCTGCAGGTTTTTAGGATTGGTGGCAATTTTATTACCTCGGTCAAGTTGTTCTATACTAACCCCAATGCAAGAACTGACCGGCAGATATGAGGGCAATGGACTATTCAGAGAGGGATGCAACAGGGATGCCCACTTTCGCCCATACTTTATATATTACCCCTGGGCAGGAATATTCGGAGGCAGGAATAAACATAGGGGATTGCATACATCTTGTTCTATTGTATGCAGATGATGTGTTCCTTTACTTATGCCAACCGCAGAATAATTGGCCATTGATATTAGAGGTATTAGAAGGCTTTGGCAGGATATCAGGGATCTCCTTCAACAGACATAAATCATGCCTTTTTCCCTTAGCTGAGTTGCGGGAGGTAGACACATTTGATCTGCCCGAGTTGGAATTGAGATGGGAACCATACTCTTAAAATATTAGGCTATACAAATTGAACATTGCCCAGTGGATATGCACCGACTAAATACAAGACAGGCAGTGGAGGGCATTAAAAAGTCAATGACATTTTGGTCCTGTCTACCTTTATCTCTCATGGGCAGGGTTGCCATAACTAAAATTATCATTCTCTCTAGACTTTTATATGGTTTTAAAAATGGAGATTAAAATACTACCACCTCAAAATCTTATCTGGAACACTGTGTGGGAGGGAGGAATCCACCAGAAGAACAAATTACTTCCATATCAGTAATATTCTTTCTGATAGGTGTTCATCACACAAATTCCTCATTGGCCTCCCAATTTATCCCCCTTAACTGATAGTTAATATATGTTTGGTTCTTTGGTCCCTCAGCATCAGACTGCTATGGTAAAATGGTGGAACTAATGTCACTGTGTGCAGCACCTTAATATATTTATATATACTGGTCCCGGCATCATGTCTGGTGCAGGGTGTCGAGCTGAGCCAATGTGGAGAAACACTGCACCCCCTGGTGGCAGAAAAGGTTTCTGAAGCAGCTGCGCTAGGAGACAGATATCATAGAAGAGGTATCTGTGGAAGTAACATCCATCAGAAAGAGCATTATCAAGAGGCTCTATCATTACTTGAGGTCAACTGGGTTCTCCACAACGTCCAATCTAAGATTCGCAACATGCAGTTTAATTTAATTAATCTCTTTGATAGTAGAGCTGATGACCCATTTGACATATTTCAGACATCAAGAACATCAGCAGTCACCTGGATTGTTTCCTTTCTCTACCACTTCCTCTTCTTCATGTTCATCTTTTTTTTAATAACATTATAGTGCACACACCTTTTTAGTAGCAGAGGTTCACCGGTCAGCAGAAGAGAAGGCATTTTCATCCTTCAAGGGGAACGATTGCAGCTTGCAGCAAGCTGGTTGCTTGCCTTCTGCCACTATCCCTGATAACACTCTTTAGCCCGTCCAATACCATTGAGCCAGAGTCCATGTTTTCTTACGAATCGAAGAAGACAACATAACATTTTTGTATTTTGCATTCCATCACCCACAGTTACTTTCTCCCATTCCTGCAGACCTCCCCTCCTCCAAGCCTTCTCTGCATTACCAAGCCCTCTCTAAAACCCCTAAACAAGATTTCCCATCTCCTGTAATGTCCTTGAACATGTGTTTCCATTTGGAAGTGGGTTATGTAGTGCTCCGGGTACTTCCTGATTCCCAGGATGGATGGGGTCTCAGGCCAATTCTGGACTTGAGGCGACTTAATATACAGTTCTACAGAGCGACATGTTGTCACCGTGGGACAGATCCTTCATACCATAGAACTTCAGAATTGACATGGTTTTCTTGTTTTTCTGGTTCTACTTCACCCTTTCTAATAGGTTAAACCCTCTATCCATTGTAAGGAATCTTATGATGTCATCACTCTTTTCCCTGGGAGAGGGGACCGCAGCTGGTACCTGATTCTGACCCTGAGAGAGGACCACATGGGGAGGCGGCTCTTAGGGGGATGACATGACATCATTGGAGGAAGTCACATACCCCCATTCCCTTTTAGGGATGATCCTTCCATTCCATGTGCCCTGATGGCATATTATTACACACTCTCTCTCCCACTTACTATACCTACTTCAAGTATTCCGCAACATCACACAAGTAACAACATGGTAACAACTGAGATGAAAAAGAGGGAAGGAGCAATGAAGATGACTAACATTGGGAAAACAATGCAGCGGTCTAGTCTTTCGAAGGTGTTCAATCGTGCCAGGAAACTTAAATCGGCTGCAGCTGACAGACAGCGGTGTGAGCTGCAGAGCCGGAGTTGTGCCGCAACCTATGCTGACAACTGTCAGAACGCAGAGAGGAGGCACGCCATAGGATGTGGAGTGGAGGCGAATCCAGGCAGTGGAAGGAGAAGCCAGAGTGCAGAAATTCCGCCGCCCGAGAACATGAGACAGCGGGAACCGGGAAAAGTAAAGAGAGACACTGTGAAGGCACAGTGGCTAATGGGTCGTACGCCGAGCCAGCAAACTGAAAGGAACAGAAGTGAGGAAAAGCGAGAGACACTTAAAGCACCAGGTAAACCCAGGCAACACAGAAGGGATTCCGGGGGGGGGCGCCTGAAAGTTTATGCCATTTCATGAAAGTAACGAGAGAGATGCAAAGTGAAGCCTGTGAAGAAGCACATTTCTGAACCGTATTGGGCACGGGTGACTAAACCCATACCACAAGAGAGAAAGCAAAGTAAATGTGAATGGTGCTGGAAAAATGGCAGAAACCCAATTTGTAAGAGAGAAAGTGAATATTGAAACTCACTTTAAAAAACGTGACTCGATAAGACAACAATGTGCAAATATAATTTCATGGATAAAAGGAAAAGTAACTGCATACAAGTCCTGGCAGAAGAGCATACCAGGCAAAGCTAAGTACTCAAAAGTAATTGCATAAATGCCCTGGCAGGAGAGGATACCAGGCAAAGTCAAGTGTTTGTAAGAAGCTACCATAAGAGAACCACCAAATGGAAGATACATGCCCTTCAGCGTTTTGAATTGTTCTACATGTGAAAAGGAGCCTGGCAGGGGAGTATACCAGGTCATCTGCAAGTCTGGGACCTGCACCCAAATTGTAAAAAAGTGAAAAGAAAATCCCAAGGAGAAGACATGTCCTTGGGATGGTGAACTGTCTTGAATGTGAAGAGGAACCTGGGGAAGGGAGCCATCACCCCTGAATACTGTGAACATCCCAGGAGGAGGGAGTTACCCTCTTCGGGTTGCAAGACAGTTGATTATTCTTTGTTTGAACTTCATATTGATAAAAGGAATCTGGGAAAGGAAGCCATTCCCTATAACTGTGAACTTTGTGTCCACTTGAACTTTTGGGTTGATTCATACCTTTTTGTGTTCAATCTCAATATTTGTACACTTTTGAAAACCAGAGAGAATACCCTTTGCACCTTAGTTTTAGAGTGTGAGGGACTGGATAGGATTTTGGTCACAGGACGTATTTTTGCTTTGGACATTCTGACAACGGAAAGTACCCTAAGTTTCGGATGAGGTAGGGAAATACCTACTAGAGTAGGGTTAGTTAGGTATTTTTCAACCCCTTTTGATTTAAAAAAAGTTTTGTAACCAAAACCATGAGTGCTCTTTTTCGGCGTATCATTTCTGAATCCTCACACCATGGACTATGCTGATTTTCCGATTGACTTCAGCCCCCTGACTATTTGTGAAAGGGATGGCCGTGATAGTTGCTCGGCACATTAAAGAGTCATGTCTTTCCTCACGTCGGATATTGGCTCTTACGTGTTCGGTAGGAGTAGCAAGTACTCGGATTTGAGAAGGATTTGCAGTATTCTTGGTTCTCTGGTGTTCTCTTTGAATCTCAAAAATCTTGAACTGCTTCCTGATGGATCCAGTTCATTGTTCCTATTCTGGGCACAGTATGAATGGATTCCTTCCTCCCACAGATTCCTCATCTATGATATCCTATCGGTAGTGCAGCTGATCTTTTTAAACCTCACTACGTCCAGCGAGCTCTGCCTACATCCACAAAGAGTCGGTGAAGGCATGATCTTGGTAGAGGTCGCGTGGCGTGCCTGTCTACAGTCAGCACTCCCGTGAAGAGACGAGGAGAAGCACAGCTAGATGTCTTGTTCCCCTGGTGGTTCTTCCCGTCATCATTCTTCTTTGCTCTTGAGGAAGAGAAGTTATCCCTCCAGAGACTCCCTGAAAGCAGCACTGCAGGTACCGTTTCCTCCCAATCCTCCACCCCAGAGGAATGGGAGAACTTTAGCTTGAAGATACTTGACATCTTCGCCCTGGCACCAATGGCCTTGGTAACGCCAGTTTCAACGGAACCCACCCCATTGCCACACACCATCAGGGTACCCGCAGGGGGACCACTACCGCATGCTTGGGCCTGGACCTAAGGGCGACAATGAATTTGAGCAGCCTTTGGGTGTTGAGGCCTCAGTGCTGGATCCCCTCACCCCTCATCTTCGATGCTGGCAGAGTCAATTGGCGCCAAGGGCAATGGAGCTCTACCGGAATATGTCCCTCAGCTGATAAGGACATTTATGACAAATCTGAGCCAGATCTATGATGAGGAAGGTGAACCTATACCTTTTGGAATAAAACCCGTGCGCACCAGGAGGGAGTAGAGTGACTTCCCTTTGTGAGGAATTTTACAGGGAAGGTGAGGACATCCAAGTAATGGTCTGAGATGAGATGTTAAGGTGGCCAGTGGTCTTGGCACCTCCCATGAGCTGGATAGTGTTCCAGCGCCAATGCTGGGTAGATCGCAGGCATTCTTCAAGAGGTTGATGACCAAGTTTGCTAATATCCTAGGTTTATCGGCCATATTTAGATCAAAAGTCCAGTTTATTCAAGCAGCCATTCTAGACAAAGGCCCAAAAAGGAGACCTGACTACCGTATAACATAGCTTTGGAGGATCCGGTGTTAGAGGTGTTCGAAAGGACCACCTCTCCACCTTCAGTCGATAGAGAGCTGGCGATGGTGTGATGTGATCTCTTCTAGATAGTTTGAGGAGGACTTTAGCCGCTGCGTTTTGAATGCGTTGTAGTTTCTTCAGAAGGTGTTGCAGCATTCTGATGTAGAGTTTGTTGGCGTAGTCTATTCTTGACACGATGAGGGCGATGATTGTCAGTGGTTTGTGGGTAAAGGACAGGAATGGTAGGATTCTTTTTGTTGAGTGAAGGAGGATGAAGCATTTCTTGATTGTGTTTACTTGTGGTTCTAAGGTTAGTGCGTTGTCCAGTAGGACTCCCACGTTTTTGACTACGTTTGATGGTGTGGGCACCGGGCCAAGTGCTATCGGCCATGGTATATAGGTGGTGTTCTCTTGGTTTTTGGATATAATCATGATTGCTGTCTTTCCTGGGTTGATTTTTAGGTTGTTAGCATTCATCCAGATTTCTTTGAGACATTCTCCTAGAGTTGAGTGTTCTGCTTGTGCATCTTTGATTTTGTGGAGGATTTGAGTGTCGTCTGCATAGTTGTAGCACGTAACATTGTATTTTTTGAAGATCTTAATCAGTAGAGTCTGGTAGATGTTGAAGTACAGTGGTGATAGTGAGGATCCCTGTGGTACTCCGCAGTCGTTAACTTGTGGTGCAGATTTCAAGGGTTTTATCCAGACCGTTTCCGTTCTGTTAGCTAGGAATGATTTTATCCAGAGCAGTGCTAAATATGTTACACCTATATCTTATCTCTTGATGAGGGTGTCATGTTTAACTGTGTTGAATGCTGCCGAGAGGTCGAGCATGATCAGGGCTGAGGTTGTGTTGGAGTCAGCGTTTGTCTTTAGGTCGTCCCAGATGGATTGGAGTCGGAATTCTGTTCCTCTTGTGGGTCTGAAACACACTTGTGCTTGGTTCAGTAACTTGTGTTTTTCTACGTGCTCGTGGATTAGTTTATATACATAGGTTTCTTGGAGTTTTGCCAGGGAGGGGATGTTTGAAATAGGTCTGCAGTTGTAGAGATCATCCATGTTGCCACTTGTGTTCTTAAGAAGTGGTTTAATATAAGCTGATTTGAAGAATCGTCGTACGGTCCGTGTCGCGAGCGACAGATTCAAGAGCTTTCTGTAAAATTCTGATGGCATTCCTTGTGTGAGGATTGATTTGTGGATGTCTGGGGGGCAGGGATCCATGGGCAAGTCTGCTTTCTTGCTATGTTTTACCAGCTTGACGAATGTCTCCACTGATATTTGTGGTAAGTTTTGGAGTTTGTGCTCTGGCTCCTGGATCGAGTTGGTTGTGTGTCGTGATTGATCGATCTGTTTTGTATGATTAGTCGGATGTTGTTGATTTCGTTTTCTAAATGTTCCGCTTGGTTGTTGCATAGTTTCTGTGAAGGTATTTGTTGTCGCAACCTGGTGGGTTTCTAATTTTGTTTTGATGTTGAACATTTCTTTTTGTGTGTTGGTGACTTTGGTGATTCTGTCGTCGTAATGCCTTTTCGTTGCCTTTTGAATTTGCCTTTGAATTCCAAATGGTTTCAATGCTTTGAGACTAGTCAAACCCTTGTTGTTTAGATAGGCTTGAATCTTTTTCAAGCTGGTTCGCCCATCAATAATTAAAACCTTTGGAATGTTTAGCGAGCATTGTCCTTGAACAACCTACAGGGCATACAAATTAGTATACCCCCACAGATTGGTTTGTGCAGCTTGCAGAATGTTCAGATTTCTTTGTTTCAAGGCTACCAGATGCACAGAGCGTTACCATAGCCAGTTCCTTGGTACCTGCCAGGCAGATTAAAGATATATACTTATTCGCACATATACACATGTTGGGCTAACTCAGTTCTAATTATTAGTACTGATTATGTACACTGCTATAAGGCTTGTATGAAGCAAAGCCGTTAGATCTTGGACTCCACATTGCACTTCAGTAAAGAATCCCAAGCTTGTCCCTGGAGTACAGTGGAAAGAATTAAACAATTGCACACTTGTAAAGAATTGAATCCCATGGCGCATTCGCTGCTGCTATTCGGCTCTCTTGTGAAAAAGCCAATTTCCTTTCCTGGGAAGTAAATGATTGCTAGAAGTCTTAGAATTCATCCAGCCATACTCAAAATGTTGCTGTATCATTAGCACTCTGTATTGAAAGCAGTAGGTTAGCATTTAATGCATGATTTTTATTACTAGTGCTCTGTTGCTTCCCAGCTAGGTTTAACACTTTGTAAATCCCATACAGACATACTGTCCCTTATCTAGATTTATTTTTCAACTTGAAAAGCTCTGTGTTTAATTATTTTATTCTACATTGATTCGTATAAAAAGGTAATGCTTGCAACCTGGATATATTTTAAATGACTGACCTGCTTTAGGTCTAGTTTTTCATTGGTCTCAGAAACTGAAATGCATCGAAATGACATCATACCTAGCAGTTATGCTCTTGATTCATATTTGTGACGTAATTTCTGTTCATTACACCTTCCTTATGTAACAGCTCATCAAAGTGCAATGTTCATTGCAATAGTGTTGAATTGTTTTTCTTTTCAGTTCTGTTGACACATTTCTTTTGTCATTTTTTTTATTGAGCTGTAAAAAAGCGATAACCCTACATCAAACACTAATCAAAAAAATCACTTAATTTTACCAATATGGCAACCTCCTTTTCAGATTACTCCACAAGGCCCCCCCTGTTTAGAACTGTAGTAGAACGAAAAGTTAGAAGGACAAGAATGGCATTAGAAAAAGTGTTGAGCCTTCAAACCCTTTCATAAAACATCTCCCCGCCATTGAGGGCACCAGCATGGACACATCATTATTCCCCTGCCCCCAGAACACCATAATTTGTACATAATGCTAATAACGATAAATAGTAATCCCAGTGTGTGCAATTTGTGTGCATATATTTGTATGTAATAACTCTCCCCCTCACCTCCCTAATCTGTACATACGTTAATATTGTATATATTGGGGATTGACAAAATCGCAAGAAACTTTGCAAAATAATTGATTGGGCTGTATATTTCTTTTGCTTGCAAATTCGTCAAACAGCACCAACGTTATCAGACTCCCACAAACCTCTCTTCCTATATAGTACATTTGTATTGTCCCCTTACATGTACCATTCTGCCTCCAACCCACTAAGTTAACCGTACCCCAATGTAAACATGCTATCTAATATAAAGCACACTGTCGAAAGACTGGTCTGGCCTCTTATGTGACCTTTTGTAAGGTGTTCCTAGACAAAATGCAACACCTTTTCTATAAAAAACGGAGAAAATGCTAATGAAACAGTTTCTGGTGGACAACTGCAGTGGGAGGCACTAGCTACACATCAGGAGGACATTTAAACAGTTTGAAGACGTAATGCACATTTTTATCAAGTTTAACATAACCATACTAAGATAACACCAATTGTCTGTCGAAGAACCCATAAAAAGTTTGTATAGTTGCTTTCTAACATATTTATAATTTTTCTTGGCTTTTTGCCCAATTGAAGTCTACCCAACACTGACTGCATCATTTGTAGAGCTCTGATATGAGGGAAAATTAAACCCACGAAACATTGTAGCATAACATACCACCAACTGGATTTCTGTAGTCTGCTGGCATTGACTTTCCAATACATATATGAATTTGGTTTTGATCCGCTATTTCGAACCTCTAAATTCCTTTGAGCCCCATTATGGTAATGAAACTGTTCACAGCATTTATGCTCACCAAATTTTCTTAAGGATTGCCAGAATAGTCTAGCAGCTTCTATCTCTTGGTCAAACAAGTGAAATATCCACCATAATATTCTGAAGGTTCTCTTAAAATACCGTACCACCTGTCCTCAATTTAAGGTTAGTCCTCTTTACTCACTAAAATCTTTGTCTTGGTTCATCAGATTGGCAAGCGCATGACCACTCCCTTCTGTACTCTGATTCACAGGTATTAGTGGTAGGAAGTTGCTCTTTTCTGTAGACTAAGAGCAAACCTGTCTGCCCCAATCTTTTTCAAATTTGGTGTACCGCTGGATATTGAGAAACTTCATGAGACTTCCTAGATTCCCCATCTTTGGTATATCACCCGGACTGGTTCAGAATTCTCAAAGCCACTAAGTGGCTTTATGTGGCATCAGGCCAACTCAGAGCATGTCGTACCTCCAGTATCAGAAGTGCCACACATTTTCTAACGATAGTGTTGCTTGCTGTTAAGATGGATTTCTAGAATCTGACCTGGTGGACAGATTTGAAGGGACCACCCTAGTTTTAGTGAACAGGGGAACTCTGAGGGGTTAGCCAAAACCCATTTGTGGTAGCAATGGAGAACAGTCAAGGCTATTCTCTAGAGAGTGAGAGTAGGGTCAGCGGTCTACAATAAGTCCACACAGTGAAGCACACAATCAATTTAGACAGGAATGTACAAAAATACTATATTTATTCTAGGCCCAAAACATACACTAAAAAAATTAAACAAGCCGGTGATCATATTGCATAACACTCAAATATATATACAGGCATCATAGGTTCTAAAATGCATTCAGTAAAGTAGATTAATATTATCAGGTAAGTGATGCAGTAAGATGGAACCAAGTCTCACACACACAAATGCCCTAGCTTCAGAAGTCCAATCCCTATGAAGAGTGGGGGCTTGTGCCCAAAAGTCACAATGCTTCTCCCAGAATGTATCTGATGCAGGTAAAGTACTTGTGTTGGTGACGTGTTTAACTGAAGAGATGCAACAAAGTTACTGGTAAATAAAGGTGTTCTTATCTTTCAGGTTTCACTGCCCAGATGCGACGACCAAAAGGCAGTGGAATGGAAGAATATAGAGAGACCTGCTCTCATTGTTATCCTATGGAGGATAGGGGGAGACAAATGCTTTTCGTTTACTTACCCCCATATGTCTGATTTTGCCGGAGGGCTGGCTAGGTTGACTAAGGGGAGGTTGTCGCTTGAGGTAGGTGTCCCCGCCATTGGTTCCAGTGAGAGGTGTCCAGGTGTTGCGGGAGCATGTATTCAGCCGGTCGGGTCCTAGAGCTGAGTGCAACCCTTTGTGATGGAGAAATGCAGGAAGCACTGACGCAGACCTCTTCAGTACACTTGACAGGACGGGGGACAGCGAGTTCCAGTGTGTAAGTGTGAGAGCTGGTCAGTACACCGGGTGGTCCAAGGAAACTTCGGAAGGCTCAGGACAGCTGGATCCTCGAGAACATGTCTAGGCGGGATGGTTCCACCAGTCCAGGGGTTGGAGAACTGCACAGGGTCTTCACAGATCAAGTAGTCCAACAGAGCTACACCAGGCCAGGCATAGGAAGGGATGCTGGGAGTATTCTCTAGCTATTCAGTCGGCTGCTCTTATACATCAGATTCTTGACTCCAACTCTGATCTGAAGAAATGGCTTCAGGAATCCTCTTCTCATCCAAAATCTACCCAGGAAGCAAGTCCAACCCCACCAATGATAAGGATCTGCACCATTCAAACAGCCAGCAGTGGTCCACTCAGTCATGTCCAACACCTAGACGACTTTCAGGTACTACGGATATGGAGTGGGACCAGACTTGTACACGAACACACAAAGTCTTCACTAGCCTGCAAAAGCAGCAACTTTCCCGGGCAAGTGTATGACCTTATATGGGATTACTTGACCTGTCAAGGCAAGAAGAAGGCCAAACAACACTATGGCCAAGAACAAGAGAAAATCTTGTGCTGTGGCCATTTAAGGGCACAAGCCACATTTAGTAGCCATATGGGGTAAACTCGAAAGTGCACACTAGAAATAACACAAAAATGATAAAAATGTATCTGCTGCCACCAGCTTGTCTTTAGGCATATAAAAAAGTAACCAACAATCCCAAGTGTAAAAGACTAGGGTGATGCAGAAGTATCCCCATTGCACTGCATTGGAAGATGCTGTGTGAAATGATACAGAGTTACAGAGTTAAAGACAAAAAGTGAAACCTAGTTTCCCAGTACTGATAGTCTGAAAATGAGCTACAGACCAGGGGAGTGGAGCTGAAGACTTCACTTCCTGTAGGACAGGTTTACAAAACACGAGCAAAAGATTTGGGGGTCCACAGAACAGAAGAAAAGTTGCCAAAAGAGAAACCTTTCTTAACGGTTCCGCCTACTGACCTAAATTCCTTTTTGTTGCAGTAGCAGGTGCTAGTTTGGGGCAGTCCCCATTTTATTTATTTTAGGGGTCGTATCATATCTCCCCTTAAGTCGGGTATTAAGTATTGTAAGCACTGAGGGAGCCAGATGTCTGTTTCTGAAAACTCACCTATTGTGTATGGTGCTTGGGTCACGATTACAATACTAAAGATTAGTTAAAAGATGTTGGGTGAATTTCAACTTGGAGATGTCCACTCCTAAGGCGACTTGAATTGGACCCTCGATCCGGAAGCCCCCTTTCAGTTCTGAGGACTGGGATAGAAAAAATGGAGCATGCCTGTAGGAAGTCAATGAGATCCCATTTGGGATGAGCTTTCGAGTGGCTTGGGTCATTTTGGTCTCCTGGAGTTTACGGTCAACAGCCCAGAATGACTTATGGACGACAGTGGGTGGGACACCTCACTTGAGTCTGAGATTAGGTTTTCGGCGGTGTCAGTTATTGGTGTTCATTTTGGTGCCTTTCTGAGTGTGGTAACCAGGACAGTGGAGCCCCTTAGCCCCACCTACTGTCATCCTAGATTGCAAGGTTTATGTTCTAATGAACATTCTAGAACTTCAGACCCCAAAGGTCACCATTCTGCTCTTATGTGATGCCCTAGAAACACCCTGTGATGGCTATTTGGTTCAAACCTGCATCACTGCCAGTGGTTTGCAAGAATGTATCACCAGACGGACTGTTTGGCTCCTTTGGACGCCTTCTTCTAGTACTCTCACTCTGAGATGTTGATGGTTCAGGCCGCTGCAGCAGCCACTCCAGCCACAGCTTTTCTGATGCTCCCTCCCAATAGGGAAACCAAGGAGATCACCAAGTGTCTGCTGAAGGGGAAGGCAACGCTTGTACCATCTCGAGGTATAGATAGGCCGATAAATTGGCAAAGGTTCTTTTTGCCCAGATCTTCCAACCTCTGGTGCTGCAAGTTTAGCTTTCTGCTCTGCATGATGCCTATTTTCAATTCCCTATCCACCGGAAACAAGGTAAGTGCCTTTGTTTTGTTCTTCTGGAGAATGCACTGCCAGTTTGTGGTAGTGCTAGTTGACCTGACCTCTGCGCCTCACTATTGTGAAGAACTCATGGCGGTGACAGTAAAGACAGACACAAGTGATCACAGTTCAAGGGTGTTTATTAAAGTGAATAAGACAGTAAGAGTTGCTCATTCTGTTCGGTCATAGTTTTTTTTCTTTTCTTTTTACGTTGTTTTTCTTACCTCTCTCCTTCTCTTCTGTCCTTTTCTTTCTGTAGCAATTGGTTGAATCATATGTTTTTATTGTTATGGAATTTTTCTTTCTCTCTGAATTTAAACTGTAACTGGTAAAAAGCTTCTTTTGAAGCCAATGCTAATAAAAAATAAAATTTAAAAAAACTGTATATGCAGGTTGGAAAAACACCTAATCTAAACCTAAATCTAAGATAGGAGCAAGCTACGACCATCAAATAATAATAAGGCAGTCCTAGTGGCATCTTGTCAAATAAAAAGGGCATATGCTAAGAAAAACTAAATACATAAGCGTGTGGGACAGGGTTCACAACAAAGAAAGAAGTGTTCGCAAATGATATGTCAGGATGTGTTAGCCGGGGGTCTTCCTTCCCCCCTTTTTGAGCACGCGACAAGGCAGGACTCCTGAGCACAGCCCATGCTCGATTCCCAGTACGAGACAACAGTTCCGCTCTCCGCTCTCAGCTATCAGGACCTTCGGTGGTTAAGTTTCTTTTCTACAAAAAGTCTCTTGCCTCCTAAGACCTGATGGGCTCAAAATAATAAACAAAAGTTCCTTTCCACTTGTAGGTTGCCTTTTCACCCCTGGATCCCCCTCTTTCGGGTTCAGATCCACAAGAAAGTTCTTAACGATATAAGGACCTTCGGGATTCGATCTCTTGCTTCTGCAGGCCTGGTACGCTCAAAATCATAAACAAAAAGTTCCTTTCTGATTGTACTCGGGTGCTGATTCTTCACCCCTCTGTCCCCCTCTTCCGGGCTCAGACCCCTCTCGAATGTCATCCTCGACTGTACAGGGATTTTACTTGGCCCCTGTATGACCACTTTGACCTTTTCCTTACGACTCTCCTAGGGCCTTCGATGATTTCAACATACGTGGGATCAACCAGAGTTTCTCGAATAAGCACCCACGTGGTGCCAGACCCCTCTGCAGCTGGTTTTCCCTTAATGTTAACAGTTCTTTGAACTTCCCTTACTCTGCCATTTGTTACTTTCATTCAACACCGTTCAGTTTCTTATCGGTTCTCTCCTCGACTCACTGGCTGTGATGAACCGCTTGCCTTTTCTCGTCTCTGGAGTCAAGGCGGGCACCACAGTAGCAAGTGTCTCTCCCTGGCTTGTTTATCAGCGTAGGAGGGCTCTGTGTACCATTGACGTCTGCTGCAACATACGCTGACTATTGTTCGCGGTCTTTAGATTCCACCCAGGGAGGTTTCGCTGGTCTGAGTCAGAAACGGCAAGGTTGCTTCTCTCCGTCACCCTTTTGGTTCCCGCCGCCTTTCTCCTCCTCTTGAACTGCCATGCTTGGATAGCTGTCTTATCGTGCTGTCTGCCTTTATCGTATTGTGCTCTTGTTCTCCACCTCCACCAGGGAAAGGGCCGTCAGGTGTGTGTGATTCTGGTCAATTGCCTGTCTTTGCCTGACCCTTGTGTTGGGACATGTCAGGTAAACAGCTTTGGTGTTAGTCAGTTGTTTTTTGTGTTGTGCGAAAGTGTTAGTGTGCGAAAGTGTTTGTGTCCGAAAAGGGGGTAGGTGGGTAGAGTTTTTAAGTATCCTACGTGATTGGATGGGGAAAAGGTGTTATAAGAAGCGGGATACCGCGTCTCACCTTTTGACGTCCCACCTCCTCTCCCAGAGGACCCCCCATCAAGGTGATCCTCCCGCACTGGTCCACCCCCAGCAACTTGATCCAATAGTGATGGCCGTGTCTTGGCCACCTGGATGACAGATCCCCAGGGACTAGCAAGTGAGACATCTTCAGGTTTCACAAAGATGATGGAGGCAATGGTCTCCCATATTTATAGGATAACTGTCAATTTTTGTCCTTACATCGATAACTGTCTCTTTTAGGCAATATCAGAAGACTAGGTGGTTGAGTACCTCAGGGTGATGTGTTCCCTTCTGTATTCCTTGCAATTCTCCTTAAATCTGAAGAAGTACTACTTGACACCTTCCAAATCCCTCCAATGCATAGGAAACGGGTTGGACATAGAGTTAGGCTTTCCACCCTCAAGGGAGAGTTACAAACCACCACATTATGATTCCAGTCAAATTTGAAATTCCTAGATGGGGTTTTTCTATAGATGCATGGTTTCTGACTTTGGGTGTAGTATCTGTAGTCATTATTTAGGAGACATGGTCCCTTTTTACCCTGGGACATGGGGTTAATCTTCCGATTGCACCACAGATCTGCCAGACCCTTCAATGGTGAATATCAAAACTCATTTGTGCTGCTCTGTATTGCCACTCTGGCATTTATTGTTCCTGTTGACGGATGCCTACTTCAAGAGCTTGGGAAGGCCTTCTCTTAAAACGTTTTGGTGAGTGGCCCCATCGACCTTTGGAGCCATACGTCTAGCACTGCAGTATTTTTCTTTTGAATCAAGAGGTTGACTGTCCAGCTACTGATTGACAAGGTCAATACTACTCCCATGCAGTGCATCAACTAGGGGGACACTGGGTTGTTGATGGAGATTATGCTCTCGTAGTTTGGAATGATTAGTGACATGTTGGTGACAGTGGTGCTTCTGGTGTCCAGCCAAAACATCCAAGAGAGTGCACTCGGCCAACTCCTTGGGTTTTTCAATGTGTCGGAGTTGAATGGGTAGATAATGGAGGAGTCCTTCTCCTCATGAGACTTTTTTCAGATTGACCTTTGAAGACCTTTTGTCACAGACTTGTGGGTAGATAATTCACCCCTTTTCCAGGCAGCTAAATATTTGTCTGCCTGTTGATAGGCTGATATACCAGAATTGGGATCTGTCTGAGATGGCCCTTAGAAGGATGCTTGTGTTCTGCTCCAGTCCATCAAGTTAATGTATACTTGTCAGCTGCCAAAGTTTTCCAGTTGGTATCTTGAATGGTACATGGTCCCATTGTTATTCCACATTGACACAGTTATAGCATTCTTGTTACCTTTAGCCAAATCAGGCCTTAATTTTCCTACTGTTAAAGGCTACCTTGCAAACCTATCAGTTTTTAAAAATAGCGTTGAGGAGGGGTTGAAGTTCTCAGTTCCCATGTTGTCCCGTTTCGGAAAAAGGGCTGGTTAATGCTTTATGGTTCTTAAATAGGACATTAGTTTGATTTTAACACTCTTGATTACTGCCCCTTATGTGTCCCTGCATTCATGACACTTGAGGCTTTTAGGGTGTTTTATTTGCTAGTGATTACATCTGCAGGCAATGTCTGAGAACCTCAGGCGCCGTCTGTTACACCACTATTCTTAGTCTTTTGCAAAGAGATACTACCTTTTGAGGGGATATACCCTCCTTTTGTCTGAATTGCACTTGGTGCATAAGAGTCACCTTCCAGTTTATTTTCCTGTCGGAGTTACACATCCAAGATAGAGGAATAGTTTCACAGGCTGAACCCAAAACTATGGAATGCAGTTCAGATGATCAGCGCTTGGTCGAAGTGAGCAGTAGCAATCGGGAGCAAAGTACCACTACTTTTATTATTTTCTAATCTCAGTTCCAGTTATTTTTACAAAAACTTTTTCAAATTGTACCTATATGGCGTCCATAGATTTATCAGCTGCTTTAGACAGAGTGGAATCGTAGGAGGCATTGTGGGAGGTTGGACTCATGGGGGATTCCCAGAAGGTTTACTTAAGCTGCTCATGGGATTATATAGTGATTCAACTTTTTGCTTTTTGATAATACAAGGGTGGAGTTAAAGTGTCTGCTTGTGGCCTTTTCGAGATTCGCAGCAGGTAACTTTTTGGTTAATCCCTCTAAAACAAAAATGTTGGTCTTCTCTCAAAGAAGGAATTATGCTGTAATGACCTGGCCTTTTGATACAATATGCCTTAACTCATCCCCAAATATGGTATACTTGGGTTTTCCTATTTGTGCTAAACCAGCCTATAAGAGTGTATATGAGTCTCTCTCTCTCTCAAAAGGGGGTGGTTTTGTCTACTCAGATGTCCCTGATAAACTAAACTGAAAATCTTGTTGTTTTTCCATTATTCCGGCAAGGATTTTGTATGAGGGGAAAGTTGACATTAAAACGATTTATGGTATGGGGAACTTTATTTGGAACATGCAAGTAAATGGTTGGATGGCATGGAAGCTTCAATCTGGAGATGAGTTTTAGGTATTGTGAGAAACCTGAAGGTGTCTCCCTGACTAGTCCCCAGGGATCTGTCATCCATGTGGCGAGGACACGGCCATCGCTATTGGATCCAGTTTCTGGGGGTGGACCAGTAAGGGAGGATCACCTGGATGTGGGTTGGGGGATCCTCGGGGAGTGGAAGTTGGACACCGATGGGTGCAACACGGTATCTCCCTTCTTATAACACCTTTTCCTCAGCCTACCACGTAGGATACTCACACTCTACCAGCCCCCCCTTTTTTGACACAAACACTTTCGCACACCACCAAAGAAGACGGACAAACACCAGAGCCGTTTACGGACATGTCCCACCACAAGGGTCAGGCAAAATCAGGCAATTTACCAGAATCACACATATGTGACACCCCTTTCCCTTCCCCACAGGGATAAAAGGAGGAGCACAAGAGCACAATAAGAGCAAGGCAGACCGCACATTGAGAGAGCTAACTCAGCCCAGTTCAAGAGGAGGAGAAAAACTGCGTGAACCAGAGGGTGACCAGGAGAGAAGCAACCATGCCCTTTCCGCCCACTGTCTGTGAAACTTCAACGGAAGGAACTGTAAGACCGCGAATAATAGCTAGCGTGTGTTGCAGCAGATGTCAACGGTACACAGGGCCCAACTCTGCAAGGGAGAGATGCTTGCCACTGTGGTACCACCTTTACTCCAGAGAGAAGAAAAGCCAACCAGTTCATCACAGCCAGTGAGTCGAGGGAGAGCCAATAAGAAACCGAACTGTGTTGAACAAAAGTTGCAAATGGCTAATTGAAAAAGGTACACAGTACTGTTAATATGAGAGGGGAAAATCAGCTACAGAGGAGTCGAGTACCACGTGGGTGCTCACTCAGGAATCTCTGGGCGATGACCTTATTGTTGAAACTACCATAACCAGAAGACCTTGGGAAAGGCAAGAAAAGGGTCAAAGTGGTCCTACAGCGGTCTAGTAAGATCCTCTATACAGTCAAGTCTTTGACAGGCAGATTATCGTGAAGCTAAGGGAAGTGAGTCCTGCACTGTAAAGAACTGTTAAAGGAATTGTGTGATTGACAAGGTTGGCAAGAGTTAACCCGACTGAGGGATGACGATAAAGAGGGGGCAAAGTCAAATGTTGCGATAAATAGTGTGTCGACAAGAGTGAACCCGGCAGAGGGATGTCCACAATGAACTGTTAAAAAAAACAATAAGATTTGTGACTGTCACAAATGAGATTGTGTTAAACGCCGTAGTGAACCCCACGGAGGGAGGCAAACAGTTGAGAAGGATCTGATCCCAGAAGAGGGGGATCCAGGGTTGAAAAGGCATTACCCAACTAGGAGAGGAACCTTTTTTTATTATTTTGGAACACATCAGGTCTACGCAGGCAATATACGTTTTGTAGAAAAAAGACATAACCACCAAAGGCCCTGATAACTGAGAGCGGAACTGTAGTCTCATGCTGGGAAAGCTTGAGTGTGTGCTGTGCTCCAGAGTCCCGCCTTGTCCCGAGCTCAAAACGTGGGGAAGGGAGACCCTGACTACCGCATCCTGACTTATTATTTGTGAACACTTCTTTCTTTCCTGTGAATCCTAACCCACACTCTGTTTGTATTTAGTGCAAGAATCAGCAATAGGCTTTTCTTAGTACAGGCCCCTTTTATTTGACAAGATGCCACTAGAACTGCCTTATTATTATGTGATGCTTGTGGTTTGCTCCCATCTTAGATTTAGGTTTAGATTAGGCATTTTTCCAACCTGCATATCGTTTTTTTAAATTTATTTTTTTAAATTAGCATTAGCTTCAAAAGAAGCTTTTTTACCAGTTGCAGTTTAAGTTCAGAGAGAAAGGAAAAAGAAAAATTCCATAACAATAAAAACATATGATTCAACCAATTGCTACAGAAAGAAAAGAAAAGAGAAGAGTAGGAGAGAGGTAAGAGAAAAACAATAGAAAAAGAAAAGAAAAAAAACTATGACCGAATAGAATTAGCAATTCTTACTGTCATATTATACAGAAGTAGACTTTCTTTATCACTTCTCTCCTTCAAGCTTTTTAAAGATTATTGATACCATCTCTAACAAGGCAAATGTTACAGATAGCCTTAAACCCTGTAGCAATTGTAACCAAACGTCTTTCTTTGTTAAAGTTTTATTATTTAAAAAAAATCTCCCCAATAGTTTACATCGAGTGTCCTTGATGCCCTAGCAGCTCATAATGATGTGGCAAAGTGTTTCCATTGGGTGACCACAGACCCGGCATTTACGATGGAAACGTACTCAAATAGAGCTGCACAGTATTTTGCTTAAAGTTTGGATGACTGTGCCAGCTCTGAGGACTCGATCCAGTCATACTCATACAGCCGTTTTTTCACAAAATCTGGGTTTCAATGAGTAGTTTCTCTGTAGTTTGTTGCAACAGACCCATCACCCTTTTTGAAGATTGGTACAATAATAGATTTCGTCCAAGTAGCCGGAATGCTATGTTTTGTTTTCACCAGTAGAAATAGGTGGTGTAAAAAGGTTGCCCATTCCTCTGGATGTTGTTTTAATGTCAAATTCGTAAGGCCATCAGGACCTGCGGCTCTGGAGTTGCGATTTAATTGGGGCAAGGATATCCTCCCTTTCAGTTTCAAACTCCCAGTTTGAGCATGAATTTTCTACAGCCTTCGTAGTTTGTGAGTTGGGCTTTGAGAAAAGGTTGGAGAAATGGTCCATCCAGTCCTTCGCCGAAATAGGGTTGGTAATAAGACTCTGCTGAGGTCCGTCCAGCATGTTAAAGATTTGCCACATTTCCCTCGAGTTTTTAGATGCAACCAGTTCCAGCATATGTTCAGCGTTCGATTGCAGTAGGGATTGTCTGTGCTGCTTCAACCAGTTATTGTACGCTGTCCTGGTTTTCATGACGGCCGCTTGCGATGCCAGGGAAGGATTTTTCTTATGTGCTCTTTGTATCTTTTTTAGTTCCCTTTTTCTTGTGTCAACCTCGTGGTTGAAGGTATATTTGTGGTGGAAACCCTTGGATCTTCCTGGGCCAGGTTTTTCACTGTAACTGGCCAAAGACATTGTATAGTCGGTCTTCCAGGCCTACCGTTGTCTCTTAGATCTTTAGATAATCTTAATACATCTTTACTCAGTAATCTTACTCTATTCCTTCCTGGCTGTACTTTCAGGGCATCTCCATCTAGAGAAGATTTTGTAATCCTGGCCAATTCGAGGGTTAATTTCAACATGTTGTGGTCGCTCTGTGGAGTTTCCATCAGTTTAATAAAAACCCTTGAACTGTGATCACTTGCGTCTCTCTAATGTTGCCACCATGAGTTCCTTACAGTATCCCCGATGTTGTTCCACTATCAGCCATTAGGTTTGAATTGGGTTAATGTGTGTTGTGTGGAGTTTGTTGTCCTTGTTCCGTAAAATGTTCTCCCTTGATCCGCAGTCATTCTATTAAGCAATGAATATTCACTTGATGAAGCCAGGGAAATCTGTTGCTTTAGATTATGCTTCATATGTGCGATCTGTGTGTAAAGGTGTCCTGTTTAAATTGTGCCTTGATATTGAAACAATGGAAATTATTCCAGAAAAAGTGAAAAAAGCACTGTTCGACCAAGACTGGATATTTTTCATGGTTGTGTCAATGAGTCGTCTGGTCCATGAATATAAGACGTGGGGTGAGGTTGCTCCTTATTTGGTACAGTTTCCAAATACGTTATATAGAGGTATTTTTCTAAGGTTCCAGTGGAATCTTCGGCCTACTAAAGAGGTTATTTTGAGGAGAGGTAAGATCAATTCCTATGACACATGCTGTAGATTTTGCCAATTGGAAAATATAGTTGAAACTACTAATATATTATAATATTTTGAATATTGAAAGGATGAGCTATTAGTGGAAATTGTACACTACTGTTAATTGGGTAAATGTTAATGTTTTTGGCAAAGATGTTTAAATAGTAAAACTAGGGATTCTTTGGAGGTTGCTGTTTTTTAAAAATATTCAATTAATTTATCTTTTATGAAATTCTGAATTATGTCATTGCAGGATTTTATATATATTGATGCATCTGTATTTATTAAATATCATGAGAAAATTATCTGTTTTAGATTGGAATTATTTTTATGTTCTCTCAAATTGTATTAGTGACTAGTAATTTGCATGTGATATAGTGTTTAAAACAGTGTTTTTATTTGTGTAAGTTTTGTAAAGGTTTCTTTGTAAACCATATACAATTATCTCAAGTATACATGGAAATGCGATAAAAGCCACAAGAAAGAAAGAAAGAAAGAAAGAAAGAAAGAAGGAAGGCATAAAGGGAAATGACATGGGGATAAGAGAAATTCTTTTGGCCTACTTTATTTATTCACATTAGTGGAAGTGTCCGATAGTTAGTTTTGTATGGAGGGCATTCCTTTTAGACTTCCTGATGACAAACTAGCACTTTGAGTTACTTTCGTCAGGCAGGGAAAACCCCATATCAATAGGGGTAGGTTGGCCTTTTCTTTATCATTTAATTAAACGAAAGTTATCATGTCCAAAATGTGTCCGACTCCTTATTCTGACTCGCCACAGTACCCATCCTAAGCTGTCCCCCAGATTGGAGATTGTGACAAACCTAGACAAAGGATTGGTTTGCTAAAGGGTCTTCTCTCTGTCCAATTCCAGCACCCCTGGATTTTGTGATTTGTGCTTTGTTGGACTTTTTTGCTGTTTTGACAGCTCCTCTGATTCCCCCAGGGGTCAGAGGTGTTTGTTGTCTGCCATTCCCTTTGTTTGCAACCTTTTCTACTTGCCTTTTGTCCTTTTACCCCTATGATTCATTGCCACCTTTACTTTGCCGTCTTTGCCTTTTACCGTTCATCCTGGATTTGTTCCCCTTCGGTGCTCGTGCCTCTGTTTCTCTCCTGGCATGCTTCTGTTTGGCAATGTTTTAGGAATGTTTTCCCTTTTAGCAACTTTCCCTCCATATTCTATGGCCCCCTAAACTTTTTGCTATTGTTTTTCCTCTTGTTCTGACCTTTTACAGTGAAGTGAAGCCTTCCGCTTCACTCCACTGGGCATTTGCTCACATGTTGTGGGGAAACTGATTAGTCCTTCAGGCCGTCAGTTCTGGGAAACATATTTTCCCTTAGTCTTTTCACTTTGTTGCCACTTTTGGTAACTTTGTATCATTGCACAATGCATCTTCCAATACAGTGCAATGGGGTTTCTTTTTGTTTTGTCCTGGACATACGCCCAGGGAATTTTGGTTACTTTAAGATGTGCTAAGGAACAGACTGGTGGCAGCAGTTCAGCTCTTGCCTTTTCTCTAGTTTTGAAATATTTTGTGTTTGCATAAACATGTTTACCACATTTGGCTACTGACTGTGGCTAGTGTTCAAACATGGATATGCCACATGGTCTTTTGTCTGCCTTTTGGCCATCTTGTAGTTTGGCCTTCTTCCTGCCCTCCCAGGTCAGAACATTCCTGTGGAATTACATGCCCTTAAAAGGAAAGCTAACTTTTTTGCGGGCTAGTGCATGTCACATGTGGTGGCTCCCAGATAAAGTGAGTTGGCACGGTCTGGTCCTAATCCACATACTGGTACCAGTATGTCTGGTGTGCATGAGGACCCCAGTGGTCCCGGATTGGACCACTGTTTGGGTGCATGTGTGGGGCAGATCATGCCATTGGAGGGCTGAGTGTGAGCACTTACCTGACTTTGGATAAGAGGAGGGGTCCTGCAACCATGCCAGCAGATAAGAAGGGAGAGCCAAGAATCCTGAGAAGCCGAGCAGACGAAGGAAGATCCAGAGAACAACTGTGAAGAGGCCGGGCAACCAAATACTGCTGCTGACCTGAAGAAGCCCTGCTTGGTGACTGATCCCAGAAGACCCTTGTTAGTGCTTCCACCGTTTGGCATGGTGGGACCAACCATTCCCGATGTCTCTCGGTAGCCTAGCAAGTGAGCCTCTTCGAAAAGTGTCTCTGGGCTACCCAGTAGTGGGCTCACCAGCTTGAGTTTGGGCTACCTTGCTATGGGCATCGCCGTCCCGTGTTAAAGGCTGGGACTCTGGGGATCGACGGCTAGTTCAACTAGAAGTCCCCCCGCTGAATTTCATCTTCCCAGCATCTACGGGTCGCGAGATAGGAGGTGGCTTCTGACTGCAACAGTATCCCTTTGTGTTGCTGTGCAGCAGTGTCAATCACTGAAACCTGTTTTCCTGCATTGTGTCCAGTGCTCAGAAGAGAGCTGCAGTGGTGCTTTATGATGTCTTGTGTTTCCATGCCTTGGTCCAGCATGAATGCATGTTTGATAGAATGCATGATTGATTGTATACCTGTGGAATGTTGTGATGTGAATGCCCCTGGAGATTCTCTGAATGTCAGTTGGAGAGAGCGCTGAATGTCAGTTGGAGAGAGCCTGGCCTAGAGTAAGGGGACTGGCAGATGTTCTCCCTCTATGTAACGTACCTGTACCTGTCATCCTGAACCTGTACCTTGAGCCTAAGTAAAGGTCTTACCTGTAGAGCGGCTCCTGGCTCATCTGTACAGAACTGATCTCATCAATGGCGACAAGGAACTTGAAGAACCAATAAACCAAGGCCTAAAGTTATGAAAAGAAGGGAGTGTGAGAGTGAGCAGCAGACGGCACAGAGCAGAGGTACAATGCTGTAACCCAGAGGAAGAGGAGACAACCACCGGACCCCCGAAGGTAAGCTGACCCTGTGCATAGCAAGGAACAGTCAGAGAGTGGCAGCGCAGCTGAAGGAGAAATGAAGCGGGCCCCTGCAAGCAACATTGGCCATCCTCCAGTGTCAGGAACAATAAAGGCGGCCAGTGGGCCTGGGAGAGAAAGACTAAGGCGGCTGGGACAGCTATTAAATCCAGCCTGGAAGAGAGACGTTCAAGGCGGTCAAAGGAGAGATTTGGCATCAAGTGCCTCTAAGAGACCTCTAATTTGGGCCCTTTGTTGATGGAGTGCCGGCGGCTAACAGCCTGGGAAAGTGCATAATTGGTGGCCAGTGTGCCTGTGTTAGTGGCTTCAGTTGGTGGCCTGGGAGATAAAAAAAATTCAAAGTAGCTGTCACCTGGGAGAGAACATCGGTCCGCAAGGACCCTGTCTGATCCTGATAGTGATACTCTCCTGAGAGGACTTGAACAGCATGGGTCGCAGGATCTCACCTGAGGGCTCTGAATGTGAGACATGGTACAGCAGAGAGCAGCAGGGCAGCCCGGGGAGTTCTGCCTTTTACGAGTGGTGGAGCTGGAATCTCTTGGCAGTGGTCCTTGGGAGCTCCGCTCTGAGGGTCCGCCTGTACTGGTGACGTCTTTCCGGGCCTGTGGGGAGTTGGTGATGGTCTGGCGGTTGTTTCGAATTTTTCTGAACAATGAAGCTGCTTTGCCGACAGCTATTGGCTTCTTTGGGAGGTGCTGACGGCATGGTGGTTTTGTTTTGTTTCCCTCAACAGGGATCTATACAGCCTAATCCGTGTGTGGCAGGAGGGCTGCGCATTGCGCAGAAGAGCAACGCAGCTGGCAATGCAGATCAGTGTTAACTGGCGCTGTGCCTGTCCTACAGAAAAAGGAAACAGTGGGCTTTGCAAGTTCGCTGTTGCATGCAGATAGAAACAGAGGCAATCGAGTCCAGGATCTTGGGGTGCCGTGATGATTGTGAGGTATTGCGGAAATGTATCACTGCCAGCCAGTTTTGCAGCAGTAAATTAACTGCCATGGACGTGGTCAAAGCGCTTGATTCAATGGAGTGGAACTGGCTCTTCCAGGTATTGGCGAGACTAGATATGGGCCCAACCTGCAGAGAAGGATGCAGTTAATGTACCAGAACCCGCTGGCAATGGCGAAAACGGGAAGGGGAATTTCCCCTTAGTGGCAATTGGGAAGGTGAACACAGCAATGATCCTATTCTCTTTGTGCACTCATTAGAAACCCTACCAAATATCCCAATTTCGGGGATGCAGGCATCGCTGTAGACGCACACACGCACATTATTTCTATCTATGCAGATGATATCCTCCTCTACGTCCAAAGCCCAGGTCTACATGTCCCCTTGATTAGGCCCCCCTTCTTCAGGAAGGTGGACAGCCTGCTCTCTGGATTCTTATGGGCTGGAGGTAGGCGCAGGGTGTCCTTAGACACACTGAGAAGGAGTTTATTATACGGATGCAGCTTAATCTGTACTCTCAGGGGCCGGTCTGGGCAGACAGGCAATTAATAGACACACCTCCACGACTTCATACGGGAATGGAAATACTATGGAGAAACTTAGGGAGACCCGAGATGTTGTGGATCGTGGCAGTGGCCCAGCAGGTATGCAGGCGAGCGTGCATTAAATTGAAGCTGGGGGAGAGATACAGCCCGACATCCCAGTGAGGGCGGACACAGAAATTGCGACATGAGGACATGGGACCTAACAGGTGTGCAAAGGCAAAACTTAATACACTGGGGGACATGTTCAAAGGGGGTGGGGGAGTCTTGATGCCTTTCTTGGAATGGGTGCAAGTGTTTCACATGCCACAAGGGCCATTTTTGTACTTTGCAAGACTATGACCATAGCTAAGAAGTGGGACTCTACACTGGATGAACCCACGACTACACCAGTCCTCCACACATATTGAATCTCATATTGAAGGCGGAGCGACATGCAATTACACGACTATAAGCAACGCTGCAGCAGAGTAAAACACTGCCCCCCTTGTAGGTCCGGGAGAAGTGGGATCGGAACCTGGGATTGCCACTAGAGGGCAAAACATGGTCCAAAATCTGTGCCACTATCTCAGAGGTCTCGAGCAATGCATGGCTCAAACTGATTCAATCCGATGTATTACACTGGGTCTGTATCACACAACAGAAGCGGCCTATGTTGAAAACAGAGATTCCACACACATGCCTGAGATGTAAGGGGGGAGTCTGCCGTTTTCTGGCACAACGTCTGGGGCTGCCTGCGTATAATGAGGTACTGGCAGGCGGTGGTTGACCGGCTCAATGCCCTTTTGGGGAGGGAGCTGGAGTGTACACCCCAGATATGCTTGTTTGATTTGATAGGTTATTTATAACGTGCTTAATACCCAGAGGTTTCTAAGCGCGGTCCCGGGTATCGAACTTGTGTGGCTTCGTGTCGTCTTGCTTCCAAGGCGAGCACGTTGCCTCTGAGCTATCCTCTCGAGAATGGGACTACTCCTGGGGGTGGAAAAGAACCGAACTGAGGCGCACAAATAAAATAGTGGCATTCCTACTTGTTTTAGCAACCCGCTGCATAGCCATATCATGAAAGAACCCTTGTTACAGCAATGGCTTGTGGACATACTGAAGTGGGCCACTGCAGAAAGGGATAGTAAGGGAGCAAAGCACAGAGGAGGACTCTGATGATTAAATACTTCCATGGTGCACCCTCCTTGATGCCCTACAGTCGTTGCCCGACAACCTCCCACCTTGAGGATGCATGGTGCGCACACGGACATATGGAAAAAGAGCAACCAGTCATGAACCCACTCACTCGACAGACCAGAGGCATGGCTATCGCCCCTCGAAAGGCAGGGCATGTAATGTATCAAGGACATTCTGAGTTGGATGGGAGGGGTTGATCGGGAGGAGGGGCCAGGGGTTTTTGATGTTGGTATGTTATATACCTTGTTACAAAATGTAATAAACATATTTCAAACTACAAATAGTGTAAAGTGTGTACATAAATGAACATATGTGAAACCACTAGGCAATGGTGCAGCATGTGATGACACACCACATTGTGGGTGTGTGTTGTAGGACTAGCCATGTTACAAACCATGAGCACAAGACAAGCATCTTGTGTGTTACTGTCCACTTCACTTTTCTTTGTGGTGTGGGCACTCCATAGATGGCCTACAAGGACGAATCACAGACCTCTTAGTGTAGTGTCAATGATCTGCTCACATACTCGAGAGTAACTCTTACCACACATGAATCAACATTTTCTTGTTTCACCACAATAATTTGTAAAAGCCTTTGTGAAAGAATATAAGTCTACCAGGTCTCGTTTGAAGGAGATCTACAAGCTATGGTTACATCACTAACGTCACCAAATGCTTCTGGGGGACGTCCTTAGGAATCTGGAGGTCATGGCAACTAAGAACTCGCATTACTGCTGGAAACTTTTGAAAGACGACGACACGCGTCAAACAGGGTCCCAACTGAACCCGTTAACAGAAAAAAGTTGGAGGTCCCACTTCACAGAGATCTATATATCAGACTGTCCTAACGTGCAGAGCTGGAATGGAGATTTGATAGAAAGGGTACAGTGGGATTTAAATTGGGACCTGGATGACCTATCCTACCTAATATCCAGGAGTAAAAAATGGATGGCTCCGGAGCCAGATGGGCTGGCCATGTGTTTGTTTAAAAATAGCCCGTTCACTTTGATGGCTGTCCTTGACAGAATGTTTAAAACCGTGCTCAGGGAAAAAGTATTATCAGCTTCTTGGGAAACCGCCATTGTAGCCCTGATTTTTAAAAAGGGGTCCCGTTTGAGTACCCTGACCTATAGACCAATCTCCATTCTGGATTGCTCAACGAAGATCTTCACGGGTCTTGTCTTAAGAGACCTCAGAAAATGGGCAAACGAGAATGGAAGAATAGATATCTTCCAAACAGGGTTTTGCAAGGGAGTTGGAATCCAAGATGAACGGCTTTATTATGGAACTTTTGAAAAGAGGTCATTGAAAAATAACAATCCACTTCATGCAGCATTTGTCTATTTTTCTATGTCCTTTAACACTGTGCCGAGAAATGGGCTATGGGCCAAATTAGATAAATGGGCTCCCCCCCACCCTATTGTCAATCCTGATTGTGCTACATACGGACACCACTCTATGTATCCGTTTGGATAGAGAGGGCAGTCTATCTGTACCGATTCATACGGCTGAGATGATTGAAGCAAGGCTGCTTACTGGCCCCAATCTTATTCCTCTTTTTCATTTCTGATTTGGGTGATGCCTTCTCTAACTTCAAACTTTTTCCACCAAAACTGCACGATCGAGCGATTATTTATTGTATGCGGATGATCTTATGATGTATAATATTCTATAATTAATTTTTGTGTACTGCATAATATTCTGTAATTAATGTTTGTGTACTCTAACCTTGTACGACTATTTCCAAAACTGTTTGTAACCTTGCCGTGATACCCAAGGGTCTGGACGTGTAACAAATAAATAAAATAAATAAATAAAAAGATCTGATTCTATTAGACCATATGCCTATAGGTCTCCAGCGGCAGTTCAAGGACCTGGAGGTATACACAAACAAGAATATGCTAACGATAAGTGTCCTAAAATCAAAAATCTTAACCCTAGATAAAGGTCCGGTAAAAGTAGGTGAACACTTTAAATTGTGTATTGAAGGCGTATGTCTCGAGAAAGTGGACGCCTTTGTGTACCTAGGCTTTCAGATTTTCCCTAAGAGAACCAAAACCAGGTTGCTGTTTTGAAAACAATTAAAGGTCAAGGCTTTAGCCGCACAGGGTACTACTTTAGACTAGAAACTGGGCCATTTCTCAATTATTCCACTCTGAGAGTTTTATTGCAAAAAGGTGGTGTCGTTCCTATGTGGCAGAGACGTTATTGTTTGCCCTTAAAGGGCAATGGGTGAAGTTTGAGGGAGCATTTTAGAGGAGACTGCTGGGACTGCCACGTGGTGTCCCGGCGCCTGTCTTAAGGTATGAGCTAGGCCTGGTGTCATTGGAAGCCCTGGGAAATTGAAAAAAACTTTTTCCGAAAGAACCTTTTGGCGAAAGAGGGTTCGATATGGGGGTAGTTAAAGAATGGCTTAGAGGCAAGCTCCCCGACCGCCCTCATAGTGGACTCTACTGTGGAATACCTTCTAATGTACCCAATACCCAATATGGGTAAAGAAGAGGTTAAGGGAGGTCGTCTGGATTGACACAAGAGACCTTGTCAGGAAGTATCATTTGTTCAGAGACATACTCCTGGACGCCAGGCCTTATCACTCTCTGCCTTTTTACTTGATGAGCTGTCCGGGACACCACTGGTGCTCCCAGTGTTTGCGCCTCCGTTTAAATTTGCTCCCTACAAATGTAAGTTTTGGTGCATGCAGGGGTATAGAATGTAAATTACGGCGCTGCAAATTTTGCAAACAGGAGAATTCCATAGAAACACCTCGGCACGTTCCTTTGTATTGTGGAAAACTGACAACGGCCCGTTATCTACTTTCCTGCACCTTCTCAAGGATTTTAAGGAAGTCGACCCTGGATGGGTCTGGCAATGTATTTTAACGGATAAGTCTTTTAAATGGTGTTTGGCTGCCATACGCTTCATGAAAGAGGTTTTGGTCCTCAACAAAGAGTATTTTGCAGTGGCTACTGTTACTAATGTGTAAAATTGTTTTCTTATTGTACAGGAGAAGTCTTAACATGTTTGCTTGTTTTTTTCTATAAAAGGTACTACGAATTTCAAATGTAAACTTTTCTTTTATGTGCAATTTTGTGTGTATTTACTATAACACAATAAAGAATGTAAAAAAATTATACTTTTAATTTTGATTTTGTAAGTTGGAATGCCCCATAAGACCTTGATTTGTCTTTTAATCCGTGTGCCATGGCCTAACTAACTTTGTTAAATATTGTGTGCAACATTTGCCTTTCCTTGTAAGAGATATTATACTGTGCACATTACATCACTAAAGTTGTTTTATTGTGTGAGCAGTTTCCTGGTTTATGAATTTCATGTACTGTTGCTGGTTTTGTTTGTTCTTCTCTAGAAAAAATACGACAGAGATATGGAGACCTTCCTGGGGAACTTCATATTATTGAGCTGGAAAAAGATAAAAATGGCCTTGGACTCAGTCTGGCTGGAAATAAGGACAGGTCACGTATGAGTATTTTTGTGGTCGGCATACACCCTGAAGGGCCTGCTGGTAAAGATGGGCGCATGCATATTGGCGATGAGCTTTTAGAGGTAAGCATTGCGTTGTGCCCCTTTAGTCTAAATGTGCTGTACCATATGCTAGCACCTGTTTACCAGCCATGCAAAAAGGGCATCATCATTCGAGTGAACATGCTAGTTATAACTGAGGTGAAGAAGATCTGATAGTGTGATGCCCACATGCCCATTTCTGTCTGAGAAAAATTTTGAGTAGCATTCATGGCTTACCATTTACCTCTAGGACAACAGAAGCAGCTGCTCTACCCAATGCTTGCCTTAACAGGGTATATGTCTCATGCCTATGGCGAACCATCTATCCATCCTACCAAGCAGGGACATGTAGAACTGCTAAACACCAATGCAGGTTTAGGGGGTGGTTGTTTCAGCATAGCAGTGTGAAATTCTCAAAAGGTAGATCACATTTTATGTTTTGAGCACCTAGCCACCATACATGCCTTCCACGCAGCCTTATTATTATTATTTTTTAAACATCTTTATTGGTTTTAAATGAGACATGGGTGACATCCCAAGTTGACATATGCAGGCGTAAACAGATACAAGAAAAGCATAAATAAGCAGAAATCACATCAAGAACGAACATAAAAGCATGGGATTGTTATACAATGTCTCAAACACATCGACTATCGACACTCAAGACCTTGTCTAACTATCAAAGTAAAGCTAGGTATGTATATACAAATAAACAATCCAGACAATAAATGCACTGTAGTTCCAAATTATATTTGTTTATTTGTTTTCAAAATTGAACGTTATTGGCATTTCAAATAATACACTTTAAATGGTACAATTCCCATCATCAAAAACCAATCAACCCCTTCAAGCTACCCCATCCCCCCTCCTCTCTTCCCTCTACCCCTTCTCCTCTTCCCTCTTACTACCTCTTCATCCCTCCCATTATCCCCCCCCTACAGTGGATGCTATTCAACTCCAGTAAGGTCATATCAAAAACCTTTTACTTTCCTCTGGATCAGACAGCTGCACCATATTAGGGCCGGCTCTACAGTCAACTCACTTTAGGCCACGTTATTTATTTATTGATTTTAATTCTTATAACTCGCTGCATGCCCGTGGGCCTCAGGGCGCACAAAAAACAAGGACAAAGACAAGACGACAAAGCAGCAAGTAGGAGCTAAAAGGGGGTCATAAAAGATTACTCCATGTTGAAAAGGTGCGTTTTTATGGCTTTTTTGAAAAGGGGGTACTCTTGGATCTGTCGTAGCCCAGCCGGCAGGGCGTTCCAGAGTAGACGACCCTGAACATCAGGAGTAGTGCCACCAAGTTTAGCAGTCTTGAATCTGGGAGGGGCAAGGACGGTAGCAGAGGAAGAGCGAAGATTTCTTCCATTGCTCTTAATGTGAATGCGTTCGGACAAGTAGATGGGGCTGCTGAGAGTCATTTATGTGTCGTGGTGGGCATCTTGTGTGAAATGCAATGTTTAACTGGAAGCCAATGAAGCTTCCTCCTAAAGATGGAAATATGGGAACAACGAGATTGAATGCAAATAGTCCATACAGCGTTGTTCTGTGCCACTTGTAAGGATTGAATATTAGCAGCAGTAGTGCTAGACAATAGGCTATTACAATAGTCATGTCTGGAGTTTAGCAGTGCCGTAAACAAGAGTGTGCAGTTTTCGGTAGTAATGAATGGACGTATGTAATTTATACGCTTATTGATCAATCTGCAGATGGGCCTGATGTTAGAGACATGCGGTTTCATGGATAATTCGTCGTCTAAGGACAGTAATGATGTCTGCAATGGGGAAATGGGAGTAGTTAGAATCTAGTTTACTCTGGGTGTTCTTGGAGGATACTATCATTAATTTGGTCTTATTGTTAAGAGCAAGTGAATGGATGGCTTTGTAGATGTTATTGATGGCGTCAACATCATTTTGATAATGACCGCTTAGTTGGATGAAGACCTGTGTGTCGTCTGCGTAGTTAGTATACTGAACACCTAGGTTGTTCAAGAGGTCTAGAAGAGGTCGAATATACAGATTGAATAGTAATGGCGATAGGCAGAGATCCCTGTGGGACAGCACAGGTTTGTGAGATCGGAGTGGAATGATGACTACCTACACTAACCCTAACCATGCGAGGGCCCGAGAAGGTGGCAATCCATTTTGATGCCATTGCGGAACAATTTGCGACCTCTCCGAGCCTTGTCACTAGTAAGCTGTGATCAACCAGATCAAAAGCTGCAGAGAGGTCAAGTAGCATTAGTAGTGCAGCTTGATTCTTGTCAGCGATGCCCGCCAGGGTGGACTTAAGGTCGAGCATGGCTGTTTCAGTTCCATGCTGATCCCTATATCCAGACTGTCGAGTGCCGAGGATCTTGTGTTCGTCAACATGAGCCTGGAGTTGTTTGTATGCTAGCTTGTCTAATATCTTCAATATGAAGGGAACGTTGGTTATTGGCCCATAGTTATCTGTAACGCTCACCTTGTATCCACAGGGACGCTTCCCGACTGGTCCGGAGTGCTTCTGGAGCTGGCTCACCTCCACCAGGGACTTGCTCTGCCGTGGGCTTATCCTGGAAGACAGGAGTTCGGTTTTAGCTACAATCACCTCTGCCGGGGCCCGCCTCCCAAGTGTTCCCCTAGCAACCCCCTCGGAGCCTCTCTCACCTTGTATTTCGTTAATGTGCGCTCTCCGTCCTGCCGTTCTGTGCAGGGGCGCGTCGTGGTTGGGCACCTTTCGCCAAGTTACTTCACTGGCGTGGGCCCGGGAGTCCAGCCCGGCTGCGACACCCCTCTTGAGGCAAGTCTTGAGTTTGTGAAGAATGAGTGTCTGCAATTGTTATTGCTGTGTTGACCTTCTCCTTCTCTTGTTGATGCAGAAGAGTGATGGAGACGTCGAGCTGATGAAGAGGGCAGTGCTCGAGAAGGTAAGAGAATGCGCAAGGCGCGGCGCTGTGAGCATCTTTGAATAAGGCTAACCTGTGCTGTCCTTCCTTACAGGTCGCCGAGAAGTCCTGGAAGGTATGCGGCCAGACAGAAGCGGAGCGTAGGATGGAGGATGTCCAGGCGGCAGTCGAACTTCCAGGAGAGCTTCGGTAAGTAGCGGAGTCTGGAGATGATGATGTCAGAAGACGAACTCTTACTAATCATTTCCCTTCTGGTCTCTCCTCTCTAGGATGTTGCTCGCGGAGGAAGACGAGGTCTAGAGAAGATTCCAGAGTGGGCGAGGTGCTGGATGCAGAACAGGTAAGGAGGAACAACGGTGTTCTTCTTCTCCCAGACGATGCAGGCCAAGGATGCTGCGAGCAGGTCGTGGTGAACGTCATGCTGCAAGTGCAGAAAAATGCGAAGCGTGTGCCTCAGGTTGAGCATGGCTTAAATAGCCAGCAGGTATCCCAGGTGCCTCCAGGGCGGACCACACCCTGGAGGCTAGACTGCATGATGCAGTTGCATGTCGATCCTTGTGGGGGCAGCCATGTTGGTCCATTCCCCAATAGAAACTCCACTTGCCATATGAGCCTGGTGCCAAAGGCGCCAGGACTGGCTCCAGGGTAGCCGAGAGGGGCATGATTGGGCCCTTGGGGCCTTGCAGGAATACTGCGGCGAGGGCCAGAGGCAAAGTTCATGACATTATCTTTGTTGGTGGGGTCTAGATTTTCTTTTTTCAGCAAGGGTGTTATCCAGGTGGATTTAAGCACATCTGGCACCACTCCTTCGTCAAACGATAAATTGATCAATTTAGTGATCCAGGGAACTAGCAGGTCAGTTGATTCTTTAAAGATGTTGGTAGGACAGTCATCACCAGGGCAGGAGGTAGCTTTGAGATCTTGCATGACTCTAAGCACTTCCTTTTCGGAATAGTGAGAATTGGGGTATTCCACTTTGGGTATTATTGGGAGGTGTGATGTTTTTAGAGGGAGATGGTTGTTTAACATTAGTGAGGGCTTGATAGATTTTTTCCTTATGGGAGCCAATTTTAGAAAGAAGAGCATTGTGGATGTCTTGGCACCATTTAGAGTCTTTGGTTATGTTATCGGACGGTGGAGGCTGATCCTGAAAGTCATTTAGAATTTTGAACAGTTCACTGACACTGGATTGAGCGTTGGTGGTTCTTTTATTATAATGTGTGGCCTTGGTATTAATTATACGTTTTTTGTATTCATTCGTGGATTTTTTGTAAGCATCTAGTGTATTATTGTTGGGGTTTTTTCTCCAGGATCTTTCAAGAGCCCTTTTGTTTTGTCTGGCCCTAACGGTATCATCTGACAACCAGGTGTTTTTAGTAACTTCAGACTTGATAGTTTTAATTTTCATGGCTGCGAGTTCATTCACCGCTTGTTTGATAGTGTGGGTCAAGTGGTTAACTGAGGTGGAAGAATCTGCTAAGTTGAATATAGGTTGTAGCTGGGATGCTACAAGGGATGAGAATTTAGAGGATGTGATGTTTTTCAGATTACGAGTCAATTTCCGCAAACACGGATAAGTGTTGAGTTTAGGTGGAGAACCTGGTAGTGAGATTTTTGCCTGAATGAGAGTGATCAGACCATATACATGGGGCAACCAAGATGTCAGAAATAGTAGCTTTGTGTGAGATAAACCAGTTGAGTGTGTGTCCACTCTTTTGTGTGATAGATTTGATCCACTGAGTTAGTCCGAGAGAGGTGATTGAGTCCTCTAGACTGAGTCCTGCTTTGTCAAGTTGGTCATTAGCCCAGTAAGTACGATCACCCATGATGATGAGAGGGCTTTTACTTTTGCCAATTTGTATGATGAGATCAGTAAGTTGTTCTTGAAAGAGGGGCATGTTCTTGGGTGGCCGATAGATGGTAAGTACATTAAGAGAAGAGTAAGGGGATGTCTTGATTTTGACCCACAGTGCTTCACAACCATTGGGTGAATTATGTGGCATTACGTGAAAATTGAGGCTGGATTCGCACATTTGTGTGCCACCCCACCACCTTTGCCTTGGGAGCGATCTGCTCTAAAAAATAGTGTATTCACCTGGGGTTGAAAGGGTTGCTTGAGTAGGCAGATTGGAATTAAGCCATGTTTCCGTGATACTAAAGAAATCGGGGTTACATTCAGTAACATAGTCTGCAATTTCAACACCATCCTTATACAAGGAGCGAGTGTTGAGCAAGGAAAAGGAGAGTACAAGCAGCGGCGCAATGTTAGAGACAGTTTCACCATTTATGTGCGCGGTTTCGACTAAGCACATGATTGTATTAGTAAACACTCTTCACTTTGTCAACTAAGAATGAGTAGGTGGTAAACCTACTAGAGCCTTTGTCAAGCAATCGGTTAGGCTTTCAGGAGGGGAAAACAGAAGCCTAGCAGGGAGTAGGTGCTAGCGAGCCGGCGAGCTATGGCGATGGCCAGTGGAGACCGGCACGTCCCAGAAGTGCCGGCGCTGAAGCGCCTGGACTTCCAGAATATACCTATAGATGCTGGGAAAAGTAGTCTAACGGGACTACAGCACAAGCACACTGGGCACACGTATAAACACCCAAAATAGCAGCCGTACATCAGAGTTCTTTGCCTACTGTGGTGTGCTTGTCAGAGAGCAATGAAAACAGCACTAGCAGCGTTCTATTATGCAGTTGTGGAATAAAATAGCAAAGCTGCAAATTCAGTAGAAAAGGTCAATTTAGAGGCAGGCATTTTGTGGCTGATTAGAACCGCGTGTCAGCTGTCTGACAGATGCTGCCTTCGGGAAAAGCCCTTGTTACCTGTAATAGAAGCAGGGAATGAAGGAGAGAAGCGGCTTAAGAGGAGAGCCGCGGCGTGACCGGTGAAGACCGGCATGTCCCAGAAGCGCCAGCGCTGAAGCGCCAGCGCTGAAGCGCCAGCGCTGAAGCGCCTGGACTTCCAAAATATACCTAGGGATGCTGGGAAATGTAGTCTAGCGGGACTACAGCACAAGCACACTGGGCACACGTATAAACACCCAAAATAGCAGCCGTACATCAGAGTTCTTTGCCTATTGTGGTGTGCTTGTCAGAGAGCAATGAAAACAGCACTAGCAGCGTTCTATTATGCAGTTGTGGAATAAAATAGCAAAGCTGCAAATTCAGTAGAAAAGGTCAATTTAGAGGCAGGCATTTTGTGGCTGATTAGAATCGCGTGTCAGCTGTCTGACAGATGCTGCCTTCGGGAAAAGCCCTTGTTACCTGTAATAGAAGCAGGGAATGAAGGAGAGAAGCGGCTTAAGAGGAGAGCCGCGGCGTGACCGGTGAAGACCGGCATGTCCCAGAAGCGCCAGCGCTGAAGCGCCAGCGCTGAAGCACCTGGACTTCCAAAATATACCTAGGGATGCTGGGAAATGTAGTCTAGCGGGACTACAGCACAAGCACACTGGGCACACGTATACTGGATCTCGGCTGGTGTCTTTGACTGCGGCATGGAAGCGTCTTCTCTGTCAACCCCTGAGACCGCCCCCCCTTTTTAAGCCCCCCCCATCCCTCACCGGCCGTATTTCTCAAAAAGGGCACCCATTGGCCTTCGATATTGGTACTTGTCCAACACATGTCAGGAACTCCATATCATATATGGCGCAAACCTTCCCCACCTATTCTTTTTCCCCCAGGCACATGTTGATTATTCCACTTCTGGGCCAGGCAACATCTAGCAGCCACCAACATGATCCGTACTGAACCCATAGACCTGGGGCCCTTTAAGACGAGGTAGCAATACTTTGAGATCGATGGGGATGAATTTACTGAAACAGCAATAATCAAAACCATCTCAGGAAGTTGCCAAAACTTGGTCTGTTTTCTTTGCAATTGTCTAAAACAGAGAGTTACAACGGACATTAACGAACGTTCGCTCGATTTCTCTCAGCGCATATTATAAAAAACATAACTTTTAGAGTAAAAACTCGTCATCAATGACATCCCACTACGTGGCAAACTACAAAAACCTACTTGGGCATGTGATAGGCTTACAGGGAACATCTAAGTATACGTTCCATACTAACGGGGGTTGTGATTGGATCTCTACTGTCAGGTGGGCAACTAAGCCCATCTCAAGTGCAAGTCATCTTCTGTGTCACACTAATACTCGACACTTTATTGGTTATACAAACTATAGGGGTCTTTGATACGTGGCCCTCTACAATTGGTTTGGCACTCGAGTACCCTTCTGGAATATTCCAGAGGCTAGCAGCACACAGGCTACCATACCAGGTGCAGAGAGGGTCGGCGTGATCATGCCTCCCCACCCAATTAGCCCAACATCTATCATCACTCTTGCAGTCTGCCAGTCAATTAAGGCTTTGAACTTCGCCTTGCAGAAGCTCTCTGTGCCTGGGAATAAAAGGGAGTATCTTCTTTGTTTCTGTGTAGCTCGACCCAATGTCTATTTTGATCTGATCATTGTAACTTGGAGACCGCATTTTCAAGCTTTTTGCAGTATTTAATATTATTAAATGATGAACTCTTGATGCCTTCAGTGTTTTTCCATTTCATCTTAAACAGAAGTTTGTTTCTTTCTCACGTTCATGTAACTACTGGATGGACAACCAGGCTCATGGTTGCCCCAACTTTTTGGTGATGGGCCAGCCAAGCCTTTCTTGAATTTCTCCAACCCCTTTGGTTATTTTCCAACTGCGCCACACTGAAAAAACCTTTTCAATCACAGGGTTTCAAGCCTTGCTTAAAGTGCTTTTTGGAATACCCAGGTTCTATACATTCATATTTATTATACATTAGCACATCGTCGCAACTATTCACTACGTAGCAAGCCTTAAGATCACTTTTTCTACTTGCGTTCCTGCGCCTGTACAAGCGTGAACTGATTTAGCATTTTCTTCAGTGTTTTTATAGAATGAGCATCTTCATTTCAAGCCCAAAATGTTGCCTATCCTTACCACCTCCTCTTCAGCTCTTATAGAATGTTTGTTCTTTTACCTCGTGCATCTTTTCTGGGTGCACCAGCTCTGCTCCGCATAACGCTGCATGTTCTTCTTTATCACTTGTTCTCATACTTCCTCCGGGACATTGTCCAGAAGTCCATCATATCTTCATGAATGCATATAGGGTTTTTTCAGTGGATACCTTGTTTCCAGGATTCTCTGCGGTACGGGCATTCTCACTGGTACTGCATGTGTTGCAATTTCCGGTTCCCAACATATAGGGAACATGGGGACAGAGCTTTCAGCGGGGGTACTTGATTCCTCCTCTACACTCCCCCCTGTGGGCGATTCATCAACCACTCTCTCATCAATCGTCACATCAAGACATCCTTGTCTGAAGAAATGCTTCTTTGAGACCTATATCTTTGACTCCCTTCAGGCATCCTCCTGATTTCACATGCTCATCAACACTCCAAGTCATGAGCATGCATTGTCCATTGGGACTGCAATAAATCCATGTCCCCTTGAATGGCCATGGATGCTGGTCTTCACATAGTTCTGGTTTCTTCATCTGTCAGTTCTTTTGGTTCAAATCCTGATTCGACATCAATCCCGATCTTCATTCTTACAGCTTTCTTTGCAGTCTTCTTGCATTGTGTGATTATTATCCTGATCACACAAAATCCAAACATGGTCATCACCAACAGAGCTCCGAAGTAACTTGAAAATATTTGCCATCGATTGTGGAACCCATGAGTAGATTGACCCAAACCAGCGGTCATCAGCAGTGTCTTCTGTCTTATCTTCCATCTTGACGTGTAGATTTGTCAGCATCGTTTACGCCTCTGTCAAGGTGTCATTCTCGTCATTGTGAGAAGGTATGTATGTGCAACATGTTTCTCCAATTTTTGAGACAAACACCTCCATCCATAGCTGTGATCATGTCCAGGACATATCTGTTCTGAAGAGTCATCAGTCTTATGACTCTCCGCACCTCCTTGATAGCAATGAATCCTTTTAAAGTGGCGTTGATAGTCTGCAAAAGCTCCCATCTGGTCATCTGTAACCATGTGGTATTTACCATCGTCTGAATCCCAGGCATAAAGATAATAGTAACGACTGAAGAAGGTTTGCTGAACAATCTATGTTCATACGCAATGGCATCAAAGGCCTCCATCGATAGCTGAAAAATAATTCTCCCCCTTCATTCGATTCAAGAGCTCACCAAATGTCTTCTTCCTCTGGTGAGCATCTGCTTTTGGGAATTCACCAATGTTCAAGTCACCCTTTGGAATCAACAATGCAGGAACATGGACGATCACTATAGAACATAGTCCTCCCCAATCTCTGGGCATCTTCATGTATGCTCTGGATCCACAGGCCCAGTAGTGAACTATTATCACTGCTGTTCCGTCCTTCATTCCTGGTACATCAAAGATTTGTCCGCACTGCTGATTCTCTCCAACCTTTCTCGTGCCATTGTTTCTGAAACATAGTTTTGCACTTGCCAAAGGCACTATCTGTAGTGGACCTTCTTTGTCTTTGACCCATGTCAATAACTTTGCGAGCTTTGGCCATAGAGGTTTGCCTCCATTTTCCACTCGTTCGATAACTGGTTTGTGATGACCAGTTACTGCTACAGCTCTGCATATGACTACACCTTCTTACCATCCATCTAGAGAAAGCACTGTTCCCCAGGTCTGCATCTGGCCTCTTTCCTTGCAGCTTCGAAACTCTTCATCAGTTTTTCCTTTATAATTGAGTCTTCTGTTGACTTCGCATCTGATTCCTCCTCCCTTCATACCAGGCTGTACGTATCTTAGCCCATGATTTTTGGTGTGTGCTCTGACTCTTGTCTTCAAATCGGACATAATCGGCTTCATCTGGTGCTGACCATCCTGTCACCCATACCAAGGATGCCGTTCGACCCTTGAATTGACCTCTTGTATGGCAGAGTGCTGGGTGAGTAAGGCAATGAGCCGTTTGAACATCTATTTCGAGATCTATGAATATCTTAGACTTTCCCATAACATAAGGCAGGAGTGCACATACATAGCAATCCTCCTCTGAAGTTCTCTTTCCCACCAGTTTCATGTGCTGATACCACATGTTGTTCCCCAAATGTGCTGTACTGTCCAGTTCAGAATCATCCTCCCTTTCACTTCTCTTTGGTCTCTTTCTTTGTCTCTCTCTCTCAAAATCTGTAGCTGGCGCTCAGTTAGAATAGCTATAAGAGTCCTTCATACAAAAGGATTTTTATGGACAATTGCTACAGGACTAGGTGTCTCCACATGAGCTATTGGAGTAGGAACAATCGCATAAGGCCTTGGCTGTCTCACAATGTCTAGTTCTGCCAAGGTAACTGGAGTGGGAAGAATCAAAGGGACCATTGCTTTCTTGGGACCAATACAATACACAGTGTGGATTAGCAGATTCAGAAAAACAATGATAAACGTAGAACAAGCATATATTATGCAGCAATACATGAGGCTCCACCATCAACGCCTCTCCACTCGTCGTTGACTCTGCTCACTTTCTGAACCTGTAATATACTATATGGTCACATGTTTGCCTGTGATTACTTTTAAGGAAGAAAAAACTAATTTTATTCAGGCAAACTTATCAAATGCTCCGGTAGATGCTGAATCTGTTCAATGATTTCCACAAGTAACTGGCTGATTGCTGGATGGTTTATGGGATCTCGCATAAACACAAAAGTGTTGGTGTTCCTCCAAACAAGATAAGGATGAACTTGAAGCAAATAGTAAAAGATAATAACAAGTAGTTTGTGGGCATCGTCACTAGACATGTTTATCTGTACCTCCAGTAAGATGCTCAGGTAATAGTAACAGTAGAACATCTCCCCACTAAGGTGATCACATGGGTGTTAGATAAGACTCCTAAAGAACTGCAATTTTGTCGCCTTTGTAAGAATAGGGATATCCCGCAGACTGCCAAACTTGTCCTGACCGAATGCTATGAAATGAGAGATATAATACAATATTATTAGGGAATGTATGTACATAAGAATGATACAATCAAGGAGAGGTCCTTTTGGAACCATTGTGTCAACTCGGAAAGCATGCGCTTGTTAACTGCAATTTACAATATTTGGTTGAAAGTGGAAACCAAACTGGGCATTTTCTTGTGAGGTCAGACACAATATATTAGCCGAGGCCAGCGTAAGCTGTATTGTACTGGTATGAATAGCTGGTATGAGCATGAAGAATGAGGTCTAATACGCAACTTGATATAACAGGGTCATGCGGTTAAGTTATTGGCATACGATGATTAGTGCCAGGAATTGTTAGAATTGTATTTTAGTAATGAAGGATGATTAATGGATGGATTTCTTTGTAATAAGTGTATTTTACTAATGTATGAATTATGACTGATTTTATGTCTTTTTATAAACTGATGTATATGTTTAAACTAAATCACATTAAATATATTATTCTTTAATAGTCTGATCTGTCTTATTATTGCTGCCAATAAGCGTCTAATAGTTGGGCCATTCTTAGTATCCTGGACAAAAGTACGCATGTCAGTACTCCTCCCAACAAGAGCAGGGTAAGCTCTCAGTATAAATATGAAGACAGGAAGAAGTATTCTGTGTATATCGGCATCGGACAGCACCATAAGCACCTCCAAAAAGAAATCAAGTGAGAAATTAGTCGGGGGAACTACTCCCTCTTCCAGTCGTCAAACACAAAATTCAAGTCTGGCATATTTTGCTTACTTCTGCACTCCACAGTCCAATGTCAACAAAGCTCCTGTGGCTGAAGAAGAGTAACTTGCTCACTCCTTGCTTAGCAACTGCAAAGAGTGTTTCAGGGGCGCCACAGTCCAAATGCACACTCTATCTGTCTATTTGACAGTCTCTGCGCCCTTCTTCCTAGTCATTGATCGAGTATGCCCGTGCGGACGTTCTTCTCTTTGACTTGCTTCTGAATGGCTTGGGGGTTCGTCAGCCTCTCCAGCATAGACTTTCACATCACCTTGGTGGTTCCAAGCTCGTTGTCCTATGACTTTGCCGGAGTGATGTCCGCCACACCGAAAGGGCCTCTGAAACGGGGCTTGTGCCACTTTTGTGTGAAATTTCTGATTAAAACCTTATCTCCAGCAAAGAGTCTAGGTAAACATAGTTCTTTAACTGTGGTTGCTGTATGGTGGTCTTCTGTGTTCTTAGACCGACACCCCGTCCGCTTGACTTGATCTGAAATGACAGATAGACTAGCCGTCATACATGTTAAGTACGCACGTAGCTCATCTCCTTACAATTCTGCAGTTTTCTGGGCATCACTTCTAGTCCTCGATGGAGGAGTTGGAGGCGTTCTCATTCGCCTCCCTGTAACTAGTTCGTGAGGCGTGAGGTGGTGGTCAGAACCTGGCTGATGTCTTAATGCATTTAATGCAAGGACCAAGCAGTGCAGCCACCCCTTTTTCAATGTCACTTTCAACTTAGCTTATTCTCTCTTTGAGCAAACCGTTGAGTCTCTCACATAGTCTGTTTGCTTGTGGGTTATAAGCAGAAGAAAACTAGTGTTTAAGGCTAAGCAATAAGCTAATCTGCTCAAATACCTCATTCACAAAATGGGGGCCATTATCTGATCTCAACACCTCACATTCTCCTCATCTAGGAAATACTTCTCAGACTAAAAGCATTGCAGCGCAAGTGGCGTCACGGTGTGTGCATGTACCGGCCTCGATTCACCTTGAGAAAGGGCACACACCCACTATCAGATACCTATATCCATTACAGACCTGCAGCATATCAACATAATCGATATGTAAATGCTGAAAAGGATCATTCGTTCGAGGAATTACTCCTCTGACTGTTCGCAGCGTGTGCCCAGCAGTAAACTTTTGACAAACGATGCAATTTACTACATAAAAACAAACGTGTTCTAACAGGTTCAGTACAAACCAGTCCACTGCAATTGTTACTGCAAGGCTCTCCATAGTGACATGCGCAGGGTAGTGTAGCTGTTCTAATGCCACCCTTAATAAGGCTACAGACATTACCGGTTTACCAGTGCTGTCTTGTCACCACAATGCCCCAGAAGGGGATAAAGAACACCCCCTTTGTGTCTGCAGGTCTTTCTCTTCCTGTGGCGCTTCACCTTAAACTTCCATTAATTGTGTTCTCGATACGTGGTTAAAGCTTTCATTCACAACCATCATCACAACAATTTTCTCTTTCACATTAGGCGTATCAAAACTCATATCAGGTGAATATGCAACCCTTTTTGCCTCTTTTTCTGCGGCTTGGTTTCCACATGAAATAAAGTATGTTCTCTTAGTGTGCGCTGCGCACTTAACTCATGCAATGGCTACTGGGAGTTGTCATGGTTTAATAAGCAGGTCCAATAATGCGGCGTGTTGCACTGGTGTGCCGTCCGCTCAGAGGTTGCACCTCCTTTTCCAACATGCTAGCCCTGCATGCACAGTTGACGTCACATAGGTGGAGTCACTGTACATACACTGTTACTTCCTGTTCTGCATGATTCTCGAGCGTGCCAATAATTCTCCAACCTGTGCTGAAAAGTGAGACGGTAGTCTTGCACTTGTTATTACTTCAAATTTCCTATTAGCCTTGTGCTTCATTACAGCGGCGCCTGAATGCCTTTCTCCATCAGTTTGATCAATCCTTGAAGACCCATCAATAAAAAGAATCTCCCTTGCTGATAAAGAATTTTGCTTTACTCGGGATCTCATCATGGAATTCCTCATAGATTGAACAATCATGCACTTGTTCATCCTCTGCCAGTGGTTCAGCTACAAACGTGGCAGGATTCACCATTTTACACCAGACAATTTTGATCGCCGGATTCGAAATGACCATCTCTTAAGCATAAACTAATTGAGATGTCAACAAATAAAGTCATGGAACACCCCATTACTATGTTGGCAGACTTCTCAATAGAGAATGCGGCTGCAGCCAATGATTGTTCACAAGGGAAGTGACCCCTCATTACTGGGTCTAAAATCCTACTGTAATATGCTAAAAGTTTGTACCCCAAGGTAGTTCTCTGCATAAGCACTGCTGTCATTACTGTCCCATTTGTATGCTAGAATACAAATAACTGCTCTGAATAATTAGGTATTCCTAAAAGTGTGCATATTGCCTTTTTTAATTCATCAAACCCCTCTTCCATCTTCTCAGTCTTTTTAATTTCCTGATTTACCTGAGCCTTTTTTAGGGCTTGCAGCAATGGCCTAGTGTATGAACAATAATCCTATAAATACCTATGCTCTAACATAATTACATAATCCTAAAAACTGTTGCATTTGCTTTATCGTGAGCGGTTTTGATGTTTTCAAAATCACCTCGGCTCTTTCAGGCGTAACCTTCTTTCCCTCATGCGAGATTAACTGACCTATGTACAACATCTCTTCTTGGCAGTACTGCAATTTCTCTTTATCTACCTTAAATCCTTTCTCAGCTAGAATAATCATTATCTGAATCGAGTCTCGTCTGCATTCTTCTTCTGATGTGCTACAAACCAAAATATCATTTATGTATTGCAGCACGACACTTGGCAAATCAATATTGCTTAGTTCCATCTGCAGGACCCTATTGAAAATCGATGGAGACTCACAGTACCCCTGGGAGTCTTTATGCAACGGGATTGAGAAAAACAAATTTTTCAAATCCATCACTGTGAAATATCATGCCTCAACATGGATGCTACATAATATCTTTGCCGGATTTGGAACAAGAGAAAACTCTGCCTCTACAATCTGGGTATCGGCCTCATGTCTTGAATTAAACGCCATGACCCCCCTTTTGATTTCTTGATAGGATACACTGTGATATTGCATGGTGACTCTGACGTCACTAAGATGCCTTAATCCATCATGGCTGATAAAGTCTTGAAAATACCTTCATCTGCCTCTCGAGACATAGGATACTGCCTTGCTCGAGTTAAAATTGCTCCTGGTTTCATTTTAATCTTAACTTCTCCCGCTCCCTTTAACAGGCCTACATCATAGGGGCCCGTAGTCCATAAAGAAACTGGCACTTTCTCCATATCTTCATCAAAAAATGCCGGGCACTGCTGTACTATCATCATTTTCTGCGTGATCTCTCTCCTCCCTATCGTGATCCAATAAGTAATGCTCATTTCGAACACCACTTCGTCATCTGACATGTCGTCTCTAAACATATCCACGTCAGTCAATCTATATCCTTCCTCAATACCAATCACTGTTGTTCATGGCCTGCCACAATCCCAACCTTCGAGCATAGCTAATTTTATGGCTGCCTGTAACTCCAAGGGAAAAACCCGTCCCCTCTCTTCGTCCATGAGTATCTGTAGCCTGAACAAAATTTCATCATTCTCATAATCTTGCCCACTATACCGGGTAGCCACTTTAGCAAAATGCGTACCCCATAGTGAAAAACTTCTGGCTCTAACAGCGTTCCTCGTAGAGCTATTTGCCCTATTAATGCCATGATAAATTCGTCCATGTTTAAATAATGTATTCCTGGCGTTGAACACACTATGCCTTCCTCAGTGAAAGAAAACTTCATATTTTATTTCGTCATTAAATCTCTGCCCAGTATATTAACTGGTGTCTGTCTTGAATATAACAATGGGACAGTCATATCACACTCTCCTATAGAGACCAGCAATTTCTCAGTAAAACTAACTCTACCTGTAGCTCCAGAGAACCCTTGAGCATTCATGGCATTACCCGAAAACAAACATTTTCCCTCTCGTATAAATGAGCGAGTTGCCCCTGTGTCTACTAAAAAAGAAAAGGATGTGCCCTATCATTCCACATGTCCAACATACAGGAGGGAATCTCCTAACTTGCCCTCCCTGCATGCCTTGACTATCATTTTGCATATTCTGAAAGTTTCCCTAATTATGCTGAAAGCCTTCTCTTCTGCGGAAGCCTCCTCTCCCTCTTGGCACACATCCATTCCCTCATTGATCCGACTGCCGTTGGTTATTTACCTGAGTCATACCTGTTATTTGCTGTGATCCTGACTCTTCTCCACTAGTCAGCATTGCCCCTTCTATAGCATATTTCGACAGTTTCTTCTGCACTAACTTAGCTTCTTCGATTTTCCTAGCATATTCTCTCTTTCGATTTTTCTCTTGCAACAACCGGCAATGTTGCTCGATGGTCAGCTGTATTTCTGGCCATGGCTTTGCCTTCATACCAACCAGCTTCTTGAGCTGTCTCTGTACCTGATCTGGCAACCCCTGAAATAATATATGATAGAATACAGTTAGAGATTTCCCCCATGGCTTTCAAGTTTCCAAAGACCACTGTTCTTGAAAATTCGGAATGTATGTAAGCAGATCTTCACCTTCCTGCATCTTTCGTGCCATTGTGTATACAAACAATAGGTGTGCCCCGGTGTGCATGCGTGGGCGGGGGCAGTATATACATTCAAAACAAGGAACCTAATAAAGGAACCCACGCCATTATAGCATCCATATCTGACGTATCCGGATATTGTACTCGAAGCGCTTTCCAGACTGGCACTCCACAACTAATAAACGGCACTCCTTCGTGCACTGTGTTCTGTGCTGTGACACTTGCATATCCTGCTCATGTCCAAATGTCATCAGCCCTGTACCCCAGGATAGCTACTAGAAGACCCTTAATGTCCCCTATAGCTAACGTGTTTCCCCCAGTCATTTTTTCTAATTCATAGATCCATTTCCCGGCAACCAAAGTCAAACATAGGGTGCCTACACCTTAGATTATCCTTATCCATCTGGGGCCACGGGATGTACTGTGGTCTGGTCCCGCCTTTTTCTAACAAGGAAAACTGTGAAATCCCCAAATTGCAATCGTCTCCCATCGTCTGCCTGTTCATAGCAGGGACAATGGTTCCTGATCGCCTTCTACCTGTTAATGACCTCAGTCTGCTCACATAAGGTGGCTAGGACCACCTCTCACTAAGAGGTCGCCTTTTAGGTCGCTCGGGTTGTGCCACAGGCTCTGGCATGCTTTCTTTAGGTAGGTCCACATCTAACCATCTCACTTCTTTGTCTGTCTGAAAACACCACTCAGGACCACACGCACCACTCTCCTCCCCATGGAAGGTTTCACTTTCTTCGTATGATATATCTTGTCCCCAACTCGTATGACTGTCCTCCTTCTTGTCTCTATTTAGTGTTAGCCTATCAAGAGACAGGGCTCTATGCTTGAGGCTGAACAGGTCTCCCTCCTTGCCTCGCAATTGGGCAATTTCTTTTTATTTATTTATTATAAATGTGATTTATATAGTTATATAGTTTCCATGGTCTCCGGGTGGGAGGCGGGAGACCAGAGACTGAGAAGGAGAGTGAAACTGGAGACCACATGGATGGACCATTTGGGGACCAGAGAGGAGGAAGCTAACAACAATTCAATATGAGAGTACCCCAAGTGCACATGAGAACAGTGTGTGTAGTCACTGGCAGTCGCATTCTGTAACCTCCAGATATCTACTAAACACAGCTCTCAAAAGAGGCGCATTAGGTCAAGTGAGTTCTTGTAATCAACCCTGGAAACCGGGAGTGTTTTGTCCGTGTTTGGGTTAGGAACTACATTACAGTACCTGCCTATGACAAGGGAGATTTCTGCGAAGGCTAGCAGTTTGTTCCGGAGACCCTGCAGGAAAAGGTTCCGTTGGTCATTAGGGGAGTACACAGTGACAAATGTAAAGTTGTGGCCCATGAAGGAACCCTTGACCCCTAGGCACCTTTCATTGGGGTCACGCAAGATCCTGCTTTTAAGGAAGGGAGTTGCCCTGTCAAATAAGATAGCCATCCCCCTTCTTTTTGCCCCACTAGAGGCAAAAAAGTCTGACAAGAAGAGAGCAAGCACGGTTCTCTTCTCGTCAGTTTTCAAAAGGTGTGTTTCCATTTTGCCAATGTAGATTTGCATTTGACAGGAGAGTTTAAATCCTGGACAGTGTATGATCATGCGAGTCATGCATTGTGTTCACCATAAGGCTTGTGAGTCCAAGCTATGAAGCAGTGATCCGCTTCGCCCGCTGTCTCACAAACCATGTTAGGTGCTGTCTGCCTAGTGTCCCAAAGTTTATCCCAACTCACCCCCCGCCCCGTGTAACCCTCCAACAATAGGGAATACTTCCAATCAAACCTTAGAAAAATCAAGAATTCTGGTCAGTAAATGACCAACAAGTATTTGCAGTGCGCCCTGTGGCAGTAAGTAGCCTGTTTCATGAATATGTAACAAAACCATGGCTGCCTCTCAAAGAGCCAAGGGTAGCGAACACAGAACCCATTGGGCTGGCCAAACCCTTGGTGCCAGAGAGTGTAAACAGCGAGATCCTCAGGTTATCAGACATAGGTCCACTTGTTGTCCCCCAGGAGAGTTTGAGTATTTCTACTTCTTGCGGCCCTTCCCCACCCTGGACCAGGGGCGTACTTGAGCTCCAACCCTGGTTGGAGGGGCCGGGTCCAGATCTGCTGCTTCACTGACTCCGCCAAGTCAGGAGAGAGAAGCTGTTTGATGTCTTTCATTGTAGTAATAGTTCAAGAGGGTGAAATGGATAGCAATAGGGCAACCCCATCTGTAGCGAATGTTTTTCTTGCAGAGCCATTCTGTTAGTGGTCGAAGTGAGATCCTCGAAAGCAGATCTCCTCTGTTTGCTGAGCTCAAGTTTTTTTCCCTTCAACTTACAGAGGTGGGCCCTTGTAAGGACATCAGGAGTGTGATTGCTTTGCGCTGGACACATCAAATGGACTTGGTGTGTTCTGTCCAGCTCAATTAGGTCGTCCACCAGAGCGTCCAGGATCTGGTGGAAGAGATCATTGATGTAAGCCTCCAGGTCTCATTCGGACACATCCGATGGGACTCCGCTTATTCAAATGTTTTTGCGTCGAGAATAGTTTTCGGAGTCCTCATATTTGTCCCCTAAAAGCCACAGTCCTCAAGTTCTTCTTTGCAGTGGGCCCACTCACTTGTCTCGTACGATTGTTCGCACAAGGTTGTTTCAACATCTACGACTCTGTTCGGCTTCTACCAAGGACTTGTCAATGGCTACAACCTTCCCGGACATCTCAGCCAGGCTGCCTTGAATATCTTATTTGATTGTGGATGTCCACTGCGGTAAGCCATCCTTTGTGACCAACTGTCAGTTCTGTGCAGTGGCTGTGTCGCCACCATAGACCTGGGCAACTGTTGTAGTCTTTCTTTCCCCGGTCCTGGATCTGCAGTAGGGATGCAATGTCCGTTGAATTTTGGGATTTCCCAGATTTCGCCATGGCATGTAGTCGCCCAACCCAGGCCATGGGATGGATAGGAGTGTGGCAGGATCCACCAATGTTCTAGACTAGGGCCTCGGAGCACCCTAGTCAAACATTTCTGATATGTTGTGTCCCAAATGGCCCTCAGACCTCAGGTGGGACAGAATCAAGACCAGTGGGATGAAGTTGTAAGCCAAGCTGAGGCGCTTGGAGGCCAAGGTCAGGTAGCCGTGCCTCTGGTGGGAGCGCGGGGCCAGGGGGCCACGCTGAACCAAGCAGTCACCTGAAGCTGGACCCCAAAACACACTGCAGGTCCGGAGGAATCTCTTCAGTGTTCGCACAAGCTGTCATGGAGGGGGTGTTGCACGCCGAGGCCGTGCCGGCTGAGACGTTGGGTTGCTTACTTTAAGGGCAGGTTCTGCTGTCCCCTGGCCTCGGCAGGACGTGTACCGAGGAGGTCCAATGTTCTGTTGAGCTGGCCATGTGTGTTGGATTTTGGCAGCAGGGGTCTCACCCCTTGGTACCTGCTTGTGGTTGGCCATCTGAGGAGAACTTGGGCGATGGTGTTGGAGAGCTACCACTGGTTGATAGTCCTGTTGCCTGGGAAATCACCAGCTCAGGGCTAGTAGTGCAGGCTATGCAGGTGTGCTCCAACTTATGGCTAGCGGTAGATTTCGCCTCCAAGGCAGCCAAGGCCCCTACTTGCTCCATCCACAGCGGGGTTCAGATGGGCAGTCAGGTGGAGACCTCATCCCCCAGGCCTCAAGGCTTATTCCCAGTATGAGTAGTGGAGGGACCCAGCCTCCAGGCAAGGCCTAGCAGCGAGCTTCTGCGGCGTGTCAGTACACACAGCGGTGAGGGCCCCCGGGGACCGTTGTCCTCCAGGGCTCGCAGGAGCCAGCAACAGTAGCCGTAAACCTGGCAGCCCCAGGCGTACATCTGTTCCCTCGGGAACGCTTCTGTGGATCTGGCAGCACAGACAGGAGGCAGCTTTGTCCAATGCAGGTCCAGCTGTCTCACGGAGGAGCTCCACCATCCCACTCCCAGCTCAGGCAGAGGGGCTGCGCGGCCAGGTGAAAGACGCCAGACACCAGAGGCTGAAAGGCTGGGCTGCAGTATTGCAGTGAGCAGAGGTATGGAAAGGGAGCTGGTGCGCTCTCCCCGTCAACGCCGCCGACTCGCGGGGGACTACAGGGCTACTAGTGACAACATCCGCAGGCAAGTCAGGCTATGCACGGCCGGGAAGGAGGTCACACCGACGGTTTGGTCTGGATTGGCTCACCCACATCCCACCCGCAAGCTGTACGTTGAGTGCCAGACTCCTACACTACCGCCGCCACTCAGGATGCAAACCGTGTTCGGCAAATTGCAGGCATAATTCACCCCCTTCTACAGGAGATGCTCAGGCAGCCATGCTTCTGCACCACGTGCCAGGCCACACCCCCTCAATGCAGCCTTTACTTCTTAGAAAATAAGAAAACATTGATCAAACAATGCAGATCAGGCGATTGAAGAGTGACTGTTACTGACTTAGAGCATGCCTGAAAGGCTGATTTGGGAGTAGGTTTGAGACTGGGGCAAGGCTGAGGATGAAAGATTATGATTAGAACAGTACTTGGATGAGGACAAGGAAGTGGGGCATGGAAGAGGAAGAAGCCCAAGGAAAAGGGATGATCACCTGGGACTAGGAAAAAGGAAAAAGATGATAGAGGGACTATGAAGCTGGACTGGGGCAAGATTAGGAAAAGGATTGCAGGAAGCCCATGTCCATGTCGGATCTCTGCAAGCATTACTTCTTGTGCTTTGGCCCTAATCTTGTCACAAAGGATTGTGGGTCGTGCTCCTTAAGGCCTTCTGGGAACATGCTGCCAAATTCCTAACTGCTCTCCACAATGACTGGAAATCACCAACTAAATCCTCTATTCCATCAGAGCCTTCAATTCCAAGACGTGCTTTGTTGAGAAACTGAGTGCCGGAAGGATCTCGCTCTCACAAGCATAACACAAAACAAAAACATGAAGCAGCAGTACAGGAGTAGATCCTTTCTTCAAGTGATTCATCAAAGGAACACTCATCTTCATCGTCCAGAAAGCATAATTTCCGCTCCTATTGCAGTGACTGCCTCCTTGGAGGATTCATCACCTATGCTGGTTCAAGTACCTTTGCCCACCAGCTCCTCTACCCAAGGAGCAGTGGGTGGAGTTCAGCCATAAAATGCTTGCCATTTTCGCAAAGGCAATATTGACTTTGGTCTCAGCCCCAGTGATGCAGCCAGAGCCCTACGAGTCTGCCCGAGGCACTGCTTTCGCTTATACTCGCGAGCTTATTACAGGTGCCAGTCAAAGACTGCTCCTCCCCCCATGTTATGTTGGTAAGTGCAGGACCAAAGCACTGCTATGTCTATAGCAATAACCACAGACTCTTTATGTACGTCTTCTTTATTTTCTGTCCAACTCTTCTCTGCCTACCTCCTCAATATTCTCATTCCTGTCCCCTACATGGACATAGACATGGAACAGGATACTATATCTCCACCTTACTTAAATTAATATGTTCACACAAATACAAATTTAGCCAATGTTCTTAATCCCGCTTACTGGTTTCCTTTAAGTTCTTTGTTATGGTCTCCATCTCATTCACACTTCATTTTTCGGTCTCCTTCACCAATATGTGCCGTGTTCAACAACCCTGTCCATGTAATCAGATCTGCTAGCCTCTGACTCTTGATCTGTTGATTCTTCATCTGTAACAGGATATTCAGATTAGTCTCTTGAAGAACGATGAATTCCTTGTGACAGATTGCCCCTGTCATTCAGCTATTTATGATTAAACCCAGGCATGTCCTTGTGGGACTACATATGACGCACGATGACGCACGATGACGCAGTCATCAACTCGTATATCTGACTTTCTTGGCCCTCCTCCTTCGGTTTGCGTATTCTTACATTTTTGCTTTGTCGCTTGTCATATCATTTTTGTCAACTCATCCTTTCGTTCAAAAACTGCACAAGATATTCTGGTGCAAACATCACAATTGAACATTAACTCAGATGGGTAGAGACCCGCAGTGCTGTGAGGGATGTTTTGGTAGTCTCTTAGTAAATTGCAAAGAGCTTTCATAAACGTTCCTTTTGTGATGTGGCATACTTGCAGTGTTCGTTTGAGGTTTGCCATGAATCGAACCACCGTACCATTAGCCTGATGCCACAATGGTGTTATCTTTTTGTGGTGAAACCCTAGATATTCAGCAAACAATGTAAACTCATGATCACTAAGCAGGGAGCCATTGTACGACTTCACAATATTGGGGACTCGGTATGCAGCAAACACTGTATCCATTGCTGGAATCACTGACTGTGCTATTGTAGAAGATACCATTAGTACTTCTGGATACGGCATCATCTCATCCATGGCTACCAGCACATATTTACCATTTGGATGCGGTCCAAATAGGTCAACCGCTAGCACTTCCCATACCTTTGCGGGTAGGATCATAATTTGTAACAGTTCTAGGAATGTGCGGGGTGCTATGGACTTGAAAATGGTTCACTTCTCCAGTGCGTCCTCTATCTTTGAATCCATTTGGTAGAAATATACCTTCTGTTGTTGTAATCTGTTTGTCAAGACTTCCCCCTTGTAAGACTTGTATGCGCCAACTCAATGATCTTCCCCTGCAACGAGGCAGGAATGATAATCCTATTCTCCTTGAGAAGCAATCCTGTGTGGAGATGGGCAGTTCATCCTTGATAAGAACAAATGAGAAGAGCAAATGTACAGAGCACTTTGGACACTTTTTCAGACATTTCCCTTACTGCTTGGGCTGGGATGCGCCATCTTTTGACACCACACATTTTTATTTTTGATAGTTCACTACAGCAATAACCAGCGATACGGCATTGGGCACTACATAGTTAATGTTTTGATCAGCCTTCGATGTCCTGGCACACTGTGCATCTGGTAGATGTCCTGACAAAAAATCTGCTTGATTATTATCCTTTCCTGGCTTATGAACGATATGAAATTGATATTCCTTAAGTCTCAGCCCATCTGATTATCCGTGGGGGCATCTTGCCGTTGTGTTTACAATAAATGATTGTGAGAGCTTGCTGGTCAGTTATGAGTGTGAACCTTTTCCCATATAAGAGTAAATGGTAATGTTCACATGCCCACACCACCTCCAGACGCTTTCTCAGTTTGCCAGTATGCACACTCAGGTGTTGTTGGGATACAACTGGCTCAATGCGATAGGGAGATGAGTGAGATACTATGCGACGTGATGATGGTGAGTCAGATTTGTGTTGTGCCAGTATGGCACCCAGGCCAACCAGGCTGATGTTCTCAGAGAGTTCTATTAGATCTGGATCATAGTATGCCATGCAGGCAGCAAACTATATGCATTCTTTGATTTTGAGGAAAGCCACTTGCATTCCGGAGACCGTTGAACTTCATGACCCGTCATCGAAGCCTCATTGATGTCCTGATGGATGCAAAATCTTTCATAAGTCTGGTACAATAGGTTGCCATTCCTAACAAAGATTGTATTTCCGATATGTTTGTGGGACATCAGCGTTGAGACGAAAGATCAATAGATCCAGTTGAAACAAATTCCTGGAAAATGTGTCTGAAAAACGTGAGCGTTGACTTACTAAATTGGCATTTGTCAGCGTTTGTAAGTAAGATGCACAGCCACAAGAGCCATTTAGGCCTGTCAAAAGGTATCCTCATGAGCGTCTTGATTTGATCCGAACACCAACATTTTGTCACTGTATTTCAAACACTGTGGAATATGATGAAAGACGTAGTGTATTTCGCTTTGAAAGATTTCCGCTGCTGATGAAACACCAGAGGTGAGGCATTTATAGCTCAACCATCCAAAGTGAGTTGTGAAAGTTATCTACCCAACAGTTTGATGCAACTCTAGCTGGTCGTAACCTTGGGAACACAGTGGCTCAGTGCAGCAAATGCATTATGTGGTCATTCTTGATGACAGATGCATGTCTCTTTCGATGGCTTGATTTGGAGTGCGCGTGTCCACACACAGACAAATGCATCCACCGAACTCAGTTTTGGTTACCGGCACTATTGGGATACCCATGGCGTTGTTCCTTCTTTTACATCTTCTCCGCCCTCTAAGGCTCCTGCCTGTGTCCCCACTCCTGCATTGAAAGCAAGCATTCAACATCGTGTGCTGAGAACACCCAGCAATCGCATTTGGAAGCTGCAGAGCAGCGTTCCACCTCTGCACCAAAAGGTAAGCCCGGATGGGCTATTGTGGAGCTTCTTTTGCAAATTTTTTATCTTTTTTTAAACTTTTATTTTTTCAGCTTGGCAGCATAACACAGGCGGGCAACACACAGGGCATGTACAATGTAGTTACAGTTGAAACAATCCAGGCAAACGGTAACTGCTTCCAATGTGGACATGTTCATCAAGTACATATGCAGAATAAGCGAGTCATAAGAGGACTGTGATTCAGGATGGGGAACCTAGTTGGGTAGGGGTAATAGCTGGAGAAGATGCATCCGGTGTCGCATTCAGAACAGACATATAGGAGCGGAATTTAAGCCAGATATCTCTGGGTCTTGAGTGAGTGGGTTGTAGGTAAGACCAGGTTTCCTCAGTGTCTGAGGCCCACGTGACTGCCCTCAGCCATTGAGCATGAGTGGGGGGTGCGGGGCGTAGCCAACAGAGTAGGATGGATCGTACTGCAAGGAGCATGCAAAGGCCAACCAGTTTTTGGGAGTCCCGGGGGAGTCCGGAGAAGTCGTGAAAGAGGCACTTTATTGGGGAGGGGTCGATAGGGTGGTCGAGAATGGCGGATACGGTTGAGCACACCATACCCCAGAATTGGGAAAGGCAGGGGCAGGACCAAATCATGCAAATATAATCGGCAGTATCCTGGCCACATCTGGGACATCTTGGGGAGTGGTCACTAAACACGCAATGTAATCTGTTCGGGGTATAATGAAACCTATGCAGTACTTTAAGCTGAATCAATTTGAAGCGAGAGTTAAAGGATACCCAGTGTATACGAGCACACATATGGGCCCAGCGTTCATCTGTCACCTCCACCCCAAGGTCGTCTTCCATGCTCGCCTCAGTTTAGTGAATTTCGAAGTGGATCTGGATTGCACCATGGTGTACAGCCTAGATATTTTACCTCTAGTGGGTGTAGGGGAGGTCAGTTCTTCAATAGCGGGGTCATCTGGCGGTAACGCTGGGAACATATGGTAGTTTCGTTTAAGGGTTTTACGAAGGGACGAATACTGGAGCCATGCACAAGGGCCACGTCTCAAGGGAATTGGGAGGTCCGGCCACTCAACAAAGCTGCCCTGCTCGAAGACGTCTCGAAGCAGCTCGTATCGCGCCTCAGCCCAGCGTCGTACCATTGGTGGTGGTACTCGTGGAAGCCCCGGGAGAAAGTTCCAAAGCTTGAGGTTGCCATGGAACGGGTAAGCGGTATCAAACAGTTTCCATGTTTTCGTTAATGCCAAGGATGTACAGGCGACCGGGTCTAGTGAGTCCAGTGCCGAGGGGAAGGAAGGGTTGTATTACCAGGGAACGGATGTCCCGGTCGCTAACCGCTAGTTTTTCAAGTCTGACATGTGGAGGGGGGGTCTGTCGTGTTAAACCAGTAAGACGTGTCTTGAATTTGGGAGACCAGCCAGTATTTAAGAAAATCAGGGGCTCCAAAGCCACCATTAGCCATAGGGGTAGACAAGGTACTAAGTTTAAGTCGAACCGCACCCGAGTGCCATAAGAAGGAGTTAATAGTGTGAGTAAATACTCGGAAGAAGCCCTCGTCTGGCCATAAGGGGATGTTGGTGAACCTGTAGAGTAGTTGGGGTAACACTATCATTTTCAATATCCCTATTCTGCCTGCAAGGGAGATCGGTAGCTTACTCCAGGCTAGCGTCTTAGTCGCCAGATGCGTAAGGTAATTTTGATAGTTCTCCTCGAAGGTCGACTCTAATTGTCGTGTTATTTCTGTTCTCAGATAGGTGATTTTTTTCATGAGCCCACGTGAACTCCAGGGGATCAGGAGGGTGAGGGTGCAATCCGTGCGTGGGAAGAGAGTGGATTTTGAGCAGTTCACCTTAAGGCCCGAGATACGACGGAAGTGGACGACGTCCTTCAATATCGGGGATAAATTGACGGAGGGGGAACGTATGAAAAGCAGTGCGTCATCAGCGTACAAGGACACTATGTCAGCCTGACCCGCAGTGCGGAGCCCTCTATGTGCGTGGGATTGGCGTAGCATGTCAGCAAAAGGTTCTATTGCTATAGCGAAGATCAGGGGTGAGAATGGACAACCCTGTCTCGTCCCCCTAGTGATCTTAGAGAGGGGAACATCGGTCTTCAGTGCGGACCCTAGCCACCGGATTTGAATAAAGCATCCTGACCCAGGAGAGAAAGGTGGGCCCAAATTTGCATAGTTCGAGGACCCGCCAAAGGTATTGCCAAGAAACCGAATCAAACGCTTTTTGCATGTCGAGAGTGGCGGCTAAGGCGTGTACATCGGGACTTATTCTACTAATTATATTAAAAAGACGCCTCAGGTTCAAAGAGGTAGAGCGCCCCGGGATGAAGCCTGCTTGATCTGAGTGGATAATAGATGGCATACAGGGGGCAAGTCTTATCGCTAACAATTTGGCGTATATTTTGACATCACAATTTATGAGCGAGAGCGGGCGATACGAACCGCACTGTGTGGGAGATTTACCAGGTTTGAGTAATAGCGTTATTGTGGCTTCTCGAAGTGATGGGGGAAACATGCCCGCCTCTACTGATTCCTCCCAGAGAGCTATTAAGTGAGGGAGTAGGAGAGCTTTATATCGTTTGTAATATTCAATCGGGATGCCATCAGAGCCGGGGGCCTTCCCAGAGGGAGAGGGAGTCAATGGCATCCGAGAACTCCTCCGGGGTGAGCGGGGAGTCGAGGGACCCAGTGGTCTCAGGGGAAAGGGCCGATAGGGGGAGGGCATCGAGATAGGAACTGACTTCCGCCATTGAGGCCTCATCCGAGTTGGAATACAGGGCTTCATAAAATGTAAAAAATTCTGAGTTGATGTCTTGTGATGCGATAGCCATAGAGCCGTCGGGCCTTTCGATCCTGGGGATATGTGGAGCCCTCAGCTCACGGCGGATGAGTCTAGCAAGGAAGCGGCCAGGACGCTCTCCCTCTCCGTATTTCCTCGGCAGGCCAGGGTTATCTAAGAATTTTTGTTCACGATCCGCCAGGGACCGGAATGTGTCTAATTCCACCCCTATGGATGCCAGGGTCTCAGGGGTTGAGAGCATGAGTATTGGGCCCCCAGGATCAATAGTTTGGATTCGCTCTCAGCGGTGCGTCTGCGGATTGTTCTGAGAATGCCATTTTCCTTGGACAGTGCTATACCCCTAATGTAAGCCTTAAAGGACTCCCATAGAATGGCCTGCAAAGACACTGAACCTGTGTTTATTTCAAAGAACTCTTCAATAGCTACCTCGAGCTCGGAGCTCTGAACAAGGGGTCGAGGAGAGAATGGGGTTTCATCCTCCAGTGTCTAGTTCGGTCATGGTCCGGTCCCCAACCCATGGTAATGGTCACTGGCGAGTGGTCATATAGGGTTCTATGAAGGATCATCAGTTGTATAACATTTTTTATCAATATATCTGAGATCACCCATCTATCAATTCGGGAATAGGAGTCATGCACAAAGGAGTAGAAGGAGTAGGTGCGAGAATAAGGGTGGAGGAGTCGCCATGCATCAACCATAGCGAGGCGGGGCAGGGATGACAGCGCAGTATAGGCTGCCTTGGTGAGTTGGCGGGGTCTGGACCCGGATCTATCGAGGTCCACGTCAAAAATCGTGTTGAAGTCACCACCCCAAAGAGTGGGAACTAGAGGGAAGCCATCGAGAAGGGATGTGAGATGTGCATACAATTCTGGGTCATCTATATTAGGGCCATAGATGTTCAGTAAGACTACTTCCCTGTTCTGAAGTGTGGCATGGAGTAGTACATATCTGCCCTGAGGGTCTTTTTGTGAGGATATAAGAGCAAATTTAAGACTTTTATGAATAAGAGTCATGACCCCACGGCTTTGGGTAGTGAAGGTGGTAAAGTATCTTTGGGTATCCCACGTTTTAGCAAATCTCATACATTGTTTGGCACAGGCATGTGTCCCTTGCAAGAAAAGGATCTTGGTCCCATGACGTTCGGCCTGCAGCTGGAGTTGTCTCATTTTCTTAAAATTGCCCAATCCCCGCACATTCCAGCTCATGAAATTCAGGTTATCTTCATTCAATAATGCAGCAGTGTTCGTATCAAGAGAGTGTTAATATCCAATGGGCCGATTTAGCAGCACTGTAGCCCCAGTTATTCCACGTTACCGTGTGATCCACCTCCGCTGCCAACGCCAAGCTTTTTATAACATAACACCCAGCGTATCCCACTAGCACCCACATCCCTCCCCCAACTAGAGGAATGACAATCCCAAAACCCTTTAACCAAATCCAAACCAGTGGCATCAACGCCTGGGGGCCTGTAGACCGGACTGGTGGCGCTGCTCCGGGCCAATGGCAGATCCGAATAAAACATAGTGCCTACAATGAAGCTTCGTACGTAACTTGGAAAAGGCTTTTGCACATATTAGTGTGGCACAAACTTGTAGAGGTGAACCAAGCTGAGCTAAGTAAGCTCCAGCGGTGGCAGTTGTTCCTGGCAGCGGGTGCAAGTCGTGGCTTCGACCAGAGGAAGAGATGATCTCGACAAGGAAGAAAGCTGGAAGACATTGCACTGCCAGGGAAGAAACGAGCCGTGGAGTTCCCGATTAAAAGCTACAATCCTTTTATTCGCTGTAGTGGTGAAGCGTAGCTATCCGGCCGCCGGGGTGCTTGGCATAGGCGATTCGACCACGAGACATCCAGGAAGGCGAAAAAGGCAAACTGGTTGGTCCCACCAGCTCAAAGGGAATAAGACTCTCCGGGAAGAAGATCTCCTATGTCGTCGGGGAAGTGGTGAGTTCGTACAGCAAGGCTCCACCGGTGGTGTCGTTGTAGATGGCTCAGCTTCTCCCCTCTTGGGATTCTTTAGGTCCTGTGGCGACTTCTGAAGTTCCAGTCCCCAAAGCCCTGCTTTTATGCAGGAAAAACCCCCATTCAACAGCCTAGCTGTCACTCAAACATGCTAAGTGGTGAGCCGGGCGGCTCACCACTGGGCCAATCATACAAGAGTGCGACTTGAGTTGCCAAGGCAACTCAGTCCACGGTGCCTAATCCCCCTCCCACACATCCTGTAGACCCCAGACAGAGTGGCACCATTTGGAGGGCTTCTGTGGAGAAGCCCGCCAAAAAGTGGAACAAAGGGCTCTACTTGGGTTAGAGTTTCAGAGGCAAACACAAACGCCATTTTAAAACCGAGTCCTGGCAAAAAGGCCCAACTGGGGAATAAATATTAAATAAATAACCCGGCGGTATCTTTAACATTGCACCAAAAAGTGGTGCGTTTAAAATCAATGGGAAAATCCCATAAGAAATATTCTGGTGGAATATTTTGCGTGGTATCCACTGCCACCAGCCAGAAATTCGACAAGGGGGGACAGGACAGTGCCCCCTTGGAAAACAGACCCAGGGGCAATCGAATTACCCCTACCAGTACTTCCACAATATGATGGTTTGTACTGGTTCTGTTCACAATTTGAGACTAGTAAAGCCAATGGTGACTTTACATGCCCTGGGAGACAGTAGTCAGTCCCAGGGTATGGAGTCTATGTTTGGGGGTCACTATGACACCCCTGTGTTACTGCACTGAGGGTGCTGTGTAACACACATACCAAAAACACAGGAAGCCCTATGGAGTAAAAGACCCCATAGCCCATAAAACACATTTACAGTCAAAGTACATTCTCAAATCTTGCCTAAGAGTGGGAGAAAAAGAGTCTCACTCTTAGCAGGAGAAAAGAATAAACCCCAAAAATCCAGCAAAGCTGCTGGGGGACTCACTAGGTTTGGAAAATTAGCCTCAACAGAGAATTCTCCCTAATTCTCCCTAACAGTAGGTCCATCATATAAAACAGGAGTCTTTACCCCCATGAGGGGAGTCACTCCCGTTAAGGTCCTGCTTTGCGCCAACCCTTTGAGGAATGTTGCGTAGTGACCTCACCTCCCCTAGCCTCACTGGGAAAGGCCCCCCTGGGGAGAAGTGACATGATCCCAGGAATCGTCACAATGGTCGGGTCTAAATGTTAATCTTAAGATGACCTCTGGATAGACAAGACTGGATGTTTGCCTTGAGTCAACCTCTGGATGGACTAGACTGGAAGATCACCTAGAGCCATAGTCTTGACATGATGTGGTGGGATGTCCTAGTAGGAGTAGGCATGAACACCAAGGAAGAGGACCAAAAAGGCAGCAGGAAGTAAGAACCGACTGTAGCTGGTGAATGTAGGTAAACTGTAGCAAGGAGACGGAGATTATCGATGTTACAGGCCAGTACAGGAAACAATAATGGGGCAAAGACGAGGGAAATGTTTAGCAGGAACAGCAATACCTGCAGCCGAAATGGAGCGTCTGTAGTTCTTCCCTTGTAGAAATACTGGGACTCCGGAAGTGACTTCAGTTGTGGGTACCATCTTGTTAGTAGCAGATCAACAACCGGTATCCTATGGTCACCATACTTACTTTACAGTTTACGGTCTAGTGTTTCACTGTATGAAGACACCAGCATCTCCAAAGAGTCCAAGAATGCCTGTTCTCCCGCAACCTTGTAGGCATCATGACTGTACTGGAATTTGCAGTCCTGTCCTTCGGTTTCTCCTTGGCCCCTTAGGTTTTTACAAAGCTGTTGGCCGTGATGGCCACTTGTCTATGGAGGGATCAAATGCACTTTTCGCTAAATAACAGACATATTCAAGCATGCTCCTTGCTTCTGATATCAGCCCCCCAACACCACATTTCTCGTCGGCTGCATAGCTTGGGCTTCTACAGTTTCAGGAACTTCGATATTGGACCATGTTTGATGCCCCAGTTCATCAGGGCAGTTCATGACATGCACTCGGGCAAGGTCTACCCTCCCTAGGAACATATTCTTCATATCATTCTGGTGACAAAATTGATCTCCAGCATGTCGTCTTGCATGGATTCACATGCTCTTGAATATTCCCTGTCGTCAGGCTGGGAATCCTCTGTAAAATTAAAGTAGTGAGCTGTAAGCTAAAAAACTGCCAGTGACTTTGGGTATTACTGCCCCAGCCAATGACACTCATCCCGGAAGCTCCACCCCTGGAGGCCATCTTCAGATCTTTACTGCATGTTTCTCGTGTTGGGAGTCTGTGTGCTTCGATACTCGAAATCTGTTTGTTTTTTACACTTGTTTTTACTATTTTTGAGAAAATTCATTATCCTTTCATCATTTACTGTCACGTTGTGACTACCAGCGGCCGGGACCCGTTGCCGGAGGTGATCCTCAGTCCATCATCTGATCTACAGCCCGTGACGCGACAGGCCCAGGCTTGGGGCTACACCTCGACCATGAAAAGCCTTTTCAGGCCTTGTGAAAGCTGTGTCCTGACGAATATCTTCGAGGATCTGCACCTCATGTGCATTTACTGCCTTCATCCTGAAAACGATGCGGACTGATGTCAAATTTGCCAATACGTCTCCTAGAAGACTCAGAAGTAAATGCCATCAGAGGTTGCTGGCATAGATCGAATAAGGGACGGCTTCTGACGCAGCCTTTGGGCATAGTTATGCCTCTGCCACGGCCAGCCGGTCCAGTGAGCGTACTCCCTCTAGTTTGAGGTCCTTTGAGAATACTTCCTTGGCTAAGATCCAAAAAAGGACAAAATCACTTGCTCAATCGCCTTCCTGGTCAACGGTCGTCGCGGCTAAGGGACCCAGTTCAGATAGGGGCCGGTTGCCGGCTGGTCTCGTTGAAGAGCAAGTCATCAAAGGACCTGCTCCACTGTTGTCGACACATCTCTTCCTTCGACTGCTGCAATGCCAAGGGGTTTGTCCACGACCGTCACCTTTACCACAGAAACAATTACTATGCCTACGGTCTCTCTTCCACCTAGACTTCTGTCAGCAGTTTCGGCAACGGTACCGTCAATAACGGTACCTCTTTGTGCCCTGCAGGTTCCAGTCATCGCAACATTCTGATAGGGCTCTGATTTACTGAGGGACATAGCTCCAGCTCTGGACTTCCTGCCCAGGCCTACCACGGCTGCCCGAAGGTCTCCAGTGATCTACACCAGCTCGGAAGAAGACCTGCCTGAGGGGTTTTACTCAGATCAGGAAGGAAACCTAGGAAAACTCAACCCCATTCTGCCCGGTCTCATCAGGGGTCACCAGTCTGCTGGCCTTCCCAAGAGACTCATGCTCGGCTCCTGCACCTGATCTGATACTCCTGCTCATGTGCCAAGGCAAATGTCTTTGGACGTAATGAACACCTTGCAAATACAGCAGTGACTACCCATTGCTCGCTCTACAATTACAGAAATGAGCCCTCCAAGGTCTTCTCGGACACAGCCACCGCCGCCGTCTTATAAGGCCCCAGTTACCCCTCAGCCAGTGCCAACGGTTTTGGAGGAAAACTGGGACTCACACGGATGAGTTCACTGATTTATGTTCCGTCGGATAGGGAACCCCAGATGTTGACGTGCCCGCCAGGGCCTGTCCGCCTGACGAGATTGGCTCCTTCCATTCTCTGAAATCTAAGGCTGCCGAGCATTTCAACCTGGTGCCGGAGGAGAAGAAAAAGGAAGGCTTACTTTTTGAACTGCGGGAGTGCTCCAAGAAGACAATCATCTCAATACACCTGTTGGGCGACATATGGAAGGATGGCTTAGCGGTTATGAAAGCTCCAAATACCACTCCTGCTAAGCATGACCAGTTGGAGAAGAAGTACCGGGTCCCAGATTCGGCTCATAGGTGCCTCAGATCCCACGCATTGCTGGACTTGGTGGGCTCGGCCACCGCTAGAAAGAGGTCTTGCCAACCCCTCTTCTTTGTCAATGGTTTCTTCAGACCAGGAGGGTAAGAAGATAGATGTGGCTGGAAAACCCATCATCACCATGGCAGCAACAACCATCAGGCCGCCAACGCCCTCATCATCCTGTCAAGGTACGGTCAGGATTTGTGCTATAAGTTGGGGCCCATCCTCAACTTCCTCCCTGGCGATAGGAAGGCTGAGGCCCTTGCCCAGGAAGGGGGAGGTGGCTTCTGGCCATGCCATCACAGTCGCTCTCGACATCGCAGACTCCGGCCTTCGCCAGATGGCAAATGGTATGCACCTCCGTCACAAGGTTGGCTCAAGGCCACCAACCTTCACACAGAGGTGCAGACCAAGGTTATCAACATGCCATTCGATGGCGACAACCTGTTTGGCAAGGTAGTCGACGACGAAACTCTTCATAAAGACTGACACTGAGACAGCATGTTCCCTTTGCACCCTTCAGCAGAGCAGGCCGTATTTTCATTCCTCCAAAGTTAGTCTCCAGGTCCTCAAAGAGTTTTCACTACCCCCTATTGACAGCCCTCCCGCTCTAGCACCCAGGAGGCTTATAGGGGATGCTCCCAGGACTACGGCAGCGGCACCCAGCTTCTACTGGTACGGTTCTCGTCATTGGTAGGGCGCAGCTATATGATGCTGCCAGCGTGAGTGTGGCTTACAAGCCTACCTTGTAGATGGTGCCGTCGAGGCTAATCCAGCCTTTCATTAAATGCAGCGAGGGATGAAAATGCCAACACCCACCCACCCCCGCCCCCACCGGTACAGGCCGCAGACGCCAAAGCAGCCCTGCAATCAGTGGTCACTTAGCCCGCATCTCTCCCAGGGTGCTCCCTTTCAAATCCTTGCGTATTCGCACGCCAGAGGACTCTGGTTCACAGAGGAGAAGGAGCTCCACATCAACATCCTGGAACCGAGGACAGTCTTCTGGGCCCTCAAGTTTTTTCAAACTCGGCCTCCAGGAAAGGTGGTATGTAGCTTCATGGACAACAGCACCTACATGTTCTATATCAAAAACATGGCGGTACGTGCTCCCCCGCACTCTTCCTGGAGGCACAGAATCTGTGGCACTGGGCCATTGTTCAACTCCTGTTCTTCGTACCTTTTCACCTTGTAGGCATCCAAAACACCATTGCGGACTCGCTCAGCAGGGAGCTGCGATCCTGCCACGAATGGGAACTTCAGCAAGCACAAGTGTCTTGTCTCTTCAATGAGTGGGGTCTTGGTCAGATCGACCTACTTGTACAGCCACCAACACCAAGTGCAAGATGTTTGCCAGAAGGTATCTGCAACCAAGGAGTCTGGGGGACACCTTCTCATTTCCTTGGGGGGGCCCTCCTTCTGCACACTGTCTCACTGATTCTGCTGTTGCTGTGAGTAGTCAACACACTCAGATCCTCATTACACTGGCGTGCCCCAGGTAGATCTGGCACTCACACCATCTCCATCTGTCAGTGGTTCGAGCCATCAGACTTCCTCTCCAGAGAAGGACAGTCAATCCTGCACCACGACCCAGCGTCTCTGAGCCTCACGGCTTGGATCCTGCAGCCCTAGAATTCGGGCACTACGCACTACCATTGGAATGCAGGAAAATTCTAGCCAAGGCCAGGGCACCCTCTACGCTTGCTTGCTACAAGAACAAGTGGAAGCCTTTTACAGTGTGGTGTCTGACGTAGAAGATTTCTCTGCTGTGCGTAAGGGTTCCGCAGCTACTCCAGTACCTGATTCTCGTTGACCAAGGATGGCCTTTCCCTTGCATCCATCAAGGTCCACCTGGCCGTCATATCCCATTACACCCGGTCTCTGGGCAAGCCCTCCCTATGGTCGCACAGGCTTGTTAAGGAGTTCCTCAAGGGCCTCTTCAGAACATTTCCCCCGGTGAAGGCTTCTTCCCCAGCGTGGGAGCTAAACGTAGTACTGTCCAAACTGATGGGCCCTCAGTTTGACCCAATGCATCCACCCCCTTTGCAGGTTTCTGTCATAGAAGACTGCCTTCCTTGTGGTGATCTCGTCAGCCAGGCAGGTCATGGAAATTCAGGTGCTCCTGTGTAGACCTCCATATTTGTCATTCCACTCAGCTAAGGTGGTTCTGCAAACTCATCCCTCCTTTATGTTAACTGTGCCGTCAGAGTTTCATCTTAGCAAGCCTTTGATTCTGCCCGTTTTCTTTGCGAATCCTTCTGCGCCTGCCGAAAGGTTGTTGCATTCACTAGATGAAGCGCGTGCCCTGATCGAAAGATTTCGCAACTTTTTGTCAATTTCGGATCTGTGGGACATGGGAAGGCCCTGTCTTAAGGCTTCATCTCCAGGTGGCTCTCCGGCTGTATCTTGTATTGCCATCATCTGTCCGAGAGCCCATTCCACCAGAGCCCTTGCAGCGCTGACAGCGTTTCTCTCTGGTGTTCTCCTGCTCGACATCTGCAGGGCTGCTACGTGGAGGTCTACCCACACCTTCACAAGATTCTACTGCATCGACAGGTATTCCATGGAGTAGTCCTGGCTTAGTCGAGCATTTCTGCGCATCCTGTTTGTTTGATATGAGCCTGGGGTAAGTGTATTGCTTCTGTGAGCCTTGCCACCTCTCGTGGTGGTGTGTATATACTGATGTGTAATTGTATTCATGAGCAGCTGAATCCATGCAAGAACCCATGCCGGAGAAAGAACAAGTTACTTACTTGTAACTCTTGTTTTGCAGCATGCGTCTTGCATGGATTTGCATGCAAAGCCTCCCTCCTTCCCATCTCATGTCTATTCCTCCTAATTCCTGCTGCCTGCGAGAGGGCTGGACCCCTCTCCCACTCAGCTTACCAAAGCAACCGAGATGTTCCCATCCCTCGCTGCATATAATGGAAGGCTGGATTAGCCTCGACGCCACCATCTACAAGGTAGGCTTGTAAGCCACACTCACCCCGGCAGCACCTAATAGCTGCGCCCCATCAACGACGAGAACCGTACCAACAGAAGCATCACCGCATTTACAGCACTGTGCACTCCTCATTTGAGTGCGTATTCGGCACCTTTAAAATGGGCACAATATTTTTGGCACCCTTGTAGGTGCAGTTTCACCCGACCCTTTGCCGCTCCCTGATTGGCCCACTATCCTGCCAAAGCCCATTGGTCAAGCCGGCAGGCGGAAGCCGGCCTCGCAGCCGAAAGGCCTGTCTGCGCCGGTCTATGCTGTAAAGGGCCGGGGCACTCCAAGCTGTCTGCACAACCACCGATCTCCAAGACACGCCGGTAAGCAATCCTGATCCACCCCGGCTCAGCAACTCCTCTTTAACCACCGTTCCCACATTGTGCCCATCACTCCCCCGAACCTACAAGCGCCCCTCACAAGTGCTCCTGAGTCACCCTTTTAGACTCTTTTAATGCTGCACTTCCTACAACCACATCACTGGCTAACTGAACAATACGTTGTAGTGTTTCCTGTCCACCCATCTGCACAAGACGATACACCACTTCATGCGCCGGTCCTGTTACCAATGCATGTGAGCGTACATCCCAAAAGATCCATTTGTTTCCTGCAAAGGACACTGCCCGAAACACGTTTGTGCCAGTATTTGTTACCTGCATCTTTAACAGGCCAACCCATGTCACGGACTGCTACTGATTGATCAACGTTGCATATGAATGTTGCTGCATTTTAAAGACTTATGCTATTAATTGCTGTGCATCCTTCTATGCTATTGATTGCTGCTGCATCCCAATGCCACCTATGCTATTGATTGCTGTGCATCCTTCTATGCTATTGTTATTGATTGCTGTGCATCCTTCTATGCTATTGATGAGGTGTATTCTAAAGGCCCTCCTATGCTATTGACTGCTGTTGCATGTTAAGCCCTGCACTAGCAACTACCTGCCTATTGCTCGTATATCACAGCACTCCCAATTCCCGACCTAGCTACTAGCATAACCAGAGCTCCCCACTGAGCATTACCACGCTGCATTTGTAAAATGCATCTGCCTCTTAGCTATCGAACATAGCTAGCATAACTCAAATACGAGTCACCTCCATGGGTCTAACTCCACTCCTGGCCCTACTGATCCTCTGCACACGCATGGTCATAGGGGTTGCCCCTAAAGACACAAACAGAAACACACTCCTTCATGATACAGACATGTCTCACAGCATCCAACTATCGATGCCCAAGAAACTTTCCCCTCCAACGGCATACCTCCATCCAAATTTCTGCAACCATGCCTCCCACACACCTACGTACACCATACCGTCCTCCCCCATCAACCATTACCACCTCACACCCGACCAGTGGATAAAACAATTTGCCTACCCCCAACTGTGTACGCTTCAAAACAGGAACCTCAGGCTAGGCTCTAGATTCAGCCCCTCGCAGTCTCTTCAGTACGACAGAACCACTGCCACCATGCCCAGCCTGCACCCAGACCCAACACACGATACTTCACCCACCAAAATCCAGTCCCATCACAAAATCTCCCAACAAACCGCCTTCAACGATCAAGGGTGGACTCATTAATGCGAGATACTTACCTGCTCATGCTCTAGATATTGCAAACATCATAACAGGTAGTGACCTTGATTTTCTTGCAATCACAGAAACCTGGCTCCATACAGCTGTAGGGCCATCTCTATCACTAGCCATACCTGAAAACTACTCCATCATCCGCCACGACAGATACCCCAATCACTCTAAAGGCAGAGGCATCGCATTTATAGCCAAAACAGCCCTAGGCATTAGACTCCCACCCAGCAATCCCATCAAATCAGCAGAACTCGTATCCGCTAAACTACCCATCTCATCATCCTGCACTATCACTATACACCTAGTGTACAGACCTCCAGGGCCCCCTCCACATTTGAAGAGGACATCACACTCCTCCTTAGCTCAAATACCAAACTAGGCTCCCAAATTATTATGCTGGGCAACCTCAACCTGGGCTTCCAAGATCCCAAAGACTGCAACTCATTAAACCTAGCCAACTCAATCACTGGCTAGTCGACCTCAACTGCAATATCAATACACTTGCCAACAGACCCTGTGCCTGGACGGGCCATCACCTCATTACATTCACCTTAAAGGAAACCAACCAGCAAAATATAGTACTGCCCCTTTGCACTAGAAACAACTGCAATAAAACAGCTGAGAAATTACTTCCACTGTTACAGCCTATCCTCAAGACTCCCCACACACATACGGATCCCACTGTCATGGTAGACATCGATAATCACACACTACTCAAAGCCATCAGCACACTAGCACCGCTAAAACCTCGCAAAGCCAAACCCCGAGCCCACCTCAGCTTGTGGTTCTCTCCACACCTCAGGTCCTTAAGCAAAATTAAAAACCGCTGAAAGCATATGGAAAAACCACCCCACAATCCCTAACACAAACTTTATACTGACCTCCCTCAACTATAAAGAGGCGATCCTACAAGCGAAAGAAGACACATACAACGTCCGCATCACTAATGCCAAATCCAGCACAAAAGAACTCTTCAGCATTCTCAAAGAGCTCGAAAGCCCCACCCCACCCCACCACCTGAAACTGCACATTCAGAATGCCCTACTAGGAAAAATCACATTGCTACAAGAGAAAATTGAAGCCAATAAATTAAGTTTGCCACATAACCTCTCCCAGCCAATCACACCTATGCCACCAAAGCCCATTCACAAGACATTCTACTTCGCTCCCCTTTCAATCAAAGAAGTTGAGGACCTAATCTCTAAACTAAAACCCTCTAAATGCTAAGGTGATATTTTTCCTGCCCCAGTCATCAAAGAGGCAGCCAAGGACTTGGCTCCATTCATCACCTCCTTCATCAATGCCTCCTTTGAATCGAGCATAGTGCCGAATAACCAAAAAGACGCCTGGGTCCTACCGCTCCTAAAAAAAAAAAAAGAAAAAAGCCCACACTTGACCCCAATATCACAGCAAATTATCGACCTATTACCACAGTGCTATTTCTTCTAAAAATCTTAGATAGAGCAACTTACCTGCAAATCAAAGAGCACCTACAAGCAAACAACCTTCTGGGACTTACCTCTGGATTTAGACCCTTGCATGGTACCGAAATGGCGCTGATCGACCTTAAAACCCAAATTGAAAACCTCAAAGGTAATGGCAAACTGGCCCTCCTTTTACTATTTAGATTTGTCTGCTGCATTTGACCTAGTCAACCACAAGGTCCTCTGCAACCACCGTTCCTCAGCAGCACACTTCTTGGACGAAGCTAATAGTTGGATCCAATCCTTCCTCAACAATAGGACAATGAGGGTCTTCGCACCCTCGGCCTCAACACAACCAGCACTGTTCACAAAACCATTATTTGATGATCTGGACCATTTGGGTGTCACCTACACAAATTATGCAGATGACCCCCAAATACTCATTCCTCTAACCGGTTACTATGCCACCGACTCCAAAGCACTGAATGACATCTATAGCATCATTCAAGCCTGGATGGCCAAGCACAGTCTTTGTCTAAATGATGACAAGAACAAACTCCTCATCCTGGCTCACCTTCCAAAATCAATAACCTCAACGTGCTGTCCATTCATTTAATATTGATGGCAACAACATAATTTTTTCAAAAGCGGTAGAAACGCTAGGTGTCTCCATTGACTCTACCCTGAACCTTTTTTACATTTTTTTAAATCCTATTTTATTAACTTTTCAACACACAATACAATACAAACCAAACAAACAGTGCAAGAAAGAATAATAATCAAATATACAATGTTACATCCAGGTCCACTGCACCTCCCACCCCCCCCGCCCTGCCTACTTCCCTATTATTCCGCCTCTGCTTCTTGCATTAGGGGTTCCTCATCTTCTGTGCGCATCAAGTCTGGGCCACTTGACTCCTCATACGTGGGCCCAAAAAGTTCTGTTATCAGTTGTCTCCAACTCACCAGAGTGCCCGCCACTTCCTCCTCCCCGCCCCTGCACACTTCCTGCCACACCACAGTCTCTGCCTCTGCCCATTGCGGCAGATCTTTCCACCATAGCTCGAGTTTGGGTTTGTAACACGCCTTCCACCCCATAGCAATTCTTCTCTTTGCCAAGACATACCCCAGGTCTTTCAGCTTGCTAACATGCTGAAGTTTACGTGGACTGGGGAACCCTCCTATAAGGCAAGCCCACGCTATGTCCACCCCCATTTTAATTCCTTTGCCATCCATCTTTTGTGCCATTTCCTCCCAGAATTTCTCTATTATCGGACACAACCAGAACATGTGCGTCATTCCCACATTTTCTTCATTACACTTCGGGCACGCTTGGCGCCCTGCATTCCTGATTTTGGCTATCCTCTGGGATGTCATATATGCCCTGTGGGTTACATATAATTGTATCTGTTGCAATCTGGAGTTTATTGACACTTTTTTGTGGTACCGTTGAGCTCGTTCCCACATCCCGTCACTCATCTGGGTCCCCATCTCTTCCTTCCAATCCAGCCTGAGTTGCGTCACCTCTTTCCCCACTTTAGTCATTATCATCTCATATAATCTATATGTTTCGTGCCCACCTTCCGCTATGTCATATATCATATCTATGGTGGTGTCCGGCTCCTGTGCCAGTACTATCTCTGACCAGGTCTCTCTGATTCGCTGCACCATCCCATGATACGCAATGTACTGGCCCCATGCAGTCCCGTATCCCCCACCAGTCCCGTATAGTCCCCTCCTGCCATACATCCCCCATTATTGATATTCTGACCGTTTCCCAGTAGCTCCTAATAGCCTGTATCATCTGCCTGTCCTTACCTGCCACGACAGCCAACGGGATCTGCGGGGAGCATGGGGCCAGGTTCCCCATTAACTGGAAGGCCTTCTGCCATATCTCCCACCCGAGCTTCATCATCCCCGGGCGTTTCCCAATTTCCTGCTGGGGTACCCAAATCACTTCCTTTAGAAAAAATGGGGTGCTATCCCTTTGGAATAGCCAGAGTTCCGAAGTCCGCTCGTCAGAGAGCCATTTAGCTACAAATTGCAGTTGGCTGGCAGTACAATATACCTCGAAGTTCGGTAGTTTAATGCCCCCCTTCTCATATGGATTTTGTAACTTCCATAGGGACACTCTGTGCCTCGTCCTGTGCCATAGGAAATCCCTACATACACTGTCCCACTTAAAAAAAAAAAAACTCTAGTTATCAAGTATGGAATATTCGCAAAGCAGTGCAACAGCCTGGGCAATACTACCATCTTAAGCATTGACCCCCCCGTCCCATCATTGCCAGGGGGAGCTTTACTCAAAACTTCATGCTGTTCTCTATTTTCTTAACCACCATCTCTGTGTTATGTTCATGTTCTGCCTCTACCGTATGGTATATATTTATTCCCAGATATCTAAAGGTGTTAACCTCCCACGGTACCTGCAGGATCGGTAGCTGTTCTGCTGGGACCCCCCTGTACCCGCCTAATGGGAACATACAGGACTTTCCAGGGTTCACCACTATGCCAGAGAGTACAGCGAATCGTTGAATCACCTCCAGTATATATTGGAGGTTCTCCTCCGGGTAGCTTAGGTACAACAACATATCGTCTGCATACAGGGAAATTAAATGCGGCTCCCCTCCCAAAGGGATACCTATCACATCATACTGCTGCCTCAGGTATATTGCCAAGGGTTCTAGTGCCAGAATATACAGCATAGGGGACCACAGGCATTCCTGCCTAGTGCCTCTGCTTAGTTGCCACCTCAGCGATATAACAGCCCCTGTTTTGACCCTGGCCAAAGGCGCACTATATATGAGCTTGGCCCACTGGAGGTATCCCGGTCCTATGCCATAGCCGCTCAGTGTTGCGAGCAGCCAGGGCCATCTGACCGAGACAAACGCCTTTATCGCGTCCAGCGATACTACCGCCATCTCCCCTTCATCTTCCTTTGTGTACTAATAATAATAATACGATGAAGACGCCTGAGATTGTGCGATATGTTCCTGTTGGGAACATACCCTGTCTGGTCAGGGTGTATTAGCTTGTCTATGACCCTCTTCAATCTGTTTGCCAGGAATACCGTTAATATTTTGCTATCCTGATTTAACATTGAAAGGGGCCTATACGAGCCGCAGTCGCTTCCTGTTTTAGGGAGCGGTATTATGACCACCTCTCTCAGGGACTCTGTCAATTTTCCAATCTCGTACGCTTCGTTCAGCATCTCTAAAAGCGGGGGGGGACCTCTTTTCCGTATGTTTTATAAAATTCTCCTGGCAACCCGTCATTCCCTGGGGTCTTACTAGTAGGTAATTGCCGCACTGCCTCCTCCAGTTCCTCCAGGGTGATCGGGGAGTCTAGTTCTTCCCTTTCTTCTGCACTTATCTGCGGCAACCCAAAATCTTCCAACATTTCCCTTATTTCCTGGCTATTGCTTACTGCTTGGTCTTCATACAGAGTCCTATAATCTACAAATTCCTGGTTAACCTCTTCTTGGGTGTCTGCCATGCTCCCATCCCCCCTCTCGATCGTTCTGATGGTGGGTCTGGGGGTCTCGTTTTTATACAACCATGCTAGCACTCTCCCAGGTTTGTCACCCCCCTGCATGTTGTCTCTCAATGTACGTCCTATAGTTTAGGTTGCACATTCTCTCCCAGCATCCCACACATTTTTGTTGCAACCCAAGCACTACCTCCGCGTCTTCTGTCCTCCCCTTTTCGCTACTTTTTCTATCTCCGCTTCCATCGCCTGTAGTTCAGTTACGATCCCACATTGCAAACCTTTAGACTTCGCTATGGCTATCCCCCTCACCACCACTTTGAACACTTCCCAGAGCGTGGCCGCCGCCTGGACGCTGCCCTTATTTATTTCGAAGAAGCTAATTATTTACTCCATCATATCCTCTCTATACACATTATCTTTCAGAGCCTATGCCCTGAAGCGCCATGTTGGTATTCGTGCTCTCTGGGGCCTGAATTGCCATACAATTATCAGCGGCGAGTGGTCTGAAAGGACTCTCGCCTTGTACTCCTAACTGCTTGCGTTATTTCTGCCGTCTGTTCCTGTGTGACAAACACATAGTCTAGTCTGGTATATAGGTTGTGCGGGGCTGCATAGTGAGAGTAGTGTCGATCATTTGGGTGGAGAGTCCTCCATACATCATCCAGGCCAAACTCCGCCAACAGTGATTGCAACGCTCTAGCCGCAGGGGTGGGCCCATCTTGTTTAGTATCAGATCTATCAATTTCAGGTGCAATGCGCAATTAGTCTCCGCCCCAAATCACCACGCCCCCCATAGTCCTGCCTAGTTTACCCTATAAGGATCTGAAGTATGCCGCCATTTCCTGGTTTGGGGCATAAGTATTCACTATGCATATCTCCCTATTTTCCACTAGCCCTCTCATTATCACCATTCTCCTGTCCGGCTCAGCAGTGTGTAGTAATAGCTGGAACGGGACATGCAGCGCCACCCAAATGATGACCCCCCTCGCATAAGCTGAATACGCCGCCCCCACAACCATCCCCCTCCATTTCTTGCGCACCATTTCCAGCTTTACCGGCATTAGGTGTGTCTCCTGCAGCAAGGCTATGTCAATTTTCTGCCTGCGCAGGTACATCATCACCTTATTCCTTTTCAGATAACTGTTTAGTCCCCTAACATTACAGGTGACTACTTTAAGGTCTCTCATGGCTCATATCTTTTCCAGGAACGTAGGCTCACACCCCAACCATGTCCAAAACTGTCCTCCCCTCCCAACTGACCCCAACACACTTCAACCACTCCAACTCTCCCACAACCCCCCTTAACCACTGCCCAAACTTTCACTGCACTCCCCTTCCCCCCTCCCATCCCCAACTGTTGCCCAGGTCCATCCCTGGATCTCAGGCAACCCCGCATCTAGACCCTTTCCGGCCTAGGCCGTACTCGCAGCACAACAGGGAATCGTCACCCTAGTGGTGACTTAACTATTCTACTACTTGGGGGTAAGCCTTCTTCAACATATAGCTCCTACTAATTATATCGGACTGAGCGCCGTCTTCGCTGCCCATCTAGTGTTTTACTTTTAACTGATCATATTCAAGTCCAACATGTCCAAATGCCATCAGTTTAACTTAACTTCTCGCGTCGCTATACCATATCACAATTCACTTGCTCTTTACTGGCAGCCTATTCCCCTCCCACCACATGCGGCATTACAGTCACTTATCGCGTTCTTGTTGAGCCGGCTACTCATCTCGATCCGGGCAGCCATGCGCATCCAGCCACGTTGCCGCCTCATCCGGGGTGTCGAAAAACAGCACCTTATTCTTAGACGATTTTGAGCCTCGCCAGGTACAGGAGCATATATTTGTATCCAGCAGCGCGTAGTCTTCTTTTAACCGCCACATAGCTATACTGCTGTCTCTGCACCAGCATGGTGTAGTCCGGATATGCTGAGATGGTCGCTGATCCTTTCTCTATTGTCCCTCTTTTCCGCAAAAATTCTAGCATCTTCTCGCAGTCTTTGTAATCTAAAATGTTCGCTATTATTGCCCTCGGAGGAGCCCCGGGTTGCGACCTTCTCATCAGTGCTCTGTGGGCTCGCTCGACCACAAACCCCTGTGACAGCTCACCAGCTCCTATCTCCTGGAGCAACATGTTCTCCACGTATGTCGTAGGGTCCTGCCCTCTTCCCCCTCCGGCAGTCCGACCACCCTGATGTTGTTGTGCCTCGCCCGGCCTTCCGCCTAATCTGCTCGGCTCCCAAGGTTAGCCACCTGCTGTTTCAGGATATGGACCTCTTTGGCGTTGTTCGCTCCGGTGTCCGTGTTGTCAATCTCCGCGCTTTCTAGTTTGCTCGTTCTCTCCGCAAGGGCCCTCACGTCCTGCCTCAGCAAATTCACTTCAATCCCCACAGCATCTATTTTATTCTCAAGTGCCGTTCTCATGTCTGCCATCGTCGTACCCCACGTGGAGTTCAAATCTGCTATGGCTGTTAGAATGGCACCGTCCTCGCGCGGGGCGCCTGTCTCCGTGGGCGTACTTGTTGCCCCTTGTACTGGGGTAGTGGGGGGTTGTTGGGCCTTTGCAAAAATGTCCATCGTGGGCTGTTTACTCTTGGCTTTGCTGCCCTTCCCGGCCATTGTTCCACTACGTTCCTGCCCAGAGGCCTTCTCTCGTTGTGGGTGACTGTCACAGCTTGCCATACGTTTCTCGCCCATGAGGCAATCTATAATGCACCACAGTGGTAATCCCACCAAGTCCTATCTCTGTGTTGGAGTTATTGCAGCCTTGGTATGTCACACAGGCCTTTGTCCACGGCTACTGTCACATCTACTGCGGCCGTTACTCCTCGCCTTGTCCGCTGTTCCATCTTTGATATGCCTACCTCGCCCCCCCGGCTCGCTTATCGCTCCAGTGTTCTGTGGTGTGCTACCCACTGGCCCCTTCTGACCGGTGGCCAGGGTGCGTGTGCCAGTCACTTGCCCTGCAATTTGCCCCTCCTCAGCATCCCTGGGGAAGGGGGGCTTTGCATCACTCAGCTCTTCGTGTTGGGTGTTGGCGTTTTTTTGCCAGTCCCACCGGGAACGTTCTTAGCCTTTCTTTGACCCTCTTAGCTTGGGCGGGTGGGCGGCATACGTGTTCTGTGGCCAGGGTGCATGTCCCAGAGTCACTTGCCCAGAAATGTGCCCCTCCTCAGCATCCCAGGGGAAGGGGGGCCTTGCATCACTCCTCTCTTCGTGTTAGGTGTTGGCGTTCTTTGCCAATCTCACCGGGAACGTTCTGACTCTACCCTGAACCTTAACAGACAAACTAATGCAATTGCTTCCTCAACGGCATACACATGCAAACTAATCACTGCTTGCAAACCATACCTCACGACTGCCAACTGCGTAACACTAGCCAGAGCATTAGTCTTATCTAAGCTGGACTACTGTAATGCTTTTTACTTGGGAATCTATCAACAAAACATGTGCAAGATGTAGGTAGTTCAAAACAACGCAATCAGATCAGCATTAACCATTGCCAGATCTGAACATATCCCTTCTCACAGACGTAATCTAAATTGGCTCTCGGTTAAACAAAGAAGTGACCTCAAAACCATATCCTTGACACACAAGTGCCTTGCTAACAAAGCACGCAGGTACCTTAGCAACAATATCACCCGAAATATCTCAGAATGACCCACCAGAATCGCTCAGTCTCATTGCTTCAAAATCCCACGCTTCAAACTACAAAAGGCAGGAGGAAGCAGCTTCCCAGTGTTAGCAGCTAAACTGTTTAACTCCCTACCCTTAACGCTCAGATACGAACCATCCTTTTCCACACTTCGGAAAGACAATTAAGCCTGGCTCACCACGCAAATGACTTAGCAACAAGTCATCATCATGTACTCCTGCACTTACTTTATTTCACCTTTTCCCGTTTGATGTATGACTGTACTCTATCCTATGTTTCCACTTGCTACCCATTTTGTACTATTCATTTCAACTCTGATATATTCTCACACCATTGTATATTTTCTATCGTAACTTGTTGTAACGTGTATCTATTCTATCCATGTAACCATGCAAGCAAAGCGCCAGATGTTCAGGCTGGACAAATAAACAAAATACAAATACAAATCTATGGCTCTTCTTGGTTCCTACTGCCACTTTACGTGTGCAACCAAATCTTAAGATGGCCGCTAGGGGTGGAGCTTAGGAGGACAAGTGTCTTTGGCTGGGGCAGTATGACCTAAAGTGACACTATAGAGGAGACCAGCAGTTTTGTAGCTTGACGACTGGTAACATTCATGAGCATGTGAATCCATGTGAATCCATGCAAGACCGATGCTGGAGAACAAGAGTTACAGGTAAGTAACTTGTTCCTTACTGAAAACTGTTTTTTTTTTTTACATTGTAGGTCTCCCAGACTCTGCATCAAATTATGAAGTGCACCAAGAAATTTGGATTAATTGTATTGAAGTTTACCTTAAATTGCAACCTGTCCTTCACTGGTTGAGAATTTGGAGTAAGACTAAAGCAACCCTAACTCAGTTCATAGTCAGCACATTGCCTCCACAATGGCCATACCCTGGTTCAAGCATGTAAACAAATGTTTTACAAGAATACATGCACATCATCATTCTAAGCTAACTAATCTCTTAACCACACATATGGCAACTCATTAAAAAAAATAACTGTAGCTTTAGTCCAGGGGTGCACAAAAAGAAATGGAATTGGCAAAACTTAACTGGCAGGCTATTGTGCAAGTCTTTGCATAAGGGACAAGCATACTCGTCCTTGGGTTTCCTAAGAGACATTCATAACTATGGTCAGACCAGGTTAAATACTGCTATTCAGCAGTATTTAACCTGGTCTGACCATAGTTATGAATGTCTCTTAGAACACAAGCACGATTTAATTGCCTACCACTTAGAGAAATCACGGCTATAGTAATATGGCTGATAATTCATTCTTGCGCTGTGGTGCTGCTATGGAGGATTTGTTACATTTCATTCTTTTCTGTCCAGCATATGTCCATGTTAGAGCCAAAAGAGTGATGCTCTTCCTGAGGAAGAAGGGTTTTGCCCAATATCGTGTTGCTCTCTTCTATTTATTCATGGTGAATACTCCGTTGGTTGAATGGACCCCTTTAACATATCTTAAACACAGTTTTTTCTGGGGCTTTTATAGTGGAAAATCTCTTTTTAGCTGTGAATATGCCTTTCTGTGGATAGTGATTATAAGCTGCGGAATATATAGCGCTGGTACTTTATTGAGTTTGGAAATTTAAAATGTTTATTTTACCGATTATGCTTCTATCACTCCTATGGTTTAAACTGTGTCTTCTGTTTTTGTATAAGCTTTTATGGCGGATTTGTTGAAATAAATGATACTGACTGACTGATAAAGAGCTAGAGAACTTTTGTATTGACCTATTCCTTGTGATCTTCATCCCAGAGATGTTGATGCACTATGCCACTCTGACATGAACTCTGATGAAGATTGATTAACCCTGGAGAACAAGGGCCCTGGCAGAGATTATGTTTATTTCTGTTTGTTTCCTTCCAGAGGTTAGTTTTCATTATCCATCCAAGAAAATCCTAAATAAAGAGCTGTTCAGCAATAGTTTTGTTTGGCCAGACCTAGATCCATGTTCACTTTGTGGCATACTCTAGAGATAGAATCATAAATTGTCAGTTTAGTTTTCAAGATCGGAAGACATTCTAGGTAAATATGTTCATTTCAGGAGAGGGAATTCGCCATACATTATCCAATATGGTAGAAGGTGGCCTTGTAATGAATATGTAATAGGAAATTAATCAAGTATTGCCATTAGTGGCAGAGATTATCAGTGCTATAAACCCATATTCCATTGAATGTGGTCATTAGATCTAGTACAGTTGGTAAAGAAGTTTTAGCTTTACTGCATAGGAAACAAGTACTCTATAATTATACATAGCAGTTTTGGCCTTTGTTTTAGTGAGTTGAAATTCATATTGTTTGAAGGATACGATTGACAAGACAGGAAAACTATTTAATTCACACTGTTTGCAATCTGTTTTTGGTAGACCAGTTTACCTCCAGAAAGAGTAGTTTCTTAACTTGGTCATTCCATTTGATAACACATCCATAAAGACCCTGCCCTTGTTTGCTTTGCAGTATTGTTGGACTTTCCTCAAAGTGTTTGCTTTTCGCTCTTTTATCTGTGATCCGGTGATCTACTCTGTAGGTCAGAAAACAGGTATCCAGTAATAGTCACCTTGGGATGGGGGGGGATAGGGTTGTTACCCCATATTTGGACTCCAAAGAAATTATAGACATTTTCCAAAATATTCTAGGATGGGAGTATATAATAGTAAATAATACCGTCCTAGACTATGTGGGGAAGACTTTTAGGTTTGCAGGAAAGAAAGTAGACTACCTGGCAACTTTTTCCCAGGTGACATTATCACATGGAACCAGAAAACATGGCACATCTCTGGTGAGTGAGAATTTGTGTGGTTCCTGTGGATTTAGTCCCACCTCTGCACTGCCATTTTTGTACATTTTACTCTTCAAAAATCATGATCTATAGCTCCTATCATATTAGTGTATGTTGTTCTGAAGTGTCTCTGAAATCGCTGGACGGCTGCAACTAGGGATGTTCTTGCCAAAGCTTGTGTTTAGGAGTTGGACAAAGAGTTTGAGTACTTCAGTGCAGACGAATGCAATGTCACAGAGAGCTGTGTGGGCCAGTTCACAAATCTTGACTTCTGCCCTCATATTTATAGGCAGCCTGTAAAGAGAATGAAATGCTGACTGGATGTGATATATCAAATTCAGTTATTTCTCATGTAAACAAGCATTAATGAGGAGGCTTCAAATTCTTAAATATGTTTGAGATGTGAAATTCCCAGTTATATTATTTAATGGCATAAAGTTATGTAATGCCAGATTATCTTTAAAATGACTCTGTTAAATTTACCATACTTGTGTTCAGTATCATTTTGGGGATTTTAGCACTCATTGGGCCTCATTACAAGTTTTCCAGTCCGGACCCAACGGTGCCCGTAAGCTCCGTTGTTTCTGGACCGACAAACTAAGAGTCTGCTGGCAAGGGCCCATTTCGCCCACCAGGTCTGACGCTGGTGGGCGGAACGGCACCCGCCAGCAGACCTTCGAGGAAGCAGGTCCCCATTCCCATGGAGTGGAGATCAACATTTTACAGGCGCCTGACTTACCGGACCACTGGGGCTGTAATGCCCCGGTTATTCTGGCAAATCAGGCGCCTGTAAATCCCTACGGGTCCAGCGGCAGCCTTCCGGTTTTACCGGCATGGTTACCGCTGGACTCGTAATGAGGCCCATTGTGTGCAGAAGACACTTTTGTCTGGATGAAGTCCAGTTTTCTGCAGTGCATACAACCAGAACAGAATCTACAATAAGTCTTGATCTTGCTTTACCTAAGAACCCAAGGATGTGTTTTGCAAAATATGCTAAGCCTTTTGGGATTTTCACTCTCTTGCCCATTCAGAATAGTTTATTTCATACTGTAAGCCCTTTTTCCTCCTGCTTTTTGGTCAGTCAGATGTGTAACTTATTTGTTTGTAACATTATTTCATGATTAGGTCTTTCTAAATATTTTAGATATGTGAATACATTCTTCAGTATGCTACTCGGAGTGTCTTTTACACAGCAAACTTTAGTTTTGCCTCATGAGTGGGGCTAATTTGAAAACATTTTGAAGACCTTTTTTTGGTCCATGTTCAATTCACTTTATTAGATTTAAGCAGGCATTTGACATGAGCCTATGCACCTTTTCTTTAATGAACAGTTTCCTAGCTATTTGTTATAATATTACCTGAATTGCTTTAAGGACACAGAAGCAACTTTTGTATCGATGAATTTAGGTTTCCTTCATATTGTTTATTTATATATGTATTTTCTGGATTGTCAATAACTTTTGTTTCGTTTTATGAAAGAATGGTAAGATGCGCTTTGTTTTGTAGTTTTGCAGTATTTGTTCCTTGCCACTGAACAAAGCTGTTCCAGCCTTTAAGTACTCCAATATCTTGTTTCATTCTTAATGTGTTTTATTTGCTACAGTTATTTTACATGGTTTCTTCTTTGCGCATTATGTTACTTATTGTCTGTCAAGGTCCCCAGTCGCCCAGTCCACCCTAACCCTCTTCCAGGTGTCCTCATATGCAAGGTGTGCGCACTTGCTATCCCATCCTCTCAGTTGATTTGAATTCAGGAACATTTCTCAGGTTACCCATTTTTCATTCAGCACTAAATATGTGAAGGCGTTTGCGAGTAAAAACCCTGATTCAAGTAATGGGGCCTCCCTTCCTTTCATGTCTATTACATTGTGCTCCTCTGGGTGTGACTGTTATCTGTGGTAAAGTCCCTTTCTTTTGCCACAGTCTTTTAGAATTGGTTCAATTGGTGTAGTTGAATCATGCACACGCAGGCATAGCCACATTGCATCACAATTCTCTGAACAAAATATGAAATTGCATTAACAGAGGCATAAAGTGACCTGTCCAGACAGTGAGATTAACGAGATTCAAACAACAGGGTTCTGGTTGAGTGAGCCACTGCAGAAAGAGCCAGTCAGGTCAGGAGGACAGAATATGAGAAATTCGAAATGAAGGATAAAAACATTAATTCTAAGAATATGATTGTTAATATTAATAAGTTAAGGGCTCTATGGCATTATGTAATTATATTTACTTTGTCTAATGTACTGCACAGATTCATTTTCATGTACAGCTATTCAGTATTTTTTGGGAGGGACATTCTGACCAGATTCATGTTTATTTACAGATAAACAATCAAATATTGTTTGGAAGAAGTCATCAAAATGCATCAGCAATAATCAAGACTGCTCCTTCCAAGATCAAGTTGGTTTTCATCAGGTAGGAGCATAGTGCAGTTGATTACGACCGTTGTTTCTCAATGAACACTTGGAGGATAAAAGTTGCGGGAAAACATTTGGTTGTCAAAGCCAAATGCAAACTACTTACTTCAGCTGGAAACTAAAGCACCCACCTGTGTTCCATTTATTTTAAAGTTGGCTTTATTTTAGTTGTTGTTAAAATCTCTAAATTTGTATGCATGCTGCTGTTGAAAGATTTTGTTATCGGGGAGATATAGTGAAAGATTGGTTTAGTAATGATGGGAGTGCTTCATTTGTACTTGATTGCATGTTGCAATGGGACAACATGAATCATTTTTGTCTTTTATTGCAGGAAAAGCTGTTACGCAGAGAACATGTAATGTCCATTTTCTCAGAGGTGCATTCTTCACAGTGTACGTTCTGTTAGCACCTCACTGACAATTTGGCTGTGTGTCTTTGTACACTTGTATAATCGTGCCCATATGGCATCAGCCAGTAGGCTGTGTTCTGGCTCAGTGTGGATCCTTTGGTGGCGCCTCTAGTTTGGTCTGACCTGGTGGGCATTAAGATGCATTTTCCCGGTCTCCTTCCGGCTGTGCAGGGATAACTTGTATGTATTATTGGCTTAGGACATTGAGGAAGAGGATGTGGGCCTCAAGGTGACTGCCCGGTGATCCCAACAGCTTTGTCTTGGCTGAGGCTGCTTTAGTGGGGGCCTAGTGATTATCACACTTCTCCCATTAGAGCATGTCCCCCTCTCTCTGCCTGATTTGATCCAGGCTTCAGTGGTAACGGCATGCTTCCCTAGTATGATTTGAGCTGATAGTGCTGCTGAGCGAATTCAGTTTTGACTAGACTGGGTCCCCGGCACGGTTACTGTTTCCCTTCTCCAGACCAGCTTGGTGTGATGTCCATATGGTCACCTTATCGCTACCCCCTCCACTCACCAAGCCTCCCTGCATTTCCTTCGATGTGGGTGCCCCTCAGGCATCTTGTGGTGTTTGTCGTCTGGCTCATGTCCCATTGACTTGTTTTTGGATACTCTGGAAGCAATGATAAATATTGTAGCTCTGTTAAAATCTAGGAAAGTCATTAATAAACCCCAGAATGCTTGGTTCACTGAAAAATTAAAAAAGTCTTAGGGTATGTAAAAGAAAAGATGTAGATTACTACAAAGCATCACAGGATGACCAAGATAAGCTTAGATATCTTGTATCCGCAAATAAATATGAAGAAGCTCTTATTACTGCTAAGAAAGCCACCTATAATTAAAGCATTGATGAGGGAAATCTTCAAAATTCTTGAACTGGAGAAACCAAATATCATACTAGAAGAAACTATTTCTTCATATTTGTATTGGTGCGTAGGAATCCAGGATACTATGGTGGAGAAGTTGGCAAAAATTAAAGATACTATCGGAACAGAAAAAGTGCTAAAGGTGCCACCCACTCCTATTATTGAACTGAGACACAAGCATGAAGATATGTTCGATGATAGCTTAGAGACCCCATAGTTGAATTTTAGAAGCATCTCAGAAGATGAGCTCAGACGTATTCTGAATAAACTCAAACCTTCTCCATGCAAAGGAGACATTTTTCCTGCCACAGCAGTTAAGGCCTGTTCAGAACTCATCAGCTGAATTACGAGAATGATCAATGCTTCCCTGAAGGAAGGATGTGTTCCAAATCACCTGAAGCCGGCATGGATTACCCCTCTCTTACCACTAACTATAGACCAATAACAAATACCCCCCGCTCCTTAAAATATTGGATAGGGTGGCCTATGAACAAGTATTAGAACAGCTAACAAACAATACCATTCTGAACAATTGCCAATCAGGATTTCGGCCAGACTTTAGTACAGAATCTGCCCTCCTAGATTTGAAGTCCAACATGATGAGAAAGATGAACGAGGGACCCACCATGCTGCTGATGGCCGTTGATCTATCGCAAGCTTTTGATTTAGTGGACCACCCACTACTTATAAAATTATTACAAGAAGTCACTAAATTTAGTGAGCTGGCGCTAGCATAGCTTCAATCCTTTTTGAGTGAGAGACTATGAGAGTCTATAGTAATATACCGGAAGTGGAACCAGTCCCCCATTAACTATGGGTTCCCTCACGGTGCTTGTCTGTCACCTATCTTATATAATATCTTTACTATGCCTCTGTTCAAAACGCTGGAGGAGAATAACATCTGTTTCTCAAACTATGCCGATGATAACCAGTGCCTTATCACACTGACTGGGGACCATTTAGAAGATGTAAGATGGGTGAATAAGACATACAATATCATCCATGACTGGATGTGCATGAGTGGACTGGCACTTAAGCATGCCAAAACTGAATTGATGGTTTTAGGCTCAGGCCCCAGGTTGAGAAAGTTCAGTCCAGAATATAAACAATTCTGAATTGGCGACTGCTCAATTGCGACTAAAGAAACAATCCAGTTACTTTTGATCCCTTGTTGTCCATGAAAGCTCAGGTGAGTAGTCTTGTATCCTCTGCTACTTACTACATTAGACTACTACGTCGTATACTCCCCTACCTATCCCAAAAAAGTTGTGAGACTGTGGCCAGAGCTATTATTTGTTCGAAAATCAACTACTCCAGAAGCCTTTTGGTGGGGATTGGTAGGGGAGACTGGCTAGATTGCAAGTGATACAGAATAGCACAGTCAGACATCTTGGGTCTAAAAAACGTTATCACATCTCTGATGCTAGGAGAAGTCTCCACTGGCCAGGTTCGAATTCCATCTTTGAACCATCACCTTCAAGTGCTTAGCAGGACAAGATCCGGCCTATGTGGCAGATAGTTTGAAAATTAGGAAAAAAATGAGGAATCAGTGATCTAATGACCTTAAATTATTAGAGGTTCCTAGATCCAATCTGATCCTGGTACAAAATAGTGCATTCTGGGTGGCTGCACTGCAGAACTGGAATGCCTGGTCCATGGATCTCAGAAGTCACTGGAAAGCTTAAAAACCCACTAAAAACGCACCTATTTAGGTAGGATACTATATAGTTGAGATAGGCATTTGTTGATTTGTTTGTTTTTCGGTATATAACCACTCTGTTCCAGGTGCCCGTAATGCCTCTGGGCCTCATTGGTAGCACCTAAACAAATGAATTAAAGTAAAGTAATGTAGTGTTGTGTGACAAGAGGCTGTGCTGCAGATGGCAGAGTTGTGATCTCTCCTAAAGGAGTCTTGTGCTATTGCTTCATGCTATCCCTCACCACTTCCTGTGACCTGCCTGATAGTCTTTAATGCAGTGATGTGGCCGCTGCACGTCTATTACGCCAACACCTTCAATGCTCTCAACACCCCCCAACCCCCTACAAGAATTGCTGTTATTTTGGGCAGATTCGGACCTGGACAGTTGTTGCTCTGCGTTTGTAAAGCCAAGCAAAGAAGCTCCAACTCAAGATGGCCAAATGGAAAGCAGTGACCTCAATAGTTATGGGGAGAATATGTACACTTTTTAAACCAATGAAATATGTTCATACCCCGATTTCTGAGATACAAGGCCTATTGAAGATCTTAGAGGGGAACCCCTTGTGTGGACTGTTTAACTGGTAAACAATCTTCGAGGGGATTGGGTCCTCCTACGTATTCCATATCTTTGACGGTAATCACCACAGCTGTGCTGCTTCGGAAAGTTTTCAGCGTCTGCGTCCTACGTCGATGCGCCGTCCCCGAGGACCTCCTCCGACGGCCGACGTCACCCGATGTGATAAGTAGGACGCACAAAGCCTGTAGCCTCAGTTCCGTTTTTTCCGCGAACGTGTTTGCTTCGTGAATCTCGGTACTCCTCGACTCTTTGGAGTTTCTCTTGTAATCTTCTCGGTTCTTTGAACCTGTCCGGTTTTGTGAAAAAGCCTGTTTGTGACGATGTCTACCTCGTCTTCAACCCCGCGTCCGGGCTTCAAAAAATGCGGGGACTGTGGGTCTAAGATGTCGGTAACGGACTCGCGCGACGCCTGCCTCTGGTGCCTCGGGGAGGCCCACGACACGGAAGACTGTGTCGACTGCCAGTCGCTCGCGGTCAAGATCTTTCGGGAGCAAGTTGTTGTCGGTAGGTAGGGTGTCTAAGCCCCAGAAGTCGAGGTCTGCGGGGCTTTCGTTGGATGATTCGAGAGGCGACTCGCCGCGTCATCGTCGGAGGTCCCGAGGGTCTCCTTCCAGGAGTCGGTCTTGCCACTCCTCTGCCTCTTCGAGGCATTTCTGGAAGCGCCGGCATCGGTCGCCTTCTCCGTCCTCTTCCATTATCCCACCATGCAAGCGACACCGGAGGAATGGGCTTCCTTCGGGAAGAAGATGTTACCGATTCTCCAATGGCAGGGCACCGGTCCGTCCGCGCCTCCGAGTGGGGTCGGTCATGATCGGTCGAGAGACACCACTCGCACGCCTTCGGGCTTGGGTGGTCGGCACAGTTCGCGGGAGAGGTCCCGCTCGGACAAGGGTAACCGGTCTCGCCATGCTTGTTCCAGGTCCCGGTCCTCGATGCGCTCGAGACCGCGTGATCCTGTGCAGTCTTCGAGGAAGACATCGACGCCTGTGGCGCCGAGGTCGTCGATGGCCTCTCTCGAGGCTCCGCCTCCCAGGGGGTCGTCGACGCTGTCAGCGCCTAGGTCATCGAAGGACACGCTCTCAGCTCTGGCTTCGAGGCCTGTGTCAACGCCGTCGATGCTGGCGGCTCTGCGGCCGACGTCAACGCCGATTCACTCGACGCCGATTCTCTCGATGCCGGCGAGGCGGTGGTGTCGGAGGGGCCCAGTGGCACGGCGGAAGCCCCTAGAAAGGCGCTGGCTAAGGTCAGGCATAGCTTTGGTCCCCGGGTGCCTTCCTCTCACCGCCTGGAGTACATTTCAGAGGTTGATGAGGGCTCTGATGAGGGCTTGGTTCCGGATACGGTGCCAGATGAGCTTCTCTCGGGCCATAGCCAATTTGAAGACCTGAGGCAGTCACTGCATGATGCCAGTGGACTGGACACCTCTCCGTAGGTGGAGTTTTGTAGGCCTCAGCCTGGCACTCATGCCGATTCTTCGTACCGGCGCCTTATGTCTCAGGTAACCGAGTACTTGGGATGGTCGGCTCCCCCAGGGGAGTTTGTTCAGGATGATCTTACGGACATCCTCGATCTTGGTCCCCCCACTGACCCGGTACTGCCGTTTCATATGGCTCTGCAGAGAAGGGTGGCGGCGGCTTGGACTGCTCCGGAGAGTCTCCCGGCAGTGGGCAAGTCTTTGTCGCGAAAATACTGTCCAGCCAGCAGCGACCCCTGCTACTTGTCCAGGCACCAAAGCAAGGAGGTGGGAAAAGAACTCCGGAGAGTTTGGTGGTGCAGATGGCTACGGCCCCGGCAAAGCAGGCGTCGTATCCTACCATCCCTCCGGATAGGGACGGCAAACGTTTTGATGGCTGGGTGAAGAAAGTGTTTTCTTCAGGGGGTATGGTGCTTCAGGCGGCCAACTCCGTATGTGCCTTGTCTCGTTTCACACACACTCTGTGGAACTGTTGTTTTAGCGGCTGAACATATTCCCGAAGGGGACGAACGGGATGGTTTCCTTGCTATGGTCCAGGATGGCAAGGATGCCATGTGTGAGGCCGTTCAGTTGGGTTTGGACATGGCAGATTGTGTCAGATGGTCCATGGCGGCGAGCACCGTAATACACTGGTTTGTGTGGTTGCAGAAGTCGGGGTTCGCTCCTGATGTGCAGTCCCGGCTCCTCAACATGCCCTTTGACGGTGAACATCTTTTTGGCAGCAAGGCTGACGAGAGCCTTGAGAGGTTGCAGACCTCCAAAGCTGCAGCAAAATCGTTGGGCTCTGCAGTTCGACAACCTCCGCCTTTTCGTCCTAGGGGACAACAATGGAGGGGAGGTTCCTTTCGTTATTACTCATCCTTCAGTAAAGCGAGAGGAGCTGTCAGTCAAAGAGGCCACCATAGGAGTACCAGAGGTAGAAAACGGGGTACTCGAGGTGTCAAAGCCGCTCGGGCAGTTGCCTCTTTGCCCTCCGGCAACGCCACAGCCGCTACCACTCAGTCATGAGGCCATGTCCCATGGTTCGCAGGTTGGGGGAAGGCTGGCGCAGCATCTTGTAGAGTGGCGTGCCATTACTTCAGATGTGTGGGTTCTGGAGATCATAACCCACGGCTACTGTCTTCCCTTTCGGCAGAGGCCTCACGACAATCCACCTGGCAACCTCTCTTTGAAGAGCCCGGATCTGCTCCTTGTGCAGGAAATTCAAGCCCTGCTGGAGAAAGGCACCATAGAACTGGTGCCTGTAGCAGAGAGGAACAAGGGATGGTATTCCCCTTATTTTTTCATTTCGAAGAAAGACGGGGGATTGAGACCCATCATGGACTTGCGCGGTTTGAACAAACTCCTCCGGAAGGACAAGTTCAAGATGGTTACACTCTCTCAAGTCCTCCAGGCCCTTCAACTTCAGGACTGGTTGGTGTCTCTCGACCTCAAGGACGCTTACTTCCATGTGCCGATCCATCCCAAGCACAAGAAGTACCTGAGGTTCGCGGTTGGCGACTCACACTTTCAGTTTTGGGTCCTGCCGTTCGGATTGACCTCCGCCCCGAGGGTTTTCACCAAGCTCATGGTGGTGGTGGCGGCAGCGCATCTCAGGAAAGGGGGGATTCGCGTCTACCCCTACCTGGACGATTGGTTGATCAGGGGGAGCTCTCCCGAGCAAATCCTGGATCATCTGTCCGTCACCTGCCAATGCCTTCACAAGCTGGGCTTCTCCCTCAATTTACAGAAGTCCCATTTGACGCCAACACAGAGGCTCCAGTACATCGGAGCAGTGCCCGACACATCCCTGGGGCTGTGCTTTCCTCCCCAGGTGAGGGCTCTTCACATTCAGCAGATGGTGTACAAGTTTCAACTTGCCCAGACGCTCCCGGCGTTCGAGTTCTTGAGGTTGCTAGGCCTCATGGCATCCTGCGTTCTTCTGGTGCCAGAGGCTCGTCTGCGGATGAGATCTTTGCAGTGGGCACTCAAGATGCAGTGGTCGCAATCTTCCGGCAGTATGTCCGACCCTGTTCAGGTGCCGCCCTCGGTCGCCCAGCACCTTCTCTGGTGGGCCGTTGAAGGCAATCTGATGAAGGGGGCTCCGTTTTGGCTTCCCTGGCCGGAGGTGACGATCGTGACGGACGCATCCCTCACAGGATGGGGAGCTCATGCCAACAAGTTGACAGTCAGTGGTCGTTGGTCTCCGTCGGAGTCCAGACTCCATAACAATCTGTTGGAGCTGAGGGCCGTCAGGCTAACACCTGAAGGCTTTTCTGCCGACTGCGAGGAAAGAGTGTCCTGATGCTGACGGACAACATGGTGGCCATGCACTACCTCAAAAAAAAAGGGGGGGGGCAGGGTCACTTCCTCTGTGCAGGGAGGCGATGCAGCTCGAATTCTGGGCCATCCAGCAGGAAGTTTCGATCTCGGCTGTTTATCTGGCCAGAGGAGACAACGAGACGGCAGACGCTCTGAGCAGGCAGACCACGATCTCTCACGAGTGGGAGCTGGCTCAGGAGATTCTCCTGGAGATCTTCGTCCTTTGGGGGACCCCTCAAGTGGATCTCTTCGCCTACAGTGTCAACCGGAATTATGAAAGGTTCTGCTCGTGGGAATTTCCTCCAAAAGTAGCCTTAGGAGACGTGTTTGTGGTGGAGTGGTCATTCCCACTGCTGTACGCGTTTCCCCAGTCCCCGTCATCCTGCAAGTACTGCAGAGGTTACAGAGGTTCTGTTCCCGGATGATCCTCATTGCTCCGGCGTGGGCCCGGAGGACGTGGTTACGGGAGCTTCTCGACTTGTCCATCTGCCCTCCACGTCGTCTTCCCTACCGAGACAATCTGCTCTCACAGGAGGGGGGGTCAGGTTCTCCATCCAGAGGTCAGATCCCTCAACCTTCACGCTTGGCTTTTGAAAGGTTGAGGTATAAGGATTGGGACCTCCCTGAAGACGTGTTGGAGGTGTTGCTCTCGGCCAGACGGCAGGCAACAAAGTCTTTGTACCGTTGCCGTTGGCGTAAATTCTGCGACTGGTGCAGAGTTAAGAATGTGGATCCTTTTGAATGTGACATTCCCATGGTTCTGTCTTTCTTGCTTTCTTTGGCCCACAGGGGCTTGCAAGTGGGTACCATTAAAGGTTGCCTGGCGGCACTGTCCATATATAAGCGCTTGTCTGAAGAATGTTCCTATTTTAAGATTCCTTTAATTTCTCAGTTTTTGAAAGGGCTCACTAATGTGTTCCCTCCGTCACCTTTTCTGGTGCCCAGTTGGGATTTGAACCTTGTTCTTAAGTTTCTTATGGGTGCTCCGTTTGAGGCTTTGCATTCTTGCCCTTTGAGACTGTTAACTCTTAAAACTGTGTTGTTGGTTGCAGTTACTTCCGCTCGAAGAGTGAGTGAGTTACAGACACTTTCAGTTAAGCCACCCTTCACTGTGTTTCATAAGGACAGGGTTGTCCTTCGAGTTCGTCCTTCCTTTCTTCCGAAGGTGGTTTCGGAATTTCATTTGGGCCAGAAGGTTGTTCTTCCGGCATTCTATCTTCCTCCGCATCCTGGTAAGGAAGAGGAGAGGCTCCATAGGCTTGATCCTAGGAGAGCATTGAGCTTTTATATTTCACACATGTCCCGGGTCAGATTGGACGATCAACTCTTCATTGGTTACGCTGGAAAGCGTTTGGGACAAGCTGTGACGAAACAGACTTTGTCTCGTGGGATTATTTTGGCTATCTCCGAGTGTTACCGCTTGGCGGGTAAGGACCCACCGGCTGGCTTGCGGGTCCATTCTACCAGGGGTATGGCGGCATCTACTGCCCTACAGAGGGGTGTTCCTATTCGTAAGATCTGTGATGCAGCCACCTGGGCTTCTGTACATACTTTTGTACGTCACTACTCCCTCGATTCAATCCGAGGACAGGATCTGGCCTTTGGCAAAGCCCTCCTTTATTCCGCAATTTGATTGGGCATGCTAAATTTGTGCTCTAAATTCTTTTCCCACCTCCTTGCTTTGGTACTGCTTTGGGAGTCTGTCAAAGATATGGAATACGTCGGAGGACCCAATCCCCTCGAAGAACAAGTTACCTGGTAACGTTCTGGTCCGACGACGTATTCCATAACGCTCCCTCCCTACCTTCCCTGCTGCAGAATTTCTTATGCGATTGCAGCTTACGTTTCTGCAAGGCCTTCTGTGTCTGACTGGCAGAAGACTGGTGTCACACATTCTGGGGGAAAAACTACAACTGAGGCTACGGGTGTCGTACGTCTTACTTATCACATCGGGTGACGTCGGCTGTCGGAGGAGGTCCTCTGGGACGGCGCATCGACGTAGGACGCAGACGCCGAAAATGTTCCGAAGCAGCACAGCTGTGGGGATTACTGTCAAAGATATGGAATACGTCGTCGGACCATCCCATCGAAAGAACGTTGCCAGGTAAGAGAGTAACTTGTTCATCTAAGCGGCAGTAGCAATTAGGGGCAGGGGGGCAAAACTGAATTGTGCAGTGAGCCACCGCCCCCCAGAATCAATGGTTTACACGGTGGACTCTAGTAATGACTAGCCAGGTGAGGATTGGTAAGGGCCCTTGTCGTGGAAAGGGCAAGTTCACATTGGACACCCTCGAGGCCTTTCGGGTCAGTAATCATGCCGAGGATGTCACCTCCAGGAGGGACTACGTGATCCTGGTGACTGAGAGAGGAGTGTGCCCTGGCAGAGGTATGATTTAGTGCCATCTAGCTCCAAGGAAGAAGCGCCACAGCTGAAGGATACACAAATCCGGGCCGTGGCTGTGAGCAAAGAAAGATGCAGCAAATGACTCAAGGGGCATCAGAGCATCCTTGTGCCAGCTACCAACATGGACAATCTCTTGAGTGATAATGGGAGGGTAGGGAAGGTGGATGTTCCCCCGCTCATTGAGCCTTGCCGGGTCAAGGATGTTATCCCAGCATCTGTTGTGACTGTTGCACCAGATATCCCACTAAGAAACCGTTTTGGCACCATAACTGATTTGGACGGTTGTGAGCTTATTCCGAAGACTAAGGACCAGGGCCTGATTGCTCACGATCGGTCCTACCACAGGGGCTGGTCTCGGCTGACGGCCCAATCCCCTGCAAAAACGATGCCCAACATCAGAACCCACTAGGTAGCAGTTGTGATGGCGGTAAGCCAAACCTGAGTGACATTTTGTGGAGATAGTTATGTTGCTAGGCAGGCTTCAAAAGATTGTTCAGCAATTGGTGGATGAGGTTACCAAGCTGTTGCAGCTCGATCATCATCACAAGAGCAGTGCCCCATGCAGCTTGCCCATGTGTGCACAACGCACTGAGCCTTCCGCCATGGTATCAAAAAAGATTCCTGTTCTGCTGGCCCACAAAGCTCATGTAGCCGAGACCGAGGACAAGGGAAAGGACAGAGGGGTCTTTCTGCCAGAACCATCTAAAATGCAAATGCCTTGTGGTGACCGACTAAACTGGACCTCAAGAAACCAACAGACTTGTAGGGCAGGGGATGGCAACAGATATTGCCTCATTAACCAGCAGCCTGTTCAAATTCAAAGCACCAATTTGCCCCAGGGTGACTCTGGGTCTTCATCAGAACCTATAGGAATGTTTTCTTGCATGAATCGCTGACAAGGTCCTGGGGTCCTGCGAAACACAATGGTTATGGTGAGTATGCTGGGCACGATCCTTGTACCCCTAGGCCTGTCTCCTTCTGCAACAGGGGTGGCAATCATGAAGGGCAGATGCCTAGGTTCGGGCCTGGTTCTCCGAACAGTTTTTATATAATTAATGTATACAAAGTCCCCCCTGGAAACTTTGAAAATAAGGAAGCCCTAATTAACAAGACTATTCATTGGCTTCGCCATGTTAAGGTATGCAGATAGATATTCAAGAAGACATCCTGGGTTGTGAGAGTCGGAATGCCTACGGGTAATGATGACGCTATTTGCCTCTCTGACCACGCGTTGCTTGGTGAATGGGTTGCTGTCTATGGAATCCAGCACTTACACTCTGGCAGGCGCAAGGATCTCCTTACATATTCATCTTGTGATGCCAGGCCCACCTCAGGTTTGGAATGGCACCAGCAGAGAGGCAGTGTTGAGCTTGGCTAAAATTGGTCAAGAGGATCTTGATGGAATGGACTGACCACTACTGGTTCAACTAGTGGATATATTGCCCCTAGCTCCCACTCTATTGTCTACTCCACTGCCCTTAATGGACAATGTAACCACCCAAAAATGCAAGTTGCTATCCTGGAATTTGGCTGACCTTTTAAGACATATAGCCGTCCAAGACTGGATATATTTTATTAATTGATTTGGTATGTCCCCAGGAAACATGGGTGATGGAAGCAGTGGACTTACAAGGTTTTAGCTCCTTTATGATGCTAGCTAGTAGAGGCCCCTGTGGAAGATCAAAGGGTGGGTTGTTGACCCTGGTGAGCCCATGCATCGGTCTAGAGTTTACCGATAGACCAACTGGCGCCGAAGATTTGCAATGTCTGGAATCAGTTGCTAAGAATGGAAGGCCTATTGTACTGTTTAACATCTATAATAGACCATAGGATAAGAAGATAGAAGCTTCTGATGCACAACAAGTTTTGAAATGGTTGGTAGATGCTCTTCCTGAGATTCTGTCTAAACAATGAGATCTATCCATTCTATCTTGTAACTGGCAGGGTTTTTGCGCACCTCCTTTCATCGGAGGGCTCCACGAAATTGCTTGACAAATGCAGCTGCTTCTGCCTACAAGAGACATGGGCCTTAGACCCACTAATATTAGATGGTTATAAGCTGTATCATTCGGCTGCCAAAAGAGGTGAAAAAGGCAGGCCTTATGGTGGCTTGATCATAGGGGTGACAAACACTCTGGGCTCGAGGCAGATAGCCTACAACCTTGAAAGTAATTTGATTGCAGTTGAAGTGATCCTCGATGGTAAGGACTCTATGGGCTCATTTTTATTGGTGTGCCTATATAATCCACCTGGGACGATACTAAGTGAACAATTGCAAGACATGCTCCAGGATCTATTGGCGAAGTGGCTGACTATAACAACTGACGCAGGGATATTGGTTGTTGGAGACTTCAACTGCCATATGACAGGGCGGGAGTGTAAAATGCTGAACCCTAAATTGAAAGATATGGGAACTATGGTCCACAATAAAAAAAACCCTGAGGGTGGAGCATGGGAATACCTGTTTGAGTCCTGGGATATGACAATGCTCAACAGCAACATACATGGTCTAATGGAAGCTCTCACAGTACGCTGGACTATGTATTTGTATGTCCTAGGCTCCAATAACAGGTAGAAGACATGATGGTTATTCCCAATGAATGGAGCCACCATGCGGTTTTGAAAAGTGTGATGGTTATGCCCAGAGAACAGCTATTATCTAGCAATTTGGGTAGGGTGAAAACCAATACAGCGGGTACCAGGATTTCCTGGTCGGATAAAAATATATCACTCGCAGTAGAAGCTCTGGGGGAGGTAGAATATAATAAGTTGTCTAATTTTAATGTAATGTATATTGATTCAATAGAGGATTGGATCTATACTTTCGTAGGTAAACATGCAGCGGCTCCTATGAGGGTGATGTTGGGCCCTGAGGGGAAAAAAACGCCATTTGATAAAATGATCAGAGACATGAAACGCAATCTCAGAGCAGAGCTACGAAAGGCCAAAAATACCATGGCACATGGAGAAGTATATTTTTTAAAAATCAGGGAGATTAAAAATAGGTACAGGGCGGCCATTAAGGCAAAAAAAGGGCGGACAAGGTACTCTCCTGCAAAGATTGGTCAAGATTATATGCAAAGGCAAGACCCGTAATATCTGGTCCCTCTTGGGTGAGGCATGAGGTATCCAGAGGGGGGCATTAGTGAACCCCATTGAAGCTAGAGTGTGGGTACAATTTCTGGAAAATAGAAACACAGAGGATGAGGAATTAATAATATTGGGCAGTCCTCCAGTAGAGGCACCGATTTTCATATCATATGAACTCTTTTTGAAGAAAATTAAAGCGATAAAAGCCTCACGAGCACCGGGCCCTAACGGATTGACCAATGTTGTTATGAAATCGTACCTTGAGTTCTGGACAAGCCTATTAAGCATATTATTTGAGAAAGTTTTAAAATCCGGTAAAATACCCCTCTCATGGCAAACGGCAATATTAAGCCCCGTGTTTAAAAAGGGAAACAGACTCGACCCAAGTAACTATAGGTTGCTTTCAATGTTAGATGCCACAGGTAAGATATTTGCCTCATTTTTGTTGAATGAGCTTCAATCGTGGGCTGAGGGTTCTGGGCTACTGTATACATTCCAAAGTGGGTTCAGACAGGGATATTCTACCTCCCATAATATTATGGTAATGGACATATTACGAACTAGAGTGCTAAGAGGAGGGGCAGCCCCATTATATGCCCTCTATATAGACTTCACAGCGGCTTTTCATTCTATACCTAGAAGCCGTCTGTGTAGAAAATTGTGACTAATGGGGTGTCCGGAAGGTTTAATATACTACCTAAGACTCTTACACCAAAATAACTCAGTCAAACTGAAGCTGGATCAGGAAGGTCATACAACAGATAACGTTCCCTAAAATAGGGGTGTAAAACAAGGTTGCGTCACAGCACCTCTAATCTACAACTTGTATGTTTACGATATTCCCGAAGCAATAACTGCTGCTAGCAACTGCCCCCCTAAAATTGGTAAAGCCCTCTGTCCAGTATTAGCGTATGCAGACGATATGGTGATTTTTGACTATACCATCAGTGGGATGCGTAGATCGGCGGCTGCTCTGTGGGAGTATGCAGAGGTGAATGGCCTTGGTATTAACTTAGGAAAAACAAAGGTCATGAGATACACAAAAAAGAAGGTATCCCGTGTGCAACTTACAGTAGGTTTAGTGAATATTTCTTATGTTCCCCAGTATCGATATTTGGGCATTGACTTTGAAGTATTTGTTGACTATGTGGCCTGTAAACAATAGCGTAGTATTAGAGCGGCACAACTGACTGCCCTGTTCTATAGGTTTACGGTTAAACAGGGTGGATTTACACTGTGGGGTACTCGCCAACTATATGTACAAGCATTTTCCCCGGCCATAATTTACGGATTGGAAGCCCTCCTTGAGTCTGATTTAAAGTGGTTACAGGTGATAGAAGGTACATTTTGGCATTGTATCCTTGGCCTGCCTCCCAGTGTCCCTATGGCCATTATTAGATTAGAACTTGGCTTGACTTCTCTAAAGGCATTAGTACTGAAGAAGCAGGCCTCGCTATATCTAAAAATGACCCGGGACGCCAATAATGGATTGTTAACAGCGGTATTTCAGGAAATGGATAAGGAGCACTCGGTTTGCTCAACCATTGATCAGATGACTAATCTGTTTCATGAAATAGGTTGGCAATCTAGGGACGGTTGCTATTCAGAAGAAGTAAATAGAGCTTTGAGCAAACGTATAGATCTCTGGGATTGGTTAGAGAATTTTGAACATTTTAGGAGCTTGAGAAGTTATCAATTTGTGTAATATAGACTGTATGAATTCAAGAAACCCCAGAGAAATCTGAACATCTGCCCTTCAGCCAGACTCAGACGGTTTATTCTATTGCTCAGATTGGAGCAACTCCCTACTATGATGATTACGGGGAGAAAAGATAAGATTGCTGCTAAGTTGCGAATATGCCGCCTATGTAAAACTCAAGATCAGTTGGAGACCGCAAAGCACCTTTTGACTGAATGCCCTGAAATGGCCAGTACGTTTACTCCCCTCCTTGGCAGCTTTGTTCATGAAAGTATGTATATCAAGGACTATCTTTTCTGGCACCATTGTATGAATTCCAACAGTATGCGCCTGTTGACAGCACTATATACCATCTGGCTGAGAGTTGAAGTTAGATTGGGTATAACTCTCTAGGCTATTACCTCAATTTTTTTGTATAGACAATCAGCAGCTGAAAGTATGTAGTATATGTGGATAGATTATAAATGTTTGCTTTTTATTCTTTTAGGTTATGAACTTTTCTGTATCTAGACTTGTTTCATGGATTGTTACTTTGTTATTTTAAAGGTTTGTGTAAAGTTTAATTTCTTTTAAACTATAACACAATAAATATTAAAATAAAGAAATAATAGACCATATGATAGAGCACCTCTGGATAGCCTCAGGAAAATGCCTGAGATCATTTATGATTATGAATCGAAGGGCATAGTGAATCCGCTAATTTTGACAATGGGTGATATTAACCTCCAGATAGAGCCCATAGAAGAACTGATGGGCATCTAGAATGGCCAGGACTCAGTATGGAGCACATAACCCCTTAATGGGAGTTTGACAATTGAATATATATCTTCATAAGTGCGAGTGATTGGGGATATGTTGTAAGTATTGAAGTGTTGGGGTGCACAGAGAGTGATCATCGCCCGGTGCATTTATTATTACTGGAGCAGGTGCCCAGGATGTTGGTAGTGGACAACAGAGCAGTACAACCATGGTTATCATTGCAGGTTATGCTAAACACAATATTAAGTGGCTGCCCACAGACTTCTCTGTCCATAGGCAATCCTTTTATGCTGCTGTAGAACCTCTTATCTCCACAGTTGTATAGAGGGTGAAGCAGAGGCTACAGTTATGAATAGCTATCATGAACTGGTGTTGATAGCGCTCCCTTTTTTCACCAAACAAGCAAAGAGGGGACGGCAGGTAGCCCTCACATCCAAGAGCTAGTTTGAAGGGGAATGCAGAGCAGCCAAGGATAATTTGCTAGTGTATCTGAAAAATGCAAATCTGATCGATAAGCAGCAAAATAGGATTATTAAAGATCCTATAAATCGATTATTCAGGACAAGAAGTCTGTGTTTGCAGAGAACATGTGGGGCGATTTGCAGGTTGCCAGCAAGCTGGATGATTCAGTCAACTTCTGGAAATTGGTATCGGGGAAGGATCTGAATGACCCAGATCCAATAACATGTCAGATCTCCCTGGTTCTTGGCACCAGCACTTTAGTAATATGTATAAGAGTGAGCAGGCTGAATCTGTGGTGGTCCAGAAGATTGTCTCCCCACTTGTTTGGTGGGAGAGACGATGCAACGATGGTGGTCAAGTAGATGGAGGAGTCTATAGAGGCTCTTGGAGCTGGGAAGGCCCCGGGGCCTGGTAAAATACCAATTGACCTTTTCAAGGAGGAGATAGCTGTTTAGGCACCAACCATGTGTCGTGTATGTAACTCTGCAGCATCTATGGGTTCGGTTCTGCCATCTTGGTGCGACGCAGAAATAGTCCCCATTTTCCAAAATGGTAATAGAGACACCCCAGGGAACTATAGACCAATATCACTATTGGATGCTGCGTGGAAAATATACGCCAACGTTTTACTAAGCTGCCTTCAGGTATGGGCAGATTACATTGGAGCCAATAACCATCTACAGGCTGGTTTCCGTCAGGGTGTTGGCACAATTGACCAGGGATTTAGGCTGGGTTTGGTGTTGGCTAAACATAATTAACTCAGCCGGGTCCTGGTGTATGCAATTTATATTGATCTCTGCACGTCCTTTGATAGTGTTTCAAAAGGCCTCCTATGGGAGGTGTTTAAGAAGAAGTGTATTCCTGGGTCTCTTCTGGCTAACATTCAATCCCTCAACAATAGAAACAAGACAGCGATAAGATGGGGACTGGGTGGGGAGTTAAAAGAATCTCTGGCAGTCAAGAGGGGGGGTATTTCACGGTTGTATGCTGGCCCGCCTACTTTTCTGCATTTACATCAATTAATTAATTGAAGGTTTAATATCACCCTTCCTCGATCCTCATAAGTTAGGCACTGACAAGTATCCTCCCTTCTTTTTTGCTGATGATGCAGGGATCTTGTCTACATCTCCTATGGGTCTATGGGTACATCTAGATATTTTTGTTAGGAAGTGCCAAGAGTTACATCTGGTGATTAACACAGACAAGACCAAGCATATGTTGTTTAGGCATAAGTCGGCCAAGAGGATGACTATGAGGGTCGAAATCGAAGGTATCATCCTAGAACAGATGTCAACTTATGATTATCTGGGCATTAAATTCTCAGAGGACCTCCCCTGGTCTAAGCAACTATTAAAATCAAGAGTGGTCATTGGCAAGTACAGTGGGGGGGGGGATAAGACCCCTTATTAACACCCATGGCAGAAGGGCAGTTTCTCTGGCTCTACAAGGCACAGACTTCTGCTGCCACCTTGTATGGGGCAGAACTATGCGGACAGCAGAAGGCCACTTCACTGAATGTTTTTGAGAATGTCTTCTTGAGAGCCTTGCTCATGCAACCCTACGATACTCCTGTAGCCAGCCTCTGCTGGGAGTGCAACTTTCCCCTTGTGGCTGAGACGCTACAAAACCATTGCTATACTGGGTTAGAATCTGGACGAACCCAGGCCTATCGCATTACGGAGCAGCCCTTAAACACTTTCGTAGCATGAGCGGGTAACGAACACTCCCTTGGCTTTAGGTTGTGCATTTGGAACTTGCCAGGTTGGATGTGGCAAATCTGTGGGATTGTCCAACGAGCATGGATACTGAAATGAAGTTACTTCCAAGCTTCTTGTGGTTACTTCTAAAGGTTTATTCACCAGTTCTTCAGTTACAATTACAAGCAGTTTCTTACGTTACAAGTAAGATAAGTAGGACAGACAAACACTGGCTCCCATCACACAAGCAGGGGCTTCCCAACTGCCTGGGCTTGGAACCTTCACCAAACATTCTCTCAAACACTCCAGATGACATCACAGGCTTCCATCATGCAAAAGCAAGCACTACACAACACATCTCCTTCCCTTAAAACGCCATACCACACATATATCTGACCAGTCACACTCTTCCATCATATGGTGGCAGGCCCTACACAACACGTCCCGTCCCAACATTTGGCATTCAAAACACACCCTGTTAAAAGAGTAGGTGACTCTGAAAAGTTGGCGGGACGTCCCAACTCTGTTCTTTTAAACAGGTTCCACTACCCGGTACCTGGAAGGCGTCCCTCCCTCTCTAACCACTTATACTGACATGGCATTGCTCACAGACCATTCAGTCTACCCATACTATTAACTTGGTATGACCCACACACCATACTCTGACCTGGCAAGCACCACCAGACTAGCCACGCTGTCAAAACGGTGTGACCATTTACACACCACATATCTGACCTGGCACGACCCACGCACCATCAGACTAACCACACTGTCAAAGAGGCATCACCATTTACACACCACATATCTGACCTATGGCATTGCTCACAGACCGCTTCCTAACTGCCTGGACTTGGAAACTTCACCAAACATTCTCTCATTCACAACCGAACACTCCAGATGACATCACATGCTTCCATCATGCAGAAGCAAGCACTACACAACAAATACGAAGGCCAAACAATTGGTAAAAATGTAAGCTCAGAGTCGACACTGCAGCGGATGTCCCAGGATTGTATGACTGAGCACTGGGCGCCTATATATAGATAGCAAGCAAGCACAATGCTTCGAAGAACACCTGTACGTAACTATTCCTGGGTATGCGCGTGCCCTCTATATCCGGCTCTGTACAAATACCCTTAAAGTGGCTTTCTTTAGGGGCAAATGGAAATCATCTAATGAAGCGATGTGCCCAGATTATGGTGCTAGTGAGGAGATTTTCTCCATTTTATGCTGCTATGTGTGTTGTATCATGATCCTAGATCTTGTTATTTATTTCCTCTATTTAGGCTGAATAATATCAGAAATATAGGGCCTGCTTTGGACCTCTGTAAAAATGCAGTGTATTTTGTATGAAAGTTTTTATTAAGGGCATGGTTCAGACGGTCAAAGTGGGTCTAAACTGGCAACCACCGATGCGTCTCTTGTTTCAGGGCTTTTATTCTTACTTTTTTTACCAATTGAATTGTGAACACATTTTAAATAATTGCTTCTGTTTTATTATGGTTTGTTAGGCATCATTATTATTAGTGTATTGTGACATCTGCGAATATTGATCGACATTGGAATGTATCTTGGATTTTAAAGCAAGTGGTGCAACCTTTGTTATTGTTAGGGAGAATTCTCATTTCATGGCTAATTTCCCTTACCTATAGAGTCCCCCAGCAGCTTTGCTGGATTTGAAGGGTTTGTTTCTTTTTTACCTGCTAAGAGTGGGACTCTTTTTCCCACTCTTAGGCATTTTTGCTATGTGTGTTCTAGGCTATTTTTTGTGTTTAATGCCTATGGGATTTTCTCTCATCCATAGGAACCATCTTTATGCACATGTGTTACAAAGCACCCTTCGTGCAGTGACACAGGGGTGTCATAGTGACACCCCACCATAGACTCCATACCCTGGGACTGACTACTGTCTCCCAGAGCATGTAAAGTCTCCATTGACTTTACTAGTCAAATCTTACGAACTTAACCAGTACAACCCATCTTACTATGGAGGTACTGGAAAGGGTTAATGGTTTTTCCCTTGGGTTCATTTTCGAGGGGGTACCTTTAAAGTCCCGCTCTTTAAAGTTTCTGGCTGGTGGCAGTGGTTACTACCAAAAATATTCAACCGAGAATATTTTCCTATGGGATTTTCCCATTGTTCGACGCTAATACTTTTACTGACAGCCTCTAACATACCGCCGGTTTATTTTATTATTAACTTTACTCCGGTAGGTTTTATTTGCCAGAACTTTAATATAACTTCTTTCTCGAGTCTTACTCTATACTCCTAACCCAGGTCGGGGATCTTTTGTTCGCTCTTTTGGCTGGCTTCTGCTAAGAAGCCCTCCATTCGGCACCTCTGAGTCTGGAGTGGGTCTGTTGTTTGGGAGGGGGAGTAGAACCCCTGGACAGAGTTGCCACAGCAACTCAGGTCACACTCTAACCTGATAGGCTGGAGGGTCTCCCGCCAAGAAGACCACTCCACTGTGGGAGTGACAGCTAGGCTGTATGAATGGGTCTCTTTCTGCATAAAAACAGGGTCCTGAGGACTGGAAGAGCAATACATCGCCACTGGAACTACGGAACTGAAGGGGAGAGAAGCCACAGACATCTTCAGCATCTACACCACCGGTGAAGCCCTGCCCGATCGTCTCACCACTTTTCTTCCACACGACGAGCGGAGATCTTCATCGAAAGAGCCTTTTTCTCTTGAGCTGGTGGGAACAACCAGTTCACCCATCGCTTCTCCAGACCTGCCTTGGTCGAATCGACAGTGCCCCGCACTTGGAGACCGGATAGCCAGGCAGCTATCGACCCGGACCATAATTAAAAGGAGCGTACCTTTTAAACTTCGTTTGGCAGCACCGCGGCTGGTTTCATCCCTGGGTAGTGCAGTAACTCGAACCTTGCTCCACGACGAGAGCCTCTCTTCCTCTGTTGGACCCCTCGAACTGCAGGAACTACCAGGAACAACCGCCACCGCAGGAGCCACTTCTTCACGTTTAAGGTACATTGTTCCGCCAGGCCTCCCTTTTCCTGTGGTAGCCCTAAAGGTGTTTTAAATCCTTTATCTACTTGTTGGTTTGGCCGCCCTCTCTCTTAACATTGTCTTTCGCCTTGCATCTACCTCTTGAATATTTTCCTACTAAAGATTTGACTGCAGCTACGAGAACATTTTTTGCTCCTAAGCTCTTGGTCCTGTACCTCTGGCTCAGGCCTATTGACTCTGGCTGATTTGTTAGATCTTCTCTCACTAGATTGGTTTTCATTGAGAAATGTGTTGATGCACCTAAATCTTCTAAACCCCTCTTCCTTCCTACTGTTTTAACTTGTGGAGTGCCATTTTGCTCAGTTTTCATTCACTTACCTTTATGCTAAATTGTCACTGTGCATTACTTGTTCAGAAAACTTCAGGGAGTGTTGCTAGGGGGTGTCTGAAGATATTTCGGTTTAACTTGTGCTTTCCCTCCCTTTCGGTAAATTGTTAGAGTGCCATTTGTAGTTGGTTTTCACTGTGCCGTTTTGCTCAGTTTTCACTCTACCGCAAACTTGTCTACAATTGAATAGGGAGTTGTATATGCTTTTCCTTGACTAAACTTGACTTACTTTATCAACTGTGATTTATGTGTTGAACTAGATGTGTATAGAATAAATATATTCTCCTATTGATACAAAGCTTTCGTCAGTGTTTCCTTGTTCCATAGTACTGTGGTACCTATTGTGTAAACCCTGAAAACTGCTCATCTCCCTCTTGAGATAAGTCTGACTGCTCAGCCACAGCTACCAACTAAATCTTTGTGGTACAGACTGATACCAAAGCGTATTTATTGCTCTCACCTGTAGTCCTAATCTGGTGTAGTGCTCCCTAAGGGAACTGCGCTGGATTCTGCCTAACAGTTATATGTTGCATTTTGTCTGAGTTTGTATGAAAAAATTCTGTGTTGCCCTGATGTAATGTTAGGACTTTCAGACAGCATATTCTGTCACACAAGGGCAGACTGCCTGTCAGTGGATCTCTTCTGTTTTTCATGTGGATGCATCGCCGCTGTCATTGTTGGTGGCACACTGACAGTAAGAGTCCTCAAGTGTTCCCCCTCCATTTTGATGTGGGTTGACCAGTCTTTGTCGATTTGCCTGAGAAGTCTGCTACACTTTCAGTTTGTTTGTCAGTAGGCTGAAGAACTGTCATTTTTTGAATATCCCAAAAGTAATTTTCTAAATGTTTACATCTGTGACAAGACTTGCTTTTCCTTGCACAAATCCCTGACACAACGAAAATAGTTTTCACGTACAGTTTTTTCATTTCCCCATGACACACATGATTATTTTTGTCACAATAATCATTTTTGGGTCTGGTTCTATTGTTTCTTGCAAAGCTGATTTTAGATGTGTAAACACATGCACACTGAAAGGCGTAAAGGAAGCTTGATCACGGAGTGAAGCACAAGTTGGCCAAGGATGTAGAAAACATTGCCAATGGTCTAGATGATGAAACATCCAGTTAAACAATCGTCTATATTTCTAATTATAAACCTACATTGAAATACTTCAAATCTTCCAATAATTGAAGTATGCAAGCACCAACCTCATTTCCTTACTTTAAATAGAGAAATATTTTCATCAGCTTGATTGAGCATAAAGAGTTTCTTGAAGGTGACGTCATCGGATGTTATAAGTAGCACACACGTTGCCTGTTGGCCCCAGTTCAGTTTTTCCGCAAACACGTTTGTTTCGTGAGAAACTCGGCACGCCTCGTACTTTTGAAAGTATTTGCTGTTGGTTTTTCAAATATGTCTTCGTCTTCTACTCCGACAACACCTCAGTCCGGATTCAAGAAATGCTGGGACTGCGGCTCAAAGATGTCCATCAAGAGTAAACAGCGTGATCCACATAGAGAGCCCTCGAGGCCTCGTTCGGACAAGGTATCGAAGGATCACTCGAGACGTGGAGAGAGGTCAAGATCGTCAACGCCTACGAAGCCCTCGGCACCCCAGCCTTCGGTAATGCCCATCGGTTCATCGACCCATGTCAGGCCGTCTATGCCGTTGATGCCACTGTCGAAGCCGTCAATGCCAGCTGTGCCAATTTTACTGGTTCAGCCCCCAATGACTGTTGACCCTCTAAAGAAGGCGGTAACTAAGTCAAAGTCGACTCCTTTGACAATTCCGAAGCCTCTGGGTACCACACCAGAGTAAAGCTATGGCCATCTACCGAAAAAGGATTTTTTTAAGTCCCTCACTTCCATTTTTGAGGAGGAGGAGCATTCGGATGAGGATGATGTCCCTTTTGGTTTCCAGTTTGGGACCCGTAATGTGCCTGAAGGCCTCATTTCAGAGGATAGTAGGATGGAGGATCTCTGTGATACTTTGCATAATGCAAGTGGTATAGACACCTCTCCTGAACTGGAGTTCGGCAAGCTGGACCCAGGGGGGCCTACCGACTCCTCGTACAGACAACTTATGTCTAGAGTTGTTGAATATTTGGGCTGGTCCAGACCTCCTGTGCATTATGATCAGGATGATCTAATGTACATTTTGGACAAGAGTCCACCTACGGATCCCGTTTTACCTTTCCATGTGGCTCTGCAAAAAAGGGCGGCCATGAATTGGGAAACCCCAGAGACTAATCCATCGGCTAACAAATCTCTTACAAGAAAATACTGCCCCTCCAGTAGTGACCACGGCTACCTGTCAACACACCCCACTCCTGAGAGTCTGATTGTACAGACAGCTATGGCTACCTCGAAACAGGCAGCATACCCTACCGTCTCTCTTGATAGGGACGATAAGCGCGTAGATGGGTGAGCGTGAAAGGTATTTTCAGCTGGGAGTAGGGCGTTGAAATCTGCCAACTCGACTATGGCGGCGGAGCATATTCCCGAGGGGGAAGAAAGGGACGGCTTCCTGGCTATTAAGGACAGCAAGGAAGCCATGTGTGAGTCCCTTCAGTCTGGGTTGGATTCTGCAGATAGCATCAGCAGGTCCATGGCTACGAGCACTGTGAAATGCAGATTTGCGTGGTTACGAAAGTCAGGTTTTGCACCTGATGTGCTGGCTCTACTTCTCAACATGCCATTTGACATTTCTCATCTTTTTGGCAGCAAGGCTAACGAGAGCCTTGAGAAGTTGCAGACGTCTAAAGCGGCGGCCAAGTCTTTAGGCGCAGCTGTTAGGCAACCTCAGCCTTTTCGTCCTATCAGACAGCCTTGGAGCGGTAGCTCTTTTCGCTACTACTCCTCATTTGGCAGGGCGAGAGGAATGGCCAGTCAAAGAGGCCAACGAAAATGTCCTCTGGGTGGACAAGGTAGAGGTGCCAAGCCAGCTTAAGCAGCAGCCTCTTTACCATCATCCTCTGTTACAGCCGCTTCAAAACCGCTCTGAGGGCTTGAGTCACAGCTCCCCAATTGGCGGGTAGACTGTCTCAGCATCTAGAGGAATGGTGAGACATTACTTCAGATGCTTGGGCTCTGGAAACAATAGCCCACTGTTAATGCCTTCCTTTTATAAAAAAGGCTCACACCAATCCACCGGGGAGAAACTCTTTGAGGATTCTGATGCGCTCCTTGTGAAGGAAATATTGACCCTGCTAGAGAAAGGTGCTATAGAACCAGTGCCTGTAGCGGAGAGGAAGAAGGGTTTGTATTCCTCATATTTTTATGTTCCCAAAAAGGACGGGTGATTGAGACCCATCTTGGACTTGAGATACTTGAACAAGTTCCTCAGGGAGGACAAAATCAAGATGATCACTCTTTCTCGGATCCTTCAGGCCCTCCAACTTCAGGATTGGTTGGTGTCATTGGACCTACAGGATGCTTATTTTCATGTGCCAATCCATCTTCAGCACAGTAAATACCTGCGGTTCACCGCTGTCGGCTTGCACTATCCATTTCGGGTTGTGCCATTCGGGTTGACCTCCGCACTGAGGGTCTTCACCAAACTGATGGTGGTGGTGGCAGCGCATATCATGAGAGGGGGGATTCACATCTACCCTTACCTGGACGATTGGCTGATCAGGGTGCGTTCTCCCGAACAAGCCTTGGATCATCTTGATGTTACCTTCAACTCCCTCCACAGGCTGGGCTTCTCCCTCAATTTCAAGAAGTCCCATATAACACCTTCCCAGCAGATCCATTGCGTCGGAGCTGTCTTAGACACATCCCTGGAAAAGTGCCTGCCACCCAATGTGAGGGCTCAAGACATTCTCCAGATGGTAACGAAATTCCAGAGTGCCCAGTCTTCCGGCCTTCGAATTCTTGAGGTTGCTCGGCCTCATGACATCCTGCATTTTTCTGGTGCCAGAGGCCCGCCTGAGAATGAGATCCCTTCAGTGGGCACTCGGGACACAATGGACCCAGTTCTCCGGCAAGATGTCGGACAGATTTCAGATTCCAACCAGAGTCTCCCTGGATCTTCTGTGTTTCTGTGGTGGGCCTGCCAGGCAAATATTCGGAAGGGGAACCTTTTTGGCAACCATGGCCGGAGGTCACGGTAGTGACGGACGCCTCCCTCACGGGGTGGGGAGCTTGCGCCAACGATCTGACAATCAGCGGTCGGTGGTCTCCATCGTAGTCCAAGCTACACGTCAATCTTTTGGAGCTTAGAGCAATCAGACTAGCGATGAAGGCTTTTCTGCTGACTGTACGGGGAAAGAATGTTGTGATAATGATGGCCATGCACTACCTCAACAAGAGAGGAGGTGTAGGGCCACTGCTACTGTGCAGAGATGCTATGCAGCTCTGGTACTGGGCAATATGAGAAGGAATCTCCCTATCAGCAGTTCACCTGGCCAGGGAGGAGAACACAGTGGTGGACGCTCTGAGCAGGCAGGGCACAGTCTCCGACGAGTGGGAAGTCCTTCAGTGGATCTGTTTGCGACCGGTGTCAGCCGGAAGTGCTAGCTGCCCTGCTGTAGGGAATTTCCTCATAGAGGAGCTCTAGGAGACGCGTTTGTGGTGGATTGGGAATTCCCACTACTGGATTTGTTTCTTCCAGTCCCCGTCATTCCTCAGGTACTCAGGAGGTTGAAGCTATTCAGGCCTCACATGATCCTCATTACCCCGGATTGTGTTACGTGGTACCCGGACCTTATGGACGTGTCCATCTGTCCTCCAATACGTTTCCACAAATGGAGGATCTTCTCTCGCGAGAGGAGGGTTGGGTTCTCCATCCCGAGGTCAAGACTCTCAACCTTCACGCTTGGTTTCTGAAAGGTTGAGGTACATTGATTGGGACCTCCTGGATAACGTGATGGAGGTGTTGCTGTCGGCCAGAAGGCCAGCAACAAAGTCTCTGTACCCTTGCCGCTGGAATACGTTTTGCGACTGGTGCAGGGAAAAGAATGTTGATCTTTTTCAGTGTACAACTCTGGATGTTCTATCCTTTTAGCTTTCATTAGCACACAAAGGTCTTCAGGTTGGAACCATTAAGGGTTATTTGGCAGCGCTTTCAATCTTTAAAGGGCTCACAAATGTGTTCCCGCCTTCTACCTTTCAGGTTCCGGTTTGGGACCTCAACCTGGTTTTGAAATTTCTGATGTGTGCCCCATTTGAACCCTTGCACACATGTCCGTTGAAGGTTGTTCACCTTTAAGACAATTCAATTGGTTGCTATTACATCTGCACGTAGAGTGAGCGAGTTGTAGGCACTTTCTTCCGAGCCACCCTTTACTATATTCCACAAAGACAAGGTTGTGTTGAGGGTGAAACCCTCCTTTTTACCTAAGGTAGTTTCGGACTTTCACTTAAGTCCTTAAATTGTGCTGGGGGCTTGCATGCTCATTCCACCATAGGCGTGGCCACATCGACTGCCCTGCAAAGGGGTGTCCCTATAAAAAAACATCTGTGATGCTGCAATGTGGTCATCAATAAACACTTTTACTAAGCATTATTCTTTGGATACCTCCTATGCTCAGGATGTTGCTTTTGGTAAGGCAGTCCTTTACTCTGATTTATAAAAAAAATAATAATAATAATTCGCTTGCCTAAATTCTTCAACCTCCTCCTATCTTGGATACTGCTTTGGGAGCCTGTCAAAGATGAGGAATACGTTGGAGGACACAATCCATTCGAAGAACATGTTACCTACCCCTGGTAATGTTCTTTTGACTGGATGTTCCTTCAATGTATTACACATCGCCCTCCCATCCTACCCCTCTCTAGAATTTCCCATGCTATTTCACCTTTCGTTCAACAAGGCTGAGTACTGTCAGGCCCAAGTTATGGGCATATCTGCTGCACAAGGAGGGGAAAAACAGAACTGAGGCCAATGGGCGCCGTGCGTGCTACTTATAGCATCCAATGACGTCACCCTCGACTCAGGCCTCCGAGGGACATCGACTCGACACAGAGCACCCTTTGCCGACATTTGTTCCGAAGCAGACGAAGCTGGACATTACATGTCAAAGATGAGGAATGCGTTGGAGGAACATACAGTTGAAAGAACGTTACCAGGGGTAAGTAACTTGTTCTTAACTTTGTTTTCCACAGTCGCTGGCACTACGGTTTGTGTCAACTTCAAAATATTCTTTACAAGCAGCTAGTTTCCCTTCCCCAACTTTCTCAGCCCAGGTAATTAACCACAAGCCTTGGTGCCACTCTCTTAGCACCAGGTTATACTTGCACATATGTATCTTAGGCTAGTTGAACTGTTATTCACTTCACAGTAACAGTAACTCTGAGAAAGATTGGTTTCACTGTTAATATCTGGCGACTCTTGTCTTGGGCAACGCTTGTTCTCTTCTTTATTAATGTATACACTTTAACTTCTTATATTGAAAGGTATGCCACGTTAAAGTAAATAATAGAGTTCATTCTTTCTTTAGGAATCCCAATTGGGCACATTCGACTACATATTAATGTAGTTTTCAAAGTTCAAAGATTGGTATTGATCTGTATTCCTGTATGAATGTGAAGGATAGAGTTCAGTCCTCCCCTGGGAATCACAATTAAGCACATGCAACCTCTCCTTGATGTAGTTTTGTCAGGTTAAATGTTTCGATAATGGTATTATCAAGGTCACCTTTTTAATAATGGTCTTCACAATGTTCACCCTTCCAAATTAGTGACACGCGACCACTACTTCAGACAGTAACAGTCTTTTAATGATTGAACAATGGATTTAAACATGGTTTGCTTTTCATGCGAGTAAAAAGGACTTTCATAGTCTACGCAGTGCTACATTTCCTTTGTTCATGTATCACAGCTTCAATGAACAACTTCTACTCAATCTAAACCATACGCGAGTGAATAGGGCACAGGATACTTTTGCCAGCAATGCCAGTGCAAGGTATTAGAACGCTGTGCTTCACTCACCAGCTTCTTTAACACTTGATCTGCGGTCTTACTGCTTCCACAACTTTTGCCACATCTTCAACTGCTTCTGACTTTTTAGGCACCCACACCCTTCCTCTGTGAAAGTGTCTCTGGTCCGGCCACACGTTTATGGAGCCCCTCTCACTCCTGACACCCACAGCTTGACAACTGCTCCTCGCTTCGGTCTCCAGCACGTTTACTGCGTAGGAACCAGGGCAATCCGGTTCACATGGGGAAAGACAGCTCTCCTACACGCCACCTGCTGCGAAGACTCTGCACTTCAGAGTTTGGGGGAACAGGAACCTCTCAGAAGAAGCAGGTGAAACCTGCTGTCTCCATGTGCTGGCGTCCCTCTTGTTCTCCCACTTCTGCTTGGTTTGCCTTCTTCCTTCTACTAATACTGCTACAGCTCGCATTCCAGTCACTGTTCCAGTTTCTTCCAGTTGCCTGCACATGAGGGGGCCTTTTGTGCCTCACAGGTTCCTTCTGGTGTGGGCTATTAGGCATAATTGCCTGACTACTGCTACAGCATGCCTCTTCAGCCCTCTTCCTCATTCCAGTACTCTTGTGATTATGGCACTTGTCGTCCCCTTTAACAAAGTTAGCTCTTAACTTCTGCAGTTTGGCAAACAACCATCAAAAGTGCAGGATTATGGGGAAAGTTAAACAGGGGAGGTTCCCTGTCTTCCTGGTCTGCTTAGCGTGTGATCCTCATGCAGTACACCTCCCCAGGGTCTGGATCAGGAAACATCTGCCTTTCCCCAGAGTCGATGATGCACAGCGCCCTATACTGTAAGGGGTTTTCTGAGGCTGCAGGCAGACTTGCGAACATGACCAGGATGAGGAATCTGTCGGAGGAACATCCAGTAGAAAGAACATTACCTTGGTTAAGTAATATGTTTTTTGGTGCTACAAGAAGTGCTTTGAACCCGCTCTGATGGACGGACTGTCCCGAAGTATGGAGGAAAGGACTCTGGATTAGGAGTAGGTTAGTCACTACAGTGATTAACCTTTTCTTCTTTTGATGTCTGCAGAAGACCTGTACCTTTCTGCTTTGCCTCTACCTTAATTTGTTTAATGGTATCACCAAATCTCCCTTCAGCTCTATATAATGCTGCAATGCGCAGCTATACCCAGCCCTTTCTGTACCCAATTTGGTACAATGAGGGTTGCATGCATAATCCAAGTGATTTATGGATTGCCTCTTAGGGAGATACCTGTGAGTGATGTGGCTGTATTAATGAATGTGCAAAACCTGTACTGTTGCTATGGTTTCGGACGAATGTGCGTTGCTTACCAGCTGTATTGCACGTGTGGTTTTATTATAAACTTGCAATCCTACAAATGTCATGCTCTTCAAAATGTTTTATTTGGAACTGCATTCTACCAGTCTTGCAATGTGAGGTTGACTGTAGAATGGACCACTGACCTCATAGTATACGCCTGTGCAACAAGATGTAAGTGGGTGATGCTGTGTGTGGGGGGGAGTGGCGGAAGTGGCAGCGCTTGGCCGCTGGACCACTCTGCTATGCAGCTACCTGCATTATAACTGTCAGACTGAGTCTTGTAAATATCCGCAGGAGCTGCTGAACCCCGACAGACCCTCAAAGGTGTGATGCACTCAACTAATCAAAATAATAAAGAAACAGATTCCTTCAGTGCTCTCAGGATAATCTGCAGCAGAAAGAGAGAACAACATTTCTGATTATGCTCAACATTTCCCCTATGTCTCCCTGAAAACCCAAACCAAACATGGTATATGTGTACCTGTTTATCCTCTGCCAATTGCCTAGAGGATGAATTATAGCATTGAACGCTGTACTGTATTGCGCAGGATTCAATATTCTTGAAAAGTGCTTCTTCACTTATCAATCTCTACTCAATATTTTAAACAACTACTAAGGTCCAAGCTTTTAAATCCTTTCTTATATTTTGTATACAATTTCTTCTTCCTTATAAACAGCAAATGATTTCACGTCTCAGCTTCCTTTATCAACCTTTTGTTTTCTGTTTTTGCCTTGTATTGAAATATAACTCTTGGCCAGTTAATGTTTCAGAAAAACAAAGCTCACTTCTTAATAGAACGTAAAGTTGTTGCTGACCGCGGTAACACAGGCTCTCCTGTCTCCACGAAATCGAAGAAGTGTCGCTGCGCAACCCTTGCATTGTAATTGACCAGAAAAGGCTCCAGTGTCTCTTTTCAATTAGAACATCCAAGCGGAGAAGGAAAAACAGATCGTCATTTGTTGTCTCGCGCTCCTGCTCAATGAATAAGCAAAACAGTATTGACACTCGGCGGCCAGAAACCCTGCAGATCACTTTGTGGGTTGAGAACGAGCTGCTGCTTAAGGCAAAGAAGCTCTCTTGTGTAATCTGACGCACACGAGAAGTTCCCTAGCAATGGAGCTGAAACGGACCACTTTTTCCATTAGATAACGCTACTACGGAGTGAAAAAGTAAACAAACCGATACACTCTGTAAAAACAGCACTAATAAAGGAAAGAAAAACATGCACACTCAGTTCTAGGCATAAATTGACAGAACAAAAGTTATTTTAACTTTTGTCAGTCTATAAGCCATATCCTATTTCTTCTTAATAAACTTTTAAAATGAAACTGAAGAGAATCTCACCCAAATGTTAATTTAAATGTTAAAGTCCTTAGTTACTAGTTAACTTAGCTTCTGATGTTACTTAGTTTGATTGTTTCTTCTGACAACACTGTCTTCCTTACGAACATATCCTGACAGGGCCCATGGGTAAAGGCCTCAACCTGGGAGCTTCCTGGATCCTGACCTCTTCAACTGAACTAGGGACCATGAATGGCAGTTGAGAATGTTTTCCAACTGACCCTAAGAATAACCCAGCCACTCAGATCACTGGATTAAACCTCCATCTTGGCTTGAGCAAGTGGTGTCCACACTCTAATAGACACAGTTAAGGCCAACTCCATGAAAAAGAGAATTTGAACACAATTTTTACCGTTCACCTCCTAATGTTTTTTCAATCCAAACCCAATATACAGCAAGTTGTCAAAAGCCCCACATCAGTAGAGAACCCTGACAATAACATCAAACTTAATGAGAAAAGGCCATTCAATAATATTACTTAACTGATGACGCTACAGTACTTACTATGAGACATTCAGTGTGCATGCGAATCAGAAATACCATGGAACCAGTGGCTGCAGTCTTCATTACCTATGTTGATTCTGTCGGAGGCATGGCAAGGCGCATGTACTTTGCCATTTCCACCTTCGCGCGGCCCACCCCACCTGCACCTGCACCTGGTCACTTCCTTTGCATGGTGTCTTCACCTCACTGTGTTCCACAGTTGAGGCAAACTTGGGTTTTTTCTCCCCTCACAGGATTCTCTAACTTAGGTGGCCTCTGTACCTAATACTCATTTACTGTTGAAATGTGGTAAACTTGGGTTTTTTCTCCCCTCGCAGGATTCTCTAACTTAGGTGGCCACTGTACCTAATACTCATTTACTGTTCTGAAATGTGGTAAACTTTGTTTTTTTTCTCCCCTCGCAGGATTCTCTAACTTAGGTGGCCTCTGTACCTAATACTCATTTACTGTTCTGAAATGTGGTAAACTTGGGTTTTTTCTCCCCTCGCAGGATTCTCTAACTTAGGTGGCCTCTGTACCTAATACTCATTTACTGTTCTGAAATGTGGTAAACTTGGGTTTTTTTCTCCCCTCGCAGGATTCTCTAACTTAGGTGGCCTCTGTACCTAATACTCATTTACTGTTCTGAAATGTGGTAAACTTGGGCTTGCCGCTCACGTCCTGCCTGCGTGCTTCTCGTATCGTCTGTCTTCCCGCCCCCACACTCCCTCCTACTCCATGGTGCTCTCTATCTCGCCTATCTTCTCTAACTGCTTCTCTATTGACTATCCTGCTCTCCTCACTAAATCTGGTAGGAAAAAGTTTAAAAAGGACATCCTGGTCTCCAACCCAGGCCTCCCTATCTCTGACACCTACACTAGTGCCTGCTCTAAGGAAACTCTCACTGACATCCTCTTTTTCGTGCCTTCATCTGACCTATGGACCCTTCATATGGTCTCTGTGCGCTCTCCTTTTTCCTCTTCTCCCATTAATGGTGGCACCCGTTGGGATGTCCTCTTGGCCCCCTTTCCGCTCCTCTAAGGCCATCATTAATGTCTACGCTAATGGGACCGTCTTGGTCCAAGGCCCTCAGGCCAACCTTCACCTCTTTGATAGACGCTTCCCTCGCCTCATCAACTTCCTTTCCTCCCCTGCTGTCCCCCCCTGTCTTCGGCTAACTTGCCTCTACCCTCCCTCCCTCCCTGCCCCCTCTCGCACTCCACTTCACCTCCTTCTTCTACACCTCCGCAGGGCGTACCTCTGATCTGTACCCCTCCCCGGAAGTCCTTCAAGGATGGCAACCTTCTCCACTTTGCCACTCTTAACTCTCGCTCTGCCATCAAGCTTTCCTCCGATATCTGTCGCCTTCTTGAGGAACTAGACCTTGACGTCCTCGGTCTCACAGAGACATGGTTCACAGCCAGCTCTGTCACGAGCTTTGACACACTCCTACCTGAAGGTCACAAGATCCTCTCTTTGTCCAGGCCCAACCGTGCAGGGGGGGGTGTTGCCCTTATCTTCCCTGAGTGGATTCCTGCCACTGTCACTCCTACGCAGACCTACTCCTCTTTTGAATGTCTTGTCTGCCGACTCTCTCTCCTAGCCATTCCCTTACCGTGGCTACTATCTATAGGCCACCTGGTCAAATTTCCTCCTTATTCTCTGAGTGGGCTGACCTCTCCTCCTCACTCCTATCCTCTACCACTCAACTCCTCTTTCTTGGTGACTTCAACATCCACCTAGATGCCTCCTGTCCCCCCACTGGACTCTTTCGTGACCTCTGCGACTCTCTCTCACTCTCTATTCTCCCGTCTGGGCCTACTCATTCTGCAGGGCACACTCTTGATGCTCTGATCTCTTCTGACCTTCCCCTCTCTGTCCCTCTCTCCACTCCTCTCTCCTGGAGTGATCACTTTCTCCTATCCTCCCACCTCACCCTCCCTACCCCACAGGCAAAGCCACCCTCATCATTGCCACCCACCTTCTCGGTCATCCGACCCATGAAGCGCGTGTCAGTTGCGGCTTTCGCTGCCACCTTCTCGGCCCCCTCCCCCTTCGGCTGACTCCCACCCTGACACAGCCCTCTCCTTGCTCCACTCTGCTATATCTGATACTCTTGATATCCTTGCCCCTGTCATGAAAATCCGCCTGAAGCCCAAAGCCAAATGTAACTCCTGGTATGATTCGGATCTCGTCACCCTAAAACGCAAGTGCAGGGTGGCAGAGAGGAAATGGCGTGCTTCATGTTCATCCTCTGACAAACTGGCCTGCCGCCTGCTCCAAAGGCAATACCGTCTCTCTCTTCTCACCAAGAAGAGAGCCCTTATCCAAGCCCGCATCTCTGCGGCATCTAACAACTCGGCTGAACTCTTTAAAATCTGCAAGGAGCTTGCCAACCCTGCTGCAGTCTCTACCTCTCCTGTCCCCTCCCAGGCCCTCTGCACTGCACTGGCCTCCCACTTCATCTCTAAAACTCAGGACATCCTGTCCTCACTCTCCTCCTATCACCTCCCCCCCTCTCTTCCCTGCTCTTCCTCTGGCCCTTCTGCAGCCACCCCTCCTCCCTCCTTCTCTGCCTTTCCCCTTTTTTCTGCTGACGAGGTTTCCAGACAAGTCCGATCTATGAAAGTTTCGTCTAATTCACCCCTGTTCCTCCAAAACTATCAAGGACCACATTGACTCCCTGGCTCCTGCCCTGGCTGACTTTTGCAACCACTCCTTCGCCTCTGGAGTCTTCCCATCCCCCCTCAAGCACTTCCTTGTGCACCCTCTCCTTAAGAAACCCTCTGCCGACCCCTCCTGTCCGGCTAACTATCGCCCAATCTCCATCACTCCCTTCCTGGGCAAGCTCCTGGAGAAACTGGCCATCTCCCAGCTTAACCTCCATGCTGAAGCTGTTGATAGTCTCCACGACCATCAATCTGGCTTCAGAGCGGCCAGAAGCATGGAAACTGCTCTCCTGAACATCCGTGAGGACCTGCTCTTGAACCTCGACTCCAACACTCCGTGTGTTCTCATTCTGCTCGATCTCTCTTCTGCCTTTGACACGGTCAACCATGCCATCCTCCTCAACCGTCTACGTGATAACCTGGGTATCACTGGTCAGGCTCTGGCGTGGCTGTCCTCTTTCCTTTCCAATCGACCCTCCCAGGTCCAACTTGGGTCCTTCCTCTCTGACATCTTTTTCTCCACCTGTGGCGTTCCCCAGGGATCTAATCTCTCTCCCTGGCTGTTCAACCAGTATCTGGCACTCCTTGCCCACCGCATTGCCGCCCTCTCCCCCAACTTTCAGTGCTATGCGGACGATACCCAGCTCATTTTCAAGCTACCCTCGGCCTCCTCCTCTCCCTCCCTCATCTCTGACTGTCTGTCTGCTATCCAGGAATGGTGTGCTGCCAATGACCTCTGCCTTAATGCTAGTAAGACTGTGATCCTACTCATCGGCACACCCACTCCCTCCTTCCCTGCAGCTCTCTGGCCGGCCTCTCTTGGCCCTCTTCCTGCTCCTACCTGCAAGGCAAAAAACCTCGGGGTCATCTTCGACTCCACACTCTCCTTCTCTCCTCATATATCTGACGTCTCTAAGAAGTCACATTACCAGCTGTACCTCCTCAGAGGTATTGTTCCCTTCCTCTCCTTCCCCCAGAAGCTCACTGTCTCCCGAGCCCTGGTTCTCTCGAAGCTGGCCTACTGTAACAGCCTCTATCTTAATCTGCCTGCCTCCACTCTCCGCCCTCTGCAACTCATCCAGAACAGAACTGCGAGACTTGTCCTTGGCCTCAAGCCCAGGGACCGTATCTCTCCAGGACTGACATCTCTACACTGGCTCCCAGTGGCTGCGAGGATTAAGTTCAAAACCCTATGCATTGTCCAGAAGGCCTTCTGGGGCCTGGGGCCTAAATACCTTCAACTCTCTCTTCCTAAATATCTTCCTTCCCGAGCCCTACGCTCATCCGTCTCCAACTCCCTCAGGGTCAGCCGCTTCTCGAAGCAATGAGCTGGGGGTAGATCTCTCTCCGCGGCAGGGGCCTCCCTCTGGAACAGCCTTCCTGCCTCCCTGAAACTTGAGGAGAACCATCTCTGGTTCCGGAAGCACCTCAAAACCTTCCTCTTCACTTCTGCTTTCTCTCTCCCTCTCCCCTGCTAAATTCTTCACCAGCACTGATTCTGCAACTGGGCCACTCTCACCGACCTGGGCCCAGTCACTCTTCACTTGCACTGCCTCCCTGGCAACCCCTGCACTGCGGGACTGTCTCTGTATCACTACAGCCCCCCTCCCCCCCCAGCACTTGTCTGCACTTACCTTGCACTTGCCACCAGCTGGCCCTATTTATTTCATATTTTATTTCTATTCTACTTATTTGTACTGCACTCCCCCCCCCCCTTCCCCTTTTCCCTTCCCCCTACCCCTGCACTTGCGCGGTCTGAATGACACCTGGCCTAGTAGGATCGTTCTGTCTTCCCCTTGTTCTCCCCCTCCCTGCCTCGTCGCGCCTTGAAACACTTGTGTATAGGCGCGTTACAAATGCCATATCATATCATATCATATCATATCATATCATATAGGCACCCAAAAGAATTAAGCGCCTTTCTATTTAGTGCACTGGGTGTAGAAGGCCAGAGGAGGTAAGTAGGCATCTAAGTGCCCTCACATCAAGAGCCTGAAGATTACCATATATACGGCATGTAAGGGATTTCAATCAGGCGCACGCCCAAGTCTCGCCTAGCATGTAGTGCGCAAATGAAACCCTTATTTATTTTTGTCTAGAAGTTCAATATTCTGAATGATATACCACTCATATCACACCCTTCTCAAAATACCCCCCAGGTCACACTGAGCCAGGAATCAGGCTAGTTGGCAAAGCTAAAGATTTTATTTAACATTCAAATCACACATAGGTTTACTATAGATAGGTATATGGGGCAGCAATCACCCAAAGGGTGACAATACAATTCAGAAATATGTCAAGCAATTGAATTCAGTTATAAGGAGGCAAAATAGAAAATACAGGCAAAAAGAACAGTTTGTTTTGCACACAGATAACATTTAGGTTAATGTCCCCCTGCAAAGTTTTGTTTAAATGCACATGAGCAATCCTACACCAATGTGAGTAACCAGCAGATTTTCAGGAATTAAATACAATGTCTAGAGTTATAGGCAATCCTCCCTCCCACACAAGAGAGAAAACCTTATTTTGGCAAATGACACTTTGAAAGGACAAGTGAAAATGGCTTGGTGAAATACTGCAAAACGTTCAAAAATGCTACAATGGCGACAAATTCTAAAGAAAGCAACACTAATCAGGTCCTAACATGCATGGGCTATAATATGAACCACAATATACACTTCAGATCAGGATGGGATGGAAAAAGCACTTAGAAATGGGCAAAAGACATGTGTACTTTGGCTGAAATTGCACATTCGCGGCAAACATTTACTATGCGATATTGAAGGAAAACGGGTCAAATACACTGTTTCGTTTCTATCTTTAAAATTGAGGGAGTTCTAGAGGTTTTAGTGAGTGGTGTTTTTCGAAAATAAAGACGCGAATTTGGGTAAGAACTTCAGTTTAAAACCAGAAAATATGTATTATGCTTTCACTCAAGACTAGAGCATTCAGACTATACAACCAGGTTGGGACGAAGTAAGCTCTATGACCGATTCATTACTTCAGTAACAGATCCCCAGCGCCTTCCCCAGCGGAACCAGTCCAAACACTCGAAGTGGGATTTATGGATAAGAGTTATACAAATAAAAATGACGATGAAAATGACGCTTTAGAAAATAGACAGGATAGGATAGTATCATGATGCCTGCCTCCAAGGAGCCAAACCAGGCCCGGCACCCTCAGAGACAGACACCATGCATTCAAGGGAAGTCCCAGCAGCCCCAGATGGGGGCCCTTTGGACTCGGTCCTGGCGCCGTTGGCGTCAGGCTCATACAGAAGTAGGTTGGGAGTAGTGCTTGGTGTAAACTTACCTGTGCAGACCATGCTGCAACTTCCAAGACTGGAAGGAACTATTTTTCTAGGGACTACTTGATCTCAAGGCTGTGACCGGTGGAGGAATACATATTTCTGGGGGAAGAATACATACCTGGAACTGCTTGAAAGGCTATTTAAGCCACACCCAAGCAGCAGACCACGCTTCGCGGCGTTCTGCACTCAGCAGCTGGACGCTCACCGTGCCTGCTCCGGCCTTGGTCCTCCATCACGCCTGCCAGCATCCTGGAAACACCTAAAGAAGAAAAGGGAAGAGAACAGGTGAAAACAAGAACCTTACCTGATACATCTGCACTCCGGATTCTGCACGCCGACGATCCTGCAAAGAAGGCAAACATTTTAAACGCGCATTGCGTCGCGCGCAGCACGCTGCATTTCACTCACCTGCACGTGTCGTTTTCGAGTCCTGCGACGTCCATCCGGAGCTTCCACCGCCATCCAGCACCAATTGGAAGGAAGGAGAAAGAGAGGTGAAAAGGGAAACACGAATCTAAGTAGAACTTACCTGTGGTTCAATTCCCTCTCCGCCTTCGGGTTTGTGCCATACCTTCGGCATCTCAGCACCCCGGCCCCCAAGGGGAAAAGAAACAGACATTGTATTAGTGAGTGCATGTGAGAACATTAGCAATACGCTCACTCAAGACTTACCCATTTGCAAGAGAGACACAGCAGCTCTTTTTGGGTCGGCGCCTTACCTCCGGAATTGCCGTACCCCAGCCCCTATGGGGAAAAAGACATTGGACATTAAAGGAGATAATTAAAACTGCAAAGGAATCTCTCATCGGAATTCTTACCAGAATTTGGCTTCATCCAAATCGCCTGCAGCCCGGAATCTTCTCCAGCACCTGCAAAAGAAAAGAACAGATGAGTGAATATAAACCCAAACTTGCCATAAACATTTGCGGTACGACGGGAATGGACAAACTAGTTTAAACTCATCAATCCAGTGAAGTAACTGGAATCACAACGCGCCCCTGCATCAGAAGCAGGATGGAGAGCTTGTCATTTTGGTCCTTAAGGTGAGTGTTCGCAGGGAATCCCATAAGGGTTTCACGGAGGGAGAGAAGGGAAGTGGGAGGTCGGAACATCACCCGCAGACTATTAACCCTTCCTTTTCACATACAGTGGGATATTCCTCCGAGCCAGAAAAGCCAGGTTGGGGAATCCAGTCCAGTCCATCTTCCGTGTCTTACGCATCTCTGCAGAAGAGGTCACAGCAGTCCCAGCCACGATAGTTCAGAGATTAGGGTGGAACAGGATAAGGCAAGATATACAATAGTTCTCTAGCGTCCTGTTACTACTCACAATCCAATGGGATTTAAGATATTTGCACCGTCATAGTTCTGGTCAATGGATCGGGTCTATCAGGGAAGGACAGCACATCAGCTAGGCCGGTCGCCGGAACTGCACGGGATCTGCCCCCCTTGTCTCTGGATATTTCAGATCAGCGGGATGGCGAGTTCATCAGGCAAGCATTTGTGGTAGCAAGCCATATAGCTTCAGGATGCTTCCCTCCACCACAGCGCTTCACTGGGTTGTGAGGATTATTTGAGGATTGAGGCCTAGCTGAAAATGGTTCAGCTGGTGGTTGGCATCTGGAACTAGAAGGATGTTGAAGGCTGGATCAAAGTGCTTCGCTGGAATCAGAAGAGAGAATGTGTCCTATGTGTTGTCAGATGTCCCTATTTATCTTGTCAAATGACATCACAAAATGGGTGTATGGGCCGGTTTAACTAAACTTGCCCCTGTGAATTCGGATTGGATCAGAGCCTCATCATCTGGTCTTGCACCCGGGTGATTGGATCAAAGACAGATGATGTTAGGTTTATGGTTTGATTTTTACAATACTTAGAAACCTCCCCTAGCCACTAGTATCACAATCGAATTTTGTCCTAAATACATATGTATACATTCGCAACCTCTACGAAAATCACATACAAGGATTACATATTTTCTGGAGTATCTGTTCATCAAAATCCCACAGCTGTGAGACCTTGTTTCCAGCATTTTGTCTATTTCGCCATGAAAACATTTTCCAAAATTTCTCAAAATGTCCACAAATATGCGCGTTTACCATCGGAATGTGTGTGCAAAGTTTAACAATTCTAGCATAAATACAGTTCCCATAAAACCACATATGTTGCCATTCCTGTTCAGAATATGCTACAAAGTTCCACCAATTTTTCAAATCTGGAGCCAAAAATTAGATTAACAAATCTGCCCGTTTCATATTTTTCACCACTTCTGGTAGCGAGTTATAAATCTCTCAAAATTATCATTACATATTCTTTAGCAGCAAATGGTCAGCCTTTTATCTGTCTCTGGAGGCAAGGAGCAGCCCCTACCTTTGGGATTTCTTTCTGCAAGCCAAGTTTATGACCTCTTCACACGTCTATTTCCTGTCCTGGAGAATCTGCCATTGTTCAGTCCCTGGCAGCAGCCACAAGTCTGGCATACCCCACAATTATCATGTGTCAGTGAGCATCTGCTGAGATCAATGCCCTCCCCTTGGGTGGAAACCTGTTTGTCAACCCCTTGCAGGCCCAGCCAGCCTAGTGTAATTCTTAATTTCTTGACCTGAAATCCAGCATAAAACAAACTTGTTGCATCAGATAACATATATAATTTACTTTCTTGATTTAAACATGTGGGATCAACACAACTGAGATCCGTGTTCCTTTCAGCAAAAGTCCTTTTATCTTTGCTAATCCGGCAGACCTTTAGTTTTAGACAACCTTAAAGTTTAATCAGGAGAGCCCATTTGACAGGGGCTGTCACTCACAGGTAGCCCAGTGTGGCTACACAAAGATTTTTTTTGACAGGAGTTGTCATTCACAGGCAATCCAGTTTTGCTGAGCAGGTGTTTTGTTCTTAACATTTCAGGACCTTGTAAATTCACAGTGCTTCATTAGATTAAATGAATTTTAGCGGCAAGCCAGATTTTGAGTGTTGGAAGTGTTATGTACATGCATTTTGAAGTTTCAGCAGCCAAGTAAATGTCATTTACAGGCACATTTTTGAGTTTTCACTTGCAAAGCGCTGCTTCTCCCTCTGCACTCTATGTTCACTTGTCATGGAGCCCACTGGCACTCTTTCTGCAGCGTGTGCTCTGTTCCACCATACATGAACCATGGGTGGCAGGTTGTGCAGCCATCTTTTTGTGTGTTGAAAACACGGTTTTGGAGGTTTTGGCGCGCACAAGGGTTTTGCCGCCATTTTACTGTTTCTCACACCATGGATTGCAGAGTGAGGCCGCAAAGTGGGTCAATACATCCCACAGGCAAAGCAATGAGAAGGATGGCCCAAAGATGCATGAACAAGGCAAGCATAGTTCTTCATAAAATCTGATTCTTCTCAAGAACCAAGTTACTGAATGACTCCATAGACGCCTGTGATCAAACTCTGGAGCTGTCAGTTTATTGCGACTTTGGTGACGGAAACTGAAGAGGTGGTGCGGGAAATGCTGCTTCCACATGTGCACAACAAGAAAGCCCAAGAGAGAGATATGATGAGGCAATGCATCTAGGCGAAGCATTTGAGGAAATTGCCCTAAGGAGGCAAGATCAACCACCTCCCTGGCCAATGCTAGAACTGCAAAATATATTTAAATCACCACCCCTGAGCATGTTCTAAACTGTGCAATGTGTGCAAGAAAGGTGTGAAATGCAGGAACCAAGAGATCTTCTGGGTAAGTAGACATCCAGTGCCACCAGTGTGGCAGCGACCGATATTGTGCCAACAACTGCATTTGCTCTGCCAAGAAAAGAATGTATAGCATTGTGACTTTTATTTTTTTGCCGTCTGTAGACCCAAAACAAGCGCATGGTAGCCACTAGGGAAAGTGAATGGATGGATAGTTTGGAGGTGACGGAACAGAAGAACATCATAAAGGCAGGCCTTGGATGTCTGAACCTGAAGGAGCACAATGCTGGGCTACATAGTGAGTGTTGCTCAATTAGAGCTTTTATCTATTTGTAATTTTTATTTAAAGTGTTGACCGAGCAGGAGACGAGCGGAGTGCTGTACAGTGTGTTGGTAGCCAGCATTTGGGCTGCCATCTTTTAACAGTAGCTGTGAGGTCTGTGCGTCCATTGGAATTATTCCTTAGTCCGATGTTATTGAAGGAGACATGTTTTGAGAGATTTTGGAAATCTGAGAATTGTGGGGGCATTCCAAGGCGACACCGGGATAGAGTTTCAGAGGGTGGGTGCCTGACAAGAGAAGGTTTGCTTGCAGGTCCTCTCTTTGCGCACAAGTTGTTATTCAAGCCGGTTGGGCGATTTGCTGGGCGTGGACCTTGTGCCTCCAGATATGTGGAGCTTAGCCGCCCTGGTTCTGACTTCGCAATGATTCAGATTATCATGCAACCATCTTTTTGTAGGTGGCAAAGTAAAAGTAAACCAGGTCGATGTGAATCCCACTGATTATTGGGGAGGGGTGTGGGTGTCATGAAACTAATCTGTTGGGATCAATAAATGGGTGATGAAATTCAAGGGGTGCAAAATCCGTTCCAAATATTTTTTCGCCACATGGCTCTGCGAATTTGTGGTAGCATGACCAAGCAAAGTTGGACATGATTCGGACAGTACAGAATTAAGTAATGAGCCTGAAGGATTCTAGTTGAAAAATAATCAACAGAAATAGTAACCTATGAAGAACTAAAGTCTCCAAATCTGTCTGTGTCTAGGAGCGGTCCCAACCAGCACAAATTCAGGCCGGTGCCTGCCACAGCAGTTAAATAGAGACTGCAAGCAGAGTGAACCATAGATGCATTGGAGTGGCTGTGCCCTTATTCGGACAAGATGCGCTTGTGTGTAGATCTAGAGTCTCAATAAAGAGAGTAACTGCAACCACCCCATCCAAGTGTATCAAAGTTTATCTTGATGCTCAAGAATGGAGACATCGGAGACCGCCGGCAGGGGTTGCCAAATGCAGTCCTAGCTCTGTGTCGCTCCGCGGGGCTGCCTATATGCTCAATAATCCTGCTGTCTTGGGTGCAGAAATTGGCACAAAAAAAGATGGATACTGGTGAGGGAGTGTACCCGCGACCCACCCACCCCCGAAAATCCTGAAGAAAATCTGAGCGGTTTGAGCCCCCCGCCGCCGACCTAAAGTTTGGCCGCGGTCTTGACGGAAGAAACCGCGTGACAGGCCCTGCGGGAGCGGAGGAGTTGGACGCCGGCAACTGGGACAGCCCCGTGCCGATACACTACATGGCGGGGCTGGCAAGCACTGGCGCCGTCGGGAACCCCATTGCTGCCATCCAGGGGGCCGGAAGCCCTGGGAGACCCGACTGGGAGCCCGAGGAGGAGAGTGTCCACCGAGCTACCCTTACCCCACCTGAGGCCAGCAGATCAATCCGGCCCATTGGGGGCCCCGCAGCAAGGTCACAGGCAGAGAGCGTCAGCGCCCACCAGTGCCTGCTGTCAGCTGCAGCCCAAGGCGTCTCCCCATGTGTTTCAGACCTCACGGGCACGGACACTGCCATATGGACATATAGAGGCAAGAACACTCCTGTGACCAGCGCAGTGCCAATTACAAACACCACAAGTGTGTGGGCAAACTGCATCACCTGGTGGTGGGTCATCAAGATGGGGCAGATCCTCGGGGGCCTGATATAGCGGGTGGTGGTGCAGGCAGGATCGGACACTGGCAAGCCCCCAATGGCGCTCCCATATACCACTTCGCCCAGGGCCGACTAGGGGCAGGTACATACAACGGACCCCCCAAGACCAAGGAATCAAAAATAAGGCGCAGTCAACAATCCCAGTGCCCAGAGGCGGATTGGGCAAGCTGTGGTCCGGAATGAGGCAGCAGGAAACAGTGCTGTGGGGGTGCATACCTGGAGTAGGTAGCCCCCCTAACCACTGGAACCAGAGGGAGAACATAACCTATGTGAGACCCACCACAGACTCTGGTCAATAAGGTTGACGGCTCGCGAAAAGATGTTCGGGGGGTTGGGGTGGAAGGGATATTGGTGGGGCAAGAGCAACTGGGTGGCGCTGTGGGTGGAGACAGAAAGACTACAAGGAGAGACCCACATATGGCAATCAACCCACAGTGAGAATACAGGTAGTAACGACGACTGCCTCAGGACACAGTGCGGCGGTCCACCCCACGGGATACGCTCCGGTCTGACGGAATGCGCCTGCATCTGGTACCGCCTCAAATATACCACAATGGGGAAGTAACCCAAAATAAAATTGATAAATACACAATGAGCACCCCAGCAAGGCTCCCGGGTCCGAAAAGCGAGGCGGAATAGGAGGCAGTGAAGTGGGGCACAGACCAAACGCCACTTATAGACATCATGGCGTCAATCAGCGACTCCAGGACCTCTGTGGAGACAAAAATAGATAGCCTCGCCTCTGAAGTGTCCTTTTTGAGACAAGACTTAAGGAACCCGACAACCAGAGTAGGCGAAACAGAACAATGGATATCCGACACCGAGGACACTGTTAAAAACCTGGGGGGGGCGCCTGGAGCAAATGGAACGCAAAATCACCACGTTGGAAAACGAAGCCGAAGACAGCGAAGGGAGGTCCCACCGCAACAATCTCTGCATACTTGGCCTCCTCGAAAAAGAAGAGGGTCCCTCCATGGAACTCTTCCTGGAGGACTGGCTAACAGACCTAATGGCCTCCAAGAAACTCACCATTTTTCTCTAGTGAAAGAGCGCATAGGGTCCCGACGGGCAGACAAGTCCTGCCCCCCGCCCCACACAGTGATTGCAAAACTAATGAATTATAGGGATCGGGATACACTCCTGCACATGCCAAGGGCGACCAGCCTGATCACCTACAATGGCAATCGGATTGGATTCTTTCCAGACTACACAAGAGAGGTCCAATCTTATGACTTGATAAAGAAGAAACTGACGCACCTGGGCATCAAAAAAACACTCTTCTTCCCAGCAACCTTCAAAGTGTACCACAACAGCAGGGCACACGTGTTCTACAACCCCTGGGAGGCCTGGGAGTGGCTAGAGACACATGTCCTCTCTGCCCCACACCCCGACAGATCGAGAGGAAACACACCCCGCAAGGACAACGAAGGCGGTGCCCATCCCCTGGATCAAATTGCACTAGTATGTAGGGAGGCTAGGCTGGAACAACCGGGTCTCCGACCGCACTGGGACCCGCTTGAAGTCTGATTGCGCAGAGAGAGACCTTTAAGAGGATCAGGGTAGGCTGCACCCGGCGGAGAGGTCGAGAAGAGAAAGGAACACAAATTCTGCTGTACTTTAAGTTACACGAAGCTGGGCAGGGGGTCCTCCTGATCCCTCCTCCACCGAGAAAGTCCTCATAGTTCAATTGGTTTGGGGAACAGGTGCTTCTGGTTGGGGGGAAGTGCATGGTGGGTGGGGCGTTCGGGGTTTTAATTGTTAAGGGGAAAGGCTTGGCGGCACAAGCAACAGCCGCAAAGGTCAGCGAAATAAAAGGTCGGAGGAATCTCTACACTGTACATAAAGGAGTTTGAAACATAGCCCCTAGCGACATACATAGTTACACTCCTGCAGACATGGCCTATGTTTCACAGTTTAAGGTTTTAGTGTTTGCACACGTAGTACACGGTGGGGGGGGCCCTACAGCGGGCACCGGGGTCCGAGGCGCCTCTCAGCGACGGACAAGACAGAGATACAACAGACACACCACATCCTACCAAACAACCCCAAAATAGAAGACACGCAGACGTAGCTCAGTCGAGACCAATATCCCTGCTGACCTGGAATGTGAATGGCTTGGCGTCCGGCATAAAGCGAAAATTGGTACTTCAGTACCTCAACTGACACTCCCCTGATATTGCATTTATCACAGAAACCCACCTGATTGGCACCAATAGCGGGCTTTTTAGAAAATCAAACAACCCGAATACATATCTGGCGGAATTTTTCAGAGGTTCCAGGGGAGTCATGATCCTCTTGCATAAACAGGTCCCATTTAAGACCATAAAGGTGAGAGCAGATCCCCGGGGCAGGTTCGTGATGGTACTTGGGGAAATGTGGGGGGAGACCTGGGGCCTGATAGCAGTGTACGCTCCCCCAACACTGACAGCGGAACTCCTTACTGAGCTCCATGACGTAATGTTGGAGGAACGAGCAGATTCATGGGCCATTGTGGGGGACTTTAATGAAGTCATGGAGATAGCTCTGGATAGAAAACACATGGGCAACAGGAAGGTGCATACCCCGACCAGGCTCTACACCTTTGCCGAGGCAATGGGGCTACCTGACACATGGAGGGTTCTCCACACACTAGACAGGGGCTATTCGTTCTACTCCAAGCACACAGGTCCCTCTCTAGGCTTGATTATATATTCACTCCAAAGAACATGGCCCATAGACTATTATCGATGGAATTCCTGGCAAGAGGGATCTCCGACCACTCCCCCCTACTGGTTAAACTCAAAGGGAAATCAAACCAACAATTTCGCTATTTCACCCGGACCAGTGCGGATTTATGCCAGGCAAATCCACACAAATGAATCTCTGCATGGTCCAGGTTGCGCTTGACCGGGCCGCTGAGATCTTGTCTCCGCTGGCCCTCCTTGCGGTCGACTTCGAAAAGGCCTTTGATTCGGTGGGATGGGACGGCCTGTGGGCCATAATGGAACGTATGGGTTTCAGGGAAAACTTCATGGCATGGGTCAAGCTCCTCTATACCCTCCCGGTGGCATCCGTACAAGTCAACGGGAAGACATCCAGGACATTCCCGCTGGGCCGGGGGACCAGGCAGCGCTGGCCCTTCTCGCCCGTACTATTCCTCCTGGCCATTGTACCTCTAGCGATCAGGCTATGCTCAGACACACAATGGGAGGGCTTTGTTTGGCCACAGGGTGGCGAGGAACGTGTCTCGCTATACGCGGACGAGCTCCTGTTATATCTCAGTAAACTCAAAGTCTCCTGTCCGATAGTGACCAGAACCCTATGGGGAATACCAACGGTTTGGGGGACTCCGGGTAAACACACAGAAAACAATCTACTTACCGGTCCAGGGGGGGGGGGAGAAGCAATTCCAGAACCTTGCCCATACTCCATTTCGGTATTGGGCTTCACCTATCTGGGTATACGGATAAGTGCACCACGGGAAGACTTTCTTAAACTAAATCTGCAACCGATAATGCGAAGGTTCGAAAGCGACGTCACCCATTGGCACTCGTTACCACTTTCACTACTTGGGAGGTGGGCACTGTTTAAGATGCTGGCGCACCCGAGCGTCTTGTACGTCCTCCAGAACGCCCCTCTCCCCATCCCAGCCGCAACATTTGCAGACATCAACAGGACCCTACGCACACTAATTTGGGGGGGGAGCAGCCGCGCATTGCGCTAAAAACGCTCTACCGCTCGATGTGGGAGGGAGGCATCAGACTACCCAATATCCACACATATTACTGGGCAGCACAGGCAGGAGTGGCAAATGAATAGCTACAGGGAGACCCGTGGCTCCCACACACCCGAATCGAAACAAGGGACACTGACTCCCCTTCCCCCCCCTACAAAACTATACGATGACAAAAAGAACCTTGGAGGGGTAAAAAATGCACAGATATATCGGCTGGAGTGGTAGACCAACCCTGCGCCAACCCCTATGGCACAATACACACCTTCCAGAAATCCAAAGAATGGGCCACTTGGAAACTTGGGAGAGGAAAGGGATATCCACACTGGCAGATGATATCCATGAGGGACGACTGATGGACTTTGAAACCCTACAAACAAAACACGGACTAGGGCCCATGGACCGCTTCAGATACCTCCAACTCACACACGCTATCAACACCCAATTCACAAACCTCACTGACATACCCGCCTGCTCCCCCCTAGAAACAAATGTCCTCCCACAACGCATCCCCCTCAGGGTAACCTCCACCCTCTCTCAGGCAATGAACTCCTTTGGTTTGATGGAACTCGCCCACCTCAGAGGGAAATGGGAACAGGACTTGGGGGAACTGGAGGCGGAGGAGTGTACTGAGGCACTGATGTCCCCGAGGGAAATGGGCATTGACGCTAAACTCAGACTGATACAGCTGCAAATCCTGCACAGGTCTTACTACTTGAGAACGCAAATGGCTACTTGGGGAGGGGAGGAGGATACAGGGTGTCTCCGGTGCAAGAGACCGGAACGTACATTCTACCATATGGTTTGGGAGTGCGGGGTGCTGCAGGTGTTCTGGACAGCATGTCTACAGTACCTTTCAAGAACAATGGACGTTACAATCTGGATGGACCCAAAACGTATCCTCTTGGGAATAGGAGGCGAAACCGACTTCACGAAACATGAGAAGACATTCTTGGGGGTAGCACTAGGGGCAGGTAAGAGGCTAACGGCTGCCACATGGGGCTCGGCAGATAAGATTAGCATAGACCGATGGTCCAATGAAATGGACAGATGCGCCTCACTTGAAAGACGGATTTACAACGCTAGGGGGTGTCCCTGGAAGTTCCAGAAAATTTGGGTGAAGTGGGAACAACAAAGATAGAAACCAGGCAGGGGCAAGCGGAGCGCCAGGGCACGCCGTGTGGCCACCCGTTGGATGGTACAAAGCTCCTGTTCCCAACGTGTCAAGTACTGTCAAAATGTTGTGTTATGTGCTGCGTTCCTCCCCTCCACCCCTCCCTGGTGAGGGGACTCCTACTGCTACTGTGCACTCTGCTGGTTGTTTTCTCGTTTTGTAAAACTTAATAAAAAAGATTTCCAAAAAGAAAAGGAAAAAAATAAATGAATGGAGATATCTTTTGGGAATGACGGCTGTGTGTCACCAGATTAAGCTGCACAAATATTCTGAATCACTAAGTTTGGTCAGTGTTCCCTCTGCACCTTTAAATATGCCAAGATGCCGTTTGGCTTTCTGTCAGCGACCCGTGTATTTCAGCGCATGATGGACGCTTTGTTGAAAGGTGTTTCTAACATTTCATATTTCCAGGATAACATCTGTGGAGAATCATTGAAGGTGCACAATGAGACTGGAGACATTCTACAGAAACAGCCAAATGGCAGTTCTCGAGCTGCGAAAAGAAATGTGTGTATTTTCCATGGACACAATGGAGTACCTAGGATGTACCCTATGAGTGGAGAATACTGAAGCCCAAGAAGGATCAGGGACACTCCTCTCAACTTGAAAGAGTTGTCCCATTTTGTTGAAGTTGATTAGTACAGAGCATGGACCCTTTAAATCCTTACTGAAGAAAGCCACATATTTCAGATGGTTGGTACTGCAAATGAGCCTTCACAGAAATAAAAACCTGCATCTTAAGAGCCCTGTGTTTCAAACAGTTCGCCTACGCTCTATCCCTCATTATTGGAAACCTGCTCTCCGGTAGGTGCCTGTACATATGGCTTAGGAACCACTCTGTCCCAGAAAGGTCAGAATGAAGAAGGGATAATAACATCTTTGCGGACAAGTTGTGATTTGAGCTGGTTGGTTGATTCGCTGTTTGAGGAGCATGTGCTACCATATTTGTGGAGTTTAACCACCAGGTACGATATTGCGCTACTTGTGACTGCTTTGTACTGTCTTGAAGAGGAAGCCAGTGTAGTTCACCTAGGAACAGGGAGATTTTGTAAAATGTCTGCACACCTGTAATGAGATCTGCTGTGGCGTAGTGGACTGTTTTTAGGGTGCTAAGTGAACTCCTGAGGCCCCAGGAGGAGGGAATTTCTCTAATGGTTGTTTGAGACCCCAATGGACCTGCACTACAGTCTGTAAATTCTGCCGCGCGATGAAGGATTTGATTTTGCCAAGAGTATAGATTTGGAGCAAGGCCTTATTGAGCCTTCTCAGCTCTGTTTCTCGCTCTTTCTCTAAGGATATGCAGCAGTCAAAGTCATTGAGCCATTTTTGGACAAGTTGTTTAGCAGGCAGATCCATGAGACGACTTCGGTCTCGGATGGGTTGAGTTTTAACTAAGTAGTCGAATTCCAGGACTAGATGATGGCTATGTAATCGTGGAGACGACTGATGTCCTGTTGGCTTTCTACTCGTGTACAACTGTGTATCGTCCACATATTGGTAGATGGCTAGATCAGGCATGGTGCCCAGAGGCCTCATGTAAAGGTTAAAACTACATCTCTTGGTAACACCGCCCTCTTTTTCATGTCGGCGGCACGTTGGCACCGGCAAGTCTGAAGAGGCCGGTTGTCCCTGATGAGTATTTCATTCTTTTCTCTGCCTCTTTACACTTTTAGTGTGTGTGTGTGCGTGTGTGACAACTGAAGTGCTGCTGTGCATTCTATCTTTTGCTGTTGCATTTCTTGTTCACTCACATGTTGTGTCAAAACTGTTAAAATTTGGACATTGTGCGTGTTACTTCCACCTCCCAAGCAGTAAGGACTGCATATTTCATTAAGCTCACCCTAATTATGGTTTGCCAAGCAGTAAGGACTGCATATTTTATCACGCTTCGAGTGAATTGCTCTTTCATTTTTTTCTGCGCTTTGCTTTGTGCGCTCACCCACTCGATGGGTGACATTTCCATTGTCAACCCGCTACTGTAGTATTGCTTATCGAGTATTCTATCAGGCAGAGCTTCCTGTATTGAACTGTAGTTCTTCTGAACTACATCTCCCATCAACACTGGTCCTCTTTTTCATGTCGGCGGTGCATTGGCGCCGGCGCGTTTGAAAAGGCCGGTTGTCGTGGGTTTAAACAAGGAGTGCGCAGTAGGGCCCCTCCCGTTACTTCTCCTGTTATGGTACGTAATCTGCTCAACCCGTTGTAGCTTTCCTGCCATGACTGCAATTCATGACCTCATCCAAAGCCTACAGGATAGCTCCTCTCCATTGTTTAGACAGAGTATAGGCTCTTACCATACTAGCCATGCCAGTATCGTGCAACGTTACCTCAGCCCATTAAAGCAGGACATTGTTTTCGGTTGTACTTCCGCCTCTTATTACAGGCACATCCCCCTGTATGGGGGTTCTTAGTCAACTTTCTGCTCACGAGGACCAGATCTGTTGCACCTCACGGAGTATCCCAGTGATTAATATTCCTTCTGTTACTGCTCTCTCATATTGTGGGGGGGACAAACTAAATGCCACCCTAATGGGTTAGGAGAGTGCACATAACGCACCAGAGGAACTATGTGGGCATGGGCAAATAACTGTTCCCATGACCCCCGCCTTTCCTGAAGTTACTCCACAGAAAGCGCATGTCAAACCCTTTCTGAAAAAGGCAGGCCTTGACCTCCTTCAGCCATCCAATTACAGGCCCATTTCCAACACCAGATTCCTAGCAAGACTCATTGACCGCTCTGTCTACTCTCAGCTCAACCATTTCACCGACTCCAACAACCTATTCGAACCTGCTTATTCTGGTTTCGACCCCACCATGGATCGGAAACCACACTGACCTTGATCTGGGACATAGTCACCGTAGACTCTGAAGGATGCGCCGCTCTGATTCTCCTTGATCTCTCAGCTGCCTTTGCCACCATTAACCACTGAACCCAACTCAAGCGGCTTCACTCCCTTGGAATCCAAGACCTGGCTCTCACTTGGATTTCCTCATTCCTTAGCAATAGAAAACAAATCACTACCCTTCCCCCTCCTACGCTCGCCCAGTGAGCACCAGAGTACCACAGGGCGATTGCCTCTCTGCGCTCCTGTTCAACCTTTACATGACCCAACTGCAAGGGGTCATCTGCTCGCACAACCTCCCCTGTTACAATTACGCTGACGGCACCGAAATTATCCTGAGAATCCCTCAAATAAGCCCTGGTCACCCCTCAACCCAGCAGCTTGCCTCAGGGATATTGACCAATGGATGACTAGAAACCACCTCCTTCTCAACCCGGGAAAACTGAAATCATGGCATGTGGCAACACTGCTCTACTTCCTCAAACACTCCCATGGCCACCCTCCCTCGGCACCCCCCACCCCCCGCTCTCCCGTATCCAAATCCTGTCACTACCACCGCAGGCTGCTGAGACGCTGTTTAATCAATAGGATACTGTACATATTGTTTCCACATGCAGAAAAATGTATTGTTTTGAAAAAGACTGAATAGGTCGAAACACTTGTTGGCAAAATCGGAGGGCATAACTACACGAATGCCCAAGAAAACCAACTTGAAACTGCGAATAACTCATGTTCATTGACCTATTGTGACAAGAACCAGATATTTATCAATTATAGCAAGCACATTAGATACCGGCACAACAAGTGATTTACTCTTTATACGCTTAGGCAGGGGTTAGCCTAATGAGGGTCGGAATCTGCAGCTGTCTCTGACCTAGATCTGAGTTAGTCTCCAACCACAGACCTGAGTGCACCCACTGCCTGGCCTTGACCCCATCGCACAACCAGCAGTAATTTAACTCTCGCACCCCGGAAATCAGGGCAGTCATGACACGGAAATCGTTCCAGAGACCAACAAATGTTCTGCCTTTGCAGCAAAATGCTACACTCGCCAAACTCAGCCTCCAAAGTATTGCTGGTGCTATAGTATCAATGGAGGCGACCTCTAGCCAGGAATATTAACAAACAACCATGTACTGGCATGACAGAAACAAGAATGCTTGGCCAAACGCTCTCAAGAAATCATATATAACCTTGACGCACTCACCAACACAGCCTAAAAATTCTATCAAGGAACTGGAAATAGGCCCCCGAGGCCAAGTCCAGAGTGAAATCCACTACCACGAACCCCCCAGTGCAGACTCCCCCAGCGCACTGAGCACTGTAACCATGCCATATAATGATGCCACCCACCGGTAACCGCATACACTCATTCCTACCATTATGCTCACACTCCACTTTACACCAACAAACAATAGAACGCAGCTACACCCCTCAATCAATTCTGCCTAGCTGCACACATACTTACATCATTCATATAACACCTCAACAACCTGGTAGAACGGAGCTATACCCCACGATAATTCAGCCCAGCAGCACACATAATTTCTTGCACAAACCCCACGTCAGCCAGAATGCAGACTCGGAGATAACCCTCCATGCTGTGTGCTCAACACTGATCTCTCACATCCACTGCACTACACTTAGCACTAGAACATAGCCAACACGCACTATTCGCGCCGGCTGCACACATACCAAGTGAATCCAAGCACTATATGCTACATTACTCTCTCAACTGATATGGACCACGGTCCCAAAGTGTGTTCACCCACAGCGCTTTGAAATCATACCAATGGTACATAAGGCTCTATACAAATGCACTATAACGTAATATAACATAACATGAGAAGGGTCCCAGACCAGGTTTCTGGGAGGAAGCATCACTGATTAATCACGCTCCGAACATTCTATTACAAATCATCCAGACAGGGTAAGTTTTATACTTTAGGAATTCATGAATCAAATGTGTCATCCTCTAATTTTCGGGATTCTGTCTTGGGTAAAAGTCCTAACCACAATACTAAATCACATATCATTCACACAACATCTCCAAGCTCTGATTACATTCAGTTCACAAATCAATCAGAACTAAAAAAAACATGAAAGCGCGATAACCACTGTGGACTTCAAGATCCATAATGCCTGTGGTACTGAGACGAGGAAGAGGGACACAGTGTTGAGGATCAAAGGTGCTGCTAACAGAGATGTGCGGTTTAGTTGTTCGAAGTAAGGCACCTCAGCGGGACATTTAAATCCTGGGAATGAGCCACAGCTGTGGGAAGGAGTAGCAGTGGCAGAAGCTGTCAGGAGAGAGTCCGAAGCGGGAAGAGAAGGCATGCAGCTTTGCAGAGTATGGACACCAGGAAGCAGTTGTTGTTCGCAGTGGGGAGAGAAGCCCAGATGTGTGGGAGATGTGTTACCAGCCCGACGTAAGTCGCTCAGAGGTGCTGGAGGACGCAGAGACCAGACAGAGCCGGGGGAGCTCCAGAGAAGGGCCGTGCAAGCGGTGGCAGGTACAGGAGAGCTGTCAACAGGATTGCCGCAGAGACACCGAAATTGATGGAGACACCGAAAAAGAAGCCAGTGAGTTGGCCTGCAGGAAAGGGTAATCCCGGGGTGCTCCGAGCAGAACATTTGCAATTATCCTTTTATGAAATGTCAACTTGGGGAAATATGTAACCCACATTGCCAACAGCCAAGAGACTATAGCAAGGAGACAACAAGTCAACACAGGTGCAATTATCCTTCCCTGAGACACCAGTTTGGGTAAATCTGTAACCCATATTGCCAACAGTCAAGAGACTCTAAAGATAGGCAACCATTGTTCAACCCTCTTCACATGGGATACTGGTGCAGATAACCTTGGAACAAATATTGCCATTAAAATAATTAGACTGGTTGTAGCAGTAGGAGTTTGTTCTTCCTGTCAGTCTTGTAAACCAGAAACAGGAAAAGGACCAGTTGAACTTAGTCCTGGCAAGTCGTGGCAGGCGAGTATACCAGGAAAGAAACAGTTGCTTTGAAGAAATGTGGCTGTGGTGAAAGTGTTGTGGAAAGAATCTGTTAATGTTATCCTGAAAAACTGTTGCGTCACAAAAGACAGTTGCCGTACTATCCTGACAAAAGTATTCCATGGAAGAATAAGTGTAATATTCTAATATTTGCTTCATATCCTGGGAAGGATACTGTGTGGGGGAAACAATTGGTTTGGTTTATGAACTAGTAACATTTACTTTATGTGAAGGAAACAATTGATTTGGTTTTTGATTAAGTGTTTTGTGACAGAGACATTTACTTTAGCAAGTGGAAGGGCATTTTGGATGGAAAATACATGTTGTGTTGTACTGAACAGAACTTTGTTTTAATTAGAGTGTTTTCAAGGGTTTCTTTGAATTGATCCAGGCGAAGGGAATCAAACCCTGGTCACAAGGAGTACTTTATAAGAGCTGTACATTTGAGCTTTCACACTGTCTTGTTTTTGTACCTTGTACATTTTGGCTACATGTATTAGTGTGAGGGTCAGATACATTTGGACACATTAGGTCATCTTTCTTTAGTTTTAGTTTTCTAGGTAGGAACATTCTTGTTAGGATAAGGACAGATGGGCGTTTATCGCACCCATCTCTACTTTTAATAAAAATGCAAACATTGAGAAAACTACAACTTTGTGTCCATCTCGCATTTCTGACCACTCACATCATGAAGTGAGAAAGACTGTGAGACATAGAATTTTGAAAGAGAAGTAGAGAGACTTGGCTGGAGCCTGGGACGGCACTCTGGCAACACAACACAAATGATATAAACTTTGAACATAGGCAAGAGCCTAAGATACAGGGGTGGTGGTCAGTAGCCGTCAGCCATCTCTTTCATTGGGCACTTCCCTGGAGTATGTCTTGGTTGGTTTTGTGTTTCCTTTTTAGAGATAGGGAAAGAAACTAGGCTAGAGTAGGAGTCTGGACAGAGGACTTCATTATGTTTAGATGTCATGACCTCCGATGAGTACCCATTCAAACTTATTTACCTACCTGTTTAGAGGTTTAGGGTATGATTATGTCTTTGTTTTGTTGGAGAAAGAATAAATGATTTCAAAATCAGCCCTCCTAGACTGTTGGCCTATCACAGCAGGCAGTCTTTTTTTATTGGAAAACTTAGAAATGGCTTCCCCCCCTTATTCCACCTACTATGGACATTCCCGCAAGCAGCGTACTGTTGGAGAGAAGTACTAGACCACATAAAAGCAATCACAGGCCTTGCAATCCCCTGGTACCCAGGGATTGTCTTGCTGGGGGACACCGGGGATGGGGAATTCCTCCTGACAGGTCACTTTGCTCGCTTATGTAAACACCACCTAACAGCAGCAAAAATCGCATTAGCACGGCTCTGGACGAATCCTACGGGCCCATCACTCCCGCTATGGTGGGCAAAATGTTGGGACACGATCGTGGCTTTGAAGATCACAGCTCTGCAAGCAGGGAATCTTAACCAATTCCAGAACACTTGGGCCCCGTTTATGAACTTTGCAGCACAGTTCCCAAACCTCTCTCCTAGACCCCCACTCACCCACTGGTTGGAATAATTCGAGAGACTACGAGACACTGCAGCATCAGCGCTACCATCCCCTCCCCTCTCACCCAACCCAGAATGAACCTCCTCCCACCAGTAAACCAACAAGCCACTAAGCTAATATGCGATATAATGTATTCGGGAATATACGCAATGTCTGATGTTACTGTCATAAGTTAAAATGTCAATAAAATGTTATGTTGAAAAGAGAAAAGAAATGGCTTCCCCTAAGGCTGGTCTTGGGCTGGCGACACTAATAATTGCCTGATATTCTTGTGTTGATTCAGATATTTGTTGTTGGTAGGATTGATTTGAATGATGTCGCGTCGCACTGGAGTAGGTGGAGGGAAAGTCATAAACCAAAGTAGTAAACAAGTAAAAGGAAAACTCCCGGAGACTTTCGCCAAGTTATTGTAACTTGAAAGTTTTAATTTTCACAAATATCAAACTGTCTTTTTTTATTGCCTCACTTAGACTACAGCAATCTGACCACAATTTCCATTCCCAGAAGCATGCAAGCAATTCTACAATTAGTTTACTAGTTTCTTCAGTGTGGTAAACTCATTCCAATGCTTGAATTCTTGGTAATTTGTTCGCCATGCCATCCACCCTGCATTCAATATCATCTTGTCTATCGTTAATGTTCCTTACATATACATAGACGTCCACTATGTGTTTCTGGATGTATTTAATGGAAGCATTTGTTTGGGCCATGAATGGCTGTAGTGACGAGTCAGCCATGAATTCAGCCTGTGAGTGGTTCAAGTGTTATTCTGCTAGGGGAAGGACGGTCTGATTTTTGCTTAGTGGTTGGCATTAGCATAGAGGAAATGTCCTTCTCCTTTTTAACCATCTTATCATTGGAGAGTTAGTTAAAGTTCTGTTGCCAAACAAAAAAAGCACCCTTCCAATTGGAACCTCTGAAGTCCCGCTCTCATGAAACCCAAGGAACCTTCTGTGAAGTGTCCTCTAGGCAGAATCAGTTATATACTGTAGGAATTCCTGAATTAGATGTGACATACTTTACTGACCGTGATTCTGTCTTGGGTAGAAATCTTAGCCCTAGTGATAAGTTGCGCATCCCTCATGTAACCTCTCCTAATTTTAATAACATTCAATTTAACAAACACACAGAAATTAATAGACCCAAAAGGCTCAATTTCGTTATGGACTCCACGATCCATAATGCCTATAGTACTAGGACGAGGAAGAAGGGCCAGGATTTAATGAGGATCAAAAGTGCCACTGAAGAAAGTGTACGGTCTAGTTGTTGCGAGACAAAGCACCTGAGCGGGACATTTAAATGCGTGAGTGTATCACAGCTGTGTGGTAAAGATGGAAGAAGGAGCAGGAGTGACTTCACTCTCCCAGGCTGTGGCTTGGGTTGTTTACCGAACAGTAGGTCTGTAGAGAGGCGAGGAAGCAGAAATGGCGGCATGCGCAAGGAGACCAGGAGGTTGGTAGAGCCAAAACCGAACAGGCTCCCGAGATCCCGAAACGCCAGAAAGAACCACTGCTGGGCCGCGCATTACCTGGAGAGGACGCTGAAGCTGCCAATAGTAACCGGTGAGCCTCCGAAGAGACACAGTGCACCAGGGCGCTTGGTATTGTTTACGGCTCCCGCAATTGAGTTATGGGGAGTCAGAGAGCAAAGTGACATAAGGTGGGGGTGGCAAAGAGTGTTGGATGAATGCCTAATCAAACCTTGTAATTGGCGAGATGTGAACGTTCAAGAAGGAGCGCAATTCTCCATTCATCACAAGTCAACTTGTGGAAACCTGTAACCTGCATTGCCAACAGCAATGGAATTCTAAAGAAGAAGTAATAAGGAAAAAAAGGGCGCAAATCGCCATTTATGAGATTTCAACTTGGGGAAAACTGTAACCCACCATGCTAACAGTACAGACATTTAACCAAGAAGTAAAAGGGCAACAAGGCCATAATTATCCTTCTCCAGCATTGGATCTTTCATGGATTTACATGTTGTGAATATTTCCCGTCGTCTGGCTGGGAAACCTCAGTAACTTTAACTATAGAAAACTACAACACTTCAGTGTCCTATCAGCATTCTTTTTGAGTGCCGCAGGCTACACCAATAGGACGTCTGATATAAATGGCCCCGCCCCGTGGCTTCCCTTCAGTTTCAACCGTCCCCAAACTGTTGGGATTACCTTGAGTTTCTCTTTGTGGTTTGCACATGCTTTTTCTTATCCGGGCAGTATGTCGTCTGTGGCCTAGAAAAAAACGTTCTTTAGACCTTGTGCTACCTGCGGCCTAAAGAAGGTGTTCGAAGCAGATAGTCATATGGATTGTCTCTACTGTCTATACCCCCATCATTCGGCGGATGCCTGCGAGATATGCCAAGGGTTTTCGCAGAAGACTTTGAAGGACCGCAACCGCCGGCTAATCTGTTGGCTGAACAAGAGCACTTACCTGGCTTCAGAGGTGGGTTCGGCCAGGGGGAGTTAGTCTTCGGTGTAGGCGGGGAAGGCCCCTGCGCACCGACGGGCGGCGTCAGCGGATCCCCCTGCTAAGAGGCAACAGATGGAGTTGCCAACGTAGGAGGTGGCGAGAGGTGGCAAGTCCTCTACGTCCAGGTCACATCACTAGAAAGGGGCGAGTGAATCCTAGATGCCCAAGTTGGATCGACCGGACAAATCGAAGGTGCTCGGTGGTAGGCCAGAGAAGTCGATGGTGTCGGACAGAGGCCAAGCGAAGCCGAGACACTCCTCGAAGCACTCATCATCTAAGGACCATTATAGATCTTTGTCCATGCCGTGACTCGTTGAAGCACCATTCCGGCTCTTCTTCCAAGCAGTCTGCTTGACCAGAGAAATCTAAGCCTATGGAGGCCTCAGTTCCGACGAAGAGAGTGTTGTCGACGGATGTTCCCTCGTCAACGGTGGCGGTACAATCAGCTCTTCCGTCGTCGACGGTGATGTCGTCAGCCCAGTCCACGGCTGTTACTGACAGTGGCCCACTGTTGTCGTCGGTGCAGATGGATTTGGAGGGCTTGTTGCCAACGGGAGGACCACGGCAATCTTCCGGTTTTGGGCCCATGCTTGCAGTGAACATTCTGCAACAGGAGCCGGCTGTGTACTCTGTTTCCTCGGGAATGGGGGAGGAACAGGGGCCGATTTCCGATCCGTCGGCTCTGTTTCTGCAGGGTGCAACCCTGTCCACATCGAGTGGGGTGGGGGCTGGGCCGCCCTTTTGCCCGTTGGTGAATCAACAGTCCCTGCTGTCCTTACAGGTGTTGAATACGCTCCAGTTGTTGGGGCAACTGGATGCAAATCTTCCGCCTCTGCCGAGCCCAGTGGCTCCGGTGGTTGAGTGTGTGTCTGGTGAAGCCCCTTGGAGGTCGCCTCCGGTGCGGTTGCCATTGCCGGTTGGGTTGGACCGTCCCAGACGTCATTCTTTAAAGGGTGGAGTCGCCAGATTCGGATCAGGAGAGTGCTCCGTCCGATACCCTGTTGACGGTGTCTTCATCACCAACGATGGACGATGCATGGGATACGGATCCTGAGGTCGAGCAGCCTAGTAGCCCGGCTCAACCGTCTTTGCCGGATGATGATGGGGCTTTCCACGCCATGATGGCAAAGGCGTGTCAGGCGTTTGGCCTCGCTCCTGAAGAAGAACGAAAAGACTGCTACGACCGTATGGGAAAGCGACGGAAGGCGGTCTTCTCGGTTCCGATTCTGGACCACGTGTGGCAGGAGGGTCTGCGCACGATGCGCCACCCATTTTCTGAACCTGCGGTGAAAGGGCGTCTCGAAAAGAAGTTCAAGGCTCCTGAATCGACCCCCAAATGTCTTGTGTCGCAACCCATGCCCGAGTCAATGGTGTTGGCAGTGGCTGTCCATAAGGCCATAAGTCAACACAAATGTGTTAGGCCCCCGGACAGTGAAGGCAGGAAGCAGGATGCATTTGGGAAGAAGGTCCTGACTGTGGGAGCTACCACGGTGAAAGCAGCGAATTGACAGGGAGATGTGGCACGGGCTGGCCCCGATTCTTGGCCATCTCCGGGAACAACATTGCAAGGAGGCAATGCTGCTGGTTCGGGAGGGGGACGAGTCCTCCAACCACAGCATCAACATTGCAGTGGACCTGGCGGAGTCGGGTTTTAAGGAAATCAATAATGAGGTTGTACTCCGGCGGCAGGCTTGGCTGAGATGCACAGATTTTTGCCCAGAAGTCCAACATAAATTCATGGATATGCCCTGTGAGGGTGAACGCTTGTTCGGTGAAAAGATTGATGAGGCCCTGAAGGGCATGAATGAGGACACAGAGATGGCGAAGTACTTAGGTTCCCTGCAGAGTGGGCGTACTTTTCGTTAATTTTGGGCTTTTTGTGGAGCCTCTGGTAATGCTGGTTTGCCGCCTCCCGAGATAAAGGTTACGGACGCTCCAGCTATTCGTCTCAAGGCTACAGGCGCTCGTTCCAGTCGGCTCAAAAGAGCAGAGACTTTCAAGCACAGCCTAAGATGGGTGCACTCGCCCCGGCTGCTGAAGGGAGGCAGTTGAAGTCTCAACAATGACTGCCATTTGGGCAATCTGCTGAGGGTCAGGGTGGCGCACCACGTCGACGAGTTGCAACTTAGCAAGTCAGACCGCTGGGTGCTGGATACAGTACGTCTCGGCCATTCATTGGAGTTTTGGCATCCTCCAGTCCCTATTCCGCCCGTGTATGTGGCACAACCACATCTTCCTGTCTTGCGGAAGGAGGTGGTTCTCATGCTAGCGAAAGGGGCAATGGAAACAGTTCCGGTCTTGGAGTTGGGTCTAGGGGTGTACTCCCGGTATTTCATCATAAAAAAGCCCAATGGCAAGTGGAGGCCTTTTCTAGATCTTAGGCAACTAAACAAGAATCTGCAACGCCTGAAGTTCAAGATGGTCACACTTCAGGATGTTATCCGCTCGGTGCAACCAGGAGAGTTCCTAGCATCGTTATACCTGGAAGACGCCTATTTTCACATCCTGATAAGCAAAAATCACTGCAAGTTCCTGCGTTTTGTGGTCGTGGAGGATCATTACCAGTTCCGTGTCCTCTCGTTTGGCCTGAAGTCATCTCCCAAGGCATTCGCAAAGTGCCTGGCTCCGGTGGCTGCCTTCCTCCGCAGGGAGGGCTACCGTTTGTACCCTTACCTGGACGATTGGTTGGTAAGCAGTCTGTCGCAAGAACGGATGTTGGAGTCTCTAATGGCGACCATGGACCTGTTGCAATGGCTGGGATTCGCCATCAACTTCAAAAAATCCTACCTGATGCCATCCAGGGAGTTGGTGTTTCTGGGGGCTCAGTTTCTTACCCAGGACAATCTGAAGAAAAACCTTCTAGCGAAAGAGTGGTGAAGGTGCGGTCCAAGGCGGGCGAATGGGGCCACGGTACAGTGGTCTCAGTCCAAAGTTACATGTCGCTGTTGGGAGCCATGGCGTTGTGCATTCCGCTTGTTCCAAATTACCGCCTGTTCATGAGACCAGTGCAGGAATTCCTTGCAGACAGGTGGGCGCAGAGTTGAGGGATGTGGTCGGACAAAGTGGTCATTTCCCAGGGGCTTTTGGAAGTCCCTTCGGTGGTGGACTTGCACAGAGAATCTTGTATGGGGCATGCCCCTGCTGGAACGAGAGTTTCAGTTCACGATCGTAGCAGACGCTTCCCAGGTGGGGTGGGGGGCGCAACACGACAAGTCACAGGTACGGGTCTATGGTCTCAGGAGGAGACATTGTTGTATATCAACGTGCTGGAGTTGAGAGCGGTGCACTGGGCTCTGAAGTTGTTTCTACCTCGCATTCAAGGAACAGTGGTGCAGGTGTTGATGGACAATACCACCACAATGTTATATTTGAGGAAGCAGGGCGGCACGCATTCCCGGAGCCTGTCAAAGGAGGCTCAGGTGGTCTGGCATTCGTCCCTTGCTCAGGGGATCCATATTGTTGCTTTCCATCTGCTGGGGGTTCAGCATATACAGGCCGATGCGCTCAGCAGAGACACAAGTCAGATGCACGAGTGGCAGCTGTAGAAGGAGCAGGTTGCAAAAATCTTCCGAAAATGGAGGCCTACCCCGCTGGACTTGTTCGCCGCGCTGGAAAGCGAGCAGTGCCCGGGGTTTGCCAGCAGAGTGACTCATCCGGAGTCGATGGGGAACGCGTTCTCGTTCCCGTGGACATGCCTCTTCGTTTATGCATTTCCACTGATTCAGAGAACGATCCAGTGGGTGCGCAAGTACAGTGCATAGTGATATTGGTAGCCCTGTTCTGGCCCAGAAAGACGTGGTTCACAGATCTCCTTCATCTGGCTGTGGAAGAGCCGTTTAGTCTAGGAGCGGACCGGAATCTCCTGTCGCAGGATGAAGGCAGAGTGTGGCATCACGATCTAGCGTCCCTCAACCTGGCTGCGTGGCTCCTGACCACGCCGAGTTCGGTCATCTAGCTATCTCACAGGAGTGTTGGCTAATCCTGGAGGTGGCAATTGCCCCTTATACCAATATCGTATGGTCGTAAATGGGCATGGTTCTGTGCCTGGTGTGAGGGGCATCCAGAAGTGCAGCCATTGGACGTCTCTCCAGCCCAACTTCTCCCGTACTTATTACAGCATGCGCAAGGGGGCCTGGCATTGTCATCATTCAAGGTGCATTTGGCGGCGATTTCTAGGTTCACCAGATGGCGACATGCTACTCCCTTCTTTAGTGATCGGTTGGTTAAGCACTTTATGAAAGGACTTTTTCGGAGAAGAGGTTTGCACCGGTGTGGAGCCTTAATGTGGTTCTTTCTGCCCTGATGAAACCACTGTTTGAGCCCATGTCGACAGCTTCTTTGAAGTTCCTCTCGTGGAAAGTCGCATTTCTGGTTGCGATCACGTCGACCAGAAGGGTGTCAGAATTGCAGGCACTGGTCATTGACCCGCCGTATCTGAGATTTATGAGGGACAAGGTTCTCCTAGCTACTAATCTGCACTTTATCCCGAAAGTGCCGTCGGCATTTCACAAAGTTGCTTCCATTGCCTTGTTCTTTGCGAATGCGACCATGCCGGCAGAAAAGGCCCTGCATTCTCTGGAGGTTAAGAGGGCATTGAAGTTTTATTTGAACCATACTCGGGGGTTTCCGTAAATTGAAGCAGCTGTTTGTGGCATTTAGTTCCTCCAACAAGGGGCTATCTATTTCCAAAGGGGCTTTCCCGTTGGGTCTCCTCTACAATTTCATTTTGTCACGTGAAAGCTGGCAAGCCTTTGAGGGGCACTCTAGGGCTCATTCTACATGGTCCACTGCGTCGTCTTCGGCGGCGCTATGGTCTGGGATACCACTTGTGGACATTTGGCAGGCGGCTTCCTGGGGGGTGCTGCATACCTTCACCAGGCACTACTGTCTGGGGCACCAACATGTGGAAGATGTGCAGGTGCGACGGGCAGTCCTCCAACGCCTGTTTCAGTAAGGTAGGCCCTCGGCTACAGGCGATGTTCTGTTGTTTTTTCCCTTGCTGTTTGTTATCATGCCTGTCGTTACATGTCGTTTGTGGGGTTCATTGTCATGTCTTAAGGCATGGGGTGTGGTTTGCCTGTCTTGCACCTCCAAGTTGTCATACTGCTATATAATCTATTCACAGCATGGGAATCCATGAAAGATCCAATGCTGGAGAAGGGAGTAGTTTCTTACCTGTAACTCAATTTCTCCAGTGTTGGTATCTTTCATGGATTCACATGTGTCCGCCGGCTGCCCCTGCCGGCAAACGTTGGTTAGGGTTTCCTCTGTTTTGGAGGTTAAAATCTGAAGGGGAGCCGTGGGTGCAGGGCTATTTATATCAGACGTCCTATTGGTGTAGCCTGCAGCACCCTTAAAGAACACTGATAGGATACTGCAGTGTCCGTGAAAGATACCAACGTTGGAGAAATAAATGGAGTTACAGGTAAGAAACTACTCCCTTTCCTGAAACACCAGTTTGGGGAAATCTGTAAAGCATATTGCCACTTAAGAAGAGATCAACTGTAGTAGAAGGAATTTTCTTCCTGGCAGGAGTGTGTACCCAGGAAAGGGACAATTTCTAGTTAGTCCTGGCAGGCAAGTAGACCAAGAAAGAAACGGTTGAATGAAAGAAATGTGGTTGTGGTAAAAAGGTGTTGTGGAGAGACATTGATAAATATATCATTTATCCAAACTCCTGCGTCCTCAAAAGTAATGGTTGTGCTATCTTGACAAAAGCATTCCATTGGAAGAATACTTGTGATGAGTTAAGGGTTACTTTGAAACCTATCGTCACATGCAGAGCACAAGGCTCAGGTGAACAATTTGAAGCGCAAATCTATAGAAAGAATGTATGATCCTAAACTCATTGATGAAGTAGCGAGGAAACTGGAACAGATCCCGAGAGGGGAATGCTAAAGTCAAAATTCACCAAGACTAATCCCCCATTGTTGTATGTCACAACCTATCCTGCAGAGAGGCAGAAGATCAAGCAGATTGTGCAAAAAAATGAGGACATTCTGAAGTTAGACTCTACTTTAGAAAAGCTCTTTCCATGCTGCAGCTGTTTTTGCAGACAAAAAAAGCTCTGCATTGAGGGAACATGCTGGTTCCGGTAGAGTATAAACAGACTCTAAAAAGGTCAAAAACATGGGAACTCGACCGTACCATTCTGTCAGCACTGTGGCAATATAATGAAAGTGAACTTCATTTTACACCCCATACAGGTAAGAGAATCTACCTGCGGCATTGAAGTACTTGTGACGCATTCAACGTGGTCTATGGCTTAAAATGCACTTGTGGCTTTTATTACGGAGCGATAACAACACGTAATGCCAAAAACTGTTGGACTGGGCACATGTCAAACATTAGGTTACAAAATCGGAAGTCCCTGTTGGCTATTCATTTCTCAGAGGCTAAACATAATATTGTGCATCTTAAGTTTTAGAACGGGTGATGGTCCCAAAAACAGGGGGCAATGTACAGAGATTACTTCTACAAAGAGAAATAGTATGGATTCAGCGGCTAGAATGTCTAGCTCCCAAGGGGATGAATTCTGAATGGAATCTCATGTTTCCTGTTATTCTTTCTTCAACATGTTATGCAGGAGTGGCTTGCTCCAGAGATGTAAAATATGAACTGGATGTAAAATGTGTTATCTATGATGTGACATATGATCCAGTGATTGACAATGTAAACTTGAGGTTTACATATTTCATAGAAGAGTGAACTGATTACCCCTCATTTAAATCCACAGTCTTGGTATAGGCCAACACCTTTATACTGTGTATGATTATAACACTGTATTAAAACAAGGACTTGTATTCCCCACATTGTTTTATTCAATTCTAAAAGAAAACAGTTGCTTTGATGATAAGTTGCGAAAAAAACAAAGGAAACGGTATCACTTTAAATTTTTCACATACATCAAAGATAAATCTGTGAGGGGGTTAATAGGCTCAAGCCCATTTTTCATTCTTTATGATAATGAGAAAATGCTGTATATGTTGTACAAGAACTAAGGTTACATATTGTGTAAGTATTCAAAATGGCATTGTGAAACCTAGGCCTTTTCCCCACTTCTCAGGACTCTCAAACTTAGGTGTGTTTTTCTTCTGTTTGAAATTGCATTGTGGAAGTATTTAAAATTGCATTGTGAAACCTAGTCCTTTTCCCCAGTATTAGGACTCTCAAACATTGGTGTGGTTCTCCTGTTTGACATTGCATTGTGTAAGTACTCAAATCCTAGTGCCAGTTATCTTGCTCATTGTCAACTTTCTCTTCTGCTCTGGCTGTCTCATCTGCTTGCTCTCTGCCCTGTGTCCGTTCCTAGTGTTCTCCCCTTAGCACTCCCTTTCTCTTCTCTCCTCTCCCTACCTACTGTATGGTGCTCTCTGTCTCTCCTATCTTTTCCAACTAGTAGGAGGAAGTTTAAAAAGGACATCCTGGTCTCCAAACCAGGCCTCCCTATCGCTGACACCTATACCAGTGCCTCCACCAGGCAAACTTTCACCGACTTCCTCTTTGTTGGTCCCCTACCAGACCTATGGACTCTTCATATGGTCTCTGTGCTCTCTCCTTTCTCTTCCTCTCCCGGTAATAGTGGCACCTGGTGGGAGGCCATACTGGCCTCCGTCCACTCCTCTAAGGTCATCATTAATGTTTGTGAATGGCACCGTCTTGGACCAAGGTCCCCAGGCCAACCTTCTCCTCTTCAATAGACTCTTCCCACATCTCATCAATTTCCTTTCTTCTACTGCTGTCCGCTCTGCTCCCTCCATGGCTTCCTCGCCTGCTCCCTCCTCCTCGGCTACCTTGCCCACTCCTCCTTTCTTTTCTGCCCCCACTCAGACTTCTCCTACACCTCTACCGGGTGTACCTCTGATTTGTACCCCTCCCCGGAAGTCTTTCAAGGATGGCAACCTTCTCCATATTGCCACTCTAAACTCTCGCTCAGCTGTCAAACACTCCTCCAGCATCTGCTGCCTTCTGGAGGTACTTGACCTTGATGTCCTCGGTCGCACTGAGACATGGTTCACGGCCAGCTCTGTCAGAAGCTTTGACACTCTCCTCCATGGTGGCTACAAGATCCTCTCCGCACCCAGGTCCAACTGTTCTGGAGGGGGTTTAGCCCTGATCTTCCCCGAGTGGATACCTGCCTCTGTCATTCCTACGCAGGCCTACTCCTCTTTCGAATGCTTCGTCTGCAGGCTCTCTCTCTCTGTTACGCTCACCTGGTTCCCACAGGGGCGTCGATCGGACCCGGACAGCTGCGGTCTCCACCAACGTGATGCGTAGTGAAGAGATGACAGTCTGGACTGGCCCGCCTAATCTTGTCTGCTGGACTCGTAGAAGTATTGTCCTGCAAGTAGAGAAAGGGATTTAGCCACCCGTGGACTTCAGTGATGGCCCCCCCAACTGTTCTCGTTCTCCCCACTAATCACCTCCGATATCCCCTCTTGTCAACCTCACCTTATGTTTTTAAATGATGAGCTCTCCATCCTGCATGGCATGTAGGGGCGCGTAGATACCAGTTACTTCACTGGTTTGAAGGTACTGGAGGAGTTCCGGAGGAATATTGACTCCAGTGTCTATAAAGTTCAAAGAGTTCAATATGTCCGATGTTCACTCTTGTTCCATTCCCTCGTTGGGTTGCAGCTGGGTCCAAAAGAATATTGCCTGGAGGCAGCTGATGGCGTTCAGGTAAGAGTCTGTATTACCAAACACTGTCCGGTAAAAGTTGCATGAGTTTAACTTGCTGTTTTCTCTCCCTTTATAGGTGCGGCATAGAAAGATGCAGCGAATTAAAGGCTAATACCTCTGGTGGTAAAGCAGGTAAGCCTATGGTGGCAAAGAGATTGTCTTTGTCGGTTTTCTCGGCTCACTTTGTTATTCCTTTTGTTTTCCCCCCAGGTGCTGGGTTTCGACAAAGAAAATGATGGAGGCAGCGCCGAGTTGAAAGATGCGGTGGACTGGTGAGTATAACGCGGCGCTGCTGCTGGCGAAGCGACGCGTGCTGAAATAATGTCCTTTCCAGGCTCGGAGATGTGCTGGGTCCGGAATCAGGTAAGGAATCAAATAATGTCTGTGATCTAACCTCTTCTCCTTTCTTTTCCTTTTGTCTAGGAGCTCCGGATTCGAGGCGGGTGTGGCAGAAAACTGAATGCTGACTTGCAGACACGGTGAGCATTACGCTGCTGGATGCAGAATAACACGAAGCATGAGCTGCTGTCCCTGTAATAAAATAGTCCCATCCAGGCCTCACGTTGGCATGGACTCATTTGCAGCATGGTCTGCATAAGGTAAGTAAAGTCTATGAGCCTGGCGCCTATGGCGCCAGGACTGATTTCTATGATTTCTATGATGAGCCGGGGCTGTTGGGGTTTTAATGAGTATCTGGTTGTCTCCTCCCGGGGCTGATGGACTCGATCCGGATGCCTGGGGGAAGGCATTCTCTCTCTCTCTCTCTCTCTCTCTCTCTCTCTCTCTCTCTCTCTCTCTCTCTCTCTCTCTCTCTCTCTCTCTCTCTCTCTCTCTCTCTCTCTCTCTCTCTCTCTCTCTCTCTCTCTCTCTCTCTCTCTCTCTCTCTCTCTCTCTCTCTCTCTCTCTCTCTCTCTCTCTCTCTCTCTCTCTCTCTCTCTCTCTCTCTCTCTCTCTCTCTCTCTCTCTCTCTCTCTCTCTCTCTCTCTCTCTCTTTTCCCCCCCACCCCACCCCCCCTTAGCCGTTCCCTTACTGTGGCTACTATCTATCGGCCCCCTGGTCAGATCTCCTTCTTCCTCTCCGAGTGGGCGGACCTCTCCTCTTCCCTCCTGGTGTTGACCACTCAACTCCTCCTCTTTGGAGACTTCTACATCCACCTAGATGCTCTCTGTCCTTCCTCTGGACTCTTCCGCGACCTATGCAACTCTCTCTCACAATTCTCCCCTCTGGTCTGACTCACTCTGCAGGGCACACTCTGGATGCTCTGATCTCCTCAGACCTTCCCCTTTCTATCCCTCTCACCACTTCTCTCTCCTGGAGTGATCACTTTCTCCTTTCCTCCCATCTCACCCTCTCTACCCCTCAGGCCAAGCCAACTCCAGCACTGCCACCCACCTTCTCGGTCATCCGACCCATGAAGCGCGTGTCAGTTGAGGCTTTCGCTACGCCACTTTCTCACCCCCCATCCCCCTTTGGCTGACTCACACCTTGACACAGCCCTTTCCATGCTCCACTCTGCTATATCTTATGCTCTCGACGTTCTTGCCCCTGTCATGAGGATCCGCCTGAAGCCCAAAGCCAAGTGCAACTCTTGGTACGACTCAGACCTCGTCACCCTTAAACCCAAGTGCAGGGTAGCTGAGAGGAAATGGCGTGCTTCTGGTGCATCCTCTGAGAAACTGGCCTGCTGCCTGCTCCCTGCTCCAAAGGCAATACCAGCTCTCTGTCCTCCCCAAGAAGACAGCCCACATCCAAGCCTGCGTCTCTGCGGCATCCAATTACTCGGCTGATCTTTTTAAAATCTGCAAGGAACTGGCCAATCCTGCTGCAGTCTCTACTTCCCCGGTCCCTTCCCAAGCCCTCTGCACGGCTTTGGCTTCCCATTTCATCTCTAAAACTCAGTACATCATTCTGTCCTCTCTCTTCTCCTCCCCTTCGTCCTCTTCCTCTGGCCCTTCTTCGGCCACCTCTCCACCTTCCTTCTCTGCCTTTCCCCTGTTCTCCCCTGACGCGGTCCGATCTATCAAAGTCTCGTCATAACCGGTTCACCCCTGCTCCTCCAAAACCATCAAGGACCACATTGACTCCCTGGCTCCTGCCCTGGCCAACTTCTGCAACCACTCCTTCGCCACTGGAGTCTTCCCCACCCCCCCTGAAGCACTCCCTTGTGCACCCTCTTCTTAAGAAACCCTCTGCCGACCTCTCTTGCCCGGCCAACTACCGTCCAATCTCCATCATTCCTTTCCTACGCAAACTCCTGGAAAAGCTGGCCATCTCCCAACTTAATCTTCACACTGAATCTATTGGTTGTCTCCATGACCATCAGTCTGGCTTCTGAGCTGCCAGAAGCACGGAAACTGGTCTCCTGAACATCCGTGAAGACCTGCTCTCCAACCTTGACTCCAACACCCCCTGTGTCCTCAACTTACTTCATCTCTCTTCTGCCTTTGTTACGGTCAACCATGTCATCCTGTTCAATCGTCTCTGTGATAACCTGGGCATCACTAGTCAGGCCCTGGCGTGGCTGACTTCTTTCCTCTCTGACTGACCCTCCCAGGTTCAACTCTGGTCCTTCCTCTCCTCTATCTCTCTCTCTACCTGTGGTGTTCCCCAGGGGTCTAACCTCTCTCCCTGGCTGTTTAACCAATACCTGTCACTTCTTGCCCACTGCATTGCATCGCTCTGCCCCAACTTCGAGTGCTATGCGGATGACACTCAGCTCATTTTCAGGCTACCCTCAGCCACCTCTTCTCCCTCTCTCATCTCTGACTGTCTCTCCACCATCCAGGAGTGGTGTGCTGCCAATGATCTCTGCCTTAATGCCAGTAAGACTGAGATTCTCCTCATTGACACACTTGCTCCCTCCTTCCCTGTCACTCTCTGGCCGGCCTCTCTTGGCCCTCTTCCTGCACCCACCTGTGAGGCCAAAAACCTTGGGGTCATCTTCGACTCCACACTCTCCTTCTCTCCTCACATCTCAGACGTCTCTAAGAAGTCACACTACCAGCTACACCTCCTCACAGGTATTCTTCCTTTCCTCTCCTTCCCCCAGAAGCTCACTGTCTCCAGAGCTCTGGTTCTCTCTCAGCTGGACTACTGCATTAGCCTATTTGTAAATCTGCCTGTCTCTACTCTCCGCCCTCTGCAACTTATTCTGAACAGGACTGCAAGACTTGTTCTTGGCCTCAACCCAGGGATGGGATCTCTCCAGGACCGAAATCCCTGCACTGGCTCCCAGTGGCTGCAAGGATTAAGTTCAAAACCCTCTGCATTGTCCACAAGGCCTTCTGGGGCCTCAATACCTTCAACTCTCTTCCTAAATATCTTCCTTCTCGAGCTCTTCACTCATCCGCCTCCAACTCCCTCAGGGTCAGTCGCTTCTCCAAGCAATAAGTTGGCGGTAGATCTCTCTCTTCGGCTGGGGCCGCCCTCTGGAACAGCCTCCTTGCCTCACTGAAACATGAGAACCATCTCTGGTCCCAGAAGCACCTCAAAACCTTTCTCTTTGCTTCTGCTTTCTCTCCTCCTCTCCCCTGCTGAACCGCTGGCTGAAACTGCACTGGTTACCTGGCCAATCTCCGATCTCAGACCCAGGTCTCCTCCACCGCCAGTCGCACACCTGCACTGCCTTCCTGGCAACCCCGCACTCTGGACTGTGGCTGTATCCCTACAGTGTCTCTACCAGCACTTGACATCGGATGTCTGCACTTATCCTTGCACTTGCCACCAGCTGGCAGTACTTACTATGTAATTAGTCTATTATCCCATGTACTGCACTCTCCCCTACCCCTCGTACTTGCACTTCCCCCCATTCCCCTTCCCATGCACTTGAGCGATCTGAATGAAACCTGGGCGAGTAGGATCGCTGTTTGTCTTCCCTCTGTTCCCCCTCCCTTGCCTCGTCACTGTTGGGCAGAAACCTGTGCAGTTCCCTCTGGGACCACTGCAAAAGATTTAAGACTACAGGTGTTTGGCGGTAAACCCACTTGGTAGCAGTCTGTACCACACAGATTCACTTGGTAGCTGTGGCTGAGCAGTCAGACTTCCCTCAAGAAGAGTTAGGCAGTATACAGAGTATTCACAATAGGTCAAAGGAACACAGTAGAACAAGTACACACTGACCAGGGCTTGGTGTAAAAGAGATATAATTATTCATTTAAAACCACATCTAGAAAAACACAGGCACTAATAGTAAGAAATTCAAAAACACGGTCACTAAAAGATATACACTCCCTTAGAAGAATATTAGACAAGTCTTAAGTAAAGCCCCACTTATTTTCAGACAGCGGTGAGCGCTTAACGTAGATGGCACTCTAATAATTCGTTTTAAAAGGGAGAGAAAAACAAAGAATAAATTGAAACTGATCCCAACACTTTTTCACGAACACAAGAAGAGAGGAAGGCAAAGTAAAACCGTGAAGTTAGAGTTCAGTAGGCTGGATCCACTTTAAGAGGATCAAACGAAATGTGTCCAAGGTCACACGGTTGCAGTGCACAAAAGTCTTGAAAAGGTTCAAAAAGAGTTGGACCAAAGAAAGGGACCAGTTAGAAGGTCTAGGCGGCCAGCCCAGTCAAGAAGGTTAAGGGGTTATTATTACCTTGTAGCAATCTTTAGAAAGGGAGGCCTGGCGGACACGGTACCTTAAAGTGGTGAGAATACTCCTGCGGGGGCAGTTGTTCCTGCCAGCGGATGCAAGTCGGTGCTTCGTCCGGGGGAAGAGAGGATCTCGTTGGGGAGGAAGACAGGAGTCTGTTGCACTGCCAGGGAAGAAACCAGCCGCAGAGTTTCTCAGGTAAAAGGAGCAGTCCTTTGATTTGCGGTCCAGTGGTAAGTGGCAATCCGGTTGCCGGGGTGCTTGGCATGGGCAATTCGACCACAAGCCGGTCTGGGGTGCGAAGAGAAGAAGGTAAACTGGTTGTGCCCACCAGTCAGGGGAAGAAGCCTCTCCAGCCGGGAGATCTTCTCTGTCGTCGGGAAGTGGTGAGTCGGTTCCGCAGGGCTCCACCGGTGGTGTCGTCATGGTAGGTCGGCTCAGCTTCTCCCTCGTCGGATTCTCAGGTCCTGTGGCGACTTCTGAAGTTCCAGTCCCCAAAGCCCTGCTTTTATGCAGCACACTCCCATTCACTCAGCCTAGCTGTCAATCAAACATACTAAGTGTTGAGCCGGCCAGCTCACCACTTGGGCCAGTCACACAAGAGTGCGACTTGAGTTACCGAGGTAACTCAGTCCAGGGTGCCTAAACCCCCTCCCACCCTCCCTGTGGTACCCAGACATAGTGGCACCACTTTTGGAGGCTTGACTTGGCTTGACTTGGGTTGGAGTCACAGAAGAGAACACAAACGCCATTTTAGAATCAAGTTCTGGCAAAAAATACCAACCGGCGAATTAATATTAAATAAACCGGCGGTATGTTTGAGGCTATGAGAATTAAATAATTAAAGTTGGTAGCCTCGAACAATGGGAAAATCCCATAGGGATATATTCGCGGTCGAATATAAAAAGTAGTATCCACTGCCACCAGCCAGAACTCGATCAGGGGGGACGGAGACGTGCCCCCTCGACTAACAGACCCTGGGGCAATCGAATTGTCCCGACCAGTACGTCCACAATATGATGGTTTGTACTGGTTTCTGTTAATAATTTGGGACTAGTAAAGCCAATGGTGACTTTACATGCCCTGGGAGACAGTAGTCAGTCCCAGGGTATGGAGTCTATGGTGGGGTGTCACTATAACACGCCTGTGTCACTGCAGGGAGGGTGCTGTGTAACACACATAGTAAAAACACATGAGACCCTATGGAGTAAAGGACCCCATAGCCCATAAAACACATTAACAGTCAAAGGAACACCATAAATCATGTCCAAGAGTGGGAGAAAAAAAGTCTCACTCTTGGCAGGAGAAAAAAACAAACTCCAGAAATCCAGCAAAGCTGCTGGGGGACTCACTAGGTTAGGAAATTCAGCCTAAAAAGAGAATTCTCCCTAACAGTCACGCCTTGAAACATATGTGTATAGGCGTGTTATAAATGCCATATCATATCATATATCCTATTATACTAACCTCCTCACAGATATATCTTTGTATGTTAAAAATTAAAAGTGCCTTTGGTTTTTTCGCAACTTATGATCAAAGCAACTTTGTTGTTTAGGAAAAATGTTTCTTTTGTTTTTAGAATTGAATAAATAAATGTTGGGAATACAAGTGTTATAATCATACACAGTATTAAGGTGTTGGTCTATGCCAAAAATGTGGATTTAAGGGAGGAGGTAACCAGTTTACTATTTTTGTGTGTATCTTGGTAATCGTCTCACAATTGTACTGCTCCCCCGACAACAAAAAATAGAGAAGCACCCAATCAAAGACCGCCATATTTCATAGAAGCCAGATTGTGAACAGATTTATATTCTGGCATGGGGAGGTTAGTGGATGAGAATTGGCCACCTATCGTGTGACGCATGACCCAGGGATTCACAGTGCAAACAGAACTGATGTTAATTGCCTGTACAGCATACATCATGGATGTTAGATTGTGAGCAGATTTGTGTTCTGGCAAAAGGATGTTAGCAGATGCTTGAGGATGTGAAATTACTATCTTGATCAAGTGTGATATAACTAAACTAATATTGTGAGCTGTGCGATATGCTGGGAATTTTTTATAAGTATTGGATATTCACTCCACTTCGTGTTGACGGCATATGTAATCCAGAGAGTGAAGACACAGGGATCTTGCTTCCAGGAAAGCTTAAGAGAGTGATGACAACAGGTAGAATTCAGCCCTCCAGATAAGGTGCGCATAGGGGCTTTTTACGCACATAAATCTTGTTAATACAACCCTTTTAATTATTCCTTGCATACAGTTTACACAGGCTATTTATAGCAGCACCCCCATAAATCATGGAGTTTACTATTGACAGCCTGTCAAGCAGCAGCTTTCAAATACACTCTTTACTTTAGAAATCCACACAGTTCCTTGAAAGACGCTACTGGGATAAGTCCTGCTCTGTTTATTTTGTAAACACTCTCCTCTGTTAATCATTATATCAAGATAATACTTTCTGAGTAATGTTGAAGGGAATTTGAGTTTTGTCCACTTTGTTCAACTTCCTGCATTTTGTACGTTTCAGTGTTAACGAATTCTGAAGCATGAACATGTTTATCACATAGCTTTAGGACCCATGTAGTATTGTGTCAAATTAAAATTACCTTAAACTAGGGCTGCATTTTTAAAAATCCTTTTCCTCTGTTGTAATCCGCTTTAATATAGGCAGCTCAGTTGCAGCAGCATGGGTATTTCATGGAAGCACATCAATTGCATTTAATGACTTGGGGCTCTTGATGTCGAAGTTTTAGGAGAGCCTCCCAGCAAGCAGTTGATCGGCATTTGTGAGAAGGAAAGGGTTTTGGTGTTCTATATGAAGATGTGTTTTTTTTAAGTCTTAAGATTGCATGTGTTTGTGTGCATGCACATTCATGAAAGGGCACTGCACTTAGTGTGTTGTGTTAGAGAGCAATGAATAGCTGGGTATGTGGTTTGGACTTTACTTTAACTCCCTTTCTGACCACCCACCCACCCACCACAAGCCAGTATAATGGATGCAGGTAGAATCAGTGCTGTATATATTTTCAGTGGCACAGATTGTACCAGTACCTCTCAACAGGACTGCTGTATATTCAGGCAAAGTAGCCTGATTTATCCGCAGAGCTGCTATGCACATGTCATGGCACAATGCCAATTATTCACAGCAGGGCCGATTGCATCATGCCCACGTTTCTTAGCAGGACTGCTATATTTTGGGACTGTACCTTCATTTCTTAACAGAGCTGCTGTAATGACGAAGCACGAACATGTGTTGTCCTTTTCTGCAGTGAAGTACTGAGCAAGAACAGTCTGACCTGTTTCCACCGGTATCGCTACAAAATATTGAACACCATTACTGCAAGGTAGAAATAATTGCATGGAAAACCACACATTCTCCCTAAAAAGAGATGAGGCTTTTGGGTAAGGGTATTTAATATAGTAGGGGATGTGGCTGGGTTGGGAGGACTGCCGGGGGTGGAGGGGTTCCCCACCTTAAAAATACAGAAAATGTATTGTTTTATATGCAAGATTTTCCACCTCACAGTAAAAGATATGTTAGATCCTTCCCACCAATCTCCTGATCTGGTGTGATGCACTCTGGCGAACAGTTTGAGAAGATGGCACTGCTGTCCTATACTTTAATCCCTCCTACTCAGTCTTGCACTTTTAAAAAACCTTTGTTTCTCCCATGTCAGATGACTGAGTCCCACTGCCAAATATCTAGCACATTTCAAAGCTTCATTATGAATCTCTTAACTCATGTAGGATACTCTAAAGAGGCTGAGAGCTTTGGAGAAGCCAGTTATGTCAGGCAGGTCTCACATGGCACTGCCAGTGCCATAACCCTATGTGCCTTTCCGAGTGAACAGCCTGTTGAGAAAGGTAGCTCAGTGAGGCAATAATCCTGCTATAGAGATCATTGTGTAACGCATTAGTTCATCTCCTGTCGATAGGTGAGTTAATGCATCAGCATCTGAGGTATGTGTTTAAGATGCAGGTAACATTCAATTGTAACAGAGCTGACAGCTTTTGACTTATCAAAAGGACTACTGTCATGATCTCTGCTTCCAAAAGGTTAGGGTTTTCCCAACTCCCTTGGAAGCAGATCCATAACCCAGGTTCCGAGTGCCAACCAGTCCCAATTGGGACCTTTTGGACCCAGTCCTGGCGCCAGTGGCACCAGGCTCATAAATATGCCCAGTCCCAGCGCTGGAAGCGCCGGGCTCATAATGCTTGGGTGGACTTACCTGCAGCAGACCATGCTGCTTACTTGCCTGCCAGTTGAGCCTCTGATCCTCTTCTGTTTGGAACTACTTTTCCTGTTGGGTGGGGCTGGAGCCACTCCCTAGATTTAGAACACTGGAACTCTTCTGGAAGGCAGGAACTCTTTTCTTACCAGGAACTCTTTTCTTACTTAGGCGTGGCTGTGGAAGGAGACACCTAAGCACTACAGGAGGCTATTTAAACCACACCCGGTGGATGAATCTTGCTTTGCGTTATTCTGCACCCTCTGCAGCAGGACGCTCATCGTGTCTTCTGCATCCAGTCCTGGGCCTAAGGAAAAAGGCTTACCATCCTGAATCCAGTCTTCAGCAACACCTATAAAGACAAGAAAGAACAGGTTAGCATTCCGGCATCTGAAAGGCAAAGGCTTACCTACTCTTCGTGCGCTCCGGAGGTCTTCACACTGCATTCCGGCATCTGAAAGGCAAAGGCTTACCTATTCTTCGTGCGCTCCGGAGGTCTTCATACTGCATTCCGGCATCTGAAAGACAAAAGCTTACCAACTCTTCGCACGCTCCGGAGGCCTTCGGCGCTGCATCTGCATCTGAAAGACAAAACAAGGTGCGTTTAAAGACATTGGGGAACTTTAATACTCACGTGCCATTACTCCTTTCCACATCTAATCCAGTGGGTATTCCGGCACCCTGCAGCCGCCCCGAACTCGTACCTGCAAAATAAAAAGACAGTTAGAGCGCATCGTGAAGCAGGCAACAAGCGCTTACTCACGTGCTTCCAGGCGCTCCTATTCATCACACGGGCTCCATCTTCAACTCACTTCAGCCCGTCATCCGCCATCGCCGGAACCCTGCAAAACAAGAGACATCATTACTAAAGACTTTAAAAAGACATTTGAATGACTCGAAACTTACCGTTCGTGCAGTAAACGACGGACAGCAGTCCTCTGAAGTCAAGAGGCCTGCGCTACCTATCCAGTGAAGAAACTGGCTACAGCACCCTGCCCCGAGGCAGATGGAGAGCTCGGCATTCACTTACCTAAGGTGAGAGCGTTAACCTTTGGGGGTCTACAGGAGAGGAGAAGAGGAAAGAGATAGGGACACCCCAATAACCCCAGCTCATTAACCCCATATTCTCTATCTGCAGACATCTTACTCTACACGTCAGGCATACAGTGCACAGAGGTCCAGCCCAAAGAGCCAACTGGGTGCTACACATCACCTTTGAAGATACGGTAGTCGCCCAGTCAAGACCGGCGCCTCTGCGAGAATCAGGTGAGCGTTACAACTACAAAATGTTCAGTGATTCAGAACACACACATTTCATCAGGGATGCTATACCTTTAATGACTCAGAACACATATCTCATCAAGGTTGCTATAGCTGTAATGGCTCAGAACACACATCTCTCATCAGGACTACTATACCCTTAATGGCTCAGAAGTAGAACAGACCCATCCCATGAGGGCTGCTATACTTGTAATGGCTGAGCACAGACACATTTCATCTAAGCGGCTATACCTGTAATGACTCAGAAGAAGCACATCCCATGAGGGCTGCTAATGTTGTAATTGCTCAGACCACACACATCTCGTAAGGGCTGCTAGACCTGTAATGGCTCTGAACATGCATATCCCATGAGGGCTGTTATTCTTGTAATAGCTCAAAATACACATCTCATCTAGGCTCTTATTGTTGTAATGACATACAGTGCTGATAAACCATCTGCATTCAAGTAAGTGCTGAATCTGGTAAGACAAACCTCTCACTTCATAATTCCCAGCATGATGGCCAAAAGAAGGTTTGCACACATCTAAAAAGTAGCACTGTGAGATACCTAAAGGTATCTCACTCGCTAGTCCCCGGAATCAGTCATCCAGGTGGCCAGGACACAGACATCGCTTTTGGATCCAGGTCCTGGGGGATACAAGGGGGACCAGTGCAGGAGGATCACCTGGATGAGGGTTCTTCGTGGAGTGGAAGTGGGACACCAGAGGGTGAGACGCAGTATCCCCTTCCTTGTAACACCTTTTCCCCAATCTACCAGGTAGGATACCAAGGAACTCAACTCCTCCCACCCCCTTTCCCCGACACAAATACTTTCTCACACAAGGACACAGCAGTTCAAAGATGGAAGTTCCATACATAGAGAAAGACGGCGAGACCAGAGAGAGTGTGCCTTGGAAAGTAAGAAACCGAAGAACAGAAACTAAGGCTGATCAAACCTGCACAGTGTGTCGGAGGTACCCGGGGCTTTCCTTCATTGATAACCAAGGCAGGGAGGAGCGATTGCCGCCATGGTACTGCCCTTGGCTCCTACAACAAAGTGCATCAGAAAAGACAGCACAGCCAGTGAGTTGGAGAGACTGATACCAAAGCAGCTTGTGTTTTGAACCAAGGTTGCAAGCGCCACATTGTTCAAAGAGAACAGTGTTAGAGGCATTTGCAAAGAGTGCCATGGGTATAATTGGAAACCAAAAGGAGTGGTTGAACTTTATAATTAAACTTTAGGAGAAAAGATACCATACACAGAATGGTCCGGCGTCATGTGGGTACTCATTCGAAAGTCTCTGTTAGGTATCCAACTGATGCTGAGTGTTAGGAAAAGGAATACTGAGATGGAAGTGGTCATGCAACAGGTCTTGCTAAATCCCATGCACATTCGAAAGTCTTTGGTAGTTTAATGTACAACACAATTATCCAAGCCCGGCTGAGGGAGACTGACTGACTGAGTGAGTGAGTGAAAGGGATCTGGGCCCGGCTGAGGGGGATCCGGGGTGAACCATGAGTCACGTGAGAAAGAATTATCTGAACATAGTTTGAAAGAGATCAGAGTCCGGAAGAGGGTGATTCAAAGTTGAATGTTTTTTGTTTTGAAAAGGATCTGAGCACGGCTGAAGGGGATCCAGGGTGAACACCCAAATTGAGTGCTGGGAAAGGAACGTTTTTGTGTTGTTTTTGTATACCAGGCCCTCTGAGTCAAGAGACTTGCAAGAAGTAAAGAGGCTTGGACACTGAAGGTCTTGAACTGTATCCTTGTGCCCCAGAAGTAAGAGTGTATGCTTTGCTCGAGTGAACCGCCATCTCCTGTGCTGAAAACAACTCCCCAAAAAAACATGCAATGCCGTTATATTATTTAGAAACCAAAACCAACCCAATACATATATAACATAACTAAAATAACATAAAGGTCAATTAGGACCACTATAATTAGGTCAATTAAGACAAAAGGTCAATTGTAAATGGTCAATTTGGGTAATAACTTTTTAGCTTTTAATATTTATTGGTGCTATGTCAAAAGACAAAAAGGAGACAAAGAGCAACTCTGCACCTAAACAATGCAGGAGAACAAAGTGGCGGTTGGGGTGTCCGAGAGCGCAGAGAATATATTAGACAATCCAAAACAGGAATTCAAGCAACAGGAAGAGAGACCAATGAGCTACATAAGATAGCAACAATGAAAGTGAGAAGGCATAGAGGTAAATAATAAGGACACACACACAGAATAGGAGTGAGGGACTGAAGCAGAGCAAAAGAGGCATATAGAGACAGTAAAATAAGAAAACACAGATAAACAGCAAATGGGGAGCGCTGAAAATAGAAACGCCGGACTAGAGTAAGGCAGGCCAATAACATAAGAGGCAGTGCAAGAAATATATTCAAAAGGAGTAGCAACCACAACAGAGAGAATGAAAAAACAGATATAGCTAGAGTAATGACATGAGAGAGGAAGAGGAGTTATATCACCTGATACACAAGATATATGAGGGAAATGGCAATAATAGAATGCACAAAGGGGAGAGGCAGAGTGACAGAGCAACAGACCGCAAAACGTGGCATAACAACACTTAAGGGTAAGAGGCAGCGCATCAGAAGGTAAGAGACGGGGTAAACGGAGTAGCAAAGGGAAGGAGAGATGAAGCAAAAACATGAAGTGTCTGTCAAGCAGGTAGTGCCAGGTAGCAACAGTAGGCCCAAGAGGCAGAGAAGTGATGCTGGTAGAGCAAGGGACTTCATTTATGATGTAACTAACTGGCATCTGTAGTAGTTCTTAATAGACTTTGTGTCAAGTATAATCAAGATGAAGCTGATTACGTTTTTTACACACATGTTTTGTTTTCGAACACAGTTTTAATTTTACACACAAATTGGATAGGTGTCAGACACTTTTTTACTCTCTTGCACATGAGGAAACTCCTTTTTACTCTCTTGAAATTGGATTTACTCTTAAAATTGGGAGTAAAATACTCTCATGCCAAACTCCTATCTGGAGCACTTACGGTATTTGGGAATTATGTTTCATGTGGGCTTCAATCAAATAATTGGCAGTGGGTCCTGTTAGCGTTTCACTCCGCATGGTGATAGCTATGAGGCTCATTGAGCTATTGGAGGCAGAACCCAGTCGAGTTCTGATTATGGACACAACAATACTGATCAAAACACTGTCGCAATGAACAGTTGGCACGCTGTACAGCTGCCTTGCAAATGAGCATTGCCTTGGTAACGGCGGAGGCATGCGGCTGACTTGCGAAATGATGGAAAGAGAAGGCAAATGCGATGTCTCAAAGCCCATAGGGGCCCTAACCATAAAAATAGTGTAAGGTATATCACCTTAGTTATCTTTTGGTCCGTTCTGGACAAATAAGGGGAGGTTGAGGAAAACTTGGGGGTTGTTGGCATGTAATTACCCTAAGACCCACATTTATGAATATGCTATGAATGCAAGCAAGCGTTAAAGGTGAAGGGTTGTATATGAGGGAGTATGAAGAATTGTTGAGCAAGTTAGTATAGGTACACGCATTCATAAAAACTAGATCAAGCGTGCCGCCACACGTGGGGTGCGACAGCCCTTCATCTCTAAGGGCTGTTGCCTTGACAGCATCTTGATGCGGGCACGGGGCACACGACCGGTTCTCATCTTTGATGCGACGTTGTTGGTGTGTTCAAACACATAGCAGAAAACAGTAAGTAGATCAATATTGGAGCCGCTTGAGGCTCAATTGCATAATACTAATCCACGCGAGGTCGGCCGGCGCTGATGGCTGTGCTTGCTCACACAGGTCGCTGATGAAAAGTTCTGTAACCGCCTTAGTATCATGACATGGCATGATTCCAGTTTTTATTTTTATTTTGCTTCTAGGTAAAGGGAAATGGAGTGATGTGAACATTTACTAGTGGTCAGTGAGGTGTAACACATTAGGGATGAAAGGATTTAATTGTATATTCTTTGAATAATGATAAGGATACTGTAAGGTGGTTATTATTATTTTGTCTTTTAGGACATTGTAAAAACATGATTAATAACACAGCATTGAATAGCGATTTAGCCTCTGAAGAAGGATACATTGGTATCCGAAACGCGTCAGGCACCTAAGACTGTGTCAAAGAACATTCATTACACTTTCCAGCTAGAGAGTGATGGCTATACAGATATGAGTCACAAAAATCTTATGTGTTACAATATACATATGCTAAAGATGTTTAAGATTGTGATGACACCAAATATGTTCTACAATTGAAAAATTGATTGCAAGTCGGAACTTGATGTACAACGAAAAGTATATGCTGAATCTTGTCTGAATTTAGGGTGGATTTTGTGCAGTAAATAACAGAATCAGAATTTCAAAATGATTCTGAGGGAGTGAATCGGTTTGAGAATGTTTGATTATTTTAAATATATAGGAAGAGGGCATTCCTCCTCGAATAGAGTGCACCAGGGTTAACTGTTGGCAACAACAGGTTTATTTGGTTAGGCGAGTAGACCAGGAAAGAAAAAGTTGAATGAAGGAAATGTGGTTGTGGCAAAAAGGTGTTTTGGAGAGACAGTGGGCCTCATTAAGAGTCTGGCATCAAAAATCCGGTGTTACCGTGATGGCGGTCCTACCGGGTCCGCCACCGCTTGGTGCCGTAAACAAGGTAGGATTTCGTATGGATTGTCGGCCGCACGCATCCCTTATGTGCAGAACTGGTGAGGCCGTCATCACGGTTTCACCAGTGTAGACGGATCTACCGTCAACAATGTTGGCGGTGCATCCGCCACCGCCGCGTGCATGCCAGACGTAGCAGCACCGCATACGCAGAGCCGGAAACACCATAACCGGAAATAACATGATCGCCAGAACCAGAAAGAGGCCGGCGGCCATTACAAAAATCACAATCCACTGCAATCTCCCTGTACCAGAAGCCATCCAGCCTCAGTGAGTGGCCCAACACATACAGGGACATGACATAAAGGATTCCCCAAACCCTCCAGCGGAAGCCACTCTTCAGTGAGGTAGAGCTCACCATGCTGGTGGAGCACATAGTGGCCAATGCAGGGGAGCTTTTCTCTGCAGACCGCAGCTCCGGCCCAAGGGTATATGGGCAGAAGCAGCCTAGAAGGTGACGGCTGTAGGTGTGACAGCACAGAGTGTAAAAGGCTGCCACAAGCGATGGGATAAGCTCTGGCTAAGTGTGCAGAACCTTCTGGCTGCCCACCAGAGGAAATGCTCATCCACACGTGGTGGACCCACCCTCACCCCTGAAGCTGCTTCCATGAGAGGATAAGTGCAGCAGTGTGCTGCATCTGGAGTGCATCGAGGAAGTTGGTGCAGCAGAGGCAGGAGCTGGGACACCTGTCGAGGCTGGTGAGTAAAGAAAGTGCACAAATATAAAGCTCACTCAAGCAAATCCTGCCCCCCCCCGTACCATCAATTCACATAAAGGCCCATAGCACTGTCCACATCACCCCGACCACACCCAGTACTCCCATGCCCCCCTCACTAAATACAGTGCAAAGCAAGTCACGTGCCCTGCCCCCAAGTATGACACATAGACAACCACATGACAATGCACCACATATGACTGTGTGTGAACTGATACTATGGTGTGTGTAAGTAGACTGCCACACATGTGACAGGTCCAGCAAACACATAAGAAAGGCCCATTACAGTGGCTGCCAGGGCTGCAGCTGCCAATATGCCTGTCTGTGGCAGGGGCTGTGGTCCTGGCATGCTGAGTTGCCATGTAATCACTGCCACCGTCAAAAACATTGACACTGCACATGCCTACCCACCCAAATGGGACTGTATTGGACTCAATGTGAATCAAGAGCATCCTACCACCTGACTTCCTGGGCGCTGGACTTGGATGATCTGAGTTGCACTGTTAAGTCAGCATGTGTACCTTTGTAATGGCTCCAGTAGCAAGGTGCCGGTAGCACTGGCATGGTCAATACAGGACCCATAATGAGGCACAGTGTCACCTGCACACTGCAGCACACACACACATGCAGGAACACCCATATACCGCTGCATGTACAGCATGGCTATGGCATAGTCCACGCACTCAGGCACCCCCCCCCAACCTTTGCAATATATCCCAAATATCTGCACACGGGCAGACACTCATGGCACTACCCACAGCCCAATATTGGTGTACATGTGAGCTTACCCAGCACAGCTGTGTCACATGTGCCGTCTGCACAGTGCCTGCAGCTGAGTCAATGCAACCCATGCATGAGATAGACATACCATCCATCAATGCCTGCACCCACAATGTAATGTAGCTTGATGACCATGTTTCATGTAATTGTACAATACTCATCCAGTCAGTCCCCTAACAGCTTTCATTCACCCACAGGAACATCATATGACACAGATGGCGGTCAAGCAGGAACATCAAGGGACTGCGGACGTGCAAGGCCCACAGCACAACGTCCCTCAACCTCTGCTGCAAGCACCTCGGCCATTAGGGCAGTTACAACCACTATGTTACACCACGCAGAGGCGGACGACACCCCTGCTGCCCCTGTGATACAGGCATCCACATTTGCATTTCCAATGGGACGTGCAGCACTACCACCCCACCAGGCCGAGTCTCATGGCACAGAGAGCAGTGCTGAGGATGTGGCTGTTGAGGCAGGTGGCAACAGTGTCGAGGACAACAGTGGCGAGGACACTGAGCACATCCCAGATGTACTGGGCACATTCATCCCCCATGTGCCCCCGAAGTTCCATGCGCTCGCCCAACCCATCACTCCAGGAGCGCAATGCACATCTCCAACGGATGGAGGAGCGTGTGGACACACTAACCACACTGGTGCAGCAGCACTTGGAGGAGTCACGGCTACAGTTGGTGGGCAACCAGGCTATTGGGTGCTGGGTTGCCCGTGCCCTTGGGCGTGAGGCCTGTGCCACTGTCCTCATGTCACAGAGGGTCCACGAGGGTAACAGTGTCCAATCTAACATTGCCAAAACAATGGCACTGGCCCTGCTGGCCATTGTGTCACGCCTACCGCCTCAAAACACCCCAATGCCCTCCACCAGCACCACGCCTACTAGCTCCCAGGCAGGAAGCCCCAGGAGAAGGTCAATGTGCCTGTCTGGCTCAGCTCAGAGGGACAAATATGCCGCCAAGTGTGGCAGGAAGTAGTGCTGCATCATCAACACTTGTTCCACGTGTTGCTATTTTGGGCCTGGGAGGTGGAAGGGTACGTTTGGGAGGAAGAGGGGTGGTCCATAGTTGGGATAGGTAGTTGGGGCCTGGGAGGTGGAATGGTACGTTTGGGGGAAGTGGGGTGCATAGTTGGGATAGGTAGTTGGGGCCTGGGTGGTGGGAAGGAGAGGGGTGTCCATAGTTGGGATAGGTAGTTGAGGCCTGGGAGGTGGGAGGATACATTTGGGAGGGTGTTGGTGTTGCACCTGTTTTCTTTTGTCTTCATATTACACTGGGTTGTGCATCTGAATGACGAGTGCACATTATTCTTCTGTGTGTGTATCAATTATTTAATGAAAGTGTTACAAATTACGTGCTCCATGTGCTTTTATTTATTTTATTTATTGCATTTGATTACACGCCCAAACCCTTAGGTGTCACGGCGTAGGTTACATACATCATAGCCATCTTAAGCAGTTAAAAATAACTTGTGTGTCTTAAGCAGTTACATACTTCTTAGGCGTCATGAACAATTTACATCAGACTTGGGAAACCTAGGCAGTATCATAGGTATGAAGAGGACAGGTGGGTTCCTCCAAATAAAAGGGAGGTGCATGAGGGTTTGGCAGTATATAGAATGGGAAGACAAGCTGAGTTGCACTTACGCTGTTAGTATTTGTTAAACAACCAGGTTTTCAGTTGTTTCTTGAAAATTGGGAAGGAAGTTTCGTTGCTGAGGTAGGTGGGAAGCGAGCGCCAGATGCACGGGGCTCCTATGGGGAAGCTGGCGTTGCCTGCTCTGGAGGTAGTGAAGTGTAGTCTGGTTATATTTTTTTTGAGGTACCTAACAGTAGAAACAGTAGAAATGTGCAGTAGTCTATCTTTGTTAAGATAAGGGCTCTGGCAAGTGTCAGGCAGTTTTCGGTGGAGAGGAGAGGCCAGCTTAGTGTGACGAGTTTGGCTGTATATGCCGTGGAGGAGGCATGAGCGCTAATATGATTATTCATGCTGAGATTGGAGTCAAGGTGTACTCCTAGGGTTTTGACTTTGTGAGATACTGTGATGGGGGTGCCGTCTATCACTATGGATGTGTAGTCAGGGTGGAGTTTGCGGAGTCTGGCTGGGTAGCCGACTTTGAGGGTCTCCGTTTTTTTCTCCGTTCAGAAAGAGACTATTGTTAGCCATCCAGTTTTGGATGAGGGAGTAGATTTTGTTAATGCAAACCGTGTCATGTTCGAGGTTACCTGTGATGGGAATAAGTATTTGAGTGTCATCGGCAAAGTTTGTGTAAATTACTCCCATAGTATCGAGTGCCGCGAAGAGTAATTTCGTGTAGGCGTTGTAAAGCGTAGGGGAGAAACTGGAACCTTGCGGCACTCCCAAGCTTACAGGGATGGGATCAGCTGCTTCTTCCCCTAGGGTGACTCTTGAGGTGCGGTCAGAAAGGAAGGATTTTATCCATGTAGTGGCCTTCTTGGAGAAGTTGACGTTGGTGGATAGGATTAGGCATAATTTGTCTTGGTCAACTAAATCAAACGCCGCAGAGAGGTCTAGGAGTAGAAGGATTCACAGTTTACCAGAATCAGTACTGTGACTAGGGTGGAATCCTGATTGTCTATCCCCTAGCAAGTGGTTCTGTTCTTTGTGGGTTTTTACTTGGGTGTATGCTATTTTGTCAATGATTTTGAGGAGAAATGGCACTGTTGTTATGGGCCTGTAATTCGTGGTGATTGCTGGGTCTATTGAGTGTTTTTTGAGTAGGGGTGTGACCCATGCTACTTTAATGGATGCTGGTATTTCACTAGAATTGATGGACTCGTTAACAAATTTGGTTATGATAGGTGCTAGTGTGGTGGCACAGTCTTTAACTACTTTAGCAGGAAAATTGTCGCCTTTGCAGTTAGAGGGCTTGAGAGATGCTATTGTTTTAAAGACCTGATCATTGGTCATTTGAGCGAAATGGAATTCGGGTACACCAGACCTTGTGATAATGCCTGAAGGGTGGGATGGATTGGCTGTGAACTGGAGGAGCTTTTTTTGCGAGGCTATTTTGCTTTGGAGTGTATTAACTTTAGAGGATAGAGCATCCTGAATGGTGGTACACCAGGCTTTGCTGGTATTAATGGGGCTGGTGGGTAGGATGGGGGATTGTAGTTCTCTAATAATAGCGAATAATTCTTTTGTGTTGGAGGCCGCGTTAGAGATACGATTATTGAACGATTCAGCTTTGTGAGAGAGTACACTGAGTTTATACACTTTGGATAGTTGTTGCAGTTTGGCTTGCAGTTCTGGAGAGAGTTTATTTCTGGATAAGTGTTCTAGGGCTCTTTTTTCCCTTCTAAGTTCTATAAGTTCATCATTGAACCAAGGAGAGCTGTGTTTAGGTTTGGGCAATTTAGTTTTGAAAGGGGGTACTTCATCTATCGCGGATTTTAAGCATTGGTGGTAGTGATCCGAGATGCTCTCTTTATTAATACTGTCTAGTGGTTTGCCGTTTAGCAGGTCATTAAGCAGCGGATTTAGGTTCTCAGTGGTGAGTTTGTGTGCATTTCTGGCCTGAATGGGTGCTGCGCTACATGTTTTAGCTATTGGGTCTGTGTCTAGGTTTATGTTAAATTTGATTAGGCAGTGGTCGGTCCATTGCATCTTGAGGATGTCTACTATGGTTACTGCGGTATTCAAGGTATTTAATCGATAATTCTGCCTTTGGAGTGGGTGGGGGTATTCACAATTTTGGGAGAATTGCATCTACCGGAATGCCTTGTGGCAGGCTGTTGCTTTGCTGTCCATGGGGTCATTATAGCCTAGATTGAGGTCTCCTAGAAGAATGTACTTGGTTTTTAGTTTGAGCAAGGTTGTAATTAGTAGAGGTAAGTCTATGTCTGGATTGTTTGAGGACCTCGGTGCTCTGTATACTATTAGGAAGTTAATTGTTATTTTAGGGCTGACGACTAGCTTGAGAGCGAGGGCTTCGTAGCCAGTAAGTGATTCCATTTTACATTCCTTAAATTGTAGTGATATTTTGTGGATAATGGTCACTCCTCCATCTAAGCGATCTGCTCTGAGGAGGGTGTACTCTGAAGGGACAGCTAGCGCGATCTGTGGGCCTGAGGCAATATGTAGCCATGTTTCGGTGAGCACTAAGAAGTCAAGTATGAGTTCTAGTATGCAATCGTGTTTATCGATTGCGTGTGCACCAAGGGATGTGACATTTAGTAGGTCTCCTAATAGAGGCTGACTGGATTTGGGCGAGCTCGATGGCAAGGTCAGATGGGTCTGAGGGAGTGTCGCTGTGGTGTTAAGTAAGTTTAGCTGGGTCTCATTAGGAGTGCTAGTCCGATGAGAGCCGATGTCGGGGATCTCTTGAGTCACATGAGATTTGGACTTCGTAGTGGCGTTGCGACAAGGAGGTGAATGATGGTTTTTGATGTAGAGGTGTTGGTGATGGGTGCGTACTGAGAGTCTATTATTTCTTTTAGATACAGCGATGGGTCTTGTTTGGACTATATTGAGTGTGGTTCTGGTGGAGAGGCGTGTGTGGCGTGTTCTGCCTAGTAATGGCAGGGTTTGGATGTGGGTATGAAGTGTGGTCGGGAAGGCTGGAGTGCCGGGAAGGAATGGCATGTGGCAGGGCAAGGAGTGGTGTCTGGGGCAGTGGACCCGGGACGAGCCTGTCTTGAGGAAGATATATGTACCTTTAGAGCAGACCGTGTTGTCGATAGGCGTTACTGCTGGGTGACCAGGAGTAGTAATGCCGGGTCTGGTGTTATTGGCACAGGCGGGCATAATTTGGTGAAATGAGGCACTATATAGTAGGAGGAAGAAGCTGAGGATAGAGAGAATTGTGTGGATTGGGGTTGGGGCTCTAGGGTGTGGGCGCCCAGACCTATTACTAGGTGGCTCGTTAGCCTGGGGGGGTGTACACCAACGCAGCGCAAGGCGTGTGTTTGCATTAGGGCGAGCGCACTGGCAAAGTGCATGGGGTGCTAAAGAGACGCACTATTAGCGCAGTGTGGGTAGCAGGTGGTTACAGTGGCGTGCTGGTGTGGAGGTACTGATGATTAGGGTGAATAAGGTGTGGGCAGGGAGCAAAGTAGGTAGCAAAGCGAGCCATGGAACTGGAGATACAGTGTAGTAGTTGGCGCGGCAGCGGGCTACCAATGTGGGCGTTGGGCCAGAGAGTACTTATGCAGATAGATAGGCTAATTCAGAATTAGGCAGTGGACCATAGAACACCATGCAACTAGGCTAATTCAAAAATTGAATAGCTGGCCAGAGAACATCAAAAAACTGGGCTAATTCAAAATTAGGCAGTGGGCCACTGAACACCATACACATTGGCTAATTCAAAAATTGAATAGAAGGCCAGTGAACATCATAAAGATAGGCTAATTCGAAATTAGGCAGTGGGCCATAGGGCACGATACAGTAGTTTAAATCGGTAGTAATGGGTCAGTGAGCACTTTTACATGCAATAAGGCTAATGCAATTTTGAACGTTTAGGCATCTAGATGTGGTAATACAACATTGAGTGTTATTCCGACAAAGGAGCAGTGGATGCTGAACGCAATCATGGGCGACTAGCTATGAACTAGGTTCAGGTTGGGCAGTAAAACAGTCGACATGTAAGCAGGGGGTGAATATAACATTCTAGTCGGGTGTTAGGCAACGTAAGTAGGTCTGCATTGAGTAATAGCTCGTAGCAGTGATGTCAGGTGTTTGCTTCCGTTGTGATAAGGCAACTGCAATCATATAAGCATTTTGGTGGCAAAGCGGATATAATAAGCAATCGTATAAGCATTTTGGTAGCAATACGGATAAAAGTACTTTGTTGAAATGGCTTAAGGTAGAGCTGCAGACATTTTCAGCAACCGAGTCAGGATTCGAGAACGCCGTAGAACGCAGAGTAGGTGGTGCGGATTGAAGAGGTATTGCTACGAATACCTTTGTGCAGTGTCGTGGCTCACGGCAGTTGTGCGATGGTGAAATGCGCTAAATGAGCGGCAGGCGTTGCTTACTAGCGAATCAGATGGAGCGATGTGCGATAATGCGCATAAGCACACGCGAGGTCAAGCAAAGTATAAGGCACGTACATCACGACAAGTACAAGGTACGGGTGGGCTGGGTGCATAGGATTGGGGGGGATTGCTCCAAACAAATTGTGAATCGGTGCTAACCGTGCATGTTGACCATCCATGGCATCCTGCCTGGGTCACACCCCCATCCCATCATTGTCGTCATCCCCATCCTCCTCATCTGCTGGGTCCATGTCCGGGGGCAGTGCAATGTTCCGTCAAATACACATATTGTGCATCATGGCACATGCAGGACAGTTTTGTCAACCTTTATGGGGCTATAAATTCATCCCACGCTTGATCTACTGGGGCAGCGGTACTTGGCCTTGAGCAATTCAAAAGTCTGTCCTATGATGCCCCGTGTACGGATGTGTGCCCGGTTGTAGGACTCCTCATGCCTGTTCCGTGGTCGTCTAACGGGTGTCATCAGCCATGGCGTGAGGGGGTATCCGGCATCACCTGCATGGGAGTGACAGAAAGGTGATTGGATGTTTGTGATGGAACTTTGTTTTCAGTGATGATAGCATGTACACATTCTCAGGATTTTGTTAGCACACAACATAGTACAAGCCATAGATTACCCTATGCATTTTGCTAATTTTGATTTTCATAAACTTTTCTATATTCCAAACTTTGGTCACTCGTTCCTAATGAGACTCTTTGCTCAATGTGTGCAGTCATGATATGGCCTTGAATTCTACAACATGTCTTATTCCTTTCAATGTACACAATGGTGTGTTTCTGCTACTTTCTCACTGGTTGCAATACTCCATTGCATAGTGTGCCACTCCATGGTTAGGGCGTATTTCCATTAGACGGTAAATGGATTCCTGTCGCATGGAACAATGTCATAGACCTCATGCAGCGGTAAGCTGGGTGCACTCTAGTGAGTGCCTATTTACCTATTTAAACCCCCGCCCACCACTACACAGGGCTCAAGCATTGGTCATTCTACTCACCCAACAGCCAGGTGCACTCTGGTGAGTGCCTATGTACCCCCCAGATCCCACTACACAGGGTTCAAGCATTGGTCATTCTTCTCACCCAACAGCCAGGTGCTCTCTCCGATGTGCCATGTACCCTAGCAACGTGGAGTTCTGCAAGACCATTGAGTCGTGTGTCGATCCAGGAAAATGTGCACAGCAATGGTTGATGAGGTGTTCATCATCACAGACCATCTGCACTTTGAGGGAGTGGAATTGTTTGTGATTTCTATACACTACCTGAATGGCATGTCTGGCAACCAACTCCGCATGGGTGCAATCTAACACACCAATGCAATTGATCATGTCTTGAAGGGCATGGAAGTCCACTTTTGTGGCATTAACCTGTGCAGGGATTCGGGGTAGGACAATGTGGTCTGCCGCATGGCGCAGCAGTGCATCCAGTACCTGGAACAAAATCCTGGGAAAACAGGGTTGTGACAGGCCGTGCAGCTCACCCACGGTGTGCTGGTATGTGCCGGTTGCAAGGAAGTGCAGTTTCAGCAAGGGTGGAATAGCAGTCCGTGTGTTTATCATGCTGCTGATGTCGTCATTAATGAGGGTGACTTGATATTATGGTCCCCCTGTCAAGCCTGTACAAGGTGTGGATTTGGCTTGGGGTCAGGTTCCAGGGTGAGGCCCTGATACAGGGTATTGGTGGCTGCCTGCGGGTTGCTACCTGCTGCACATTGATGTTCGGCATGGCCAACTGGTTCCTCATTTGCCTCCTGCACTTATGCCACCTCCTCTGCCTCTCTGCTGCTTCATCCTCAATAGCTCCTTGCAGGTTCTGCAGCCCAATTGCTGCTACATCGACTGCCAGCATGGTTGTGTTGGGAGGTGGGTTGGGTGTGGATGGGGTCCTTTTGTAAATTACCAGTGGTAAATTGTGTGCAGCTGGGCTAATTTACTACACCTGTGGCCTGTTGCTGCTCACCTGCTGCTGTTTTACGTCTGGTCCACAGAGCTGGTATTACAGGCGTGGTGGTCACAGTGCCACTGCCATTTTTATGGCAGTGTTTCCGTGTTGGCGGAACTCCGAATGTGCCCGTACTACTGCTGTGAGGGTACTTCGGGGACATCCGGCGACGCGTTCCGCTGTTTACGGTCAGAGTGCTACCGATTGCTGTAGCACCGTGGGGCTCACTTTGCAGTGACAGTGTTTCTGCACTTATGACTCGGAATGTGACAGTCCGGTAAACTGTGCTGGTACGGTGGTACCAACGCCTCTATTTCCGGACCAGTGTACTTGTAATGAGGCCCATTGATAACTATATCATTTATGAAGTGCTGCCTCTTCAAAAGTAATGGTTGTGCTATCCTGGCAAAAGCATACCAGGGGAAGAATAGTTGTGATGAGTTAAGAGTTTGTTTGAAACCTGAGAAATACATTTTTATGTGAAGGAAAACAATTTCCTTGGTTTATGAATTAGTGCTTATGAAAGAGACATTGGCCTTATAGAGAAGGATATTGTGGAGGAGAGCTACTGGTTTAGTTTGGAACAAGTGTTTATGGAAAAGACCTTTGTTTTGCCTGGTGGAAAGGCTCAGAGGATGGAAAAGACATGTTTGTGATGAATTGAACAGATCCTTGTTCAAGCAGAACTTTCCCAAGGGTATTCCTGAATTGATCCAGGGGAAGGGAGCCCAAACCTGGTCACAAGGAGTACTTTCTAAAAGCTATAAATTTGAACATGTGCACTGGTTTGATGAACTGAAGATGGCCAAATATTCCTTATACATAACAAGGCTGCAAAGGAACTCGCCCCTTCATCACATCCCTTATTAATGCTTCATTCAAATCCAGCAATATACCAATTACGCTGATGACACCCAAATACTAATTCCTATCACTCGTGACTATGCCACAGACAGCAAAATATTCAATGACATCTACCCCATTATACAAACCTGGATGGCTAATGATGATAAGACAGAGCAGCTCTTCCTTGGATCCCCTGCTAACCGGAACAAACTAGATGAACAATTCACCTCCTTCAACATTGATGGAAACATAATCAAAATCTCTAAGGATGTAAAAACCTTAGGCATTTACATTGACTCTGCTCTCTCTTTAACAAGACAAACCAACGCTATTGCTTCCTCTTCTGCCTATTCCTGCTAAATTATCACTGCTTGGAGACCATTCATAACCACAGCAGATTGCATCATAATAGCTAGGGCCTTAGTCCTCTAAAAACTTGACTATTGTAATGCACTATATCTTGGCACCACTCAACGGAACCTTTAAATAAGATACAAGTCATACAAAAGAACGCCATTAGGTTAGCTCTGAATATACTGAGATCCCAACATATCACTGTAACCAGATGCAACCTGAATTGGCTTGCCGTCAAGCAAAGAATCGCACTCAAAACATTGTCTCTCATTCACAGGTGTCTTGCCAATTTGGCACTGAAATACCTGTCCAACAGTCTCCAATATAATTTACCAGCCCCTCTGACTAGAACCGCTCAGACACACTGCATCAAGATCCCCTGGTTCAATCTACAAAGTGCAGGAGGGATTAGCTTCCTTGTCCTAGAGGCTAAAAGTTGGAACGTGCTCCCTTAACACTAAGATCCAAACCCTCCTACCATCTATTCAGGAAAAATGTCAAGCTATGGCTACGCGAGCAAAAATGTAGTAAACCCATATGACACTGCCCACCTTGTAGAGTTCTCTCTGACAATGTAACTATTATATGTACAGATCTGCACACAATTTAACTACTGTAAATTTGTAAATGTTGGTTGTCAGGCCCCGCCCTGGCAATCCTCTGTTCCATTCCTATGTTTCTGTTAAACTCAACTGCACATATGTAACTTTCCTATGTGCCTGTTAAATTTAATTGTATATATGTAACTTTTTAAACTCTAAGATGAGTGTTATAATTATGTAAATTATAAGTTAAGCACCCAGATGCCTCAGGGCTTGGCTCGCTCTACAAATAAATAAAATAAACTAAACATTTGTGTTGTATGTATTATTGTGAGTGTCAGATGCTTTTTGGACACTAGCCCATCTTTCTTTAGTTTTAGTTTATAGGCAGGGACATTCTCATTAGGATAGGGAAAGACAGGCTGTTATCTCACCCTTTTTATTTTAAGAAAATGGCAAACATTGAGAAAAACTATACTTTTGTGTCCGTCCCACATTTCTGATCCCTCACAAATATCATGTAGTTCTAAGAAGTAACGTGCACTGTGTAATCACTCAGATCCTTTGTAAGTATATTAACATGAACCTCTAGCATGCGGTTTGTCATACTGCTTCCCTTGCAGTGCAGTGACCTTCTGATTTTGAGTAAACACGTTTTTTATTTTTGTCTTTAGTGTAGCTGACAGGTGAAAGTTTGCATAGATAAGGCCGTGGCATCAGTAGCATCCAAGGCAGTGATTAGGACTTCAACCCTAGACATTTTCCCAGGCACATCTACCTTGTATACGATATTACTGGGTGCCAGCTAGGATGAGCATCAACCCTTGTTGTGGGCTTACACATCTCCTCACTTCACTTATACTATAAGATCTGTGCTTAGGCCTTTGGAGATAAATGGTCACATCAACATTGAGGCGATAAGGGCTGCTGTTTTTTACTAGTACACTTGCTAGTGCTTCATGTGCACTTAAAATGCACGCTTGGGGTACATCGAAATTGCAGTTGCACGGGCCCGACAGGGCCTGTGTTCTGCCCAAAGAGCAGTGTGCTGGTAGGAATTCCACTGATCACTGCCCTCCATGATTTACCTTGGGCAGCAAATTTGCCTGTATTCAGGTGGGGCACACACTGACAGAGCTCGCATATCTATAGCCCACCCCTCCCTTGCCCCTGCAGCTTATCTGTCAAACGGCTCTCAGATCTCAAAAAGCATGTCAGTAAAACGTGAAGCAAAAGCAACCTGGGAAGGGATAGTGATTTTTAAAAGTGGGTGGTGATCTGGGAGTGGCTTCTCAGTGGACACAGCGTGTCTGTCACTAATGTTCCCTAGGCAGTCTCTCTGTGCTCAAGGTATATCTTTTCATAGATGCAGTTTGGATTGAAGAGCAGTAAACCTTTTTTGACAGAGCATCGATGCCAGAGCTATGTCATTTCACAAGCATATGCCCTCTGTATATTCAAAGGTGCCTGCCCTTCTCAAGATCTGGTCTAGTATCTGGTGGGGCACAACAGTGACCTTGAAGTCCCAATGGTACTGCCTCCCTTTAGCCCAGTTTATGCCCATTTAACTTATTCATCCCCAAATGATGAGTAATGACTGGTATTTTTTCCTACATTTCTTTGACTTTTCTAAGGTTCCACGCAGTTCATATGTTCTAGTTATAGCTCTCGTTCCTGAGCAGGACTGCTGGTTCTCAATTGTTGTAGCCATGAGTCTGCCAGAGAAACTTGCATGTTCTGTGTGCTGAGCTTCCGCCATTTTGCCTAGCTCACACTTACCAAAACACCACAGCCTTCCATTGGTGTTTGGTCTGCCCCACTAGTGCACGGACTAGCACGTCACACAGCCCGCCCCATGGATTCTTCCCCCACCGTTGACTCTGAATCTTGTCCTCATGACCTACTTCATGCTTTTGTTGGCTGGGAACCTTTTTCTCCACTGTCCCGGGAGTACAGCCTCTTGGTCTCCCTGCCTCCTCAGGCTCCAGCTGTGAAAAACTGTGTTAAGCGGCAGTCTGTCACCCTTTTCCATGGATTTTCAGTTGAGGTCACTGTACCAAGCAATGGCTCTCCACCCAATCACGGGGACTGATAGGAACAGCGGGCACAGATACTGCAATTTCTCTTTGCGGGCTCCACACAAGATTAGGATGATGCGTTGTTTTCAGATGTGGAATTTGTCCAGGCAAGTGAGATGGCATTGCCTCCATGCTTCAGCTGGGTAGGTTCGATGACCACACTGGTGTTACATGAGGATTTCCTGCCTCAAAGTGGGATTCAAATGTTGGTCTGATGAGTCACGTTATTCCCCTGAGATGGTTTCATTGTATGGCTGTGCATCGGCACAGCAGAGGTGAAACTCACAAGGCTGCCATCAAGGCCATGACCCAACAGTTGACATTTTTTTTATTAGGCGTTTGGTGACAATTCTGCCATTTCCCTGTGGTCGACCTTAGAAAACAGGTGGGTTTGTGGCAAATGTCGATGGTGGTTTTGAGTATTTGTACCCATGACCTCCATTACGGTGCGTTGTGCACCAAGGAATCATTGTGGCATCTACTGCATATCCGTGCTAGACCATCTGATGCCTGATTGAAAATATTCCGGTCCTGACTGTATTTGAGGCTGTTTTTTATAGATAAGGAATCCGATGATACTTTCCCAGGTCGTTGTCATTTATCGTCTTGTAATGTTGCCTGCAAGTAAAGTTACTCAGAGGAAGTATAATCTGTATTACTTGATCAGGTAAGTGATTAGCCACTTTGACCTTTCTTTCTGCAAAGCTTTTAATTGTCATGAACTTGTGATGGGCCAAAGAAAAAGCAACCACACCCTTCCTATTGGTGCCCTGTGTCTAGAGACTGCTACATATTATGTAGTTAATAATCAAGATCATAACTTGTCTTTTGTTTTCAATTTATAAATCTGACAATTGTTCACAGATCAATTGCAGAAGAGGAGGGCTGGGGTTTACATGTATTTATTTTTGTTTGTGTGAACGGGCACTTCGCTAATTTCATTAAAGTGTTTGTCTCAAGCACAAGACTACACAGAAATACACCCAAAGATTCTTGGAGAGTCAATGTTTGTTCATCAGCGAATGTTTGTAATCTGGGGCTCAATGTGTTAGACTATCAATTTTAGTGGCTGATTAGCTTCGCAGGTAAAGTTTGAGTATTTGTTGCGAACAGTCATATCACTTGTCAAATTCCTAGTATTCATATTGCTGGGTTGGAAGTGTTTTTGTAGCCTATAATTTTGCAAAATCCACACCCCTGATTCACAATGTCATGTATTTGTACAACATTGCTGTCAGATCCAAATCATAATGTTATATTGCTGTTTGATGACATTTATTGTATGCCTTTATTATAAGCCATCAACGATGTAAATATCAGTTATTCATGTAAAACATTTCTATTCAATGTTTCCTCACGCACAATATTCTGCTTTGTTCCTGCATTTGACAGAAATGAGGATGCAGTCAACCAGCTGGCAGTTACGCCTTACCCATTACCTCCGAGCTCACACTCTTCTAGTGAGGTAAGAGCCTTGCTGATTTGCATGCACATTAGCATATCTAACTTAACAGTAGCCTGCTGACAAACCTGAAGGTGAGATCCAGAATATGAATTCTGGTAGCATCAGCCGAATGTTAGAATTCAACCACATACCTCTCAGCCGCTCCCTGAGGATGGTACAGACAACAATGCTTTCCATAGCGGCGATCTCATGACACATGATCTCACATATTCCACCTGCTTAAATTGCTCAGTCATGTAATCATCATCTGTTACATTGGGAGTTCAAGTCTGTGCACTGAGAGTGCAGTGCATTAAATCCAAACAAGTGGATGATAAGTATCTATCAAGTTACAGTATGTAGGTGGAATGCAAACTGGTCATTTGGAATACATCAGTTTGCACTGTCTGCAACACCTTTGGCCCAATAACTGTTACATTAAAATAAATAGATTTGACTAAAATAGCTTATTTATATAGACATCTTGAGAAAATATTTCTAGCAATACATTTTGCCAACATTCTATTGCTGCTCCAAAGCCATGCCGCTGGGATTTGTCATTCATCTACATTGCATGTGGTGGATTTTATAAGAGAACGGCACTAAATCTTTTTAAAAGCAACGTTCGTTTTTTTAATGCTGTCTATTGGTTAAAGGATGTTTTTGTATATCTCCCTTTATTGTAATGGCCTCCAGTAGAAATCCAGATGTTTAAATTGGACAAGGAGATACAATTTCAGAAAATGAATACTAGTTTTGGTCTACCCAAAACTAAACGATTAGGTTACTACTGTGACTAGCTTTGGACATTGAGATGTTGTCACCATGTCGTTTTATTTCCCCTAGAAGGCATTAAGCTTTAGCTATTTATGGTGGAGCTCTCCTAAAATTATTTGTTGTCACGTATGGCATTTTTATGCAATGGGGCTATCCTGTCTTCTTGCTCCAGTGGCAGCCTTGGGGACGATTGCAGAAATAATGGTGATCTGTGATTATACATATATGTTGGTTCATAGGAAAGGTGTGCTATGCTACTGGATCAGACCTAAAAGGTCCTTCAATGTGTCAACACTAATGGGGATTGTTTGGATACATTCTGATGGACCGCTAGGGGGGTGCAGACCAAGATTGCTGCCTATCCTTGAACTCCTCTGTGCACCTCCTTATAAAATTGAAATTGAATATGTGAATCTCCCCTGAAAAAGAACGGATGTTCTGATTTGAGTCATTAAGGAGGTACACCCCTGCCCTCCAAACAAAAAGCTCCAGAAAAAACCCATGCGCAGTTGGAAGTGATGCAGGACGGCGTGTGGAGGGTGCGAAATAAGTGGGGTGCTGAGTTCCTCCACTGAAGTGAACACCAGCTGGCGAAGCTGTGGAGGAGAGACAGAAGATCACGGAGGATTGAGGTGGAAAAGGAGAAGCTGGTGGAAACACTGCATCGCAGACCAGGGGTTCCGTAATCACTGGGTGGAGTAGAAGATGGTAGGAGGAGGTATCCGGAGCGTCGCACGTCTGCCTCGAGGCACCGCAATGCAGCCCGCATTTGAGTTCCAGAACCCCCGATCAGCAATTGTAGGAAAGGTACGATGGAGGTGAAGATGAGATTGAGCCATCAACCCAGATACAGCAATGGATGGGCTCAGGTCCCCTCCCCACCAGTTGCACACCTGCACTGCCCCCGGGCCACCCTCGCTCTCTGGGGCTGTTTCTGTATGCCTAAAGCCCCCTACCAGCACTTGACACCTGATATCTGCACTTACCCATGCACATGCCATCAGCTGGCCACACTTTTTATTTATTGTCTCTATTCATTTTACTGTAATCCTATGTACTGCACTTCCCCCTTCCCCTGAACTTGCGCGATATCGATTTCACCTGGCCTAGTAAGATCTTTGTCGCCGTCTTCCCTCTGTTCCCCCTCCTTTCCTAGTTGTGCCTTGAAACACTTGTGTATAGGCGCGTTATAAATGCCATATCGTATCCTAATCCTGTGTGGGAAACAAGGCCAGTGTATCAGAAAGCAAACCCAAGGAGGAAGCTGATTTTTCCTTCTAGATTGATGTTGTGCGCTATTAACCAGTTCTGGAAGCTTTTGGCCCCCGACAGCATTATCTGTCAACATTGAGCACTCAGATGGTGACAAGGGCAAGGAGCCATCAAAGGTAGTCGAGGGTAAATCTCCCAGACTAGCACTATGTGTGATAAAAAATTCAGTGATCTTCTTTTTTATGTTGGTCGAAGTGAGGGTAAAGTCCTGATTGAGTGGTGTTAAAAAAAGAAACCTGTGAGACGTTATGTCGCCTGAGCACAGAGCACGGAGGAGACTGCTCGAGCATACTGCTGGAAGGGGGAAGCAGTACGAGAGGAGGTGGATTCAAAAGTCAAGATGTCTTTCGCCATTTATTTGCTTCTCAAAAAGTGATTTAGTTATTCACGGGGGCGTCAGATTACACACCCCACAGGCCCCCACAGCAGTAACCATGTACCTCTTTAATGCAATGTCAGTAGACTCTGTGCCCCTGTTCCTCTGCTCAAAACTGCACTTTGCGCGTGAGCTCGTTTAAGAGCTCCAACACACTGGATTTGTTCCGCCCCTCCATGATGTAAGGAGCGCTGTTGGAAAAATAAAACAGTAATTGAAGTTCGCGGCTCATTATCAAAAGTGCCTCACTTTAATTGTTAGCTGCTGCGTTTACAAAGCAAATTAAAATGTTTTTGATGTAAAACAAAGTATTTGTAAATGGAAAGAATTCTGCTGCATTCTGATGACCTAAAGTCAGTTTACACCTGGTTTATATTCCTGGAAAGTCAAATGCATATAAAGAAAAAATTGACTATTGGTAAAAATGTTACCCTTATGAAGCCGATTGACTCATTTTTTAATAATAGCTAGATAGTTCAAATTTTTGATAGAAGTCATTTTTGATAATAACCATCCTGAGCATTTGCAATGGGATCGGTTTATAGGAGGGTAAGCTTAATCACCTTCCCAAGATTCACCTGTTTGTGAAAGTCATTGGAAGAGAAACCGTTGGGTCTTTCGAAAGATCCTAAGATTAAGACTTTGACACCACCAGCTCACCATTGGCTACTAGGAAATAGGTTGGGTTTATAAAGCTAAGCATGTAAGAGGTGTGGCGACAAAGAGCTCCTGAATTACTTGGCGAGCAGGGGCAGCAGAGCTGGTAGAAGGAGCTAAACTACAAAGTTGGATAAGATTCCTGACTGGTTGTAGCAAGATTAAGCATCTGTTTGAATGCATTTAGTAGAACAGAGTAAATCTGCTTTCTGGGACTCAAATTGGCATCTTGCCAATTTTTCCAATTGCAGTTTTTTTTGTGTGCCTCCTTTCATATTTTAGGGCTAAAGTAAGCCTTCCTTTTAAACTTTTTAAAGCATTTTCTTAAAAACAACTTTAACTGCGGTTTTAGATAGCCAATACACACCATGATGTATTTCTGTTAGGTTAGCTCCTAACCATTCTCCAGTGTGTGGATTACCACTGAGTTTGTTGGCTGGGAAAAGTGCATATAGCTCCTCTACCACTACTTGCATTTTCTCGAACAGAGGAAGGGGCCCACATATGCCCTAGTGGATGTTAATTCGGAATCCAGCAGGTGGCTTTCAACTGTTTTAACCTGCGTTTTTAATCCATGGCTTTAAATGGCTTATTGGGAACTGCCTTCAGAAACCATGGGCCTTCGATACTTTTGTAGACCTTTCCTTTTAATGTGCCTACAGGGGTTATTATATCCTAACCTTTCTCCCAGTGGTGCCTGTTTATTTCTTTAATTAGAGGGGCATAAATGCTTCCCACAAATATGCAAGAGAGGCAGAGCGTAGGGAGGGAACCCAAATCAACCAAGTTAGTTTGTGTGGATTCTTCCCTGAGAATTTCTTTTTAGAAAATACTTTATTTTTGACACAACGCCATCAGTATCCAGTAAATCACATGTGAGCAATATGACATGGTATAGCCCCAAACAATAGGCATACAACTAGAACAACACTGTATTTACAGTCTCTTGACTTATGATGATGATGCGTTTTATATGCATACAATAACCCCCCAGAATCCCTCCCTCACCCCCTACATTAAACTTAAGGAAGACGGGGTGACACTAATATGAACCTGCAGGACACACAATTTCCCTATTTGCATTAATCTCATGTAGCGTTGATAACCTACACTATACAATGGAGCTGCCCTTAAGCAGGATGTGTCTGTGATACTGTTGTTCCCTGTTCTGGAAAAATTCATGAAAGGGGAGCTTTCATTGAGATATTTCTGTTAGTTTCCTGATGCGAGCGCGCCTATCTTTTACATGGCCAGAACCCCCCATACCTTACCCACCACCATACTATTATGTCTGCAGTGGCATTCACATGGCCCATTCACAGACATGACCTCTGACCCTTTTAGTACAACTGACACAAATTGTTCTGCTCGATATGGCATTACTGTGTTTAGAATAAATACCAAGATGTCCATGTACTTTTAGATATATAATGAGATGCATATGTGATTGTGTGGTTCGAACAGGTAGGGGACATGAACACATTGTGTGCTGACAAACACTGTTATGTGGGTGGGTGCAGATGTATTCTCTGTGCATCATGTGTTGTGGGTTTGCTTGACTGTGTTAGTGCATCTTGTTCTCAGTTTGTTGTGGTGCATTCTGGTACATGTAGTTCTTTTTTGTTTATAGCTGTACGGAATTGATGTTCTCATGCATGTACTTGATCTATTTGTTAATTGTGACACTCCTGTCAAGACCTTGCACTCATGCATGTTATTACTGTGTTGCACCTTGAGCGACACCTGTACACTTTCCTGGTGTTTTTTTAATTTTATGAGCACTGAAAAGTGGAATGAAGGATGGATTGAAGCATTCAATGTGCATAGCCACTGTTGATGGGTGTTATACATGGCCATGATTCAACTGTGCACATGGCCTTGTAGTTGGACTTACCCAGCAGACAGGTACGCTGTCCACCGTGACGTGCCATGTACTGAGGCAGCGTGGAGTTGTACAGTAACATGGAGTTGTGGATGGAACCGAGAAATCTGGCACAGCAATGGGTGACGATGTGGCAGGCATCACATACCATCTGCACGTTCAGTGAATGATGAAGTTTTCTGTTGCGGTACACAGCATCCACAGCATGCCTGGCCACCAGCTCCACATGTGGGCAGTCCCAACGCACCAATGACTTTCGGCATGCCTGCAAGGGATGGAAGGCTATTTTCATGCAATTAACCTGGTCTGCGGTCCAGGGTAGGCTGATGTGGTCTCAAACGTGACGCAGGAGTCCATCAATAACCTGGAACAGGACACACGAAAAACAGGGTTGCAATATCCCATGCAGCTCACCAACAGTGTGATGGTATGTGCCTGTGGCAGGGAAGTGTAGCACAGACACTACCTTGATCCGGGGGGGTGGGGGGGGATGGCTCTGCTAACATTTATGAGGCTGCCCAGGTCGTCCTGGATCAGGTCCACTATAGGAATGATGGTGTCCCTGTCTAGCCAGTACAGGGTGTGGATCTGGCTTTGGGTCAGGTTGAAAGGTGGAGCCCTTATGTGTGGGGTTGGTGGCTTTCTATGTGGTGCAACCGGCTGGACAATGGAGTTTTGCTGGGCCATGATGGCCCTCCTTCACCTGAAGCACCTCTGCTGTATCCTCTGCCTACCTGCCTCTTCAAGTAATAGTCCTGCAGGCATGGCCTTCAGCTCCAGTATGCTACTGCCCGCATTGTGGTGGTAATGGGTGTGGGGTGTGGGAGTGATCCTTTTGTGCTGCAGCACTGCTCATTTGTACCACCCGTGCTGATTTTTTGCACCTGTGGCATGGTTCTACACACATGAATCTACTTAACGCCTGGCACAGTGTTTCTGGCATCGTTTTCACGTTGATACCAGCATTTCCGTGCCGGTAATTGAGTGTACGTGCTGCTCGGAATGTGCACTTACTAACGCCATGGCGGTATGTCAGGCACGGCTGCGCGTCTCTCCGCAGATACCGGCAACGGTGTTGCCGGATGAGGTGGGTCACTTTCGGTTCCTGGGTTTGCGGTATCGCAACTCCGACTGTGCAGGTCCGGAAAAAGGTGCTGGTACGGAACTACCGCCAATGCTATTTCCCCGGACTGGCATACTTGTAGTGAGGCCCACAGTCTTTAAGATCTTTCTTTATCTACACCAACATTTCTTGGTGGTCAGAACGCCTTGTGGCAGGATCTTCTGCGCCTAACTGCTCTGTGGAAACTTCAGTTGTGTGAATTTGTGCTAATGTTTTTTGTTGGCGCTTAGACATCTCTTGCCCCTGCATCATTGCTTTAATAGTGTAGGCCCTTCTGTTTATTTTGTTGATTGGCCATCCTTCCACTGTAGGATCCTCTTGGGGTATTGGAGCATGGGTCCCCCAAAGCACCTCCCAGTCTACACGCCAGCTACTACTATACTCAGCAAAGTGGACAAGCCCACTACCGTAGGGGCACTGCTAGACCAAGATAACACTAGGGCCTTGAGGTAGAGGACAAACCTTTATACAGCCAGAGAGCTTTGCCTTTTCCACCGGACTCCACTGCAGTACAGTTCCTCCACTTGCCACACTCTGCTAGAGTGCCTCCTGGGGTTTTCGCCTTTATGGCCCAACCTGGGTGTGGGCCTCACACATTCCCCACTTGTGCTGCACCACTTATGAAAAGTCCCGGGGCACTGCTAGACCTCCTTCAGCCCTCTAACCTTGTGTGTCGCCGGTGAATCTCCCAGCTTCGTGGTGCGGATCCCTCTGCCAGCAAATCCTTGACTCTGGCGCCATCTGTCAGTTTGTTGCCTGGGGCTCAGGACCGGAGGTGTATAGCCGCTTCGCTGCCCCCACTCACCAGGCACTCTGCGTATAAGAGCAGTCTGTGATTTAGGGCTCTCACACCCAACCAAGCCTCTGGTCTTCCCGGGCAGGGTCGTGTCTAATTATTAGACCGTTCCTTTGCCGCCGCTTAGTTTTCTACCACAGTCTGGGATCCCGAAGAATCTGAGCTTGCCGTATTCCAACCTGCCGGAGGGGTGGGGGATTTGCACGTTTCCTACGGCTCCTTCGTTTATGTCAGCCGGGTCCGTCCGCCATTTTGTAGTCAGACTCCAAGCACTATCAGGCTGCCTCCGCCGTGGTTCTGGGATGAGGTTTGTGCCCAAAGTCAGATACTGCACTCCAGATGTCCTCCCTATTCCATTTCCATGCTGTAGGGGGAATTCTGCCAAGTTTTAAGGGGTGTTCGGGGCACGATGGGCGGCCGTAGACACGGAGTGCATTGGAGCATTTTCCTACACATTTTCATGCCTTTACAGACAATATATGCCAGTATGAAAATATTTTCATGTTGGTTCTGCCCATACATTTCCATGCTGATGGCAATAATTAATGCCAGTATTCCCACATAAGAACTTCCCAATGTTTGCTTTGCGCATAATGGTAGGAATTACACTATAAGAAACAATCTCCATGGTGGCTCTGCCAATATATGCCAGTATCCAATGTAAGAACATGCTGGCTAGCTTTGCCAATTAAAATGTGTGACAAATCTGAGGCTGTCGTCCCTTCTTTCCTAGCGGGAGACCTTTCCCATGGGGCCACTGCGATGCGTGCACAGTACAATAGTCCCTCTGGGGATGGAGGCTCACATGCAGTAGGAAGCCCCCTATGGGATTGGTAATGACTTTTCTCAGAGAATGTGGTTTCCTTCACCTTAATACATCCAGCCCCTTCTCAAATACCAAATCCTCCTCCCCTCCTTTAGTTAAAGCAAATGTACTCTGTTGCAACGTCAGTCACTTTGATATACTTGACAAACTAAAAATACAAGAAATTAGAACTATCTTTCATCTGAGTTGAAAATGAGTACTGTGAAGATGATGATCATGGAGATTATGAGGATCACTCGGAAGAAGCAGAGCGAGCAGTCTAGTTTTGCTCGAGATCTCATTTGCCCAAACGATTACAGGTGGCCAGCGCAGGAGTTCAAAAGGAGCTCAGCTGGGAGACAGAGGCGCGGAATGATCCGAGGAGGAGGAACTGCAGGAAACCTTCACCGGATGGCCAGAGAGAAGCCAAAGAGGAAGAAACCGCAAACCGAGGAGAAGGAGAACCTGAACTGGATCCATGCTGGAGGAACCGTTCGGGTTGCTGCTGATGCATGCCTCAGGACAGCACACACTCTGGTGAACCGCTTGCAAGGCAGGATACGCAACCGGGTAGAGAGAGAAGCCTGCACAACCGCTGCAGACCCCACCATTCACCAGGGACCTGCCAGAGCCTCGAGGAGCAACACAAAGGACGGGGAAGCAGGTTTACCAGGAGGTGTTGAAGGTCCAAGAGAGCCAGAGGGTGAATAGAAACATTGGAGAAAGAGAGTCAGGGACCCGAAGAGCCCAGGAGGAACATTGTGAAACTGGGACTAGCACCTTCAAGGAAATTAAAGTATGAGATGGTTGTGGACCCTGAGAAACCTCAAGACAAGAGAATCATATATTTGACAGGAGAGTGAACCATACAGATATGATAACACATTGTGAGTCTTGGTCCTACACCCACATGAGAAGCAGAGAGCTAGTAAGATAACAGAATCAGGTGTTTGGCAAGAGGGTGAACCAAATGTATATCCTACTGAATTGCGAGTCTGGGACTCGCACCCATGTGGGAGACTGAAAGGGTTAAGGACCCCAGAATTGTGAAAACCGAATCCTACCTCCTATAACAAACTGCATCAAGTTGACAAGACAAAGGATTGTGAAGCTAAGTATATCTTTGTGGATTGTCCACTGACATTTGCGTAATACGATAAAGGGGCTCTAAAGCTCAAAAGGAGGGAAACTGAGAAGAACTCTAGGGGAAATGAGCACAACCCTGCTCTGGGAATCTTGCACTTCTGTTTATTTCTTCACTTTTTATTACCCAAAAGAATGGGAAATTTTCTGTTGATTGAAACACAAAGAACACTTATTACTTCAAGAAGAGACCATCCTTGCACAGTTAGTATAGATCATTAGTGAAAGGGACAGAAGCAGGTTTAGTGACAGATGCTTTATTTTTGGACTTCCTGACAATTTTGCTAGTTTCCTTTGAGTTAGGGAAACCCCTCTTAGCTATTGAGATAGGGAGGCATTTGTCCAACCTTTTCTTATTTAGTAAAAGTCTATACCTAAAAAATATGTCACCATTGTGTCCGAGCCTTACTTCTGCACCCTTATATATGCCATGACACAGTAAGAAAATATATCCATATTGGCCCCACCAATGTAGGTCAGTCTAGCCACACAATTTTCCCCCTTGATGTACAGTAAAAATGCCCTGCCACAGTATGAATATATGGTCAGATTGGCGCCAGCAGTGTGGGTCAGTCTAGCCACTTAATAACACCTTTCATGTTTGCAGAAATATACACACATTCACATGCGGACACATTCATAAATGCACTCTCAAGCAACCTCCCTTACATTCTCTTTTCCTGAAAGTCAGCGCACACACTATTAGCAATAATGAGAGGCAGCATGTCCCGATTTCTCATGACGCCCCATCAGCCTCTTTTTTTGTGCGCTATGTATTTTGCAGAGCTCCTTAAAATATGTTCTATGAAAATGTGTCCCTGCTCAGAGGTAGCAGTTGGGCTTTGCTGGATTAACATTCTAAATATACATTTGAATTTTAAACTGAATGTGTACATCTGTCATCCACAGCAAGGGAGTGCCACCCACCCTAATAAAGGAATGCTGCTTCTTTCTACTGGTTTACCAATCCTCGTAGAACTACTTTTGAGTATATTTTGAAGATCTTCTGGGCCATAATTTAGATAGCTTTACTTATTGTTAATTGGCTATAGGTTTTTGTTGTAGGCTTTACATTTCTACACGTGGGTAGGAATGCTCGGACTACATTGAACTAAATTATTGTTTATATTGAGGACTTCCTATTGTTTTACTATACTATTTTCGTAATGCAAATTTTTTTTATCTTTACATAAGAAATGGCAAACAAAAGAGTGGGAATATTCTTTGTGTTTCTATTTTATGAGTACACTCTATAGTTTTAGTCATAAAATTGTGCAGGGAAGTTATTGATGACATCTAACGTTAATCATTTTTACAAAGGTAATAAGAATTTCTTTCTAGATACTCTTGGGGTTGACTCAATGCAATATTGTTGTCCTATAGTAAACCTGTCGAGTGCTTGGGGTAAGAGGTTTCTCTTACACAAAGTGCAGAGTTCAAACTCTTTCCAGAGTCTTGTATCGGTATAGCACTGTTCTATGCCACAGCCCTAGGTGTGGCCTTTGACCACTTATGCAACAGTCTTTAGGCTTTGGCAGGCAGTGGTATGGCAGCACAGCTAAATAATGATGCATTGAAGTGAAGGCATACATTTACAGGTTGCGAGGCAAATGAATGTGTCATTCATTCCATCGGCCCCTCCCCCATCTCGATGCTATAGATATGTCAGGTGCACATCACTTATAGCGACCGGTCCTTCGCCACCACCATATCGCAGATGTGAAAGATGTTACTCGGTGAGGCAACCCTACAAACCCTTTCCTGAATCAGTCGAAGAAGAGATGCAATTGCAAGCTATTGAGGAAATGTATATGCTGTAACTAAGAGAATGGCGGAAGCCAGTGATGTCAGCACAAAAACTGACACATGTAGTTGCACTAGACATGTGTTAGACATGCACAAGAACATCCACATCCACCATAAAGCTACACGAACAATAGGTCAAATTGCACTTAGACATGAAAAATATGCTTGCATCCAAAAGGCTTGAAAACGCATGCTTCACATATTTGCTGAAACGTAAGACGCATGAAAATGCACAAATTATGCATGTTTAACGCAGAAACGCAATAGGAACAAATGGCCATGTTAAACAAAATGGAAGGTGCAGCCAGGTTCGAGGGAATGGGAGACATTGAGTATCCTCAAAGCTGCAGGGGGACTTGGCTCGTTGAGATGGCAGAAAGTGCAGACCCAGGCAACAGTCATGCAGACCCAGCAAATGTCATGCAGACCCAGCAAATGTTATCGTGAGCAGCGAAGAGTTGGAATGGCACCCAGGAGAACAGACGATAATGGTCCCCAGGCATGAGACACATTTCTCTTAGAATAAGCAAAAGAAACAAATAATGGTGGAAGGTCAGATTCCCAGTAACTAGTGTTCAGTACTAAAAAGACAGTAGCTCGAACAAGTCTCTAGATGCCAGGAAGGTTAATGACTCCCCCATTAATAAAGGCTAAACACAGTAAATGTTGAGCAGAATAATTCAAACTGTGGTCCTCATACACGTGATCCATAGCTGGAGACCAGCGACTATGGACAGACAGGCTTGTGCCTTCGTTCCCATCAAATTATCAAGACAAAGATATAAAACTATATCCTGTCCTGGCACGTAGCCTACAGAATCGGAGAAAGGTATCCAAATTGTGAAAAGTAGCACCTTGAAGCTGTTCTCACCAGCCACTTTTGTTCCCCATGTGATAACTGCCCAAATTGCCAAGGCTGTGAAAGACACCACTGTGACCAATCCTTACTCACCAATAACGTTACCTGACACTTTGTTGCATCGGCCAATACAGTTGCTCAGAAATGACATGGTTTCACCTGTAACTTTTTTGGAGGTGGTCTCAGGCAGAGCTATCGGATAGAAAGTAGCCAATGAACGTACTAACCCCTATGTAGCCTATATGTAGTTGATTTCCCTAACCAATTGCATCACCTCAGGTTTTTCATTTTGAAATGTCAGTTGTTATGTCATTCTCTTTTTTAAACTACTGTCAAGCCTGGATCCATTCGAGAGCGCATAACTTTTCTTGATATTCCCTGCTGTCCCGTTGTTTGAGGTTTGTTAATAAAACAGGGTTTGTCAAATTCTTTGGACTCTTCTGTTTTTTGGTGTTTGGCCGTGGGATTTCCCCCGTCCTGTCCTCTTTGCTTACCCAGTGGGTTTCTTTCCCTCTTCTTCAGACAGATTGAAAATTAGCAGTGGCAACACCATCTTATGAACCACTCTGCAAGATAGGGTGGTTGACGCTGCATTTAAATGTGGAATTTTCACTTGAAGTAGGATCATAATCAGAAAGTAACGGAGCTAGCCTTGTGCTGTACTGTGCACTTCTGTCTATATGAGTGTTTGCCTCAAGCGGAGGTGGTTAAAAGTTTTAAAGGCCACCGACCATTTTCATTATATTGGGACCCTTGCGTTTAAATCCACCGATGAATCTAATAGAGTAGTGCTGTTAGCAGCACTGATTCCATTCTATGTCTAAGATTGAACAGCGTTTATGTTGTAACAGTATTAGAATCTATGGCGCTCCAAAAATGTCATTTTACACTATTACAGAAGGAGTTTAGTACTTTTCACCTATTATACACCTATTATACTGACCAACTCTTAGGTGTGGCAAATTCATGGACAAAATCACAGACCTACTCTTGTCTGCTGCAGTCCCTCATTCCACCAGCATCTTCCTCAGGGACTTCGACATACCTGGAACCCAGGCAACTAAAAACACCAGCGATGATCCTCTAGCAGAATACCTGCACATAACTCAACATGTGCAAACCCCAACTCACATCAGGGGAAACATCCTTAACTTTCTCTCCTTCACCCCGCATCAAACACTTCTACCCCCATCCCACTCGATTGTACAGACCACACTGCAATCCCTTTTGCCTTATCACACACCCTCCCTTACCATACAGGACAGGGAAAAGCAATCATGTCCGCACATCGCTCCTTCAAAAGCGTCCCAGTGGAAGCATTGGAAATCAACCTGACCAATCTCCCTGCAACATCCTCCTATACAAATGACCTCCTACTGTCCTTAAAAAGATCTTGGGTCATGCTCTCTTCGCACTCCTTCAGTTTGTTTATGCCTCCCACAATGAAGACATTTTCTCAGGTTGCTTAACAGCAGCACTGTTTTGCCCACTCCTTAGAAAGCCCACACTGGACCTAGAAGAAACTTACCATCTACCTATCATCAACCTCCCATTCATTGGTAAAATCATTGAGAGGTTAGCTGCAAATAAACTACATGAACAAATCAATCAGTCAGCATTGCTTTAGGACCACCAATTTGGGTTCCGTCCTAAATACAACACAAACAGCCACACATCCAGGTCATTGATGATGCTCTCCAGACCATGGACCAAGGAGATTCTTGCCTCCTGGGCCCATCAGCTGACTTTGATACGGTGGACCACCAAACTCTGAACAACGTCCTCGCACAAACAATGGGTTTCAGGGGAACAGTTCCCCTGATTCTTCACCTACATCTGTTACCTGATACTAGACTGCCCATATTGGCACCTTCTGCTCTGATACGTGCCAGCTTACCTGATTGTGCCACAGCGCTCCATTCTCTCCCAGGCGTTATTTAATCCATACATGGTACTGTCGGGATCCCTCCTTGACGACCCAAGCAGCTCACTACACCAGTACATGGATGACATCCAGCTGTACCTTAAAGTAAACTGCTCCCCCAACATCAATCTCCTCTGCCTTTCCACCATTCACATGTGGATGACCAGTGCATATTTAAAATTCCACCTGACCAAAATGGAATTTGTGCTGCTTGGCCACCCCTGACCAGTTTTACCCTACAACCTTCCCCCTCTGCCGTATCCCCTGTGTTTATTGTGGACAGCAACATCTTGTTTCGACAGGACATCAACAGAAAAGCCTGCGCTGTGTAGTACCAGATAATGCTGCGCCACACGATTAAGCCCTTCCTCGTTCTCAGACTTCTATACCATGGTAAGGCTCTCGTGATTGCACACATTGATGATAAGGCACTATTCACCAGGCTCCCAATGGTACTCATGGCTCCCCTCAAAGCACTCCATCGCGGTGCAGCCTGCCTTAACATAGGTTGTAAAATAATCGCCCATTTCGCCACATCCTGCACAACCTTTGCTAGCTCTATTTTCTGGCAGGATTCTTTTTGAAATTGCTTATAACATCTAGAAGGCAACCTCTGGCCGAATCCCTGCCTTGCTTCCGAACTATCTTAAGGGTATTAGACCACGAAACAATCCTTCTCCTGTTTTGCCTCGGCGTACTGGAACACCATCCTGGTGGCAATCAGGACTGCTCCAATGCTTCTGCAGTTCAGGAAAGAACTGAAAACTTGATTCTGCTTAGGCATGACTTTGTCCTCGATTCTGCCACTGGTCCGAGCCCACTGTAAACTGCCATCCTTCCCCTTGAACTCTTGTTCAGTGCACCATTATCTTGAGCTGGTTCACGCTATGTAAAACACAACTGCAAATCTGGATGAAAACTTACTGGAAACAATCAACAATCAAACAATTACCAATGCTCGACCCTTCACATCCTCACCTTCTTTCAATAGAGGCTTTAAATATCCTGCCAGCTCGATTAGATACTTGTCAACTAGACTGCGCAGATTTAGTTTTGCAGTCTGATGTCAGTCTTTGTTGCATCTTCCTCGTCCCAATACCAAAGTGGTGTTTGTGTGATTCAGAATCAATACATAGAGGATGTATGGCTGTGGTGTGTCTCTTCCTCGTCCCAGTACCTGTTTGGTGTTTACTGGAAGATGATATAGGTAAAGGATAGGTAAGGGACTGAATGGGGGGAGCAGTGTCTCACCCAAGGGTGCCTCATCCCCACTCCCTAAGTCTCCTCTACGTAGGTGATCCACCCTCGAATATCCACCCCAGGGCGAAATCTGGATGAAAACTTACTGGAAACAATCGAGCATGCTATATTATTAATGGAAACAGCAGATTAGATTTAGGGTCATGTAGTGTTCTCGGTGCACACATTGCAATGAATGTATTGTGCAAGCGAAGCATTTATGATTTTCTTAATTTTATTCAACCTCTCCATTTTGAGAAATGTTTTATAACATTTTGGCTATAATGTGGTTATCTGCCAATCCTATTTTTTGCTGTTTCCTTAATGACTTTTCATCCACGCGGCAGACAGAGACTGAAAGTTGATTGTAATCTGCATAGTGATTCTACTATTTGCTAATGTATCGGAAATGATTGTTGCATAGATCCTATCAATGTTTATGGAGAATAGGACAGCTGTTGAGAAATCATGATTATATTTGAAGCTTCTAGAAATGTTTTTTCTGATTCTTTGCGGCTTCTCGTGTTCTCTTTGTGTAGTGTTGTTTTTCAGGTCACTGAATTAATAATGCTTGCCATTATATTTACTCTTTTAGCATTTACTAGTGTTTTTGGAAATTTCTTTTGCTGAAAACACCTTGATCAGGGGATTATCTTTGCCATTTTTATATACACAGTGGTGATTGTTCACCCGCAGCTTAGAACATATACTCATTAACTTACTTCAAACTTCTCAGAGGATCAGCTATGGAGGATAGCACAGGGGCAATGTGCTGGTCTTAGAAGAAAGACCACGCAGAGCAACAGTCTCAAATCCCAAATCCGTGCTTAGAAACCGGACTCTGGTATGAAGGGTGTTATGAAAAAACAATGTAAACATTTTTTTTAAATAAAATTCTAGAGGGATTGCTGCACCAGGACCTTTTCAGGGTGTTTGAACTGTCCTCATTCCCCATAAATTGAGAAACATAGGTTAGTCTCTGACCCACACCTGTGTTGGATGACGTGTTTAGCTCAGGACCGCATTGTTACTCTTTCCAAAGCACCCCATGTCTATGCTGGAACGGGTTGTATGAAGGCATCATGAAGTAGACGGACAACTGAATAGGATTTGGGATAAAAAACGTTTACTAACTAAAATTGGGGGATTAGAAAAAGACCGAACTTGCCCTACGCTAAGGTGGGATTTCCCTTATCTAAATTAAACTAATGATGGTCTGTGCCAGGAAGTCCAAAGCAAATGTCTGTCTGTGTTCAAAATCTATACTTGCCCTCACATCTAATTGTATATTATGTGCAGGGATGTCAGCATCAAAAGCGAAGTGTTAAAAAAAAGTTCAGAACTTCTTCAAGCTCTTGGATGGAAAAGAGGATACCCTTTCTCAAGGTTCAAACAGTTCACTTGGCAAAAGCGGGATTCCCTTAACCAAGCTTTCAAGTCTATCAGTGTTCCAAAATAACACAATTGCTTGGGATACTTCCCAGCTATTTCCGGTTTTGCTAACCTTTCACCAATTTATAATGTTCAGTAGCTCAATGTCAATTCACACAGGGTTTCCGTTATTCAATCACAAAGTGGCTTTTCCTTAGGTGGGTGCATCGGGTCTAGGCGCCGTTGTTGGACCACACGGTCCACCCATTACAGGTCACGCAACCAACACACCTTACTTGTGTCTGCTTCATAGGTATCTTGCCACAGTTTCAGCTTCACAATAAGGCTTGACTTACTATCTTTTCAAGTGCCCTTGAATCTTTATCAGTGTTTGTTTTATCACTGTTCACTTGTTTAGTAGCTTTCACTTGCAAAGACCAACATAGGCTTCCCAGTACACTCACTTGTTAGGAAACTCAGTTTATTGCCCCTTTTCACAAGCCAATATAAGCTTCCAAGTACACTCTCCTGCTAGGAAACTCAGCTCTCAGTAATGCGCAATAATATCTGCTTGACTCTTGCCAATGCATGTTTGCCTCTTGACAATGTTCCTTCCAATCATTCACTTAAGCTTGCTTATTTGGTTGTGTTTATTAGCACTACTTTTCATGTCTGTTCATAACCAATTCACTTCACTGGAATCAACGTTTCCTCTGGTTGTATCACTGTTCATCAACTCACTGTTGTACTTATTCTGAATTTTCCCCAATTGAATTAAGTAAGGGTATTCACGAAAATAGTCTTTCTTTTATCAGCTTGTCATATATGGTGAATTTCCCACTGAAAACCCTTGATGGCACATCCCGGGGCTCAGAGTGCTCCTGGGCAAACTCACTGGTGTTGCTTGGCATGTCTGACGTGTGGTATGGGGCTGCAGCACTGGTCCTGTCTCCGGGAAGTGTTCTCTGCCCTGCAGGTCCTTCTGTGGCTTCGTGGACAGCTTCTCTCTCGCCTGCCTGTATAGCCGATGCACCTTACTGCCTCTGACACACCGCCAGCCCCTTCTCTGCTGTGCTTGGTTCAGCGGTGCTCCTTTGGCTCTTACCCGGCCTCTCTAGATGCTTCTCCAGTTCAGAGGCTAGCACCAGATTTCCTCTGCAGAGCTTTCCCGTGCCGGCCTGCTTCCCACCTTGCTTCCTGCTGCGCTTGCTCTGCATCCCTCCTGACTACTCTGGACTTCTCAGGGTTTGGCTTCGACACCACTGCTAGACCCTTCACATCCTCACCTTCTTTCAATACAGGCTTTAAATATCCTGCCAGCTGGATTAGATACTCGGCAACTAGACTGCGCAGAGTTTGTATTTTGTACTTATTTTATTTATAAAGCGCAGCCAGGCCCGGGGGCATATGGGCGCGTAAGTTAGATCTGGTTACAGTTACAATTAAAAGCAGACAACAGTAGTTACATTACAGTTACAGATAGGTACAAACATAGTATTACAAGTCTAGCATGCTGGGATCCGGAGGTTAGGCTGTCATGGAGTCTAAATTGTGAAGCCAGCACTTCGTGTTGTGTTTGAATAGGTTGAATGAGGATTCTGCTCGCAAGGGCGCAGGGATAGTGTTCCATAATTTGGAAGCTTGTACAGGGAAGCTAGCTCCACCCGAGTTATGAGTTTGAATCTCGGTATGGTCATGGTATTAGTTTGTGCTGCTCTGAGTGGTCTTGAAGAGGTGTGGGGTGTAAGTTGGTTAGTAAGGTATGCTGGAGCAAGGTTGGCCCTGGCTTTGTGTATAAGGGCCAATGGTTTAAGGGTTATTCTATGCTCGACAGGGAGCCAGCGTAGTTTACGTCTGGTCTCAGATATGTGTGCTTTTTTGGGAATGTTGAGGGCAGCCCTGATGGCATTGTTTTGGACTACTTGCAGTTTGTTGATATTTTTGTGACTAGTGCCCAAGTAAAGGGCATTACAGTAGTCTATTTTGGATAGGACTAATGCTCTGGCCAGATTAATGCAATTGGGTGTGGAGATGAACGGTCTACATGCGGTGAAAAGCTTACAGGTGTATGCGACTGATGATGCTACTGCATTGGTTTGTTTGGAGAAGGATAAGGTGGCATCGATGTTGATACCAAGAGTTTTGGTGTTATTTGACACAGGGATGAGATTGCCATCTATGGTAAAGGCTTTGAATGAGGGATTAAGATTTTTGAGTTTGGCATGAGTGCCCATGATGATCAACTTGGTTTTTTTGTCATTGAGACCCAGTCCATGGTGTGCCATCCATGCTTGTATTACGAGTAGATTTCATTAAGGGTGGTGCTGTCAGTTTCGTAATCACCCGTGATAGGAATGAGTATCTGGGTGTCATCCGCGTAATTGGTATACGTGACACCCAGATAGTCAAGGATATCAAAGAGTGGTTTTGTGAATATATTATAAAGTGTCGGGGACACGCAGGAGCCTTGCGGGACTCCACAGGGTACTGGTGAGGGTTCAGCAGAATCTGTTGGAGAGAAGACCCTCATGGTTCTGTTCGCCAGGAAGGAACTGATCCAAGCCGTGGCTGCGTCTGAAAAGTGTGCTGCAGATTTCAAATGGTGACAGTGTGTTTGGTGGTTGACCAGGTCGAAAGCTGCTGACAGGTCGAGCAGTAAGAGGAGTGCGAGTTTGCCATTGTCTTTCAGGATTTGGATCTGGGTAGTAAGGTCTATTAGTGCAGTTTCCGTACCGTGTCTTGGTCGGAAGCCTGATTGCGTAAGTCCTAGGAGGTTGTTTGATTCTAAGTAGGCCTGTATTTGTAAATAGGCTGCTCTGTCCAGTATTTTTAATAAGAACGGTACAGTCATTATCGGCCTATAGTTAGCCGGGTTGGCTGGGTCAAGAGTAGGTTTTTTGAGAAGTGGGATGACCCAAGCGTCTTTAAGGTTGTCAGGTACTATTCCAGATTTAAGAGGCATTGATGAGGTTGGTAATGATTGGTGCTAGGTTGTGCGCGGCCGCTTTGTTGATCGGGGCAGGGCAGGCATCACATTGGCAGTTAGAGGGTTTAAGTTTCCTGATGATGTTTTCTACTTCCCAAGTTGAGAGGGGTGAAAAGCTGAAAGGTTTACAAGTTGATTTAAAGGTGGATGGTTTGCTAGGTAGTTGTTTGTAGTCAGGATCAGCTAGTAGTAAGGATTTTTTTGCGTTGATTTTGGATTGTAGGCGAGCTATTTTATCTAATAAGGCCTTCTGAATATTGCTACACCATAGTGTGTCAGTAACACATTTGTCTATGGGGGATTCTAGTTCTTTCAGAATCTTAGAGTTCTTTTGTGTTGGATTCCGCTTGTGTAATCCTTTTGTTATAGGTATCTTTTTTAGCAAGAAGTATGGCTTCTTTGTAGCTGGAGGAGGCTAGGGATAGCTCTATCTTATTGGATGCTGTGGGGTGTTTTTTCCAATGTGCCTCAGCGGTTCTTTTAGTTTTGCGTAATTCTCTTAACTGCGGCGTGAACCAATTTTAAGGTGACGCTGTGGTTTAGGTTTCCGCAATTTTAGAGGGGCAATGGTGTTCAGTGCTTTTGAGTATAGCCTGGTTGTAGATATCCACTAAGACTGTGGGGTCAGCATCTGAATCGTTATTATTCAAAATAGGGAGTACTATAGGTAGGAGTTTGTCAGGAGTAATATCTTTCTTATTTCTCGTGCAGGTGGCAGGGCCGATGATAGGCACCGGGAGGGGTGTGTTTGCTTTGATAGCAAAGGTTAATTGATGATGATCCGACCAGATGCATGGGTCATTGGATAGGAGGTCAATAGGGCAGATGAGGTGGGAGAGCCAGTCTAGTGTTCTGCCTTTGATATGAGTGGGTTTGTGGATAATGTGTGTGTGACCCAGTTCAGATAAGGTGTTGGCTAGGTCATGGGCGTTAGTGTCCTTAGGATCGTTGAACCCAAGATTAAAGTCCCCAAGTAAAATAGTTTGAGAATTAGGTTTGGTGTTTATGGTTATAAGTGATGCAATGTCCTCTATAAAAGAGGAAATGGGTCCTGGTGGGCGGTAAATAAGGTGCAATGTTGCCGTGTGGTTGGGTGAAAGAGGTAGCTTAATTGATAGGGATTCAGCCGAAGGGATTTGAGCGTCTTGGATGACTTTAATGTCGAAGGTATTTCTGAATATGAGGGCGAGTCCGCCTCCCTTCGTTTGAGTGGTGTTTCTGTCAGATCTAATGATAGCATAATCATTAGGTTTGACGAGGGCCAAAGATGGGCCGGATGCAGCATTAAGCCATGTTTCTGTGACTGCGAGGAGATCAAGATTTTCATAGGTTATAAAGTCAGCCATGTCGAGAGCATGGGCAGGAAGAGACCTAGCATTCACCAAGGCTGTTTTGATAAGTTTGTCTTTTTTGGGAGATTTTTCAGGTGGTATCGGTCGACTATGCCAAAGGCTGCGGGCTAGATTGTCTGAGTCGATAGGGGAATTGGCAAGATTATGGTCAATATGCGAGTGTTTCATACTGCGGGCTCTTAGTCTACAGTTTCTGGTTAAGATGCTAGGGTGGTTAGTGTATGGAGAGGTAGGTGGGCTAGTTCTGGAATTCAATCTAGCGTTTCTATTGGATAGGCTAGGGGGGTGAGAGCATATATAGGTAGGTAGTCTAGTTCTAGAATTCAATCTAGTGTTTCTAATAGCGATAGTACAGGGTTGGTTAGGTGTTGGTCTAGTAGCAAAGTGGCGTATCCAGAGTGCTGGATCATCCAAGTACGGATTTGCCGGTGTCATGGTGCTGGGCCACGAGGAGAGGGTGGTGGTTACCATACATGGGCTGGTGAATGTGTCTTGATTAGGATGAGGATTGGGTTGACTAGTCCAGTGTCTACTGTATGTATACAGTAGGTGGATGAGAGTCGATAGGCACCAATACATGATGTGGGTAGCGTCGCTAGTACACAGCGTAGCTAGTGTGGTCTGTTAGCGACCAGAAGCACAACACAGATCGATTCAATGTGCTCAGAGGGTAGCCGTAAGGAGCAACACAGCAATCAATGTGGTCTCTAGGCGACCATAAGGTGCAACACAACAATCAATGTGGTCTGTAGGCGACCATAAGGTGCAACACAACAGTCAATGTGGTCTGTAGGCAACAATAAGGTGCAACACAACAATCAATGTGGTCTGTAGGCGACCATAAGGTGCAACACAACAATCAATGTGGTCTGTAGGCGACCATAAGGCATAACAAATCAATCAATGTGATCTGTCAAGGATCATAGGACACATGCCAACATGGTGCACGGGAGACAGCAATAGGTGTCGGCTGTGTTATGAGACAAAGACAACTGTTGACGGTAGAAGTGAGCGCTCTACACATGCTAGGTGAACATAGTGTATGCCGTGGATGTGCCATGCAGTGCACAAAGACACGTAGCAAACTTCATTGGGAAGCAGCGCTTGGGCACAAGCTTTACCGGATAGTTACAGGTGGGGATTGTTCCAGACAGTCGGAGCCTGCTCGAAAATAGGCGGCGCGTGTTCAATGAAGAGTGGGTAGCGTAGGGGTGCCAGTGAATGTCACAATGCAAATAAGCAGAGCAGAGTCCCGCGCCGTGCCGCCTGGTGCGAACAGGGGCAGACAGGAAGGGCCTTTGATCTGCGGGCCTTCGGACATGCAGGGCCGGCTTCCGCCTCCGGTCCTCACGTTCCGAGTAAATGCAAATGTGATTGCTAGGCAACCAGTAGGAACGCAAGCAACGCGTTCGGGTCGGCGGCCATCTTGCGGGTAGGTTCGCTCGGGTGGACTCCTGGGATCCACCACTGCCCCAGCGAAATGTGCATGCACAGGGTGCAACCACAGTCAGGGTGGGGGGTGGAGGCCACGAGACGCGTGTCTCGAGAGGATCAGGTCAGCCGAAATGCCGCACCTGACACGGCAATGGTGAGGACGCTGCTCCAGCAGCTCCAATCCAGCGCCGGTGCGCAGAGCAGCCGAGAAGAGGTGCTGCAGGACTCCTGCCCAAAATAGTAGTTAGTTTTGTAGTCTGTTGTCAGTCTTTGTTGCATCTTCCTCGTCCCAGTACCAAAGTGGTGTTTGTGTGATTCAGAATCAATAAATAGAGGATGTATGGCTGTGGTGTGTCTCTTCCTCATCCCAGTACCTGTTTGATGTTTACTGGAAGATGATATAGGTAAAAGATAGGTAAGGGACTGAATGGGGGATGCTGTGTCTCCACCAAGGGTGCCTCATTCCCTCTCCCTAAATCTCCTCTACTTAGGCGATCCACCCATGAATATCCACCCCCAGGGCCAGGATCGAACAGTGACAGCCTTTCCCTGGCCACCTGGGAGGAGGATATATTGTAGAGAGAAGTGAGGACCTCCGATTCCTCAAAGTGGCCAAGATGTATTTCCTTGAAAAAAAGAAGATAACCAAAGAAGATGTCAGAGATGTCTATTCAGGAGGAGTCAGCCCTGAAGTCCACTTGTGAAGTGATCATGTCTTAGGAGTATCCTTCTTGTTTTTACAAGGGCAAGCAGGATAAGAAGAAAAATATATAATAATAAGAGAAAACACCATTGCTCCAGAAGTCATGTTCTTCCCACAATCACTCCTGTCTTCCTGGAAATGTTGCCTTTCTTCTGGGGTTTGAGCTCACAGAAAGACGATGTTCCAACACTGCTTGAGGTCAGTGCCAAGCATACATTTCCTGCTTAGGCTTCCTCTCCAAAGATAGTGGGAGGCTTTCAGAGTTCACCAGGTGTACCTGCCTCACTCACACCTTCCTAGGAGCCTGATTCCCCTTCTTAGACACTGAGGGCAGGGCCAAGACTTGCCACTGCACGCCCAAGGCCTCAATCCTGAAATTGGTAGCAGAGAGCTGGCATCATCAACGGCTTTGCAATGGCTCCAGCACTGCTCTCAATTGGTACTGCCCCAAAGTCAGCTCCATCAGCTTTCAGCCCTGCACTGAGCCCAGCTGACCAGCAAACTGCCATGGCTTCCTTTGAGTACTTTTTCGTAGAGGAGACGGAAGATGTTCCACTCAACTTGGAACACTTCGGGTGTCTGGAGGATTTTCCCTTACTGAGGACTTTACACTGAAATACCCGGATCTACATCACGTGACCTCTGCCCCACCACTTGCTAAGTTCCTGTCCCTTCCTTCCCCTTTTTTAAATAATTTTTATAAATGCTTATGTGTCCCCAAATCTATCAGCTCAGACAGTTGGGTCTTGTCAGCAGGGCCTTGATTGTAGACCTCACTTCTAGCAAGAATCTCTGTATTAATGGGCAGCCCCAAAGGATTTGCAGCATAGTAACCTGCCTTCCACCTCCCTCAACATTTGTCTGACAGTTTTGGATGGATTAAGTGCAATATAGCCCGTGTCTGATACCACATATTCAAGATATTGACTTGGGTTTCGGCTAGATGTGAAGTAAAGTAGGTGTTATTAGATCGGACTTCCTCCTCCCATACCACTGGTGATATGGATTCTCATGATTCGTTCTCCCACCACTTATAATAAGATCGTCTTTCTGGCATGGTCAGCATGTTTATTGCCTTATATAATTTGGAAATGATTCCCTTAGATTCAGCGGAGAGTTGGACTACCGTTTGCGACGGGGTGAGTCTCTTAGTTGCCACCATTCTATTCGGAGGGTTCAGCGCCCAGTGTTGAACCTGAAGATATCAATCTATGTCCTTCTGCAAGGCCAATTTCCCACTTCCAATCCTCGAAAGGATTTCATGGTCCTCTTGGAGGATATGTCCCCTAATTTACTGAGCCTGGTGTGAAGTCATCATTATGAAGTAACAGTGTGAAAGGTGAGGGGGTAAGAGGTTGAGCTCTTCGATCTGTTGATCCCGTCCCAAGCATTTAATGTAGTCTTCGTGATCGCGTGTCCAGAGATGTTGGCCAGCTTCCACCAGGACCCATATTTTACTGAAATCTCTGTGAGCCATATCCACCATAGGCTGCGCTTGTGCCGCCCAGTAGACAGTAGACGCTTAGGAAATGCAAGACCCCCTTTCTCCATAGCTACATAGAGGGTTTTCCTATTGACTCTCGGTGCTGCTGCAGCTCACAAGGATCTAACCAGCATGATTTCCCAGCTCTTGATAGTGAGGCTAGGCTTAGGGACGAGAACTGACTGAAAGTGAAAGAGCAAGCGGGGGAGGACATTCGTTTTAATGGCCGCTATCCTCCCAAATCACGAGAGCTGCAGAGCCCTCCATCCTTTCAAGTCATTCTGTATCTCTGCTTTAAGCGGGGAATAGTTGGCCGTATGTAGGTCACTGAGATGGGGAGTGCATTTATTCTGAAATATCGTACCATCCCTGGTATCCATATGTATGGGAATTGGAAACCTAGCCTAGACTGCAGGGCAGGTGGGACCGTAAGATTCAAGATTTCTGTTTTGAGTAGTTATCTTAAAGCCGGAGAGCCGACCAAACTGTTGCAGCTTGTACTCTGACAGGAAGAGAGTCCGAGCGGTTAGTTATAGACAGAATTATATTGTCAGCAAAAAAAATGATTTTATGATGGGTATTTCCAAACTTTATACCATGGACATTGTCCTGGCCTTGAATCTGAGCAGCTACACGCTCCATCACCAAGGCAAATAGGATGGGGGAGAGCAGGCAGCATTGTCTGATACCTCTGCCTAACTTAATTGGTGTAGTCAGGTCACCGTTTATCATGACACGTGAGGTTGGATGTTTATAGTTGGCTCATATACTTGGTGCAATATTACGTTTCTTAGTATGGTTTCTAAGAATCCCCAGTGCGCTCTATCAAAAACTTGTTGAGTGCTAGGAGGAGCGAGTGGGCTGGGTTCCGTTGAGCCTTGTCTATCAGGTACAGCACTCTATGGACATTGTCCTCTGTCCCTCTACACAGTATGACCCCAGATTGATCTGGATTTATTAGAAGTGGCAATAATTCCCCTATCCTGTTTGTGAGCATTTTGTATGTTGAGAAGCACTGCTGATCTATATGATGAACATAGCCTAGGGTCCTTGCCTGGTTTTGGAGTTAGGGAATGTACCTACCATACTGATATTGTTAAAGGTTTCAGCTAGTGTGGTGGCCAGTATTGAGTTCAGAGCTCTGTAGAACATTTCTGTCAGTCCATCAGGCCCTGGCGTTTTTATTGTATTTTAGAGTTTTAATGCTAGTAGCCCTTCTCGAGGTTCTACAGGCAAATCGAAGAATCGGCTGTTGCTCTGGAATAGCTTGGGAATGTCTATGCCTATTTGGTCTACATGGTGTACGTGTTCAGCAGTATACAAGTCGTTCTAGAACTTATGAAATGTTTTTTTTTTCTTAATTTATTCTCCCCATTCTGTACCCTTGTTGTTGAGTCTTGTGTTTATGTATGATCTCCCTGCTCTGGTCTTGAGCAGGTTTGCCAGCATCCTACCTGGTTTATTGCCATGTTCATAATAGCACTGCTCGAGTCATAACAAACTGCATTCTGTTCTATGTGTTCTTAAAAGATTGATTACGGTGGTTTTTAGAGGTGGCCAGTTGTCTAAATGTGGTTCTTTTAGGGTGTAATTTATACTCTTTCTCTTTTTGTTTAATGTCCCCTAGTAGTTGCTGTTCGGTATGCTTTCTTTGCGTTTCAATGAAGCCGCACTGGAGATCAGATTTCCCCACGCCAACTCTTTGAGTGCATCCCAGCATGAGCCTATCAATGTTTCCCCCGGTTGATTGGTGGCAAGCAAGTCACTCACTGCTTGCTTCTGCTCCTTGAGAAATACTATGTCCCTTTACATGCCCGGGGGCATGCGCCACATGGAGGGTCTCCTGCCGCTCATGGGTGCCTGGTATGTAGCCAGAATCGTACTATGATCAGACATCGCACAGATTCAATGTCAGAGATACCCAGTTGTCTCATGTGCCCCTTGCATGCGAAAATATAATCTATACTGGAAGCGGACCTATGTACATGCGAGGAGTGTGTAAGGAAGGCATGATATCAAACAGTGAAGACCGACGCAAGTCTTTATTGAACTTCAATGGGTTGATTGAATGCCTCCCTAAACCTAAATCTAAGGATGGGAGCAAACTATGACCACCAAATAATAACGCAGTCTGTCAAAATAAAAAGGCCTATACTAATAAACCTACTGCCAATCCTTACTTCTAAATAGAAAATGGTGTGGGACAATATTGTATGCACAAGAAAAGGGTTAAAGAAAAAAATGTTAGGATAGTTAAGCAGTTGGCTTCCCTTCCCCACATTTTGTTTGTTCATGCTTCGTACACACTCTGGATTCCCAGTAACGAGGATACAGTTCACAACATAGGTATCAAGGCCTTCTGACAAAGCCTCCTTTCGAACAACATTCTCTTACTGCAGAGGGCCTGTTGTAACAAACAAACACCTATGTTACTTTCTCTCAGGATTTTCACATGTACAAGTTCTTGCTTCCAGTATTCATCATGAGTTGCCCTCCTTCAGGCTTGGACCCGCTTTTACCACAATGTTCACAACTGGACTCCCTCTTTCCGGCTCGGACCATGGATCTCCCTCATTCATGCTCAGATCCCTTTTATACAGTATTCACCTTTGATCTAACTAGTTTGGGCTCGGACCATATAATCTCCCGTTCTACATTTTCCTCTTGGTATCAAAAATCAAAGACTGTCAAATGTGCGATGGGTTTTGCTTAAACCATCGCAGGAACACTTCGATTCACTTCACAAGATGTCCTTACTTTCGTTTCTGCCACTTCTTGGCTGGTTACTGTTGCAGGGTGGAATTGAAGGTCTGGTACTCGGGTAAGGGAAGTGAACTTCTTTACTAAGTTCCATTGACAAGCTATATACATCAGGTAAGTAGGAAGTTACACAGGAGACATCCGCGGGTTTACACTCACAGGCTGCTTCACTCTAACTGACCTTCATGGAGTTTACAGGGGCACTCGCACCACAACATTGCACAGACATAACATTCCATCAGGCATTATCTCAGGCAAGCATTCATGCAAGACCAAGGCAGGGAACACAAGACACAGCACATCGCCCTCCTGAACAGAAACCAGGATAAAGGTACGGAAAGAAGTGCAAGAGAAAATGCACAGTGTAATGCGGCCAAAGCATGAACCAACAACACTCTGGTCACCTCCACTCCAAACTCGAAAGCTCTAATCCAAGACCCACTCACTCCATTCTGAAGAACAAGGAGACATGCCTCATGCTTCCACCAACATAGTCCCGTCAACAATCTGCAAGGCGGCCAATCCACTATCCAATACACTCATAATTTGTATCAGGCTTACCACAGACTCTCAGACCAAGGAACTAGCCTTAATTCTGAACACACCAGCATTGCCACACAATCCCAAAACAACACACTTATTCATCCTTCTGCCAACAACTAAGGTGTACTGCAACACAGCACACACTTCATCTTCTAGTATAGTACCAGAAAAAATAATCAGAGCTCGAAATGCACAGAGCACAAGCACCCTCTCTGTGCACGGCAGGTGGAGAGGACCACCGCCTAAGGTACCGGTGTCCACCTTCCCAAGGCATGGGCAGGAAGCCCCCTCAAATGCTGTGCCCAACACCCCAATATCTATGGCACGGGTGGTAGAACACCCCTATGATACTAGTGCCAGGTTCCAAACCCCAAAATCTGTGGCATGGGTGGCAGAACACCCCTATAAAATGACTGCCAGGTTCCAAACCCGAAAACCTGTGCCCGGGTGGCAGAACACCCGTATAAAATGTGTGGCAGGTTCCAAACCCCAAAACTTGTGGCACGGGTGGCAGAACACCCCTATAAAACGGTTCCATGTAATAATGTCCTAGCAAAAATGTTTCCTGACAAAAAAGTCACCATTTCTTGCAGAGACATTACATTGAACATACGGGGAGCACCCCCGCTGCATCCGATTTTCATTTTCTTTTTTTTCTTTCAAGGGGAGCAGGGGACATCCCTGCGACCCGTCCCTATACTTAAAGTCACCATACATAATGCCGCCAATGGCTTTTCCTGGAGACATTATTTATGGGGACTTTATTACCTGATATCTATAAAACTAGTGCTGGGTTCCAAACCCCCTAAATTGTTGCCTAGCAAACTTCCACCATTCTCTCAATGCACATCACGTGCACGTTATATTGATCACCCTCAACTACACACAAGGTGATACATTGCAATCCAAATATTGAGACTCTAAACATTTTGATTAAATTCCATAACATGCACGTTGGTCCTGTGGAAGAAAATGTTAGTGCAAGATACATCAATGTCAATGAATGCACTGTTGTCACAACCAAAGATCAGAAAACATTGCAACTGTTATAAATAGAGGCCACGTCCACCACTCCAAGAAACACTTTAACCGCAACCAAGCCAAAAGAGAACTGAGCCAAACATAGTCAGGCAGGACCCAAGACATATCGCATGCCTCACATCACACACAATAACCAAGTCAGTATTCTCTGTTACATACTGAAAGCTCTCAGACAAAAAAGCCGAAAATCAGGATCCAGTTCTTCCAAAACCATGAGATATGTGCTCTCAGGATCCTCAAGGGTAGAACCGCACTATCTGCAATCTTCCCAAGTCTCCCTCCAATGAGCAGATGCCTCCTCTGATGCCGAACAGCATGCAGGGCACAGAACAAAATGCTTGCAACAGTACCTTTTCCTTTGATGACTGTGAGCGCTCACTGTCTCACCATTGTTTGTAGTCACCTCCTGAACTGCATACTTGAGAAGGCCATTGTGCTGTAAGGTGGCCCCTCTGGTGCCTGATCCTCTAACTACTTGATCCTTCCCAGGCCGTATCTGTGCCAATGATCAGGTGTGTTGCTCCAGTGGCCAAAAATAATTTCAGGGTGAACACACTGGGAAATGCTGCTACAACAGCTGCTACCATATGTTAACTATAGTGGCCAGAAACTGCAAGATGGTCCCGCTGGGAAATGCTGCTCCAGTGGTCAAATAACAGTAAGGTGGCCCTGCTGGAAAATCTGCTCCAGTGGCCAAAATCTGAAAGGTGGCCCGCTGTGAACCATTGACAAATTCATCACGGTGGCCCCGCTGGAAACTGATACAAATCTTTGTAACTCCTTTTCCAGTGGCCAAAATACTTAAAGGCGGCCCCACTGACTCACTACTATTTCAGTGGCCAAGATGCTTAAAGTGGCCAGAATCTGTAAGGTGGCCCCGCTGAGAAATGCTGCTCCAGTGGCCAATTAGCTGTAAGGTGGCCCCACTGGGAAATGCTACTCCAGTGGCCAAATATCTCTGAGGTGGCCCCACTGGTATGTGTTGCTGCAGTGGCCAAAAACTGCAAGGTGGCCCCACTGGGAAGTGCTGCTTCAGTAGCCAGAGACTGTAAGTTGGCCACACTGGTACTCCAACTTCTCAGTTAACTCCTGCCCCCAGCTGCCTCCTTCCTGCCATGCAACAGCTTTTGGGCTATGGGACAGGGGTCAGACGACCTGGGGGGCCGGTGGATGTCACCTCCTTGGTCTCAACCGCTTCCTTCCTTCTGTGAACTACTCACTGTGGACAGCTGCAGGTTCCTGGCCCTCCCCTCAAGCCAGCTCGTCACCAGTGTTGCAGGGTGAAATGAAAGGTCTGGTACTCGGGTAAGGGAAGTGAACTTCTTTCCAGTTACTAGGCATATACATCGGGTAAGAAAGTAGGAAGGTACACAGGAGACATACACAGGCCTCCAATCTCATAGGACGCTTCACTCCAACTGACCTTCTTACAGAGGCACTCTCACCACAGCATTTCACAGTCATAACATTTCATCAGGCATTCTCTCAGGCAAGTATTCAAGCAGGACCAAGGCAGGCAACACAAGACACAACAGATAACTTTACAGAGACATTCGATTGAGCACCCATGCGGCGTCAGACCACTCTTGTCACTGGTATTTTATCTTTCTTTTGTAAATGTTCAAACATCCATCAGCAATTACGTTTTCCTGGTGTCTTTCATCTTCAGTCTTCATTCTTGCACTCTTTACACAATGTTGCTGCTTGCAGCCTTGACTTCAACACAGACCGGTCTCACTGGCTGTGTTGATCTCTCAGGCGATGCTTTGATCTTGGCGCCAAGGATGGTACCAAAGTGGCGATTGATCCTCCCTGATTCAGCCGTGCAGGAGGGCCCTGGGTGTATCTGACACAAAATACAGGATTCTTCAGTTTGGTTTCCAGTCCTTATGCTTTCTAGTTTGAAGCATTCTGGAAAGTAACAGTTTCTAGCTGAAAAGGTCAAGGACATCTCCGTCTTTGAGTAACCTTCTTGGTTTGCTGTCTTTCTTCCCTTGTTCAGCTGCCGCTGGAAAAGTCCTGTTCCTTCATGTGCTTTGCCTTGCTCAGAGTGTGTTCTTGTGTGCTCTGCCTTTTATCTGAGTGGGAAAGGTTAATGGAGGTCATGTGTGAGTGATTAACTGTATTTGCCTGACTTTGTAGTAGTGGGACTTGTCAGGTACAACGCTCTCGTGTGAGTCTGTTTTCTCCCAGAGTGGGCTGTCTGTTTGAAAGTTTTCTTGAAGGGAAAGTGGGGTGGAGGGTCTGGAGTTTCGAAATATCCTATCGGGTAGGATGGGGTAAAGGTGTTACCGGGAGGGGTGTATACCACGTCTTGCCATCGGGTTTCGCACTCCCCGAAGACCCCTCACCCAGGTGATCCTCCCGCAGTGGTCCACCCCCAGGGTCTGGATCCAAAGGTGATGGCCGTGCCCTGGCCACCTGAGAGAGAGACCCCCAGGGACTTCTGGTTTCTCAGAAGTCTGAGAAGGTTTTGTCTAGAGGGTGCTGGGGTCGCCATACATCTGCCACATTTAGGTCTACTAACCCTTGCTTTAGTGTATGCGAGGCCGTCCGACAGATGAGTAGGTGCTTTGGGTTGATCTATCGATACTACTGTCCATTAAGAGATTCTCATTCCCCATTAAAAATATGACCCCTTCAGCCCATTCTTTAAGAGTGTGCAACAACATGGACATTATTGATTACTCGGCTATGTCAGGATCTTAAAAAGCCAAAAATGAGACCCTCTTCCCCTGTAGGTCGCCCTTAATCATTACATACTTCCCTTCAGGGTCTCTTTTACAATGGAGGTGTTTGAATGCTAGGTCGCTATGTAGAAGAAGGGCCACCCCTGCTCTCTTGGAATCAGCTGAGGCATGAGCCTGTGTTGAGTAGATCTAACTGCAAAGTCGAGATTGATCCTTGTACAATAGATGTTTCTCTTAATTCTATAACGCTAACTTACAACCGTCTCAATCTCCTGACCAATTGTGCTCTCTTATTAGGGGTATTCCGTCCCCTCACATTAGGGGAACCTAGAATGACAGTCATGCTAATACTGACATTGCACTCGCATGGGTTTTCCATATAGTAATCCTATCTCCTGCCAATGACTCAAGTGCCAATGCAAATAGTGAGAATTTGCCTGGGTTCAAAATCTGCAACAGGTCCCCCTTATCTATCCCCACCCCAACAGCGGTTTCCTCCGAGAACATGTAAACCCTTCAATTCCACTCCCCATCAGTACTTCAATAGCCAAAGGGAGCGCTTCCCGCCCTTACTCGAGAGACAACACTCATATCTCCCTCGGTTTCCCGGGGGATAGAATTAAACCCCATCACCAGAACATCTATTTACAGCAACAAAGAGCAATAACATTCTTCATCCTGCTCCTCCCTGGACCCACCACCATAGGTGTTCTTCTGTATCTGAGGAGTCTGACCTCCCTTCCTTGCTGTGAACGTAGCCTAAACAGCCATCAGTTCATCCAGTGGCTTTATTGGTCCTCTCGGGGATTCCACAACTCCCTTTGTGGTCCCCCACTCAAGGTTGCTTTCAGGGTGGACTTAAAGGCCCGGCTTTCCGACTAGACATCCAGTCCCAGCACCTTGTGACTGCCCTCCTCTGAGAATAAGGTTTGCCCTCTGCCCTCAAGTTTGAATTGTAGTCCAAAAGGGTAGGTCCACATGCATCTTATTTCTCTTTTCCTTCCTCGGTTACTGGCCTCATCGATGACCTCCCCTTGAGGGTGAATTGTGACACATCTTGATAGATTTGGACCATAGAGTCTCAAAAGAATATTCGGTTCTTGCTCCTGGCCTCTCTGAGGATAATTTCTTTTATCAAGTAGTTGGGGAGCTTTGCCACTATATCCCAAGATGGCCACTCCCCCTCCTCTCTGGCCGCGCCCACACTATGAATTCTGTCGATCTTCAGCCTCTCATTTTGGACGTTCGAGAGTAATTCCATGAAGAGCCGTGTTATGCACCTTCTTTCAAAAGGCATATTCTAAGATTCTCTCTCCTGGCCCTCTTTTTCAAGGTCATCACATTTGATTGAAGGGTTTCATTGGTCTCTCTGAGGTATGTAATGTTTTCTGTCCGTGAGATTCTCCAGCATGGTTCTGGCATACATTCACATGTTCATGAATATTCCCTGTTGTCAGGCTGGGAATCCTTGGTAAAAGAAAAAACAGTTTCACTTTAAAACTGTATTTCTCCCCTAAACCAATCACTGTCCTCTAGGTCATACTACCCCCATCCAATGACAGTCCTTTCCCCAATCACTGCCTCTGGCAGCCATCGTAAGATTTTTACAGCACGCTTCAGTGTTGGAAGTGCTCGAGTTTACTCTCTGGGCTATTTAGTACGTTTTTACAGATTCTTTTTTGGAAAAGTTACATTTTTGTGTCCAAGATCCCTCATGCTCGTTTCCTCATTGGCGGGCAAAGGGGCTCCGTTGTCGGTTAAGTTTTGCGCCCCTCAAGGGCAAGGATTCGTCAAAGTTTCCTGAAAGCCACTTTCGGCCTACTTCGCGCTACCTGACCATTTTGGAGGAGGAGGAGGGAAGGACCCTCTTTAGCCTCTGCACCAAATGCTGGCTACGGAATGTCTTTGCGGAAGACAAACGTCTGCAGTGTCTTTACTGCCTGCACCCGGACCACATAGAGGTAGAGTGCGAGATATGCCTGGGCTTCTCGAAGAAGACAATGGAAGACAGGCACAGCAGGCTGGCTGCATGGCTCAACTTTAACAAGGCCTGTGCTCCGAGCAGGTCTCGCTCAGGAACGGCCTGTCCAAAGAGAACTTTTCTCGGTCCTTTGAGGTCGCCTCATCCGTGGGGGGTCCACGATGAGGCCAAGTGTCGCAAGTCTGAGTCTGCGGGTCCCAGGTTGGATAGGCCACAATCACCATCGCCGTCCGCCTCCATAGCCAGCCTCCTATCGAGCACCTCCTCAAAGAGGAAGTCATCCAGCCCGGCCAAGTTGCGGGAGAAGTCAAACAGGCCTAGGCCGGAGGAGGAGAAGAAGGTTGCACAGCCCAAACAGGCTCGACAGGCCCAGCCAAAGTCCTAGTCGGCCATGTTATCGATGACTACTGTGACAACCACCCCGGCGGTGGGAGCCGAACCTATGAGGGGGATCCTGCAGGGTAGAGGGTGTCCCTGCCTCCCATGAGGTACACGGCCAGAGGCATCAGCGAAGGCTGCAGGTATCCCTTGAGGGGTAAAGATAACTTGCCCAGGTCCTGATTCAAGACCCTCAGGGTGGGAAAAAAGGGGGTGCCAGGAGGCCTCGTAACAGCCCCCCAAGGTTGACGTTGCACCCTAGGACATTTCATCCACGGACGACGACGACTGCAATGACGGCTCGATAGCTACAGCGTATGAACAAGTACCTGAAGTGCTAGCAATTCTAGATGGTCACGTTGCAGCACGTGCTTGGCCAACTGGAAGAAGGGGATTTCTTGACGTCGTTGGACCCGGAGGATGCCTACTTTCAGGTCCCCATTCACAAGAATCATCAAAGGTTTCTACGGTTGGTGCAAGATCTGCACTACCAGTTGAAGGCCCTGCCATTCAGCTTGAAATCAGCCCTGAAGGTGTTTACAAAATGCCTGGCTCTGTTGGTGGCCCATCTGCGTCTGCAACGCATACACGTATACCCGTACCTGTACAATTGGCTGGTACACGCCCGCTCGGGGAAGTTGGCCGACAAACACACTAAGGAGACCGTTAGACTACTGACGGAGCTGGGTTCTCTGTGAACTATCCAGTTGGCAGTTGACCATTTGTTCATTTGTAGACAATGCTACAAATGAGCACTCGCATTTACTCCTGTGGGCAGCCAGCCAAGTAAACAAGTAAAAATAATAGTGATTACTGGATCTTGATGACTGGAAGTCTGACATTGTTCTGCTGAGGGTAAATTCTGTATGAACTTAAAGGCCGGGCCACATTGTATCACAGACTATACAATAGACAATGTAAGTGAACATTAAATGTCTGTGTGTTTCTCTCTCTATAAGTGTGTCCTTAGTATTGTGATGCAGTGTGACCCTGTGTTTGTTTTCAGACAGGAGGTAGCATAAGCAGAACTTAAAGTCCAAATTTGTTATTGCAGGGTTGCAGTGCATGCAGTCTTGGCGGAATGGGGGGAAGAAGTTCGTTGTTTCGCTCTACTATATTGTCTAGAATCTGCCTAGATTGATGATCTGTAAAATCGTGTATAGTGCATGCTGCTTCCATCATATGTTGAAGTGTGCAGCAGTGTTCTGGGGATTTGCTTGACCAGTATCAGCAGAAAGCAAAATGTATGAAATGTACTATGCCACCAATTGATGCAATTGTTTATTTATTTTGTTGTTTGTCTTGCAGTTGTAATTTCATCAATTGTTGAACTATGATGGAAGAAAATTCTAAATGCTGTAATTTGTTTTTTTTGTCTCATTAAATTACCAATATGAATTAGAAATAGAATTTAACATAATATTGTACTACTTTTTCAGGAAAACAAATTCAGCAACCAAATTCTGGAGGCAGAAGATGATGAGGAAGTCATGGAGCAAGTCATGGAAAATGTATGTTTGTGAAATGAATAAAGAGTATATTTTGAACATGTCCGCAGCATACAACTAGTATTGGGTGCCAAACACTATGGGCCTGATTCACAGAAGCTTTTTATAATGGTGCAATCCCATTGGAAAACGTTCTGTGAATCAGGCCCTATATCTTGTATACATGCTGCATTTTTATCTTTTTAGTTTTAAAGCTGTGTAATACTAATATCGCATGTTTTTTTTAGCTCTGCAAGCATGTAAAACATCCACACCTTAGGATATAAGTTGTAATGTGCTCACCTGAAAGTCAAAATCTTGGGAGCTGTGCCCTGTGAATTCACTGTGCTTTGTTGGTGCCCCTCTGTTTCATTGTTTTTTTAAAGTTCATTTCCATTTTTGTCTAGCTAGAGAAAACTTTAGGTCCCTATCAGCGCACTAGAAGATGAATATTAGAGGGACCCAGTTGTAAAGTAGCTGCTCTGAGATTCATAATGAGTGTTGGATGTTAAGATTCTGTTAGTATCAAATGGAACTGTTTAAGTTAGGCAAATCATTTCCTTAATATCCTTTTTATTTTATAGTAAGTGTATTGTTATAATTAAAATGTACACTATATTTCATAGTAGAAAATGAAAAGAATAAGTTCAGTAATTCATTGTGATTTGTACAATAAATCCATAAGTAGGATGCAAGGTTTGGAGAAATAGTAAAAACAACATCAGAATTTACAGTAGGTGCATGGATAGGACACAGCATCAAGAGAATGGTTGGAGAAAACATTCAAATGTCCTAGACATCTAATACAAGAATTAATAGGCATATATAACTGACAGTTCATTAAATAGGATGCATAAAAAAGTGCATCATAATTCATAAAAAACCGAACAATTTTACATTCTATTTCAGTGGAAATTTACTTTATACAGGAACCTAATCACATCAGTTGGCAGTGCCGTCTTATGACAATATGTTAAACAGAACCAGAATTCGTTAGAGGATAGCCAAGCATTATCTTTGGCAACTCTCACAAATGTCAAACATCTCAGACCCAGGCATTTCGCTAACAAGTGAGACAAAGTGTCAGTAGTATCTAAATGGTTACAACCAGAACAGGAGTATTTATAATACAGCCACTGTTGAACTTAGAGTTATTGGCGCGTAACTACTGTTGAATTCATGTGAAATTCACAATATAACCACTGTTGAATCCAGGTGAACTATTAGAGGATAGCGACTGTTGAATTCATGTGAGATTTTCAAAATAACCACTGGTGATTCTAGGGGAATTATTACAGTAAATTCTGATGAATCCAGTAGAGTCATCACAGATTCCCCATTGGGGATCTCCCCCCATGGAGCCAGGGGAAGGAAGCCTCTACCTGATCCCGACTCTAGGGCTCTAGACGCGGCTTTATGAGGGAGTATTACATGGGAGACGACTGCTGGGGTGATGTTAGAGCTGCATTGGATGCAGCAAAATACCCCTCACCCTTTTCCCTAAGGAAGACTCTCTCACACCCAACACACTAATGGCGTACTGTCATTTAATGATTCCCCCTTTTAAAGGAAATCAAAAAACCCTGTCTGTACGGTATTCAAGTCAGGCCCCCACCAGTGCCCCAAACACTCACAACTCACGCATACCACCTTCTGTTTCTAATTTACCTTATTGTAAACATCATGAGAAACGCCATTGGAAAAGTAGAAGCCCATTGACACCCATGGACTCCAACTCCCATAATCACTCAGGTACTGAGATGAGGAGAAGGATGAAAGAGTTTGTGCAAAGTGACCAGTGCCCAAATTCCAACGCAGAGGCTTGAGGCTCTTGAATGCGAGACACACAGAAAAGCTTAACGGAACAGATGGAGGGACGCGGCAAACGAGCAAGAAAAGCCTTGGGGACGCAAGGACCTGTGGAGAAGCTACTGGGTGTCAGGCTGCTTGGCGAAATATAAAGGGGTTTGAACCAGTGTGGGAAGGATGACAAGGAAATATTTTTAATCTTTTCTAAAAATAATTTGATTCATGTAATACAAAAGAAAATCTATATATGTTTAAAACAATTGTCATAATACCTTTAAACAATTTCTAATAATCAATAACATTATTTATCAACTTATGACCCAAAAAACAACTCATCAATACACATCGCTCTGTCATTCATTCATCCATCCATAGTGTCCATATTGGCAAAAAAAAACCTATTTTCTTTTCCAAATATTTCGTGATATTATAATTTCTATATCACTACTACAATAAGTCTTATCAGTTTTTCAACCCCAACATTAATACAGGTGTTCACTGATTGTTCTACTTTTAAACAGTTCCGTAATCGTCGACATATGTTTCGGTCTTTTTAGGGTTTAAACAATCGCCCCTCAGTTCCCGACCTTCTTCAGGACATTTAAACAAAGAACTCGTTATCTCTTTGCCTCAAATAGACTGATAGGAGTCACTTCACCTCCACATTTAATTTAGGAGATGTTTTAAAGGGTAAACTGGCATAAATCCGTCACTAGCACCAAAACAGTGATATCTTCACCTTGGTCCTGGATCTCAGTCCAAGTTATATTCATGGATCACTTCTACTTCTGGCTTCTTCCAAGTTACGACAGGTATGTTTCCCTCTTGTCTGTACTGGCGAATTGTACTGCGCACCTGACACCAGCTATTAAATAATAGTCCTGTTTCTCATATGGATTCAGCGGTTATAGTTATCCCATCCTAAATGGACAGCATTCCCCTCTCAAATTCCTATATTCAACTTGATTTTAGCACTCCTCGACGTCCGTTCTGGTGACGGTTTACTTCCTTCTCTAACTCGACTTGGAGAAGCAGCGTTCATCAGGCCGGAATGAGAGAGGAAGCCAGTGTGTGAATGCGGAGCCGCAAAGAACGCTGGAGAGAACTCTGCTGACTCCAACGTGGAAAGCAAATGAAGCAGCTGTTCCACAAAGGTGCAGACAGAGTCATAGATGCAGGAAGAGACCAGTGAGTCTAGCAAAAGCTGGTCCCCTGGGGCATTCCGACACGCACTAGCGGCATTTGATAAATATGAGATTGCTGAAGATGAAAAGAATATTTGAATTTAGTCAAGACAAAGTGTTAAGGCAACACCCAATAAGAAGAATGTTTGTTTGCAGACAAGACACAGTGCAAAGAGAAGCCACAACCAAATACAGGTGTATGAGATGCCACCTGTATTGGGTTGGGGGATATGTTTGAGCAAGTGATGCTATAAGCCAATATAGCAAGTATCTCAGGGTATAGGCCATTGTTGTATAACCAAGGAACCTGTCATCAATTAAGAGAAGTCCTGTCAGACAAGTACACCAGACATTTCAAGGTATGTAAAGATTCCTGGCAGGAAAGTATACCAGGGAATCTGAAAGGAACTATAAAAGAAATCCTGGCAGGTAATTGAGATTGATTGAAAAAATTCTAAAAGAAAGCCTGACTGGCGAGTATACCAGGTGGATGAGACTGAGTGAGGATTCCTGGCAGGGGAGTACACCAGGCCATCTTCAGAGTTGAAGGAAATCCTACAGAAAGACTGTTGTAAAACATGTGATTTAAACAAGAACTTTGTGAGTCCAGTAAAGAAACAAAGGAACTGTTATTTAAAGTGGAAATGTGCCATCCATTTCAAGAAACATGGGAAGGGAGAGCCACCTCTTGGATCCAAGTGACTTTACCTTGGAGAACATTTTTGCTAGAGTCATTATTAAATTTTGGTTTTCAGTACCTTTTGCTAACATCAAGAAAGACATTTCGATTCCAAGATGGCCATCTGCAGGGGGAGCATGTGCTGAGTGCAGCTCGTCTCTGACCCAAAACGAAAGGAGAATATTGTGTCTCTTCTTCCCTGCCCCATAATGATGGTGTGACTGCTGGATAGCTCCCATTGCCGCCATAAGAGAACGGAGCATCGATCGGGCCGCCAAGTGGAGTGAGAAATACTACATTACACGCCGAGACAAGGTCCGGGTGCGGTGCTTTGACGGGAGCAGAGAGAGGGTGGAGGATCCTACTGAGGGGCGAGGCCTCCACGGTGGAATTGGACAAGATGGCACGTCAAGGTAGGGAGGAGGAAGCATACCCCTCCTACCACCCGTGCGCATGCCGACAGGAGAATAAGTACTCAACGGAGGAAAAGACATACAGCATGCAATTGGAGGAGGAAGCATAGAGCAACATCACACATCCTTACCACCCGACTAAGATGTCCCCTTAGGTAAGAAACGCGAAAAGAGACGGTAATTTGCCTAGGAACAAGATCTAAATAATTTTGGAACACCGACCACATTAAAGGTTCTTTTGTGGGCGGAGCCTATTTTTCAATGGTCGGTGAATAATTTCCATTTCAAAGTTGACTGACCCACGGATCATTGTGGTGTGGTGTGAGTGGGCGTGGCACCCTGGCGGAAGCCATAACAAGTGGCGCAGCGCAGCTTGAACGAGGGACTCAACCCTCTTCGGAGACACAGAGGAGACTGTGTGGCAAAGGGCAGAGTGAGGAATACCCCCTCCCACCTGGGTGTAAGCTGACGCATGAAAAAAGCACAGAGGAGGAGGAGGAGGAGGAGCTTTGCACATTCTTGGAGGTGTGCACAGCAAGTGATCCACGCTATGACCTGAGGGGCCATGCGGAATAAGGTGATTCATCCCCAGTATTCATATAAGCGGACTCCTGAGGGGAGCAGTGAAGAATGAGGTAATGTGACACTGAGAGAAAAAGAAAATACATTGATAGTACTCGGGCATGGGGTGCTGGCGAGATATCTGGGGTGCATCGGGAGACATACGAGCGCAAAGGGCTCCCCTCTCCTCATTATACTTTAGAACTGCCAATAAGGTGGAGAGATTCCTTATACCACCTACCTAATAGGAGGAATAAAGCTACAGAAACGTTGAGAAGGCACAGAATCTAGGGGCTGCATGCGAGGCCTACAGGATTGAATGTGTAATGCAGGAGGCTACTTAGCTATCCCCTCTGGTCGAGGCGCAGTATACAGAGGGCATAGGTGAACACTGATGCAGGGAGGAGAGGTGGCAGTGATTATCACCGGACAGAGTGTGGGAATAAAGTCTCAACGCCTCAGTAAATTTACAGCAAGCAGCTGGATAGGAGACCTATCTTCAAGGAAACATATGTCAAGTGCCAAAGGGATAGGATGCATTAAACGCACCCCGGTATCGCCAAAGGTAAATACTCGGACAGGGGTGACAATCACAGGGTGCTGGCAGTCAGAGAGGAAAGCGATGAAACTTTGGAGCAGCTGGCACAGATGACATACAATTTAAAAATCCATTGTGAAGTCCTTGAGAAAGCGATGCAATGTACGCATCAAAAATGTCCCAGAGGAGATTGCAGACGAAGACCTTAAGCATGCAATACAAACTCTCTGCACTGACCTATTGTTGGAGGTCCCGGCGGATGACATCCTACTAGATAGAATACATAGGGTGGACCCTCCAAGAAAAGAATCGGGAACCAGACCCCGGGGCATGCTGGTCCAGCTTTATCAGGACTTGGCTTTCTCCACCCTATTCAAAATAAGACACATGCACCTGGTTACTAGTATTCTTAATCTGGGGAAGGTGCGTTATAGATGGACTTTTTCGTTTGGGCTGCTTTTTACCTGGAAGTGTAGACAGATCCGGGTAACAACATGTGATGGTTTGAATGTTGTGGCGCCGGAAGGCAGAAGAGACCAACCAGGATCATCCGAGGTGGAAGGAGGGACCCCTAGGCCGAGTCGTCGTTTGGAATCGTCAATGACAAAACGGGACAACCGGAAGGCCAGAGCTTCGAGAGTCTGGGACAAATCAAAGGACACGCCACAAACTGAGGGGTGATGGCAGGCCGATCAGATGAATCAGGTACACCAAGGGAATGGTGGTATGAGCTGTGAATAAGAAGAGGATGGAGAGGGACAATAGAAATGGAGGGCCGAGAGGAGACGGGGGCGTAGAAGTAAGGGGCCGGATTGGGATCTCATGGAAGAGGCTAGTATACTTTTCCGCAGCTCGGGTACTTTACCGGCACATGGACGGGTTCACCAGAGGTTGTCAGTAGGACCCATGAGCCGGCCTGGGCTACAGTTAAGGGAACAGGTTTTCGGGGGTCAGGGGACACAAGGGGTGGAATGGGGTTTAGGGGCAGAGGGAGAGAGACCGACCAGCAGGATAACTGTGGGAATACGAATAGGGGGCAAGGACAATCAAAAATATAGGAAAGTTTTAACGCATGTAATATATACATTATATTTCAAATTAACCACAGCCCGAACATACTTAGGTGAACTTTGTATCAGGGCCCAAAGGAAAGGAATACAAAGGCTGGGACTAGACACCTGTCGTGAGTTTTAAAATTAATACGTACAGCATCCGGGGGCTAAATTCACCTGCAAAACGTTGTAAGCTTGTATCTTTATTGAGGCGCGAGAAACCCGACTTTCTCGCTCTTCAAGAAATCCACATATGTAGAAAGATAAGACACGAATTAGATGGCAGGGGGGTACCCGCAGATTTTACTGGCAAATATGGTTGAGAAAAAAGCGGGATTCTGATTGCATTTAGGAATAATACTTGTGATTTTGAAAGTGGTAAGTAATAAACAAGGGAGGTACTTACTGGTGAAATTACGCATTAAAAGAGAAATATTTACGATAGGGACAGTATACACACCTAACTCGGGACAGGAAAGCATTTTGATGGCAACAATGGAGATATTTGAAAATATGGGAGAGGGTCACGTAATAGTGACAGGAAGGTTTGTGTTGAACAACAAGAAGCCAAGGACGGTGAATAGGGTAATGTTGATGCCAAGGGACAGGGGAGCAATCGGGGAGGCAGACTTTAAAATTGAGTTTTTAGCGGCACAACCTAGATTAATTAGGGACTGCCTGAGGGACAACAGAGGCAAGACATGAGGGAAATGGACGGGCCATGTTGGGGGGGGGGGCTCCCTAGAGGAGTCACTGTGGAAACCAAAGGAGGATAGACCACCAAACATGTACTGTAGTAAGATAATGGCACTGGTGGGAGACTCCTGGGATGAGTTAATCGCTACATTCCCATCCCTGTTCATGCCGATTTTTCAGAACACCTGCAATGTTTTTCGGGAGAGGGAGAGGCAAGCTTTAACAAATGGCGCGAGGGAGGATGTCACAAGATCACAGATTTGTTAGAGGGAAAGGAAATAAAGTCCTTTGTGCAATGCAAAGAGGACTCCGGCTGGGAGAAGGGGAAAGATTTTGCTACACCCAAATAAGAAACTGGCTAATGCAACCCCCCCCAAGTGAAGGAGGCAGCGACGGGTGGCCTCACCCCATTTGAGAAATACCTAGCAGGCGACTCAGCAGACAAGCATCTACTGGGGGCAATTTATGGGTACGCCAAACAATGGAATGATCCGGGGGAGAGGAGATACATGGGGGCCTGGAAATGGTCAATATGATCAGAGATTGTAGAAACAATTGTGGGCAAACATCCCAAAACTCAAAAGGTCTTTACAAATCCAAGAAATATGGGTAAAACTCATTTTATAATGTCACCTAACCCCAGCTAAGCTACACAAATTATATCCCACAACAACTGACCACTGCTGGAGGGACTGTGGAATGGTGGGACCTTGGAGCCGTATATGATGGGTTTTCCCCCGAATCCAACTGTTCTGAGAAGTAATTCAGGAGGCCCTAGAAGAAATCCTGGGGGGTCGAGGTAAGGGGAGGTGCCAATAGAGGCTTGGCGATTCTGGGGCTAGGAGAGCTACTAGCCGATCTCCCTTACAACAGCACATCGCAAAGTTTACGGGATTGTGATGATGGCAGGGGCTTTAACAGTGACACAAAGATGGAATTCAAAAGAGGCACCCACGGAACACGCATGGGTGGGTAAAGTGTGGAACTGTACAACACTGGAATGGGTCTCCTACACTTTTAGCACAATTCACAATACCAGGGGGAATGACTCCCTTTCCCTGGATTCTTTACACTTTTATCACAGTGTACAATACCAGGGGAAATGTCTCCCTTCCCATGGCTTCTTTCTTATTCATGTATTGCCATGAAGATGGCTTGAGAAATATTCCTTTGGTGTTTGAATTTTAAGACCTGGCTCACTCTCCCGCCAGGTGCTGCCATGAAGAATAGGACTTGGATGCGTCTCCTTCCTTTTTGGGTGCGGGTCCCAGACCAGTATTCGTATTTCCTTCCCAGGGTTTACCTCCTTGTCCCTACTCCGTAGTCTTGGCGTTTTCCCCAACTCCCTTATGCCCTCACCAACCTTCCCAGCAACCCACATACCTTTTGGGTTCTTTCTGGCTTCCCCCGGTTGGTCTGGGGCTCTCCGAGCTTTGACTTCGGTCTTCCCCCGGCTTCTGTGGCTTTCCGACAGGCTGCAGCATTCCCACAGCTTTCCTCTACCTTCTGCGTGTGCGTTAGAGCTTGCGCGCACCATCCAGGTTCTTCTCGCACCTGAACCTTCTCCTGGCCAGGCTTCTATCCTAATCCTTCTCGCTGGACCAAACAGGGATGTCAGATATCCCCCATGCTTGCCGCACTCACTGGTTTCTTCCCAGTGCTCTGAGGAACCACTTCCTTGCATAGGGTTGCACCAGAAAAGGTTTCTCCCATTGGTAAGTCCTTTGTCTGTTTTTACTTTGAATCTAGCATAACAACTAGAACGTGTATGTACGTTCTCGTGAGGACTCTGCATTGCTCTGCATGTTCTTCTTTCCAAAGTCATCCCTACTCTTCCTCGTCCCCGTTAATCTTGGGTTTTTAATGCTATAGAGGCAATTGAAAGTGGAGGCTACAGAAGGTTGAGTGAAGGGATAGGAGGATGGGTAGGAGGTGGATGGAGGTGATGAAGGGTTGGCATACCGCTTTGCCCTTGAGTGGGCGTCCTTGTCCCTAGAGGAGAGTCCCTCACTATGAGATCCTCCTGCTGAGAACCACCCCCAGGGGACTATCGGGTAGCAGCCTCACCTCCCTAGTTTGAATTTTGAAGTTTGAAGTTTTGTTTATTTATAAAGCGCAAACCAGGCCCAGGGGCAACCGGGCGCATACTCTTGAACATAGGTTACAATAATCAGTAAATACACAATAAATTTACAAAATATACAATATACAGAAAAAATACCATTAGCAGATTATAATACAAGTACAATGAGAGGTGTATAGACACATAACCTATATTGCACATGGAAGGCAGGACTAAGTGAGGTGCCTCATAGATCATGAGAGAACAGCCAAGTCTTAGCGTTGTTCTTGAAGGTTTGGAACACTCTGCCTACCCCCATCAGAACTGAACCGTCGTTCCTAAGTTTGGAAGCTAGGACAGGGAAGCTCACACCACCCACTTTTTGAAGTTTGAATCTAGGCAGGGTGAGGCTGTGAGTTTGGGCTGATCGAGTGGGTCGAAAGGAGGTGTGGAGTGTAAGGCAAGAAGAGAGGAGAGGTAGGGTGGGGCATTGTTATTCCGCCATTTGTGGGTCAGGGCTAGAGTTTTCAGGGCAATTCTTTGTTTTACCGGGAGCCAACGTAAGTCAGATCTGACGGTGGAGATATAGGAACGTCTTGCGATGTTTAAGGCTGCCCTTATGGCATTATCTTGTACAGTTTGCAATTTATTGAGGTTGGACTGACTGGTCCCTATGTAGAGAGCACTACAGTAGTCGATTTTGGCCATAATGAGTGTTCTGGTGAGGGTGATGCAGTTGATAGAGTTTAGAAAGGGTCTACAGGTGGTGATAAGTTTACAAGTATAGGCTGATGCCGACCTTACTGCATTTGTTTGTCTGTTCAGGGAGAGCGTGGAATCGAAGGTAGATACCTAGAGTTTTAGTGTCTTTGGAGACCTTGATATCATTGCCGTTGATGGTGAAGGACTTGTAGGTTTGATCTAATTTGTTAAGACGATGGCTTGATCCTAGTAGTAGGAGCTCAGTCTTATCATCGTTAAGGCAAAGATTGTGATGTGCCATCCCGGCCTGAATGACCAGGTAGACATCATTCAAGGCTTTGGTGTCGGCTGTGTAATCACCCGTGATAGGAATGAGTATCTGCGTGTCGTCCCCGTAGTTGGTGTAGGAGACACCCAGATAGTCAAGCACATTGAAGAGGGGCTTGGTGAATACGTTGTACAACGTAGGGAACACACAAGAGCCTTGTGGAACGCCACAGTGAATGGGGGAGGGGTCTGCCGATGCTGTAGGTGAGAAGACCCTCATGGATCTGTTGCTCAGGAATGAATGGATCCTGGCATTGGCAGAATCAGAGAAGTGGGCCGCAGATTTAAGATGTTGGCAGAGTATTTGGTGGTTGACCAAATCGAAAGCCGCAGAGAGGTCAAGGGGAAGGAGTAGTAGAGCTAACTTCCCATTGTCCTTTAGTGTCTCCCTCTGAGTTTTCAAATCAATCAGGGCTGATTCAGTGCCGTGTTTAGGACGGAATCCTGATTGTCTTAACCCCAGAAGATTGTTGGATTCGAGGTAGTCCCGAATCTGCAGGCAGGCTGCACGATCCAGGATTTTAAGCAGTAACGGGACCATATTGATTGGTCTAAAATTAGTAGGGATGTTAGGGTCAAGGCAGGGTTTTTTGAGGAGTGGGATTACCCATGCATCCTTTAGGTAATCCGGGATTATACCCGTCTTGAAGGAGGCATTTATGAATGCTGTGATGAAAGGGGCTAAATCGTGAGATGCTTTCTTGATGATAGGTGCCGGGCAAGGGTCACCTTGGCAGTTGGACGGTTTGAGGTTGTTTATGATTCCTTCTACTTCAAGGGTGATGAGCGCGGAGGAAGAGAAAGGTTTATGAGAGGGATTGGCTTGGTGAGTATCAAGTGTAGGTGTAGTCAGTGGTTGGTCAGACTGTAGTGATTTTTGTTTGTCTCTGATTTTAGTTTGGAGGGTGGCAATTCTACCCAGGAGTACTGTCTGAATATTCGTGCACCAAGTACAATCTTTGGCACACGAGTCAGGGGGGGCTGCTGGTGTCTCAAGTTCCTTAAGAATTTTGAATAGTTCCTTGGTGTTAGACTGGGCTGACACAATATGCTTGTTGTAGGAATCTTTTTTTAGCCTGGAGTAAGGCTTCTTTATAGTTAAGGGTGGCTAGCAGAAGACCGTCCTTATGGGTGTCAGAGGGGTGGCTTTTCCAACGTGACTCTGCAATACGTTTCTCTTTGCATAACACTCTGAGCTGGGGAGTGAACCACAAGTTGAGGTGAGCGCGCTGTTTAGGTCTCCTAAGTTTAAGCGGGGCAATAGAGTTGATGGCTGCAAGCACTGACTGGTTGTACATGTCGGGTAAAATGGTGGGGTCCGAGCAAGTGTCAGGAGCTTTATTTATAGTGGGAAGGATGAGAGGGGAGTAGTTTTTCCGTGGTTATGTTCTTTTTATTTCTAGTGAGGGTGGCTGGGGCGACAGGAGGCGTGGAGCTTCATTGGAAGGGACTCCCCCTCAGGGAGAAGTGATGAAATCCAAGGATTCATCACAGCGTATATGTGATGCCCCAACTGACACAATGGGCTTTATTACGGGTCCGGCGGTAACCCTGCCAGTACTCCCGGCGGGTTGCCGCCGGTCCGTAACAAATTACCAGTGCCTGACTTCCCCGTGCCAAATTACAAGTCCGGCAGCCCGGAAGTCAGGCGCTGGTAATTGTGTTAATCCCCATTCCCATACAGTCCAAAAAGGACTCTATGGTAGTGGGGACCTGGAAGCACCAGCACTGTTGTTAGCAGTACTGGTGCTTCCGTGATGACTCTGCCTACTGTGACCGCTGTGCCCGGCAGGGTCAGACCTGTCGGGTAAAGCAGCTCTGGCAGGCAAACCTGTAGTTTGCCGGTCACGAAAGAATGGTGCCAGTGAGCGTAACGGCACCCTTATTACCAGACCGGCAAACTCGGCATGAGGCCCAATGGGTGGCATTGGCGCTGAGCTGGTGCAGTGCTTCACAGTATGCCCCGTGGGGGTTGATGAAAACGTTTCTGATCCAGTGTGCAACTACGAAGAAATCGTTTCAAGAGATGAGCAACTGTGGGGAGGAAGAACATAACCATAAGAAACGCCATTACCTCAGGTTCTTTATTTTCTCCAGCATGGGGTCTGGCATGGATTCACATGCTCATGAATATTCCCTGTCGTCAGGCCGGGAATCCTCGGTATAGAAAAAAATCAGTATCCGTTTCGTTTCTGATCTGTCTTTCTTAGTAGTAACCAATCACTGGTCTCTGGGTCATACTGCCCCCAGCCAATGACTGCCCTCTCCCTAAGCCCCGCCTCTGGCATCCATCCTCAGATTTTTACCGCACGTTCAAGTGTTGGGAGTCCTCTTGCTGTAGCTCTCGAGCTTTTGCTGCGTTTTCGCGCTTTTTTCAGGAGATTTTTCTCATTTTTTCGGTTAAGTAGAGCCTCAAGCTCCACCGTTTCTACATCCGATCAACGGGGATCCGTTTCGGAGTTTTCTACGCGCCTCAAGGGTGAAGATTTCGTCGAGTTACGCTTTTGGAGGATTCCAGAAGTTCCGAGGCCTACCCCGGACATGGCCCAGGAGAAAGGAAGCTCGACGCCTGGGAAGCTGTTCAGGGCCTGCCCTGGATGCCAGCTTCAGAATGTTTTCAAGGAAGACGAGCATTCGTTATGCCTCTACTGTGTCCATGAGGACAAGACGCACACGGAGAAGGACTGCGCGTTTTGTGGGAACATGTCAGAGAGGACCATGAAGGATCGCCACCTCCGTCTCGCCAACTGGCTGGAAGGGAAGAGCCCATCAAGCGAGAAGAAGAAAAAGAAGCCAGAGCGGTCTACTAAGTCCTCTGAGGGCGCCCCGGCGACGGGGGCCCAACAAAAGGCTAAGCACCGCGAGTCCGCAGGCACCGGGAGCGCCGAACGGTCGGGCTCCTTGGCTGCCAGGCAGGGTGCATCCTCCCCGGCGCCATCAACCACGAGCCAACGCTCTGGCTCGGGTAAGAGGAAGTCCGAGAACCCGGCGAAGCTTCTGGAGAGGCCCCGGTCGATCTCAAAGATTCCGGCAGAGGGGGAGCGAGGCTCGGACCCTCCCCCCAAGGTGAAGGCCCCAGGCGTCCAGAAGGTGATGATGGCCTTAATTCACCCTGCTAAGACCTCGATTGAGGATGTCGCCGCAGTCCTGGCTCAGCCTGTGGAGGCTACACTAGTGGAGGTGACCTCAGGACCCAGAGTCTCCCTGCCACTGCGGAGGGGGGAGTCTTTCAGGCCCATTGAGAAGACCCCCACGAAGTCCTCGTTGGAAAAGGTGGGGGAGGGGCTGGTGGCCATCGTGGATACGGACACGACTTCTGAAGAAGAGCTCATCGAAGTCGTGGAAGAGGCCCAGCCCATCGGGAGGGATCCCGACGAGGGCGACAACGTGAGTGACGGGGTCGCCGACAAGGCTCCTCAAGAGCCCTTGCGCCCGTCGTTTCCGGCGCCGCAGGACACTTCGGTGGCCATTTTGTCAGCGATTCAGTCCTTATGTTCGGAGATAAGGACAAGGTTGCCCCTCCCCCCCGACGGAGGTACCTGAGCCAGACCCGACTGGGGAACCGGAGCCAAGACCTTCGGAAAGTCCACCGCATAAGGGAGGAGGACGCATCCTACGCCACCTCTCCCACCTTTGCGGCCTGCTCTGCCTTCCCTCCGGTCTACTACCCACGGGATGATACAGGCATGGACACTGCTACGACAGGTACAGATGACGACAGAGGCGACGACTGGACGTGTCCCCCGTCGCCCCCTGCTCGGGCATCCCCGCCCGACGAAATTGGATCCTTTCATGCCATGATTTCCAAGGCATCGGAGCTCTTCCAGCTCTGCCCAGGAGAGAAGAAGGAAGGTTTCCTTTACCAATGGTGCAAGGCTAAAAGGAAGACGGTCCTCGCCGTACCGCTTCTAGATGACATCTGGGATGAGGGGCTCGCCCTCCTCAAGAACCCTGTCACGGCGCCGGCAAAGAGGGACCGGTACGAGAAGAAGTACCGGGTCCCCGACGCTGCCCCCTTGTGCCTTTGGGCGCAACCTAACCCGGATTCGGTCGTCTCGGCGGCAGCAAAGAAGAAAGCTGGGGGGGGCATTGGCCTTGACATCAACTTCCCCGCCGGACGGCAAGGGCAGGAAGTTGGACACGATGGGACGGCGGATCATCTCATCCGCAGCGACGACTATCAAGGCGGCCAACGCCCTGGCTATCGTAGCCCGCTACGACGGGAAGTTGTGGTTCAAAATCGCCCATCTGTTGGACTTCCTTCCAGACGCCAAAAGGGCTGAGGCCCTTGAAATCCTACAGGAGGGTGAGATTGCTTCGGACCACGCCATCACAGTGGCAACAGACATCGCCGACACCGGTTTCCGTCAGTTGGGCAACAGCGTTTGCTTGAGACGACGAGGATGGCTCAAGGCCACGGGTTTCTGTCAGGACGTACAAACCAAGGTTTTGGACATGCCCTTCGACAGGAACAACCTGTTTGGGAAGGCGGTTGATGAGTCCCTTCAGGCCATCAAGACAGACACAGAGACTGCCCGGGCACTGGGAGTGCTCCAACAATGACGGCCGTCCTTTCGGAGCTCCGGAGACAGACAAGGTGCCTCCAAGGGATCCGGCAGTGGCTCCTCTACGTAGCGGCAAGATCTTCCTCCCAGGAAGCCTAGAGGGGACGCGGCAAGTCAGGTGGTGCACGTCGTCGTCGACAGGGAGGTCAAGGAGGCAAGGCGGCATCCAAACAAGATTGAACCGACCGTGGGGTCGGGCCCCCGCCGAAGCACCCCGGTGGGAGGCCAGCTGGCGAGGTTCGTCAGCGTGTGGGAGTCCATCTCCACCGACTATTGGGTGCTGGACGCCCTGGCCCAAGGGCACGCCCTCGAGTTTCAGAAGTGCCCTCGCGTTCCACCCGTGGCCAGGAAGGAAAATCATGTCCCTCAACTACTGTTGAAAGTAAGGGCGTTGCTCAAGAAGGGTGCCATCGAGCTCGTCCCAAAGAGGCTTCGGGGCTCCGGAGTTTACTCAAGGTACTTCCTTGTAAAAAAGAAGACAGGAGGATGGCGCCCCATCCTGGACCCACGACGACTGAACAAGTACATCAAGGCACAGAAGTTCCGTATGGTCACCCTCCAGCACGTGCTGGGACAGTTGGAGGAGGGCGATTTCCTGTCGTCGTTGGACTTGGAGGATGCGTACTTCCACATCTCCATTCTAAAAAGACACCGAAAGTTCCTCAGGTTCGTGGTCCAAGGGCGGCACTACCAGTTCAAAGCCCTCCCGTTCGGATTGAAGTCGGCACCCAGGGTGTTCACCAAGTGCCTCACACCGGTGGCGGCGCGGCTGCGCCTACAGGGGATCCACGTCTACCCCTACCTGGACGACTGTCTCATCCTGGCAAGGACAAGGGAGCTCGCCGTGGAGCACACTGCGAAGACCGTCCAGCTGCTCACGGACCTGGGATTCTCCATCAACTTTCCAAAATCCCACCTGGTTCCGTCGCAAGTCGCCCTGTTTCTGGGAGCCAAGCTTGACACAGTGGCGCGGCTGGCCTGGTCGTCGGAGGAAAGGTCCAGGACCATTCTGGGCAAGGTGCAGCGTCTGCTGGCCAAGGACATGGCCAGGGTAAGATCCATCAAATCCCTCCTCGGGATGATGTCCTCCTGCATTTATCTGGTGCGCCTTTGCAGGCTTCGGATGCGCCCCTTACAAGAGTTCCTCGACGCCCGCTGGGTCCAGTCGATGGGCAGCTTCGAGGACAGGATCCCTCTCAACGAGACGTTCTGTGAGGCGATCCGGTGGTGGGGTACCCGCTCCCATCTGTCGGCGGGCACAGACTTTCAGACCCCAGCTCACCAGGTGACGGTGACGACGGATGCCTCCCTGGAAGGTTGGGGAGCGCACTCCGGAGATCTTCACGCGAGAGGCCTTTGGCTCCCAGAGGAGAAGTCTCTCCACATCAATATCTTGGAGCTCCGCGCAGTGTTCTGGGCCCTCAGGTCCTTTCTTCCGTCCCTCAAGGGCAAAGTGGTGAGGATCTTCACCGACAACACCATCACGATGTTGTACATCCGGAAGCAGGGCGGAACCAGGTCCCCTGCCCTATCCAAGGAAGCCCAGGATCTGTGGCATTGGGCCGTCGCCCAGGGGATGTTTCTGGTGCCTCTTCATCTGGCAGGAATAAAAAACACGATCACCGACTCACTCAGCAGGGAGCTGCGCTCGTGCCACGAGTGGGAACTACGCCAGGATCAAGTGGATCGACTCTTCCGACGATGGGGCGAACCCCAAATCGATCTCTTAGCGACGGCGACGAATTCCAAGTGCCCGAGGTTCGCCAGCAGGTTCCCCCAGCCGAGGAGCATGGGCGATGCTTTCTTGTTCCCCTGGGACGGCCTATTTCTTTATGCGTTCCCTCCGCTGCCGTTGCTGCTCCGGCTCATCAACCAGCTCAAGAGGTCCCGGTGCAGGATGATCCTCGTCGCACCGGCGTGGCCGAGACAGATCTGGTTCCTGGACCTTCTGGACTTGTCAACGTCCCCACCAGTCAAGCTACCGACGGACGCAGACCTTCTCTCCAGAGAAGGAGGCGCCATTCTTCACCACAACCCGGAATCGCTGAACTTGCAGGCCTGGCTCCTGCAGCACTAGAGTTTGGAGGGTACGACATCCCGGCCGACTGCAGAGAGGTTCTTGCAAAGGCCACGGCGTCCTCAACTCTCAAGTGCTACGGACATAAATGGAAGAGGTTCTCTGTCTGGTGCCGTGCACAGAAGATTAACCCTCTGCGGATTACGGCCCCTCAAGTACTGAGGTACCTACTGTCACTGGCCAAAGCTGGACTGGCTCACACCTCCATCAAAATACATCTGGCTGCTATCTCCCGATATACCAGGACTACGGGATGGGCGCCCTTGTGGTCTCATCGCCTGGTGAAAGAATTCATGAAGGGACTATTCCTATCATTCCCGCCGGTGAACGCTCCTGCCCCGGCGTGGGAGCTTAATGTGGTGCTCACCAGGCTCATGGGGGCCCCATTCGAGCCTATGCATTCCGGGCCTTTGAGGTTCCTGTCAAGGAAGACAGCTTTCCTCGTGGCCATCACCTCCGCACGACGAGTGGGAGAGATCCAGGTCCTATCTTGCAAGCCTCCATACTTGACTTTTCATGATACGAGGGTGGTGCTGAGGACACACCCCTCCTTTATGCCCAAGGTGCCGTCGGACTTCCACCTCAACGAGCCCTTGGTGTTGCCAGTTTTCTTCCCGTCGCCTTCATCGCCGGCCGAGAGGACCGCACGAAGAGTTTTCGGAAGACGTCACAGCTGTTTGTGAACTTTGGAACTGTGACTCAAGGGAAGGCTCTCTCGAAGACTTCCATTTCCAGATGGCTCTCCGGCTGCATCATGCACCGTCACCGGTTGGCAAACCGACCGCTGCCCGGCCGTCCGAGAGCCCATTCGACCAGAGCGATCGCTGCTACCACAGCGTTCCTGTCTGGTGTGCCCCTGCTGGACATCTGCAGGGCTGTGACGTGGAGGTCGACACACACCTTCACAAGATTCTAGTGCGTCGATCGGGACTCCAGGGAGGAGTCCACGGTCGGCCAAGCAGTGCTGCGCAACCTGTTCGCCTAAGGTGAGCCTGGTGAGGAGGTAAGAGTTGCTTAATGTTGAGTTTTTGTATTGCTTAATGTTGAGCCTGTTGCCACCTCCCGTGGTTGTGCATGTGTGTATTGCTATGTATTCTCTTATTCATGAGTATGTGAATCCATGCCAGACCCAATGCTGGAGAAGGAACAAGTTACTTACCTGTAACTGTTGTTCTCCAGCATGGGTCTGGCATGGATTCACATGCGAAGGCCCTGCCTACCCCTCTGCGGCTCTTTACTTGATCATACTGCCACTTTACGTACTACCAAATCTAAGGATGGCTGCCATAGGCGAGGCTTAGGGAGAGGGCAGTCATTGGCTGGGGACAGTATGACCCAGAGACCAGTGATTGGTTACTACTAAGAAAGACAGATCAGAAACGAAACTGATACTGATTTTTTTCTATACCGAGGATTCACGGCCTGACGACGGGGAATATTCATGAGCATGTGAATCCATGCCAGACCCATGCTGGAGAACAACAGTTACAGGTAAGTAACTTGTTCCTTCACACACATCTTTAATCCATCTACTGTATGTAGATTAATTTCCCACTTCATGTGTTCCTGATTTTAAAAGTACACCCATAGCTTTGCATGCTTTTGTTTTATAGCAGCAGACTGTATGCCCTCAGTAACAATCTTAAAAAATAAAAGGTTTCCATCAACATCATGTAGTTGGAATTGGCATATCAGGCCCCCGGTCTGTTACCCGTGCAGGGTTATCTGATTGACAGATTACCTAGGAGCCCAGCTAGGAGTGTTCTGGTAATATAGACAGAAAATAATTGTTACCACACATGAAATGTGGTAAAGAAATGAAAGGCTTTGAGGGAAGAACCGATTGCAGGTGGATTTCCTGCAACCACAAACTGAAAGTTGTTACAAACTACCATTTACAGTGCCCCATATGTTTTTCTGTTTTTAGCCCATTGGTACTTTTACTGTTTTTGCAATTAATCTATGTAGCTACATTTGTATAAAATTGCATTTTTATTTTCCTTTAAGGTTGTCAACCACATGAAGCAAACAAAAAGTGTCTCAAAGTCAACATTTAGTTCACAGAAAATTCCGCTTGCACCATCAGCTTCTTATCCTAATGTGGACCCACTGCTTACCAGTTATAGTAAGTCTCGGCTAATTTTCATATTGGATGTTCATCAATATTAAATGGATAGTTTGCCTTGTTTGAGAACTTAAAAAGTCCTTGCAACACAGAATTACCTGGAATCCTCCCAAAATGGATTTGGCCTGATGCTTTTCATTAAATAACAACGGTCTTCACTGAAAAAAGCTCAATTGCCTTTGTAAGGCTTACTATATATTAATATGGAGGTGACGCTTCCCCTTAAAAAGGGTCCCACAGTCAGATGAAATAAACCATAAGAGACATGTGTGCGGGGGGGGGACACAAACCACAAGAAGGTACTTTAAGGGCTATATTAAGTAGATCATAGACCAGGATTGCAGAATTTAGTAGGGTCAATTCTCAGGTGTCTAAAGAAGGGAATATTTAAGTGAGGGTGGTTTCAAAGAGATAAATAGGTATTACCAAAAGTAGTGTGGGACTGTAACATTGAGTGAGTCGTCTTTTAAAATGCATGGGAATATGTTTCATTTCTCCCACAAAGCAAAGGAGAATTGTAATATTGGGACTGCCAAGCCTGATAGCCAAGTCAAGGATGGATTGTGTGCTCCCTTCTCTCTCTCTGCACTCCTACTCCTCTCTCCAACCTTTCTCCTCTGCTACCCCTCCATTCTTCTCGCACTCCTTCTCTCTCACTCTCTACACGGTATTACCCAAATTGTTCGTTTACAATTGTTCGAATTAACAATTGACTGAATTTAAAGGGTCACAATTGACCTTTTCACAATTGACCGTATATATATATATAAGTATATATATATATATATATATATCTGTTTGGTAATATTTATTTATATATATAAAGGTGTTTTGTAGGGTTTGGCGTTAGGTGGGGGGGTTGTGGGGGGTTTCCCCCCACATATATGTTACAATTGACCTTCACAATTCGATCAATTGTAATTCGAACAGTTGTAAAACGAACAATTCGTATACAACCCTCTACACTGAACCTCCTCATACTAATCTGTCCTCCTCTGACCCGACTATCTTCCCACACTCCTCCTACTTTCTAGCGACACTCCCCATCTACACCATCACCTCTAACTCACACGTCCTTTCTCCCTTCCACTCCTTCTCACTCTCCCAATATCACCTTTCACTATCTACTCTCACTTTCTTCTCTCCCACACCCTCTCTCTTTCCATTATCACTCTTCAACATGCACTCTGCTGAACACAACTTCAACCTTTCACACTCTTTCACTTTACCTGCATTTGTATCCAACAGCTTCATAGACATCTTAGCACTCGCTTCACCTTCCACCTGGCTTCTCGGCCCACAATCACACCCTCTCACCTCACCCGAACACCTTTCACTCTGGTATAAATGCGAGCCTTTTAGAGCCATGACCTCCTGTTTCTCTGGTCCCTGCCTTTCACATTTGTTCCTTTTTTCACCTGGCCGTTTGGACTAATCTAGTTGTAGGCTTTTCCACAGGGCGGGGTTATAACAGTGCACAGTTTAAAAAAATACTTTAGGATCTGACCCTTTTCGTTCCCGGGTGTTCGTGCAGTCATAGAGGTCTGGGCAGGTTGGCATTCTCCAGGCGTCTTACCTTCCCTCCTCTTTGGAATACTAAAATGCTTGCCTTTAAACTGTATGTTGATGTGACTGGGAGCATCTTGGTTGGTGTTTTTCTACATCTGCTCATTTTGTTGGGTTGCACTTTGTTGGATTCTGTTGGAATATGGCCAAAGACAACTCTGGTCATGAAAGAGGCTGATAAGTATTGCGTGTTTCTCAGTGGTACCAATAGTAGAAAACGAGGCAAACTCAGGGATGGGGGTCTCGGTCTGTGCCCCCCCACCCCCAACTCCTGCACCCCGGTTTTGGTGTAAGCTGCCTACCCCAGTTTGGGAGGGGTCTCTGTTCCCAACCGACAGGGACATGCCTCGGACCCTGGAACAGTGATCAGACTTAGAAGACATCTGCAGCTACCTCCGTTTTATTGTCATCCTTTGTGTATTGAAACAGGGCACAAGTGAACAGGAGAGCAAATGTCTGTGTAGTAAATCCCTCCAACCCAGAAAAGCCATTTTCTGTAGGCAGAAAAGCTTGGAAGAACTATGTTACTCTTAACTGAGGGTGGCTCTTGCACTGTGGCTCTAATGGTAGCAGTGCCGTGGACTGAGCTGCCTTGAAGTTCTTGATGCTTGCTTCCAACTTCGTGGGGATAGTTGTTATGTTGTGGGAACATTGAATTCTTTTGAGCTAAAACAGGGCTCTTGTATTTGCATAATTGAGCCTAGTCTACTCTTCGAAGATGCAGCATTAGTTACCATTTCATGTTAAGAGCGCAGCAGGGTGCTTTCAGCTCAAAACTGACAGGTTGAGTCTGCGTACTAGCTTACATTTGCAGGTCTACTTTGGGCGATATGTCCCTTTGCATGAACTTAGTGATGCTTATGCATATGTTTTCATGTATGTTTTCTGGGTCAACAGTGCATGGAATTAATATGAAACAACATAAAACTTTCCATAATATACCATGACATAACACCTCTATAATAAAACTGGTGTTATGTAAAAATAAATTAACCAACCATTCCAGTATAGGGTGTGCTAATACGTTAAAATGCCTTGCTGTAGCATATCATAACATATTGTAGAATATAACATGGTAAAAAATGTCTGGCTCTGCATGGTAGAAGGAACAGGAGACAATAAAGAAGTAGCACTTACCAGTGTCCTGTTGCCTACTTTACTCCCCATCGTGTCACCTCAATCAATCATGGCATATAAGTGACCACAATACATACCAAATACAAGAAATCATAGCATTTCAAAGTAGGCAGACCAGCACACAGATAGCTTAGTGCTGCACAACAAACCATATAGTAAGAACATGGCATACCAGAGAAATAATAATGTAAAACAGCATAACAGTACAGCAATGGTAGCATATCCCAAATAAGATATTGATCTGGTTGCTGCGGAGAGGGTCTGAAAGGTAACCAGGGATAAACCCAGCATGATGTATTGACGTATAACAGGGAAAGGTACACCCAAGAACAGTGAACATATTCTGTCAAACAAACTCTAATTCCCCCATCTCAAAACACAGCACCAACCATGCATCTCTCTCAGCTCCCTCCACCTCCCAAAAACACACGCAACCCAGCTCCAGAATCATCTCTTCCAATTCTGAGATCTGTTCCTTAGCATTTTGACTAGCAAAAATTCCCTTTCAATTTCAAACTTTAGACTGAAATGGACAGGGGGCAGGTAATATTCTCTGCTGCCACTGTTGAGAATAATCTTCCAATTGGTATCGGCCACATTGAAAATCTTCAGTTCAGAAGGACTGTAAAAATCTTTCTATTTCTCCATAATTGTCTGATCCATGTGGAGAGTTATCTACATATTGTTAGTTAGCCGGTCCCGAGAGGCTGTTTCGATCACAACTGCGTCATCTTCTAAACCTCTAACATAATATAACATTTCTTACTCATTAACCAAGAGCATAGTCTGTCAGAACGTAAAGACCTCATAGATTGCACCACTCATGGGAAAAACCTCTGCAGTTCCAGACTCGCAGTGAATTACAGACCCTTTGCCAGTGCACCATTTTTGATCAAAATACTTTATGAAGGGAAATAGTTGTTAGGGGGCAGTCTGGTTCTTGCCGGGGAGGGGCACAGAGACAGTGTTATTAGAGGTGCACAACAAGTTTTTGTGGCGCAAGTACTGGCAAACATCAGGACATGCTCCTGATTTTGTTGGACCTGCCACCGTGTTTGACACCCTAGGTCATTAGACCATTCTCCATAGTCTGCGTTCCATGGCCATGGTATCAGATGCTGACATGCAATGACGTGGCATCATTGTTTTGAATCGTCTGAACTGTGCGACTGGAGATGAGACCTAACCAGATGGTTCCTGAGACCTCGACTTTGTCCCCCTCTACTATTTAACATTTACACCAAACCATTCCACAACCGGGATCGCTGCCGTTGTATTGCCAATGATTCATAGTGATATTTTGAGCGGATGGGGAGGCGGGCCAGGATAGCTGCGAGCTTGGTGAGTTATTTTATTCCATAAAAACAATATGCATTGAAAGTAGATTAGTGTAAATGGTCATTATCAGCATGTGTACTAATGGCCAGAAGACGACTACCCATCCTCCCATCCCTGCGGTAAACACGCTGAGGGACCCTTCATGGAGGTGCTGCCCATGAAGTTCCCGGGCTGTACCAATTTTATACAAAAACGTGTTCCTCACAGGTACCCCCCTAAAAGGGAATAATAGGGTTTACCCATAGCTTACACTCTGCAGGTGACATTTCCAAAATAAGATAATAGAGTGGGTGCTGGCAGGGGTTAGGATAGTGCACCAGGGATTAAACCAGCAAAAACATAGGAACCTAAAACAAGACACGATTAAGAGATACAGGGCCACCTATAATCCATGCTCTCAATAATATGATGATCACCTTCTGTGCGAGAATCAAGAGAGTAGAACAGTGCTTGAACCAACACGTAAAGTAACACAGCTTCCCACAGAGACAATGTTCTCTCCAGTGGCTTTTTTATAAAGCACTTTTCCCCCTTGTTTGGGAATCCGCTGAGTGACAGAATGCACAGTTTGGGGAACTGTGTTTTGAATACACCATGTTTGAGATTCTAGTCACAGGGGCACTCAGTCTGGTTTACATGGTTGATCTCTATTTTCTTCATACTGAGACACAAGAGTCAGCAGAAAAGGACTGCCTAATGGACATATGAAGCACAAAACAGATAATCTTATGTAGCTCCACTTTAGGAAATGTGAAATCACCTAAAACAGCTTCTTGATAAGAGAAGAAAACCTATGTCTGTGCTGGCTCCTATATCCAGGAGAAAATGACAAGCAGTGTAGTACAGATTACTATTTGCTGACAGAAACTATTACAGGTCTGATACAAGAACCAGGGGACCACCTCCCTAAATTGATCTAGTGTTGGACAGACCAAAGATGATGTACATTTATTGCATCCAAAAACATACCACTATAGATGGAAAACCTTGTGGCCAATGTGAGACCTAAGAAATATATATTCAAACATACAGATTGTTGCTTAGAAATTGAAAAAGTGATACAATGCTTCCATTATTTATGATTTGGGGAAGTACTTTCAAATATGGAGTATGTGTTTCTTACAACAAAAATAGGAAATGTATATCAAGGAAGTAGATGGTGGAATCCCCCATAAATACATGGCCTATGCGTACAGTTTTTACACATTTTGTAATTATGACCATGTTTTTTTTCTCCAATTCATAAGAAATCCAAAGTTCAAAACATACACCGTTTAAAAGTAGGGCTAGATATTGTTTTTACGTTATGTAAATGTACATGTATAACGACAAATTGTAGTGAGATTATGCATGCAGATTCCCAAAATTAAAAATCCTCTTCATTTGCATATTGAATATGGAAATTTAGAGGGGGGAAGGGCCTATGTATGTGCATATGTCTGTAATGTGGGCATATGAATTGGGAAAAGGGTGGTCAGAGCATTACAAAAGTGGGTATGGTATGAAGGCATGAAATCATATATTTTGTAAAACAATTTAAAAAACAAGGTAAAAATATGTTTTGCTAGTTGTCCAGATTAATCTGTCACATAATTATAGATTATTTATGTTTCAAGTGAAATCGCCTTTAAATGTATTTCTCTTGCTCAACCAATTGTTTTGTCCAGCAGAGATGCAATCAGTTAATTGCTTCCTGATAAAGGATTGCCAGATACTTTTGACCAAATGAGATAGATCAGTGTAAGCAATGTGAAGGTCCCATCCATTCTATATGCTCACCCATTCATGGGACCTTGCAGTTGGAGTGTTGCTTGGAGATTTCAAAGCCTAATGCTTTACCAATTCTTCCTCCAGACAGAGTAATACATCTGGATGCCATGCATAGCAATAGCTTGGCCTATCTTATTTCTGAATAGGTGACACAGAAGTTATTCACAGGCTGTTAGGCTATTCCATTATGTTTCTGCAAAATCTAATCCTATGTATAAGGAACATGCCTATGTGTGACTAATGGGATGACTCTAAGTTTATCTTGACTATCGGTCTTGCCACCCTAATGCTGTGTCCAGGAGTACTATTTAGAAGAAGTACTTGGATGAGATCATATGCGTTTCTAATGAAGTATGTGTGTTGTTTGAGCACGAAAAGTACATTAATTCATTGATACCTTCAGGAAGAGCAGAGTATTGGCATGTTTGCTGGGGTTGTGCCAATTTACTTAACTCTTCACGTACCCACTAAAAATCTTTCTGGCACTTGGTCCTTTCAGATACCAAGTCATGTAATGAAAACACAGCAGAGGTATTCACACACTAGCATCAGTAGAGGCTGCACTAAAAGATACAAGCAAACATCCAGGTTTGTAAATGGAGTTCACCCTACTATCAACTTATTTAAAGTTTTGTTTGTCACACAGGTATCCTCAAAGGGAGGTAGATTGAGTGACTGTCAGCAGAGTGGAGGGAAGAATATTTAAGAGATGTATGGTTCTCAGGTTATTCAGTTTGTTGCACTCCCATCAATGCTCAAGAACCGCTCCCGTGAGCCAGACCTTGGCCATTTCAATGTCTTCCTGCTCAGGAAGTCAGTGGGGTTTCTTACTGGGGCCCATGGAAGGAAGAGATCTATGTTCGATCCTAATGGTGGCCACCCTCTCTGAAATCCTACAAGCAATTGCAGCCAAAGACTACTTGGGTTTCCCTAGACTTAAAATATGCCTGTTTCTACATATGTATCTGTTTTGGTCATTAGTCATACAGTATCACTGATTTGTGGTGGTCAATAAATAGCTTTTGTAATGCTTCTGCACAAGGACCTTGAATGCAAGCTTTTATTATATTTCTCATACCGACTTTGGTGGAACGGGAAGACTCCTGGTACCATATTTCTCTTTTGTGTCACAATCAGGCTTGCTGTCTAATCTTTTTCCTAGAACTCATTGATTGCTCATAAATGTGCATGATATACGCAATGTCTCTTTTCTCTCAATCTGAGTTAAGTCAATGATTCTACAACTCTCAAAAGCATATGGGTTTTGTTCTCACCTGGGATCCTGACCTTAGTTTGCAGAACACAAGAATTTCATCTGTCAATAGATAATGGCTCTCTTGTTCACTTGTCTTCATTGGCATCTCTGTACTGGGTATTGCTGTGGGTTGGTTAATCCACAGCTCCCAATATATTATGTTTTTCTGTTCTTCTTGTCTTTGTCCACACCTCTGTGCTCGATATTTGGAATGTTTGCTCTGCAATACCCACAAGACAACTCTTCTCAAATTTCCTTGATTTTGGTTTACACGTTTTTTTTTTTAAAACTTCTTTTTTATTGGTTTTACAACAAGAGGAAAAATTAATTCCCATCTCCCCCCCTCCCCCCTTGAAGGCAATTGCTTATGTCCGTGGTCCATTATCGCCATGGGCCACTCGCCAAAGGTTAAGTTCATAACAGAGAAACCATTGTCCCGACCACCCCCCACTCTGCCCTGGGAGTGGCCTCTCCTTGTCCGTGAACACATGTGTTGGCACCTTGGAGTTGTGCCTATATTGTCCATTATTTGCTTCGGCCCCGGCCAGGCCGCCTCCTCCCCACTCACTGTGTTCCCTCTGGTCTATGTTCTGCCTCCGGGTATAGGCAGGCCAGCCTGTCCTCCTTCCGAGTTGTCTGAGTCACTCCTGTTGTTTTCCGCCCCGTCTCCGAACAGGTCCTGCACCAAGGTGTTCCACGCCAGAATTCTGGCTCCGCTATTGCCTTCTCCCCTCTGTGTGGCTCTCGTCCAGACAGTCGTTTCAGCTATCGCCCATTTTTGTAGATCTGCCCACCAGCCCTCTGCCGAGGGTCCTTCACTCGTGTTCCATGCCATTGCTATGCGGCGCTTCGCCAGTATTGTCATCAGGTCTTTCATTTTTGCCACGTGTGCCATCTGCCTGTCCCCCGTCGGGAACATGCCCAGTATATAAGACCTAGGTGACCAGGCTTGCATATGGATTCCTGCCGTCCTCGCTTTATCCTTCACCATATTCCAGAACTCTGTTATTTTGGGGCACGACCAGAACATGTGCACCATGTCTGCTTGTTCTTCCCGGCAGCGTGGGCAGCTGGGAGTTTGTCCTTTTCTCATCTTCGTCATTCTTTTGGGAGTTAGGTATGCTCTATGGACTATGTAGATTTGCAGCTGTCTGAACCTGGCATTCCTAGAAACTTTTTCCGTGTATTGGAGGGTTCTATTCCATTCTCCATCCTGGAAGGGCTGCTGGAGCTCCTCTTCCCACTTTGCCCGCACATTCAGTGTCTTCCTATTAGTGGTACCCAGTATTTGCTCGTAGAGCCTGGACACGGTGTGTCCTCCTTCAGAAATGTCATACCAGGTATCCAGCGCACCCCCAGTATCCTCTGCCTCCGCCTCTGGCATGGTTCCCCACCTCTTCTTCATTGCTTGTACTAAGCTGTTATACAGGATGAACTGGCCCTTGTGCACCTCTTGCTCCTCCACCAGGGACTGGAATCCAACCCACTGTCCTTTTTGCCACAGGTCCCCTATTTGGGCTACCCCCTTGTCCTCCCATTGTGCCCTGTACGTGGCCAGGCTTGTTATGCGGGTATCTACCAGACCCGCCAAGGGGATCTGTCTCGAGCAGGGGTCCTGCATGCCTTGCGTCTTCCAGGCTCTTTCCCATAGCGTTCGGCCCAGCTGGGCCATGTTATCAAGAGCCCTAGCCTGGGCAGCTGGCATCCACAGGAGTTCCCTCAGGTAATATTGCCTGAGTGCTGGACGGAGGAGAATTGCGTCAATGGAGATATCCTCCCCCAGCCATCTCACCACAAATTGGAGTTGTGCCGCTAGGTAGTAATACAAAAAGTCTGGGAGTTTGATGCCCCCCCACTCGTGGCTCCTCTGTAGTGTAGTCAGTGCTACCCTGTTTCTCCTCCCTCCCCACAGGAAGGTCCTCACCAAGGTGTGCAAGCGTTTAAAGAAAGCTCCCGGGATGTTGTAAGGGATATTGGTAAAATAATATAGGAGCCGGGGCAGGACCGTCATCTTCAATAAGGCCGCTCGACCTATCATCCCCAGTGGTAGGGTCTTCCAGAACTGCATGGCGTGCTCAATTTTGTTCAGGGCCGCCTGCGTGTTGGCTATGTGTGTGTCCGTGGTATCATGGTAAATGTCCACCCCCAGGTATCTAAAGGTGGTCGGGGTCCATGTGAGGCCCAGGTGCGGCAGTTGATCTGGTGGCACTTTTCGCAGGCCCGCCAGGGGGAACAGTGAGGATTTCTCCCTGTTAACAGTGATTCCCGATAGTCTACCGAATGCCCCCAGTGCTGCGAGTAAATCTCGCAGATGGGTGCGTGGGTTCTGGATGTAGAGCAGTATGTCGTCTGCGTAGATCGATATCTGGTGTGTCACCCCGTCAATCGCTATGCCCGTATCCATATAATCCATTCTTAGGAAGACCGAAATGGCTCCAAAGCTAGAATATATAACATTGGTGACAGCGGGCACCCTTGTTTCGTACCTCGCCCTATGCTCCATTCCCCGGAGACAAGCCTACCCGTCTTGACCCTTGCTCTCGGGTCTTTGTAGAGCAACTTTATCCATCGAAGGAACCCCTGCCCTATCCCAAAGTGGGCGAGTGCTCCCAAAAGCCAGTCCCAGCTCACCAAATCAAATGCTTTTATCGCATCTAGTGAAGCTACTGCGCACTCCCCCTCTACTTGGTTAGTCCTATCAATGACGTAATGGAGTCTCCGGAGATTCCATGTCGTGTTCCGTTCAGGTACATACCCTGTCTGGTCAGTGTGGATCAGGGTGGGTATCACTCTCTTGAGCCGGTTAGCTAATGCCGCTGTCAGGATCTTGGAGTCCTGGTTTATCAGGGAAATTGGTCTATAAGACCCGCACTCGAGGGGTGGTTTCCCTGGTTTAAGTATTGGCACTATAATGGATTCCGACATGCTATTCGGGAGCCCCCCCGTCTCATATGCCTCCTCCAATGTTTCCAGCAATCTAGGGGCTAAACTGTCACTGTACTTCTTATAGAATTCCCCCGGTAGCCCATCCGGCCCCGGGGTCTTCCCTGTCGGCAGTTGAGTGATTACTTCCGCCAGTTCCTCCACTGTGAGGGGAGCATCCAGCATTTGGGCCTGCTCCTCGGTGAGTTGCGGGAGCCTGATTTCCGTGAAGGCGTCCTCCAGGTCCCCCTCCTCCCCCTCTTGGACTTTTGTGTACAGCTTCTCGTAAAATTGCGAGAACACCGCGTTTATACCTTCTTGGGACCTTACCACCTCCCCTTGACTATTCTGGATTGCATTAATTGGTTCCCGCTTGGTCTCCTGTTTGGTTAGCCAGGCCAGGAGCCTGCCGGGCTTATCCCCCTCTGCGTGCAGCCTCTGTATGTACTTCCCATAATCTAGGCGCCCTAGTCTTTCCCAAGTCACCATGCACTGTTGCCGCAGGGTGGTAAGGTCATCCTGCTCTCCTCCGTTCTCCCCCGTCCGTTTCTCGGCCCTCTCAATCTTCCTTTCTAACGCGTCCAGTTGTGTTAGGGTTTCCCTCCTGAGTCCTCCCGTCTTCCCCATTGCCGCACCTCTGACCACCACCTTAAGGGCCTCCCAGATCGTCCCCGTGCTGTCCATGCTACCCGAGTTATGCTCAAAGTAGTCTTCTATCGTGCTTTGGATATGTTCCTGGAATTCCCCGTCCAGCAGTGCTTCTGCCCTTAGTTTCCATGTGGGCGTGGGGGCCCCCCTGTGTGTATGTGCCCATGTGACTCTCAGGGAGGCGTGATCAGACAGGGTCCGTGCATGCATATGTACCCCAGTGAATTCGCCTAGTGTTTCCCTTCCCGTGAAAAGGTAATCAATCCGCGTGAATGTCCCATGCGGAGCACTGTAATGTGTGTATCCACTTTCCCCCCTCATGTACCTTCCTCCAGATGTCTTCCAGTTCCAGCTGATCCAGTATCTTCCCTAACCTCCGTGCTGGTGGCGCTGGTCGTCTGTGCTTGTCGTCCGACCTGTCTAGTCGGGGTTCCAGTGTGCAATTGTGGTCTCCAGCCCAGATGATCGTAGCGTTCCTGTACGGGGCCAGCCGGGGCGTGAGTGACTCAAAGAAGGCTGTTGCGTCATGATTGGGAGCATAGGTGTTCACCAGGCACACCTCCCGGTTCTCCAGCATTCCGTGGACGATCAGGACCCTACCCTCAGTGTCCTTTTCCTGGTTGATGAGCTGGAATGGGGTGCTCGGAGCGATCCAGGTCATCACCCCCCTTGCGTAGTTAGAGTACGTTGAGCTGTACATCTGACTTCCCCATTTCTTGGCCAGCTTGGTTTGTTTTCCGACCGTCAGGTGCGTCTCTTGCAGCATTGCAACGTGGGCTCTCGTTTTATTTAACCAGTTGTAGACCCTCAGCCTCTTGACGTATGCATTTAGCCCTCTAACATTCCATGTGACGATGTTTAGGTCATCTCGGTTCTTGTGGGGCAGGTGTTAGTGGCCCTCTCCGTCCCATGGGCCCGTACACTTTCATGTCCTCTTGGCGTGCCTCTTCCGGGGGTCCTCGTCCCGCATCTCTCCTGTGGTATTTTGTGTGGTTCACACGTCCTCCTTCCCCCGCGTTTCCCCGGGGTTTTGCTGTTCGTGCGGTTCTTGGATTCGGTTTTTTATTGGTGTTTTCCTTCAGTGCGCTTCGCTGACCCCTGGCGCCCGGGGTCTGCCCCGCGTGTCCACCTTCCGTGCCTCCGCCGTGGTCTCTTTGTCTGCCATGTCCTTTTTCCCTCATGCCTTCACCCCGCAAACTTAGCCTCCTAACAACTGTAACTAAAAACGACGACAACAAACGCCCAGCCTCCCTCCCCCTGCTCGGGCCCCACCGCTCTCCAGGTGCCGCCTTCTTTCCCTCAGGCGTACTTGTCGCGGCGTAGTGCCTTAGAACTGGCACTATAAACATTGTCTCTGCTTGGGGTTCCTACTGTGGGTCTTGGCGGTCCAGTTCCAGAAGTCTTGTACTCCCAGTATAATTCTTTGGTTTAGGCCTTGAACTCGTGAGCTGTTGGTTATCCTGCTCTTTCACTTTTTTACAGGGAGTATCCCTATGTCTTCTTTCCCGTTTTTGTCTTTAAATTAGTTGCAGTGAGGTGGTGTAGCAACCTGCGGCTCGCTGCAGTGTTCCTCAGATTTTGTCTCGCCCAGTTCTGCCGGGCGCCTGGGTCTTGCATTCCATCTTCAATCTCCTTCTCTGCCACGTCGGGGCGCCTCTCTGTTCTATTCCCCCCTTCCGGCTGCGGGAACCCTTGTTGGTCCATCCACAGTTGAGCGCCCGCTGTGGTCTCAAAGATCTGTGTCCTTCCGTTATGTAGCACTTTCAGCTTGGCCTGGTATAGTAGCATGAACTTCACGCCCGCAGCCCGAAGGCGGTCTTTGGTCGGCCAGAACTTAGCTCTCTGCCTTTGCAAGAGCGCCGTGTAGTCTGGGTAGATGGTTATCCTGGCTCCATTCCGGGTTATGACTCCACCGTCTCTCGAGAACGCCGAGATTTTTTCCCTGTCTTTAAAGTTCATGATCTTTGCGATCATATGCCTCGGTGGTGCCCCCGGGCGTGGTTTCTTAGTTAATGCTCTAAGTGCCCTTTCCACAACGAAACCCTGGGACAGGGTCCCGGCTCCCACCGCTTGGATCAGTAAGTTCTCGATGTAGTTTGTGGGATCTCTGCCTTCCTCCCCCTGCAGCCCCACTATGCGTACATTGTTGCGTCTAGCCCTGCTTTCCGCGTCTTCGGCTCTGCGTTCTAGCGTACTGATGCGTTCCAGTGCCTCTGACATTTGTGATTGGGAGGTGGTCATGTCCGCTGTATTACTCTGTACCTGTTGTTCTACCGTTGTCACTCTCTCCGCCAGGTTTCTCGTGTCCTGCCGAAGGAGCCCCACGTCTACGATTACTGCATCCAGCTTGCCTTCTATTGAAGTCTTCAGTGCTTCTATGGCCTCCAGGATACTTCCTTCCACCTGTTTGATCTCTCCATGCGCCACATGTGACGTTGCCGTGTCGATTTCAGCTGCCTCGGGCTGCTGATCTTCATTCTTGCGGGCAAATGACTCCATGACCGTCTGCCTCCCACAGCCACCTCTTGGTTTGTCTGGCATGTTATCTGGCATGTTGGTTTCGGTTGCTGTATGCCAGTATGCGGATCATGCTCATGCAGTTTCGTAGTGGTAGCCTATCGTTGTTGCGTTGGGCCGGGGTCTTTACTGTGGTCTTCCTCTTGTGCGGATAGCCACACCCCGTCTTCCGTGGGGTGGTGTGCCCCTGGCTGTTTCTTCCGTGCAGAAGTAGGCCCGCCAGTTGTGTGATTCGTGGCTCTTCCAGGGTCTCTGTCAAGACTGTTTGAGTGGGCTGTGTCCACCCACGCATGTCCTATGATCCCCAGGGCGGGCCCGGGGTCGGGCGTTCGACCAACCTCTCTGGTGTGGCCCTGCTGTCCGTCGCCGGAAACTGGCCTCCCGCAGGGGCCTGTCACAGACGTATCACCATCCGTTGCGTCTGCTGCGAGCCCAGGCACCTCTTCAAGGGAGTGTCCACCGGTCCCCAGGTCGGGGCCGGACGCTCCGTTCACCCCCTTCGTCCTCTGGCCTCGGGGTCTCTTTTCCTTTCCCCGGCTGGGGCTCCCGGCGCCCCGACTACCAGCCTCTGCTCAGGCTCCGCCACCCGTGCCTACTGTCGGGAGGGCCGTGGGCACTCGCGCCCCTGTCTGCCTACCCTGGCACGGCGCTGCGGTGCGTCTTCTGGCCTCCTTTCTTCTGCGGTGGCTGTTCCGTCTCCCGCGGCAGCCAGTCCTCCAAGGGGTTCCTGGCTGGAGCCCTCAGCGTCCTCACCTCCAGCCCCCCTTGCTGACTGTCGGGGGGGGGCGCACCCTTCAGGCCTCCGGCGCTGCCGCTGCCCGTCTGGTCTCTTCCCGCTCTGCCACGGCCTGTGCTACGGTCTGTGGGTGTTCGCGCCTCCTCCGTCTATCTTGGCACAGCGCTGCGGAGCGTATCTCGGTCTTCTTCCTTCTCCCGGGCGGCTCGGTGGTCTTCACTGGGCTGGTTGTCCGCCGGCGGCGCCCCCGGGTCCTGTCTTCCTTCCTCCTGCACCCACCTTCTTCTCAGTGGCGAGCAGCCTTTTCAGCGAGGCGCGCCCGTTATTTTGCGTGGTGTATCTCGCGCTCTCCGTTTCAGCCTTCTCAGTCACCGATTTTCCTCGAACTTTCTTCTGTGTGTTCTCTGGGCTTTCCGATGCCTTCCCCAACTTTTCCCCTATCGTTTTCCTTCTGTTTATGGCCTTTTTTCAGGATCTGTCTCCGGATCGAGTGGGAGCTCTCCAAGACTAGCTCACGCTCGCATGGCCGCCAAGCCACGCCCCCTTGGTTTACACCTCTTTATTTAATCTTTGGTGCATTTGATTCCTAGCTCTGACGGGTTATCCTTCTCAAAATCACTTGGCTTTTCAACCACTTCTGCCTCTGGTATTTGGAGTGTTTGAATCTCCACACTTACAAGATAATTTCTTTCGATTTGGCTTCATTTTGCATAGTCCTACTGTTTCTTTGGCATTGTCAGTCGCCTATGATATCAAGTTCTTTTGACTTTCCTAGCCCATCTTCTCTTGATCTTCAGTATATATATAGCACAAATCCTAAAGGGCAATATTAGTTTGGTGCACTGGTATTTATGTGTACATCTGCACTTGTTCTTATGAAAGTTCACACCATGACTGCCACAGGACAGTTCTTCTCTAATGGCACTGATTTGCTAGTGTCACCACATTGGAATTTAGGTGTGTTTTCACCCTCACTCTTGTAAAGCAGTTATACCTGAGCATACCTTACTTGATCAACATCTCTGCAATTTGTCTTTGGGGTATTTCTACCACAACTGCTACCACGCAATATCTCTTTGGGGCACTTGAATTTTTCAACTCTTCTGTGCTCAGCCTTTAGGTTATTTGCACCACAATCCCCTCAGTTTAATGTTTCCTTTGGTTCACTTGACCTAATGAGCACCACCAGGTTGGCCTTCAGAGCATTTGAATGTCAACTCCCCCTAAGTTACTTCAGTCAACGCCACTTCACTAGTTTGTGAGATGAAGTGTACTACAACTCCCAATACACATTTCCTCACCAAATTTCCTAACTGGATAGTCCCCTTATTTCTCCCTTTGAGGCTCATTTCGCCTCAGAGATGCAGCCCCCACCTCTTTATCTTTTCCTCCAGGACTTTCCACCCTATTGCCGAATCTGCCTGTCGCAATAATAGGTCTTTCCCTTTTGCTCAATATGATGAATCTGAAGGTATCATCACTTCTTTCCCTGAGGTAGCCTCTCCCCATGTGCTCAGGGGACGGCAGCCACTACCTGATCCTGACCCTGAGGGTGGCTGTATCAGAGAGGACTGTCTGGAGAGAGGCAACTTTCGGGGGAGTGGTGTGATATCTTTGGGAAAAGACACATGTCCCCCATTCCCATTTAGGGATGCATCCCCTATTTGTCAGATCCTAATGGCTTATTGCGCCACTCATCCTCATCCATGTACTGAGTCCAGTGTTAATATTCCCTGACATGATAACCAGAGTAATACATTTATTACTGAGACGAGGAAGAGGTAGGGAGCAGTAATGATTTAGCCTGAAAGAATTCCATGCCAGCTTCCTCAGCAACACAATAATGATCCATCATCTACTGAGACAAGGAAGAGACAAAGTACAGTAAAGATCACAGACACCGTGAAGCATACCCTGTGGTCTAGTCTTTGGAAACTCTTTAACTAGACAGGGAAGTTTAAACACGTGCAGCCGTCAACAGTGAGAGAGAATTGCAGACACTGAGCAATCAGTGGACAGTTGCAGTACAAATGAAGGGAGTCTGCAGCAGCCATGCCACATTTCATACATTTGTCACTGGTATTTGGTGAGAAGTATGAGATGCGGACTTGTGTGTAATGTAGTGTGTAATGTAATGAAGTATTTTAAATTGTATTAATCTAAATTTTACATTGAGGGAGACATCTTTTGTTAGACGACACCAACGGAGCCCTTGTTCGTCCTGTACTGTGATGTTTAGATCTCTTTCCCATTTCCCTTTAGCACCATTGACCGGTATCTGGTTGGCTTGGCATGCTAAAGTATAGGGCCATGACTTTGTCTTTTGAATAGCCTTGACCAGAAATGTACCGTTGTGCGCACCGAATCGAAGGAGCATGAATCTTTGTGTCGATCTGCCAGAATAATCGACTTCAGATTTGATGGTGCAGCACTGCATGATTCCAGAGCCTGGTGTACCGGGCTATTGCTGTCGAAGTACCAGTGACGCGCATTTTGAGCTTGTGAAACTATGAAATAAAGTTTGAAATCGGGCAGTTCCTCCCATCTAAGTCGTGGCGTACTGATCCCCAAATTAATTTGGTTGCCAGCGAGCAAAGTTTGTTATAGAACGCTCGTCCAGGCTACACCGGAATATTACAAAAATAATATAGTAATTTGGGTACCACCACCATTTTCAGCAGGGAAAGTCTGCCATACGAGGACATTGGGGATTTTTTCCAATAGGCGTAGCTTAATTGCCAGTGTATGCAAGTAGTCTTCATGATTATCAATTAGCAGGGAGTTGTGTGAGCGAGAAATCGATATGCCCAGGAACTTAAATTTATGTGGGGCCCATCTGTACCCAGACAGATCTGCCGAGGCACACTTGGCATCAGTCAGTGGGAATAGTTCGGATTTTACCTTGTTAATTCGATATCCGGAATGGAAGGTGAATCTACGGACCTCATCCATCAATAGAGCCATGTTTTGTTCTGCATTACGGATGTATAAAAGTGTTGTCAGCATATAGGCATATGACATGTGGTGGACCAGTTATATGGATCCCCCTATGTCTCTGCCTATCACCTGTCATTTGTGCAAAGGGTTCTATTGTCATTGGGAACGGGGAAAGAGGACAACCCTGCCGTGTCCCATGTCCCATATAAAAGGTGGATGACCGCATGCCATTGGTATGAACCCTGGCAGATGGCTTAACATATAGTAGCCATACGTACTTTATAAAATGATCCCCCAATCGCATTTGGCGTAGGACTGCAAAAAGAAACTTCAGAGAAACGGGGTTGAAAGCTTTCTCTGCATCAAGCAAAGCTTTAGCTTTGGGATCTATTTGGGAGATGATGCAAACATTTCTATGTAAATTAAGTGCTGTGGATTGCTCAGTAATAAATCTGGATTGATTTGGGTGCACCAGTGTTGACACGAACGGAGAGAGGCGTGTGGACAGAATCTTTGCAAATATCTTACTGTCCTTATTAATAAATTATAATGGTCTGTACAAGGCCATCTTTGATTGGCTTCAGCAGGACTGTGATCACAGCCTCAGAGAGTGTAGGTGGTAGCTGGCCGGTCTGTAGAGAGTCTTCCCAGTCTTTCATGAGTTTAGGTGCCATTAATTGTCGGAGTTCCTTATCTAATTCAATTCCTATCCGGCCTGGAGCCTTCCCGGATGATAGGGTCATGATGGCATCTATCATTTCCTCTAGTGTGAATGGTTGATTAAGTGTTGACTGTGTCTCAGTTGAGAGGGACGGGAGAGAAATTCATTCAAATAATGGGATAGTTCTCAGTGCATTCATCTGCATTGGTGTATAAGGTCTCATTGTATCGGTGACATTCACCAGTGATCTCCTCGTTTGTAGTTAGTATGTTTCCTGGCTGCCCCTTAATCCCAGTAATGTATTGTGTCCCTCTTTCCCCTCTGATCTCTCCCACTAGCAAGTGGCCCGGTCTGTCCGCCTTCCCATGTCACTGTGCTTTGGTAGGTAAGCACATCAGGCGGATCTCTCTATCAGCCAGGTCTCTCAATTTTGATAAATTCCCATTGAGGAGTCCCAGCAATGCTCTGTCGTGTGTTACAAGATATTCGTTTTCAAGTTGTCTCAAGTCAGTTTCTACTACTCTTAATTCTCCTATTTGCTTCAAGCTACCAGCAGTCATTGAGATAACTTCTCCCCTCAGCCATACTTTGAAAGTCTCCCAGACAGTGGAATAGCACAATACAGAACCCTCATTCCTCTGGAAGAAATATTTGATCTTATCCTGTAATTGCTCGAGGAAGTTTGGATCTAGCAAGCTTGAATGTGGCATTCTCAACGACGCATGGGAAGTGCCAGGGCCCTCCAACTGTATTAATAATGATACTAGTGAATGTTCTGAAAGGATTCTTGCATGTATTGCACTATCGTGGACTTCTGTCATCATTGCTGCAGAGCTAAACCAATAATCAATTCTGGACTGTGCATCATGAACTGACAAGCACACAGGGGCTACATTCGCCCCATATGTCCATCAGCTCCAGTTGTAGCATAATTTGTCCCACCGTGCGTCCCGTATTAGATCAGTCGCATTGGGTATTTCTTGTTCGGTCTAGTGCACAATCCAGGATCATATTGAAGTCGCCCTCCCCAGACAGTCGGGGAGGCAGATCCTGATGATGCGACCCAAACAAAACTGTGGAGCCCTCCTGGGCGGCGTTGCGAACAGCTGATGCAAACGTTCAGCAGATCATTGGGATAGTGACTGGTCTCAAAATATATGAATGTTGCACGCCACTTTATATTCTTGTGGTGATCAGGTGCAGACCACTGTCAATATGGTTCAGTCACCAACTTCGACATCCATTTCGTGGTTGAGGACTGCGGTTCCGGCCGCGGTCCCGCTGCAGGATAGGGATAGACGCCTCCACGTATGCAGTAGCCTTGGATGGGGTTTCAGAGAAATGTGCACAACCTCTGTGTTGGATCCTGAGCTTGGCTGGAAACATAAGGGCCTACAGAATATGTCTGATTCGGAGCAGTTTCTTAACTGGATCGTATGATTTCCACAATGCCTGTAGATCTGCCGCAAAATCCAGATGCTATCTTGAGCTTCATAGCGAAGCAGCCCCTGCTCTCTGGACATCTGTAATAAGAGGTCCCTGTCTCTGTAATTAAGTAGTCTTGCAATGATGGTGCGCGGAGGGGCTCCCGGTTTTGAGGTAGGTGCCAATGTATGGTGAGCTCGCTCCACCAGGAAGTGCATGGAAAATTTTGCGGGGTCAAACAATATTCTCAACAGGTCTTCCTCAAACGCTTCCATGGGACTCTCACCTCGAGCGTGATTCAAAATCATTGCATTTGTTGCAGACTTTGCTCATTTCCAGTTTTAGATTTGTTATGTCGCGGTCAGGTCTGTTGGCTTTATCCTCTGTCTCCCCAAGTCTAGTCTCTACCTCGTTGATGCAGCCGCTTTCTTTCTACAATTTGGATTTCATTGAGCCCATAGTGGAGAGTATGTCATCCAGTTTCATGTTTACGGCCATGAAGCTGCTTTGCATCGCTGCCAGCAAGTGATCCTCACGGGCATCTACAGACGTCGAGGCATGTTCATCACTGGTCACAGGATTATTAGGGCCAGGGGTTTTAGCTGGAGTGTTGGTATATACATCTACAGACGTCGAGGCATGTTCATCACTGGTCACAGGATTATTAGGGCCAGGGGTTTTAGCTGGAGTGATGGTATATGAATCCATGGGACCTTTCTTTTTCCCACCGGCCCCATTAGTCATATTTCCACTCTTGTAGATCCTGGCAGTGTCCCGAAGACCACAAGTCGGGCAAGCAAGGTAAGAGTTTCAGGGATGTCCTGTTTAGGTGAGTTTGTATTCAGGGGTTTGCGAGTGAGGTGGTTACTTGATCTGCAAATAATGACTGGGCCAATGAGTTCGGCTGGAGCAGATCCGGCCCCAGGGGCCACGACCCTGTCCTAACCTGCAATCATGAGAAGGAATGCTTTGGGGGGGGTCCGTTTTGAACTGCTTGGATTCAATGCGGTCGGTCACGACAAGATGTTCCTTCAGTTGTTAAGTTTGCCAAACTGCTGTGGGTAGTGACGCTACGTGCAAGGCACCAGACATCTGGAGAATGTTTTTCCACTTGTATTCATTTGTCAAGAAGAGTGAGCCTGTTATAGTAATTGCGGGACTGGCATCCGATCTGATCACACGGTGTATAGTCCGGGCCAAGCATGTGTTGCATTGAGATGGCTGTGGAGAGTATTCTAGGAGTTTTACAGGAACTGTGAATGGACCAGCCTGTAGTTCAGGTGTAGCCCGATATGAATGCCTTAAAGTTTATGGCCTGCGTTATAAAATCACTGGGGCGCCTGTTGTGGACCAGAAGGGCACACTGGGTGTCAGGAGGAGCAAAGCAGGTCAGTCTGCTACTGTTATCGGACCCAGTGCTTAGAGTTTCATCAGGCGTTGTTTCTGGTGCACCACGGGCTCTGGTCGTGTATCCAATGGGCTCGCTAGATTCAGGAAATGCATCCACGAGGGTATGGGTGGTGTTATAGCACCCGGGGCACAGGGGCCCGCTTCTGGCACTGGGCGTTATGAAGGGGTTGCACACGCGTGTTTCACTGCAGGAGCCGGCTTTATGTAGCGGGGCGCACCAATAGGGTGATCTGATATTGCCAGTATTTACGTGGATGTGGGTTCCTGCCCCATGCCCAGCTCACTGTGTGTTATTCCGGCAAAGGCTTCCTTGTATACGGTCCATGCGAGTCCGCATGCCATTGTGTCGGGAAGTGCCACCCGTCCGTGGCTCCTTCCTCCCTCTGCCGTGCTGCTACGATGGTCCTGGCATGGCCCCTGCAGAACGGAACAGCATAAATTTCGGGTCGCAGGTCCTTCAATCCAGCTGCTATGCGTCAGGCATCGTCATATTTGAAATGATGGTGTGCCACAGGATTTATCTTCTTGCAGGATTTAAGTACAACCAGAGCTCAAATTCAAGCTGCCATCTTGCTTGCTGCTCAGCAGCGCCCCCCTCGAAAAAACGACCTTATTCGTGTTTGTGAGCAGCACGGAGGAGCCGAGGGTGGCCTGGAATGACGGACCAAAGCTGGAAAAACAGGTAAGAATGGTTTATTTTTAACAATGTGATGTGTATTTTGCATGTGTGAAGTGTGTGTCATATGTATGTTTGTGCTATGATATGGTTTTATATGATATGATATGGCATTTATAACGCGCCTGCCCACAAGTGTTTCTAGGCGCGATAAGACAAGGAGGGGGAAACAAGGGAGGACAAAATAACGATCTTTCTAGGCCTTCTGTCATTCAGATCGAGCAAGTGCGGGGAAGGGAAGACGTGCCAGGGGCGGAGGGGACAGGGGATGTGCAGGGAACATACAAGGGCAGCCAGCGGGTGGCTCATAAGTGCAGAGAGAAGGGACTGTAGGGTTGCAGACCCTTAAGTGCTGGGTATCCCAGAGGCAGTGCAAGGGCAACTGGACATGTAGGTTACCAGTGCACGGAGCTGTCAGGTGCATCATCATGGGAGAGGACGAGAGAAAGCGGAAGCGAAAAGGAAGGTCTTCAGTTGCTTCTGGAACCGGAGGTGGTTCTGCTCAGGTTTGAGAGAAGCAGGGAGGCTGTTCCAGAGGGAGGCCCCAGCGGAGAGCTCGAGAAGGAATATGTTTTGGAAGAGAAAGTTGGAGGTAGAGCGGTCCCAGGCCCCAGAAAGCCTTGCGGACAACACACACGGTCTTAAACCTGATCCTTGCGGCCACAGAGAGCCAGTGAAGAGATTTAAGAGCTGGAGAGATACGATCCCTGGGGTTGAGGCCAACGACACGTCTTGCAGTCAGTCCTGTTCTGGATAAATTGTAAAGGTCGAAGAGTAGAGGCAGGAAGATTTAGAAAGAGACTGTTGCAATAGTCCAGCCTAGAGAGGACCAGAGCTCTGGAAACAGTGAGCCTCTGGGGGGAAGTGAGAAAAGGAAGAATACCTCTGAGGAGGTGCAGCTGATAGTTTGACTTCTGACAGACGTCAGAGATGTGAGCAGAGAAGGAGAGGGTGGAGTCGTAGATGACACCAAGATTCTTAGCCTCACAGGAATGAGCAGGAAGAGGGGAGAGAGAGAGAGAGAGAGAGAGAGAAAAGAAAAAAAGAAAAAAAAGGAGGGAGCAGGTGTCCCAATGAGGAGGATCTCAGTCTTTCTGCCATTAAGGCAGAGATCATTGGTGGCACACCATTCCTGAATTGCGGCCAGATAGTCTGGTATGAGAGAAGAAGCAGAGGTGGCTGAGGGGAGCCTGAAAGAGAGCAGAGTGTCATCCGCATAACATTAAAAATGTAAGCAGAAAGTAGCAATGCGGTGGACAAGATGTACCAGGTAGTGGTTGAAGAGCCAGGGAGAGAGGATAGACCCCTGGGGAACACAAGTAGAGAGAAAGAAGAGAGAAAAGACCTTAGTTTGACCTGACAGGTTCGGTCGGTGAGAAAGGAGGTCAACCAGGCCAGGGCCTGATCAGTAATACCAAGGTTGTCGCAGAAGCGATTGAGCAGGATGGAATGCGGTCAGTGAGTGGTGGGTGAATGAAACAAAATGAATGAGATGAAATGTGATAGTGTGTGTGTTTGAATGTTCTGGGTAGGTAGGTGTGTACCTGTGTTGATAATGCATTGAGAGTGGATGTAAGAGAAGGTGTATGAGTGAGTGGCTGGTGGGTGAATGAGTATGAATGTGATAGTGTGTTTCAATGTTCTGGATGGGTATGTGCATTCCTGTGTGGAGAATGCAGTGCAAGTGGACCTGAGGTGTGTGTGTCTGTCTGTCTGTCGGAGTGTGGCACTGGGAGACTTCGGATCACCAGAGCATTTTTGACACATCCTTTATTAACTTTGTACGTTTACTAGTATTTTCGGGAAAAGCCAAGTACATGTGTGTCAGTACCTGGCTAGACTGTCATTTTGGTACAGCCAGTCAAGCCATTGCTTACTGTGGCATGACATTTATTATTCGTCATCTTTGATGAAGCAAGCACGATGAGTAGTATCACCTCGCTAGACTGATATTTTGGTGTAGAAGCCTGTATATTTCAGCATGCCTCTTTATTAACTGAGCATCTATGATGAAGCAAGGATGATAAGTGTTCTTATGGGTCTAGGCTGGCTTACCAGTTGGGACATGTTTTCTTATTGTGACATATTACTTTTAATGTCCAAACCAACAGGAGTAGTTTCTTACATGTGAGTACTGGCACAGATTGGCAGAGCCAGCTTTGTACCTAGTGCCAGTAATGATACTATAAACAAACATCTCAAAGCGAACATGAGTATGTTCTTATATGGGGGAATACTAGCATATGCTGGTGGAGCCAGCATGGAAATGTATGAGCACAGCCAGCATGAAAATGTTATTGAAGGACCGGCATGACAATGCATTGGGATATGCGCTTGTGCACTTTTGGTGACTTGCATCTATTGTACTTTTCTTCCATGAGTTACCCTACACCCTACAAAACTGATTGCAAACTGTCTGGCCTTCTACCCATATTTTCACAGAAAGTGTGCTGTGTAATGCGTAATTATAAGCCATTGTTCAAAACATTTTCTCATGGGAGGGGGTAGAATCCACCTGGCCATCCCTTCCAAACCTGTTTTCGTTCTTTTGGGCCTCCTCACTATGCTCGGTTGCAATCGCATATTTGTGACAAATATTTACACCCTCCAATAATACAACTCACCAGCCACGACTGATGCTAGTATATTTTGGGACCAGGCAACACCCCCTTCTTTCTACGCTAGGTGAAATATTTAAGCTTTGATTGAATAACATATTTACTTAATTCACTTGAAGTAATACGTGCCCCTGCAGTGGCATAATCATCATGGACATGGGGCACACGTGGTGGATCGGGCCGGTCCGGGGTGTGGCATGCTCTGCTTTAAGGAGCTTGGGGGTGGGGGGGCCTTCAGCATAGCTCGCAGGGGGGGCACCAAATTTTGGGCTACCCCACTGATTGGGCTCTGCTCACCTTGAACGCATTAAAGTGTGATGTGAATGGTTGAGAGGGGCTGCAAACTCGACTAGGCCCCTCTCTGTTGCAAAACTGTTTAAGACAATAAGCCACGGAGTGCCCACCCCTTCCCACTCAAACTCCTTTGTGGAAGCTTCATTCACGGGCAGGTCCTGGGTGGGCAGGGTGAGCCATTGAATAACGCACCTTTCACATAGATCTCTGAAAATCGTAGATGCATTGTGCCCCACTCTTAAAGGCAGTTCAGCCCCCTCCCGCCAACACCCCACCCCGTTAAAAATCATTCAAGAAGAGTCATGTATCAAAGCCTAGGACATTAAGGTGCTCTCTTTGGCTCTGAGTTGTGGGGTACAACATGTGGTGGCTTGTCACATAACTTAAAGATAAATGCACAGAGAGACAGTTGGCTGCAGTTTACACCTGCACAATAGGTTTCTTCTTTTGTAGTGGTAGCTGACTCATGGATACATTTATAACCAGAGAATTTTGTTGATACTAAATCCTGGTCAATGATTTAATTTTCAGGCTTTGCTCGTGCAGCATGTTACTGCTTTATAAACAGACAGCGCACGCCACCATAGGTCAGTGCTTTTTTGGCTTGTTTAACACATCATTGCCACAAATAAAGTACTTCTGTGTCCATTGATCTATAGATGTTTCATACACTAGCTGTAGCTTGCGTTATAGATTTCCGTTGCCCATTTTCAAGTACTACATTATCTATGTTTTACATATAGGTTCCATGTCGAATCTGGAAAATGACATTCCCTAAATATGTGATTGTGGACAAATCTCAACTCCCTCTATGCCTCTGTTCTTATATCTGGCTGAAATGAGTGTATGGAAACACAGGTGTTAGACCCATCTGAAGGTCATGTGCCATCACTTCCTGTGATGTCACTTGGGGGTAGGGTCCAAATACATCACTTCCTGTGATGTAATTGAAGGTCAAGTGCCATGTGATGTCACTTCCGCAACCCATTTAGAATTTTGGTGAAATGACGTCCCTGCATTGTCCACTTGGAACTTTGGTTGGAGTTACATCTTTTCATTGAACTGGAACATTTGTTCACCTTGAGATCCAGAGAGAATATCCTTTACACCTTATTGTTAATTTGTAGAGTCTGAGGGCTCGAATAGGATTTCGGACACAGGACATACTTTTACTTTGGACATCTTGACAATGGACAGACGCCTTACTTTTTCGGTGAGGTAGGGAAATACCTCCTACGAATACGGATAGTAAGAAATTTCCCTCGATCTCATTTGATTTGAAATAAGTCTACAGCCAAAACTTTGAGTCCTCTGTGTTTGCATCTCTTTTCTGGCTCCTCACATCACCTTGTAAGTGTTTGGTGGAGCGGGTCCTCTCTTTCAAAGCTCCACACTGGGTTCGACCTCAAGCTTGTTTATAAGCTCATAGTAACCCACTAGTGCTCCGAATACGGAACCCTTTGGAAGCCTGTTAGGGACCACACTTCCTTGCTGGACTGGTGCCCATTGGCGACTCTGCAACCTTTTGTTCTATTGCGGTTTGGAGAGATATGAGAAACTGCTGATTTCTCAATACCTGAAACTGACTCTCCATCCGTGTTACCAATGGCTTCTAGCACAACCTTCTGCTTTGCATCTTCACTTTTCAGCATACTCTCCTCAACCACTCCCTGCTCCTCTTCCACTTCCTATATATTTCATTGATCTTTGGCTAAGCTTGTGTGATCAGGTGGTTGAGAAAATGGAAAACAATATTCTTCTTTTCTCACTTTTGGTGAGCCGAACCGGGCTACACCATCCCACTTTTTCTGAATCCATTCTGCTTGCTCATTGAAATCTCAGTTTAGTTTTACATTTGTTTTGTGAGAATATCTTTTGATTAGACTTTTCTGTCAATACATAATTAAGCAATAGCACTCTTGTCTTATATGCTTCATAACTGAAAAACAAAATAATATGGAAATATTCAGGCTTGGCATCAGACGCAGTTAGCATCAGAATATCAGAAAAGCCTTCCAACAATTCCCTTTCCCTCCATTAACGAAGTCTACACCATCATTCAGGCATGGATGGCCACTCATGGCCTCTGCCTGAATGATAAGACTGAGCTGCTCATAGTCAGATCACCCAACAACATACTAAAACTCAGCCCTAACTACACGAGTATCCATATAGATGGGAATAACATACTAATAGCCAAAGTGATAAAAACCTTAGGGTTTTACCTCAATGCCAACTGCAACCTTACTAAACAAGTTAATAGACTGCCTCAGCCACTGCCTATACAGGCAAGCTGATCAGGGCTTGCAGACCCTTACCATCCTCTGACAGCTGCCTCACATTGGCCAGAGCACTTATGCAATCCAAGTCGGATTACTGCAACGTTTTATACCTAGGTGCCAACAAATCTATAACCAACAAGCTGCATATTCTGCAAAATAATGCGCTCAGATCAGCATTAAACATTCCCAAAACAGAACACATCTCGGCTACTAGAATACGCTGTAAGTGGCTGTCCATTCAAGAGAAAATTTACCTAAAAACACCCTGACTTACCCACAAAGCTCTGGACCATCGAGCCCCACCATATATTACAGATAAATTTACCCACAAATCGTCAGCCAGAACCACCAGATCCACCAACACCTCCTGCCTTGTGGTGCCCAGATACAACCTAAAAAAGGCGGGCGGAACAAGCTTCCCGGTTCTTGCCGCCCAATTATGGAACACACTTCCTCAGAACTTCAAATCCACACGTTCTCCTAAAGAATTCAGAAGCCATGTCGGCTCATGGTTATTGAACAAAAACAAACCCAAAACTATCTAACTCTGTGCCGCCAGCAGATCATTGTCACACCTTGTACTGATTACTTGTATATTGTACTTATGCATGTGTCTTGCGACCTGAACACATCTGTATTATGCTCACATATGTATTATGTACCGGTTGTACTATGTATTTGCTGCCCACCTGTAATCATATGTAACTATAATATGTACTGCAAGCGCCCAGATACCCCTGGGTCATGGCGCGCTATATAAGCAAAATAAACAAACAAAAAAAATCAATTGAAAAAAAGCTTCCCGTAGTGACAGCTCTCCCCTCAGCAATTGATCCTTTCAGAAGGGAGTGCCCGAACGTCACTACCTGAATCATGAGGTCAGACTACTCCGAGAAGGGGACCAATTTCATATCCTTCCAGTGCCTCATAATTATTCTCCTAGCATTTGTCAGTGCTAGGTGCCTCTGTTGTTTTGTTAGATGCAATTGATAGCTAGGAAGGGCCAATCTGGCAAGACGTTTAGAGTTGTCTATGGGGTAGACAAGACCAATGTAATGAACTAAAATACTATTTTTCAAAATCTCACAACTACATTTCTGACATTTCAAAGCATATCTACTAGCTCATGGCCTTCTATCTGCGGTGCCTTGCCTCCTTTTTCTCCATCCATACCCATTCACTCCTCTGTTGGCATCACGAAATCCCCTTTCCGTGCCTGTGTGCAAAGCCCCTCCTTGCCTGAAAAGGCTCTTCTCCCATCTCCCCATGTGGCGCTCCCTTCCACCTTTCTCTACGAACGCCGGGCCATGCCATGCTGATTAGCTTCCTTCGCTCTCCACTCAGACAAGGGTTTGTGTTATCTCCGTCTCTGCCTGCCAAGCAACTTTTTACGAATTCCTTCTTTCACAGTGTACCATAACACCTCCGCACAGAGCCCAGTGGCGCTTCTCTGTGTCTCCTTCCAGAAATGGCTTTAGGAGCCAGCTAAATGCTTTCTAATGTTTACTCATTCTTCTCGCAAACCCAAGCGCTAGCTACATGCTCAAAGCATATTCTAAATGCACACTCTACATGCATACATGTGTACATGACGGTCTCTACATGTGCAACTACAAAGCATAACAATGTGTCATTCTAAATGGCTCTACATGTCATTTCAGGCCTCATTCACTCTCTATAGTGCCTAGCACATTTCTCTCTCAGCCTAAGCGCTACATTCTAATGCATAATGCATCATTCTAAAAGCATCTCTTTCAACATATATGGCAATAACATAACTAAGGAAACCCTTCATGTAACAGGGCCTATTTCTCTCTTCAAATGCATAATGCAAATGACTAATGCATACAAAGTGGCAGTCTAATATGTGAATAGTGTCTACTTCAGCAATGTACACTGGATAGCTTAAACAGGATGCAATAATGGAATAAATCCATAGCAAAGAGTAATGATTGGGTAATGGTTCTGTAACAAAGAGTAATGATTCTCTAATAGTGAGTCTAATGATTGTCTAATGATAACAAATCAGGCATCCCAATTATCAGTTTCTACAACAAGGTTGTGTTTCTGAGGACAACTTCTCCAGTATGCATCCAAGGTCTTATTCACTTTTTGTAAGCGAAAAGGGTATGACTATGTCCTGTGTAAAATTACAAACTAGAAAAAGCAGGTATTGTCTTCTCTCCAATCGAACAGCCATCCCACTAACACGCCTAGCTACTCTTCGTTTTAGAATTCTATGCCCAGGTCTCTTTCCCGGGTCATTTTAAGCAACAAGAGTAGATTTGTTTGGTTATCTTGGAGGATTGCATAAACTACAGAAGCCACTTTTCTAGCCTGAGCATATCTAGTCAGTTAGGTATCATATGATGATATTACATGCAATGCACCTGCATCTTCTGTTTCAATAAAGGTCGGAAGCATTGTTGGCGCTGGAAGGATCTACCAAAGTCCTTTCTCAGGAGGTTATACGTCATGGATAAAGAGACAAGAATACAAAATTCCATTAACAAAACACCGATTTAAGTAACATGACCCTATCGAGTCCCACCACATGCAGAAGGTTTATTTTTTCTTTGTGGGGGTGGCCATTGTACGAAAATGTGCTTTGAGCTGTATAACATGGTTGAAGACCCTCTTTCTTCTATATAGCCAACCAGATTAGTTTAGTATGTGAGAGGATAGTGCTTCTTTTAGGGAGCCGGCAGTTCTGATTATGGGAATCACTCATTGTGAATAGGTTGAGAGGATGCCTCTCATAGATGGCCAATGCAGGGTTCTCTTCCCTCTCAGTGTTGGATCTGGTTGTCTGAGCTTGTCTTGAGGCCCAGTAACGTAACCTGATTTCTGGGAAATTCAGATGCCCTCAAGATTTGCTCTGGGTAAGTGCATTCAACTTAATTTTGACTTTAACACCATGTGGTAGAAGCAAGTTCTTAGATAGTGTGATGAATTAGTCCCTTCTCCCCAAAGGGGTGCCAGCCCGTTTGGGACTCGGGAAGTGAGCCTGAGAAGGCACGCTGGTTCTAATTGGTGGTGACCCCCACTTTGGAGACAAGGAATGCCCCCCCCCCACTCCCTCGCTGCAAAGTCCCAAGCATTTGTTGGTTATATGGGAACTGAACAGGGTAGTCATGTGAAGGCCGGGTTAAGGTGGATGGCTTGGTCACTGCCATATATCTGTTGCAGCTTAAATGTGAGACCCAGGACCAATGGGATCTCTCCTCCACTCCAAGAAGAGTATAAAATACACTAGAAGATCAAGAGAAGGAGAGAGCAGACAAGGCGCGAGAGAAACCGGCTTGCGCTGCCACATAGAGGAGGAAGTCGCGCCACCTCAGATCTAGTCGAATGGGAGAGCCACACAGTCCGTGTGGTTGGTAAAAACAGCCTATGAAGCGCTGCCTCTTTACCAACCACAGAGATCCTGCTGAGCTGGGGACTACCAGGAGAGGAAGCTACTTCCTGTGACGTGAGATGTACCAGCATCCTGCTCCTCCAATGCAGGAAGAAAGATACGAGGTCAAGCAACTGACCGTGCAGTCTGTAGCCAGAACGTGAATGCAGATCCATGCACACCGATCCATGCACACCAGGAAGAATGCCTTCACAACTGAGCAGCACCGTTGTGGGAGCGAAGGTGAGAAGCATTGCACGAATAGCTGGTCGAGGGCAGTGAGACAACTCTGTAGCCCACTCAGGCTAATATTCAGAAGACCCAAGAAGGGGGTAAGAGAAACTGCAACCAAAGCGGAGCCAAGCAGGTTCTTATCCCACATGGGCCTGAAAGGGAGAAAACCCAAGGAGGGTGCAAGAGAAGCTGCAAGAGAAATTGCTAACTACGAAAGTGGTGCAAGCAGGCCCATAGCCCACATTGGGCAGATAGTCCCAAGATCCCAGAAGTAAGTGAAGTTGCAAGAGAAACTGCAACCAAAGCGGGTTCAAGCAATCCAATAGTACACACATGTCTGATAGTCAGAAGACCCTAGTCCCTAGTAAGAGAAACCACAACTAAAGTCGAGGCCAAGCAGACCCATAGCCCATACAGGGCTGATAGTCAGAAGACACCAGGAAGTGGGGGAGGATGGAGTAAGAGAAGGCGCAAAAGAAACTGCAACCAAAGTGGGCCAAGTAGACCTATTGCCCACATGGGGTTTATAATTGGAAGACCCCTGGAGACGGTAAGGGACGTTGTCAGAGAAACTGAAAAGCATAGGCCAAGCAATCCCACAGCCCATGCAAGGCTGATGAGACCCCAGGAGGGGCTGAGAGAAAATACGACCAAAGCCAGAACCCAAGTTGGGCTAACAAAGGCCTTGGCCTACCCAAGCCCAAGAGCAGGAAAAACAGGAGCAAAAAGGGAGTGGTGTTTTCTAAATACTGATAGCCACAAATCGTAGGAACTCATTAGTTTTAATTATCTCGGAGGAGGGGTTAAACCAGCAACTGTTTGGACTAGCTGATAAAGCTGTTGTTGTGCAATAAAAACATTAGGTGACTCTTTGTTTTATAGATCTTTTTGTTTGTTCATTGGGCTACCAAACCAAGAGCTGGAAGAGACTTTTGAGAACTATTCGGTGGGTGTCAGAAAACCATCCACCACTGAGTGAGTCCAGGGGGAGAGCGACCCTATTCCATAGTGGTAGGACAGATGTTTGGATGTTAGGATAGCTTAGGTTTGACAGAGGACCAAGTTTATTTATCCGATGTCCTGACGATCACCTGCTTTTTTTTTTGTTGCTTTTTTTTAAGTGTTGGGAACTCATCTTGGTGAGGCTTAGAGTAGGTTTACTTTCATTTGAAATAAAAGTTGTGTTTAAACATGTCCTTTTGTTATTGTCCTGTGACCATCAGAGACAACATGGGAAATGTATATAGAAGGTGAGGGAAAGAAAAACACTTGTATAATGAGATTCTGCCCATAAGCGATAGCGGAAGGGCACTTAGACTTTTGATCTCCCTCTATCTTCTCCAACAGGCCAATAAGGTTACATTCAATCAAATATGTCAAAGTTGTAGTGGTCTGCATTCTAGGGCCCGAGGACAGATCCAGGGAAGAGCCCCCAGTGCCTAATTGAAGCACTTACCTCAATTCATTTGATAGCCCGAAACCAATCCATATTCCCTAGAGAGAGATAGAGTAAGTGTGGCAGAGCTACCTCTGGTTGGGCAAATAAGAGGAAGATGTTAGCATGTAAAAGGAGTTTGCTCACCTTAATTTAATTACCTCAATGTGATGATGTGTTCTAAATTAACATGCTTGATGTACTAGCAGATTAGATGGGGCTAGGGGGGTACCCTTGCCTAGTTCCCCTGGTCAAAGAGAAGGGAAAGGATGTGGTTGCTTCTGTCCTTAACTCAGCTAATGGGGCATGATGGAGAGTTCACCAAAGTTACAGAGGTTTCATAAAACAAAAACTCTCTCAGCGCTCTAGTTAGGAATGGCCATTCAACCCTGTTGAATGTCTTTTCCACATCTATGAAGATAAAAGTGGGTCTGCCTTCAACAGTGTCAGAAAAGTCAATTATGGAACCTGGTCCAGAGAGGTCCTCTGTGCTATAACTTCAACAGGGTCAGTATAGTGTATATGTCTTGTCTGGGTCCACTGTCTATCTGCTAATAGTTTGGTAAGGCTGAGCAGTGAACCGGAGTCTTTCCCCTCGTTCAAAATAAGGGAATCTGAGTGTTTGCCTTGATCTGAGAACATATTGAACAACAACGTTAAGTGGGGAACAATTGTCTGGTGTGTTTGTAAAAATCAGCTGAGAAGCCATATGGACCTGTGTCCTTACCATTCAGTAATGAGGAAATAGCTCTTGGCGAAGTGTTCTCCAGTGTTCCACTTTCCTTCCTGACTGCGGAGAGAGCGGACCTTTCTTGCTGTTACTATTGCTGTCTGCCTGCCACTTTAAGAAATGTATTTAAAACACCACCCACTAGCGAATTGTCTTGGCGAAGTGTCGTGCCAAGTGTTCTCCAGTGTTCAGTCGAAGAGAACCAAACAACAAACTAACGCCTGCCGATAAAATAAGACTATCAAGTGTGTGCAGTTTGAATATTCATCTGTTTCTTTGGCCCCAGGGCATTGACGATCATGTGAAACCCACACTTTAAAGCACACTCACCGAAGACTAAACCTGCATTTAACAATTAACTGCTCGCCATATGGAACAATGAGTGGGTCAATTGCCCTAGTGAACAAAGAACAAACAAACGGGATCTGCGTCTGCACTGTAATGGGGGGGGGATATCTTGCAGGCAAGGTAGCCTTTGAAGTGACTGCTATCATCGGCGGTTCAGCCTCGATCACCCTGCTGTAATCCATTTGACACTCGACAACTTATGAACTCATATGAGAAAACAACCATTGAATCCCCCTGTATGGACATTTTGTTGCGGTGCACAGGGTCTGGGTGAAGGCAGAAACATTTTTCAGCCGTAGCCCCAGCATCCACTCAGTGTAAAATCTAATGCCCGTAAATCACTTATAAGAGGCTTTAATTTTCTGACTTTATTATGCTAACTTGGCACTAACTGAATTCAGCCAGGATGAAGGCTGACACAAACTACTTTGTAGCTTACCAACGAAATAGAACGTTGTGCCTGCCTTCTTCTGCTTTTGTTTTTTGTGCAGCCTCTATCAAATACCGGCACAACACTCTGCCTGGGTGACTGTTGCCATAAATTGCCTTTGAATCCATCACTGAAACGGAATGTTGGGTTTTAAAAAGCACTGCTATAAAATGATGTGAATGTGGGTGACTGTTGGCACAAATTGCCTTTGGGCCCATTTTCGAAGTAGAATGCTGTGCTTGCTTTTTTAGTATTGTTTACTGTGCAGCTGCTAACAAACACAGTCATGATTGTTCTCATTGGGGGTGACTGTTGGCATACCTTGCCTTTGAACCCCTCAGTGCGATTAATGAACCAATACAACTGTAACTAAATCGATTTGGGGTGACTGCTGGCATACTCTGTCTTTGAGCCCCTCATTAATAGGCCTCTCAGGGGGTGCATAGCTTGCCCTTCCTTTGTGTTTCCTTTTTCTCTGAGCCACTTCAAGCCACCTCAAAGTGCAAAGGACAGAATACCTGACATTTTCAAAAACAGAAATGTATAATTTGAGAAGTACTCCATTTAAAGATGACTTAAGGGCGCCTAAACTTCCAACATACATTGATGAACTAGCATTTGGTAAAAGGATGGATACAATTCACAGTTCATGTCATCCTTCATGCTCTTAATGGCTTCACACTGAAATACAAATGAAAATACTTACTCCTCGAAGTAATTTGATAAAAAATACATTGGCTCACAATTTGGATTTCACAGTTTCAACCTCTACAATGAAACGGCATATTAAGACAATCACAAATGAAAGACACACAAAATCACATAGCTTAAACGCCTTAGAAAATTTGTCTTGGATTGCAAGCCCTATACAATCCCAAGATAAAGACAACTGCGAACCCAATGACTCCCACGAACTAGGAAACCGGTTCAAAGGAAACTTGATTCCCTCTATAGACCTAACACATGATGCTGATACTAACATCCAGAATATCAGTACAACCCCTCCTCTCTCACAAAGCACATCCCCTCATACAAATTTAAATTGAGGCACTAATACAGAAGTTACCATCACACAAAGAAATGCATCCGCAGAAGTACCCTTGTCAGAAAAAATCAGCCTTCTGATACATCTAGACCACAAGATCCAACTCTGTCTGCACTTAGCTTTGTGCTTACACCTCTAGTCAATGTCTTTGAAACAATTACTCTGGAATCCTCATGGAAATAACAAAGGAAGTCAGCTGCTGCGATTCTAATCTGGTCGGTCTTTACTCAGCTATGCACACTCAATTTAAAGAGTTTGCTGCCCAAATGATGTAGAACGATATGCTACACACAGATTCTCTCGCCACAATCAAATTAATTTCTTCTGCTTATAAATAGCAATGAACTAACATGGCTAGAACTCAAAAAGCTAATTCTCGCACGCAATCCGATACAGTCATCATCTGCAGAATCCTCACGACCTTCAAATGATGATCCATGTTGTGGAGACAACACCCCACTGTCTGCATCGACACTTGAAGAATACTTAAGTTGATACACATTGCAGACAATGAAGTACAAATTCAGCCTTAACCCTCTGGCAGAATTGAATCTTCGGACCTAGGAGTGCGAACTGCATCAATCAGCTCAAATTCACCAAATGGACAACTTACCTAATTCAATTCCGAATGAGGACGCCGCAGAAGCATCATCGTCCACAAGGCCTATTTCAATGAATGCTAAAAATTCAAAAAAGAAAAAAAAAGGAAAAATAGATCTAAAAGTGAATGTAGTGAAGTAGCTGAATGTCCAGAACCATCTAAAAACAATTCAAATAAAAAACTAAAAAACAAAGGGAAGAGAAATGTTTTCAAAGCATTAGACAAAGCAAACAAGAAGAAAAAACACAATCAAAAAAATCTAAAGAGAAAAGAGCAGATGTCACGGATGATCAACCTTTATCTAGTGAAGGAGACCAAACATCGATCACAGAGAATTTAATAATTGGCCCAAAACCACACACAGAATTTAAAAAAAATATATTGGATCTCAAACCGAAGACCTGTCAAGAAATGTAAAAACACCTTTGAAAGTACTGAAAATTACTCCTATCTTCTGCAAGAGAGTTAACATAAAACCTATGGAAAATACTAAACAACCCACTTGTGACGTTGCTCATGAAACACAACCCACCGCTTCAGCAATAGACCCGCAATTAAATGTAACCTTACTGCAAGATCCAGCCTCCGCTGCCTCTACCTGCCCCCTGGAAACTGTGAATAAAACAGAAATACCTACAAATGGTCTACCTCAAGTGTGTAAACCTTTTGCAGCCCCTAAAGTGCGGTCACAGCTGATAGATTCGAACAAAAATCACGGAGCTCTAAACAGAAGTAACATATTGACTTTTACAAAAAGAATACCAGACCTATATCTCTTTCGCTCCAATGACCTAGAGAGGGTGGCCTTCCCTTTTGAAAAATCAACACACATCGTTGAGCTCATTCTGCAAACTACAGAGGGGAGCACAAGCTCTCCTGTCTTGTTAATCTGAATTCAAAGCCCTCAGCGTTGAAGTTCTCACTACTAGACCTATACGAGCTTCTCCTAAAAACGGTCCTGTCTCAACTAGCACTGTTCCAGAACATAAACAAATGTCGACACTCAATCCACGAATCTCAGAGCTGGAAAAAATGTGTGATAAAGGAATAAGTGAAGTACATGCAAGTAAAACCAACGACAAATTAATATCTCGTCTACCTGACATTTCCCAAGTGATCCAACGTTTAAAAATGTCTGACACTCAACTTTAGACTTCAAATTGCATTACATTTTTAAGTTGGAACACACAGAGACCTTTGTCATTTCGACATAAGGAAATTGCCATCTTTAAGGAATATGACATTGTATTGTTCCAGGAGATGTGCAGCCTGATTCATGGAATTATTTGCGTGAAAAACTCAGATCTGCGCACCTTTCTTCCCGAAAATCCCTGTTTGAATTATGGGGATTTTCGGGCAGAAAGGCGCGCAAATCTGCATTTTTCACGCAAATAATTCCATGAATCAGGCTATAAGTTTACATCCAGTTTGTGCCTGGATGGTTATACTTTTGTTTCACAACTTGCAACCAGTCGATTCGTGGACGTCCTTCAGGTGGTGTCCTGTCAGCAGTTAAAAACACATATGGTCATAATGTAGAATTTATTTGTAATACCACTCAAGGCATTTTAGTATCTAGGTGTGTCACTAACTGGGGCAATTCAGTTAGAGGTCTCATTATGTTTAATATCTATTGGAATCCAACACTGTGCCATCTGACACTTTTCTTAGCATATCTCTCTAACATTGTCACTGAGTTGAGCATAAAATTTCCCAATGAACTCATAGCTATTGGGGGTGGGGGGATTTACATGCATGTTGCTTGCCAGTTGCAAGGTTAACATCTAACTCTTTGATAAATACCAATAATGGTGAATTATGGGAACAGATGTTCACACAATGGAACCTGCATATGGTAATGGGAATGTTAGCTCTGACAACCCCTGGCCGCAACCTGGACAAACGGCAGGAGTTCATCCATGATAGATTACTTCATAGTCTCTCAAGAGTTATTTCTCCAGTGTAGATGGTTTAGGGTAGTCTCCTGAAGGCAAAGGGACCTTAACACCCGTCAAATTGCCTTCTCTTCGTGCATTCATTTAATCTATGACAATTATAATTTCAACCTTCATTTAAACTCAAGGGTTAAACGCATTGTAGGATTTGCAAATAAAGGTCAGAAGCTTAATCAGAAACTGGAACAAATACTCACAGATAGCTTCCAAGAAGAATTTGAAATACTCAGTTCCCCTGGAACTTATGTTCAGTTCCTGGGGCATTTGAACCATCCACACATTAAAAAAAAACTATCTTTAACAAAATCCCTATACATTTGATCAATTAACCCATAAAATAAAATAAAAACAATTAATTACAGACATAAATGAGTTTAAAGCAAATGTTCCGATCCATTACTCCTGGAAGTTGAATTGAAAAAACTGAAAAACAATTATAAATATTGGTCTTGTGGTCATCGCCTGAACCGAAAGATCAATCATGGGGAGAATATGCTAAGAACACTTCTACCATCAGAAACAAAACAATTCTGGGCATTGATAAACAACCAAAGCAAAGCTCAAGGTTTTCAGCAAATGAACATTCTTTCTGTTGTTGATTGTGAGACTTATTTTAGAAAGCAGGCAATGTATAATCTTCTGACACAATTTCACATTGACAATGCCATTGATTGGTCCTTATAGATGAATGATGATGATGAAATGATAAACCTCATTGAGGCGGTTTCAAAATCGCATGCTGTTGGACCAAACGGAATAACTAATCAAATACTCAAATCAGATCCCCATACTTGGTCAGTTATCCTCACAGAACTATTTAAGAAAATCATAAACTCCAAAATAATTCCCAACCAACTCTTGGAAACAGGCAATAATAATTCCTATTCAGAAAAGGGTGACCCACAAGATCCAACAAATTATAGACCAATTGCTCTTATGGATTTTGATAGTAAAATCTTTTCTCGCATTGTTCTCCAAGAGTTTCACTAATAGGCTACAGAGCATTACCTTCTATCGAAGTGCCAGATAGGGCTCAGAAAAGGTCACTCAACCATCTTAAACAGCCCCTCTATCAACACCCTACATGCCAAAACTCAGATAAAGCGATCTCTCCCAACCTACATTGCTCTCATAGACTTCTCAAAAGCTTTTTACCTGGTAAATAGATCAAAACTATGGCAAAAATTTAACGCGTGGAAGATACCTGATGGGCTCTTGCAAATAATCATTGCTTTACATAACCAGGACACCTATAAAGTTAGACTAAATTCATAGGGTGATCTGTATTCTAGTATTCCGATTGATAATGGCGTGAGACCAGCGTGCCTCCTTGGAGCACTATTATTCAGTTTATATCTAGCAGATCTAGTCCCTTTCCTTCAAAAGAACACCTTTGTAACCCCCTCTATTGGAAAATATAAACTCCATCTTCTTGCTTATGCTGATGACATAGCCCTAATAGATAATACCCTGTTGGGTTTGAAAAATCTACTCTTAGCATTGGAAACATACGTCCTAGACAATGACTTAAAAATAAATCCAATAAAATCATAATTACTATTTTTGGAAAAACCAATAATAAGTCTAACAAATTTCAATGGCATTTGCGCAACAATCGATTTCCTATAGTTAAGGCAGCCAAGTATTTAGGATTTAATCTCAGAGTACAGCTGTCAATTCAAGACCTTACCATAGAGTTGGTGCGAAAAGCCCATCAATACATGTGCCAGTTAAAAAAAACTCCATGTTACATTTTGTTTATTTTCACTGGTACCCTTAATAAAATTGTACAAAGGGAAAATAGTTCCAGCTCTCCTATATGGAATGGAATGCACTCCTTACTCGCGTAATATCGATTGGGATACAGTAGAAGGCTGCATATGGAAAAAAACACTATCTCTCGCTCAATCATTACCAATTGCTAAATTAAGTTATGAGCTTGGTTTACACTGTATTCAATCTCAATATCACTAGATGGTGTTAACCTTGTGTAGACTTATCCTGGTTCCCCCGTCCATACATTATATGAAGATATAAGTCAATATACCAACTCTTGTAAAAACTGCTTTCTAAATAATATCCAAGATGATGCTCTAAATATCTTGATGCAATGTGAGTGTTCTAGTCAGACACTCATTGAAAATCCTGACAAAGTCAAAAAAGCACATATGCACACAGATTGGAATAAAACCAGAGCTGCAATCTGTGATCTAAAACATATGCAAAATGTCGCCTTGAGTGAAAAACCGAGCTCCTATCTGTTGCCTTAAATTAGAAGATTTCCCAATCCCTTCTGGCAAAAAGAATTAATGCGTTTCCGATTGGGTCTAACAAAGACCAATGATAACTAGACGCTTCGAGGGGAGAATGTAATCTTTGTGGAGAAGGTCAAGACATGCGACATGTGCTGATTGTTTGCACAGCCACCCTCGCACTCAGAAATACTTTGCAAACCTTGTCCATCACTCTACTTGGATTTCAACCCAGGATTTTTGCCTAAGACTAACGGCCGGGATATGCATTTCATTATCAATTGCCTTGCTGAAACTATTGAACGAAATGAACTCTATAACATTACCACCACAACCCTTCAACAAACCACATCAGAAAGACTCCCGCCGATACGCATATACCAATTGATTGCCTGTTGATTGAAGCAGCATAACTTTGTTTTTTACTCACCAGTTATGCTATTCATTTTGAATGATTTAAGTATACAAACTGAAAGAGCACTTTCTTTTATTTTTATACTTTTCGTTTCATTTTTGTACAATGTGTAAAAAGTCCTCTTGTGTGACTAAATGCACAATAAAAAAAATAAAAAAAGAATTAGCTCTTGACACCTCCATCTCTTAACTTTTGCAGACTATATGCTCTGCAGCAGCCAAATGTAGCTAAAGGACCAGAACCTTACTAAAATCATTATGTGCTTCCACCTCTCCAGCCTGTGGGCATGAATATAGCACCATGTTGAAAGATCTAAATGCCTCACATATTTCTGAGGGGTTAGAACCGGAAACCATTATCTCTTCACTTCTGGGATGTGTTTTGAGAGCTGTTTTTTCTTGATGAGATATGCTACAATTTCCCAGACCTGTGCCCTTGGGCATAGAAGTAGCACGCAAGAACTGCGTTCTGTTTGCATAAATCTCATTCAGATTACTGTTCGCCTTGTTGAGCGAGGACCGGACACAGGATAACGGAACATATATATTGTCTTTCAAGCCTGTCTTTCAAACCTTTCAATAAATGGCTCTAGTGACACAGGCAAGCTCTGTCCTATTTCTCGCTTCTGGTAGCTTTTCCTGTGATTGCTACCCTAAGTGTTGCTTTAGTGGCATCCCAAATGTTTCATGGAGAACTGTCTCCCTTATCGTTGAGAAGCATGAAGTGTTCAATGGCTTGTTCCAGAGTCGCTGTGGCAGTGTCCAAGTAAATACAGCGTAGATGGATGGGCAGGGGGGGGCTTAGTGATGCCCACGTTTGCAAGTCTAATTGTGATAGGGGGAGTGAACAGAGAGAGCACCAACTAAGATCTGGGCATCCAAGAGAGAATGTGACTGTTTGCTTGTGATGAGAACCACATATATTCTGGAAAGGGTACAGTACATCTGAGACTAGAAGGTATAATCTCAGACAGTCGGTTAGGTGCAGAACCCTAAATGTATAAATCGGAGAAGAGTTGTTAATCAGCCTTTGCTGGGATGTGAGACATCTGGGGGTCCCCAACCTATCTAATGTAGGGTCTAGAGTTTTATTTCAATCTCTCCCACAATTGTTGCGTCCCAAGTGAGGCTGAAGTAGAAAAGAGTTCATCAGTGGAACCTTAAACGTGCATCACTAAGTATTCCAGAGTGGCAAGTTCACCCAGGACCATGACCCAGCGACTGCCTACAACATTGTTTTGTTCTGGAAAGTATATGCCTTTGCAGATGTAGATCCCTTGCCCAACATCTTCTGTGATTCTAAGGTGCTCAAATGGATCACATTAAGTAAGATGCTATCCACTAGAACTTTTCGCAGGTAGGATAGAATCTTAGTCCTTTAAGTGGTTTTATTGCTGCCATTGACATTCCAGGAGAGTAACAACAATGTGGAGCACATCTTCACAGAAGAGTTACAGCAAATATCTTTTCACTTTAACTTAGAAGATCCATGGGACCAACCTCAGGTCTGACCCGATCCAAAGTAGTTTGTTTCTTTGTAGTTTCGTGCTGGACAAGCATGTTGGAGACCCGTTCTGATATCTCCAACACGTAAGTCCCTGTGCTCTTCATCTAACCTTTCTCCCTCTTCCGATCTTCTCATAGAATTGTCCTTGCTTCTACTGGGGTACTGTGATATTCTTGTTTCAAAACTGAAACATGAGATTAACCAGTGCAAATCTCTAAGTGTAGCAGTCTTTTGTCTGGTCAACACTTTTTTAACCTCGCTGAATTTCTTTCCTCTTCTCCAAAACACCTGGGGCTATATCTTGGAAGAAATAAATCTTGTGGCCTTAATTGCTCTCCTTTCTCAGGAGGCAAATCAAAGTAGGTATGGGACCTTTACCAGGGCCTGGGTGTGGTCTAAGGACACTTTGTGTCATGTCAATTTCAGTGTGACCAGTAATATCCATTTGCAATGTTGATCAGAGAATTTTAAAAATCAATGATTTGCTAGCCTATCTTTGCACTCCTTTTGACGCCCCGAGGTCCTTCACATTGTTGCACCGATCTCTAGATTCCTGGTCATACAGCCAATCTGTTAATAGTTAGATCTGTTTAGTGATATAGCGGTCAGTTCCTCTATCTTTGTGCACATCATCTTTTAACACAGCAATACATGTTTCTGCCTCATTAGCCTGGAGTATATTGCAACCCAAGTCATTGTGTATCTCCCAAACCTCCTTTTAATTGAGGCCACATGCTTTTGAAGTTTTTCAGCTCTCTGGAGTTGGGTTCCTTGTCTCCCATCTCTGAGTCAGCTGATTCATCAGGAAGGTCATCTCCCCAGTTCTCCAGCATGGGGTCTGGCATGGATTCACATGCTCATGAATATTCCCCGTCATGGTGGGAATCCTCGGTAAAAAAAAAAGTTCACTTTCACTTCAAAACTGTATTTCGAATGGATTGTGTCCTCCAACGTATTCCTCATCTTTGATATCTCATCCAGCTTTGGCTGTTTTCGGAAAACATATTCTCGGCACAGGGCGCCGTGCGTCGATAGCTTTGAGTCGATGTCCCTCGAAGGCCTCACGTCATCGTGTGTATAAGTAGCACGCGTGGCACCTGTTCACCTCAGTGCCGTTTTTACACAGAACGTGTTGCTTTGGAGACTCAGCACACCTCAACAGTATAATTACTACGTAGTTTCTAGTCAAAACGAAGAAAATCATCCAGCAACATCGACGACATGTCCTCGTCATCGACGCCCGACTACACCTCGTTCGGGTTTTAAGAAGTGCAAGGAATGCGATCCGACGATGTCCCTCACCGATCTGCATCGCTCTTGCCTGTGGTGTTTGGGGGAAAGCCACGGTGGACAAATCTGCGACGGAAATGTTTGCATGGGAAATGTATGCACTAAAAATGTTCGTACATTTCCCCTGCGAACAAACAATACAAAACCATACATACACCCCCACCCACAACACAACCCCGCCCACATACCCCACCACCCTACTTACCTTTGCTTCCTTCGCGCTGTGGCCCTGCAGCACCGGTTCCCTTTCACTTCCGTAATCAGGGACCGGCGCCGCAGGGTCCTTTTTATTACATTTTTTTTTTTGAGCAGCTGCAGGGGTTTCCCACGCAACCCCCGCTCACTATATTTTATAGTATAGTGAGCGGGGTGTTGTGGGGGGCACCCCCGCAGCCCCCGTTTTTAGTTTTTTTATTCTGTCATGTGTAGTAAGTGGGGTGTTGCGGGGGACACCCCTGCAGCCCTGATCCTTTTTTTTCTGTCAGCAGAGCTGCAGGGGTATCCCCGCAACCCGTGCTTACTTTTTTTTCTGTCAGGAGAGCTGCAGGGGTGTCCTATTGGGACTCAAACCGTCCAATTGCAAGGGTGACCAATGCCCACCTCAACTTATCAGGGACGCTGCAAGAGAACTTGCGCCCTTCATAACCAACCTTATGAACTCCTCATTCATAACTGGTACTGTCCCAAACAATTTAAAAGAATCCTGGGTACTACCACTACTCAAAAAGCAAACCCTGGACCCCGCCATACCCACCAAATTTAGACGCATCACGACTGCGCCATTTCTTTTAAAAATCCTAGATAAAGTGGCCTACATCCAAATACAGAACTTCCTGGAATCCAACCTCCTACTAGGCTCTCGCAAATCCGGATTCCGTCCCCAACACGGTACGGAGACAGCTCTAATTGATCTTAAGACTCAAATAGATGAGCTCAGAGATAAGGGCCAATCAGCCCTTCTCCTCCTACTAGACCTCCCGGCTTCATTCGACCTGGTTGACCATAAAGTCTTATGCAGCCACCTAGACTCCGCAGCGCACTTCTCTAAGGAGGCCATAACATGGATCGAGTCGTTCTTGAGCAACAGGACCATGAGAGTCTTTTCACCATCGGCATCAGCAGACCCTATCCCGATCACTTGCAGTGTACCGCAGGGATCTTGTGTGTCTCCAACACTCTCTAATGTATTCACCAAGCCCCTCTTCAACGAAATGGACCATTTGGGTATCGCCTACACGAACTATGCAGACGATACCCAAATCCTCTTACCGGAGATTACGTCGCGGATTTGGCTCTGGTGAATAGAATGTATGGCATTGTTCAGTCATGGATGGCCACCCATGGATTATGTCTGAACGACGACAAAACTGAGCTTATTATTTTAGGCACCCTGACCCACCTACCAAACTAAGTACAGCTTATACTAGCTTCACCATCTATCTGGAAGCTACCATGAACTCCACTAAACAAGTCAACTCCCTAGCCTCTGCATACACATGCAAACTAATCAGAGCTATCATACAATTCCTCTCCACTGACTGCTGCCATATTCTCGCCAGAGCCCTCATACTCTATAAATTGGATTATTGTAACGCACTCTACATTGGTGCGAACAAACACATTATCCAAAAATACAGGTACTCCAAAACAATTCCTTGAGAGCAGCACTTAAGATCAACAGAAACAAACACATTTCTTCCACTAGAAGAAAATACAAATGGTTATCCACCTTCGATAAAATTCAATTTACAATTGCCTCACTCACATACAAGTGCCTCAATAATAGAGCACTGCCATACCTCACTGACAGAATCAGTAGAAAAACCTCTCTCAGACCGACCAGAACTGCCAACTCTAATTGCCTCCAAATGCCAAGCTTCAAACTCTCCACTATTGGGGGACACAGCTTCCCAGTTAAGGCTGCGCAATTGTGGAACTCCCTACCCCCTGGTCTTAGAGAACACCAATCCCTTCCGAAATTCAAGCAAAACCTGACAGACCGGCTAAAAGTAAATGATAAATAACTTCCTGACTAACATGCACTATCCATATGTTCCATCACCGCATGTCCCTCCACACATTGAGTAGCCTATTAGGGGCTAGTCCCCTTCGGACACCCTCTATATGTTGTGTTGCGCTGCGATAACTCTATGTCCAGCCGCTCATGCATTGCACATCGTATTTATATCTTGTATCCTATGCACCTATCTATGTCTTTGTATTTCTTGTACCTATGTATCCAAGCTGAGCGTATCCTTATTTCCTGTGCCCTTATGCCCCTGGTGCGCACTATAAATAAAATAAACAAACAAACAACCATCGCCGGACTCGGTAGTGTTGGCCGCTGCAAGGAAGCGTTCAGCCAACCCGGCATCTACATCTTCAGTCTCCCCGGACAACTAGAGGAAGCAGATGGACGCCATGGGAAAGAGAGTAATCTACAGGGCGGCATCCACGATCAAAGCGGCTAATGCTCTGGCTATCTTATCCCTCTACGACCGAGAGCTTTGGTACAAACTGGACCCTATCCTGGAATTCCTTCCCAACGACATGAAGCCTGAGGCTCTCGCCCTCTTCCAGGAAGGGGAGGTGATGTTGTACCATGTCATTACGGTGGCAGAGGGCAGCGCTGACACAGGCTTCTGACAGATGGGAAACAGTGTTTGCCTTCGTCGGCAGGGATGGTTGAAGGATACTAACTTTCTCCAGTATTTTCATGCAAAGGTGCTGGATATGCCTTTTGACTGTGAAAATCTGTTCAGGAAGGCAGTTGACGAATCCATTCAAGCCATAAAAACGTACACAGAGACGGCACATTTCCTTGGTGCCTGCAGCAGCATCGCTCATCTTTTTGCTCCTCCAGGGGAAATCGAGCAGATCATCCAAGGGATACTCCATGTCTTCCAGGCAACCTCCCTGATCTTCCAGGCAGGAAGCCTATAGAGGTTGCTACAAACCTTTCGAGCCCATGGCGTCTGCAGACATTAGGCTGGTCACCAAAAGACAGCTCTACTCATGGGTATCACCTCCGCTCGCAGAGTCAGCGAGATTCAAGCTCTGGTGGCATCAGAGCCCTGTACCACTTTTCACAAGGACAAGGTGGTCCTGGGAACACACCCTGCGTTTCTACCCAAGGTGACTTCCTCCTTCCATCTCAACGAGGAGATTGTGTTACCCACCTTCTTTGCTGACCCCATGAGTGAGCCTCAGAGGGTCTTGCACTGTCTGGACGACAGACGCGCTGTGAAATACTACCTGGACAGGACCAAGGACTTACTTAAATTGGACACCCTGTTCGTCACTTTCGGTGGGTCAAGGCCAGGTTATCAGGCTTCTAAAGCCTCCATAGCAAGGTGGATGGTCGCGGCCATCAAGGAGGCTTATGAGTGGCAGCACAAGCCGGTGCCAGCAAATTTGCATGCCCATGCGGTCAGGGCCAAGGCCACGGCCATCTCATTCCAACGGCATGTGCCGTGGCAGCTCATCAGCAGGGTGGCTACCTGGGCCACCCATTCCGCTTTCTGTAAGCACTACTGTTTGGACGCCGCCTCTAGGTCAGACGCGGCTTTCGGGCAGGCAGTTCTAAAAAACCTTTTTGCTTAAGGAGCATCTCCTATCCACCCTTCTACATTCAGCTGTAATCACCCATACAGTATGGAGGAAAGGGGACGGGACGTAAGAGTAATTAATAGTTACGCACTGTAGTGACTAGCGTACTCTTAGTCCATAGTCCCCTTTCCTCCTGTCATTAGGCAATTCTGATTATTGTCGACGCGTCAATGGGGACTGAGGAATGGCGCCAGTGGGCTGAGTCAGGCGAGCGCATGCTCCCCGGGCCGCACCCCTGCATGCTTCAAAATTTAAAGGGGAAGATTTTTTTCTGGTGAAAAATGTTCCGTCTCCCATCCCTTGCGAGGGACGCCCATACAGTATGGAGGAAAGGGGACTATGGACTAAGAGTACGTTAGTCACTACAGTGAGTAAATATTATTTTCTCCAGCATGGGTCTGGCATGGATTAACATGAAAACCCACCATCTGGCCCCTCTCCGCTATTCTTGGTCATTCTGCTACTTTACGTGCTTACCAAATCGGAAGATGGCTGCCAGAGGCTGGGCTTAGGGAGAGTACTGGCATTGGATGGGGGCATTATGACCCAGAGGACAGTGATTGGTTAAGAGGAGAAATACCCTTTTTTATTTTACCGAGGATACCCAGCCTGACGGAGAAAATTCATGAGCATGTGAATCTATGCCATACTCATGCTGGAGAACCATAGTTACAGGTAAGTAACTTAGACCATATCCCATTTTTGTCTTCTTTTTTTGAGGGATCTTTGGTATAGAAGCCTGTTTGGCCATGGAAGACTCTCGGGACCAGACCAGCCAATGAAATACAGCAGAAATGTAAGCAGGAAATGCTCTGCAAGTTTCTCAGTTACAATGTTTTCATCACATGGTAAAGTATTGTTCCTTCCCCAAAGGGACCATTACAATATCAGTCTACATTTGTATAATCTCAAAATACAAAAGAAGAGACTGTATCCGGTTGCACAAGCCTATCAACGGATATATAGGCTCTCATAATCTTGGTGCTCCTTTTTCCTCCTTCCAAAACATGCCCCTCCTTTACTCTTAACTTATTTCCAAGAGGGAGGCTGGGGTGTAGAAAGTGTCTCTCTTCACCACCCCTCCCAATCAATGGGACTGGTTGCGTTCCATTGAGCTGCTGCTATGGTCTCAAGTAATCTGTCACCAGCCGATGTGAGAGTGCACGATGGCACAGAGCTCTAGACAGTCTGCTCGAAGACCTGATCCTTTACTTTGATGTTCTCCCTGACGGATCCAGATCAGAAAAGCTACAGCTACTACTGCAGGCATCGGGAATCAGGTAGGGTAGTGGAGGCTATGACACGACAGTGTCGAGAGTGAAAAGACGTTCTCAATATGTGGCACGAGATGAGAATGCTCCTTTCCCATCTGCGGCTTAACAGTGCCCCCTCAGTTTTGCATCATTTGATGGTGCTTTGTTCAAGCTTCCTCCTTTTTGTTCATTGAAGTTACTCACTTTCAAAAAGTGTTTTGCTAGCAATTGTGTCTTTGAGATGAAAAGAAAAATTGCACATTTCAAGTGCTTTCCCTTCTAACACTGTTTTTCTGTAAGACTAAGCACATCTTTGCTTGAGGCAGCTATCTTCATCCCTGACTTTACTCTCAACCACCAGATTCATTTTCTTGCCATCCCTTCCACTCATCCATCTTAGTGTTTTCACAGGTGACCTAAAGAATATCTAAAGTACAAGTATAGGTTTATAGGTTTTTATTTCAAATATTGCAAGAAAATACGATGGTTGGATGGTACAGGTTGAACCGTAGTACACTAAAGGCTGTTTCCCACTCATCCCGCCTCCCTAGTTCAGGAGTCCCTGTACCCCAGGTTGAAAACTAGTGATAGGTAACCTCTGCTTTCTAATATTCTGACCAAGGTGATTGCATAAAGCCTTTTCCAACTCTATCCCTCAGGGGTTTCCTAGGTGATCTCCTATCCTGACCTTACCCTGGAATAGGATTTGCAGTAGATATCATTAATGCTCGGGGTCTGTTCCAATGCCCAGTTCCTGTCGCCTGATCATTTACTTGCTCACGTTCCTCTCCCTGATGGTTTATACTCTCCACTCTTTCTCTCTGCTCTAGACTCTGTCTTACCTCCCCCTCTCTTCCGTCAGCCCAATGTCCACACAAACTTCCCTCTACATCTCTCACCCCCCTACTGTCTCTTCCTCTCCTACTTTGTCCATTTGAAGTCCACATACAACTCCACATTATTCTCCATTCCTTTCCCCTCCATTCTATGCTCTTTCCCCTCCTCTCTCCTTTGTACTTTCACTTCTTCCACCCTGCTCAATCACTCTCCTTGCTCTTATTGACTTATCCTATTGCAATACACCTAACACCCTTCACAATCCTCTCCCTGATGGTTTCTACTCTCCCCCTCTCTCTTCCTCTCTACTCTATCCTCTCAGTTGCTACCCCCCTCTTCTGTCAGCCATATGTCCACACAAGCTTCCCTCTACACTCCCTCACCTCGCCCCTCTACTGTCCCTACATTTCTCTCCTCTTTTGTCAGTTTTTATGTCCACATGCAACTCCCCTCTAATCTCCATTCCTTTCCCCTCCATTCCATATTCTGTACCCTCCTCTCTCCTTTCACTTCCTCCCCGCTCAATCACTCTGCTTGCTCTTATTGACTTTCCCTATTGCAATACGCATAACACCCTTCACACACTCCAGAAAACATTCATTAACTCGCAGTCACACTCTTTGAATCAGATAACACTCTCTCTCACAACCAACACCTCCCCTGTAACATGCTCCTGCACAATCTCGGAATCACTCTTCTCCAACGTATTCCCCCTGCCTGGTCTCTTGGTCCCCCTCCACTCTACTGGACCTAATCTGACCACACCACACCACATCCTGCCTTATTCTTGCATCCTTTTTATACCCCTGACTTGCCTTGTCCAGCTTATTCTCCCCTCCCATTGATCTCCTTGGCCATCTATTGGTGCTGGGCAACCTACCTTTCTGAATTCCCCTGGGGTTGTGCCATAGGAAGGGGAGATTTTAAAATGCTCTGTAGCTCCACCCCCTATCTCAGTCTCTTTGTTGCAGCTCCTCTGGTTTCTGCTGCCAACGCAGAGATGAGCCATGTTTGGAATTGAAGGTGAGCTGCTTTTCTGGGCTGGAATTAATGTGGGTTTTTTTCTTCTTAAAAACCCATTCGTTTTTTTTTTTTCCAATAGAGGACCGCAAATGTCCTCTGGTACATGGTCTTCAGGGATGGACAATCTTGTAACAAAATTGTAGCAGAAGGCATTGGGTTATACCTGGTACCTTGTATATGTAATAGAGCACAGACTGGTGGTGAGGGCAGATACTGGGGACCTTCCAAATCCATCAGCAAGCCTCTGACTCCGGACTGGCTCTGGGGAAAACCCAAGTACGTCTATTGCCCCGGTTGATAGGGGCCCCTACGCCCTACTCCTCCCCGAATCCCTACTCCTCCCCGAATCCCTACGGGGTCAAGCGCCTGACCCTGTCACAGTGTTCATTGGCCTTTTATGAGCTAGGAAAGGGTAGCTCTTTCCAAGCTGATTATTATTTTAGAAATGGGTGTGTAAATATATACTGATTTAGCAACAGAGACTGCCTGTATATGATCACGGTGCATTCTACCATTGATAGGGCGCAACCATTGCAGTTTGGTTGTGGGAAACTGAAATTATTCTGATTTCAAGACTTGAGAAATCTGTGTGGAGGTGTATTAGTTAAAATAATTAATTGGTCCTCAGCAATTATTTTTCTGATGATGAATCTGTGGGAAGACAGATGATAATCGCACTTCTTCCATTACTCTCCTTAAAGGTGTCTGTCTTCTTCAGTATAGGTTTTTGTAGTTCTCTTGGTCTCTGAAGAGTGAGCCTATTAGCGGAACCAATGCTAGGATTGCACAGTGCAGCCTACATAAGCCATGGACATTATTTCCGGCACCTTTTTCATACTGCTTTGTGGTGGTGTCCCTTATTGACTGTGTTTACAAACCTGTTTTACACCTGAAGATATTTAAAACGCTGCTGAATTTGCAGCAAAACAATCTTGCTACTGTTCAGTATCTTGGGGTCGCTAATGAGACAAATGAAAGAGTGCTCTTTGAAATGTAAATCCTATTGTGTTAATTGATAACTTAATAAATATTGGGCTATTCAATTTGCCATGAAATAAAAACCATTGTTAAATTATGTTTTTGGTTAGAAATATAATGCTATCAATTTAGCACACAGCATTGTTAAAGTTCAGCCTAATTGTCTATGGGGTTTCAGGAAAATAACATTTCCCAATAACATTTGAACCCTTCCATGTTTTTTTTTTAAACCACAGTCAATTTTTGGGGCATTGTGAGAAACCTGAAGGTGTCTCCCTAGCTAGTCCCTGAGGATCTGTCATCAGGTGGCCAGGACACTGCCATCACTATTGGATCTAGTTCCTGGGGGTGGACCAGTGAGGGAGGATCACCTGGATGGTGGGTCCTTGGGGAGTGGGAGTGGGACACTGATGGGCTAGACGCGGTATCCCCCTCCTTTCAACACCTTTTCCCCCTCCTACCATGTTGCATATTCCAAAACACTGCCCCTGCCCCTTTTCCAACGCAAACACTTTCACACAACACAGAAGACAACGGACTAACACCAGAGCCGTTTACCTGGCATGTGTTAGGGAGAATTCTCATATATGGCTAATTTCCCTTACCTTGTGAGTCCCTCAGCAGCTTTGCTGGATTTCTAAGATTCATTTTTTTCTCCTGGTAAGAGTGAGACTCTTTTTCTCCCACTCTTAGGCATGAGAGCCCTTTTTCCTTCTCTTACATGGGTTTTGCTGTGTGTGTTTAACATTTTTGTGTTCATGGACTGTGGAGCCTCACCTACTCCTCAGGCATCATCGTTTTACTGTGCATTACCCAGCACCTTCAGTGCAGTGACGCAGGGTTGTCTTTTAGACTTCCCAACTCAGACTTTATTTTCTGGGGCTGGCTACTGTCCCTCAGAACATGTAAAGTTGGCATTAACTTTACTAGTCTCTTTTAAAACCAGAGACCCAGTACAAACCATTTTACATGTAGTACTTGTTAGGGAGAATTCTCTGTAAAGGCTAATTTCCCAAACCTAGTGAGTCCCCCAGCAGCTTTGCTGGATTTTTGGGGTTTATCTTTTTCTCCTGCTAAGAGTGAGACTCTTTTTCTCCCACTCTTAGGCATGATTTGAGAATGTCCTTTGACTATGTAATGTGCTTTATGGGCTATGGGGTCTTTTACTCCATAGGGCTTCATGTGTTTTTGGTAAGTGTGTTACACAGCACCCTCAGTGCAGTAACACAGGGGTGTCGTAGTGACCCCCAAACATAGACTCCATACCCTGGGACTGACTACTGTCTCCCAGGGCATGTAAAGTCACCATTGGCTTTACTAGTCTTAAATTGTGAACAGTACCAGTACAAACCATCATATTGTGGAAGTACTGGTAGGGGTAATTCGATTGCCCATGGGTCTTTTTACCATGGGGGCACTGTCCAGTCCCCCCTTGTCGAGTTTCTGGCTGGTGGCAGTGGATACCACGCGAAATATTCCACCGGAATATTTCCTATGGGGTTTTCCCATTCATTTTAAACGCTCCACTTTTTGGTGCAATGTTAAAGATACCGCCGGGATATTTATTTAATATTTATTCCCCGGTTGGGTCTTTTTGCCAGGACTCGGTTTTAAAATGGCGTTTGTGTTCGCCTCTGAAACCCTAACCCAAGTTGAGCCAAAAGTGGTGCCACTCTGTCTGGGTCTACAGGATGTGTGGGAGGGGGGAATAGGCACCCTGGACTGAGTTGCCTTGGCAACTCAAGTCGCACTCTTGTGTGATTGCGAGCTAGGCTGATGAATGGGGGTTTTCTGCATAAAAGCAGGGCTTTGGGGACTGGAACTTCAGAAGTCTCCACAGGACCTAAAGAATCTGAAGAGGGGAGAGGCTGAGCCAGCTACATCGACGCCACCACCAGTGGAGCCCTGCTGTACGAAACTCACCACTTTCCCGACGACGGAGAAGATCTTCTTCCAGGAGAGTCTTCTTCCCTTTGAGCTGGTGGGACCTTCCTGAGTCGTCTCGTGGTCGAATCGCCCGTGCCAAGCACCCCGGCGGCCGGATAGCCACGCTTCACCACTACCGCGAATAAAAGGGTAGTACCTTTTAACTGGAAAACTCAGCGGCTGGTTTCTTCCCTGGCAGTGCAACGACCTCCAGCTTTCCTCCACGTCGAGATCTTCTCTTCCCTGGACGAAGCCCCGACTTGCATCCGCTGCCAGGAACAACTGCCCCCGCTGGAGCTTTCTCACCATTTCAGGTACTGTGTCCCACCTGGTCTCCCTTGCAACAGACTGTCCAAGGAGTCCCCTAAATCCTTGACTCTCTATCCTGGGGTGACTTTGGACCTGTTAACATTACCTTTCTAACTTGATCCAACCTCTTTTTGACTTTCCTGCAAAGACTTTGAGTGCATTTCCACTGTGTGATCTTGGGCACATTCCGCCTTGCTCTCTCCAAGAGTGAGCCTGGCCTATGAACTTTTTGCTCTACAGTAGACCCTGACTTTCTTGACTTGATGTGGTTTCTTAAAAGTGTTGGTACTGTGTGATTTTCCTATTCTGCCTTTCTTTTCTCTCCCTTTTTAAACAAATTATTGGAGTGACATCTATGGTTACACGCTCACCTCTGTTTTGCTAAATAAGTGGTGTATTAACCTAGACTTGTCAAATAATTAATTAGGGAGGTGTATATAGTTCTAGTGACTGTGTTTGAACTTGCTTGACATATTAGTGCCAGTGTATTTTTACAAGTGTGTTTTTAAATAAATAATTATATACTTTTATACCAAAGCTCTGGTCAGTGTTTGCTTGTGCTACTGTATTTTTAGCCCTATTGTGTATACTCTATATACTGCCTAACTCTTCTTGAAAGAAGTCTGACTGCTCAGCCACAGCTACCAGGTAAATCTGGGTGGTACAGACTGCTACCAATTGGGTTTACTGCTAACACCTGTAGTCTTAAACTTTTTGCAGTGGTCCCTAAGGGAACTGCACGGGTTTCTGCCTAACAGTACTGTAAAGGGCTACTACTTATCCCTTTTTGTCTGTTTCTCTTGGAGCATTGTTTTTCTCCCTTTCCATTAAGAGTTGGCTGGTGGTATTGGTAACTACCCTATTTTTTCTACCGCGGTTATCTTAAAAAAAAACATGGTATTGTTTTAGGCTACCTTGGTAGCCTCAAACTTAAATGCGCTTGACCATATTGTTTTTAATTTTGCTCCGGCTGGGTTGAGTCACCATTTCTTTTTGGAAAAGTCTTTCTCGTGTTCGTCTCTACGTGCCAAACCAGGTTTGGTTCCTTTGTTCACCATCTTTTCGAGGGCTTCTGCACAGAAGCCCTCCTTTAGGCGCCTGAAAGTCTGGGTAGACCGGATGTGCGGGGAGGGGCTTTAGGACCCCTGCCATGGGTTCTCTTGGTAACCCAAGTCACACTCCTGTTTGATTGGCTGGTTGACTGTCCCCGCCAAGACCGGCAACCTGCTGTGTGATTGACAGCCAGGCTGTGTGAATGGGGGAAAACTGCATAAAAAGCAGGTCTCTGGGTCTGGAAGAGCAGAGTCGCCACTGGAACGAGAGAACCGAAGAGGAGCTAACAGAAGAGGACCCCTACAATGACTGAACTGCCCAGTGAAGCTCTGCTGCGGGTCCAAATCTTCAGACTCCAATGACAGAGAGGATCTTCCAAGAATCTTCTTCCCTTGAGCTGGTGGGACCAACCAGTTCACCCAAACTCCAAGCCAGGACCCCCCTCTCCGAATGGATTGTGTCCTCCCACGTATTCCTCATCTTAGATATATCCTTACCTTCAGCTTTGCTGCTTCGGAAAACATTTTCTCTCTCTCCACTAGAGGGCGCTCCACTGGAGGCCGTGGCGTCGATGTCCCTCGGCGGCATTCGTCAAGCACCGACTGTATAAATGCCTTGAGCACGCCCGTTGGCCTCAGTTCCGTTTTTCCGTTAGCTATCGCTTCGGATCGTTGCAAATGGCACTTCAGTTTCGTGAGAAATTGTCGTCTTCATCGAACCCTTCCACACCGAAGACAGGATTCAAGAAATGCCAGAAATGTGGGAAGAAAATGTCGTTGACTGATCCCCATAAAAATTGCCTCTGTTCCGACCACCATATAGATGACTGCGGTTCTTGTCAGTCGATGACCCATAAGGCCTTAAAAGAAAGAAGAGCTAAACTGGCGATGGGGGAGATGTTCATCGAAGTCGTCTTCGAAGGGGAAAAAGGACTCGGCTGAGTCTTCGGTAAAACACCATAAAAAATATAGGTCAAGGAGCTTATCCGGGAAGTCCTCTTCTTCGTCCTCCAAAAAGACATAAAAAGACAACACCGTCTCCCTCTTCTTCTTCCTCGACGTCATCTGAGGAAGTTATAACATGTCCTTCAAGACATGACCCCCCCGAGAAAATGGGAAGCATTTAGAACGTCTGTTAAATATTTTTGAGGGGACGCGGCCCAGACCCCCTCAAAAATGTCTAACAAAGACCATGCCCCTGCTCATAAAAAACGTGACAGGGGAAGATCTAAAACAAGAAAATCCGACAAAAAATTGTCGAGGGTGTCATCCAGGGACTCTTCCCAGACACCTCATGGAAAAAGCCTAACGGTGCATAAACCGGGGGTAGAAGGAAACAAAATGGCATCAGACTCTCATGCGTCATCAAGGTCTGTATCGAAAACGCTCTCGAAGACATTGAAGGCAGCCGAGCACAAGGCGTGGACTACCCAACCTAAAAAGGTCACATTGAGTATACAATCGACATCATCGAAGGCTCCTTCGGCAGTGTTGATGGTCTCCACAATTCCTTCGACGATTCCTTCGAGGGCATCGAAAGCTACCTCGACAGTATCGATGGTTGTTCCTGCAACATTGACGCCATCGCCGTTTTTGTCGACGCCCATGCCTATACCAATGTAAAACCATCTGAAAAGATTTTTCATCCTTAGAGTAGACATTTTTTCTTTAGGACCATGTCATCCATATATGAGGGAGAGTCATCAGCAGATAAAGAGATTTCTCCTGCCGATGTTAAATTTGGCACAAGGCCAGTCCCTGAGGAGTTAGTTGACTCAATCTAAAATTCAAGATCTAGATGAATGCTTGCTGTGGGACTGTATGTCTGCGGCAGCTGAACACTCTAGATGAATATACCCTGTGGGACAACTATGTCTGCGGTAGCTGAACACATCCCAGAAGGTGAGGAACATGATGGATTTCTATCCATAATAAGGGATGGAAAGGAGGCTTCAGGAGAATGCCTTCAATCAGGTTTGGACAGTATCAGTAGGTCCATGGCATCTAGTAAGGGGCTACGTAGATTTGCGTGGCTAAGAAAGTCAGGTTTTTCACCAGATGTGCAATACAGGCTTCTTAATATGCCATTTGACGGATCAAGGTTGTTTGGCAGCAAGGTGGATGAAAGTTTGAAGAAGCTGCAGACCTCCAAAGCGGCGGCAAAATCAATTAGTGCAGCTATAAGACAACCTCAACAACGTCCCTACACAGACTCATCTTCCTGGAGGGGTTGTCCTTTTCGTTTTTATTCATCATTTGGAAGAGGAAGAGGACAGGCCAGTCGGAGAGGTCAAAGAAAATGTCCTCTGGGGCGAGGAAAAGGTGCTAGACCTGCCCCAGCAGCGGCATCTGTTCCTTCAGCCGCTGCTGTAGCTGCCGCAAAACCACTCTGAGGTTTTGACCCACAAGACCCCAGTGGGAGGCAGGATCTCACAGCATCTGGAAGAATGGCGGGGCATTACTTTTGATGCTTGGGCACTGGAAACAGTATCCAAAGGTTACTTCCTTCCTTTTCAAAAGAAACCTCAGAATCACCCACTGGGATATAACTCTGTCAAACATCCAGATCCGCTCCTGTTGCAGGAAGTCTTAACCCTGCTACAGAAAGGTGCAATAGAACATGTACCTGTAGCGGAGAGGAACAAGGGTTGGTATTCCCCATATTTCCTCATTCCAAAGAAAGACGGAGGACTGAGACTCATCTTGGACTTGAGAAACTTGAACAAGTTCCTAAGGAAGGACAAGTTCAAGATGGTCACATTTTCTCAAATCCTTCAGGCTCTCCAACTCCAGGATTGATTGGTATCATTGGACCTTCGGGATGCTTACTTTCATGTGCCAATCCATCTCATGCACAGAAAGTACCTACGGTTTGCGATTGGCAATTCTCACTATCAGTTTCGAGTTCTGCCATTCGGGTTAACCTGCGCCCCAAGAGTTTTCACCAAGTTTATGGCAGTGGTGGCAGCGAGTCTCAGTAGAGGGGGGATTCATGTCTATCCCTATCAGGACTATCCCAGAATCATCTGTTCAAGACTTGTCACTTCCTTCTCTGAATTTAAAAAAGTCAAACATGATACCATCACAGAAACTCTAGTTCATTGGAGCAGTCCTGGATCCTTGCTCGGGCAAAGCCTCGCCTTCCGATGAGAGAGCTCACCACATTCTGCAGATGGTAACAAAATTCCAGACTGCCCAATATCTACCGGTCTTCGATTTTCTCAGATTGCTCGGCCTGATGGCATCCTGCATTTTTCTGGTGCCCGAAGCCAGATAGAGAATAAGATCCCTTCAATGAGCTCTCAGGACTCAATGATCCCAATTCTCAGGGGAAATGTCAGATATTTTGCAGGTTCCAGCCAAGGTAACACAGGATCTACAATGGTGGGCTTGCAGAAATCATATCCCCAGAGGAGAATCTTTTTGGCAACCATGGCCGGAGATAACAGTAGTAACGTACGCCTCACTCACTGGGTGGGGAGCTCACACCAACGAATTGACAATCAGCGGTCATTGGTCTCCATCGGAGTCCAGACTACACATCAACCTTTTGGAGCTAAGGGCGATCAGACTAGCGCTGAAGGCCTTCCTGCACTCTGTACAGGGAAAGAATGTCCTGATAATGACGGACAACACAGTGGCCATGTACTACCTCAACAAGAGAGGAGGAGTAGGGTCACTGCCACTGTGCAGAGAGGCAATGCAGCTCTGGTTCTGGGTAATACAAGAAGGGATCTCTCTATCGGCAGTTCATCTAGCCGGAGATCAAAACGCAGCGGCGGATGCTATGAGCAGGCAGAGTACAGTCTCCGACGAGTGGGAGCTAGCTCAGGAAGTCATTCACGAGATCTTCACCCTTTGGGGAACCCCCCCAAGTGGATCTGTTTGCGACCGGTACCAACCGGAAGTGCAAACTGTACTCCTCAAGGGAATTTCCCCCGAGAGGAGCTCTAGGGGATGCGTTTGTGGTGGATTGGTATTTTCCCTCCAGTCCCTGTGATCCCTCAAGTAATCAGGAGGTTCAGAAAGTTCAGGAAAACCATGATCCTAATTGCCCTGGATTGGGCCAGTAGAACGTGGTACCCGGACCTTCTGGACATGTCCATCTGCCCTCCAATACGTCTGCTAAAAAGAGAGGATCTTCTCTCACAAGAGGAAGGTCATGTTCTCCATCCAGAGGGCAACACACTCAACCTTCACGCATGGCTTCTGAGAGGTTGAGATATAAGGATTGGGACCTTTCGGATGACGTGATGGAGAGTTTGCTTTCGGCCAGAAGGCCAGCAACCAAATCTCTGTATCGGTGTTGTTGGAACAAGTTCAGTAACTGGTGCAGAGAAAAGAATGTGGACCCGTTTCAATGTAATATTCCCACACTTTGTCTTTTCTATTACACTTGGCTAATCTGGGGCTCCAAATTGGTACGATAACAGGATACTTAGCAGCGTTTTCCATTTTTAAGATCTCCTCAGAGGAAGAATCTTATTTTAAGATACCTTTTAATAATTCAATTCTTAAAAGGTCTAAATAATGTGTTCCCTCCAATACCTTTTCAAGTTCCTGTGGGGGATTTAAACTTAGTTCTGAAATTTCTCACATGCATTCCATTTGAACCTTTACATTCTTGTCCACTAAGGCTTCTTACTTTAAAAACAATACTTCTTGTAGCATTGACATCAGCCCGCAGGGTAAGTGAGTTACAGGCGCTTTGTAGCCGTCCTCCTCACACCATCTTTTATAAAGATAAAGTAGTCCTTAGAGTAAAACCCTCTTTTTTGCCAAAAATTGTTTCAGATTTTCACCTGTCACAGAAAATATCACTGCCTACTTTCTAACCCCCTCCTCACGCAAGTAAGGAAGAGGAACGGCTACATAGACTAGATCCCAGAAGAGCTCTTAGCTTCTTTATTTCAAGATTGGCAAAAATACGTCAGTGTGATCCACTTTTTGTGGGATACACTGGCCGCAAATTAGGACTTGCTCTAACTAAACAAACATTATCTAGATGGATAATTTTGGCTATAACAGAATGTTATAGATTGGCTGGGAAAGAACCACCAGATGGGTGAGGGCTCATTTAACCAGGGGCATGGCAACTTCGACAGCACTAAAAGGGTTGTTCCTGTACAAGATATTTGTGCAGCGGCTACATGGTCATCCATGCATACGTTCATAAAACATTATGCTCTAGATTCGACCTCTTCTCAAGGAGGTCTCGATGCTAAATCTGTACTTCATTCTGTACATGACTAGAACATTTCTGTACTCCCACCTCCAAGACAAAACTGCTTTGGGAGTCTATCTAAGATGTGGAATACTTCGAAGGACACAAACCATTCGAAGAACAAGTTACTTACCAACTGTAACGTTCTTTCGATTGAATGTTCCTCCCACGTATTCTTCATCGACCCTCCCAGCCAACCCCAAAGTACAGTTTGTCATTTACACTCTAAATTCTTTTAAGGCTTGGGTCAAAAGAGGCACGCCCTTTAACTCTAATCCATGGGCTATAATACACGAAAAAAAAGAACTGAGGCCAACGGGCACGCTCGAAGCATTTATACAGCGGGTGACGTCGGTGCTCGACGGATGCCGCCGAGGGACATCGACGACGTGGCCTCGAGTGGAGCGCCCTCTAGTGGAGAGAGAGAGAGAAAAATCTCTGAAGCAGCAAAGCTGAAGGTAAGGATATATCTAAGATGAGGAATACGTGGGAGGGAACATCCAATCAAAAGAACGTTACAGTTGGTAAGTAACTTGTTCTTCTGGTCGAATTCGCTGTACAGAGCTACAGTGGGCCGGATAGCCAGGAAGTTCGGACACTGCTTGGGTTTTAAGGAGGGCACCTTTGATTAGTTGCTTTGCTCTGCTGCTGGTTTCTTCCCTGGGTAGTGCAGGACCCTCCAGTCTTCCTACTTCGTGTCTGTCCGAAAGTCGCTTCAGGAACCGTGAGTCTGCTGGAACTACCAGGAACGTCTGCCGCAGCCACAGCTGCTTCTCCATTTAAGGCACTGTTCAACATCTGGTTGTTCGTTTCGTCCAGCCGCGGTGGAAGGGTATGAAACCTTTCGCCAATCCGAGGGTGTGTCCTTCTCTTCTCTTTAAGCTAACTTTTCTGCCGACCAACTTCGTTCTGAACTCTTGGCAAAGGCTTAACCGCAAACTACCCTGAACTGTGTGATTTTTTGTCCTATTGACTTTGGTCCTAAGCCTATTTTACTTGATCCCATCACTGTAGTTCTCTTTCTAGATTGCCTGCACTACTTACCTGCTGGTACTGCTTCTTTCTGCCTAACTTTGTCTTTCCCTTCCTTTTTAATTAAGAGTGCCATTTTGCTCCCACTTCATTTGTTTGAGCTTAACTTGCCTGCCAACTATTGGGAGTGGTGTGGTGTATTAAGAGTGTGATTTCTGAACTGCTTAACTTTAGTGAAATGTTATACAACTGAAAAGTAAATAAATGTATATTCTTTTACTTGGAAACCTTGAGTCAGTGTTTGCTTGAATCATAGTAACTGCTGTCCTTTGTGTAACTATTTGATACTGCTCACTTTCTCTTGAGAAAAGTCTGGCTGCTCAGCCACTGCTACCACTTTACTGTATAGGACAGGCTTGTACCAAAGGTGAATTTGTGCTGCCACTTGTAGTCCTAATTGTGTGTAGTGTTCCCAAACGGTACTGCATATAATTCTGCCTAACATCATGTCCCAATACAAGGGTCAGGCAAAGTTAGGCAATTGACCAGAATCACACACACCTGTGAACCCTTTCCCATCCCCACAGGGATAAAGAGGGAGCACCAGAGCCAGGGGTGTTGCTAGGTCTAGAAAAGATCTGGGGCTACGCTAATGTTGTGACTGTCAGGGCTCGGGGCTAGCTAGCCTTTTGGTTGTAGCCCCTGAGCTTCTTTCCGGGGCTACAACCAACAGAGCCTGGGCTATAATCCCCTCAGCCCCACCTTTTAGCCACGCCTCTGACCAGAGCACTAGGCGAGCAAGGCAGACTGCACGACGGGAAAGCTTACTCAGCACAGCAGTTCCAGAGGAGGCGAAAGATGGAGACTACCGAGAGGGTAACAAGGAGAGCAGTAACCTTGCCCTTTCCGATCAAGCCTGTGAAACCTCCGCAGATGGAAACATAAGACTGCAAACAATAGCCAGCGTATGTTGCAGCAGATGTCTACAGTACGCAAGACCCTCCTCTGCTGATAACCAAGCCGGGGAAGGCCGCTGATCTTGGTGGTACCAACCTTGACTCCAATGATAAAGAGAGGCAAGCGCTTCCTCACAGTCGGTGAGTCGAGGGGAGAATCGATAAGAAACTGAACTGTGTTAAATGAAAAATAGCCAACGGCTAATTTGATCTTTGAAAGACTTAAAGATACAAATGAGGCAAGAGGGGGAGAAACAAGCAACAGAGAAGTCTGGTACCATGTGGGTGCTCAGGCAGGAAACTCTGGGCGATTACCCGATGGTAGAAACTACCGTAACCAGAAAACCTTGGGACAAGGCGAAAAGAGGTCAAAGTGGTCATACACGGGTCTTGTAAAATCCTTTGTACCATTGAAAGTCTTTCACCTCCAGATGATTGAGAAGCAAAGGGAAATGAATGCCGCCTGGTGTAAAGAGCGCATGAATATTGTGTTGTAAATGTTGGCGAGAATGAACCCGGAAGAAGGAAGCCGACAATCTGGAACGAAGCCTAAAATACTGTTTAAAAATACATTAAGACTTGTGAATGGAACATGTATTGGAAGACCAGGGGAAGTGAATTGTCCCCCTTGTCAAGAGGGTCCGAGCCCGGTCGATAAAGGAACTGTTCAATTGCTTGGTTGAATACGATACGTGAGGGGTTGGCGCCCAGAAGAGGGGGACCTATGGGTGAAGCCCTCATATAACGTGAACTGTGGAAAACAACTTTTTGTTTGTTTGTTTGTTTGTAGTGGAATACATCAGACCCCCCGAAAGCAAGGGACATTACCATTGAAGAACCTGATAGCCGGAACAGAACTGTCGACCTGTGTTGAGAAAACTCGAGCGTGTTCTGTGCTCCTCTGTCCCACCTTGTTGCGTGCTGAAAACGTGAGGTAGGGAGATCCCTGGCAATCACATCCTGACTTATGATTTGAGAACACTATTATTGAAATCCTATCCCACACTCCTTCTATAATTTGTGGTAAGGACTTGGCAATAGGTTTTTCTTAGTCTGGGCTCTTCTATTTGACACAAAGGCACTAGGACTGCCTTATTTTTCATTTGATGCTCGACGCTTGCTCCCATCTTAGATTTAGGTTTAGGGTTGGCGTTTTTCCAACCCGCATTCATTGTTCAATAAACTCCCTTGAACTGTGATAACTTGTGTCTGTCTTTACTGTTGCCACCATGAGTTCCTTACAGCATCCACTCCTACCTTACAGCGTTGTTCATGGGCGGCTTCATCTTTTAAAAAACTGTTTTACAACAGCTTTTAACATTGTGTTGGGTGAGAATAATCTCAAAATTATCAGTTTTTCATTTTCAACATTTTGGCATGCCACCTACACCTTGGACTCAAACACAATGTTGAAAATCTAGTTTGCCAGTTCTGAGTTTTATGATTTACATATCACCCATGCGTAGAATGAATGTACATCTTCTATACGAATTGTACGTATAAATGTAGGAAATGTTCATTTCGTACATTTATACTACTATATGTATGAAAACTAACATCAAAGTCGGGGCATACTTTTCGCGTTTTCATATGATGAGACGTAGATTGTGTACATTCAAATTTGTATATGCCTCCTAAAACATGGAAGTTAAACCTCACTTTAACTACAAACTACAACGCATACAAAATGCGGCAGCCAGACTCCTCCTCAAGCTACCCAGAAGAGAACACATCACACCCGCGCTAAAAATACTACACTGGCTCTGAAGACAGATGTTCCACCCCCTTTCCGGTAGCCAGGGGGACTCGACAGGGTTGCCCCTTCTCCCCACTAATCTTTGCCGTCGCTATCGAACCTTTCGCAGACATGATTCGCCGGTCGCACTCCCATAGAGGGTTGCGTACGGCGGGCCTAGCCGACATCATCTCCCTCTATGCGGACGACTGTATATTCGCTCACCAGAAACCAATCTTGCCCCTATCCGAGTGGACATTTCCCGGTTCAGCGACATATCGGGATTGAAGGTAAACTGTTCCAAATCTTCTTTATTTCCACTTACGGACTCTACATGACCCCCCTCGGATTTAATGGGCTTCACGTGGTCTCAATCGAGTATCACCTACCTGGGGGTAGAAGTGTCCCGTCAAACCGCGCAGCTGCGCAAAGACAACTACTTGAAATATCTGTCAAACCTGACCCTTAAAACATCCAGTTGGACTAGGCTCCCTATCTCATTAGCAGGTAGGATTGGTATTCTCAAAATGGTAGTATTGCCCCAACTCCTGTATCGTTTTACCAATCTACCTATTTTGCCAGGAGACACTTTTTTCAAAACACTACACGATATGTGTAACCGCTTCCTCTGGCACTCAGGTGCAGTCCGACTTAAACTCTCCACGCTGACCACCCCTAAGGCATTGGGCGGATTTGGTGCTCCAGACTTTACTAGGTATTGGGTGGTGGCTCAATCCCAATTCGCCTACCATTGGTTCAACACCACCGGCCCCCCCCCCCCCACATGTTTGACTGGAGAGGCACACTGTTTCCGATCGAGTCCTTGGTTCCCTCATCCTCAAACCTATACCATCCAACCCTGACTCTGCAGACCCCGTGGCTACCACATCCTTAGCACTTACTAAACTTTGGGCTTTGGTTGACACACTGCACCCATTCCGTGGAGACCTACCGCTATGGAACTTCTTCCCTGGCGTCCCACCTATCCAGCAATCCATCGTGACCTGCTGGGCTGACGCTGGCTTCCTAACACTTCGCAACGTATACAAACAAGGCAACTTCATTGAGTGGTCGGACCTCCCTCCGTCCCTCAAGCGCCGGCCCGCTGCATGGCTTCAATACTCCTCCCTTCGGAAGAACCTCAAATCCAGATACCCTGATTTCCCTACACTTCCACCTGACAAACCCATAGTTCCAGAACTTTGCTCCCATTTACCCTTTGGTGGTAAAGTGTCAAGACTATACTCCCTATTGCAGGCTAGGGCAGCCCCGTCCTTCACTAAATTGAAATGCAGCTGGGAGGTTGACCTAGAGGTGGAGATCACTGAAGAAAGGCGGCTCCGTATGTGCGCTCACACTCAAGATGTGTCGTATAACTCGAAATTCAAGCTCATACAATTTAAGATCCTGCATAGATATCATCATACACCTAAAAGATTGCATCGTATGTTCGCTGACGCCCCTTCCAGCTGCCCCAGTTGTGGCCTAGATCAAGAATCTTACATTCATATGATCTGGCACTGCCCTCACCTGACCCAATTCTGGTCCTTATCGGGCATACTGGAACACACTAATGCCCCCACCCCGCTACTCTGTCTCTTTCACGACTTTCCCCAGCTGGGCCGTAGATCAAAGAAACTGGCGGGACTCTGCATGCTTTTGGCGGTCCGTTGCATATTGTTATGCTGGCTCTGGCCTAGGGCAACTTTGCACTCACAATGGCTTAGATCGGTTACTTGGGCACACAACACCGAAGAGACCTGGAACGCTATGCAACATCCCCATGCAAGGCCAAGGGACATCTGGCGACGGTTCCGTGACTATATGACCTCCTTGTCCTCCCCCTGAGACTCTGCTCACCCCTCTCCTACATGTTCATCATAATGTGATTGCCATGCTATTTGTACGCTGTTTGTGGTTCAAATGCTGATACCTCGGGTGCTCCCTGTTCCCCCCTACTCTCCACAGATAATCCGATGTATATTGCTGAAAATGTATGCTCTCCTTTATTGCTGTTGCTTTGCTGCCATGTGGCCCCTCTTCTTTAAGTGTGTTGTCAAGTCAAACAATAAAAAGAGTTTAAAAAAAAAATACTACACTGGCTACCTTTAAAACAGCGAATAAAGTTCAAATCCATGTGCATCACGCACAGAGCAATACACAAACAAGGCGCAGAATTCCTAAGCGATAAATTACGCCTATATCAACCGACAAGAACACTGAGATCAAGCACCGACATCTGCCTGGAACCAAAACCCTATAACAGAAGAAAACTCAGAGGATCCTCTTTCTCTCAACAGGCACCGAAAACCTGGAATGACCTACCTAAGAATATGCAGACCACAACAAACCACCTAGCGTTCAGGAAACTCCTCAAATCATGGCTCTTCACAGCGTAACTACAACAGCGACACACAAGATTGCCCACCCCGTTAAACAATGATGAATAAAAACACCAACCTCCGTCACTCCCAAAATGGACATACACAGAACCCAAAGATCGGACCCCACGACAGGCCATAAGATATTATGGGAAATAGCCACAACAGGAGGTCACTATACACTGATCACTTACTCAGACCGAGCCGAAAGCCCTTAAATGACTCATCCACTGCCTCCCGGCCGTACCATATCCAAACTCCCAGCAGACAGATTTAAACAGAAAGTATGTAAGAGGAGACCACAACACCGCTCCAACACCCAAGGAGAAGAATAGACACCCAACCCACATTAATAAATCCATCATAATTAGAACACCTACAGAGCTCGCTAGAATAGAACGGCGAGCGCATCGCACCAACTAAAAGCCAACCCACAACACTCACTCCATCAGAATTAGAACACTTAGAGCGCGTTAGAACAGCACAGGGAACGCCTCACACAAACCTAAAACCTTGCCAGGGGTAACCCCTTCGCCCATCCTGATGAGATTGGGAGGATAGCGAGTGCCACACTCGGACAGAGTTCTGAATGTTAGCATATTAAACTCCACTAACAAAAAACTCTTTTCTGCAGACTTACCTCACTCAAAAATCTCACACAAGCATCTCTCGCACAAAAACCCGCACGCACTTCACAACACCGCAACAACACATAAGCCGCACCAACAGCACACGAGAACTGACATCGATCCGATACTCGCACCGAAGCTCAGCACCCGGTGTATACCGAGTTGAAGCTGCCAACAGAACACCACTCCTCTCACTATCATACTCCCGTTTCACCTACTAACCCATCCCACCTTCTCGCTTGCAGATCCGCCAGAGTGCCTGGGGACCAACTCCGTTGGTGACAGTGCGCGGTACAAATAGCTTTAACATTTAACATTTTAATGTGAGTTTTCATATGTATAGGAGTCGTAGAGGACTTGCGTTTCATATTACTTCACACTTAAACTCATGCCCAAATGTCAGACACTTGCACACCTATCAATCATATGCGTTATGCCACATAGTCTGACGCTACTCAGATTGACAGTGTCGACTATCTGACCCTGTCAAGAGGGAACGGGACCCATATCAGCCTGGGGTGTGAGTCCTACCATGGGGATCCCCAGAGAACGACCTGCCCAGAGGTGGGGTCTGGGAGTTGGGACGGCCCCAGTCCCTAGCCCCTCTTTTTGTGCCTGCACTGCATGTATAGTGCAAGTACAAACTTATCTTACCCAATACCTGCATTGCACAATTCTTGCCAGTCTGTTTCTGTTTTGCCTAGAGAACTCCAAGTCCCAGAAGACCCGGCGGTAGAAGAAATAGCAACTTGTAACGCTCACCTGATTCTCGCAGAGGCGCCGGTCTTGACTGGGCGACTACCGTATCTTCAAAGGTGATGTGTAGCACCCGGTTGGCTCTTTGGGCTGGACCTCTGTGCACTGTATGCCTGACGTGTAGAGTAAGATGTCTGCAGATAGAAAATATGGGGTTAATGAACTGGGGTTATTGGGGTGTCCCTATCTCTTTCCTCTTCTCCTCTCCTGTAGACCCCCAAAGGTTAACGCTCTCACCTTAGGTAAGTGAATGCCGAGCTCTCCATCTGCCTCGGGGCAGGGTGCTGTAACCAGTTTCTTCACTGGATAGGTAGCGCAGGCCTCTTGACTTCAGAGGACTGCTGTCCGTCGTTTACTGCACGAACGGTAAGTTTCGAGTCATTCAAATGTCTTTAAAGTCTTTAGTAATGATGTCTCTTGTTTTGCAGGGTTCCGGCGATGGCGGATGACAGGCTGAAGTGAGTTGAAGATGGAGCCCGTGTGATGAATAGAAGCGCCTGGAAGCACGTAAGTAAGCGCTTGTTGCCTGCTTCACGATGCGCTCTAACTGTCTTTTTATTTTGCAGGTACGAGTTCGGAGCGGCTGCAGGGTGCCGGAATACCCACTGGATTAGATGTGGAAAGGAGTAATGGCACGTGAGTATTAAAGTTCCCCAATGTCTTTAAACGCACCTTGTTTTGTCTTTCAGATGCGGGATGCAGCGCCGAAGGCCTCCGGAGCGTGCGAAGAGTTGGTAAGCTTTTGTCTTTCAGATGCCGGAATGCAGTGTGAAGACCTCCGGAGCGCACGAAGAGTAGGTAAGATTTTGCCTTTCAGATGCCGGAATGCTAACCTGTTCTTTCTTGTCTTTATAGGTGTTGCTGAAGACTGGATTCAGGATGGTAAGCCTTTTTCCTTAGGCCCAGGACCGGATGCAGAAGACACGATGAGCGTTCTGCTGCAGAGGTTGCAGAATAACGCAAAGCAAGATTCATCCACCGGGTGTGGTTTAAATAGCCTCCTGTAGTGCTTAGGTGTCTCCTTCCACAGCCACGCCTAAGTAAGAAAAGAGTTCCTGGTAAGAAAAGAGTTCCTGCCTTCCAGAAGAGTTCCAGTGTTCTGAATCTAGGGAGTGGCTCCAGCCCCACCCAACAGGAAAAGTAGTTCCAAACAGAAGAGGATCAGAGGCTCAACTGGCAGGCAAGTAAGCAGCATGGTCTGCTGAAGGTAAGTCCACCCAAGCATTATGAGCCCGGCGCTTCCAGCGCTGGGACTGGGCATATTTATGAGCCTGGTGCCACTGGCGCCAGGACTGGGTCCAAAAGGTCCCAATTGGGACTGGTTGGCACTTGGAACCTGGGTTATGGATCTGCTTCCAAGGGAGTTGGGAAAACCCTGACCTTTTGGAAGCAGAGATCATGACACAACTTACGCGATAAGGGGAGAAATGATAAAAGACCTCCAGGTGGAGGAAGACCTCAGCAACCAGAAAGGCAAGCAGAGTGATGAACACAAGACCGAAGCATGTAGCACTCTATATCATATGGCAATGCAGACTCCCACAGGGACTGGACTGTTACCTGCCACTGGGCTGTGGAGCATTCAATTATGATTCCCGCATCCTGGGTAGGCCGGGAATCCCTCACACCAACTGGGATGCTAAGACTGTTGATTGCCTTTGTGGACCTGCTGAAATCCGGTGGAATCATGTATTAAGCCCCCATTTATAATTTCACTCACCTGTTACATGTCCAAAGAGGGAAAGGGTGCCAGTGCTTGGCTCAGGGAACCAGGTAAGATTGGTAGCCGGTGGAAGGAGAGGATAAAAGGGACGACAGGAAGCAGGAAGGTGTCACTTATACGGTTAAGATTGAGGAGGAAAAGGACTGAGAGACAAAGCAGTGGCATGATGGTAGAGAATAGCCTGGAGGGGGTTGCTGAAGGAGTATGCAAGGAGAGATACTGGTTGGTGAGGGAAAGTGGTGCTTGGCTGTGATTGTGTGTGGAATGTGGGAGAGAGAATAATTGAATTAGGGAATATATGGTAAGGTGAGTGGGAAATTGTAATGAGGGTGACTGGGAAAGAAGGTGTGTGAGAGGAGTAGTAGTGTGGAGAGAGGGATTCTAGTGGTGTGCAGAGAGGGGGGTAGCAGTGGTGTGGATAGCGGGGTTGCAGAAGTGTGGAGAGAGGGCTAATGGTGTTTAGGAGAGATGCAAAGTAGTATGGAGACGGGTAGTTGTGATATAGAGAGATGGGTATTAGTGGTGTGGAGAGGGGCATAATAGTAGAGTGGAACGGGTAGTTGTGTGGAGGGGAGGGTGTAGTGTTGAGAGAGGGGTGATAACCGTGTGGGAAGAAGAGTAGTTGTCTAAAGCGGGAAGTGTAGTAGGATAATGTAAGAACGCAAGGTTGAGGAAGGGAAAGCAGAGATGGTGGGTGAAGTGGGAGGGTGGAGATAAGGAGGAAAACAGCAGGAGGGACAGAAGTATGGAGAGGAACAGGAGGGCAAGGAAGTAAGCTACCATGTGGGACATCCATAAGCTCAAAACATGCCACTCGCTGATGCAGTCTTGGATTTCCAGTGCACACTTGAAGCTCAACCCCTCCAAGACCGAATTCCTACTCCTTACCTGCAACACTGAACACCCAAACATACAGACTTTGCTATCAACCATGAACTCTGAGGGCTGCTTGGTATCAGCTCTCCCTCCTGCACAAAGTCAAGCCCTTCCTCCTTCCGGATAGCTTTATCTCACCTTGATCGGGGCAATGCACTCTTTGAAGGGCTTGTGGCCCTGAGAAGTGCCCAACATTTTATTTATTTATTTATTTATTACATTTGTTACATGCCCAGACCCAGGGGTATCTTGGCCTGGTTACAGACATCTTGGCAATGTTGACAAATATGCAGTAGTTATAAAATGATCTGCAGATATATTAGTATGTGGAAATAGTTATGGAATAAAGCATTGTTGCAAGTACTATTAAACATACATAATAGAGAAAAGAGTACAAACATAGGCATTGTTGCAGGGACTATAAGCATGCAAAGTAAGAAGAGAATGCAGTCATACAGAATTGGTTAAAAAGTCACGTTTTTAGTGACTTTTTGAAGGCAGAGAAAGAATCCTCATTTTTAATGTTTAATGGGAGGGAGTTACAGTGTTTGGGGGCCAAGACTTGGAAACTGCTACCTCCTTCTCTGGAATTTTTAAAGGTAGGAACAAATAAGAGTGCTTTATTGTTGGATCTAAGATCTCTAATAGTCTTTTTTCAAGATGCCATTGTTCATGTAAATGGGGGCTTTTTTGGCAATGCATTTATGGGTGACACACAAGGTTTTGAATATGATTCTGGCCTTACTGGGTAACCATTTGATTCAACCTCCTAATATTGGAGATATGGTCAGACTTTTTTTATACCTAGGGCTGCCCGTAATGCTTTGTTTTGCATTAGCTGTAATTTGTTTAGGTTGGTGTTGGAGGTCCCTAGAAGTAGAGCATTACAATAATCCATCTTTGAAAGAATCTGGGCCCTGGCCAAGGTAATACAGTTTATTACAGAGGCGACATGCCTCATCAAGGGCCTACCAAGATATGACTGCATCACCTCGGCCCTCATCGGTCTTCACTGGCTCCCACTGCACTTACAAATCACCTTCAAGTCTTGCTGCATCATCTATAAGGCAGTCACCCAGCTACCTTGCGTAGAAACTCAGCATCTCCGTCGCTGCAAAAAGCAAAGGACCATAAAACAAGCTTCTCTGCCTGCACCACAAGACTATGGAACCTTCTCCGTCAGCATCAGACTCATCCCCACACTCCTACTATTCAGAAAAGAACTAAAGATGCACCTCTTCAAGGAATCTCTCCACCTTTTAAAAAAGAATAATACCTTTATTGGTTTTTCAACAAATAGTGATCGACATGAATCACTGCATTTGGATCACTGATAAATCAATGCAATATGCACAATCCAAAAAAACAACATAACATAACATTCACAACTTTCCCGCCCCACCCCCCTCCCTCCGAGACCTCAGGTACATCAGTTTTTATCTTTCTGGACCTTGCGTTGGGCCGGGACTGTCCGTACTGACAGATGTGCTATCTGGGGCCACAGGGCGGAGCAGTGGCACGGTCAACGCCACCCAACGGAGTAGTTCATCGCTGGAGTCCAGTCTCTGTACCTGAATCGCTGTCTCCCAAGCCGCGGTCTCAGCGGCAATCCATCTTTTGAGATCACCCCACCTAAGGGCCTCGCTTAGGCCTCCAGCGCTTTTCCATCCCATGGCTACTCGTCTTTTCGCTGTGATGTATATCAAGTCTTTGAGTTTATTTAGGGGCTTATTCTTACTGTCTCGTTTATACCTTCACAGAATACAGGCTGCTGGTTCGTGAATTTCCACTTCAATCTCCGCGTTTGCAACCCTCTCCTTCACCTGGGCCCAGAACCTCTAGACCGTCGGGCAGCCCCAGAACATGTGGGTCATTTCCGGCCTTGGCTCATTGCATTTGGGGCATATCTGGGTTGTGGCTCCTTTGAGCCTTGATATGGCATCAGGTGTGAGGTAGACCCTGTTGGTAATGTACAGTTGGATGAGTTGGAGACGGGCATTTCTAGAAATTTTCTTATGGTAGTGGGTTACTCTCTCCCATGCTTTGTACTCAAATTGAAGGCCCAATTCCCTCTAACACCTCTCTCTGCATTTAAGTTCTTTTTTGGTGGTGCCCTGCAGGAGGGCTTCGTATAGTCGGGAGGTTGCGTGACCCCCCCCTCAGCAGTGTCCAACATCGACTCAATGATATCGTTCTCCATGATTTGGTCGGTGGCCTCCGGCCATCTGTCCTTCATGGCCTGTGTCACCGCTCTATGGAGCAGAAACTGGCCTGTAGGCAGGCCTGTGGACTCTCTGAGGTCACTAAATGTCATGAGCTCCTGTTCGTAAATGAGGTCTCCTAGTACTGCCACCCCATAGGGTTCCCATAGAGTGCGTATTTCTGTGTGTCCCCATGAGAGTTTAGCCATGACTGCCGCAATGGGGATCTGCGGGGAATATAGGTCTGTCACCCCCACTGATTTGCAGGCCCGCCTCCAGAGCTGGGATCCAAGTCTAACCAGGTATGGGTAATGTCTCGGGGGCCCCCTTATCAACCCATAATAAGTCTCTGAGCAACCGACGAGGCAGAGCTGGTTGGAGGAGTTGGGTGTCAGAAGTGGTTTCATCTGCCATCCAATGCGTCACATGCCTTAGTTGGCTAGCCAAGTAGTAAAGTTCGAAATTGGGGACCTTTAAACCCCCCCTCTCATATAGTCTATGGAGAATGTCCAGCGCCACCCTGTGCCTACCTCCCTGCCAAAGGAACCCCCTGCAGAGTTTATGTCTCTGAAAAAGGAGCGAGGGATGTTGAAGGGGACGTTGGAAAAGCAATGCAGTAATCGGGGGAGTGCAACCATTTTGAGGAGACCCGCCCGCCCAGCCACCGAGAGAGGGAGCTTACCCCAGAATTCCATAGATTTTGCAAGGGCATCTTTGGCCCTAACCGTGTTGAGAATGTGTTCGGTGCTAGGGTTACAGTGTATGGTAACACCCAAGTATCTGAACAATGTCACCTGCCATTGAAGGTCTAAAGGGGGCAGGGATCTATGCTCCTCTCTGTACAGTGCGGCGAGGGGATAGAGACAGGACTTATCTTTATTGATCTGAATGCCCGTGTGTTTGTGGAAACCATCTAAAGTCTCTAAAATGTAGGGCAGGAGATGCTCCGGGTTGTGCAAGTACAGCAGCATGTCGTCTGTGTACATAGAGACGAGGTGTGTCTCCCCGTCGAGTTCGATGCCTTTGTCTCCGTACTCCTGCCGGAGATACTCAGCTACAGGCTCTGCGGCAATAATGTATAGCATAGAGGACAGTGGACAACCCTGCCGTGTGCCTCTCTAGAGGGGCCATTTCTCCGAGTATGACTTATTGGTGCACACTCTGGCCATAGGATTGGTGTAGACCAATTGGGTCAATTTCAGGAAGGCGGGTCCGATCCCCATCCTGACCATGGTGGCATGTAACCATTCCCATCTCACCGAATCGAAGGCCTCGGTGGCGTCTAGTGACGCCACAGCATATTTCTGGGGCCCTCGCTCGGTGCTGTATATTATATGGTGTAACCTGCGCAAGTTTTCGGTGATAGAGCGCCCAGGCACGTAGCCAGTTTGGTCCTGGTGAATCAACAGGGGGATCGCTCTACGTAATCTATTAGCAAGGAGTGTAGTCAGTATTTTGTTATCCACATTTAACATAGACAGTGTTCTATATGACCCACAGTCCGTCCCATCATTTCCCGGTTTCAGCAGGGGGATTATTATGGCTTCTCTCATGGAGTCAGGGAGGGTACCGCGCTCATAAGCTTCGTTGTATACCTGTGCTAGCAGTGGGGCAAGGGTCTCCTCATATGTTTTACAGAATTCCCCGGGTAAGCCATCCATGCCCGCCGCTTTCCCAGATGGTAAGGATCTAATTATTGCTTTTACTTCGTCAGGGGTGATTGGGTCGTCTAGGGCTTCAGCCATCTGTGAATCTATTTTTGGAAGCTCTATGCTGTCCAGGACGTCCTCTATCTCGGTGTCAGTGGGGGGCAGGGTCTTGGAGTATAGGTCACGATAGAACTTGGAAAAGACTGAGTTGATCTTTGCCTGGGTGTGCGCTGTGGTGCTGTCAGGTCTGAATATGTGGCAAATGGGAGTCCTAGCGGTTTCCTTTTTGTAAAGCCAGGCTAAGAGTTTACCGGGTTTATCTCCCAGCATGTGCGTTCTTTCAGTGTGCTTAGCGTAACTTAGTTTCCCCAAGGTTTCCCAGTGTGACAGGCAGGTCTGTCTCAGTTTGGTAATTTCCTGTAGATGTTCTGGAGTCGGATCTGTCCTGATCTCCAGCTCCCCCAACTCCCTTTCCGCGCCCTCCAGGGAGTTAGTGATGGACCTCTGGGCTCCCCCCACCGCGGCTATCATCTCCCCCCTCATGACCACCTTATATGCCTCCCACGCGGTACCGACGCATTCAATACTGTCCAGGTTGTTTTGCCAGTATTCGTCGGTACTGTCTTGTATATGTTCGCGAAAGGCTGCATCGAGCAGGGCTTCGGCCCTAAGTCTCCACGTGGGAATCGGGGGTCTGGGCGGGTATACTTCCCAGGTGGCCAACATGGGGGAATGGTCTGACAACACACTTGGCAAATATTGTGCTTCGCTAAACGTGGCTTGCTGCCCCAGACTGACCAGAATATAGTCCTGTCATGATGCCCGCTCCCGGGGAACAGGTTCAAGCCCTGCGTCCCGAAAGCGGACATCCAGTCCCCAAGGAAGGACCCAGCAACCCCATATAGGGGCCCTTTGGACAGTGTGCTGGCGCCTATGGCGCCAGGCTCATAAAAGACATCAGTCCTGGCGTCATAGGCGCCAGGCTCATTATGGAAGTGCTTGGGTGCACTTACCTGATGCAGACCATGCTGCAGGATCCCGGCCTCCTTGAAGCCTGAAAGGAACTGCTTTACCTATGTGACTAATTTACCATCCAGGCGTGGTCGGGGAAGGATACATACCTGGAACTCCTTCCAAGGCTATTTAAACCCCACCCGAACAGCCACACGTGCTTCGCGTTGTTCTGCATCTAGCAGCTGGACGCTCACCGTGTCTGCTCCTGCATCCTGACTTCTGCCACGCCTGCCAGCATCCTGGATCACCTGCAGAAGAAGGAAAAGTCCTTACCTGCTAAATCCGCATCCCGGAGACATCTCGCCGACAATCCTGAAAAGGAAGACTTTTATTTAAAAGCTCATCGCGTCGATCGCTGCAGCGCCGCATTCCACTCACCTTTACAGGGCGCCTCCATGTTCAGCAGCGATCATCCGGATTCGCAGTCACGCCCCAGCGCCTAGGGAGAAAAAGACCAGAACAAAAGGTGAGGGAGAGAAGGGGATAAGGAAAGCTAAATCTCCATGTTAAGACTTAACTGTTGATTCATTCCCTCTTCATTTCGGGTCCGCGCCGCATCCTCGCATTTCCGGACCCCGGCCCCTAAGGGGAAAAAGAGACATCAGCGTTAATGAGCGAATGAAAAGACATTACCAAAAAACGCTCATTAAAGATTTACCTGATTTCTACAAGGATTTCACCTCTCATCTCGGGTCGGTGCCTGTTTCCCGGCATTCCGTACCCCGGCCCCTATGGGGAAAATGACACTAGCATTAGTACATTAATGCATGGACACAAGGGGAACCTCTTATCAAAAAGCTTACCTGGAAGCCAAGCAAGTTTGGTTCTCACCAATCCGAAAATCCAGTTAAGTAACTGGATACCAACGCGCCCCTGCATCAGAAGCAGGATGGAGAGCTCGTCCTTCCTGACCCTAAGGTGAGACGCTACGAGTAATCACAGAAGGGTTTCAAGGAGGGTGAGAGGGGAAAGTGGGAGGCTGATTGCATTACCCCGCAGACAGTTAATCCCCTATTTTCGCCTACAGAAGGATACTTCTGCGAGCCAGACAAGCCAGATTTGGGGGCCCGGTCCAGTCCGTCTTCCGAACCCTGCGCATCACCTTAGAAGAGGTCACAGCGGCGCGAACCAGGCCCGCGCCTCCATGGGAGTCAGGTGAGCGTTACAGTCCAGCCTAGTGTGGACGTTGTGTGGCGGGGAGAAGAAGGAAAATTCTCTTCGCTCAGGGTCCTGTTCTCTCCACAGATCACATAGTGTTAGCTGGCTTATTAACTTGGATAACATCTTGGCTGGGGGGGATGGGCGGGAGTGGTTAGTATCAGACCTGTCTTTGAGGGGATCAAGTGTGCAATTATGGTCCCCCCCACCCCACCAAATCATGGTGCAATTTACATAGGGGCTCAGTCGTGAAAACAGGGAGTGGAAGAAAGCAGTGGCGTCATGATAGGAGCATAAGTACTAACCAGGCATAGTTCCTTCCCTTCCATGGTACCTTGCACAAATGCCATTCTGCCCTCGTCGTCCCTTCTGGTGCTCACCACTCTGAATTGGAAGTTCGGGTCGATTCGAATAAGGACCCCTCTTGCATAAGAGGAGTAGGAGGAACCGATCAGGGTTCCTCGCCATGTTTTGGCTAGCGCCTTCAGTTTTTCCGTCGTCAGGTGTGTTTCTTGAAGCATAGCAATTCCGACCTTGCATCGTCGCAAATATGCGTGTATCCGGCGTTGTTTCACAAAGCTGTTCATGCCCCTAACATTCCACGTCATTACTTTTATTTTTTCAGCCATAGGCGCCGTGGTGTCCGTTGCTCTTCCTCAGCCTCGGTCGAGGTCCTGTCGATGCTGTATCTGTTGTGCAGTGTTTTTTGGCCAAACTTCCCAACGTGGGTGCCAACTCTACGTTTCTCCTTCCCATTAAATAAACTTCCCAAACAAAGACCTGGTCCAGCGAGGTAACCCTCGTTCTGACTGTCCCATTTCCGCTCCTTAGGACCAGGCATGGTCTTCAGGTGCCCTACGGGCGGGTAAACGTGCCCTGAAAAAAACTCCTGGGGGCTTGGGGGAGCACTTGCTTCGGTTTCCGCAAGTAGGATCAAAGCAGCCGATTAATAGGCTAGGTCTTTCTGCTGATACGCAGTTGTATTAGGAAGATTTCTCCTGCGGCTTTTGGGAGGCGGTTTGGTGCGGCTTCCGCCTATTGTCTTCAATGTCGGGTAGTTGCTGTCCGTCCATCCAGTCCCGTGCTTCTTCCAGGGTGTCGAACAGGAGGGTCCTGTTGTTGTGTATTACCTTTAGTCTTGCAGGGTATAGAAGCATGTACCGCAATCCTGCTGCTTTCAATCTGGCTTTCGTATATATGAACTGAGCTCTGCTCATCTGTACTTGGAAGGTGTAATCGGGGTAAATCGCTATCTTGGTGGTGTCCCTCTTGATCTGGCCACCTGATCGTGAATGCGCCAAAATGACCTCTCGGTCCCTGTAATTCAGTACTTTCGCTATCATGGGCCTAGGTGGACGCCTGGTGGTGGTTTCTTGGCAAGTGACCTATGAGCCCTCTCTATGGAGAAGCCCTGCGAATGCTTTTCTGCGCCAATCTCCTGCAGCAGGAGGTTCTCCACGTAGTTGATGGGATCTGGGCCTTCAATGCCCTCCGGCAGGCCGAGAAGCCGGATGTTGTTGCGATGAGCCCTACCTTCTGCCTTCTCCGCTCTGTCCTCCCAAGTTCTTGACTCTCTGCTGAAGGCCATCTACGTCGTGTAGGAGTTGGGTTTTTGCTTCCGTATTTTCGCGTACCTTGGTCTCCAGCGCTTCGGTCCTGCCAGCCAAGGAGTGGACATCCTGACGTAGGAGGCCCAGATCCGTAGCCACAGCGTCAATTTTGTTCACCATTGTTGCTTGGAATGTCTTAATGGCCTCCAGTAGTTTGGTGTTGCTAGGGTCAGCTGCCGTTACAGTGGGGCCGGTTTCCGTCCCAACAGATGCCGTGTCCGAGGCCTCGGGGTCGGGGAGTTCGTTGGCCGTGAAAGCGTCTATGGTGGTCTGGTGCTGCTTGGACCTAGCCCCCTTCGGCATCGATTTGCTCGAGCGCGACATTCTCCTGGATCCGGCTACGTTTGTGGGCTGCGGGCGCTGAGGGCTGTTGCGGTAATGTGCGCTTTCTTTTGTGGCCTCGGGTGAGGCTCGCTGCTTCAAGGTGCGGAGGCCTGTGTGGGGCTTATCGTCCACGGTCCCTCGGGTGTCTCGGTAGCCCATACAACGCTGCCGATGCTCCGTTTGGCAGCTGTGCCTCCCAGTCACTCTTCCTACTCCTCTCACGAGCGGTTGTGCGGGTTTGTAGTCTCGCGGTCCGTTGGGATGGCGCTGGGTTCCCCGGGCTCAGTGTGTGAGAGCCGCCATCTTGGTTCCTCGCCGATCTGTTACTGCGGGCGGCCAAAGAGATTCTTTCGGGCTTACACCCTCGAGTGTGGAGGGTCCTGGTGCTTCCCGCAGGCGTCCACAACAATCGTGGTGCTTTGCAGGGTCTGTTGAATGTTTCAGAGCCGTAGAAACCAGCTTATAAATGGCACATCTAGCGGAGTTCGCCAAAGTCGCGTCCTCTCTACATGGCGGTTAGCCATGCCTCCGCCAATCTCTCCACCTTAACACCTATGCCATCACATCCCCCCTCTCATCACCTCGCTTGACGCCGCCCGCCACTCTCCCCCTGCCACCTGGTACAGCTGTACCCCTCCTCTGTTACCCTCTGTATCCCCCTGTCCATCTATTGTTGTTACCTCTTTAAAGCTCTCTGTTATGCATCTGTACTGTTGTATACCTCTGTAAAGCACTCTGTTGCTTCTCAAAGCTTAGTCTGCGCTCAATACATACCATCATAATTATAATAATACATTGGGGCCTGAGCATCTGAAAGACACTTATCGTTGCAGTCCAGCTTTGGGGACCCTAGTTTAGGGACCACCTAGATTTTTCCCAGAGGGAGTGATATAGAAAAGACATTTGCCCTCAGACCATCACAGTAAGTCAAACAGTTATTAGATAGTAGAGGTTACCAATCTCTAGTGACAATGCTGACTTTGAGTAGAGCCTGGGTTAGAGAGTGACGGCCCATCCGTAGGGTGCGGATACATTAGCAAGCCCCTTAACTGCAAACCAAAGGAAAACCATTCAGCTGTCTCTGAGAGTTGATGTGTTCTGGAGGCCATCTGCGAAAGTACTGATGGCACACATGCTTTTCTGCCACACTCATTCACACCATGCACTGGTAGGTCACATGATCTTCATGCCACACACTTAAACCTGCGATTTAGCCATCTGGCCTTATGCCACACCATCCCCTGCCACGCATACTCCCACACACCCAAGGCACACTCTTTCACACATACACTCACATGACATATACACATATCCATACACCTGGTACTGATACACCAACCATTCATGTACCACAGGCTCATTAGTTTAGCACTATCTTCTGTTGATAGTTCTACATATAAAATACTTTGTGTTTGTACATTTTGTCTACTGCTCAGTCATTTAGAGGGCGGGAGATTCTCTTTGGCACGTGGAAATCAAGTATATTTCTCTCACTTTGGATGCATTCTGCTTCACAAATATGCTTTCATATGTCTTATGACTCTTTGAGGAATTTTATTAAAATCAATTTTTATATTGACCCGGATTTGTAGGACTGGTGTATTACTGTATAAAAGTGTGTCTTTAGCAACGGCTGCATTTGTGTTTTACTTGTTTTCATTGGCTTTAATAGAGGCAGCTCAGATTCAGCAACATCATTTGTCCGTGATTGCAAAGTGAGAAATTGATGCATGCTCTGAGTAGCAATGAGTTTACATGTTTTCTCTTTGTGTATGAAGCACATCAGTGGCATTTAATGGCTTCAGCCGTTTGATGTGTTGACATTTTATCATAGCCTCCCAGAAAGCACTTATTTTTGGCATTTGGTTTTTAGGAAAAGCTTTTGGTATTAAACACGCACATTCATTTTGTATAGTTTTAAAAGATTGCTTCCATTTGTGGGTGTGTGAAATGGCACAGCCAACCGTTGGTAGGCTCAGTAGAGAGAGCAAGGAATAGCTGGGCTTGTGGTCTGAACTTTACTTCAAATGCCTCCCCGACAAGGTATAATGCACACAGGTAGGCAGTGTGAAAATCTAGCAGCACTTCCTTGATGGGCTTTTTTATTTAGTGTTGCAGTAGCATCCTTCCTGCAGGTCAAATTCGAGTGTGTATATTTTTTAGCAGGATTGGCTGTACCAGTAATTCTCAACTGCTTTGTTATGTATTAAGACACATTGCGCGAATGCTTCAGGAGAGTCCCATAACCTTGATGGCTTGATGGTTAGGATGGGCAGTGTGAGAAGACTAGATTGTTGTGGTATACTTCAAGCCATCCTATTCTCAATCTTGCGCTTTACATGACTTCTCCTTCTCCCGTGAATGACTACTGAGTGATGCTGCCAAAAACCTACCACATTTCAATTCTCCTAAATCTAATGATTCATATGTAGGATTTCCAATTCAAACAGGCATAGAGCTTGGGCGAGTCATTCCGATGAGACTGTTAGAGCCCCAACCCATTGGGCCTTTTAGATGTCAGGAAATGTACCTCAGTGGTCTAATAATCAGGAAATGCCTCAGTGGGTAATAATCCAGCTGCATAGATGAATGTTTAACCTGCTTGTTCTAATCCTGTCAGTAGCTCAGTGAGATAATGTGTCTGTAGTGTGAAGGCATCATGAAACTAAAACACTTTATTAAATCAAATGTCAGGATGGTTAAAGGCCTATCTTGTCCTATGCTACTATTGGAATAAAACTAAGGGAAGTCGGAGTCAAATAGTCCCACTTGAGTCTGTCTGTGTCCCCAATGTATACTTGCCCTCACCATAAGACTAACACCGTGTAGAGATGTTAATAACCAAAGAAACAATGTTCAATTTAAAGGTCAGTGTTTCTTCCAGCTCTCAGCTCTCCTTCCCCAAGAATAAGATAGTCCCACAAAAGTCTCAAGATTACCTCTCTTAAGTTTCAAGCAACATAGTTCAAGATAATCCTTGGGGTTCCCTCCCCAAGTCTCATGCAGCACAATTCAAAACAAAAACAGGTTTTGAGGCTTCGCTCTCAACACAACATGAACAGGTTTTTCAGCCTCAGTGTTCCTTTCTCCAAGACTTTAACTTCACCTCTGTACATGCTTTAGTTTGTTTTACCAGTTGATTTTTCCCAATGTCCTCAGTATTCAGGGTTTGCTGGTCTAGGCACAGTTGTCAGACTGTACGGTCCACCCATTACTGGTCGAGGAACCAGGATCCCTGGGCTCTTCAGCCCCTCGGCATTTGCGCCTATGTACCAAGGTGTTCTGCTTAAAGTCTTTTGGTTGGCCTCCTGGCCTTATGTACAAAGTTCAACTCTTTTTGGCTTCTCTTTGTTAGCCTCTTGAGATATACTAGAGAATATGGCTTAATGGCTTTAATGTGCTTTGGATGTAAGTTGCTTTCGATTCAATAGTTACTTGTGTTGCTTAAGGTTTAGGTTTTTTTCAGAAAAAAACACTCTTGCTATTTGAAATGTACTCTTGTAGTTTAAATATAAGTTGTCTTTCAGTTCGGTATTCAAAATGCACTTTCGTAGTTAAATATGATTGCTTTCAGTTTGATATTCAAAAGGCGCTTTTGTAGTTAAATATAAATTTGCTTTCAGTTTGGTTTTAATAGGGATGGACCAGCACTTGACTGCGGTCTGCTTCGGAGCTCCCCCGTGCCTATGTGTCCTTCCTCACCAGCGGTCTGCTTCTTCTCCCAGCGGCTCTCATGGTTTCCCCTCCACTTTTGGAGCCGGGAAATGCTGCCGTTGTGAGATCTGCTTGCTTCCTGGATGCTTCTTTCTCCGTCTGTATTTGAATGGACGCGGGGGCGTCATCTTTAATACAGGTATGCCTGCGCCATCGTTCATTTTCCAGTCCCACCACAGCTGCTTCGACTTAGAGCGGGTCCCCTTTGGGTCTCTGCTACGGTGGCTTCATTGCTTCGCTCTGGGGTGTTCCCAGACTGTCATTCTATGTACCTGCATCCTTTTAACAGGCTGCCGGTGTGCCTGGTCAATTAGATCTGCCTGACCATAATTAGGATGAGATGCCCGACCTTCACAATGCTCGGGATTCAGCTTCCTCATCCCAGTACCTAAGTGGTACAAGTGTGCATTCCTCCTAGTCTGCTCTTCCTCGTCACCGTACCACCACATGTCACATTAGGGAAAGTGAGGGTAACAGACTTAAAATAGCCCATAAAGTTTGGGATAGGGTCAGGTTGGCTTTAAGCAAGAAAGGGGGGGGATACCATGTCCCTTCCAAGAGCACCCCAATCATAGTACCCAAAGACCCTGCAGCCAGGTGATTCTCCCTCGCTTATCCACCCCCAGGGTCAGGATCCAAATAGAGGTTACTAACAGGAGATAGGGACACCAACACCAGCAAACTGAGTGAGGAATAGAAGCAGAACAAAAGAGAAATTGAGAAAGGCCAATAAGGAAGCACATCAACAGCATTTGGGGTAAATGGAAATGGAAAAAGTGAGAAAGGAGAAAGGAAGGCAAATAACATGAGACAGTGGAAGAAAGAGCTCATCAACAGCAGAAACCGCCTCAGAGAAAATGGGAGAGGAAAGAGCTGGAGTAAGGACATGAGAAGAAGAGGGATGAACAGGAGAGACATGGAGCGAGCCAAGTTAAAGCAATAGAGACAGTACAACAGAGGGAAACAACTTCAATAATTATATGTAAAGACAGGGGAGGCAGTGTGACCGGGAGGTACAGGCAACGGACCACAACAACAGGTAGCACATCAATTACTGCTTAATACTGAGAGACTGAGCAAAAGAAAGCAAGAGAAAGAAGAGACAGAGTAGTAACACAAATGAGAGCTATGATGATATGATATGGCCTTTATAACGCACCTATACACAAGTGTTTCAAGGCGCGATGAGGCAAGGGAGGGGGAACAGAGGGAAGATGGACAACGATCTTACTAGGCCAGGTGTCATTCAGATCGCGCAAGGGCAGTGGGAAAGAAAAGTGCGGGGCGAGAGGGAGGCGAAAGTGCAGTACATGGGAGAATAAAACAACAAGATAAATAAAAGAGCGGCCCACTAGTGGCAAACGAAGGGTGAGTGTAGACATAAGTGCTGGTGGGGGGACTGTAGGGATACAAAAAAGAGTCCCCAGGTGCAGGGGTGCCAGGGAGGCAGTGCAGGCGTGCAACTGGCAGGGCTTGGTCCCAAGATCGGATGGGTGGCCAGGTAACCAGTGCACGCTCAGTATCAGCCAGGACTTTTGCAAGGAAGAGGGGGAGAGAAAGCAGAAGCAAAGAGGAAGGTTTTAAGGTGCTTCCGTAACCGAAGATGGTTCTCCTCAAGTTTCAGGGATGCTGGGAGGCTGTCCAGAGGGAGGCCCCAGCCAAAGAGAGAGATCTACCACCAACTCTTTGCTTGGAGAATCGACTGACCCTGAGGGAGTTGGAGGCGGATGAGTGAAGAGCTCGAGAAGAAATATATTTAGGAAGAGAGATTTGAAGGTATTGAGGCCTCAGGCCCCAGAATGCCTTGCAGACGATGCAGAGGGTTTTGAACTTAATCCTTGCAGCCACTGGGAGCCAGTGCAGGGATTTCAGTCCTGGAGAGATACGATCCCAAGGCTTGAGGCCATGGACAAGTCTCGCAGTCCAGTTCTGGATGAGTTGCAGAGGGCGGAGAGTAGAAGCAGGCAGATTTAGAAAGAGGTTGTTGCAATAGTCCAGCCTGGAGAGAACCAGAGCTCTGGAGACCGTGAGCTTCTGGGGGAAGGAGAGGAAAGGAAGAATACCTCTGAGGAGGTGCAGCTCGTAGTGTGACTTCTTAGAGATGTGAGGAGAGCAAGAGAGTGTGGAGTCGAAGATGACCCCAAGGTTTTTAGCCTTGCAGGTGGGAGCAGGAAGAGGGCAAAGAGAGGCCGGCCAGAGAGCTACAGGAAAGGAGGGAGTGGGTGTGCCGATGAGGAGAATCTCAGTCTTACTGGCATTAAAGCAGAGGTCTTTGGTGGCACACCACTCCTGGATAGCAGACAATCAGTCAGAGATGAGGTATTGGAGAAGAGGTGGCTGAAGGTAGCCTGAAAATGAGCTGAGTGCCATCCGCATAGCACTGAAAGTTGGGGCAGAGAGCGGCAATGCGGTGGGCAAGGAGTGCCAGGTATTGGTTGAACAGACAGGGAGCGAGGTTAGACCCCTGGGGGACACCAAAGGTAGAGAAAAAGATATCGGAGAGGAAGGACCGAAGTTGGACCTGGGAGGGTCGGTCAGAGAGGACGGAAGTCAGGGCCTGACCGGTGATACCTAGATTATCACTGAGACAATTTAGCAGGAAGGCATGGTTGACAGTATCAAAGGCAGAAGAGAGATCAAGCAAGATGAGGACACAAGGGGTGTGAGTCAAGGTTGGAGAGCAGGTCTTCACGGATGTTCAGGAGAGCAGTTTCTGTGCTTCTGGAAGCTCTGAAGCCCAACTGATGGTCATGAAGGCAACCAACAGATTCAGTGTGGAGATTAAGCTGGGAGATGGCCAGTTTCTACAGGAGATTGCCTAGAAAGGGAGTGATGGAGATTGGGTGATAGTTAGCCGGGCAGGAGGGATCGGCAGAATGTTTCTTAAGAAGAGGGTGCACAAGGGAGTGCTTCAGGGGGATGGGAAGACTACAGTGGTGATGGAGTGGTTGCACAAGCCAGCCAGGGCAGGAGCCAGGGTGTCAATGTGGTCCTTGATGGTTTTGGAGGAACAGGGGTGAACCTGTTTTGACGAGACTTTCATAGATCAGACTTGTCAAGAAACCTCGTCCGCAGAGAACAGGGGAAAGGCAGAGAAGGAGGGAGGAGATGTAGCTGCAGAAGGGCCAGAGGAACCCTGACCGGTGATACCTAGGTTATCACAGAGGCAATTTAGCAGGATGGCATGATTGATAGTGTCAAAGGCAGAAGAGAGATCAAGCAAGATGAGGACACAGGGAGTGTTAGAGTCAAGGTGTGAGAGCAGGTCCAAAACATGACAGAGGGGTCGTGATTCACAGGTAGCGCCAGGCTAAAACAGTAGGAGCGCGAGACAGAGAAATCATGCTAATAGACAGTGACTTGATTTACATACACCTGATGTAATGGGCTGATATCTGTCTCTCTGTAGTAGTTCTTACAAGTTCTTGTGTTGACGTATCATGAATATGCAGCTGGCTACCACACAACTACAAGTTATTCTGTGGAGGATTGTTTTCCACAAGTGTGATAAATAATTTGAATCTCGAGAACCTTTATATACAATTGGTTTGTTTCTAATGTTTTCAAAACCTTTATTTTGTTATTGGTTAAAAACAATGTATTACTATTATTATAATTGTTGTTTTATAACAAGCTTAATACCGGAGAGGTTTCTAAGCGCAAGTCCGGGATTCGATCCTGTGTTGCTATGCATTATCTTGCTTTGCAGAAGCCCCCTTGTCACAGAATGTTCACACAACATTTGGGGGGGTATGTCTCCCTTCCCTGGTCTCAGACTTCTTATGGTGCCAAGCGATTGACTCCCTTCTCTTGGCTGTTTGCAGTGTGTTCACAACACACCAGGGGGAATTGCTACTTTCCGCTGATTTCAGAATTTGTTTCACCACCAACCCGGTTTTCACTTGGCCAGTTATTACTATTACAAATATCCCAAACTGTGTCAAGTGTAAGGCTTCCTTTCCCTTGTTTTGCTTTTTGGACTCTGGCAGCCTGACTCCCTTCGCTGTCAGGCACTGTAAATATTAAGATTGATGAGGGTACTTCAATGGGTGCGGGTCCCAGACTTGCATGCACAATCCACCTGGTATACTCTCCGGCTAGGTACTATTACCATGAGGATCAATAAAGATGCTCTAATGGGTGCGGGTCCCAAACTCGCAGATACATTCCACCTTGTATACTGTCCTGCCAGGTACTGTAACTTAATGATCACTCTTGATGCCTTGATTGCCTTCATGGGTTTGGTTACCATACTCGCAATTTCTTCTTTCCACATTCAGTCCACATGGTTTACTAGCCTGCCAGTTATTGAGTCTATGATGATTAACTTCTATGCTTTCACACTTCTTATACTCGCAGGGTTGGGGTACCAGACCATAACTCTTGTTTCCCTTCAATTTCCCAGCTTCTACACCATTGCCTTGTGCCCCTTTCATCTCCCCTTGCACTTGCATACCGGTCTCTATGGTCCACTGTGCTCTCAGGGCTTCCGTAATGCTTTAGCCCACCTCTCTTTCCTCACCGGTCAGCGGTTCTCTGTTGCTTGTGGCGACTCCATGAGGGAAAGTTCCTTCTGGTGATCGTGCTTCCTGCTCCGCACGTTCGCTGTCCCAACGGGGCACTAGGAACTGCTTCTACCTCCTTCGTGGAGCAGTCCTTCCACACCGGACCCTCCTTCTGGTGGAGAACTCCCTTTGCAGCGTCCCGGTCGGCCTTCACTCCAGTGCTTCCTTCTCTGGACTACTGGTTCCTCCAGGGAGGCCTCGTCATTAGTACGAGCCCTTCCTCAGTGTTGATACACACATCAAGTCCATATTGACTAGACTGCTCAGTTTGGTTCCACAGGGTACTAAATGGATCAGTCTCCCAAGAACAAACAGCGTCATCCTCGTCTTGGCATTAAATGTATGGGTGGCTGCCTGAGTGTGTCTGAATGGTGAAAGGCTGCACACTTAAATGTATAGTTGACGGTGTGAGTGTATGGTGAAAGGGTACACACTTAAATGTATGGGTGGCTGCCTGGGTGTGCCTGTATGGTTAAAGGGTGCACACTTAAATGTATGGATGGCTGGGTGTGCGTGTGTATATATGGTGAATGGTGTGTGTGCTTGTGTTCAGGGGTGCAACAAAACCTACATTTCAGGGGGGCTAACACTTTTCTCTCCGGCAACTGCTCTTTAGGTCAGCCAGGTCAAGTCAACATAGCCCACAATTTCAATGGTGTTGCACCACTACTTGTGTTTATTTCCTTGATTATTTAATGGTAATCTTCATTACTCCTAGCCCTATTCTTCCTCATCCCAGTCCTTGTGTATGAGGCAGTATTTGTGTATGAGGCATTGTGCCTCATACACAAGTACTGGGATGAGGTAGAGGTATGTGAAGGTAATGCCTGACTAAGCTACCTGTAATCTTCATTGCTCTAAGTCCCACTTGTCCTCATCCCAGTACTTACCTATGAGGCATGGAGCCTCGTACATAAGCACTGGAACAAGGAAGAGGGACGTGGAGGTAATTCTGGCCAATGAGCTGATTTTGGAGGTTGGGGTAGGGGATGGGAGGGAGAGGGGATGTGTGGGGGTGGGATTGTGCAATAAATCATAATGGTCTCCATGTCCATGCTAAGCAGGCATGATATTTGGTATTAGTGGCATTTTGGTGCAATCAGTCTAGTCATTCCTCATTTTGGTCTGAATTGTTTTAACTGGGCATTTCTGATAAAGCAGTCCTGCTAAGTGTAATTACCTGTCTAGACTGGCATTTGGGTTCTGCCAGTCTAGCCGTTTCTTACTGAGGAACTGTATTTTTTTCTGGGTATCTGTGATAAAATATGATATGATATGGTAAGTGATATATAATGTGCCTGTACACAAGTGTTTTTAGGCAAGACAAGGGAAGGAAAATAGAGGGAAGACGAGACAAATTGTCTCACTAAGCATTGTGTAATTAAGATTGCGCAAGTGCGAGAACAAGAAGTGCAAGGGGGAAAGGGACGGGTGAAGTGCAAGGGAGACGGGAGGGGAAAACAGTGCAGCCAGGACAGCGCAGCTCTGGATAGTGCAAGGAGAACAAGGGACTGTAGGGTTACAGTTACAGCCCCTAACTGCGTGGTAGGCCCGGAGGCAGTGCAAGGGTGACTGATCAAGGAAGAGCCTGGACTCAGTGAGACTGAGGGTAACCAAGCAACCAGTTGGTACGGCAGACAGGTAGGTCAGCAGGGGAGGGAGAGAAAGAAAGCAGAGGAGAATAGGAACGTTTTGAGCTGCTCCTGGAACTTCAGATGGTCCGGCTCAAGTTTGGGAGGGGCAGGGAGGTGATTCCAGAGGGAGGCACCTGCAGGGGAGAGGGATCTACCCCCCCACTCTCTGCCTGGAGAAGAATCTAACCCTTAGGGCTCGAGAAGGAAGGTATTTTGGAAGAGAGCGTTGGATGTAGTGCGGATCCCAGACCCAGAAAACCTTGTGGACAATGCAAAGGGTCTTGAACTTGATCCTTGCAGCCACCGGGAGCTAGTGGAGATATTTCAGGGCTGGAGAGATACAGTCCTTGGGCTTGAGGCCAAGGATAAGACTTGCAGTCCTGTTGGGGATTAGTTGCAGAGAGCGGCGAGTAGAGTAAGGCAGATTGAGAAAGTGGCTGTTGCAGTAGTCCAGCCTGAAGCGAAGCAGAGCTCTGGAGACAGTGAGCTTCTGCGGGAAAGTGAGAAAGGGAAGAGTCTCTTTGAGGAGGTGCAGCTGGTAGTGGGACTTCTTGGCGACGTCCTAGATGTGAAGAGAGAAAGAGAGAGTGGAGTTGAAGATGACACAAGGAATGAGACAGAGAGGAGAGTAGGCTGAGGGAAGCCTGAAGGAAAGCCGAGTGTCATCCACATAAGACTTAAAGTTGGAGGAGAATCAGGTGGGCTAAAGGGGCCAAGTAAAGGTTGAAAATCCAGGGTGAGAGGATAGAGCCCTGAGGAACGCCATAGGTAGAGAGAGGTGGCAGAGTGAAAGGCACAATTTGGACGTGGAAGGGGCAGGCCAAGAGAAAGGAGGTTAGCCATTCCAGGGCCCGATCCATGTTGCCCAGGTTCTCACGGAGTCGATTGATCAGGATGGTGTGGTTGACTTTGTCGAAAGCAGAGGAAAGTTCAAGGAGGATGAGGACAGAAGGAATGCTAGAATCAAGGTTAGAGATCAGATATTCACAGGTGTTCAGGAGAGCAGTTTCCGTGCCTCTGGCAGCTCTTAAGCCAGACTGATGGTCATGGTGAGAACCAACAGATTCAGTGTGGAGAGTAAGCTGGCAGTTGGCCAGCTTTCCAAGAGTTTGGTAGAGGGTAAAGTTCCAGTGGCAAAAGAATGATTACAGAAATCAGCCAAGCCTGGATCAAGGATGTCAATGTGGTCCTTGATGGTTCTGGAGGAGCAGGCGAGCACCTGTTTTGACAACACTTCCATAGATGGAGCTAGGTCTAAACACCTCGTCAGGTGTTAGAGAGACAGAGGAGAAAGGAGGAGGAGAGGAGAGATGGCCAAAGGGGGCCGAGAGAGGAAGAGGGGATAGTGGACAAGATATTCTGAGTTTTAGCAGAGAAGCGAGAGGCCAAAACCGTATAGAGGGCCTGTTGAGGGAACAGGAGAGGTAGAAACCACAACAGGATTGGCCAGTTCCTTGCCAATTTTAAAGAGTTTGGCTGTGTTGGTAGAGGCCGCAGAGACGCAGGCTTGAATGTGTGCTCTCTTCCTGATGATTCTTATTTCTTCGACTGGCATTTTGGTGCAACCAGTCTAGGTATGTATTAATGTGGCCTGGCATGCTTTACTGTAATGTTATTATGTGTCTACACTGGTCTACATTGTGCAGCCAGTTGGACATGTTTTCATTGTGGCATAGCATTTTTAATAGCAAAGCATTAATGTTCATGTGCACTGTTGGTGACTTGCATGTATTGGATTGGTGTTACCCTACAAAACAATAGCAAACACTGTGGCTTTTTAGCCAATGTGTCTCAAAGTGTGCTGTATATTGCATTAAAACACATATTTATAGCTTTCTCCTAGTGCAATGTGTGGCATACCCCTTCAGCAGCACGTTAGTGCGTATTGTGCAAGCGTGGTAATCTAGGCCGGCCCAGAGTGTGGTGCAACCTGTGATTTGTTGACGAGTTGGGGCAGAGGGGGGTGGCCTCAGCATGGCTCGCAGGGTGGCCATGCTACAAAACCATTATATTAAAAAAAGACAGTCACAAGGGGGCACGGATGGGGTGGTGTTCAAACAGTTAGGATGCATGCTGAGCAGATCTTGTTTTACGCCACTGGACCTACAGATCTTCTTTATAGGATTGGGCAGTTGGTTAGGAGTGGACTGTCTAGTCTAGGCCTGGTATGTGTATATATTTAGATAGATATCTATTGAAATATATACACATATGTATATAGTGTGGGGGCAGTTGAGCATCAACTTCCTTAGGAATAACAAAAATTGAATTGCTAAAAACCTTTGACTTGCATGACGGATTTGGCTGGTATTCTGTAAACAATCCTTTTGTCACGGGCCCCACCAGACTGGACACTTTGGGAAAGATTTGTTAAAAAATGAAAAAGTTAAGGAAGTAAAACAAACGCTGTTTTCAGTCTTCTCCCATTCATTTCCCCATAGAGAAAAAGTTCACATTTCTGAGCAGCGCCCAGCAAAAATGCTGGAAGGAATTGGACCATGTACAAAACAACTTGAGCCCAAAGCGTTGACTCAATTTCCGAGAGGGGTCTGGGGTTATTCCGTCCAGTAGTTGTCCAAATATTTCACGGTTCCCCCTTCTCCGAAAATGATAGCTATGCATGTGTCCCATAATGCATCAGCGATCCGAAATGAAAAAGCTGCCTTTTTTTGCTCGATGTGAGGGATAACTGTGGTTATAAACCGGGTTACCCGAAAACAAAAAGTAGAAAAAATGCCATTTGGAGGAGGAAAAACTATGAAATGGCATCAGGCTAGAGGTGTGAAAGAGGACACCATGTGTAATTGGGGAGTTGGCAGTGGGCTGGGGACCAAGTTCTGTGCTCTAACGTTTTTGCATAACCAGGGTTATACAAGGGATAACCAGGGTTGTAGTAGAAATGGGATCAGGATTGAAAGTGCATCACACGAAAATAACTGCAGCTATTTACAGGCGTTAACGGATAACCAGGGTTATTTGTAGTACATTGTAAATAGAAAAGTGGTTGTGGAAAAATAAATAAGATTAATACAATAATAGAGAGGAATTTTACAGCTACAGTGAGGTGGGGGGTAATGGTTTTGTCCAAAGGATGTGTGTACTGGGTTACTTGAAGGAACCGAATGGTGCAATATTGAAAGTGGACACGACTGAAGGCAATAACTAGAAGCACGGTAGTGTTTTCAAATATACAGTGGGCACAAATTGAAAGACATATTTTGTCGGCCGTGGCCACCTAGTGGGCCTAAAGGAAATAAATTGGGGGAATATGTACAGTGGCTACGGCCAAAGGCCATGAATAGTGGTCCTGTAGTGTTTTAAAAAAATACAGGCTGTGACCCACTGCCCGTGGCTGAAGGTCATGGCTTGTGACCCGTGAAAAAACGATGGTATACATGGTTGAAATTCACTGAAAAAAAACATTAGTTAAGGTGCAGTTAAATTGTGCAGGTTTAATGCAACAAAACCATTGAAATTCAGGGAACGTGGAAATTCACAACCAGTTTAACTCGGCGAGTTCCCGTTGCATAGCCCATGAACACATAAATATTATAAGAGAAGGGATTCGTAATGACATACAAAATTTAATTATGTGGGACATAGCATTATGGGGGACATCAACAGAAACACAGTTAAGCTGGTCATGACTTCCCACAGCCATTGAATTTAAAGGGTTTTGTTTCGTTAAATCTTCACAACTTAATTGCACCCTAACTAAGGTTTTTTGTGTGAATATGTATATAGATCTCTGCATATTATATTTTAAATGTTACTGAAACTACAATTAGGTTGGGGAAGTTTATGTTCCTGGGCTACAAAGCCATTACCTTTCCGTATTTGATCAAAGAGATGTTCATGAAAATGATTGTCTAATTTTATTTATTTGGCTAAATCTCAATGAAAGCCAATAGAAATGCAAGAATAATGAGCTATAATGTGTTTTTCTTTTTAAGGCAACTTTTCATCATCCATTCAAGTTATGGACCCAGCAACGTGCCCTATTGTTCCTGGACAAGAAATGACCATAGAAATATCCAAAGGGCGATCAGGACTTGGTCTCAGTATTGTAGGAGGAAACGATACACCACTGGTTAGTTTTTAAAGCTTTAACATATTTTACTGTATTATAAAACTATGTTAGAGTATGTGATATAAATATGTCCTTTAAGTATCACGTGGAGCGCTGGAACCCTTCTTTTCCTAGGATTTCCTGGAAGATTAGCTCTAAACTAGTTATGAGTCCCTGGTTGTATATAGTGCCCTCTGTCACAGATGCGGGGAGAGGGGGTATCAAAACTGTTTGTCATACTTTTCACTTGCTAGCATGTGTGGCCACACGTTTTTGTTATTTTTTTAAGAGAGTTCTTATGTTGATAATTTTAAACTCTTGAGTTGGTAAGTGAATTGCTCACAGGTATGTGGTGTTGTAGGCTACTGCATGACTATTCCATGTGGAGGCTTGCAACACTCTGGTCTACGAAATGAACAAAAAAGAAAGTTCTCTTGGAATAACATTGCTCTTACAATATGAAGAAATCCAATAACATAATTGAGATAACCTACTCCATCTCCATAGAATCTCTATTCTCAGACAGTCAACGGCAGTGTGGGGACTTTTCAATGGTTCTGCAGCTTTCCTTTCCTTTTCAAAAAGCTTTGAACGTATTAATTAAATCAATTTAGCAGACACATGTCCACTGCTTTGCCTTCATCTAAATATCAGTTGTGCTATTGATTCTGTGCACAAAGAAGTTTCAGGGCAGTGTGTTAGGTTTTTTTAAAGCACTCTTAGTTCGACCGTTAGGGACGCATCCAGGTGACTCTGGCACTGTACCTTTCACAGGTGAGCATCGGGACTGTGCAGCCTTCCCATTCACCCCACTCCCTACCCCCTGCTGACGGTGGTTGGAACAGTACTGGCCTTATAACGACTAGCTGTTTTTGAACCTGTATGTTCAAACCCATCTGTTACTGATTGCATCATTTGTGATTCAAGTTATGTAATCATGCAGATGGTACTCGGCTGATATTCGCATTCTACCCCTATCTAAGACCTAAAGCTGAAAAACGTTACATTTAGGTAATGGCTGTAAAGCATTGGATGTCCGTAAATAGAAAAAAATTCAACCTCACAAAAATATATATAATTGTACTTGGCACTTTACACACATTCTGGAATCACCGCCCACTGGTCCATGTCATTTGGTGACTGTCTTTATTGGGGACGAGGGGACTGGGATTTGTGCGTGACCAATGTTTTATTCGCCTCCGTGGCAATGGCTATCACGCAACGAGAGAAGGGACTACATGTATTCCCCTTGTCCCTGCGTCAGTGGTTGCCATTTTGTTTTGTCATTTGTTTTTAAAGTTGAGAAACGGCTGTCACATTATTTCTCTAATAACAAAAACGGATATTAACACCCCACAAATTATGTTTGGGTGTTAATAGCTGTAAACCCTTCAGTGGGTGCAGAGTGGGTTTTACCGATCAGATGATGATGCTGTGGCTCATGTTAAGGCCATCGCTTGCTCTATACTGTAATTTGGGCTCTGGGCCATTAGCTGACCAGTATTGTCCCACAACCTCAGCGCTTATTGCTTAAATAAATCCAAAGATTGCATAAATGGGATATACGTGAACATTTCGAATTGAGAGATGGCCGTATCTTTTAGAAAAAAAAAATAATGCAGAGGGAGACACCCGCCATCCCCTTCACTCTCTCATTTTAATTATTTCCCTTACCCCACCCCTATATTTTTTAGAAATGTTCCAAAATTGAAAAAATTAATGCAAAAAATCTGCGGTAATTTCTCCATTCGTAATGTGTCTTGCAACTTTTTCTGCGGATACCCATAAATACACAGACAACAATTTTTTCATGCCTTCTTGATATATCTTCAGAACCGTAAAGTGACGTTGTAGTTCCTGATCTTGCTTTAGCATGTGCCTCAATTTCTGCATCACCATATGGTGTGATGGCAGCGATTGAGATGGCAGCGTGGCACAAAATGAAGTGACAAAAAAATCCTCAAGGTAGTGTCTGAGGGGTGGTGGCGCTGTTGAGCAGCCCAAGATGGCTGCCTAGCGAATAAGCTCCGTGTGGTTCGGCAGAAATCCGCTACCATCTGCGTAACACGGCATCCCTGGGGGCTGCCATCGGTTGGCGTTGCTGGGGACCATCTACTGCTCCCATCCTGCGAGTTTGGCGTCGATTGGCCATCTGGGGGCCTTGCTGTGGCGCCTGTGCCGGCGGCCGCCTGGACGTGTGCGACCGCCCTGGGGCGCCCTTGGCTGCTGTACCCCGGCGTTGGAACCAGCAAGGCTGTGTGCCCGGTCTGGCGGCGCCGGGATGCCTGGGAGCACCTTCATCGGCCCTGGGCGGGCAGGGCCCCGGCGCGGCTACGGGTGGCCACGGCCATCTGCGGGCCGTTGCCAAGCTGGGACTGGCCCGGTGCCGGAGCGCGGCCCCGCTCTCCCCCTCCCGCCCCCACCCCTACTCCGGGAGCCAGAGCTGCTGCGAGGAAGAGCGCCGCGGGCGTGTCCCATGAGCCGGAGCTCCGGAGAAGCCGCGCACAGCGTGAGTGCTGGGCCATGCCCCAAGCTCCAGCTATATCCAGGTGAGGAGTGCGGAGGGATGCATAGCGGCAGCGGCCGCACTAACGAGGCTGCAGGCCGCCCACTGGACTTTTGAAGAGCGGTGATACACACGGCACCCTTAGTCTGCCAGGGGCCCTGCCACCTGGACCGCCTGGCTGCGCTGGAGGCCAGTGCAGGCTCGGGTTATCTGGAGGAGCGCCGCATGGAATTGGACACAGGCTCCCTCACCCTGCCTATCCCGCATTGACAGCTGACTCCCTTGAACAGCGGGTGTGGGCCCCTGCCCCTCTACCCCCCTTTTTTGGCCTCACCTGAACACAACTTGGAGACTGTCTCCGCCGGGGGCCACAGAGTCACCAACCCTACATTAAGTGTGCCACAGCCACCCTCATGCTGCCAGCTGGCACTCGCCCCTGAAAGAGGGTAACCTCTGCACGCTGGGCCCTGAGCTTGACGTCTACCCCACCCAGTATTACTAGTGACACTTGCCTCTGTCGCAGCAGTGGCCTGGCTGTTGTGGAGTCGCTATTCGGTGACTGGCCGGATCCTTGAAGCCCCCATCACTTGCTTTCTCCACGGGCGCTGCCCGCGGACCTCCCTCACGTCCACCACTATCCAGGTATGCCGAACAGGCAGAAAGCGGTTTCCAAGGGGGGAGCCATGGATAAATTCGCTACAGCTATCTCGAGGGCTGAGGCGAGTCCGCCACCACCCTTACAAGAAGACCCTGAGGCTGATGCCCACCCTGGTACATCGGGACCGGACCTTACCCCCCTTATGGAATCAATGGCCAAAAACTTCGCCTCCTTCCACGAGAAACTGGATGACATAAACGCTAATGTCGCCTCGCTCAGGACACGTGTAGACCAAGCCGGGACCAGGATTACAGAGGCTGAAAGCAGAATCTCTACAAATGAGGACGAAATACACTCATTGCAGACCACTGTTGCATCCCTGTCACAAGACATGAAGGCAGTGAAGGCCAAGTGTGACGACTTGGAATCCCGCTCCCGCATAAATAATCTACGCATTGTTGGAAGACGCTGTCGAGAGCCTACTCAAAGGGGGCAATCCAGTTCTGTCACCATATTTTACAGTCGAGCGCGCCCACCGTGCTTTGTCCCTTCCCCCATTCGGGCAACATCCCGCGACCTGTCATCGCCATAATTTTAAATTAACGGGACAGAGACCTCATCCTCCGTCTGGCACGGGAGAAAGGGGACTTGCGCTTAGAGGCCAACGTCATCAGGATCTTCCTCGACTTCTCAGTCGCGGTTCAACAGGAGGGACGCCAATTCCTAGGTGTAAAAAAGCTGCTCAGGGAGCGCAATGTCCCTTATGCCATCCTGTTTCCGGCTCGACTTAAACTCACCCATAATGGAAAACTCTACTTCTTCACGGTCCCTGACGAGGCAGTGAAATTCATCGAGTCACAAATACCACTACACAATCCAGGGGATGGCCTCGCCAACGCCGAATAGGCTCTGATCACCCTTCTCGAAGATGCCCACACTATCTGGTGATCCTTGATTCACAAAGCGAATATGGCAACGTTGTTCTCTACCCAGTAATGATGCCTCCCTGCTACAAGCGGCCCGGCCACCAACCACGCTCCGGAATTGGAGTAACTCATCACCTCTTCTTCTGGATGCCTATGTCCGGCCGCTTGCCTTAAACTCTCCTACAACCGCATCCTGCTTGTTATGGTACACATGTCTGCTCCGCGGGCCAAACACTGGGTCCGCCTACCGCAGAAACCCACCGCAGACAGCATCCGCTGTCCGTCTTTGATGTTCAAGATGCCGACCACACGGCAACAGCGCACCTCGCTGCATTTGTAATGATTCTGTTTATTTCCATTTGGTTGCCGCTACTGCTGGGCCCAGGTTGGACCGTGGAAGGGGCACGCCCACGTTGGGTGCTAGCCGCCACCCTACGGTTGAATGGTGGCTCTGGCTTAACTGGGGCCACCTGGGCTTGGAGAAATGTTGGCACTTCTATTGGGGCAGGTCACACTGCAAGTTGGGGGTGGGCAGTGAGGGTGGGTGGGGTGGTGCGGGAAGGGGTTGGAACGGGCTTGTTGTGTGTTATGGGGAAAAATGGCAGAGGTGGTTTGGCAGACCACAGCGCATCGGGGGGCCCCGGTGGGGGCGGTCTCCACCCTGTATTCACGTTACGACCACGGTGGTGGGATGTTACTTAAATCATTGACATGCCTGTAACACTGATATCCTGGAAAGTGCAGGGCCTGAGCAATTACACCAAGGCACGTAAAATTATGGCATACGCCAACAGACACGGCTGTAGAATATTGCTCCTGCAGGAGACTCACTCAACGGGCCCTCTGACCAAAAGTATTGCACCAACATGGGGTCCACACAGATATTTCACCTCATATTCCACGCGCGCCAGAGGGGTGGTGACGATGATTCATAAATCACTTAAGTTTGTTCTCCACAAGAGTTATATAGATTCCGAGGGGAGATGCACTGTACTACATTGCGCCATAGCCAACAGGGATTACTTGCTGGTGAATACCTACGGCCCTAATGTTGACTCTCCCAAGTTTATTGACCAGGTGGTATCCATATTACTAGGATACGTCGGGGTGCAGATCATGTGGGGGGGGGACATGAACTTTATACTGGATACCGCTATGGATAGGACTGGCACAGCCCCTAGGCCCCTGTCTGGCGCAGCGCGCAGATTGCTGACGCACAGCACGACACTTGAAATTCACGACGCATGGAGGGCCCTACATCCGCAAGCGTGCGAGTTTACATTCTACTCGTCAGTTCACGACAGTTCCTCCAGGATCGACTTGGTAATGTTGTCCGGCCCTATGCTGGGCAGGGTAGTGGAACTGCGGATACTCGCGCGCACACTGTCTGATCATTCACCGATCTTGATAACCCTGGAATTGGGGATACCTGCCCCTACTATTAACACATGGCAATTCAAATCATCTGCTCTGCAGGACATTGTATTCAAGGCGGACATCCTCGCCGATATTCAGACTTATTTTGAACACAATTTGCCCCAGTCCACCACCTTAGGGGTCCGCTGGGACGCATTCAAAGCCTTCATCAGGGGCGCGTCCATTTCTAGAGAGTCGGGAGTCCTCAAAACCATAAGAGCCATCCTGTCCCGCTCCAAAACTAAATTACGGGACCTGGAACGTGCCCACCCTGCCTCAATCAACCCAAGTGTCCTCTCCCAGATCAGTGAGGAGCTTAAAATCTTCAAAGAACAGGCCACTAAGGAAGTCCAGTACTTCAGTCGTCCACAGGCAGCATGTAAATACGGCGAGGGTGACAAAACGTTGGTCGCATTGGCAAGGGGGGAGTGGGGCCAATCCCTAATAACCTGCGTCATGAACAGTCAGGGGGTCATACAGTGGTCCGACCAGCAAATCCTTGAGGTCTTTACAAGCTTGTATTTGTATTTGTATTTGTTTTATTTGTAACGCGCTCCCTCAGGCCCGGAGGAATCAGCTTCTACTCGGAATTATACTCCCAGCACCCTGAACATAGTGACTCCCAGATGCGGGAGCTCCTGGAACAGATACCCACCACCTGTGTCTCCCCTGCCACTAGAGACCAATTAGATTCCCCTATTACACTGAACGAAATAGTCTATAGGCCATATCCAGTCTCCCTAAAGGTAAGGCACCGGGCCCCGTCGGGCTAACGTCTGAATATTATCAGGAGCATGTGGCAATATTGGCCCCCGAACTGCTCGAGGTGTGGAATGAGTCACTTAGGCTAGGATCCCTTCCCCCGACACTACGTGAGGCCATCATCACAATCCTGCTCAAGCCCGGTAAGCCTAGCAATGAATGTGGATCCTACCGGCCCCTTTCGTTGATGAATTTGGATACAAAAATTTTCGCCAAGGTGATCGCTAACCATTTCCTGCCTGTGATGTACTATATGGTACATGATGATCAGTCAGGCTTTGTGCCAGGGAGATCTACGTCCCACAATATAAGAAGGCTTCTTAACGTCATGGCACGAATCGATCAGGGTGTGAGTGCAGTCGCGGTTACCTTGGATGCCCAGAAGGCCTTTGACATGGTGTCCGGGAAGTACATGTGGCTCGTCCTTGAGACCATGGGCATAGGACCCAGGATAATTGCATACATCAAGTTGCTATACACCTCCCCAGTTGCCAGAGTCCGTGTCAACTCCCAAACTTGCGATCTGTTCCCTCTCTTCAGAGGCACTCGTCAGGGATGCCCGTTCTCCCCGATCTTATTTGCTCTGGCTATCGAGCCCATGGTGGACTATGTTAGGGAGCGTCACTCACGTAAAGGGTTACGGCTACAGGATACCCCCGAAATTATCTCACTCTACGCGGATGACGTGCTGCTGTTCGTCAGAGACCCCAATGACCACCTCGACCCAATCCTGCGTGACATCACCCGCATCGGTACATATTCTGGTTTCACAATCAATTATGCCAAGTCTGAACTCTTCCCTCTCACAAGCTCCACTGCGCGCCCTGCCACTGAGTACCCGCTCCGCTGGTCCCCTGACGGGATTAAATATCTGACAATCCATGTGTCCCTGACCAAAGACACCCTCCTGGCTGACAATTACTTGGCCGCGGCAGAACAGGCTGAAGCCAAGATAACGCGCTGGCGCCCTCTTCCACTATCTCTAGCGGGGAGACTTTAACTGATAAAAATACTACTTCCTAAACTGCTGTATATATTCACTAATGTACCTATCTGGCCTGGTAAGAAATATTTTGCAGACCTACACAAGCTTTGCACTCTGTTTTTGTGGCACTCGGGGGCAGTGTGTAAAAAATGGCTTGCTATGACATTTCCCTACGAAAAAGGTGGTTTAATCGCCCCTGATATGCTGCGGTACTGGATCGCAGCGCAGGCACAGTTTGCCTCATCTCATACTGGTACCCTGGACCCCCCCCCCCTCCCACGTCCTCATGTCAAACTGGAGGCACTTGCGGCATCTGACACCAACATAATGTCCTTAATATTACATCGCCAATACGAGCCGGACTCACCCATTGACCCGGTCCGAACTACTGTGCAGGCTTGGGGACGGATGTTTGCGTTGGGTGCCGAGGAGCACCCATATTATAAGTGGCTTCCCTGCTGGCGTTTCCCCGGGCTGGAACCCACAAATGACATGGCCCTGGCACGACACTGGCAGACCCTGGGATACCTAGCCCTGACTGACTTCTACCCAGACGGGCAATTCATAACACTGCAGACCTGGAAGCCGGGCCACTCGGGGTCACCATTGGAACTTCTACAATTTTATAGGCTCCGTGCTGCCTTCCGTGGCGCCTGGCCTGGGTTTCCCATTGAACCCCCCGATTCCCCTGGGATTTCCTACATCGCCAACTTGGGTGGGGCCCGCGGCGTGGTATCCTCACTATACAAACTCCTCCTAACTTCTACCCCACCACAGCCTTCTGGGGCCCGGGACGACTGGGCATCCGAACTGGTGTTGGAACTCACTGACCAACTGTGGACAAAAATGTGCTCCCACACCAATAGAGCCTCCTTGAACCTCGGCTACCGCACCATTCAGTACAAACTGTTGAACAGGTTATATTACACCCCGCGCAAGATCTCCAGGTTTGCTCGCTCCGACCCAAGGCCTTGTCCTCACTGCGATGCAGAGGATGCGGGCCATCTGCACATGTTTGGGCCTGTCCGAGGCTAGCTGCATTTTGGGACGAGATCCTGAAAACTCTGTCAGAAATCTGTGACACTGATGTTGAGCCTGACCCACTGGGGGTACTGTTTGGGGCATGGGGGGGGGTGGTGAGGGGGCCAGAAGTGCTGCTAAATTCTTAAACGTGAGTTGTATAAATGCTAAGAAATGTGTATTGCAGAGCTGGAAGTCGTTCCCCCCCTCACCACACCCCCCACATTCCAGAAATGGCTGAACTTATTAACATGGTCTCGGAACTGTGAGGAGGAGTACCTCACTACCCTCCCGGCCCACTCCCGGCCTAAAAACATCTGGTCTCCCTTTAATAGCTATCTTAACAGCCTAGACTCACCCTCTTCTGGGGACAACTCATCGCAAACACCTCTAAAGTGCCACAGCTTTGGATGCTTCATGTTGCTGCATTCCTGACTGTCTTTGTTACCGTTCATATGCACCACTGTATTCAGTTAAATATGTATTATGTCACTCTTGGCTGCTCTTATGTTTGTGTAAGCTATTCACCTCTGCCAACAAAAATAAGTTTAATAAAAAAAAAGTTAGTGTCTGAGGTATTTGCTATTAGACTTTAATAACTATTTGTTGGTACTTTCCCAATCCATTCTTTCAACTTTGCAGTCTTTATTGTAATTAGATAAGTGACATTCTATAATGTAGTTGTCCTTAATTGTTGCATTTCAGGCCTGCTGCACCGTTGGACTTCAACTGTGCCTCCTCTGTTCTTAGTTGATGCTTGTTACAAAATGCACCATTTGTTATCGGGAGAGTGCCACATACATCTGAGTAACACCAACATCCATATCTCACTGCATGATTAAGCATAAAGTGAAAAGCCTTGAACACTAATTTGATTCATTTGATTCATTGCTCTCAGCATGACAATAACTCTGAACAATCCAAACGCATGATGCGATTAGCTCCCCATGGAAGCGGCTGTCTTGTGTTACACATTGCTGTTTGGGATTTCATAGAGAGTTTGTAATCTCATTGGTTTGGTAAACATATCTGCCTAAATATTCTGCATTTCCATTTTTGAAGAGCCAGACTCTGCACAAAGCAGCTGTGAAAAACCACTTCTACTGTAGAAAAAAGGTTTTTAAAACTGCAGTTAGAAGAAAACATCTCTTCATTTAAGCCCCACCTACAACATGCATGAAGTATACCTTCTATTTGTTTCTATAGCACTCTACTTCCTAATTGTAAAATCTACCCTTTCTAAAAATTATTTCTATTAATTGAAGCCCAATTACTGTAAAACATGTTCTTCTCTGTGCCATGATCAAAATAGCGTAATTCACTGCTTATACATTTTTCGCAATAGTCATTTTATAAACACATTTGTAAATTACGGATATCTATTAGTACCCGCCTGCATTAGTTTGCAAATAAATCAAATTTAAATTATTGTGGACACATTTTTAAGACAGTGGACAAAATGTACATATACAAACATATAAATCATATCTGCCATTGAGCATGTACGAACAACATTCACCAAATTGTGTTATGATGTATGGGAGGTGTGTGAATTGCTCAACAATTATATCAATGAACACAAATTCATACATTGATTAAAACACCCATCCCATGTCTTCATCAGGCTTTGATTAGATATTTCAAACCATCGAAAATGTACTTATCTCTTCAAGCTCACTTCCTCTCTCAAGTGACATAAATATCCTGTAATAAAACCAAACACCATTTTGTATACGTTTTTTGTAAAATAAACTTATGATACATTTAAATAGCAATTCGAGGTCTTGGTCATTAAATAAATGCTTTTTTATTCTAGCCGTAGTTGCAATACTCCATATATCCAGGTCAAACAGAAGCATACAGAAACAATATGAAACATATTTATATTTCTCAAAAATGTGGTGTGGCCTGGTTAATAACATCATCATACCTTTATAATTAAAATAAACTTTTGTGAAAAGCTTTTGTGTAAAATTAAATAAGCTTTAATGTCTCTTTGTATAGCGATCAGCTTATGTAAGCTGTGGGAACAAACTTGATGCACTTTCACAACAATAAAAAAAATATTCATGGTGAAAATATGGCTAACCCATGTTTTTGTTTCAGTGTTTGTCTATTTATGTTTTGGTAGTTTATACATTCATAATAAAGGTCCTATCCAATTATATCAACCCAATAGAGAGTACAAAAATACATGAATTAAAGGAGATCGTATATAAAAATGTTATTTCTTGAGCACCCATACATTACATTTTTTTAAAAAATAATTATTGCATGTTGATTACCTGTTTTATGAATAGCCATATATACCACTTAATGTGATTTCATAATATTTTCTTTTCTTTATCCAATAGAGGGTGTGTTTCAGGGGACTATAAAGAGAGGAATATATGGAATCTATTCAAAAGGATGTGCTCAATCAATAATTATAGACCGAAATGAGTAGCTCATTTACAAGAAAAGATGAGGTACCCCCACCCCTCAGTTTTTTATCATTAGAGTTGCTAATCCTCCCAAACACTGTTCCTGTGCGTTGTAACATCTTGTCGACCCCACTATTATATATTTACTGTATCATAGCCTATGACATCATTATGTCATGCATAAAGGTTGCATGGCTCCATTTTAAAAGAAAATTATTATTTTTTTCTCCAGCATGGGGTCTGGCATGGATTCACATGCTCATGAATATTCCTGGTCGTCGGGAACAGTTAAAAACTGTATTTCTCGTCTAAACCAATGACTGACCTCTGGGTCATACTGCCGCATCTAATGACAGTACTCCCCTTAAGCCCCTCCTCTGGCAGCCATATTCAGATTTTTACCACACGCTTCAGAATTGGGAGTCCTCAAGTTTACTCTCCAAGCTATTTGTACGTTTTTTTGTGGTTTTGATGGAAACTTTTTTTTTGTTTCAAAGAAGCCAGTGTCTTCCTTTCCTCATCTGCCGACAGCGGGGATCCGTTGTCAGTGAAGTTCTGCGCCCCTCAAGGAGGTCGAAGATGCTACAAGGCCTTTGGGCCTACTACGCGTCCTCTGACAATGACAGAGAGAAGGAGGCAAGGTCTCTCTTCAGGCCCTGAACCAAGTGCGGGCTACGGAATGTGTTTGTGGAGGGCAAGCACCTGCATTGCCTCTACTGCCTGCACCCGGACCACAAGGAGGTAGGTTGAGTGCCAGATATACCTTGGTTTCTCCAAGAAAACAACGAAGGACAGGCATAATAGGCTGGCAGCATGGCTTAACGCCAAGGCCTCTGACCTGTGCTCCGAGCAGGGTCGCTCAGGTAACCGCTCTCTTCCAGCAAGGTGAAGTGGCGTCGGATCAGACAATCACAGTGGCATTGGATGTCACCAACACCGGGTTCCGGCAAATGTGGAACGGTGTCTGTTTCGTTGCCAAGATTGGATGAAAGCCACACATTTCCATCGGGAGGTCCAAGCAAAGGTGTTGGACATGCCCTTTGACAGAGAGAATCTGTTTGAGAAGGTCGTTGACAAGTCCCTCCAGGCCATCAAGGCGGATACGGAGACAGCCCGTTCCCTGGGCACTCTCCAGCAGCACCGCTCGTCTTTTGCTCCTCCAGGGGAAAGTCAAGTTGGTCTTCAAAGGGTTTCTCCATGTGTATCGACAGCCTTCCAGCTCCTTAATACAGGAAACCTACAGAGGCTGTTCCCAGGCCTACTTTAGTGGAGGACAGCATCGCCGTCACCTGCAGGGCAGGACGCCTGCGACGAAGCAAGCCTGAAGCGACCGGGACATCGGTCTCCCACTCGTGCACCCCGATGGTAGGCCGGTTGATTAGATTTGTCAGCGAGTGGAGAAAGATCACCACCGACAGATGGTTGCTGGACGCTCTCACCAAAGGACACACTATGGAGTTTCCAAGCAGGTGTCCGCGGATCCCTCTGGTTACCCGGCAGGAGCAGCACAACCCTCCTCTCCTGGGAGCGATATGGGCCATGCTGCGAAAGGGGGTGATAGAGCTAATTCCCCATTCCAAATACTTTCTGGTCAGAAAGAAGACAGAGGCTGGATGGCCATCCTAGAAAACAAATACCTAAATTCCCAAAATTTCAGTATGGTCACGCTGCAACACATGCTCAGCCAACTGGAAAAAGGAGACTCTTGACGTCATTGGACATGGGGGATGCCTCCTTCCAAGTCCCCATTCACAAGAAGTATCGAAAGTTTTGTGGTGTAGCACTATCCGTTCAAGGTGCTACCTTTTGGCTTGAAGTCGGCCCCCACAGTGTTCAGGAAATTACTGGCACCAGTGGCGGCCCATCTACGTCTAAAGGGCATACACGTATACCCGTACCTGGATGACTGGCTGATTTGTGCCTGAGCGGGCCGACGGACACATGCAGACGACCGTCCGGCTACTGACGGATCTGGGATTCTGCATCAAAATTCCAAAGTCCTGCTTAACGCCATCGCAGAACATGCTGTTCCTAGGTGCCAGACTCAATACAGTGTCTTGCCTGGCATCGCCCTCGGAGTAGTGGATAGCAGCCATTCTAGGAAAGGTGTAACGGCTGTCATTGTCGAAGAAGGGCACAGTGCGGGCTATCAGGTCGTTACTGGACATGTGGTCCTGCATCTACCTCGTCCAGCTCTGCAGGTTGCAAATGTGACCCCTACAGGAATTCCTGGACGCCTGCTGGATACAGGCGTCCAGCAGCTTCACGGGCAAGCTCTCTCTCAACAACTAGTTCCATCGGGCGATAGGATGGTGGGGCATCCGAACCAACATCGCCCAAGGCACAGGATTTCAAAACCCCCCCAAATCCCCCATACCAGGAGGCGGTCACCACGGGCAGCTCTCAGGAAGGCCGCGGAGCGCTCACCGGATGTCTACACGACAGAGGCCTGTGGTTGTCAGAGGAGAAGGATCTTCATATCAACATCCTGAGCTACAGGCAGTGTTCTAGGCACTCAAGTCATTCCTACCGTCTCTGAAAGGCAGGGTGGTGAGGAGCTTCACGGACAACACAATCACCATGTTCTACCTCATGAACCGGGGGGCACTCGATCACCAGTGCTCTCCAAAGAAGCACAGCACTTGTGGTGCAGGGCCGTCGGACAGGGGATGTTCCTCATCCCTCTCCACCTGGCGGGAGTCAAGAATACCATTGCGGATTTCCTAAGCAGGGAACTGTGCTCCTGCCATGAGTGGGAGCTTCGTCAGGATCAGGTGGGGACTGCCTGTTCATCAAATGGGGCAGGCCCCAGATCGTTCTATTTGAGACGCCAACGAACTCCAAGTGGCAGTAGTTTGCCAGCAGATTCCATCAACCGAGGAGCCTGGGGAATGCATTGTCATTCCCGTGGGAAGGGTTGTTCCTGGATGCGTTCCCTCTCCTGCTACGAGCCATCAACACACTCGGACAGTACTTATCACCCTGGCAGATTTGGTAAGTGGACCTTCTCAGCCTGTCAGTGTTTCCTCTGGTCAAGCTTCCAGTGGTTCCGGATCTTGTCACCAGAAAATGAGATGCAATCCTACATCAAGACCCAGGATCGATCGGCCCGAAGGCTTGGCTCCTACAGCCCTAGATTTTGGAGGATATGAGTTGCCTGCGGACTGCAGGGAGGTCCTCGCCACGGCCAGGGCGTCGTCGACTTCGAAGTGCTACGGTCACAAGTGGAAGCATTTCGCTACATGGTGTCTGTCTCAGAAGATTACCCCTCTGAGGGTCGCTGCCCCGCAGATCCTTCCATACTTGCTATCCATGGCCAAGCCTGGACTGGCGCACGCCTCTTTCAAGGTACTTCTCTGGCGGCTATCTCCCGCTACACCAGGTCTCCAGGAAGATCTTCACTTTGGTCCCACTGCATCGTCAAGGAATTACTCAAAGGACTTTTTCGATCTTTCCCGCCGGTGAAGGCTCCTGCCCCAGCGTGGGAACTCACTGTGGTTCTGATGAGTCTCATGGGGGCCTCCTTCGAGCCTATGCATCAGGCCTCTATCAAGTTCCTCTTGTGGAAAACGGCTTTCCTTGTGGTCATCACCGCTGCCAGAAGGGTAGGTGAGATCCAGGCCCTATTCTGCAAGCAACCATACCTGACTTTCCACGAATCGAGGGTGGTGCTGTGTGCACACCTGTCTTTCATGGCAAAGGTTCAGTCTGAATTCCACCTCAACGAGCCTTTGGTGTTACCTGTATTTTTATTTCCGAAACCTTCATCGCTGGCGGAAAGGGCCTTGCATTCTTTGGGCATTGCTCGTCCCCTGAAGTTCTACGTGACAAGCACAAAGAGTTTTCGGAACACCTCACAACTGTTTGTGAACTTTGGTCCTGTGAACCATGGGAAGACCTTGTCCAAGGCTTCCATTTCAAGGTGGCTCTCCTGCTGCATCACGCAGTGTCATCGGTTGGCAAACCGACCGCTGCCCGGCCGTCCGAGAGCCCACTCCACCAGAGCGATGGCTGCAATGATGCCGTTTCTGTCTGGTGTGCCACTGCAGGACATCTGCAGGGCTGCTATGTGGGTCCACTCACACCTTCACAAAGTTCTACTGCGTCAACAGGAATTCCAGGGAGGAGTCCTGAGTCAGCCAAGCAGTGGTACGCATCCTGTTCACTTGAGGTGAGACTGTTCGGAGGCAAGAATGATTTGCTTCTGTTGAGTCTTGCCACCTCCCGTGGTTGTGTAATGTTGGACTGCTATGTATTTTGTTATTCATGAGCATGTGAATGCATGCTAGACCCCATGCTGGAGAAGGTTTAAGTTACCTACCTGTAACTATTGTTCTCCAGCATGGTCCCCTCTGCGGCTCTTCTTGGTCATACTGCCACTTTACATGCTTACCAAATCTGAAGATGGCTTCCAGAGGAGGGGCTTAGGGAGAGGAATGTCATTGGATGGAGGCAGTATGACCCAGAGGACAGTGATTGGTTTAGAGGAGAAATACAGTTTTTAAGTGAAATTGAAACAGTTTTTTCTTTTATTGAGGATTCCCAGCCTGACGATGGGGAATATTCATGAGCATGTAAATCCATGCCTGAACCATGCTGGAGAACAATAGTTAAAGTTAAGTAACGTAAACCTTCGTTGACCTAGGTATTTCCTCATTTTTATAGAAGCGGAACATGATATCAGAATAATTTTTTCAGCCCGAAGCAAGTTAGACTTTCATGTTTGAATACTTACTATTGATCTTCAATGTTGAAACTTTATTTGGGAGCAGTATATGAAATGAGCACTATATCTGAATGACACACGGCCTAGTAAGATTGTTATTTTATCCTCTCTTGTTTCCCCCTCCTTGTCTTGTCGCGCATAGGAACACTTGTGCACAGGTAGGAGCCCATATATCATATCATATTTCCTTTACTGATGTAATGGTCACTGTCTCTGTCAAATTCTGTTGCGAATCAGCCTGACTCCTCCATGTATTTAGGCAGTTGATAATTCCTCTCTTTCATTAAGTCCTTCTTTGATGGAATTGGTTATGGCTTTTGGATATTTATATATTATTTGATTTATACATAATACCACCCCTTCTGTTTGACTGAAATGCATTCTCAATATTTGTCTATCCCAAATCTTTTTCTGTGTGTGACTTTTCTTGGGAAATGATGTTGGACACTTGGTGTTGGTGCTTGCTCAAATCTTGAATGAGTTGTGTTTAATCGTATTGACATCTTTCAGTGGTGTATCCTACATACATCAAGTTACTTGAAGGGCAGAAACTATATATCACATTTTTTGGGTATAGTTAGAATAAGATGTATGATTCACTGTATTTTTTTTAAAATTCAAAATACTTAGACAGTGAGGTTGTTTGGCATGATAAGTATTGGCCACACAGGAAATGTCCCAGATCTGTGGCAAACCGCACATATTTGTCAAAGCTGAAGTGTGAGGTGCAGTATATGTTTTAACCAAACATTTTAATACTCCTGCACTGCGTGCTATCCTTTATAATTCTCTTATTGCGCTTTGTATGTCTAATTTGGTTACTCATTTAATTTTGTGTGGTGTTAGTTTTCTGAACTCTGTTTGACTTTTAGCATGTTTAAGAGCATCTTTGAATTTGTCATTTACTCAACTAAATGTTCCCAAAAGAACTGTCGAATAGAATTGAAAACCTATATAGTGTATTGAATATTGCTGTCCGCTTAAAAAAGACCTCAATCATGTATCAAACAAGCAACTTCCAAGACCAGCATTCCTTTCAAATGTTTCCAAAATACCATCTTTAAAATTGAGTTTCCAATCCCAAACGAAAAAGCGATCCAATAAGAATTTGACAATGAAAGGATTTGAACTTTAAACATTAATAAATAACAGAGCCTCGGATCACTATGAATCTGTAATCCCAATCATTCTTCGCGAACAATCTCGAATGACCAAATAGAAAACTCCAAAAACTAATATGGCTGAACAAATTTACCCAAAAATATGTTGGGTCAAATGAAATATAAATGCAGTACAATGCAGCTTGTCCGCTCACTGCTCACATTTTGAACTGCAACTGCAAAGAAAGCTGCTGTAAGGCAGAGATGATGCCCAAAGATCATAGACTAAGCCATTGTATTGACCTTGTTAAAACAATGTGGTATTTACTGGGATCAGAGGTCTCTCTCTGCAGCCTATTAATGGAAAAAGGGAGTCTTCAAAGAAATGGCGAAGAGAAAAGCAATAAAAGACCTCAGACATTAAAGACAGCAAAAAGATCAGTGAAAAATAGCAAGCCTATAGACGAAGTTAATGTGCTAATTGGTGAAATTGCTGGCCTCCTTTAAAGATCTGGACTGCCCCAAAAGCAGTGCTACGGCCCTCTGTAATGTTAAAGTAAGTGTCAGGAACAGTTTGCAAATTTGACTGAAGACCAACTATCTATTGACACTCAAAACTCTCAAGAAATAGTGGACTCTGTAGTCGAAGTAGCGGACTCTTATTCAAATTTGAAGTCCCCAAAATCGAATGCAAACTGTTGGGAAAGGGGGAGTATTAATGATTAGTGCAACACCAAGGGACATGAGATTGGGGAGTGAGGGGGTTATAAACCCAGAGATACTCTACCAGGGAGTAGGATCAACCGAACAGAAGAACTAGGGCAAATTAATCATCTCTGCCCTTGAATCTTGCTAGTAAAGCTAACTTCCAGGGGGTAGGTGGGGGAAACTGGTATACCTGGTGAATGTGCCCAAAGTGAGTGGCCCAGCCCTCCAGAATACAATAACCAACTGTCTGAGGCTAATAAAAGGATGTTGCTCAATCATAAGAGAGGATAATATTTTAGTCTGTGAATGCATCCCAAGCCCAGATAAGGAGGAAACTGATTATAGAATAAAGTTGAAGAGTTGATTAATGTCATGATCTCTGCTTCCAAAAGGTCAGGGTTTTCCCAACTCCCTAGGAAGCAGATCCATAACCCAGGTTCCGAGTGCCAACCAGTTCCAATTGGGACCTTTTGGACCCAGTCCTGGCGCCAGTGGCACCAGACTCATAAATATGCCCAGTCCCAGCGCTGGAAGCGCCGGGCTCATAATGCTTGGGTGGACTTACCTGCAGCAGACCATGCTGCTTACTTGCCTGCCAGTTGAGCCTCTGATCCTCTTCTGTTTGGAACTACTTTTCCTGTTGGGTGGGGCTGGAGCCACTCCCTAGATTTAGAACACTGGAACTCTTCTGGAAGGCAGGAACTCTTTTCTTACCAGGAACTCTTTTCTTACTTAGGCGTGGCTGTGGAAGGAGACACCTAAGCACTACAGGAGGCTATTTAAACCACACCCGGTGGATGAATCTTGCTTTGCGTTATTCTGCACCCTCTGCAGCAGGACGCTCATCGTGTCTTCTGCATCCAGTCCTGGGCCTAAGGAAAAAGGCTTACCATCCTGAATCCAGTCTTCAGCAACACCTATAAAGACAAGAAAGAACAGGTTAGCATTCCGGCATCTGAAAGGCAAAGGCTTACCATCCTGAATCCAGTCTTCAGCAACACCTATAAAGACAAGAAAGAACAGGTTAGCATTCCGGCATCGGAAAGGCAAAGGCTTACCTACTCTTCGTGCGCTCCGGAGGTCTTCATACTGCATTCCGGCATCTGAAAGACAAAAGCTTACCAACTCTTCGCACGCTCCGGAGGCCTTCGGCGCTGCATCCGCATCTGAAAGACAAAACAAGGTGCGTTTAAAGACATTGGGGAACTTTAATACTCACGTGCCATTACTCCTTTCCACATCTAATCCAGTGGGTATTCCGGCACCCTGCAGCCGCTCCGAACTCGTACCTGCAAAATAAAAAGACAGTTAGAGCGCATCGTGAAGCAGGCAACAAGCGCTTACTCACGTGCTTCCAGGCGCTTCTATTCATCACACGGGCTCCATCTTCAACTCACTTCAGCCCGTCATCCGCCATCGCCGGAACCCTGCAAAACAAGAGACATCATTACTAAAGACTTTAAAAAGACATTTGAATGATTCGAAACTTACCGTTCGTGCAGTAAACGACGGACAGCAGTCCTCTGAAGTCAAGAGGCCTGCGCTACCTATCCAGTGAAGAAACTGGCTACAGCACCCTGCCCCGAGGCAGATGGAGAGCTCGGCATTCACTTACCTAAGGTGAGAGCGTTAACCTTTGGGGTCTACAGGAGAGGAGAAGAGGAAAGAGATAGGGACACCCCAATAACCCCAGTTCATTAACCCCATATTTTCTATCTGCAGACATCTTACTCTACACGTCAGGCATACAGTGCACAGAGTTCCAGCCCAAAGAGCCAACCGGGTGCTACACATCACCTTTGAAGATACAGTAGTCGCCCAGTCAAGACCGGCGCCTCTGCGAGAATCAGGTGAGCGTTACAGAACGCAAAGCCTACTGCAAAACTCTCGCCCAGGCGCTATGGAAACCTCGGATACTGACCCCCTAGCCCGGTTACTTGGGGAACTAAGGGCAGAAGTGCATGCAACTCGTCAGGAAACGAATGCTCTAAGAAGGGAACTAATTATTTCCAAGGAGAGAACAGACAATCTTGCTAGACAAGTGCTACAGTCACAAGCCGGACAGACCCCGTTACCCGCATCAGGGGCAAATCTTCCTTCAACATCCTCTATGAATCCAGTGCAGATCAACCTACCTGGGAATGTACCTCTGGCTCCGCCCGAGCGATTTTCTGGTGACCCAAAGAGGTTTGCAGTATTTATCAATCAGTGCCGGTTGCACTTCTTATGCCGGCCAGTAGCCTTTCCAACTGATCAAGCTAAAGTAGCTTTTGTACTTTCGTATCTTAGTGGCAATGCGGCAGACTGGTCGATCCCTCTAGTTCATCAAGATGATCCGGTTCTCCATGATTTTCAAGCCTTTCAGCTTAGTATGGAAAAACTGTTTGCAAGACATTCACAGGGACAGGCCTTGGACAATGAGCTTCTTTCGTTGCGACAGGGTAATCAAGACCTTTTGGCTTATATTGCATCTTTCAATAGACTAATAGTGGAAACTCAATGGCCTGAGGACAAAAGGATTACGCTGTTTTATAGAGGTCTACGTGGAGAGCTCAAAGACGTTTTAGCCCAAGTAGTGAATCCCCCACAAGACTGTTCGGATTACATAGACTTGGTCGTTCAAATAGATCACAGGCTGCAGAACAGGAAGGCCGATCGTTCCAAGTTTGATGCTCGAGTATTTTCCAAACCGCCAACTCCTTACAAAGGAGTAGACTCCGGGGAATCCATGCAAATAGGGGGTCTGAAAGGTCCTCTAACACAACGGGAGCGGGAAAGGAGGAAACAGTTGCAATTATGCCTATATTGCGGAAACTCAGGGCACTTTCTTCGAGACTGTCCGGTGAAACCTGCCAAGAAGGCAGTAGGAGCTGCAGTTACCAAAGTTACAAACTCTGAGCAGGGAAACGACCTCGCCCGACAAGAATAGAGGTCCTCTTGCCGAGCGTAAAAACCAGTTCCGTGACCTCGCATTTCGTGATACCTATGGTCCTCATTAGCCCTGATAATCCGGATCGATTACATGCAATTGAAGCTTACGTCGACAGCGGTGCCATCGGCAATTATGTGGATCATGAAATGGTTTTGAGGATGAATCTAACTCTTTGTCCCAAGGCTGTAAAGGACGTCATTACTACGGTGGATGGTACGGAGATAGCCTCCGGGCCAGTAACGCATACCACTCAAGAAGTGACGCTAGTAAGTCAAGATGGACACCATGAGAAGATCGTGTTCGATGTGATCAAGGCCCCTCAGTTTCAGATTATTCTAGGAATACCTTGGTTAGAGAAACACAATCCTCTGATCGATTGGCGAGCAAGAACGGTCCAGTTTCCAGAATGTGTCTCTACTTGTCACCCTCCACCTGGTGTTGCACTGGCCGCAATTTCTTCAGAGACTCCCCAGTTACCTCCCGAATACCTAGAATACCAAGATGTTTTCCGGAAGGATCAGGCTAACTCTCTACCTCCTCATAGGTCTTATGACTGCCAGATAGACCTGATACCTGGATCTACTCCTCCTTGTAGTAGAATTTATGCCCTCACCGAGCCTGAGAACCTTCACCTTCGACAATACCTGGATCAATACCTGGCAAATGGGTTTATTCGTCCTTCCAAGTCCCCTGCTTCTTCAGCTTTGTTCTTCGTTCCAAAAAAGGAAGGAGACCTTAGAACTTGTATCGATTATCGCTCCCTGAACCAGATCACCGTTAAGAATAGATATCTGTTACCTTTGATCCCTGAACTCCTGGACCAAGTCAGAAAAGCATGCATATATACAAAGCTGGATCTTAGAGGAGCTTACCACTTGGTACGAGTAAAAGAGGGCGATGAATGGAAGACGGCCTTCCGCACCAAGTATGGGCTATTTGAATATCAGGTCATGCCCTTCGGACTTTGCAATGCCCCGGCCGCCTTTCAATATTTTATGAACGATGTCCTCAGAGAGCTCATAGATGTATGTGTTGTTGTTTACATTGACGACATCCTCGTTTATTCTTCATCGGAATCTGAACATCGGAAACACGTGAAAATGGTCCTCGAAAGATTGCGTCAACACAAACTTTTCGCTAAGTTGGAAAAATGTGTTTTCAACGTGACTGAAGTTGAATTCTTGGGATTCATATTATCACCTGGCGGGGTGCGTATGGATTCAAAGAAGGTCGATGCAGTTCTCAAATGGCCATCACCATCCTCCGTAAAAGGTGTGCAAAGCATGTTAGGCTTCGCTAACTTTTACCGCAGGTTTATCCCCGAGTTCTCTCGAATAGTCCAGCCCATCACTGCCTTGTTAAAGAAAAACAAACGTTTTGAATGGTCTACCGAGGCGGAACAAGCTTTCCAGGATTTGAAGACTAAATTTATCTCTGCACCAATCTTAAAACACCCTCGCCCCAAACTCCCCTACATCGTGGAAACTGATGCTTCAAGCCTTGCCATGGGGGCAGTTCTATCACAAAAGGACCCGGTAACCAATCAGTTGAATCCCGTGGCATTTTGGTCCCGCAAATTCTCGCCTCCTGAAGTCAATTACACGATTACTGACAAGGAACTTCTGGCTATCAAGTCTGCCTTTAAGGCTTGGCGGCATTATCTGCTGGGGGCCCGACACACCGTTACTGTGATTACGGATCACCGTAACCTGCAATATTTGAAAACCGCAAAAGCCCAATCCTCTAGACAACTCGGTTGGGCATTATTCTTTGCCGAGTTTGACTTCATAATTACCTATCGACCAGGTACAAAGAACGGTAAAGCCGATGCCCTTTCTCGGATGGGAGTGGAAGAACACTTGATCAACCCTAAACCTGTACCAATCATTCCCGAACAAAGAATTCTGGGTGTAATCGCCACAGAATCCATAGAGGAAGTTAAGGATAAAGCCAGGCAACTTGTAACTCCAGCAGATATACAGAATTGGCATCTGCAGGGAAAGGACTTTGCAGTAAAGGACAACTTATTGTATTTCCAAGAACGATTATACCTACCCAGCACAGATTTACAGAAAAAAGTAATCTCTTGTTATCACGACTCTTTAATGGAAGGTCATCCCGGTATAGCCAAGACCTCAGAAAAGATCAAGCGCTACTTCTGGTGGCCGTCTTGGAAAAAAGATATCAGAGACTTTATAATGTCCTGTGGAGTATGCGCCCAAAACAAGAGTCAAAAGGAAAGACCAGCAGGCCTCTTACGCCCTATTGACATCCCACCTCGCCCTTGGCATACGCTTTCTATGGACTTCATCACCGATCTACCTCCATGCTCCGGATACAATACGATTCTAGTAATCGTGGACTTATTCTCCAAGATGGCGCATTTCATTCCGCTCAAAGGCTTGCCAACAGCAGCATCTCTGGCCCGAGAATTTCTCGAAAACATCGTCCGACTGCACGGTTTTCCTTCGGTTCTAATTTCGGATCGAGGTAGTCAATTTATTTCTCATTTTTGGCGAAGTTGCTGTCGGTCGGCTCAAATTGATGTGAGACTATCGACCAGTCACCACCCTCAGACCGACGGACAAACCGAGAGGACCAATCAAACTCTGGAACAGTATTTACGCTGCATGCTGCAACAAACTGAAAAAACTTGGAAAGATATCCTTTGGATAGCCGAGTATGCCTACAATAACTCTGTCCACTCGGGAACTGGGAAAACCCCGTTTTTTCTTTTGTACGGCAGTCACCCTCGAACCTCGGAGTTGGATCCCCTCCAAGATCTTGAAACACCAGCAGTAGACTACCTGCATTCTACAATCACCCAAGCCTTTAAGGAAGCTGTTTCTCACCTTCAAAGGGCTAAAGAACAATACAAGAAAGGAGCAGATCAACATCGGAAGGAAGCCCCTCACTATCAAGTAGGGGATCAAGTCTGGTTATCCACCAAATATCTATCTCTAAAAGGGCCACGCACATTCAACCCAAGATACCTTGGTCCCTATTCCATCACTACCATAGTAAACCCAGTAGCGGTCAAGTTGGACTTGCCCCCGCACATGAAGATACATCCGGTCTTCCACGTCTCTCTATTAAAACCCGTGCAACCTCAAACCCGACTAACCAAATCTCCAAAACCTATCCTAGTGGATGGAGAACTCGAGTTTGAAGTCAAAAGCATTCTGGACTCCAAGATCTCCAAATCTAAACTATTCTACCTAATTGACTGGAAAGGCTACGGCCCCCAAGAGAGATCCTGGGAACCTGCTGAATATGTCCACGCTCCTCGCCTAATCAAAAGATTTCACCGAACATTTCCTGACAAGCCAAAACCCCCGGAGAAGCCCGGTTTGGGAGGGGCCTTGAGGGGGGGGGTACTGTCATGATCTCTGCTTCCAAAAGGTCAGGGTTTTCCCAACTCCCTAGGAAGCAGATCCATAACCCAGGTTCCGAGTGCCAACCAGTCCCAATTGGGACCTTTTGGACCCAGTCCTGGCGCCAGTGGCACCAGGCTCATAAATATGCCCAGTCCCAGCGCTGGAAGCGCCGGGCTCATAATGCTTGGGTGGACTTACCTGCAGCAGACCATGCTGCTTACTTGCCTGCCAGTTGAGCCTCTGATCCTCTTCTGTTTGGAACTACTTTTCCTGTTGGGTGGGGCTGGAGCCACTCCCTAGATTTAGAACACTGGAACTCTTCTGGAAGGCAGGAACTCTTTTCTTACCAGGAACTCTTTTCTTACTTAGGCGTGGCTGTGGAAGGAGACACCTAAGCACTACAGGAGGCTATTTAAACCACACCCGGTGGATGAATCTTGCTTTGCGTTATTCTGCACCCTCTGCAGCAGGACGCTCATCGTGTCTTCTGCATCCAGTCCTGGGCCTAAGGAAAAAGGCTTACCATCCTGAATCCAGTCTTCAGCAACACCTATAAAGACAAGAAAGAACAGGTTAGCATTCCGGCATCTGAAAGGCAAAGGCTTACCATCCTGAATCCAGTCTTCAGCAACACCTATAAAGACAAGAAAGAACAGGTTAGCATTCCGGCATCGGAAAGGCAAAGGCTTACCTACTCTTCGTGCGCTCCGGAGGTCTTCATACTGCATTCCGGCATCTGAAAGACAAAAGCTTACCAACTCTTCGCACGCTCCGGAGGCCTTCGGCGCTGCATCCGCATCTGAAAGACAAAACAAGGTGCGTTTAAAGACATTGGGGAACTTTAATACTCACGTGCCATTACTCCTTTCCACATCTAATCCAGTGGGTATTCCGGCACCCTGCAGCCGCTCCGAACTCGTACCTGCAAAATAAAAAGACAGTTAGAGCGCATCGTGAAGCAGGCAACAAGCGCTTACTCACGTGCTTCCAGGCGCTTCTATTCATCACACGGGCTCCATCTTCAACTCACTTCAGCCCGTCATCCGCCATCGCCGGAACCCTGCAAAACAAGAGACATCATTACTAAAGACTTTAAAAAGACATTTGAATGATTCGAAACTTACCGTTCGTGCAGTAAACGACGGACAGCAGTCCTCTGAAGTCAAGAGGCCTGCGCTACCTATCCAGTGAAGAAACTGGCTACAGCACCCTGCCCCGAGGCAGATGGAGAGCTCGGCATTCACTTACCTAAGGTGAGAGCGTTAACCTTTGGGGTCTACAGGAGAGGAGAAGAGGAAAGAGATAGGGACACCCCAATAACCCCAGTTCATTAACCCCATATTTTCTATCTGCAGACATCTTACTCTACACGTCAGGCATACAGTGCACAGAGGTCCAGCCCAAAGAGCCAACCGGGTGCTACACATCACCTTTGAAGATACAGTAGTCGCCCAGTCAAGACCTTCGCCTCTGCGAGAATCAGGTGAGCGTTACAATTAAAGAGGAACTTGTGGAAGGCCTGCTCTCAATCGACTTAAGAATTTACCCCCCACCTTAATATAGAGATAAAGATCATTGTGATGCTGGAAATGCATTGGAGGGACAGGGCCTCCTTGCCCTCCACCTCCTTAAACTCTGTCTGCTTATCTTCTGCGCATGTGACCCCTGGCAGTGCAGCTCTTCCTTGTGTTCTTGGTGAACAGTCCCCTTGGGTAGGTGGTACAACCCTGTACACCTAGTGTATGTTTTTGGGCACATGTTATGGGCTGGTGGCAGCTACATGCTGATGTGACAGTAGCTCTAGGTATCCTCCATGTATGGGATACTCGGGCCCTGCCATACGAATCAATGGATTCCTACACAAAGGCAAGATGGCCTTGGTTTCCTTTGCCGTAACCCCTTGTTTGTCAAAGTTCTGAGAATCCCTGGCTCTGTTGCCTTTCCCTGAATGGTTGTTGGGTGGATGGATCATATATGGCTCTGGCTCCTACCAAACTGGCAGGAGCCTTCCCAGGGGCTGTTTGTGGGGGGGAAACACCGTAGGGGTGGAACCTACCTGAATCGTAGGGGTGGAACCTACCTGAATGGCGTGAGTAGTCCATATGCATTTTGTGTTGTGGGTGTCTGGTTTTGGTTGTTTGACACAATTCCTGAGACTGCCATGACTGAACTGGAATTAATGCAATGTGGTGCACTGACCGTCTAGGGAGTAGCCCCCAATCCACATTCTGTGTTGTGGGTGTCTGGTTTCCGGTGAATAGCCTGCATCCCTGGAAGCCCGATTGGGTGCTGCCTTCATGAATGCACTTGTGTAGGATCGGCTGGCTCAGCCTGACGTTATGTGGAATGTTTAGTATAACAGGGCCTCACACGCACCTCCTTGTCAGAAGGTGTAACAAGAAACCAGAAGCTGAAGTCATTTTATGCTTCCATCCTGGAGTCCAGCTGGAGGAAGAGGTCTGCAGCGACAAATCTTCCAGCAATCCGAAAGCTGCTGTGCTGCCTCAGACTTAACCAGAGGAGGACCTGGATAGGCAAACTCTTCCAGAGCTATGAGGGAACATCGTGCAACTGCTAATCTTCACCTGAATTGTTCTAGTCCCGTGTGCCTGCTGTCCAGATAAGGGATCTTTGTGTGTCCAGAAGAGGAGTGCCTGAACATCTTGAAGCCATGAAGTTAATCTGTGTTGCCCAGGGTCTGGAAGGAGTGTTCATGACTGCTGGAGTAAGGTTTCTGGGTATGGCCCAGAAGAGGAGGTGCCCTGGCATAGTGCTGCATGACAGCCGGAGCTGCGAAAGTTACAAATCATTGAAGAATATTTCAAGGGGCATCCCTGCCACGACATCTGTCCACTTGTCCACAACAGAGAATATCCAGGGTCGCTGCCTACAGTGGCGTGTCCTCCAGTGGGTTTCCCGCCACCTAAATCTAGAGAAGATGTCCCGAGTGTCCAGACTTGGTGAGGGTCCACAGTCCAGTCCAGTGGTCGTGTCCAGGTCACCGGAAGTCATCCTGAGGTCTGTGTTGCTGCTGCAGCACAGAAGAACCGAATGGCGGTAAACCGCAAAATCCCAAAACCTGACACCTACTTCTGCTACTGCACCCATCTCCAGCTAAAGTCATTCAAGCTGATCTTCTTCAACCAGGCCTTGACAGGGTCCACATTAAGTTTCACCTTTGTGGTGCATCCACAGCCAGAGTAAGGACTCACCAATGGAGACCACTGCAAAGACTGAAAGTGCTGCCTTTCTGACACTGCTTGGTTCCTTTCTTCTTCTCAGCATTGACATCCCAGTGACAACTCCTTCAAAAGGGGGTCCATCCTCGAGGAGTCTCGTTGAGTAAAGCCAAGAAACTCCACCACTTCGCCTGCCAAGGCACCCAAGGTACTGTGACGAGGAAGAGCATCTTGCATCCTCAGGAATCATCCAGGGGGTCCCAGATTCATCTTGGATACTGTTCCCCTGTCTGTGGCTTCCCAGGTACTTTGAGGTAGTGGGTCCTGTAGAGAAAGAAGCAGAGCATTATTAAACATATTTGTGCTGGGCTGTAATATACAAGATACAGTCCACCTTAATATTTCCCTTGCAGGTTGCCCAGGTGGGGGGGTCCTTACACAGTATTGCCTATATACTGTATACTTTAAATAAAGCACTTTTCCAATGTTCCTAATCTAACCTGCCTTTCTACTGTAATGGCTATGCCATTATCCAGTGCTTCATGATTCCCATGCTTTTTTGTCAGCAACCTGGTGCATTCTAAATTGAACCTAGAGTATTTTGAAGTGCCACATAAATGATTATATATTTATCATTATTAGCAGAGTGTTACCTGTTATTTATTGATGTATATATTTACTTGAACCTTATCTTACATAAAAGCATGGTGCTATCGCATAACATAGTGTGTGGACATTCCTTTGTGGGGGCTTGGGGAACCAGCCTGTGTCACCTCCCTTGAGCCTCAGCCTTGGTTGCACGTACATTTCTACCACATAAAGAACCATGGCTGGTGTGCTCTTTGCCTCTACCCCAACTATCTAGGGGGCAGAAATACAGATGCCCCCCTCCAGTCTTTACAGTCATCACACCCATGTTAAGCCAAATTATAAGCAAATCTCCCAACACAGTGATATGCCAAAATGATAATCAACTCTCCCACCTACAAAAGAGTAGGAATTATACATTTTGGGGGATTACCTATTCTGGCTCGGTTCATGGGATGGCAGTTTTAGACTGGTAGATGCAAATTCCTAGAAGAAACTCCATAGCATTATCATGAATGTAGTCAAACCCCAAGACCAAAGGTCAGTAGATATCCCCTATAGTGCAGGAGGGCAAGGTGCCGTGATCAAATTGAGGAAGTACCTGCACTAGAGCTGCATATCCGATCATGGAACTTTGCAGGAGTAATTAAGAGTCTGTCAGATAACGATTGGATGGAGTTTATATGATCTCATCAGATCATAGGTCTACAAGAGACGTGGGCGATACCAGTGCCAGATATTCAGGGGTTTGCCACCTATAGTGTTCAAGCAATTAAAGGGTGGGAAGGTAGACCACGCGTGTGTCTACTAGTTTGGGTATATTGGAACTACACCTGAAACTAAAAGCAAGAATGATTGTTAATATACGTTTAAAACAGGGCATCAAAGGGAAGTAACCTTAGTACTTTAAATTACCTCAAAGCAAGTATTGAAGCCTGGAGGACTAACCACCCACTTGATGTAAAAATAATACTGGTGGGGGATTTTAACATGCAGTTTGAGGCCTTGGAACGGATGATAGAGCTATTTGAAGGGGAGATAGTCTCGGAAATCCCAGATTTAGCAGCAGGATTGCCGAAAAGACCAAATAAACTTTCCCTTGAGTATGCTAGAACCTTTGCTTCCCTCATGCTTAGAGCCTGTAATGTTAGAGGCTGTAGAGATGACCGGCTAGACCTACTTGTATGAACAGAGTATGTAAAAGCCATATAGACTATGCATTAATTAATCTGAAGATGTGGGAACTTTAAAAAGCTTTTTCCGGTAGGGTAGACGCACGAGAGCGACTACTGGCCTCTTCAAATGAGACTAGAGATGAGTATTTCCCAACCACTAGATTTAATAACATGGGGATCGTACCTATTAATGTGACGGGGCAGAGCAGGTGCGTTATTAAATGGGATAGCTTCGAAAAAGAAGTGGTTTTTGCCAAGACTCTATGAATAAATGTTGCCATTATTAGAAACCTTCTTAGGCGAAAATGCCCGCCAGAATGCAAATGTTGTTAAACTCCATGAGGAAGTAGGGGCTCGAATGGCACTGTTCTTTCATGTACCAAGTGCAAAAATAAACAAGAGAACAGTCAAAAGGACCCCATGGTTTGATAAAGGGTGCCGAGAAGATAAACGGCAACACTTTGCATGTGTCAAAGAAGGAGGAAGTATGGACATTGTCGTTACCAGAGAAGCAAGAGGATGCTATAAAGAAATCCTCTTAAAAAGGAGAGGGACCATTCTGAGACGCGGTGGGATAAATTATTAACAGCCACAAAAGAGAGAGACTGTGCACAATTTTGGAAATTAATAAGCAAGGGACCGCCGGAAGACCCAACACTACTTAAATTCAATGTACCAGCACCAGTATGGTCTGACCATTTTAGTGGGTTATACGTAGACACACAATTATTCGTCCAGCAGTTGGCAAACGGAGAGTCCATAGAGGATTCGACTTCTCTGCATCTAGTCCTCTCGACATCTGATCCACTCAATAAATGAGGTGTAACTGGGCAAAAACGGAGGCTAGAAAAAATGACAAGGCACCTGGCACAGATAGCATTCAGGCAGACCTGTATGAGACAAATCCCTTAATCTGGGCACCCTATTTAACTGGGCTGTTTAATGCTGTTAGTGCTAGAGGAACAGCAACGTGGACAAAAGCGGAAATCATCCCAATTTACAAAAAGGGAGGGTGAGAGGACTCCTCCAACTACCGCCCAGTGTCTTTACTCGACAGGTGAGATTTTTGCATTAGCGTTATTGGTCCACCTAGAAGAGTGGGTGCAGGAAATGTGGCAGATTATACTCCTGCAAGCTGGATTCCAGTCGGGGATCATCACGGTGCCCCAGTGCTTCCGAATGCAGCTGCTTGTCGACAAATATGTTTGTTTTAGGAAATTGTACTTATACGCCATGTTTGTGGACTTGCAGACTGCCTTCAAAAGTATCCCATGTACTATACTGTGGAACACCCGTGAAGCCTTGCGGATACCATTGGCATTATTATTGGCATTGCTAATACTGTATTAAAAAACAAAGCCTCTATTAGATGGAATACAAACAGCAAAATATCTAGACCCTTCATGATACAGAAGGGCGACCGCCAGGGTTGTTCTGAACCCAACATTTTTTGGTTCGTTTATTAATGGCGTAATGCATCAAATTATGTTAATCCCAACGGATGCTTCTATCTTGGGGGTGCAAAATATCCGATTTTACTGTATTAATCTCCCCGACACCAATAGGTTTCAATAAACAATTCCTGCTGTTTGATACATTTTGCTTGGAAAATGGATTAAAGATGAATATATAAAAAAATGAAAACGGGGGCGTGGCTTGGAGCGCCATCGATGCGGCTGCTCCCTTGAGGCCACCCGTGCGAGGCCCGCCGTGTTTCATATAAAAATGCAGCTTTTTGGTTTTTGAATGGGACCATACTGACACCCCCGGCTGGCGTAACGCCTGGGGCACCTCCAACTCATCGCCGAGAGCGTAACGCTCCCGCTGGACCCGGCAACCTACCTCGGGCGACGAGACCCGGCCCCGGCGTCCAAGATGGCGAACGAGTCTCCGACGAGCGAGCGGAGTCCATGGAGGCGGCCCGGGGGGCGTCCCTGACGCCCCCTGAGGGCTCTGTGAGGTCAGCGGTGTGTGCTCCGTGCCCTGGGTGGTGGGGGGCCGCGGTTTCCCCCCCAGCGGACAGCCAGGCGGGGATCCTAAGCTGAGGGGGTGGAGACCCAATATCATCCCTGCATCGGGCAGCCCCCTGGCGGCGGCTGTCCTGTCGCATTGCGGCGGCCCCGGCGGTGCACTGAAGGTCGGGGCGGCCCCCCCGCTGCCACGGATCCAGAAGCCCCCTCGCCCGAGAGGCAACTCCAGCTGCGGTGGCGACGTGGTGGGCCCCGCGCCAGCAGGTGGGGCTGGCCGGGGGGGGCTGAGACCTTCTTGGCCCACAAAGAGGAGCAGCGCACGCATCGGCCGCCCCCCCCCGGCCCTCTGGCCCCCTGGGCGCTCCTGAGGTCACCCCTGATCCGCTCCTCATAGCCGACTTGGGGGGCTTTGGGGGCCCGCAAGGCCTGCTCCTCCCCCCCATGCCCTCCGGCTAGCACAACATCGCCAGCAAGCACCCCCCCTCCAGGCCAAAAGAGCGGGGGCAAGCCTGTCTCTCCCCGCCTCGGTCGGTGGGCGGGGGCCTTGCCTTGGATTCCCGGCGCAGGCAGGGAGAACCGCCGTCATCGCCCTGCAGCACCCGCTCTCCGAGCCGCTGAGGCGGACCCAGACCAGTGAAGGCTGGCGGTGACATACAGCCTGCCTCCCTCCTCCCGGGGCGCCCAGGCCCCCAGCACCATTCATCCAGCATAGCCCCACCACGCCAACCAGCTCCTTGCTCTGCGATCAGCGGGGTGGAGGCTCCGACCTTCCTCGGATACAGTTCAACAAAGCGGGGACCCGGCCCCGACCTCCACCAGCAACTTCTCCCCTCTCCACCTGCATTTCAACCCGCCGGACCCCCATAGGGCCCCTTGGACAGGCAGGGGAACCTGCGTCTTACGCCCAGCCTCACCCCCAATTCTGGAGACATTGCTTCACTCATCTCCTTCACTACCGGGGTGTCCCAGCCCACCTCATCGCCTAAAGCCGGCCCCTCCTCCCCGTGAACACCGCGCCAGCAGCCTCCGGATCCTGCATCCCCGAACCAACCAGTTCCTCGCTCCCAAGACGATGGAGCGGATGCCCTGGCACTTTCTTGCCACAGTCAAATAAGCGGGGGCCCGCCCCGACCTCCACCAGCAACATAAGGGGCCCGGGTCACCTCCCCACGCCATCTACACTTCGGCCCATCGGACTTCTTCGGACAGGCGGGGGGAGCCTTTGTCCCACACCCAGCCTTACCCCCCATTCTGGGGACAACGCCTCCCTCATCTCCCTCATTCCTGGGGCGCCCCAGCCCATTTCATCGTCTATGGCCTACCCTTCCTCTCCGAGAGCACCTCGCCTGCAGCCTCCGGACCCTACATCCTCGGGCGGCATCCTTGCGTGGGCGCACTCTGTGTCCTCCCCATGTCATCTGCAGCCTCAGGCCCGACCACCATGTCCAAGCAAAGTAAAGCTAGCAAACAAGGGGACATAGTCGCCATGCTTAATGCCGCAGACAAAGGGTAGAAACCCGACCTCCCTGGCTCCTCAGCTCCGAGCCCCCAGGAAGGGGGTGACCCCCTGGCTACCAGGAAGGATCTGCTAGCTTTCATGGCGGATATTAAAGCTGAATTTAGATCCTGCATGACTGAACTCTCCTCCAAGCTAGATCAAACCAACCACAGAGTAACGGAAGTGGAGCAGAGACTGGGGGAGGTTGAAGACGGCTCCCGAGATCAGGCATCCACTTTGGGGGAGATTCAGCAGGCAGTGAGAGCCCTGCAGGATAAGTGCGAAATCCTGGAGTATAAACAAGAGGATTTGGAGAATAGGGCCCGCCCAACAATCTTCGAATCCGGGGGATCCCATCCTCAGTCCCGGACAAAAAGCTAGCAGAATATGTGGGGACCTTTTTCCAAGCTTTGCTTCCAGACCTGGACAAATACCTTCTACGCCTGGACCGCACCCACAGGCTTCGCCCGTGTCGGGTGGTGACTCACCAGGGTCCACTTATTCTCTACGAAAGAGGCCATCTAAGCCATCAGTCAATCCGAAGACGAGATCTCTTGTCAGGGCGAGCATCTCCAGATCTACCAGGACCTTTCGCTGTTAACCCTCCAGAGGAGAAAAGCACTTCGTCCCCTGGCCATCTTCGTTCAAGAGCGGCAGATTCGATATAGGTGGCTCTTCCCAACGGCCTTGCAGTTCATGTATAACGGCACCTTGCGAAGGATTAGTCACCTGGAAGACGCTAGCAGGATCATGCATCCGGCCAACCCTGAGGAGGCCGCCCCGGCGAACTCGGAATGCGTCCGGGACTCCGGAGGCCCCCCCGGCCACGCGGCCTACACAAGCCTCATGGTCAAGAGCCTCCCGTAGCAACAAGAGGTGATGAACACCCCCGGGGCTCCTCCATGGGGCCCCGGGGTGCAGCCACAGGCTAGGCACCCAGCCATCTGGTGCACCAACCCGGCATGCCCGACTTAATCCCTAATCTTGCTCCTCAACACGGCGGGCCTCACCCACGGCCCATGCCCATTCCAAGGTTTGTTCCATCTCCAAGTTAACCAACTGACCCAATTGGCCCGGTTGGCCAGGGGTTTGGCCGCATACACAATGCTGCCTACCCTGCCAGTTAAAAACTTGGCCCCCCGTTGGGGGCCGCTGTTAAAGCTCCAAGAGTTGGACGACCCACACTTATTCCTCACCAATGGCGGCGGATGACAGCTTAACCCCCGGCCCCGCCCACTGGCGCAATCCATAGAGGGATCGCAGGTTCTTGAGCATCAGACTTTACAATGCCTTTCCCTGAACGCCAACGGGCTGAACTCCCTCGCGAAACGCAAATCGATACTACAAAGTTGCAGGACGATGGGGCCGGAGTGGCCATGCTCCAGGAAACCCACCTCCTCCCAGCAGACTTTGTGCGCCTTCGCTCACGCCTCTTTCCTTACCAATTATTTGCCTCAGGAGGAACCAAGAAGGGGGGCACAGCAATCCTTTTCAGGAAAGACGTAAACCCCCAGATCCTGGACCCTATCTCATGCCCTGAAGGCCGCTTTGTGGTGGTTAAATGCCTCTTAATGGGGGATCTCTTCACTTTTGTCTTGGTTTACGCCCCCAACTCGGGCCAGGCAAACTTCTACGACTCGCTGGGCGCCTCCCTCTCGGGATTCACGGAGGGCCAAACGGTGATAGGGAGGGACTTCAACGGGGTGCCAGATCCCACCAAAGACAAATCTCATCCCCCCACCGCGGCAGACTTCACACTAGCCCTCAGCCTCCTACGTCTGTTCAGGACTCTAGATGTGCTAGACCCGTGGAGGGTGCTTCATCCTACCGAAGAGATTTTTCCTTATTCTCCCATGTCCATCGAACATTTTCAATGATTGACCTTCTATTACCCTCACCCCAGACTCTCACATATGCTAATGAGATCTCCATCGGCCTAAGAATCTTAACAGACCATGCACCAATAATCATGGAACTACGAACCCAAAACTCTAGAGCCAACCCCGCACGCAGATGGTCTCTCTACGACCCGATCCTTAACGACATGCGGGTCAGGGACAGCATCGCAACTGTTAGGGAGAATTCTCTGTTTAGGCTGAATTTCCTAACCTAGTGAGTCCCCCAGCAGCTTTGCTGGATTTTTGGGGTTTATTTTTTTCTCCTGCCAAGAGCGAGACTCTTTTACCCTCACTCTTGGGCATGATTTGAGTGTGTTTCTTTGAATCTAGTTGTGTTTAATGGGCTATGGGGTCTTTTACTCCATAGGGCTTCGTGTGTTTTTGTGATTTGTGTTACACAGCACCCTCCGTGCAGTAACACAGGGGTGTCATAGTGACCCCCCAGTATAAACTCCATACCTTTGGACTGACTACTGTCTCCCAGGGCATGTAAAGTCACCATTGACTTTACTAGTCTTAAATTCTGAACAGAACCAGTACAAACCATCATATTGTGGACGTACTGGCTGGGGCAATTCAATTGCCCCAGGGTCTGTTAGTCGAGGGGGCACGTCTCCGTCCCCCCTGATCGAGTTTTGGCTGGTGGCAGTGGATACTACTTTTTATATTCAACCGCAAATATTTTCCTATGGGATTTCCCATTGTTTTAGGCTACTACCTTTATTTAATTATTTACAGTAGCCTCGAACATACCGCCGGTTTATTTAATTAATATTAATTCTCCGGTTGGTATTTTTTGCCAAAACTTGATTCTAAAATGGCGTTTGTGTTCTCTTCTGTGACTCCAACCCAAGTCGAGCCCTTTGTTCCACTTTTTGGCGGGCTTCTCCACAGAAGCCCTCCAAAGTGGTGCCACTCTGTCTGGGGTACTTAGGAGGGGTGGAGGGAAATTTAGGCACCCTGGACTGAGTTGCCTAGGCAACTCAAGTCGCACTCCATCCTGATTGGCCCAAGTGGTGAGCCGGCCGGCTCACCACTTAGCATGTTTGAGTGACAGGTAGGCTGAGTGAATGGGGGTTTGCTGCATAAAAGCAGGGCTTTGGGGACTGGAACTTCAGAAGTCACCACAGGACCTAAGAATCCGACGAGGGAGAAGCTGAGACGACCTGCCACGACACCACCACCGGTGGAGCCCTGCTGGACTGCCTCACCACTTTTCCCAACGACAGAGATCTCCCGCCGGAGAGTCTTCTTCCTTTGACTGGTGGGGATAACCAGTTTCACCGTCTTTTTGCTTTCCCGACGTACCTCGTGGCCGCCTTGCTCGTGCCAAGCACCCCGGCAACCGGGATACCACGTTTTACCACGACTGCAAAACAAAGGTACCACCTAACCGGAAAACTCTGCGGCTGGTTTCTGCCCTGGTAGTGCACTGACCTTCATCTTTCCTCCAAGTCGAGATCTTCTCTTCCCCTGGACGACGACGCAACTTGCACCCACTACCAGGAACAACTGCCACCGCTGGAGGATCCTTCCCACTTAAGGTACCGTGTCCCACCTGGCTTCCATTGCTACCAACTGTACGGGGTAGATTTAGCCCCCGGCTTTCGAACCTGGGTTAGCCTGGGACACCCTGGCTAAACTTTCCTAAGCCTCTCTAAACTCTTTTTGAACCCTCTGCAAGACTTTCTAAGCCTAGGGTAACTGTGTGATCTTGGGCGCATTTGTGCTCTGCTCTCTCTAAGAGTGGGCCCAGCCTTTGGACTTTGGCTCACCAGTGACTTTTGCTCTTCTGCCTTGCTAATAGTGTTCCTGATGTACCTTTCCATATTCTGTCTTTTTCCCTCCCTTTCTCACAAAGAGTGCAATCTAGTTAAGCGCTCACCTCTGTATGAAAATAAGTGTTTTACTGTGACTTATCTGATAAGGAAAAAGGGGTGTATCTATTACAATAGTAACTGTGTTTAGAATATTTTACAATAAGAGTGCTGGAGTGTTTCAAACTGTGTGTTTTTAAATAAATAATTATATACGTTGATACCAAAGCTCTGGTCAGTGTTTGCTTGTATTATTGTATCTGAGTGCCTATTGTGTATACTTTGCATACTCCCTAACTCTTCTTGAGGGAAGTCTGACTGCTCAGCCACAGCTACCAGGTAAATCTGGGTGGTACAGACTGCTACCAAGTGGGTTTACTGCCAACACCTGTAGTCTTAAATCTTTTGCAGTGTTCCCTAAGGGAAATGCACAGGTTTCTGCCTAACAGCAACCACTATCAAAAACTTCCTTGTGAAAAACTTGATCGCGGATACCTCCCCCGCTAACAATTGGGACGCTATGAAGGCTGTGATCAGGGGCGTCCTGATAGCACAAGGGGCGGCTTTCCACCGGAACCGTTGACTAATCTGGTAAGCCCTAGAGGAGGAACTGCAAGAGGCAGAGGAGGCACAGAAGCGGAAGGGGTGGTCTTCCAAGGTGCAATCTGCACAGCAAGTAAAAAACTAGAATCCCACTACGCGGAACACACCGCACAACTAATGGCTAAGACCCGACAATTTTATTACGCCAAGGACAATAAAGCCAACAAATTCCTAGAAGCCAAATTGGCTAAAGCAAGGCGGTCCAACATGATCGTGGGGCTACGCGACCCACAGGGGAGGATGCACTACTCTAAGCAGGAGAAACTACAGCTTGCCACAGATCACATTACTCAAGTAATAACTGCACCCCCACGAACCCAGGCCGCACAGAGAGAATACCTCCGGGGTGCGGCCCTGCCCCAACTGCCTGCCGCAACGAGAGAGAGCCTAGAGGACCTGAACACCGCCAAATAGGTCGACAATGCCATCAAATCTCTTAAGGCCAGGGCCAAGGGCCCGGACGGCTTCTCTCCAAGATTTGACAAGATTTTCAAACTCCAGTTGATCCCCACCATGGTGACGCTTTTCAACTCGTTCCGAGAGACAGGCGTGGTGAACCCCTCTATGCAGGCATCTACGACAATCCTCCTCCCCAAGCCGGGGAAAGGTCCGAGAGACCCAGCCTCATATAGGCCAATTGCTCTAATGAACATAGACGCTAACCTCTACTCAAAGATCCTGGCTAATCGCCTATCACACATTCTCCCGTCTATAGTTCACCCTGACCAAACAGGCTTCATTCTCAACAGAGCTGCGGGGGATAACATTAGGCGAACCCTGAACCTGGTCGAAATAGCCCACCGACACTCCCAGGGCCTCATGCTGATGGCCCTAGCCGCCACTAAAGCTTTCGACAGAGTAGATTGGTTGTTCATGGAGCTTACCTTGGAGGCCTTCGGCCCGACCGTCCGAGCTATGATAATGGCCAACTATAAATCACCCAAAACCCTCCTGAGAATTAATGATGCCGTATCCAACCCGATTCCTATGACTTGCGGGAAGAGGCAGGGCTGCCCTCTGTCACCCCTGCTCTTTGCGCTAACAATGGAAACCTTTGCCCAGAGAGTCAGACGGAATGAGCTCATTAGAGGCCCTCAAGTAGGACCATCCCAACACAAAATCGCGCTCTACGCCGATGAAGTCTTATTGTCGCCGTCGGAACCTATCACCTTGGCGGAGCACGCCCTGGGTGAATTGGCAGACTTTGGGAAAGTCAACGGCTTCGTGGTTAATTTTGCTAAATCGGTGGCCCTGGGCGTCGGCCTCCAGCGGGAGTAACAGGAAGCTCTGTCCAGGCTGTGCCCAATCGCTTGGAAGAAATGATCCATTCCTTACTTGGGAGTCCATATTACGGCGGCTAAGCGAGACACATACCAGGACAACTTCCCACGACTTTTCCGGGATCTAGAGGGGGACCTGAAACGCTGGGCCACTCAGGAAATCTCCCTAATGGGCCGGATCACGGCTGCCGAGATGAACCTGCTCCCAATATTCCTCTACGCGTGTTCCTCCCTTGCAGCGGCAATCCCGAACGCAGCACTCCAGGATCTGCAGAGGAAAAAGCTAAAGTTCATATGGAAAGGTAAAAATGCCAGAATCCCCCATAAAACGCTTACGGGCAGCTCCAGACTAGGAGGTCTGGGGGTCCCCGACCTGCGGGCCTACAGGGCGGCAGCTCAGCTGGCACACGTTCGGGCCTGGCAGATAATCTCGGACCGCCCTAGATGGGTAGAGCTGGAGCAAGCGCAACTTCCGCTCCCCCTCAGATTCTTCCAACACGTTCAGCCCTCCTGGAGGGAGTACTGGGGCAACCTCCTACTAACCACTAAGCACACCCTACGCTCCTGGGACTGGGCTCTGAAACAAAAGGGAATCCCGAGGGGCCTTAGTCCCCTCTCCCCAATCTTCCTCAATCCAAACTTCTCGCCTGGGATGTATCCACGCAACCTTCGGAACTGGATAGATGGCGGCCTCGAAACCCTGGAGCATCTATATGAGGGGAACACTCTGCGCACCTTTGAACAATGCAAGGCCGAGTTCCGGCTCCATGAGACGGACAGGTCTCCTACTGCCAGCTCCGCCATTGGTGCTCACATCCCCAGACCCGCCAGGCTGCCACGCGCACGCTCTCCGCCCTGGAACTGACGCTAAAGGATCTTCCCGCCCGAGGTAGGATCTCCTCCCTCTACAGACGCTTCCTGGTGGACTTATTGGTCTCTAGAACACGAGGCATGGCCCAATGGGAGGCCGACCTGGGCCACCTAATTGACGACCAGACCTGGGTGGACATCTGGACGCGCACCCACTCTTCATCGACTTGCATCACCAATAAATAGTGTGCATATAAGGTTATGTTGCGCTGGTACTTCGACCCCCTCAGATTACACCAAATGAACCCACGAGTGAGCGCTGCGTGCTGGAGGGGTTGCTTGCAGCCAGGCTCTTTCTTTCACATGTGGTGGTCGTGCCCAAAGATCCGACAATTCTGGGAGCGGTGCTTGGCGATGGTTGAGCAAATTACCGGGCAAACACTCCCCCTGGAGCCCGAAACGGTTCTCTTGGGGGTCCCAACCCCTGGGTCCTACCCTCGCTCAGGGAACAGAGTGAAACTAATAACACAATGCCTCCTGGCAGGAAAAACGGTCCTGGCCCGCTTCTGGAAGTCCCTGGACGGCCCGTGCATAGCCCACTGGTGGGGCAAGCTATGGGACATCCTGATAGCGGAAAAAGTGACCGCGGCAAGGTCCGGGGTTCTCCACCGCTTTCGGAATGTTTGGGCCCCGGTGTTGGACTATGATCAACGCTTCCCCGCTTTGACATTCAAACCACTTAACGCACGATGGGCCCTGAAGGATGGAGAGCCCATCTGAGCTGCAGGGGCCCCGGCGGTTCCCAGGGAATGCGGGAGCTGGAAGAGGACTCCTGGAGGCTGAGGGGGGGAGAAGGGGGTGGGGGGGTCTTAAAAGTGCATCACCACTGGTGTGTCTGTTAAGCAATGCTATTGATGTCTTGTCCTGCCTTGGTTTAAAATAAACACAGTTAAAAAAAAAAAAAACAATGGTATTTAGGGAAAATAGGGAAAAGACCAAGAGATTGAATTTAGGTCAGACTGGCTAGCCGACAGAACAACTAAAATCCTATGACTAATTGAGGTTAAGAATGAGCAATTGTGGGAGCAATTGTGGGAGCCAGAAAGCAGTGGTCATGTTGACCAGATAGTGCTATTGCAGGGTTCAAAAGGAAAAATGGAGGTGATGCAGCAAGGATATCAACTGAAGCTTATAGGCTACAAGCAAGGCAGGCTACCTTATACAGGTCAGAATTGTGGGGAAGTGCGAATTCCAATATTTTATTACCAATAGCTTTGCAAATGGAATTAGGATTGCAAGATATTAAATATTTTGTAAAACTGAACCTGCTCCTTTACCGGGTAAGACTCTAGACCTCGCCATCATTAGCAGTGCATAGGGAGACACTGACCGACCTTATATTGCAGGAAGGTTGATGTAATATAACGTAAACAAGCCAATATGTTTACAATGGACTTTTATTGAGTCATTTGTAGAGCAGAAACCAGAGACCCCCAACACATCCAGGGCCAGGGCTCAACTGGCAAAACGTAGGCATAAACAATAACACCAACACTCCACAACAGAATCATCTTTGTTGCAGACTTATTCTAGAATGAGCCTGCCTCTCTCACTCAATAGTCAAATGTCCTATGGAGCTCATTACAAAACGTATCATTTATACAACACACCCCCCTCCCTTATATAAAAAAAACATATTTTATTTATAACATCCACAAAAGCAATATCAGCATAGAAAGCCATAAATGTGAAACATGTTTTCACCCAAACATCATATACACTTATCTCTTTATCTTGGCAACTCTAGACATGTTCCAGATTTGACCACTTTCTAGCCCCACAGCATTTCTTAAGACTCGCACTACTCTAACAGGATCAGAGTAGAGAGATCCTCCTTTCTTTGAGACAACCGCTCTTCTGATCCGGACCCAATCTCCAACTTCACCCACAGTTCTTTTTTTTCGGGCACTTATCATTAATTTTCTTCACCCATTTTTCCTTGCGAGCATCCACCCTTCTTCTCACATCATCCACATCCGTCTCTCTTGCTCTGCCCAACCAGGGTGGCGATACCAAAGTGTTAGCTCTTCGTCCTCTCATAAGTACAAATGGACTCACTGCCGTCTCAGGACCCGGAGCCATCCGCAATGCAAACAATCTTTCTCTCACAGCCACTCTCTTATGAAAGCCACAAACATTCGCTCCTCTTATGGCTTCCATAATACACCGATTGACCCTTTCAACCATACCATTACCTTGGGGGTAATACAATGGGGTTCTTTTATGCCCAATCCCACACTTATCAAGATATTCTTTGAACAACTTCCCTGTAAATTGCAGGCCATTATCTGTAAGTATACTCTTGGGAAATCCCTCCCTCTCGAACACACTTTCAAGAAATTCTATGATATTCTTACACATCACTTCCCTCATAATCTTGAATTCAGTCCATCTCGAGAAAGAGTCAACCAGAACCAGGATAAACTTTCCCCGACCCACCCCCATGTCCACTGGACCCAAAACATCCATAGCCAAGTCTTGCCATTCTCCTTCAGGAGCACTAACTTTTTCCATCGGTTGGGACACCGCCAATAGATTCTTTCCCGATTTGACACAATCCACACATGCACCAACCACTCTCTCAATTTCACGATCAATTCCTGGCCACCAGTAATCTGCCTTTATAACTTCCTTGGTCTTATACATACCAATATGTCCTTGATGTGCTGATTTAATCAACCTTCCCCTCAGACAGCCTGGAACAACCAATTTGTCCCACCTATATAACAAACCCTCCTTATAAGACAATTCATTCCTCACTTCCCACAGCGACCTTTTCTCTACAGACAATAGTCTCTTCTCTGGCCATCCCTCTGTTACAAAATGTACAATACGTTTCCACATCTCATCTGATTCAAGCACATGGGTCCATTCTCTCTTTTGTATAATGCCTTCCACGGTGGCAAATACCATATCATTCTCTCCACATGCTCTGTTACTTCCCTCGCTTTCATACTCTTCCATTCTTACTCTGGAGGCATGATCGGCTTGCACATTCTCTTTACCAGCAACAACTTCTATATTGAATTTGTGACATTGCAATCTTGTCACCCAACATACAACCCTTCTTGAAACTTTGTCGAGTACTTTACTCTCAAATATAGATTTGAGAGGCTTACGATCAGTCCTTAACGTAAACTCCTGACCCCACACAAAGTTCTTTAGTTTCTCCACACCCCAATGACATGCCAACGCTTCTTTTCCAAATACAGAATAATTAACTTCTGCACCTTCCAACATGCGTGACACATGCATCACAACAACCTCTGTGCCATCAACTTCAGGTTGTAACATTACCACACCTATGCCTGTATCACTGGCATCAACAGAAAGAATAGTTTTCTTCCTCGTGTCAAACATGGCTAACGGTTTTGCCATATCAATCTTGCTTTTGATATCTTCAAACTCTTTTGCACATTCCTTATTCCAAACAAAATCAACACCCTTTCTCAACAATGCCCTTAAACCAGTAACACAATCAGCATAGTTTTCAACAAACCGGTGATAGAATTCAATTGTACCCAGAAATGACCTTAACTCAGCTTTATTCTTTGGTGGCTGAGTTTGCATTATAGAATTAACCAAATCCCTTTTTGGTCTAAGTCCTTGCACTGAAATTTCATGCCCTAAATATTCGACAACTTTAGTCATAAAAACACACTTTTCTCCCCGCAATGTTATGCCTCTTGCCTCGAAAATTTCCCAAACTACATCTAGCCTTTTTCTCAGTTCATTCTCGTCCTCACCACATATCAGGACATCATCTTGAAAACACCATACTCCACTGACATCCCGTAATAACTTGTCCATAACCTTCTGAAAAACAGAGGATGCAGATATCAAACCAAAAGGCATGCGCCGAAATTGGTATATACCCTCATAAGTAATAAAAGCAGTTAGTTTGCAAGACTCAACATCCAAACTGATCTGGTGGTACGCACTCGCCATATCTAGTTTTGCAAAAACGTTGGCATTTCCAATCCTACTTAACAATTCCCCCATGTTGGGTCGTGGGTGGCGATCAGCCACAACACATCTATTGAGCTCCCTTAAATCTATACACACGCTCAAATCTCCACTGGCTTTCTTCACCACCACCACGGGGGAAATCCATTCTACTGCTTTTGCAGGTTCAATGATACCTTCTCTTTCCAGCTTCAAATGTTCCTCCCGTACAGCCTTACGCATTGATAACGGCAATGGTCTAAGTTTAGCCACAACTGGTTTACTTCCCTCTTTCACCACAATCTTGTGCACCATCCCTTTGATACACCCTACATTTTTGTTAAAAACTTCTGGATATTTTCCCAACATCTCATGGCCTCAAGAGGTATTTCCGATTAACCCTGGCATATTGGCCACATTGAGTACTTGTTCTTCACTATTGGGATCCAACTTAATACATAATCCCCTCTGCTCTCTCCATCCGAGTAAGGTTTCCCCTTTTTTAGTAACATATATTTTTCGTGTGTCACTCTAACTTTAAATTTGAATTCAGCATTACAACATCCCAAAATTTCTATTTTGTCTCCATTGTAACCACCTGGGATCTTATCAGACGGGAACAGATGCTTCATGGAACCTCCTATCACATTTTCAAATACTACTTTAGACATCAATGTGATTTTAGAACAAGAGTCAGCTAACATCCTCACTAGATGTCCATTCACCTCTATCCAAGCAGCAGGGTGCTCACATTCGTCCGGTTCTGCACACTTTACCATATGTACCGTGACGATTTCATTGTCTGACACATCACCGTCCTCAGACGACACACCATCATATTCCTCAATCAACAATGTACCTTTTCCACTACCTATGCGATAGTTTTTACAAGAATTCTGAAAATGATCCCATTTCTTACAAATACCACAATTTACACGTCTTCCAGGACATATGGGGGAAGTAGACAAGTGGTTTGCACTACCGCATCTAAAACACAATCTATCTTCCCTTTTCACATTAGTCTGCATGGCATCCTTCTGAACACGTCTATTTCCTTGTTCACTACCTCCACCTTTGCTCTGATTATTCACATATCTTTTACTGGGCCTAAACTTTTGTTTTTTCCTTTCTTTTGGAATGGTCCCTTTCTTGTCGCCCACCTTCAAAACCTCAGAGCTTTGAGATGGTGTATTCTCCTTCACAGATAATTTGGCAACACACTGTAAGGAATGCTCAATTCTTTTCGCAATACTTATAACCTCCTCTAAGTTTGGATCATCCTTCAGCCAGATTTCTTCACAAATTTTATAATTCGAGCAGTGAAGCATAAATTGATCTCTTATATGTTCATCTAATCCACCTCCAAATTTACAATTTAAAGATAAGTGTCTTACCGCTGTAATGTAATCTTCAACAGACTCTCCCTCATGTTGACACCTCATACCAAAGTTGTACCGTTCCAACACAGTACTTGTCTTAAATTTTAAATGTTTGTCTAGTTTTGCTAATGCATCATCAAAATCGTTAGGACACCCATCGCCATCCAGTGCAGGAATATCTGGGAGGGTATCATATATTCTCTGACCCTCATAGCCAAGAAAATGCATCAGAATTGCTACTTTACGTTCAACTGACATGCCATTTCCACAAGTAGCTTTGACGTAATGCAAAAATTCCTTTTTCCAGGGTGCCCACTTGATCCTGGGCGGGCCTGGGACAGGCATAAATACTTGTGGACCCGGAACTCCAGAAAGCGCCATGACAATAACTTCGCACTGATGCACAACAACAGTGCACAACAGAAAGTCTCAAATATTTTCTCTGCTGGTCACCTTTACCAAAGTTGTCTGCTTATTTTTCAGTTAAAGCTGTAATACACAAACCTTTCAATGCTTTTACAGTTGATGACAATCACCACAGATCACATCATAATATAGGTTCAGCGCTTTTAAGCATTTTACAACTACTTACAAGTAAAACACTCTCTCAGGGAAAGGCACACTACCAAACAACGTGTCACCATAATACTGTATCCCCAACTGTAACGTGACTGAATATACTGTTTTGGGGAACTCGACAGCTGTGTAAGTCTGCCCAGTTGATGTCCTCGTCCCCCGCCTTCCCGTTAGGGCCCTGGGCGGGTATATCGCTCACCTGGATCACACCAGTCAATGTCCGTGTTGAAATACGCTCGCTCCCACGGCAGCCCTTTGAAATCGGGTGACCTGCCTCACGCAAAACAATTGCGTGCCTGTGCCCGTATCTCCCCTGCAGGAGTTCCTGGTTGCGCGACGTTAGCCTGACGGCGCCTACGTGACTTACACACGTGAGGGCTGCGGGGCGGGGCCTGGGACGCCGCGTCTAACTAGCATGAAAACAAAATCGCGCAAAGTCCTGGTCTTCGGGTAGACACGAGTGCTCCGATGGTGCAGAACCAATACTCACAAAACAGTGAGCGCTGGCGGACACCCGCTTGACCAGCAACAACCTCCCTGGATACTCGAAGTTGGTGCCACAACTCCCAAAAGTGATCCGATCCACACTGTTATGATGTGGACTTCGCTTGTCTCCTTCGTTCCGTCGTCGCAAATAGAAGCCACCCTCTTCCACATCTGCCGCCGTTGGGGGTCTCAGCAAAAGTGACGTTTCCTGGAAATTATGCTGCTCTTCATAGGGATTCGCCCCATCCCATCCTCGTCGCCAATGTAATATAACGTAAACAAGCCAATATGTTTACAATGGACTTTTATTGAGTCATTTGTAGAGCAGAAACCAGAGACCCCCAACACATCCAGGGCCAGGGCTCAACTGGAAAAACCTAGGCATAAACAATAACACCAACACTCCACAACAGAATCATCTTTGTTGCAGGCTTATTCTAGAATGAGCCTGCCTCTCTCACTCAATAGTCAAATGTCCTATGGAGCTCATTACAAAACTTATCATTTATACAACAGTTGACAAACCGGGAAATGGTGCTACTATATAAGAGTAGCACTCTGACGTATTCGGTGTGAGGATCTCTGGCATAGAACTGAAACTATAGACAATACTCCCAAGAGTCTAGTGAAAAGAATTGTCAAGTTGGCTGAGGAAGAGAGAATAAGTGTAATGCTCTTGAACTCACAAGGTTTACATTTATATTGGAGTAGGAAACGTATCCATGCTGCTGAATGGTATTTAGATGTTTAAAGATAGAACTGTGCATGCACACTTTATATTAAATTTAGTGTGGGGTTTTACCCCTAGTAGAATGAAGGACTTAATGAGATCCTACTGTAACCAATAAGTGTAATTGCGATAATATAACAATTGAGAATTATGTACATTCCCTCTTAATCTGTGGGTCATTTTTAAACCTAAAAAAGCTCAAACCAATATTCCTGAAGTATGGAATTAGAAACAGCAGGGAGGCTCCATTATGCTGTTACAGAACAGACAAAGAGTTTATAGTGTTTTCAGTGGCCAAATATCGCTTTAGATCCTGGCTAATGAGGCAGAGAGCACTGACCTCGGCCACATGAAGCCGTGGTTGGCATAGGAGAAGAAAGTCTGTTTATGATAATGATGTGTTATTTATATAGCGCCTTAATCCAAATTGCTTTACTGAGCACATATTTACATACAATATCACCCAACCGAAATTGGTACTCTTTTATCGACCTCGGAAGGATGAAAGGCTGAGTTGGCCTTGCCGGGATTCGAACCTGCAGATTACGCTCAGATCGCAGCAGCGAGCGCTCAAGCCACTGAGCCAGAAAACATTAGTGTCCTTTCTCTGACCCTTTTTCTCCTACTTCCCCCTTTGCTTCCACACACTCCTCACCTGAGATGCTTGAGTCGAAGGCTTCGGTGGACAGGTTTCGCCTGGCGAGGTAGTCTTTCTCCTTTTTTGGTGGTAATTGCCTGTCACAGAGGGAAGCCACAGTGAACGCTGATGGAACAGCACGCCTGTGGCTCCCTCCCCGGGAGCAAGCCGATACACAAAGGAAAAAGCCAAGCGGCAGAAAAAACACTTGTCAGGTGCCAAACTGCACTCTGTCCGACTCCAAGTAGGAACTTCCGAAGTGATGAAGCAGGAAGAGTTGTAGACACAAAACGGCAGGGGTCCGTAGCAAACGTGAAGCCGGAAGCGTAACTGTATCCAATGCAGCCCGGCAGAACACAGGAAGTAGGGGACTCAAGTGAGAGAAGAGAAAGCTGAATAATAGAAAGTAGACTGGAATCCAAATTGGAGAGGAACCCAGGCAAAACGGAGAAGAAAGAGCAAAGGTACCGGGTCTCAAAGGAGAGAGACGCGGGGAGAAGGAACCGCAATAAAACCAGTAAGAGGCAAAGTACCAAAGAGAAGGAAAACTTTGTACAGAGGACGAAGTTTATAGCATTACAAAAGCACTGACGATCCAGACGGAGTGTCAGCAGCAAGCGTAAACCCGGAAACTGGGAAAACTATCCAGAGGGGTTGCAACGGAGCGTCCACCGGAAGGAGGAGGAATAAATACTCCTGTCAGGCTCTGCGCTGAGGGAACTGGGATGGCTGCTAGAGCTGTAAAAATAGAGAAAGGACTACCAGTCTCTAAACCCATACTGCCAGCGATACCGCGGAAGTATCTGCCAGTCACAACGTGTAAGCGGTGGAATCTGGATATTAACCTTGGGGCATGTATCTGTGAAGCGTGTTCCCACGAGTCCTCCGACTCGGGGTAACCCTTCTAAGACAGTAAGTATTCTAAACGACCTCTATAATACCTAGAGTCCAGTATGGAAGACACCTCATATTCATCCTTGTTCTTCTCAGGTAAGAAAACCTGACGAGGAACCATTCTGCTGTGTGGGTCAAGTATGAAGGGTTTGAGAAGGGAAGAATGAAATACTGGATGAATGCCACTGAGGGTAGAAGGAAGCTGAAGCCTGTAAGTGACAGGATTGACTCTAGAGAGGACAGGGAAAGGACCCAAGAAACGAGGAGATAGTTTAGAAGTATGTGTTCATTTGGGTACGTATCTGGTGGACAACCACACCTTGTCGCCTGCCTCCAACTTTTGGCATTCTTTGCGATGCTTGTCAGCCTGCTTCTTATTGTGTCTTCTACTGTCTTCTAGGCTTCGTAAAGCGGCGGTCTGAGCTGCTGCAATATTCTGTAGAACTTCTTCTGCAGCCGGGGAATTAGTGAGGCTTGGAACATTGAGCAGAAATGCTTTGGGGTGGACTCCGTAAGTGCAGTAGAAAGGGGAGAGACCGATGGCAGAATGCTTGGTGTTGTTGTATGTGAACTCTGCTGTGGGAAGCAGAGAAACCCAATTGTCCTGGTGTTGATTGATGTAACATCTCGGGTACTGTTCCAAAGTGGCATTGAGACGTTCGGTCTGACCGTTGGTTTGAGGATGAAATCCCGAGGAAAGCGCTCTTTCAATGCCTAGTCTGACACAAAGAGCCTTCCAAAACTTTGGGATGTACTGACTCCCTCGATCAGAAATAATCTTGTCCGGGATGCCATGTAATTTGAAGATGTCTCTGGCAAAAACCTCAGCCATTCTCGCTGCGCTGGGAAGACCCGGAAGGGGAGAGAAAAGTGCCATTTTTGAAAACGTGACCATTATACATGTAGATGATTCAGACAGAGGCAGATCCACTATGAAGTCCGTGGAAATAAGTCCCCATGGTCGAGTGGGTAGTTCCGCTTCTGTAAGTAATCCAAGAGGTTTGCCTGTAGGGTATTTGGCTTTGGCTCAGGTGGGACATGCTCGTACGTAATCCATTGTGTCTCTTCTCAGATTAGGCCAAAGGAATACTCTTGATATCAGCTCCATGGTACCTTCCAAGCCAGTTCAATATCTTCTGGCGTAACGGACCGGATGGAATGTATAGATGCTTCTTGTAAAATACCCAGCCATCTTTCTCCTGGTAATGGGAATTAGGATGAAGTGGTAATTGGGCATACTCCAGTCCGACCGCAGTTTTCACTTCTTGAAGGAAAGAGCTTACCAGAACCAGGATTTGGTTCCTCCGAAACAGTGGTTCCGAGTGATCTGAATACTTCTCCTTACTCATATCCTTGCGGGACAGGGCGTCGGCCAAGCGATTCAAAGTTCCGGGAATGTAGGTGATGTGGAAATCGTATTGAGAAAACAGATAGGCCTACCGGGCCTGTCGTGAATTTGAACACTCCCATGTCTTGCAGTACCCTCAGATTCTTGTGATCTGTCCGAATGGTAAACCGATGTCGTACCCCCATAAGCAGATGCCGCCACTCTTCACACGCTAACTTCATTGCCAATAGTTCTTTTTCAAGAACTGAGTAGTTTAGTTTGCTGGGAGAGAGGGTTTTAGACAGATAAGCCACAGGATGTTCCACTTCGATAACTGACTGTAACAAAACTGCTCCAATGGCTATGGCAAAGGCGTCTGTCTCCAAGATGAAGGGTAATGTCTGGTCCGGATGCCATAGTACAGGGGCAGAGCAGAAGAGTCCTTTGAGAAGGGAAAAACTACGTTCAGCTTCAGTTGACCAGTGAAAAGGGAGAGCATCCTTTTTGAGTAGACGGGTAATGGGATACACCACTTCAGAGAAGTCTGGTATGAATCGTCTGTAGAAATTGGATAAACCAAGGAACCTTTGTACTTCTCGAACTGAAGTAGGGGAAGGCCCGTCAAGAATAGCTTGAACCTTGTTGCGATCCATGGCAATACCCTCCGCAGATAAGATGTACCCTAGATATGGTACCGAAGGAACTGCAAAAATGCACTTCTCGGCCTTGACCAAAAGTTGGTTCCTTTGAAGACGATCCAAAACCTGAGTGACATGAGGAATATGTTCTTCCATTTTGGAGGAAAAAATGAGAATGTCATCCAGATGGATAATTACAGAAATGGTGAGCATGTTGGAAAACATGCGGTCCATAAACCGTTGAAATACAGCGGGAGCGTTCACCAGGACAAATGGCATTACCCGGTATTCGTATAATCTGAATGGAGTGAGAAAGGCGGTCTTCCACTCATCGCCTTTGGCTACACGGAGCAGATGATATGCATTCCTTAAATCGAGTTTCGTGGACACCTTAGCCCCCCTGGACTGCTTCAATGATGAGAGGCATCGGATAGCGATCCCGGATGGTGACCTTGTTTAGACCCATGTAATCTATACAGGGTCTAAGCTCATCAGTACCTCTCTTCTTAATGAAGAACAAAGAAGCCCCAGCGGGGGATTTTGAGGGCTGAATGAGGCCATTCTTCAAGTTGGTATCCAGATAACATCTTAGTACCTGTTTCTCTGGCAGTGTGAGGGAGAACATTCTTCCAAATGGTACTAAAGCGTTAGTCTCTATGTCAATGGTGCAGTCCTCTGGTCGGTGTGGGGGTAATCTGGCTTGATGATTCTCTTGAAACACTTCTTCAAAAGGTTAGCAGAATCGGGGTAGCGCATGCACTCCAAGATGGGTATCCGGAATGATTGTTACAGACTGTAAATCACACCAATCTTTTAAGGGAAGGCAATTGGTAGTACAGTAGGTCGAAGAAAAGCTCAACTGGTTATTCGTCCAATCAATACGAGGATTGTGTCTTCGGAGCCAAGGAATTCCCAGAATTATGGGGAAATGGGCTGCTCGTATGATGTCGAACTTCAGCATCTCAGTGTGATGGTTGATAGTCAAGAACAGATCCTCCGTGGAATGAGTGATTAGACCGGAGGACAAAGGGGATCCATCTACACCTTCGACCTGTTGGCCTTCTTGACGGGCGATACTGCGTAGGCCTACTTTATCAGCCCACAAGGTATCAACGAAGTTGCCTGCAGCTCCGCAGTCCAACAGGGCTAAAGACTCGACTTGCTTACCCTCCACTTTGAGAGCCACGGACAGAACCATGAGTCTCGAATCTTCCTGAGAATCTGGAGCTGACACTGAGAGAGAAACATAGGGACGAGAAATGGAACTTGATGACCCTCGGATGCCTGTCCCTACTGGCGCCGAGGGTAGTCGTTTCCTGATTTCCTGTTGGGTACCTCCATGCAGTCTTAAGAGATGCTGATCCGAACCACAGTAAGCACATAGTCCTTTTTCTCTCTGTCTTCGTCTTTCCGCTGCTGATAGGGGTGTCCTAGTAGCTCCAATTTGCATAGGTTTGTCTGAAGACTTAAGAGAGAGAGAAAGGGAAGGATGCGAAAGAGGGTCCACCAAAGATCCTGAAGCGTGTTGCTTGCGACGTTCAGATCTTCTTTCCTGAAGTCTAAACTCTATGTGGAGAGCGGCTGCAAGTAGATCAGAAAAAGTTGGTGAACGTGGAGATCTGGCTAGTTCGTCTTTAATCTCCTCCCTTAAGCCCCTCCAAAAGATGGCGTACTGGGTAGGTTCCGGCCAACCTGCCCCAGCCGCCAAGGTCTTGAAGGAAGAAATGTAGAATAGGACGTCCAAAGAACCTTGTCTTACGTCCAACAGTTCCTCACAAGCGGTAAAAGACAACTCGGGTCTTTCGAAGGTCTGTTTAAGCAGGTTCTGGAATCCCGTAAAGTCATGCAATATAGCATTTGCACTGGTTACCAAAGGAGTTGCCCACGCCAACGCATTCCCAGTCATATTTGAGATTAGGAATCCAACCTTGGCCTGATCGGTAGCGAAAGTGCAGGGTCTAAACATGAAATAGAGGGTACAAGTCTCCAGGAACTCTCTTACCCTTTTGGGAGAACCATCAAACATTCCAGAGGAGAGGGGCATAGGAGGTAATTCCACAGTAGGATGTTCTCTAGCCATCCATTTGTTTGAGAAGAGCGTTCTCTGTCTTCACTCCCTGTAGCTCTACAGACATAGCCTGGAAAGCCTTCCAAAGCTCTTGAACTTGATCCTCCGCCGACATCTTGTTATGTTTTGGCGTTGCAATCTGTCCTTTCTCTGACCCTTTTTCTCCCACTTCCCCCTTTGCTTCCACACTCTCCTCGCCTGAGCTGCTTGAGTCGAAGGCTTTGGTGGACAGGTTTCGCCTGGCGAGGTAGTCTTTCTCTTTTTTCGGTGGTAATTGCCTGTCACGAAGGGAAGCCACAGTGAACGCTGATGGAACAGCACGCCTGTGACTCCCTCCCCGGGAGCAAGCCGATACACAAGGGAAAAAGTCAGGCGCCGAACTGCACTCTGTCCGACTCCAAGTAGGAATTTCCGAAGTGATCAAGCAGGAAGAGGTGTAAACACAAAAAGGCAGGGGTCCGTAGCAAAGGTGAAGCCAGAAGGCGTAACTGTATCCAATGCAACCCGGCAGAACACAGGAAGTAGGGGACTCAAGTGAGAGAAGAGAAAGCTGAATAATAGAAAGTAGACTGGAATCCAGATTGGAGAGGAACCCAGGCAAAACGGAGAGGAAAGAGCAGAAAGAGCAAAGGTACCGGGTCTCAAAGGAGAAAGACACGGGGAGAAGGAACCGGAATAAAACCGGTAAGAGGCAAAGTACCAAAGAGAAGGAAAACTTCGTACAGAGGACGAAGTTTACAGCAGTACAAAAGCACTGACGATCCAGACGGAGTGTCAGCAGCAAGCGTAAACCCGGAAACTGGGAAAACTATCCAGAGGGGTTGCAACGCAGCGCCCACCGGAAGGAGGAGGAATAAATACTTCCGGCAGGCTCTGCGCTGAGGGAACTGGGACAGCTGCTAGAGCCGTAAAAATAGAGAAAGGACTACCAGTCTCTAAACCCATACTGCCAGCGATACCGCGGAAGTATCCGCCAGTCCCGACGGCGGCGGATGACAATTAGGCTAATGCTTAGGCAAATATCTAAGCTTATTGGAAACTCATTTTGCGAAAGTCATGGTTGAAGTTCTGGTTTTAGAAAGGAGATGCCATAATTGATATAATGTGTTCTATGCTTGTTATAATTTGTATTATTGTAGGGTAGGCAGATTTTCTTTAGTTACCTGTGGCCAAGTACTTGAGGCATTCCCTATTAGTTTTGAAAAGACTAGGGAAATGCTTTTGTATTTCATTAGTAATTTTAATATTGTTTGAGGGAGACGTTAAATAATGTGTCTCTTCCTTTAATTCTATCTATTGAATGTGTGTATTTATTAATTAATACGTCTGTTTGAATGCATACATCCTAATAATGTATTTTTGACTTGACTGACTTTCCTCTCTACAGCTCTCTAAATTGTTTTTTCATTTGTTGAAATCTGTGATGCTTGTCATACTACTAGCAGGAGAGGAAGCATATTTTGTGTTAATTGCCCGAACAATGGTAACCTTTCCATGCCCTCTTTTTTTCTTGCATTTAGCGGAATATAGCATTCCTCTACAACAAACTTTGCTAAAGTAATTGTGGTCTAGGCCAAGCTCTCATTGATGTAACAGCTGTGGTATGTTTGAGATGCCAGACAAACGCATGCAATTATATGTGCTACAATTTGACCAGCTCTATGTTACGTGCCTTACTTACGCTTGAATTTGCAATATAAGATCCCTTTAGACTTCATCTAACAGACTTAGGATAACTTCTTCATGGCACAGAGAACGTCCCATAAATTAAAACTATTACTCCAAAAGACTTCCTTACAAAATTAACGGCAATGGCCATGACTATGAATTTTCGCATCTTTGAAACAGAATAAAAGGCATAAGTGTGGTGGCTCCTTTCGCTCAGACTATCGCCATCCACGTGGATAAATATAAAGGACCATTTTTAACATCAGGTCCATTCCAACATAACATTAAACTTTGGAAAAGATTCATTAATGTTTTTATGATCGAGGCAGTATTATTAATTGAGCGACTGCAGTTTAAAATGTGCTCTAATTCCTACACTGCATACATGCAATTAACTATATGTTATGATAGCAAAGGGATACAGTTTGTGGATTTATACATCCGGAATTCTAGTCAGATTAAGTAATGTACTGAAACCAATGACACGAACGCTTGATTGCATTGAGATAGATGTAATCCCTTGACCTTAAAAAGTCTATTATCATATGGACAATTCTTAAGACATAAAAAGAATTATACGATTAGCTCTTGATGTCGCACATGAGACCAAGCATTTACAGAATTAGCTTATTGATGGAAGATAGAATTTAACATTAACGTTTTTCCCAAAAAGAGGTGGAGCAATGGATTGCCTACCATATGTTAATATTTTTCTTTGTCTTTGGCCTAAAACTTTTATTCTTTGAACGTCATGTTTTTTAAATATTGGAAGAGAAATGCTAGGGATACGAATAGATTGAATGATGTCACTGCAAATACCTTTACTCTTTGACTTGGGTACTTCAAAGCTTCAAGCTGGGTTCCTTGTTGCTTTTCTGAAGTTGAGACGCATTGTTTCACTGACGAGTTTGCATCAAATCAGCTTCAAGACTGGGCTCTCTGTGGATCAAGCCAGCAACAGTTTGGGTAAATCATGTCGAGACAATGCATCCGCTGGCCCGATTCTGCTCTTGGGATGTGGCAAGTCGGGTCCTTCCACATCTGCAAGCCGGCAGTAGAGTCGCAATGGCAGTGTCCTCCGTGGGTCGAGTTGGCATTGAGACAGTTGTAAGTGGTTTGAAGCTTTTAGACTGCTAAAATCAGTAACGCAGGTCCTGCAGTGGCTCGAAGTGAATAAAGCCAGCTCAAACAGGTCCCAAGGCAGCAAGTGGGATACTGAGATGCTTCATCTAGGATCTCGAGGGACAAGGTAAATCCTTCGTTCTGCACTTCCACTGCAGGAAGATAGTCTGCCACCTACATGCAGTCATTCTACTCCAGTCAGCAGGAAGCTGAATGGCCTTCGTCCACAGCAATGTCACCCCAAATGTGCCCCTAAGGTCGGTATGGAGAAGGGCTTTTCTCTTTTTTGAAAACCTCTGTATTCCTTTCCATGGCAAATGCCTTTGGAATAGACCATATCCCCAACAGTATTTCTGACACATCTTTCTTGTCTTGAAGTTAAATGTTGAATCGTGTAAGGGGGAGGGTTTTCTACCCTTATTTAGGCAAAATGCTACACAGGATAAGTAAAATGCTAGCCTGTTGTTAAGAGTCCCATGATAGCTTCGGTAAAGTGTCCTTTGCTTGCTGTTGTCATACCCAGAGTTCCTTGTCTGCATGAAATGGAGAGGATGCAAGATGTTTTGGAATCCTGAGCTATAATTTATACTAGCAAAAAGTACCTGTACTTCTCACGGGTTCTGTAGACCGACATGCTAGCACTCATCAATTGTTGAAAATCAATGATCCTGTTGGTTGCTGTTATGAGTCGCTTATCGCTTGTTGTGCTTTGCACTATGAAGTAAACTGCACTAGAAATGGGCACGTGTGGCTGACTGACATAACCCAGAGCAGACGTGTAGGGGAGGCGAGAGTTGGCATGCTGCAGTATACTGGGACCTCCTGTGTGCTCTCCCCACCTATTATCTCGCCTGTCACGGTGCAGTTTGTTACAGTGCAGATATCTTGGAAACTATGCATCCTAGAGCCTTGAAACGTGGCGTTTGAGTCTTCGAGTTTTGTTCCTTGAGCCAAGATGCTTAAAATTACCTTTCCCCGGTCCTTCTTAGACTACATTGATGTTTCGATGATTTCAGGCAACCGTCTCATGTGTGCACTGGACACTGTTGCCTGAATATGTGCATTTCTAGTACAAATAGTGCATAGTTAACTGAATGGAACACATTGTAGTGTGTTATTAGCCACACTATAGTGTACTAGTAAATTACATTTTGATGGCAAAACTTCAAAGCAGTGCATACCTCATTAGAATCTCACTCTTATGTGAGACGGGGAATGGAGTAAAATTCAAATGCCGATACATAGATTTTGTGACACTTAATGTGGTTCTTCTTCCATCTCAAGCAAGTATGTGTAAGTTGTTGTTTTGAGCAGTATATCCTTGAATCATTTGTTTTTGTAGCCCGTTTGGAGGCTTCAAAACCATTTGATGGTTCATGACGACCTCCAGTGTTGCGAACACCATATGATGAAATCCTTGGCACCATGGCCATTTCTAGTGATGTCAACATGGGTTAAATGGAAGCCCTTAAACCTTAATGTGTGAATGTCTCACTTTTCAACACCTTTTCTGGTTGCTAAACTGAGTATTGAAAACCCTATGAAATCATACTGCCTTTCTAGACACCTGTTATAACTGTACATGCTGCTGCATATATATAAATATATTTCTGGAGCTTGTGGATATGCTTAGATCACATGCTCTGCATAGTCTAGTGGAAGTTGCAGAGTAATACAAGATTTGTTTTCGAAACTAGAAAACGGACATCGAAATGCTGTGTTTAGTAATACTATCCTTAGTGTGACGTATATTATACCCATGGTCCTTCACATGTCAAGGTCCCTCAGATTGTTTCTTCCACCATCGAAGTCAGTCACAAATGCAGAGTTCTCTTCCAGGCAGATGCCTTTTGATTAGCTCAAGTTGTACTTAGACTTTCTTTCCTTTGTTGTTCGACCTTGCCGCACAACCCCTTGACTGCTCAGCGGCTCCTGACAAACCCCCTCATCGTCGCTGACTGACTGATCAACGACCAGACGTGGCCATCACGGGTCTCTTCGTCCTTCGGCACATTACACTAGGGAGAGAGGCGGGAGGTTCTTCATACTGACCTCTTTAGACAATGCTTATTCCATCACCCCCTCTTATTTTCTTGACAATTTGCCCTTTTAAGATATAATGGACAAAACCCCATTTCAATTTTGCCCCTCCTGCCACCGAAAATTCCCATGGAAGGACGCACACCAAGTGTGCAATCACCGTCTTCCGAGGGATCACTCCGAAAAGGATTGTAAATCCTGTAAACCTTTTTAGCCTAAAACAATAAAGAATCAGCGGACCAAACATGGGGCCACTCATGCCATGCAGGCCGAGGCTTCCATGGACGTGAAGTAAGACTCCAGCAAGGGCAGTATCGGGGTCATGAGTGACGCCAAGGGCGAGCGTGGTCTGTCAGACCCCCAGGTGCAGACCGCCGAATCCAAGAAGCAGGCCGGCAGTTCTGTGATGTAGACACCCAGTGGCAAAGGCACACACAAGCACAAACACACTAAGGACATACCCCACGGCCAACTCTCGATGGTACTGTGCCCATGCAGTGTCCAGGGATCAAGCCTCAGGTTCTTCACTGTCCTCTAGGCCATCGCGCCTGCATTCGCCTCACGACAGTTCCCCAAAAGCGAAAGTCGGTTTGGACACCACACATAAAAAGGCCCTCCTTTCACGCGCCGAAAAACAAGCGGCGAAAAGGCGTTTCTGCATCCTCCAAGAAAATGCAGGAACTCGTTAAGAATCAGGGCAGTGCTTCTCTGCTCAAGGCGAGGTCGCCAAAAGTCCAATTCGTCGACACCCTTATCCCCAAAAGAGAGAGACAGGGATTTCCACCCCCTTAGATACTCTCTCAGGTGTTATGCTCCACAAGGATGCCCCCCCTCCACCAAGGGCACCCCTGTGGTCATGTCAGGAATCCCGCCCTCATGCGAATATACACCTTAACAATTCAATAAAATTATAATAAGGATGTTGTTAGATTCAGGGTCCGGCCATAAATGACTCTGACACTCCAGTGAACTGTTAACTTATTTACTTAAGTTCAGGTACATCAAATACAGTTATTAGAGTCAGGTAAGTAAAAGGGGACATAGGACACCCACCGCCATCCTCTCTCAGGGCTTACATCCTTGCAACTGAGAAACTTGGAACACACTCAGATCAACATTCTATGCCCTGCATTCCATCTCAAGATTCTAGTCACTTGCACCAGATGCATGCAAAGTAAATTACAACACATCTTCCCCCTATAGGGACAAAAACAACAGCAGTAAAATATGGGTGACAAGAGCAATATTTCATCCAAAAAATTAGTCCAGGAAAGTCCCACCTGAAAAACAAAAGATTAAAGAAAGCATTTCACAATAACCAAAAACCCCAAAATAACTCCAACAAGTTTAGACCTTATAACCACTTCAAAAATCTATTAACATTAATGTCCTTCTGTGGAATAAAATCAAAAGTCCACCTGTGGAGAGAACATATTAATCTACCTACATGGAACAGCTAATGATGAACACTGCCATCAACTTAATAACTCTAATGAAGAAATAATCAACACTCATAATACTAATATCTCATCTCACTCTCTTCACACATCATACACTTAGATCTAAAAATCCATGCACAGCACCACTCCCTACTCCTGCTGCATCACCAGTAAGTAGTTTACATTTTCATTGCCATATATATCACATTGGTCTAGCTGAATTTAAAACCACACTGTTCTTGCAAAAGCTAAACACTTTAATGTTGACATTGCACCTGAGTAATCAACCACCATTCCCCACACACATACCATATAGGCCAATTGAACATGGTAACCAAGTAAAAGAAACGCCCCATCAATGTCCAAAATTCAAGCCTACGGGGCCCATACTGATAATGTGCCTGTGGAAAAATGTAGGGTTAAAGATTCAGTTCCCAAAAACATGTGTTTTGACACTCGTCCAACATCACACGTGTGTCAAAGCAAAAACTTAATAGTGCACCAACTTTTAAGCTTTAAAGTCCACCTGTGCAGAGAACATATTAATCTACATGGAACAGCTAAACATTTTTATTTTTTTTAGCGTTAAACTCACAAGCATCCATTTCGCTAAATGCATCCCTGATAAAGTCCCCGACTTATAACTGTGGCCAGCTTGCACTCCATTCTCAAAACTTACTGCTACGGCCTCTTGCACTCCTGCTCAAATTTTCGTTACTATAGACCTCTCAAGACAGATAATTCCTATCTTAATCTAACATAACTAAAATGGCAATTTCATGCTGCCAGACATTTTATCTCCACGTGAAATTGGCACTTTTAAACTTTAAAGTCACCTGTGGAAGAAAACTTGTTAGACAAAACATTCCTACCAGCAATCATTGGCAATCATTGTACTGAATACACTGAACCCATCAACCTCCACGTGGCAGGCCAATACCACCAAACTTCAAAACAGGAAGCCAGCCCCCAACCAATGTCAACCGCAAATTAACCAACATCAAACCCACAACACTCCACCAGAAATCCACTTGCATGAACTTGCATAAAGATTATAGCACCTAGCCTAACGCACCCACTGAGAATAAATACCGTAAGTTCTAGTCACATTGGTGCCACTGATAACCCACCAAACTAGACACCATTACCTCACACAACTCTACCTCACTACATGAGAGAACAACAATTGTACGCTATCACGCACCCACTGAGATTAAGTCTCAGTCACGTTGGCACCACTGGTACCACATAACCTTGACACCAATTTATCAAACAACTTGATTTAAACCATGAAGAGAGCACATAAACTGCACCCTTCAGGCCAACACAATGCTATGCTATCCACCCAGACTTACACACTGAAGCCACACACAATTCTACTCCACAACACCTGGAACAACAAATTTAGTATAAACATGGTTAACAGTAAAACAAAAACGCCAGATAAGAGTCCATAGTTTAAACTTGCAGGGTTGATCTCGGAGTGTACCTGTAGACATAAATGTTACGTTAGGATACATAGTCATGCATATCTACTTTGTACGTTGGATCATGAACATCAAACAACAAACCAGCCAGACTCTCACAAATGTCCGCACACGTGTCTGACCACATATGCCGAATACAAAGGCACCACATAACCAGGAACTACCTAGTTCACCACAAGACTGTGTACTACCACAGCCAGCTACTCGGGGACCACGTCCCACCAAATTTGTGTCACAGCACAACTAAGAATCACCAGTCCCCAACCTTAGACAGTACATGTCAGCCTCTGCAAAACTCACAAGTATTAGTCCCGCACCATGCTCTACACCACACACATACCAAAATGACGAATTGAGCATTAAAATGGTTTAAAATAACAATAAACACCGCATCACGATACCATACTTTAAGCCTGCAGAGTCTTAATGGTAAGATCATGTGGAGAAATGCATGGTTAAGTTACTCAAACACATGTGGTGAACTTCTTTAGCGAATTTCAGCCATATGGCAATAGCATGACTCACCAAACCTGAAGTGTGTCCCAACCACAATGAACACTAGAACCTTCCACCAGATGGTGATAAACCATACATCACCCTCCTGGTCGGTTCCTTGAGGTTCCCAAAACAGACATCCAACCACCAATTAAGAAAACATTAATAGGCCTCATCACCACAGATATGCATTATTGGTGCGACAACATTTCCATCAAAATTAAATTGTGCACCCCCTTTCCATGAAACGTATTCCTTGGTATCTGCAGCAAAAATCTTCAGGAACGGAGATCACCGCCCCAACTGTCATTCTTGTGGAAACGCAGTACCAGTACGGAACACAAGTCACTGACTTAAACTTTCCCCAATGCCTTCGCTGGCTTCCTCCGCATTGCTAGCGACAACCGCTAGTGCTCAACGGTATTCCTCTCTTCCGGCTCCTTTTTGCCCCAACAAAACAGCATCATCTGGTCCAGCAAGGCGCTTCCCCTCGGCACGTATCATCAAAGAACAGAACCTAATCACATGCAGATGCCACGTCATGACGACTTGACACGTAACCTGGATTCCTTTTTCTTTTCCTTTACAGATCTTCACTTCAATGTTCCAAAGAAGCAAACGCTGATAGTAGTGATGCCTTCGCTCCGCTGTAGTCATCACCATCACCCCTGTATTCTGAATGACGACATCATTCAGGCTGAGAGCGGAGCTCCCAGCTCCAACAAACCTTTCTGGAACACGCCCAACTCATAGCCGCGGACTTCCGCCAGCCCCTTCTGTAATCCAGCCACATATCAAAGGTACTTCCATTGCACCTTTCTCCCATCAACCGCCGCAATGTTCATCTACGTGACTCCCTGACACAACATTTTCTCATTTAAACTTTAACCAAAGTCACTTCAAATTTTCAGCTCCTCACAGCGCCTGTAGCGCTACACTGAGCTCCAGTCCATGCAGCTCCTCACAGCTCCCTGTAGCGCTTCCTTGAGACTCCAGTCTCTGCCATTCCTTTTTTTTTTTTACTTTTGTTTTTGTTGACAGAGGCATATAGCAGACACAGACATCAGAACAATACAAAAGCAAATTTGATGCAAGTATAGACGAATACCAGGTCATATAATCAAGAGACAAACAGTAGTGACTTGGGTACAACATATCTCAAAGCACTAAGTTCTCAAACAGGTGACGGAGAAGGCTGGGGGGAATCGTCCGCCGAGGAAGTGTCATTTAAACTATTCAAGTAGCTATTGAAGGCGGGCCATATATTTTGGGGACGGGAACGGGCTGGGAGCGTGCACAAGAACTCTTCCTCGCAATTTCGGGACCACGTGAGTAAATTCAACCATTTCTGGAATGCAGGGGGGGTGGGGCTCTTCCAGCTCTGTAGCACACATTTCTTGGCAACCACACAGCTCACATTTAGGAACTTAATGTCCTTCGGCCCAGCAGGCCTCCACATCCCAAACAGAATCCCCATTGGGTCAGGTTCAACAACAGAGTCAGTAATTGTAGACGGTGTCTCTATGATCTTACTCCAGAAAGTGGCCAGTTCCGGGCAATTCCAAAACATGTGCAGTTGGTCAGCCCCCTCCGCGCCGCAGCGAGGACCGAGCCGAGGATTGGTGCGTGCAAACCTCGAGATTCTACCCGGAGTGTAATACAACCTGTTAAGCAATTTATATTGTATGGTAAGGTAGCGGAAATTTAGGGACACCCTATTAGTATGAGAACACATCCTTTCCCACTGTTGGTCGGTGATTTCCAGCTCCAGCTCGGAGGCCCAGTCGTCCCGGGCTCTGGATGGTCGGGGAGGTGCAGCGGTCAGTAGAAGTTTATATAGTGAAGACACCACCCCACGGGCGCCACCTGAGTTAGCAATGTAGGCAATCCCAGGGGAATCCTGGGGTTCATTGGGGAAGTCTGGCCATGCATTTCGAAAAGCAGCACAGAGTCTGTAGAACTGCAGTAGCTCCAGAACGGAGCCCGAATGTCCCGGCCTCCACTTCTGCGGTGTTATAAACTGCCCCTCTGGATAGAAGTCAGTCAGGGCGCGATATCCCATGGCCTCCCAGTGCCGCGCCAGGATGATGTCATGTGTGGGATCCAGCCCGGGAAAATTCCAGGCGGGGAGCCACTTATAGTACGGGTGTTGTTCATCGCAAGCCATGACCACCTGGCCCCAGGCCTGTGCCGTGGTCTGAACCGGGTCAATGGGCGAGTCCGGTTCATACTGCCGGTTTAGAATCAGGGACATTGCATTAGTGCCCGCTGCTTCCAGAGCCTCCAGTTTGACGTGGGGACGGGTAGAGGACGGGGTACCAGTAAGATGCGAACTGTGCCTGTGACGCAGTCCAATATAGCTGCAGATCTGGGGCTGTAAAGCCCCCTCTATCATAGGGTAGTGTCATGTCCGACCACTTTTTCCACACCACGCAAGAGTGCCATAAGAATTGAGCCAACAGCTTGTGCAAGTTCAGGAAGTATCCCCTACCCGGCCAGACGGGGACATTACCAAATATGTATAACATCTTGGGGAGCAAGATCATCTTTACCAGCGAGAGCCTTCCGGCCAATGATACAGGAAGGGCACGCCAACGCGCAATTTTAGCCTCGGCCTGATCAGCCACAGCCCGGTAATTATCCGCTAATAGCAAATCTTTGTTCCGGGACACCTGGACTCCCAAGTACCCGATCCCGTTTGGGGACCAACGGAGTGGGTACTCAGTGGTGGGTCGTGTCGTGGAGCTAGTAAGAGGGAAGATCTCGGATTTAGTATAGTTTATGGTGAATCCGGAGTATGTACCGATACGGGTGACATCGCGTAAAATGGGGTCTAGATGCACAGCTGGGTCTCTTATGAAGAGCAGTACATCATCTGCATATAGCGAGATGATCTCAGGGGAGTTTTCAACCGTATCCCTTTGCGCGCGTGCCGCTCCCTGATGTAATTGGCCATTGGATCTATCGCCAAGGCGAACAAGATCGGGGAAAACGGGCATCCCTGTTGGGTGCCTCTTAAGAAAGGGAACAGTCTGGATGTCAGGGAGTTAACTCGAACCCTGGCCACCGGGGAAGTGTACAGCAATTTAATATATGCTATCATGTTAGGCCCTATACCCATAATCTCCAATACCAACCAGATATATTTCCAACCAGATATATTTCCGAGGGCACTCGCACCCTGGTCAATGCGTGACATGACATTGAGCAGTCTTCTAATGTTGTGGGACGTCGATCGCCCAGGTACAAAGCCTGATTGATCGTCGTGTACCAAATATGACATGACCGGGAGGAAGCGGCTAGCAATCACTTTGGCAAAGATTTTGGTATCCAAATTCATTAACAAGAGGGGCCTATACGAGCCGCACTCATCAGCGGGTTTACCGGGCTGGGAGCAGGACCATGATAGCGGCCTCACGTAATGTTGGGGGGAGGCTGCCCATCCGGAGTGACTCGTTCCAAACCTCGAGCAGCCTGGGGGCCAGAATGGCCATGTGCTCCTGATGGAACTCCGCTGTCAGCCCATCCGGACCAGGTGCTTTTCCTTTGGGGAATTTGGATATAGCCTCCACTATTTCATCCAGCAGGATGGGAGAATCCAATTGATCTCTGGTTGCGGGGAACACTATAGTCATGGGGATCCGCTCAAGGAGGTCACGCATTTGGGACTCACTATGTTCGGGGGGTTGTGAGTAGAGCTCCGAGTAGAAGCCTGCGAAGACTTCCAAAATCTGTTGGTCAGACCACCGCACCGTCCCCATGCCGTCTTTGATGCTAGTGATCTGCGCTTGGCCCCACTCGCCCTTAGCCAATGCAGCCAGCATCCTGCCAGGCCTATTCCCCTCTCCATACCTACGAGCCGCCTGTGGACGACTGAAGTATTGAACCTCCCTGGTGGCCTGATCATTAAAGGCATGGTCTAGTAAAAAATGTTATTGTCCCTACGGGTCGGCCATGTTTTTTTAAGCCTAAGTGGCTCGATTTTAGAAAACTTTCCTATGGACCTTACCCGAGTTTTCGTCCATTAAACGCACGCGAAAACAAGCACCAGGTAGCCGCCATTTTCTGATAATCCTATCTTTTCCCCGATCGCCCTGGCTGACCTGCTTTTGCGGCACTAAATCAATTCCCCTGCCCCTGAGCCTGACATTATCAAAACATTCATATTCCCCGCCTCTCTCCGTGACGTTACTGTGCTGCGTAGGCAAACGCGCCCAGTCGTCTTCTACGCGACTCCACACAGAACCCGGAAACCAACACAGACCATCTCACAACACAGCGCGCCACAATTCGGAATATGAAACTTTACTTTAAAATCAAACAGCAACACGGTACATTTGGTAAAGTACATTTATTTTACATTAAATGTTTAGAGAATATTCAGCAATTGCCATATGAACTCCGAAAGCCATTTATTTTATTTTATCTGTATCCGCCATGGTACACAGGGTGTTGCTTTTCATTAAAAGAAGCACTTTGGAAGCACGGTGAACAGCAAGGCTGTTCCATCAACTAGGCACTAGTCCATCGTAAAGGTTGATATATTGCTTCTAGCCACTAGTACACCGTAAGGGCATGTGGGCCCTTGGCGATCGTCCCATAAAATTGTCGGTGTGCTGCAGGTGTCTACTGTAAAAGCCATCTGCTGGTGTCTCAAACCGATGGCAGTAGCAGAAGGGGAGCAAATACCTGTTATGAAAACAAAAAAATTATAATTATTCTCGCCAGCCGATCTTCATTAATATTACTTATTTTATTTATTACAGCCGATCAGAAACTATTTGCTTGCAAGGATAGTTCAATGGAGTATGTTTGGCTCTAAAATCAATGCGAAAAGTAACGAAATAAATGGAGGCCAACACACAATGATAAACGACAGTTAGTCTACATGCGCAAGGAATGATATGATATATGATATGGCATTTGTAACGCGCCTATACTCAAGTGTTTCTAGGCGTGACGAGGCAGGTGGGGAACAAGGGCAGAAAGACAACGATCGTACTAGGCCAGGTGTCTTTCTGATCGCGCATGGGGAAGGGCTGTACATGGTTAGTTGAATACAAATTAAATAATAAGGCCAGCTGGTGGCAAGTGCAAGGTAAATGCCGGGAGAAGGGGCTGAAGGATACAGAGACAGTCCCGTAGTGCAGATCGGTGAGACCAGTGGACCTGCATGCCCATGCGCCCACTACGAACACGTTTTACTTGCTTTTCCTAGCTCTTCATTCATTCATTTTTTCATGGATCCATTCATTAAATCTTCATTCCGGTATAAAAGCGTGTAAAGATTTACTTCTCCAGCATGGGGTCTGGCATGGATTCACATGCTCATGAATATTCCCCGTCGTCCGGCTGAGAATCCTCGGTAAAGAAAAAACCAGTATCAGTTTCGTTTCTGATCTGTCTTTCGTAGTAGTAACCAATCACTGATCTCTGCGTCTTACTGACCACAGCCAATGACTGCCCTCTACCTAAGCACCGCCTCTGGCAGCCATCTTCAGATTTTTACCGCACGTTCATGTGTTGGGATCCTCGTGCTATTGCTCTCGAGCGTTAGTGCTATTTTTTCACGTTTTTTCTCAAAAACTTCGTTTTTTCGGTCAAAAGAGCCTCAAGCTCCACCGACTCTCCATCCGATCAACGGGGACCCGTGTCGGATTCGTCTGCGCCCCTCAAGGGTGAAGATTTCGTCGAGCTATGCTTTTGGAGGACTCCAGAAGTTTCTCAGGCCCGGTCATGGCCCAGGAGAAGGGAAGCTCGACGCCCGGAAAGCTGTTCAGGGTCTGCCCTGGATGCCAGCTGCCGAACGTCTTCAAGGAGGACGAACACTCTTTTTGTCTTTACTGCCTACATGAGGACAAGACGCACGTGGAGAAGGACTGTGCGTTTTGCGGCAACATGTCGGAGCGGACCATGAAGGACCGCCATCAACGTCTCGCCAACTGGCTGGAAGGGAAGAGCCCGTCCGGCGAGAAGAAGGGGAAGAAATCCGAGCGGTCTTCTAAGACCTTTGAGGACGCCCCGGCGACGGGGGTCCAACATAAGGCCAAGCACCGCGAGTCCGCTGGCACCGGGAGCGCCGAACGGTCGGGCTCTACGGGCGCCAGGCTGGGCGCACCCTCCCCGGCACCATCAACCACGAGCCAACGCTCTGGTTCGGGTAAAAGGAAGGCCGAGCACCCGGCGCGGCTCCTGGAGAGGCCCCGGTCGAGCTCGAAGGCGGAGGGGGAGCGAGGCAGTGTCCCCCCCTCAGGGATAAGGCGGTGAGCGCACCTAAAGTGGTGAAGGCCTTAATCCATCCGGCCAAGCCCTCTATCGAAACTGTCGCAGCGGCCCTGGCTCAGCCTGTGGAGGCTACACCAGTGGTGGCGACCTCGGGGCTCAGAGTCTCCCTGCCACCTCGGAGGGAGTCCTCTTTTGTGCCCATCGATAGGACCCCCGTGAAATCCCCCGTGGGGAAGAAAAAGGGGGGGGCAGGGCGTCGTCGTAGATTCGGCCTCAACCTCGGAGGAGGAGCTGGTCGAGGTCTTAAGCCACGGCCTCGGCGTGGAAGAAGACCGGCCCGTCGGGATGGATCCCGACGCAGGTGACGACGACATCGTCGAGGGTACCGACGGGGCCCCTGATCGCCCATCGGATTCCCCTCTGCCAGCGCCGCGAGACAACTTGGCGGCCATTTTGTTGGCTATACAGTCCTTATGCTCAGAGATAAGGACGAGACTACCGTTGCCGACGGAACCTCTCCCGTCGGGGGACCCAGAACCGGGACCTTCTGGTGTTCCCCCTACCAAGATAAGAAGGATCCACCCTCCGCCTCCTTTTCAGCCGTCGCGCCCCTTCCAGCCCTCCTCCCCGTCCACCCGAGGGGATGATACGGGGACTGACACGGCAGCGACGGGTACGGACGACGAGGTATACGACGAGGATGTACCGTCGTCGCCTCCCACCAGGGCTTCTCCGCCCGACGAGATTGGATCGTTCCACTCCATGATCACCAGGGCATCCAAGCTTTTCCAACTCTGCCCTGAGGAGAAGAAGAAGGAAGGTTTCCTCTATCAGCGGCGCGAGGCCAAGAGGAAGACGGTCCTCGCAGTGCCTCTATTGGTGCTGGACTTCTTGCCGGACGACAAGAGGGCAGAGGCCCTGGAGATCCTGCAGGAAGGTGAGGTGGCTTCGGACCACGCCATTACCGTTGCGACGGACATCGCTGACACTGGGTTCCGCCAGTTGGGCAACGGCGTTTGCCTTAGGCGGCGTGGATGGCTCAAGGCTACGGACTTCCGTCAAGACGTTCAGACCAGAGTCCTGGACATGCCCTTCGATGGGAACAACCTGTTTGGGAAAACAGTGGACGATTCCCTTCAGGCCATTAAAGCGGACACCGAGACGGCCCGGGCCCTTGGAGTTCTGCAACAACGACGGACGCCCTTTCGGAGCAGCGGAGGCAAGGGCGCCTCCAAAGGTTCCGGCGGCGGTTTCTCCACCTACCGTCAAGCGGCCCGCTCGTCGTCTCAGGAGGCCTACAGAGGACGAGGCAAGTCTGGCAGACCCCGCCGTCGTCGCCAAGGAGGCCAAGGCGGCAAAGCCTCGTCGAAGCAGGATTGAACCGGCCGTGGGGTCGGGCCCCCACCGAAGCACCCCGGTGGGAGGCCGGCTGGCGAGCTTCGTCAGCGTGTGGGAGTCCATCTCCACCGACCGTTGGGTGCTGGGCGCCTTGGCCCGGGGCCACGCGCTCGAGTTTCAAAGAAGGTGTCCGCGCGTCCCCCCCGTGGCCAGGAAAGAACTTCACATCCCTCAACTTCTCCTGGAGGTAAAGGCGATGCTCAGGAAGGGCGCCATCGAACTCGTCCCAAAGAGGCTTCGGGGCTCCGGAGTTTACTCGAGATACTTCCTCGTGAAGAAGAAGACGGGGGGGATGGCGCCCCATCCTGGACCTGCGACGTCTGAACAAGTTCATCAAGGCGCAAAAGTTCCGGATGGTCACCCTCCAGCACGTCCTGGGTCAGCTGGAGGAAGGAGACTTCCTGTCGTCATTGGATTTGGAGGATGCCTACTTCCATATTCCCATCCTAAAGGGGCACCGAAAATTCCTCAGGTTTGTGGTCCAAGGGCGTCATTACCAGTTCAAAGCCCTCCCCTTCGGACTACGGTCGGCACCCAGGGTGTTCACCAAGTGCCTCGCACCGGTGGCGGCGCAGCTGCGCCGCGAAGGGACCCACGTCAACCCCTACCTGGACGACTAGCTCATCCGAGCCAAGACGAGGGAGCTCGCCGTGGTTCACACGGCAAGGACCGTCCAACTTCTCACGGACTTGGGATTCTCCGTGAACTACGCCAAATCCCACCTGGTACCCGCGCAAGACGCTCTGTTTCTGGGAGCGAGGCTCAACAGAGTGTCCCTTCTGGCCTCCCCGTCGGAGGAGAGGAACAGGACCATCCTGGGCAAGGTGCAGCGGATGTTGGTGGCCGACGCGGCCAAGCTGAGGTCCATCAAGTCCCTCCTCGGAATGATGTCTTCCTGCATCTACCTCATTCCCATGTGCAGGCTCCGGATGCGCCCGTTGCAGGAGTTCCTGGACGCGCGCTGGATCCAAACTACGGGCAGCTTCGAGGAAAGGATCACACAACGAGAGTTTCCGACGAGCGATCCGGTGGTGGGGCACCCGCGCGCATCTGACGGCGGGCATGGACTTCCAGACCCCAGCCCACCAGGAGACAGTGACCACGGATGCCTCCATGGAAGGGTGGGGAGCGCACACCGAAAATCTGCACGCAAGAGGCCTTTGGCTCCCGACGGAGAAATCCCTACATATCAACGTCCTGGAGCTCCGTGCAGTGTTTTGGGCCCTCAGGTCCTTCCTTCCGTCCCTCAAGGGCAAGGTGGTGAGGATCTTCACCGACAACACCACCACCATGTTTTACATCAGGAAACAGGGCGGAACCAGGTCCCCAGCACTGTCCAAGGAGGCGCAGGACCTGTGGCATTGGGCCGTCGCCCAAAGGATATTTCTGGTGCCGTTTCATCTGGCAGGGATAAAAAACACCATCGCCGACTCGCTCAGCAGGGAGCTGCGCTCGTGCCATGAGTGGGAGCTACGGCAGGATCTAGTGGATCGCCTCTTCCGACGGTGGGGCACACCCCAGAGCGACCTGTTCGCGACGGCGACGAACTCCAAGTGCCTGAGGTTCGCCAGCAGGTTTCCCCAGGCGAGGAGCATGGGCGATGCTTTCTCGTTCCCCTGGGAGAGCCTGTTCCTCTACGCGCTCCCTCCTTTGCTGCTGCTAATCCGGCTCGTCAACCAGCTCAAGAGGTCACGGTGCAGGATGATCCTCGTCGCACCTGCGTGGCCGAGGCAGATATGGTTCCCGGACCTTCTGGACTTGTCAGCGTCCCCGCCAATCAAGCTGCCGGTGGACGCGGATCTACTCTCCAGGGAAGGAGGCGCCATCCTCCCCCACGACCCGAAATCGCTGAACTTGCAGGCCTGGCTCCTGCAGCGCTAGAGTTTGGAGGATACGACATACCGGCCGACTGCAGAGACGTTCTTGCAAAGGCCAGGGCGTCCTCGACTCTTAAATGCTACGGACACAAATGGAAGAGGTTCTCTGTCTGGTGCCACGCACAGAAGATTAACCCTCTACGGATTACGGCTCCCCAAGTACTGCCGTACCTGCTGACGCTGGCCAAAGCTGGACTGGCACACGCGTCCATCAAGATTCATCTTGCTGCGATCTCCCGATACACCAGAACCACGGGGCGGACGTCCTTGTGTGCTGTCCAAGCTCATGGGACCTCCGTTCAAGCCTCTGCACTCGGCTCCGTTGAAATTTCTGTCGTGGAAAACAGTGTTTCTTGTGGCCATCACCTCCGCACGACGAGTGGGGGAGATCCAGGCCCTTTCCTGCAAGGCCCCGTACTTGACTTTCACGACACGAGGGTAGTGCTCAGGACGCACCCCTCCTTCATGCCCAAGGTACCGTCGGACTTCCATCTCAACGAATCCTTGGTGTTGCCTGTATTCTTCCCGTCGCCTTCGTCGCCGGCTGAGAGGACTTTGCACTCGCTGGATGTGGCTAGAGCGCTGAAGTTCTACGTAGACCGCACAAAGTGTTTTCGGAAGACGTCACAACTCTTTGTGAACTTTGGACCTGTCAATCAGGGGAAGGCTCTCTCGAAGGCTTCCATTTCCAGATGGCTCTCCGGCTGTATCATGTACTGTCAACGGTTGGCAAACCGACCGCTGCCTGGCCGTCCGAGAGCCCATTCCACCAGAGCGATCGCAGCTACCACGGCGTTCCTATCTGGTGTGCCCCTGCTGGACATATGCAGGGCTGCTACGTGGAGGTCGACGCACACCTTCACGAAATTCTACTGCGTCGACCGGGATTCCAGGGAGGAGTCCAGGGTCGGCCAAGCAGTGCTGCGCAACCTGTTCGCCTGAGGTGAGCCTGGTGAGGAGGTAAGATGCTTAATGTTGAGTTTGATGTAATGCTTAATGTTGAGCCTTTGCCACCTCCCGTGGTTGTGGATGTGTGTACTGCTATGTATTCTTTATTCATAAGCATGTGAATCCATGCCAGACCCCATGCTGGAGAAGGAACAAGTTACTTACCTGTAACTGTTGTTCTCCAGCATGGGTCTGGCATGGATTCACATGCGAACCCTCCCGCCTACCCCTCTGCGGCTCTTCACTTGGTCATACTACCACTTCACGTGCTTCCAAATCTGAAGATGGCTGCCAGAGGCGGTGCTTAGGTAGAGGGCAGTCATTGGCTGTGGTCAGTATGACGCAGAGACCAGTGATTGGTTATTACTACGAAAGACAGATCAGAAACGAAACTGATACTGGTTTTTTCTTTACCGAGGATTCCCAGCCTGACGACGGGGAATATTCATGAGCATGTGAATCCATGCCAGACCCATGCTGGGGAACAACAGTTACAGGTAAGTAACTTGTTCCTTACATTATATTTGAAATTTCCATTGTGTCTCTTCGTAATGCAGTCTGTAAAACGGACCGTGCTCTTGACAACGATTTTTCGTATGCTGAACTAAAATGAAACTCTTTCTAGTTTCTGAATTTTCTGCCTTATCGTCTCTTACGTTATTGCGCACTCCCTTCAAATGTAGTTCTTTCGGCATGGTCCCTGTCTCAAGGTCAAAAAACAATAGACCCTTATACTTCCAGTGCGACTTGTGGGCCTCATCTGGGCGCTGTCCTTCGCATTCTTTATTTGCAACATCACGTAGTATAGGCATCTGTGAGAACTTGACGTTTAGAATCCGTCTATGTAGTGCGCCTCAATGTGCAAATGCGAACTGGCTTCTCTCCCAAATACCACGGCCCGCTTGGCTGGCGCGTTCTAAGTGCCCCAATTTTGTCCCCGTTGTCTGCGAGCTTTGCAGCCCAAATTGAGACATTTAATTTTTGGCGGAAGGTCAGGGAAAGTATAAAGTACCACAGGAGTTGAGTTATAAGTGAGATTTATTGTTTGTTTTATTATTTGCAATACGCAAGCCTCCCCTCCATTAACAGTGCGCAGCATTTACATTTACATGAGATGAGACATGAGAAAAATATATACATACACATATGTGAGGTGAATAGAGAGAATTCAAAGATGACTCCCAGCTTGTTCGCCACCCATGATGGTCAAGGTAGGGGTTAGGTTTACAGGTACACTGTACAATAACATTTATTTCCAAAAAGACAATCGTATTGCAATTATTTAAACCGGGATTTGTACTTCACAATCAGCTGTGCATCGGGTGGGCATGGCACAGTCGCAATGTTCGGTGGCAATGGATCACTGCTCTGCACAGAAACGTCCAAAATTCCATATCTGTGCTTCTCTAACACAGCAACAATAAGGCCTTTCACAAAGTCGAACTGCATTTCATCATAGACTGGTTTGATCACCCATTGCTTACTTTGTTTTGAAAACACCTTAGTGTAGCGAGGCATCCTTACTTTACCCATAGTCCTAGATTGTTCACGTCCGACATTGCTGTTATGGGCCAAGACCGCTAATAGAGTGCGATGTTTCATGCCCCGAAAGCTAAAATGCAAGCGCTTTGGCCTGTACTTTAGGCACATATTGTGGAACACCTCCAAATCTCCTGTGTGACAGAATTCTGTCAGTCCTCTCAAATCTCTTGATAGAGTTTTGTCGAAAACAATCTTTTCAATGGCTTTGTGTGTCGGTGAAGATGGAATCAACCACTTCTTCTTCCGTGCCTCCTCTGGGGACAAAGGGCCATGTTCACATTGGTGGAAATGTTCATTTGCTGTCCAGCGGTGAACGTTGGTACAGTGGTGCATCAGTGACCGCCATTTTTCAAGTAGCATTTCCACTGACCCCTCACAAGTTTTTGAGCTCCACCAAAGATGGTTGGTGATAGAATGTGACCACTGCAAAATATTTTCAAAACCTTTTTTTTCCCCTGGAGCCGAGATTTTCTTATTGATTGATTTAGCAAGATGCCATACGTCAAATTGATGTTTAATATGAGGGAACTGCTCTCTCATTGTCTTGGCAATTGAAACGTGTCTATCCGTGGCTATGAGGTCGATGTGCATTCCCCTTGATTGTAGATATTCCACTGATTTTATAAATCCTATTTTCTCCATGGCCACTGACGATGTACATTGTGTTACCTGCACGACCACCGAACTCACAATTTTCTTACTATCCATGTCCTGAAAGTGGTAGGTGCAGTACTTGGCAGAAAATCCAGGGCTGTCGCACTGTCCATCGCCGGCTAGCCTGAATCGTTTGCCTTCGAATGTACTTGCTAGAGACAATTGTTCAATTTTCCAAGCATCACTAATGGCCGGAAACAGATAATCACGTTGGTATATGTAGTACAGCGCTTTAGAAATGAAATGGAGTCCCACAAACTGAAAGAAAGCCTCTAACTTTCTAAAACTGGAGCCACTAAAAAGTGATGCAGCTGCACACAGTAGATTGCCTGCTGGCAGTTTCCCCAGCATCGGTTGTGCAGACCATGAGAACCTATGATTTAATCTACAGGCGGCATTTATTTTGACGTTACTGCCTTTTATTTGACGAGTCACATTAATCAATGGCTTCCCACATACTTTCCCTCTAATGGAATGCACACATTTCAGCATACTTATAATTTCCATCAAACAACTGTCGAATACAATGTATTTGCTCTCTTTCATTAAACTGTCATCCTGCGTCAACGTTGTTTCGGCCTGTGATTTTTTGGAGATTTCAACACATTGGAAAGTAATATCGCTGATATCAAGTTCTGATGCGTCTATGGATGCTGCGGCTGGTTCATTCTCTGTCATTTCGACATCTATTACTTCAACATTGATGGGAGAACACAACAATGTCGACAGGTTTTTGGGTGGCAAATTTTTGGCGGGTGTAGATTGTGTAAATTGATCTGCAACTACTTCAGAGCTATCTTCAATACATTCAATAACATCTTCTTGTGGTGGTGCGGTCGCACTGTAGCTATTGTCCAATGCAACTTTGCTGTAGTCTCCAAACACAGTTAATTCATGTTCTGGCCATTGGACATTAGCATCTCGAGCCTGAACACGCCTCGCCTCAATTAATAGTTCCTCCATAGTGTACACGGTCTGGCAAGCCACATCTCTCATTCGCTTCACTGTCTGTGTGTGTATTGTTCTGACACCCACGGGTAAATGGAGGAGAGATTGGAAAAGGGATGTTCAGTTTAAACACAAGATTGAGTGTAGTAGAATTGACTGGAAAAAAACACAAAATAGTCCCCAGCACAAACATTTTTTTAAAGTTATGAACTGTTTGTAACTAACCTTTTTTTGTTTTTTTTTCTTTGCAACTTTTTTGACTCGACCTTCAACATCTGCACGCTGTACCTCCGATTCGTTTCCGCATGTCCTCCCTTCCTCTTGCGCTGCAACGACTATATTTTCTGTATCCGCATAGACAGCACGGAATGAGGCTCCATCGTCTCCCTGAAACACTCAATAGCCAAACACGATTTAAACATTGTGTGCAACAATCAAACGACAAGTATTCGACCAGTGATGATCTATTTCGATGGAACTGTCAGTATCCATACCTCTGGCTCTGCATGGACTGCCATGAATGGTTGTATTGGAGAGGAGGCATCCGCATCTCCCTGAAACACAGTACTTGCATTAGTATGCTTTTCAATATTGGAAACATAACACAAACTTGGGGTCGAACGCACAGGTACATATAAAGAGATAACCGCAAATGATGCATTGTCCAAAAGAATCAAGGAAAATCTAAATATGATCACATTTCATCGACTTATTTCTCCGATTTATCTACATCTGCATCATCTAAATTGGATGTTGTGATTGTAGTGGAAGCTTCGTCGTCTCCCTGAAACACAGCACTTGCGTTAATAGGGAAGAAAGTATAGCAAATGGAATCACGTTATATGATCACGCATGATGGAGCTGTCATTATCCATACCTCGTGCTGCTGAAGAATATCTATGGATGTTGCAAATGTAGTGCGCACTTCCGAAAGCTGATGCGCCGATTCGTATACGCATGGTCCCGCTTCCACTTCCCCTGGATTTACTTGAATGTCAGGCTCTGCATCAAGTGCAGGGGTTGACGCTCCATCAACTGCCTGAAACATAGTACTTGCATTAGTGAGGATTACAATAATGAAAACATAACACACACCTGGGGTCGACAGCACAGGTACATATCAACGGCTAACCACAAATGAAACATTGTGTAGAACAATCAAACGACAAGAATTCCAGCTCTGGTGATGACGCTCGATGGAGCTGTCAGTATCCATACCTCCTGCTGTTGAAGAACATCTAGAAAGGTTGTAGATGTGGCGGACGCTTCAGCATCTCCCTGAAAGACAGTACTTGCATTAGTATGGATAACACTAATTATAACTGAAAACAAACACCAGTGGACGATAACTAAGGTGTATATCAATTGGAAAGCACTAACCAAACATTCGGTAAAATTATTACACGATAAAATAAAACTATTACTTGACATGCATAAAACAAGTCTGTAGCGGATTAGCCTAGTAAGATTACCTGATACGTGCTAGAAGTGGTTGATAACTGCGACCACGTCAAGGATGTAGAATGTTCTTGCTTCAGATTCAAGGGATAGTCAAGAAGTTGTAAAGGTAAATTAATGATTGATAATGAAATGGCAATATTAAAAATAGCCATGTAGGGCGACAGAATACTTGTAAAATGCTCAATACAGCACAGTTCCTTGTTACCATATATATACATTGCGTTTGTGGGTTATGAAATCGAAAAAGAATATATTGGTGAATGTCATTATTCAAAAAACTATACACTCATATCAATATCGAAATTATTACAAGGGATAGAACACCTACAATATAAATTAATCCGTTCGGATACCTACACACTACCGCAAGGCCTAAAGCTAAATCCGGACACTTGACTCACCGGTGGTGGAATGTGGACGAATAGAGTGGGAATAGCGTTTTCGAGCAATTTCCATGTCGTTCGCTGTTTATTCTTCTTTGTTACCCAAGATGTTGTGTACATGTCCAAGGAAAAGTGCCGGCTGCAGATGCGGTATCGATCACCCCTCTTGTCCTGTAAGACTTGTTGGACTCTACTTTCCAGCTCATCCAGTGGATATCCGCAATGTCTGACCCATTCTCTTATTCGATCAACAGTTTTCGGGAATACATGCATTGTAGTGCCTTCAGATTTAGCATGGGTCTTCGAAGGGCAACCTCTAATCGAACAGGCAGGCATTGTTGATAAATCTGAAAAGTAAATATCGACATTATTATACAATCTTCAAGAATAAAGATTTGATACAAAAGTAAATGAATCATACAATGATCAATGCAAGGTTTGTTTTGGTCGCAGGAACTATACCAGTTCATTATGTGCAGCTTAGTATTTGCATAAGTTGCAGAATTGTATAAATGATGTGACTAAAAACTGAACATGTGACTCATCCCTTGGATGTTCTGTATTGCATGAGAAGGAAACATGCTTACATTATAGACTGGAACCCCGAAGGGTGCAATTCGATGACAATAGACAGATGAAAACAAATAGATCTATTGATAGCATAGCAATGGAAACTCAAGTCAATAGCAATGAGACCAATGAACCTAGCACTATTGTGTACTCAACTCGCAAATAGATAGAAATTTAAAAATCTGCGAAATATGACTAGGATACATGGCCTTCCCTTGACCAACAAACAGTTGGATTCAGCAAGCAGAGCAGTATGTTGCAGGAGAATAGGTGGGTGGCCACAGGTAGCACACTGATGTGTTAGCTCTAACCGGTCACAGAAGTTCACGGATAGCACGACGACGAGCAGATTAGCGTAGATCTCAGTGGTTGCCAGGTAACACGTTCAGGAGTTGACTTGCAAAGCACAAAGATGTTCTCATGAGACATATGAAGTGGTTTATAAAGTATTAGAACCAGGGGTGTGTTTGTGAATGAATGACGTATGTATGTCGTGGTTTTAGGGGGGCGGCCTGCTTCAAGGGGAGGCCTGGCTGGAGACACGGGGTCTGATGAGGCCATGTGACCGTTGGCCCCTTGGCGTGGGATACCTTTTGAAGTGTACATGTAGTTTCGCACCTTGGCCTTTCGCGCCCCTGACAGCCCCCCATGCCAGCGCGTATCCACCGGCGCGAACCGCCTTTGATACAGGGGGGTGGGATGGATGGGCCTGGGGCGTGCAGATAAGGCACGGGAAGACTGCTGAATGGAGACACACTTATGTGGATTGCAGGGGGGCGGCCTGCTTTAAGGGGAGGCCTGGCTGGAGACACGGGGTCTGAGGAGGCCATGTGACCGATGGCCCCTTGGCGTGGGACACCTTTTGAAGTGTACATGTAGTTTGGCACCGTGGCCTTTCGCGTCCCTGACAGCCCCCCATGCCAGCGCGCATCCACCGGCGCGAACCGCCTTTGATACAGGGGGGTGGGATGGATGGGCCTGGGGCGTGCAGATAAGGCGCAGGAAGACTGCTGAATGGAGACACACTTATGTGGATTGCAGGGGGGCGGTCTGCTTCAAGGGGAGGCCTGGCTGGAGACACGGAGTCTGAGGAGGCCATGTGACCGATGATCCCTTGGCGTGGGATACCTTTTGAAGTGTACATGTAGTTTGGCACCTTGGCCTTTCGTGCCCCTGACAGCCCCCCATGCCAGCGTGCATCAACCGGCGCGAACCGCCTTTATATCAATATATAGTATATCGTCTTTAAATCAATGATAGTATATCGTTGCTTATCAATAACAAATGCCACATACCGGAGATTCTTGTGAGCACAGACCCATACTTCAACCGGTGTATTATAGTGGTCAAGACTCAAGGCCTGTATAATCCAATGGTAATTGTTAGTATAGACATATGTGTGACTTTTATAGAGACATAACCCACTGAAAGACTTTGAACAAGTGTTATTTAGTGCATGCATTATCGAGAATATGTTATGTTAGCTTAGATAGATAGTGACCACCCTGCTTCACAGCGACCAGACCTTCACCCATTCGGAGCACAGATGTCTGACGTTCATCCTTGAATGGAGACACACTTGATTCATTTAAAAAATCGAAGCAACCGTTGTTAAAATATATGTGGTGTTTTATTTTGTATCTTATTTTGATGACACAAAAATACAAGACTTTAAACATTGTACAGTTCAGGTTGCAGCACAGCGAGAGAAAATCCCCTGTACTGACCGCTGTCACTCGGGAACGTTTCTCTAAAGGCATGAACGGCACAGGCGGGTATTACTCTTCGAACGCAGTGCCCAAGCCTCCCGTGGAGCCACCATGTAAAGGAACGATAGGCCACCAGCCTGTACCACCTGTGAAAAGGAATGAAACAAACTGTTTTTAAATGACCAAGATAAGTTTAATAAACGTTTGTTGTCAATGACAATTCTTGTAACTAATGGCATTCTGCACGGACAAATGCTATCTAGACAATGCACACTATTGAACGACTTAGATGCATTACAATGATATGTAGATGTAATTTTGGATATAGTAGAAGAACATGAAATGGGAGTGGCATGACAAGCAGAGTATACTTACTCGTTACTCGGATTACGAGGATGAACAGTTGCGCGAAGTTCGTGCATAAGCACCATCATTATTCTCAACACGGCCCGTGTGAGGCAGGCTGCCCTGAAGTCTGGCAGCTCGGTGATGCATTGCAGTCGTGGCTCGCCTTCCGAAATGTAGGCCAGGCATCCCGAGTTTTCTTGGCAGCAGCAGTTCTCGTCCTCAGTTTTCATTAGCTCGCACCGATTGCATGTGCACCAGGTGGAGACACCGTCCATTCGACTAGGCCCAGGCTCTTCATCTGTTAATTCGTCCTGCCAACTGCTGTCCGAATCCCCATCGTTTTCGCGTGCTTCCCTTTCCAGTAGTTCCTCCTCGGTATACTCGGGCTCGTACATGTAGGGCATTATTGTAGCCATTGTGTGTTAAACAAACTAAAATAATTTATAGCGGTGGTACTGGTATCTGTTCACACGGGCTACAAGCGGCGAAGGTAGCTGACCAGAGCACTGAAACGAGTCACAGAATACTCAAAGTAACAAAGAGAGAGGCATGGAATCGAAAATCTGCTGCTGTGTATTGTGAAACGGTCTGTTTATACTTATTGAGGAAAGAGGCGTCCTGCCATTTCCATGGCGACACGTCATTAGCTGAAACGCAGCGAATGTTGACACGAGACGTGCTTTGGCGTTGGGAAAGGGGCGGTACGAGTCTGCTGATGACAGGCTCAGGGGCGGGGGAATTGATTTAGTGCCGCAAAAGCAGTTCAGCCAGGGCGATGGGGGAAAAGATAGGATTATCAGAAAATGGCGGCTCCCTGGTGCTTGTTTTCACGTGCGTTTAATGGACGAAAACTCGGGTAAGGTCCATAGGAAAGTTTTCTAAAATCGAGCCACTTAGGCTTAAAAAAACATGGCTGACCCGTAGGGACAATAAAACATTTTACTAGACCATGCCTTTAAAGAGTTGGAGCTCCTCACTAATTCGGGAGAGAATGGCAGGGTCAACGGATGTAGGATGAGCACTCTCTAGTTCACACAGTTTGGTTTCAGAGCGGGCAAGGGCTGCTCTTATGGTTCTGAGCACTCCAGCCTCCCTTGATATAGACATTCCCCTGATGAAGACTTTAAAAGCCTCCCACCGAACCCCCAAAGAAGTGTCCTGGGTGTATTAAGCTCAAAATAGGACTGAATGTCGGAAAGAATGTCAGCTTTAAATATTATGTCCTGTAAGGCCGAGGACTTAAAACACCAAGCGTTGATAGTAGGGGCAGGCACTCCTAATTCTAGGGATATCCGGACTGGTGAATGGTCTGATAAGGTGCGTGCCAATATTTGGGTTTCCACCACCCTCCGCAGCAGTGTACTAGACAGAAGGAACAAGTCGGTTCTGGAGGAGCTGTTGTGCACAGAGGAATAGTGAGTATATTCACACGCCTGCAAATGTGTTACCCGCCACGTGTCCCAAATGTCAAGTGCTGTGCAGTGTGTCTGAAGTCTGCGCGCCGCGCCAGATAGTAGTCTGGGGGCTTTGCCTGTCCTGTCCAGTGTGGTGTCTAGTATGAAATTCATGTTCCCCCCCCCCCCGATGATCTGGACCCCCACGTATCCCAGCAGTATGGATACCACCCTATCAACAAAGTCGGGAGAGTCCACATTAGGCCATAGGCGTTAACCAGTAAGTATTCCGTGTTAGCTATTGTACAATGTAGGATAATATATCTCCCCTCCGGGTCTATATAGTTCTTATGGAGTACAAACTTGAGGGACCTGTGGATCATAGTCAATACCCCTCTGGCACGGGTCGAATAGGAGGTGGAGTATCTATGGGGACCCCACCATGGCACCATGCACCTAGCTAGATGGCCCTTTGAGTGTGTCTCCTGCAGAAGCAATATCTTGCAGCCATGTCTGTTGGTGTGGGCCATGATTTTACGGGCCTTGGTGTAGTTACTCAAGCCCCGAACATTCCATGACATCACTGTTGTAGTCATTTTAGAAGTCTAAGGTACATCCCACAACCGTTGTTGAAACTTACACAGTGAATGAAGAAGACCCCCGTGAAGGTGCCCCGATGTTATGCGTTCTGCCAGACTACCCCTGTCATTTACAATACCGTTACCCCGATCCCCAACAATATCACTCCCACCCTCACTGCCCACCCCCAACTTCCAGTGGAAATCACCCCACCCCCCCAAATGCATGTGCCACCGACTAAACGAGTACAGGTGTCACCAATCAAGTCAACTCTCCAGAGCATGGGAGGTCAGAGGGCTCTATCCAACAGGGATATGCCCATATTCTGGCCCAACTAGGGCCAACCAACAGTAACGCTAACCCAAACATTAACATTGCAATTGCAGTGAGGTGTGCTGTTGCCGTGTGGACGGCCGTTTGAACATTGCATGTGACGGCAGGAGCCGTCAGAACAGGTTCTGCGGTAAACGGATCGTAGGTCTGGGCCGAAGTCGGCAGGCCATTGGTAGAACAGGATAGTAATGATGAAGTGACAAAGAATCTTGGTCCATTCCATAGCCTGTAAGGAGAACGAAGATCAATGTCAAAAGAACCAAGGGAAAGCCCGGAGACGGATGTCTGCAGAAGGGGCTAAGTTTGCAGTACAGTATTGCCATTGACACGTTCCAGTAGAAAAGGAAATTACTGGGTAGATTAGGCCGTCGATGGGTATGGTACATTAGGTCAGTCATCATCAGCGCGGCCATCATTCGGGGCATGTGGAGGGATGTGTGCCTCAATGAATTTCACCGCCTCCTCAGGTACAGTAAAAAAATACAGTTTGCCATTGTGTGTGATCTTGAGTCGTGCGGGGAACAGGATGGCGTACGGGACATTTAGTTCCCTAAGCAATTTCTTGACCCTGATGAACTGGCGCCTCTCCTGTTGGACCGCTATCGAGAAATCCAGGAAAATCCTGATGGTGTTGGCCTAGAGTCGCAAGTCTCCCTTTTCACGTGCCAAGCGGAGGATGAGATCTCTGTCGCAGTAATTTAGGATCCTGGCGATGATGGGCCTTGGGATGTTGCCCGGTTTGGGGCGTGGCAACAAGGCTCGGTGAGCGCGCTCCACTGTGAAGTAGGGTGAGAGATCTGGATTGCCGAGGAGGTCTTTGAGCAAGGCTTCGACTGCGTCCTCCATGCGCCCCTTTAGGGCGTTTTCAGGGACCCCGATAATTCGTAGATTATTTCTACGAGAGCGCGACTCCAAGTCGTCGCCTTTTGCTTTTACAGTTTTCATGTCGCGTGTTAAGGAGGCAACCGTGCTCTGCAGGACTTGGATATCATCTTCGTTCGTTGATATTCTGCTCTCAGCATCCGTGATTCTGGTGGCCGCCTGGTCCACACGTGTCTTCAAGAAGGCCACATTAGCATTGATGTCATCCAGTTTTTCATGAAATGATGCAAACATTTTCGCCATAGTTTCCATAAGCGTAGTCAAGTCAGGGGTCACTGCGCAGGGATGAGGGTCCGGTTCTGGTTCCTCCTGTAGAGACGATGAATGGCCAGGTTCCGTCCTCGGGACGGCCTTGGCAAATGTATCCATGGCTCCCCCTTCAAGCTCCCTCTGGATCTGTTGGACATCGCCAGTGCTGTTAGTTAGACCAGGGGGTCTCAGTTGGGAAAGGCAGATTGCAGGGGTTCAGACCAGTGGTATATGTTGAGCACTGCACCCACTGTGGTGATATGGGCAGATTATGGACGCCATAAGGCGGCAGGTGCTGGGCCGCTCAGGAGCCAACAGGGGGAGGCAGTCGGTCCCGTGACAAGGGCAGTCTCCTGCAAAGGTGCGCAGCAGTAGTTGCACACGAGTTTACCCCTCCTGTAGATCAAGGGGCGCTGTGACGACCCCTGTTTGTTGGGCGCCTCCGGTGAAATGAGGGAGGAGGATGAGAGCTAAGTACACCACAGGTGCAGAGGTTCCGCCATCCCAGTCCCTTCTTGCAACGAGGAGCAGATCCTGGCGAAGGTTGGCGCCCTAATGTTAGCAGAAGGTGGGGTGGCCAGCGAGCGAGTCTTCCTATGGCCCCCACCAGGGCAACTGGTTAAAGAATAATAGTCCCCCCCCCCCTCCAGGGTGGAGTGCCAGGCTCCTCGGGACCACAACACAGGATGAAGAGGGCCAAACTAGAAGCACCGTAGGTGGCGCGGTGTGGGCACCCCCCCCTCCGCACCTCACCTGGTGTCCATATGTCTGAGGCTCATGAGCGTGGCCCGCAATGCCCAGGAATCAGGCAGGCACCGGCCCAACCGCCACAGTGTTAGTCCAAGGCGGCGGCGCAGGTTTCATGTGGCGGCCTCCCGTGCGGCGGTGCACTCCGAGGGGGGGGGCGCCGCCGACTATGGAGTTCTGCCTCAGGTTGTCTGGTAAGTGCACCAGTGTTAGACCAGGGCAGAGGCATCGGGGCGCGCTCCAGCGCGGGACCCCCGTGGCAGCCTCCTGCGCGACAGCGCTCTCTGAGGGGGGCCACTGCCGCCGGTTGCGGAGTTTCGCCCCAGGTGGTCCGGCGCCAGGGGTGCAATGCAGGCCCCCAGCGTATATGCAGTACGTGGGCACCGCGCACCACGGTCGTCGGCCGCTGCAGCAGAGAGCCGGCAGGGAGGAGGAGGCGGGGGCCGGCCGCGCGGTGTTCCACAGGCCGCCAGTCAGTCGAGCGAGGGGCCTCGTTCTCCGGCCTCCCGAGGCTGATTCAGGACAGAATTGAAGTTGCACAGGCAGCAACAGAACGAAGGTAATTTCTCCAAGTGTCAGGCTGTAGAGTCGCAGGGAACCACAGTTGAAAGCGGATTTTCGGCTCGTCCACACAGAGCCCTGGAACTACGCGGCTATCTTGGGCTGCTCAACAGCGCCACCCCCCCAGTCTCTGCCATTCCTAACCAATGGAACTCTTGACTTTCCACTGGCACTTTTAAGCACCTCTCTTGGACCTCCTGTCCAATTACTTTTACTCTGCAACGCCGCTTGACAGCCTCTTGCAGCGCCTCACTGCACACTGCAGCACATCACATAGGGGCTCACTTGCCCTTACTAAAGCGCCTCTTCATGTTAGCAAAGCGCCTCTTTACACCTCTTCACATCTGCAGTGCCTCTTCACATTTGCAGCACCTCACTGTTCCATACAGCGCCTTTCTGCCTCTGCAGCACCCCTTATGCAGCGACTCTTCACTTCATCTTGCCGGGCCTCACTGCCCGTGTAGCATCACTTCACTGCCACAAGCAGCACTTGTTTACTGCCTCATGCAACACCTCACTGCCTCTGCAGCGCCTCTTCACTGCCTGTTGCAGCGCCTCACTGCCCTAGCAGCACCTCTTCACTGCATCATGCAGCGCTCCTTCACTGCCCCATGAGGCGCCTTACTGCCCTCGCAGCACCTCTTCACTGCACCTCACTGTGCCATACAGCACCTTGCTGCCTCTGCAGCACCCCTTATGCAGCGATTCTTCACTGCATCTTGCAGCGCCTCACTGCCCTTGCATCAGTGCCTCATTGCCTCAAGCAGCACCTGTTCACTGCCACAGGCAGCACCTGTTCACTGCCACAGGCAGCACCTGTTCACTGCATGTTGCTGCACCTCACTGCCTCTGCAGCGCCTCACTGCCTCTGCAGCGCCTCTTCACTGCCTCTGCAGCACCTCTTCACTGCCTCTGCAGCACCTCTTCACTGCCTCATGCAGCACCTCAGTGCCACTTGACTGCCTGTTGCAGCACCTCACTACCCTCACGGCACCTCTTCACTGCACCTCACTGTGCCATACAGCACCTTGCTGCCTCTGCAGCACCCCTTTTGCAGCAATTCTTCACTGCATCTTGCAGCGCCCCACTGCCTTTGCAGCATCACTTCACTGCCTCAAGCAGCACCTGTTCACTGCCTCATGCAGCACCTCACTGCCTCTGCAGCGCCTCTTCACTGCCTGTTGCAGCGCCTCGCTGCCCTCGCAGCACCTCTTCACTGCCTCAAGCAGCACTCCTTCACTGCCTCAAGCAGCGCTCCTTCACTGCCTCTGCAGTGCCTCACTGCACATAACAGCGCTCCACTGCCTCTGCAGCCCCTCTTGACAGCCATGGCTGCTCTCTGATTCCAGTGCCTTCGCAGCGCCTCTGTCTGGGCCTTTCTTGCGCCTCTGCCTCTGTAGCACCTCTGTCGGGGCCACGCTTGCCCTCACTGCGCTTGCAGCGCCTCACAGCCAGCCAGCGCTCTTACATGAGAGGATCACTTCTTTTAGGGGGGGCGGTGGGTGTCTCTCTTTGGTGCTGTCCCCAGCACAGCCAGCTTTGTGTTGTGATTTACTTTGCATGCATCTGGTGCAAGTGACTAGAATCTCGAGATGGAATGCAGGGCATAGAAAGTTTCAAGGATGTAAGCCCTGAGAGAGGATGCTGGTGGGTGTCCTATGTCCCCTTTTACTAACCTGACTCTAAGAACTGTATTTGATGTACCTGAACTTAAGTAAATAAGTTAACAGTTCACTGGAGTGTCAGAGTCATTTATGGCCGGACCCTGAATCTAACACTGGCGACGAGGATGAAGAAAATGCTGGAACTCGTTAAGAATCATGGCAGTGCTTCTCTGCTCAAGGCGAGGTTGCCAAAAAAGTCCAATTCGTCGACACCCTTATCCCCAAAAGAGAGAGACAGGGATTTCCACCCCCTTAGATACTCTCTCAAGGGTTATGCACCACAAGGATGCCCCCCCTCCACCAAGGGCACCCCTGCTGTCAAGTCAGGCTTCCCGCCCTCATGCGAATATACACCTTAACAATTCAATAAAATTATAATAAGGATGTCTTGTTTTGTAGACTTCATGGACAGACACCCTTAACAATTAACAATTCTTTAAGATTCCTCATAGCCAGCGGCATCAGTACAGCAGCCCCCTGCCAAGGTATCTCGTCTTGAGCCACAGAGAGCCCCTCTGCTCTAGGCACTCGGCCTCAACATACCAAGACCCCTCTCACATATACCAAGACCCCTCTCAGGACTCGTATTATGACGACCAAGCAGACCCAGGATCTCAGGGGTGTTCATGAGGGTCCAACCACCTCCACTCTCTGGGCCTTGGCATTTCTCTGGTGAAGAGGAGACTCTGGAGCACAACTGCAGGCTGAGGCGGGTTTTCAAAAATACAAGTTCTTTATTTTCTTCCAGGCAAGATGCATCATACAGCAAGGATATTCTCAGGAATTCTGCTTAAAGGTATAAAATGTCCCTTCTTGTATACACTCTAGGGAGGTGAGGTAATGGCCTGATAAAAGGAACAACCCCTTTCCTATCTGTGATTCGCTGAATTATATGGCATGATATGACATGATCAATGTGTTGCTCCTCTTTCTTACTTGTGATTCGCCAACCTATCTGCCTCTCAGACCTAGTCTAGACCGGTTCTACTCACTCATTCCCCCCTCCATTGTCCCCTGCATGAACTCTTTATAAAAAAAACTGTCCAGTGAGGTCATAATGAGTTGGCAAAAGTCGACCATTTTGTCTGCTTAAATAAGTATCCATTTTAAAATGCCTGACCTTGTCATAAAACCCAAAATGGTGGATCACTTACGAAATGCCTGACAAACCCAAATTTTGCTAAGCCTTGGGACCTGCTCCAATTTGGATCTAGTTTCTTGATAATATATCATAATATTTACTACCTGACACATTCTCTACAGTTCATGACATTCTGACTCCATAAACTAAATCATCCCTTAAAGCACTTTCCTGCGAAGCTCTATAATTCTATTTTCTGCAACATTTGAATGCTTTGAACAACCTTATAGGTTTTTGACATTCAGTTTGAGGTAGAGGGGGGTCTACCTCCACTACATTCAGTTTGAGGGGGAGTTGATACTCATTCATTTACAGGGGGACCTCTACAGTGAAGACCAAGACCATTTCTATTACAACTACATTTATGTGTTCCAGTCACTGCACTGCATTTTAATATCGACACTCCAGAGGCACAGGTCGACAACGACTTTGTCGAAGATATTGTGGGGGACAAAAAATCTGCCACCCAGTTTATACCACTCCTGTTTTAAGACGTATCCAGCCATCCCTACTAGCGCCTAGTGTCACGAGGGGGGGGTCAATCCTAGAATAGAGAAGCTATTCTGACCCACGGCCACTGACCCCCCCTGTTTATTAGGGGTCAGCTCAAATCAGATTCCCTAGTGGTCACTACCACCAGATAAAGGGCAGGCACTGCCCTGGCCTTGGCAGAAGTCCCGCTAGACAAGAAGAGCAAAAAGATATATACTTTCGGGAGAAAGGTGTCCTGCTCTGCAGCATACCAGACCAGAATTGCTAACACTATGCTGTTAGCTTGTTACGGCTGCTGCAAATGGGATGATCTGGAACAACAAATTGAAGCCGTCCCAGAACCACTAAAGGCTCAATTACTGAAGACCATCTCAGAAGGCAAGTAGGTCTCAAACTACATCCTAAAGAGTAACCTTGATGAGGCAGATAATGCAGGGCGCATCATATCGCTCATCAAGCGCCACGCCTGGCTTACGCAGTTGTGGTTCAAGCTAGAGTCTCCGGCAACCCTCTTAAACATACCAGTGGAGCCAAATGTGTTATTCGGGAAGGCCATAGAAGACGCCCTTAAGAGTGCCAAGGAGGAGTATGACGCACTTACATCCCTTGGACAGTTGACAAACCCTATTCCTAATGGGGCGCCCCAAACTCTAGGAGATTTCAGGGCCATGGTGTGCAACGTTCCTCAGGCTACACTTGGCCGGTGACAGTACTCGTCTTAGAGCCAGTCACATGGCCAAGGTTCCTCGCCAAATTTTCAAAGAGAAAATAATAGAGGCAGAGCAAGGGGCAGAACCTCACCTGGGAGAGGCTCAACCCCTCCCAAACAATGACACACCGTTTCAAGTCCCCTCCCATGCCACTCCAGTAGGAGGCCGAATTTCTCACTTCAGCCACGCATGGGAGGGGATAACGTCGGACAGGTGGGTGCTGTCCACCGTGACAGGCGGCTATTGTATGATGTTGCTACAAAAACCACATTACCGCCCACGGAGACAGAAGGAAATGACAAAAGCATACTGCTCGAGGAAATACTGCTCGAGAAGGACGCCATACAAATTGTCCCGGCAACCAATGTAAACAAGTGTATTTATTCAACGTACTTCCTTGTGCTAAAGAAAGACCTTACCATGCGCCCAGTATTAGATCTGCACCATGCGAACAAATGTCAAACCCCAAAGGTTTCGTATGACCATGTTCCAAGAGGTGATTCACTCCTAAAACCGGGAGACTACAGGGCGACCTTGGACATGAAACATGCATCCTTTCATATTTCAATGCACCCCGCGCACAGAAAATACATGCGTTTCAGGATGGTGGGAGTACATTACCAGTTCGAAGTACTCCCATTCGGCATTGCCTCTGCACCAAGAGTATTCACAAAGGTGCTCGCAGTAGTGGCAGCACGCATGGTCAGATAATCCATCCCAGTATACCCTTATCTGGATGACATCACCGGGGGAAACTCCTCAAATTTGCAAATTAAATACGCAAAAGACAATAAACCTTCTCTTCAATCTGGGTTTCTCCAGCAACTGGAAGAAATCAAGTCTAGTCCCCAGCCAAATAAAACAATTTCTACGGGCTATCCTAAACACAAAAGAGGAGCTGGCTTTCCCCTCAAATGAGAGAGTACAGAACATGCTTTTGCAGGTACCTCACTACAATGTCGGTCTCCAGATAATTGTGCGCAAAGCAATGCTTTTGTTCGGGATGATGGCTTCATGCATTCACTTGGTTTCACACACGTGCCTGTGCATGAGTCCAATGCAGGAATGTTTAGCGAAACAGTGGTCTCAGGCAAGCGGACAGTGGGACGATCTAGTGTTTGTTTCGCTGTCCCTGGTTCCGGCTCTCCACTGGTGGTCCAAGGATAACCTGTTAAAAGGAATACCTTTTTGCGCTCCACCAGCACAAGCGATCCTAACTACAGACGCCTCACTTGCCGGATGGGGAGGGGCCCACTTCCTCCACCACACAGCCCACGGCCAGTGGACACACGCTACTGCCCAGAGACATATCAACTTCCTGGACCTCTTGGTAGTCCTCAAGGCTCTTCAGGCCATTCGGCAACATCTCAAGGGTCAAACGGTGCAAGTCCTCACAGACAGTACCACAGCCATGTTCTATCTGAACAAGCAAGGAGGCACACACTCTGTCTGTCCAAGCTATCCCAAAAAATATGAAAGTTGGCACACAAGCGGAACATGTTCTCAACATGTTCATGGGGAACTCAATTTTCTGCCAGACACTCTAAGCAGACACCCTCTACCAGAAGAACACGAGTGGCAACACGACAGAGATATCCTAGACAGAGAATATTCTCACTATAGGATCACACCTCACTAGACTTATTCGCCACAAACCTAAACGCACAATGCCCAGACTTTGCGTCCAGGTTTCCCCAACCATGTTTCAAGGGTAACCCCCTGTGGATGAAGTGGCCAGGGAAATGTGCTTATGTCCCCTCCACCGGCACCACTCCTGAGCAAAATAGTGCACAGGATGCACCAGGAACAAGTAACTCTGATCCTGATTGCACCTATGTGGGCGAGAGAGCCTTGGTTTCCACACCTGCTCAAACTGGCGATGTGCGACCCAGTCATGCTCCCGTGCCCATACAACATGTGGACACACACAGAGGGGCATCCCCCCACCCACACCCACAGTCGATCAACTTGGCAGCTTGGCTCCTAAAGTCATACAGTTGGGCCACTTACATTTTCCACAGAGAGGCACGAAAACCCAACACCAGGCACTGCTATTTTAATAAGTGGAAGAGATTTAGGATATGGTGCACATCACAATCACTAAACCGAATAGAATGTTCTCCATCTTATATTCTACACTACCTGCTTTACCTAGTAGACTCCGGCCCAGTATTTAATTCCATAAAGGTGCATCTGTGGGCCCTGTCGGCTTACACCACCTCACAGAATAAAGTGTCCTGGTGGAAAGTCCATGCCATTAAGGCATTCATGGAAGGGGTAAAGAGGCTATACTCCCCAATTTCCAACACTTCTCCGGGTTGGGATATCAATGCAGTGCTCTCCAAGCTCATGGGTCCTCCCTTGGAGCCTATGCACAAGGCCAGCCTAAAACATCTTACTTACAAGACTGCATACATAGTAGCCATCACCACCATAAAACGAGTTGGTGAGCTACAGGCTTTGTCCGTACAAGACCCCTTTTTCATTATACACAAGGACAAGGTTGTCCTCCGAATACATCCTAGGTTCTCACCAAAGTTAATTTCAAAGTTCCATGTAAACCAATCCATTGAACTTCCTACCTTCTTTCAAAATCCATCAAACTCAGCAGAAAGAAGCCACCATACACTTGATGTATGGAAGGCGGTCTTGTACTATGTGAACAAAACAAAACCTCTGAGGAATACTGACCAACTCTTTGTTTCCATAGCGCCTGGTAGAGAGGGCGGTCACATATAATAGAACGCCTTCTCCAGATGGATAGTCAAGTGCATACAACTCTGCTATTCCCTATCCAAGAAAGTCTTACCTTTTACACCAAGGGCACACTCTACCAGAGGTACAGGAGCTACCTTAGCTGCTACATGGAGTTCCATCCATATGTTCACACAGCATTAATGCATTGTCACACACTCTAAAGCAGATTCACAGGTGGGACAAGTGGCCCTCAATTATCTCTTTGCCTCTGTACCTTCTAAGTTTCCACCTCCTTCTCCAGATACTTCTCGCTAATCTATGCGGAGCATGGGAATCTAAGCAGATCCACACGCTCCAGAAGGGATACATTACTCACCATAATCATATTTCTGGTGCTTGTATCTGCTTAGATTCACCTGCGTCCACCCTTCCTCCCCTACTGGAGTGGAAGGCGCATGGATGTTGTCTGGGTTATCACTGTTTCTGCTTTATCACATCCATACTCACGCCACACTTCATTTTACCTCAGGTCAGAAACAAACAATCTGAGGGCCCTCAACGTGTGAAGGACCATGGGTACAGTAGAGCTCACACTATGGATAGTATTACTAAACGTGCCCTGTCGACGCTTGTAATACTCTGTGACTTCCACTAGATTCACATGCAAAGCATGGGAATCTAAGCAGATACAAGCACCAGAAATACGATTACAGTGAGTAATGTATCCCATATATATTCAGTGAGAAAACGTTGTTGAAGGGACGTTATGGTTACAAGTAAAATCGAACCCCCCCCAACCCCAGGAATGTGTCAGTCATGGTAAGCTAAGCAACTGCTAAGACGAACACCCAGGGCATGGCATCCAAAATGTAATTGGTGACATCACTGATGACATCTCATATTTAGGCCACTTGTTTGTGTTCACTGACAGTCAGAATATGAACATTAAAAAGGTGCAATATATCTAGACTTTAATCTTGTCGTATGTTCTTAAAGTAATTTCCTTGGGGTTTGGTCTCAGCTCCTGGTGCACATACACAGGGCAATCAGCAGGCCTCAAACGCACAATTCATTTGTATACACGAAGATGACATTTACTGTTATTGGCATTTTCTGGTGATGTTTCTTTCTTTCTTACTTTAGTTTCCCTTTATGTGCCTCCGATTTGTATGCAATATATTTGTATTTATTAACTTTTATATAGCGCTTTACATTATACAAAAATTGATTATTTATTTATGTATTTATGTATTTATTTATTGCATTTGGTTACACGCCCAAACCCTTGGGTATCACAGCGTACATAAATCTTATACATACATCTTTGGTTGCTTAGTAGTAAGATCTTTGGTTACAAACAGCATGGTTATATTGCATCTTATTCATACATCTTAAATTACATAGTCATAAAATCTTTGGTTACTGACAATGTGGTTATATTACATAGTATAATCAAGCAGTTAGCGTTGGCTTGGGTGGCTAGTATTTTTTTAAATAACCAGGTTTTTAGTTGTTTCTTGAACTTCTGAAAGGAGATCTCGTTGGTGAGGTGGGTGGGAAGCGAGTTCCAGATGCACGGAGCTGCTATGGGGAAGCTGGTATTGCCTGCTCCGCTGGTGGTGAAGCGTGGTATGTGGAGGTGTGTATTGTTGCTGGATCTGAGGGTTCTAGTTGTGTTTTTGCAGGAAATGCCATGACTGAGATAGTTTTATTTTTGAATGTTTTTATTGGCATTTGTGTAGCTACAGTCATGCATTTCAGTTTCCATGTCACATGCCTACATTTGTTTAACAACCACAAACAACCATTAGCATACAACTTCCTACACGTGCTTTGTGTTACTTATAACCTCAGTTGGGGCAGGCGCTTCGATGTCCGGGGCTGTAGCTTCTGCTCCTCATGTCTCCAATTGGGTAATGTCACTTGGTGTCGGGGGCTGAATAGTTGGGCACATCTTGGGTGTTCCCTGTTCTAGTTGGTGCATTCATGGGGGCTTGTTGCCGGACGGGTGGAACATGTCCCAGAGCAGCACCTTCCAAGCCACACATTTGTCAGTACCATCTCGTTCCGAACTGTTCGCTCCCTCGACCCACACCTTAGTCTGCGCCTCTGCCCACGTTTCAAATTCCTTGCACCATTTTTCATATTGTGGCCCAGCAGCAGCTTTCCAGGACATGGCGATGGTTCTTTTGGCTAGTATGCATGCCAGGTCCATAAACCTAACCACATGTTTGTGTTTGCTGATCCTGGGATAGGCACCAAGCAGGCATTCTTTCATTGACCACTCATACCTCTTTACTCCAGCCTCACTACATGCTCGCTCTATGCGTGCCCAGAAGCTTCGCACATGCGCACACCCCCAGAACATGTGTAGCAGGTCAGCACCCTCGCCCCTGCACCATGGGCATTGGGAGCTCTCTTCCTTGTTAAACATAGCTATTCTGTGTGGGGTCATGAATGTGCGGTAAAGCAAATTTAGTTGTATTCATTTGAAGCGCTGGTTCCTCTATACAGCCTTAGGGAAGCCCAGTATTCTCTCCCATTCTTTCTCCGTTATGTTTGCACCTAGGTCTCTCTCTCATTGTTCTTTCAGTGCTGTGCCCTTGGGGTTGGGTGTGTTTATCAGCATGCTGTACAGCCTAGAAGTCGGCCTCCAGCCGTCTTTTAACTTGTACATCAGGGTCAGCAGTGGACTCAACTGTGGTTCCTATGGCCAGCCCTCCCATCTTTCTTTGGCTGTTTCCCGGACTCTGCGGTACCAGAGAAACTGTCCACTCGGCAGCTCCGCTTTCTTGTAATGAGTCGAATTCCCGAAAGACCCCATCTTCATATACGTCTCCCCATGTGCATATCCCCATCCCCTCCTATGTTCTTACTACTGCCATGGCTGTGCTGCTTCTACATGTATCGGCCGCTATCGGCACTTCCGGTGAGTAGGGCTTTGTTAATTTCAATAGGGTGTGCGCTCTCCTCCATACCTTCCTGCCCAGTGTTATCATTAGTGGAGTGTGTTTCACGCCCTCCTGTTTTACCCACAGTATTTCTTTTAGTTTGGTGGGAGCCACTAGGTGTTGCAGTAAGTCTATTTCGGAGGTGGACTCGTCTGCTAGCCATTTAACTACCTGACTGAGCTGCGCTGCCAGGTAATACCTCTCGATATCTGGCAATTTCACCACGTCCTTATCGTATGGTAGATATAAAATTGGCAGTGAAAGTCTGCACAAGTATTCTCGGAGAAGCCCCTCCAGGGAGTGGAAAAGGGAACCCCTACATAGCAGTGCACGTTGTTGGAAAAGTACAGGAACCTCTGGAGGATAATCATTTTGGTGATGGCTACCCTACCTAGCAGTGATAGTGGCAGTTTCAACCAGAACTTCATGGACTTCCTCAAGCCCTGCACCACCTTCGCTTTGTTGTGTTTGTGCATTTGTTCCAGTGTGTGTCTAATGTTCACCCCAAGGTACTTGAACGTGTCCACCTCCCAATTGAGTCCCACTGCAGGTAGCTCATTGACATTCTTCCCCCTCAACAGGAATATGCAGGATTTGGTTTTGCTGAAGTGGATCCCTGATGCTTTTGCATAGTTATCAAGTATGTCGAGGATCACCGGTACATTTAGGTGCTGATCTTTCACGTACAGCAGCACGTCATCCGCGTAAAGTGACAGCAAGTATCCTGTTCCCCCAACCCAGATTCCAGCATCCAGGTGTTGCTTCCTGAGGTATATGTTAAGCTCACCTTGTCTCTGCGGGGGCGTCTAATGCTAGCGGGGTCAAATGGTCCATTCTCCAGCGTGGTTGAGCTCCACTCCCTAGCTGTTTTGCTCAGGTCCCCTTGTCTCTGCTTGAACTGGCCTGGAGTCAGCTCCTGATGGGAAAACAGAATAGATATAAAAGACTGATGCCTTCCACGGTGGACCCTTCCCTTGCGTCCCCAGATAGGGGTCCTTCTGGTTACCCAACGCGGTGTTTGCTCACCTTGGAGATTGTAATGATGTGCTCTCCTTCCTGCTCATCTCGGCAGGGGTGCAGTATTGCTCTTCTGAATCGAGTTGCTGCACTGATTCCTGTACAATGTCCTTATGGATAGAGTTACTCCACTGATGCGTTACGAGGGCACTAGGATCGAGTAGCTCCACTGATCCGGTGCTAAAGGTGAGTCTTTCTTAGTTTAAGTACGCAATTGAACCACTGTTCGTTACTCACTGTTCCCTTGCCAATGTTCTGTAATTCCTGTGTCTCTTCTCTCCCAACAGATTCCGGATATCGGATAGTGTGTGAACAGCAGAAGCACAGAAGATGCTGCCACGTGGAGTGCTGGACGCTGTTGAGGGTATGTAAGCTGCGGTCGCAAAGGAACTGTGCTTGCAAGCTTGTCTTCTGAAACTAACCTTGTTTGCTTTTCTCTTCTCCTCAGGTGCCGCGGATATGCAGAAGATTGAGTGGAGCATCCGAAAGGTGCCGGACGCTGAATCAGCTGTGGTGCGAAAGGAAGAAGTTCGCAGACCGCTGCGGATGCCGAAGATTCCCAGGTAAGTGTCAGGTAAGCTGGAAACCTTGCGTGCTGCTGTATTCTAGAAGGTCGTGGACCGCTGCGGATACCGAATATCACTGGATAACCATCAGGTAAGCTGGAATCCACACGTGCTCGCAGAATTGCTTTCAGATGTCAGCGGGTGGGGTTTATATAGCCAGGCCTGGCCACACCCAAGATCTTGGAGCACGTTCTGCTGGCCACGCCCATACTTGCCTCACCTTATTCCAAAAGAATGTTCAGGCCTGCAGACCGCTGGTGTTAGTTGTTGACGGTTTCATACTATGAGCCTGGTGCAAAAGGCGCCAGGACAGGGTCCATGTGGGCCTCCCTTGATCTTAACGATTATTTATCCGGACCGGTTGTCTTGTAAGCCCCAAAGTCCCTAGGGCAGGATTGCATTGTCTCTCGGAGGTGCTGGTCATGACAGTATATTGCTATGGGCTCAAGTCTCAGCGCGTACAACATTGGGGATAGTGGGCATCCCTGTCTTGTCCCTCTCCTGATGTCCCAGATTGCTGACACCATCCTCCCTGTTTTAGCCCTGGCCTTTGGGTTCGTGTATAATATTCGCACCCAACGGATGAATCCTTCCACGAATCCAAATTCCCTCAATGTTGCCACCAGCCATTCCCAAAATATTCAGTTGAATGCCTTTGTGGCATCCAGGGAGAGTATGGCATACTCTTCTTGAGATGCTGCTGTTTGTTCGAGTATGTGTTGCAGTGTGCGAAAGTTCAGCTCTGTGCTGCAGCCTGGTATAAAGCCATTTTGGTCACTAGGTATCAACCCCCCACCATTATTCTGTTCAGGCGCTTGGCCAGTATGGTGGTTAAAATTTTGACATCATAGTTCAGCATCGCTAGTGGGCGGTACGAATCACATTCATCCATTGGTTTCCCGGGTTTAGGTCTTGGTATAACTAGGGTCTCCCTCATGGATTCTGGCAACTCCCCATTGGTGTATGCCTCCCGGAAGACTTCCAGCAGCATCGGTGTGAGGGCTGCTTCATATGTTTTATAGAACTCTGGGGGGAGTCCATCGTGTTTTACTAGAGGCGAGGGACCGTATTACCTCTGCGATATCATCCCCTGGTATTTCGGCCTCTAAGGATTCCTGTTGTGACGGGTCTATTTTGGGGACGCCTATTTCGTCCAGTGTGTTTAGTATGTCAATTTGCGGCACTTGGTGATCATGACTGTAGAGGTGAGAGTAGAAATCTTGGAAATTGTCATTGATTTCCTATTGTGTTTTACGTGTTGTGCCTGTTGCATCTTTGATCTCTATGGTCTGAGATTGTGGATGCTCTCTCCTGCATACCCACACTAGCAGTCTGCGTGGCCTATCACACTCTGCATGTGCTTTTGCAGTTTTTACTGAGTAATCAAACTTGGCGAGCCTTCCCCATGCTTCCTGGCAGTCCCCACGTAGCTTTGCTAGTTCCACCTCCTCCTCCCACGTGCCCCTTGTGTTTGACTGTGTGTTTTATCTCCTCCTCCAGTTTCTCCAGTTCAGCTCTCAGCGCTTTCCGTATTCCCCCCACTCCCGCATTGGCCTCGCCCCTCACCACTACCTGCATTGCTTCCCAGACTGTGCCCCAGCTTTCAACGCTACCTACGTTCTTTTCAACGTATTCCTCTATTTTATCCCGCAGTCCTTCCGTGAAGGACGGATCCGTTAGGGCATCTGGTGCTATACGCCACAGTGGTATGGGCGATCTCGGCCCCCGCGTCTTCCAGTTCATCAGCAGTGGTGAGTGGTCTGATATCGACCTGCCTAAATACTGTGCCGATTCTATTTGTGTTTGGTGTCCCTTGTCCACAAATAGATGATCAATTCTCGTGTGCGGGGGAGTGTGGCGATGAGAAGTAAGAGTAACCTTTGTCTGTGGGATGTAGCTCCCTCCACACATGTAACAGATCTAGGGCTTCTACTAATGTGTTTAGCGCCCCTGTTGCAGCATCGCTTTTGGTTGCCGGCGGTTTAGACCTGTCCAGCTCCCAGTCCCTAACACAATTGAAGTCCCCTCCCTATATGAAGAAACTCTCTCGGCATAGGGCTAGTTTAGCTCCCACTGTGTGTAGGTGTTTTGGGATCCCATGGTTGGGGAAGTACGAGTTAATTATACAGACTTCTGTCAGTTCAATGCATCCTCTTACTATTAGGTACCTGCCTTCAGGATCTGCCTCCCAACTCAGTAGTTTAAATGGAATTGCCGGACTTATCAAAATGAGCACCCCTCTGGCATATTTGGAGTTGGGGGCACCATAACACTGTCCATCCCAGTGTTCCGTAACTGCAACCATAGTTTTCTTAGTTAGGTGGGTCTCCTGCAACAATGCAATGGCCACCCTCTTCCTGTTAATAAAGGATTTCACCCGGTTCCTGCGCATGTATGTTCCCAGACTTCGGACATTCCGTGTTAGTAATCTAATTTCATTGGCCATTTCAGCATGTGGATTGCCCACCCCCCCTGACCCCCCCCGGCCCCTGCCGTCCCACCCCCTTGGTCTCTGGTTGCTTTCCCCAGTTTCCCTAATTGCTTCATTCCCCAGGCAGCCCCCGCCCCTACTCCATTGTGTAAGGACATGTTCACACGTTTCTTGATGCATACCTTTCTTCGTGTAGGGTTCCAACCATTACAAACTTCAAACCAAACTAAAACTAGAAAAGTGCACTCATCTGTCACTTTACAACCGTGGTGCTCGAGTGCTCCAGCATCTGCTGGACCCATCCGGGCTTCAGGATGCGGGCTGTGGTGCGCCAGCAACTGACCGACGCCTACCAGTTCGTGGGGTGTGTCTGTTCGAGAGTTCGGCTTTGCTCCTGCCGTTTGGTGATACAAAGTGTTATATTGTTCCGTGCCGCTCTCCCTCAAGTTTGTTGCTGACGAGTCCCTCCCGTACCCCATTCTTCTCTTGGGCCGGCTGTTCTTCATGTTTTCACCTCCTGACCGTTGTCCAGGTTATTGTGTTCCAGCAACATTGTGGCCGCCGCCGGCATTTGCAGAAAAACAGCTTGTCCTTTATAGAGCACCTTGAGTCTGGACGGGTACATTAGCATGTACTTGAGGTTGTTTCCTAAGTTTAAGCTTAATCGGCACAAATGAGTTCCTTGCCCTTTGCACTGCGGGTGTGTAGTCCCGGTATATAGCTACGTTGGCATTGTCTCGACGGATCTCCCCTCCCTCTCTGGAGAATTTCAAGATAGTCTCTCTGTCGCGAAAGTTCAGTATCTTTGCTATCATGGGGCGAGGATGTGAGCCTGGTGGTGGTCTCTTTTGCAAGGATCTGTGTGCCCTTTCTACCACAAACCCCTGTGACAATGTTTCAGCCCCAATTTACTGTAGGATCAAGTTTTCCACAAAGTCCATTGGTTGGGTTCTTCCATTCCTTCTGGTATACCCAGCAGGCGCACTTCTGCATCCTCCGCCCAGGCTTCTAGTGCCGCATTCTTCCTTTCTAGCTCTGTTAGACGCTTTTCTAGTTCTTTGGTGGTTTCTGTTTCTTTTAGTTCCGTTTCGGCCGTTGTGACCCTCTCAGTGAGGTTGCAGACATCTTGCCTCATCAGCAGCGCATCGGATTTAACCTCCTTTATCTTGGTGTCTATGAAAGCTCTGAGCGCTGCAATTGCTTCCAGCACTTGGCCGTCATTAGTGGAGGTTTCCTTGCCTGGCTGTGCCGTTGGTGTGCCTGGGTTGCTGTGCGACTGCCCTTTCGGTTTGGCAGCATTAAAGGAGTCCATGATGGTAGCGTGTTTCTTATTCTTTGTTGTAGGCATACCTTCGCTGTTGCCTGGTTATATCCAGACTGCAGTGCTGGTGGTGGGCGCACCTCCAATTTGTGCTGTTCTCTCTCCCTTGCTGGTCAAATATATTGATTATGTATTCTTGTGCTTATGTTCTTTGGGTTCTGATCTTGAGCTTCAGGGCATCTGTCTTGCTGTGTGGTGTCGCTGCTTGCCTTGTCCGTGTTGCGTGCGTCTCTTACCGCACTGGGTTATTTCGTTGCAAGTGCCGTGGTGCTAAGGGCCCTGTGTCCTCTGCTTCGCCCGTAGTCATCTGGACGGTGTGCGCCCAAGTCCTCGCCTGTCCAATCTGTGTTGTGGCGCGCCTCCGGTTTGTGTTGCTGTCCCTCCCGTGTGGGGGTCTCTCAGACTTATTAAGTGCCCTCTCTAACAGGTTGCAATTCGAGCGTCTTTGAGTTTGTTCCTTTCTTGCTTGGCCGCAAATTATGGTGGTCTCTCTCCTTTGTTTGATGTCGTAGCGCATTTTGCCAGCACTATTTATGTCCTGTGCATTGCTGTGTTGTTAGTAGGTCGCGGGTGGTAGCGTGGTGTGGGCCTTGGTTCACCTTTTTCTGCCCTGGCCAGCGTTACTGTAAGCACCTAGCACTCCACCCTTCCAGGCTGCGGTTGCGTTGCGCAGCTAATTAGTGTTGCTGCTTCCCCTGTGTGCGGTTACCTCAGTTCTAACTATCACCTTGCTGCCGGGTTACTTGCCCGAGCATCTTTGGGCTCCTATTTTCTAATTTCTGGCTGTTGGTACCGGTGGCCCCAGCCCTTCAGCTCAGGGTCGCACTGTGTTGTCGGTGCTGTGTGCGCTTTGATCAGTTGTTGACTTATGGTGCCTCAGTGCTGTGGGCCTCTGTGTCCTTTTGCGGTCCAATTAGTATCTTGGGGGGTGCCTAACTTGCACCGGTCAGGACTGTGCCTTTGTGTTGGGGGGCCCACTGTGGTGCTGTTGCTGTCTTGGCCTCCGCAGCTACGGTCTGCTTTTCGGGCCGTCCTCCGTACCTGGACTTGCCCACTGCTGCTCCGTTGGTCCAGGGTGGGCTGCCCTTCACCAGCTGTCGCGGCCCTTCCTCCTTTCTTCTGGCCCAACGTGTTCCGCAGGCAGCTGTCTCTGTCTCTCACCTGCTCGTGACTCCTGGTGTCACTTTCTCGGCTCACTGCAGCCCGCGTGCTCCGCCACTGTCCGCCAGCTGGCCCGTGCTCCTTCCTCTCATCCCGCTGTGTGTCCTGCGTTCTCCGGACTGCCTGCTGTGGTGGTCACACAGTCAAGTAGCGGTTTCCGTGTGTTGCTTGCTCCTGGCTCCTAGCTTCACTGAGGCCTCGTCGTATGCCTGGCCTTTCTCTTAACGTTGCCGTACACAGATTGGGTTCCACGCCCTCCTCCTCCGTTCCTCCTTCTGGTTCTGGGTCCGCCGCCAGGTGTGGGGCGGCCCGACAGTCGCTTCGCTTAGTCTGGTGTGTACCGACTCGTTTGGGACCTCGCCTCCAGCTGCTGTTGTCGTTGCGGCTGGGCTCCCTGCTCTTTTCCGCGCCTCTGCCCGCCCTCAGTTGCTCCTTCCTCACTGCCGGGGCGCCGTGGCCATCTTGGAGTCGCAGGAGGGTCCACTTCTACGTCGCCTCCACCACCTTTACCGATTTTTGAAACAACTTTGCTCCGGGGTCGGGGAATCGGTTTCCGCATCCGACGGTCTTCTTGTTTCAGTTTGTTAGCTTTATTTCTTAGTTATACAGGATCTTTGCAGGATCTCGGCAGGAGCTCAGAGTGTACACAGCCTCACGCCATGAGCTCAGGCCATGCCCCCCTTGTTATGACTGAGGTAAATGGGGGCCGTGTTGATGCATTTATGGGTGATGGTGAGTTTTTTTTGGAGGATTCTCGCTTGTACTGGTAGCCAATGAGCATCTCTTCTATGTTGGGAGATGTGTTCTCTTCTGTTAATACCTAAGGCTGCTCTAAGGGCTTTATTTTGCAGAAGGTATAGTTTGGTTAGGTTTTGTTTTTCAGTGCCTAGCAGTAAAACATTGCAGTAGTCTAATTTTGTGAGGATTAGGGCTCTGGCGAGTGTCAGGCAGTTTTCGGTGGAGAGGAGGGGTCTGCTTAGGGTGATTAGTTTGGCTGTTTATGCCATGGAGGAGGCAAGAGCGTTGATATGCTTTTTCATAGTGAGATTGGAGTCAAGGTGAACTAAGTTTTTGACTTTGTGATATAGTGATGGAGGTGTAGTCAGGAGGGAGTTTGCTGAGTGTAGCTGGGGAGCCGACTTTGAGGATCTCTGTTTTTTCTCTGTTAAGGCAGAGACTATTATACGAATGGATTGTGTCCTCCAACGTATTCCACATCTTTGACATGTAATGTCCATAGCTGTGCACTTCAGAAACTTTTTCGCAGAGGCCGTCCTGCGTCGATGACGTCAGGTCGATGTCCCTTGAAGGCCTCCGTCGAGGGCAACGTCACCAGATGTTATAAATAGGATGCACGTCTCCCGTAGTCTCAGTTCCGTTTTTTCCGCAAACGTGTTTGCTTTGAGAACTCGGCGCGCCTTGTGTGTTTTATCGCAGAGATGTCTTTTTCTTCGACCCCTCCGACTCCGCGGTCTGGCTTCAAGGCTTACCGGGACTGCAAGTCGAAAATGTCAATCACAGACCCACATTTGTTTTGTGGTGCTTGGGCGAGAGTCACGACACCAACGACTTTTCAAAATGCCAGTCGCTGACTGCCAAGGCCTTGCGGGAAGGTAAGGGGAAGATCCAGGTAGATAGGGGTTCTAAGCCCAGTAAGTCCTGTAAATCAAAATCCAAAGGGGTGTCCACCAATGACTTGAGGGGTGACTCGCTGCGCCGGGAGGAGGCTTGGGTTTCTCGGTCCCAGTGTGGTTCCCGCCATTCTTCTTCCTCGTCGCAGCATTCTCGAAAGCGCCGTCACCAGTCGCCTTCCCCATCCTCCTTGGAGGATGGAGCCGCGAGGAAAGTGGCATGGCCGACAAAGTCCTCGACTCTGGAAAAAAGGGCTGCCTTTAAGGAGCAGATGTTGGCGATATTTCGCAGGGCACGGTCCTGGTCGCGCCTTCTAACGAAGCCGGCAAGGAACGGTCTCGTACAGTGGCTCCGCACGCCTTTGGGCTCAGATCCACGACACGACTCGCACCGGGAACTTTCAAGTTCCCGTTCGGACAAGGCTTCGGAGAGTCACAAGAGACGTGCTTCCAGGTCTCTGTCCTCGTCTCCAGCGAGACCGCTGCAACCTGCTAAGGGCTCGAAGCCGGCACACCAATGTCGACGTCAAAGCCTTCTGCGCGCACGATGTCGAGGTTGTCGACTCACTCAGCGCCGAAGCCTTCAGCGTCCTCGACGCCTTCGGGGATTTTTGCCGAAATTTGCCATTGATGTTTCCGGATGTGGTGGATCCTCCTAGGAAGGCAACTGCTAAGTCTGTGAGGCCAGTATTGGACTCAAGGCCCTCTTCTGTCCCCAGGCCAGGTTTTCACCTCCCTCTGGAATGGATATATGAAGAGGAAGAAAGGTCTGAATTTGAGGATCCTGTTGAGCATGATGTTGCTCCAGTCTTTTCTGGAGACAGTCAATTGGAGGAGTTGAGGCAAACCCTTCATGATGCCAGTGGGTAGGACACTTCGCAGGCCTGATCCTCGGGCCCATGCACAGTCTTCGTACAGGCGGCTCATGGCTAGTGTCTCTGAGTATCTGTGCTGGTCCAGTCCTCCTGAAGACTTTGTGCAGGATGATCTAACAGACATTTTAGATCAGGGTCCGTCCTCTGACCTGGTGTTACCTTTTCATCTCACTTTACAGAAAAGGGTGGCAGCTGCTTGGCATCACTGGAATCTCTTCTGGCTGTTAACAAGTCTTTGACAAAGAAGTACCGCCCTTCCGTTAGCGACCCCAGCTGCTAATCCACTCACCCCACTCCCGAGTTTGGTGGTTCAGGTGGCTACAGCCACCTCGAGGCAGGCGGCGTACGCTACCATCTCTCCGGATAGGGACGACAAACGCTTCGACGGTTGGGCTTGCTAGGTATTTTCTGCAGGGAGTATGATCTTGAAATCAGCCAACTCCACTTGAGCCTTAGCAAGGTTTTCACACACTCTGGAACTGTGTTTCTCTAGAGGATGAGCATATTCCCGAGGGGAAAGAAAGGGATGGGTTCCTTGCTCTTGTGCAGGATGGCAAGGATGCCATGTGCGAATCCCTTCAGTTGTGTTTGGATACGGCTGACTGTGTTAGCTGGTCCATGGCTGCGAGCACCGTTATACGCAGGTTTGCGTGGTTGCGGAAGCCGGTTTTTGTCCCGGACGTGCAAGCCCGTCTTTTGAACATGCCCTCTGGCAACAAGGCTGACGAGAGTGTAGCGAGGTTGCAGACCTCGAAAGCTGCGGCAAACTCTTTAAGCGCAGCTGTGCGTCAACCTCTGCCTTTTCGTCCTAGGGGACAGCAGTGGAGGGGAGGTTCTTTTTGTTGCTACTCCTCCTTTGGTAGAACGAGAGGGGTCGCCAGTCAAAGGGGTCAGCGAAAAAATACCCGCGGTGGTCGAGGAAATAGAGGTGCCAAAGCCGCTCAGGCAGCTGCCTTTTTGCCTTCAGGCACTGTCGCAGCCGCTCCAAAACAGTGAAGAGGCCATGTCCCATGGTTCGCCGGTTGGAGGCAGACTGTCTCAGCATCTCGAAGAGTGGTGAGCCATTACTTCGAATGCGTGGGTTCTGGATACCATAGCCCACGGCTACTGCCTTCCCTTCCTAAAGCGGCCTCACGACAATCCACTGGGGAAACTCTCTTTGAAGCTTCCAGATCTGCTCCTTGTGCAGGAAATCTTAACCATGCTGGAGAAAGGCGCTATAGAATTGGTGCCTGTAGCAGAGAGGAACAAGACATGGTATTCCCCTTATTTTTTGATCCCAAAGAAAGACTGGGTATTGAGACCCATCCTGGAATTGCGTTGGTTGAACAAACCTCTCAGGAAGGACAAGTTCAAGATTACTCTTTCTCAAGTCCTCCAGGCCCCGCAACTTCAGGATTGGTTGGTGTCTCTGGACCTACAGGATGCTTACTTTCATGTGCCGATTCATCCCAAGCACAGAAAGTACCTGAGGTTTGTGGCTGGAGACTCGCACTTTCAGTTTCGGGTCCTGCCGTTCAGATTGACCTCCGCCCGAGGGTCTTCACCAAGCTAATGGTGGTGGTGGCAGCGTACCTCAGGCGAAGGGGGATTCACGTCTACGCCTAACTGGACGACTGGCTGATCTGGGCACGCTCTCCCGAGCAAGCATTGGATCACCTCGGTATCACCTGCCGCTCCCTCCACAGGCTGGGCTTCTCCCTCAATTTCAAGAGGTCGCATCTGATACCTTCCCAACAGCTCCAGTACATCGGGCGGTGTTAGACACGTCCTTGGGGGATGTATTCGTAAGGGCTCATCACATTGTGCAGCTGGTGGACAAGTTTTAACATCCCAGAGTCTCCCGGCTTTCGAATTCTTAAGGTTGCTCGGCCTCATGGCATCCTGCATTTTTGTGGTGCCAAAGGCCAGGCTGAGGATGAGATCCCTGCAATGGGTCCTCAAGATGCAGTGGTCGCAGTTCTCAGGCACGATGTCGGATCCCGTTCAGATTCCACTCTGTCTCCGAGGAACTTCTGTGGTGGGCCATCGAAGGGAACCTGATGAAGGGGGAGCCGTTCTGGCAACCATGGCCAGAGGTGACTGTAGTGACGGATGCTTCCCACATGGGATGGGGCGCTCATGCCGACGACTTGACCTCCAGCGGTCGTTGGTCTCCGTCAGAGTCCAAACTCCACATCAACCTGTTAGAGCTGAGGGCCATCAGGCTAGCCCTGAAGGCTTTTCTGCCATCTGTACGGGGGAAGAGTGTCCTGATCATGATGGACAACACAGTTGCCCTGCATTATCTCAACAAAAAAGGAGGGGTAGGGTCACTACAGTTGTGCAGAGAGGCAATGCAGCTCTGGTTCTGGGCCATCCAGCAGGGAATTTCTATCTCTGCAGTTCATCGGGCCGGAGAAGAAAATGTGGCGGTGGACGCTCTGAGCAGGCAGAGCACGGTCTCTCACGAGTGGGAGTTGGCTCAGCTAGTCCTTCAGGAGATCTTCGCCCTTTGGGGAACCCCACAAGTGGATCTCTTCGCCACCAGTGCCAACTGGAAGTGCGAGAGATTCTGCTCAAGGGAATTTCCTCTGAGAGGAGCCTTAGGAGACGCGTTCGTAGTGGATTGGTCATTCCCACTGCTATACGCATTTCCTCCGGTCCCCGTCATTCCTCAAGTGTTGCAGAGGTTACGGAGGTGAGGTTCCCACATGATCCTCATTGCTCCGGATTGGGCCAGGAGAGCGTGGTACCCGGACCTTCTAGAAATGTTCATCTGCCCTCTACGCCGTCTTCCCTACCGAGAGGATCTGCTCTTGCGAGAGGTGGTTCAGGTTCTCTATCCAGAGGTCAGGACTCTCAACCTTCACGCTTGGTATCTGAAAGGTTGAGATATAAGGATTGGGACCTCCTGGATGACGTGATGGAGGTGTTGCTTTCGGCCCGGCGGCCAGCATCAAAATCCCTGCGCCGTTGGTGTAAGTTCTGTGACTTGTGCAGAGGACAAAATGTTTAACCTTTTCAGTGCTCCATTCCTATGGTTTTGTCTTTCTTACTTTCTTTAGCCCACAGGGGCCTTGAAATGGGTACCATTAAGGGTTACCAGGCGGCGCTGTGTATCTTCAAGCGCTCATCTGAAGAATGTTCATACAAGATTCCTTTGATTTCTCAATTTCTTAAAGGACTGACTAATGTGTTCCCGCCAGTCCCCTTTCCAGGTGCTGGTTTGGGATTTTAATTTGGTTTTGAAATTTCTCATGGGTGCTCCATTTGAACCTTTGTACTCTTGTCCTTTGAGATTATTGTCCTTAAAGACTGTGTTCTTGGTTGCGGTTACTTCCGCTCGCAGAGTGAGTGAATTGCAGGCACTTTCCTCTAAGCCGCCCTTTACTGCGTTCCGCAAGGACAGGGTAGTACTGCGGTACGTCCTTCCTTTCTACCTAAGGTAGTATATGAATTTCATTTAAGTCAGAAGATGGTTCTTCCTTCTTTCTATCCTCCTCCTCATCCTGGTAAGGAAGAGGAGTGACTCCATAGATTGGATCCTAGGAGAGCTCTGAGCTTTTACATTTCTATGCTGTCCATTGTTAGAGTGGACAATCAACTCTTTGTAGGATATGCTGGACCCCGATTGGGCCAGGCTGTTACCAAACAGACCTTGTCCAGGTGGATTATCCTCACCATTACTTAGTGTTACCGATTGGCGGGTAAGGACCCTCCTGAAGGGCTGCGAGCTCATTCCACTAGTGACGTGGCTACTTCCACCGCCCTCCAGCGGGGTGTTCCTATTAGGAATATTTGTGATGCCACTACATGGGCTTCGCTCCACACCTTTGTTAAGCATTACTCCCTGGATAGGATCCATGGTCAGGATGTGGCCTTTGGTAAGGTGGTTCTTTATTCCGCCATTTGATTGGGTACTCTAAATTCGTTTCCCTCCTCCATTTTCTGGTACTGCTTTGGGAGTCTGTCAAAGATGTGGAATACGTTGGAGGACACAATCCTTTCGAAGAACAAGTTACTTACCAACTAGTAACGTTCTTTCGACTGGACGTTCCTCCAACGTATTCCACATCGCCCTCCCAACCTGCCCCTATGGATAATTTCCTATGCGATTTCAGCTTACGTTTCCGCAAGGCTATATGCAGTCAAGCAGGCATGAGACTGGTGCCACACGTTCTGGGGGAAAAAACTTAAACGCTGTGCGTCCTATTTATAACGTCCGGTGACGTCGCCCTTGACGGAGGCCTTTGAGGGACATCGACGTGACGTCATCGATGCAGAATGCCCTCTCCCGAAAAGTTTCCGAAGTGCACAGCAGTGGACATTACATGTCAAAGATGTGGAATACGTTGGAGGAACATCCAGTCGAAAGAACGTTACCAGTTGGTAAGTAACTTGTTCTTCGCCATCCAATTTTGAATAAGGGAATACATTCTGTTGATACATCCTGTATCCTGTTCAAGGTTGCCTGAGATGGGGATAAGTATTTGCGTATCGTCGGCAAAGTTTGTATAAATGACTCCTATTGGATGTAGTGTCGCGAAGAGTAACTTTATGTATGCATTGTATAGTGTTGGGGAGAGGCATGAGCCTTGTGGTACTCCCAGAGGAACCAGGATGGGATCAGCTGCTTCTTCGCCTAGGGCAACTCTTGAGGTGCATGGTCTGAGAGAAAAGATGTCATCCAAGTCGTGGCTTTCTTGGAGAAGTGGAAATCGGTAGATAGGGTAAGGCATAATTTGTCATGGTCCACTAAATCAAATGCAGTGGAGAGATCTAACGATAGTAGGATGCCCAGTTTGCCGGAGTCCCTAATGAGTCCATCTGGTTTTTTAGGTCGAGGAGGGCGGTCTCCGTGCTGTGGCTGGGCAGGTATCCTTATTGTCGACCCCATAAGGTGGTTCTGTTCTAAGTGGGTTTGCACTTGGGAGTAGGCTATTTTTTTAATGATTTTAAGAACGAATGGTACTGTTGTTATGGTTCTATATTCGTCGGGTTGGTTGGGACTAGTGTAGGTTTTTTAAGTAGGGGTGTGACCAATGCTGCTCTGATAGATGCTGGTATTTCACTGGATTTGAATGATTCGTTAATAAATTTGGTGATGCTGGGTGATAATATATTGGCGCAGTCTTTGACTACTTTAGCAGGGAACTTGTTTCCTTTACAGTTGGATGGCTTAAGGTAGGCTATGGTTTTAAGGACTTGATCATTGGTAACTTGTTTAAAGTGGAAACACGGTACATCCGATCTTGTGATGGCGACGGGTTAGCTTAAGGAGTTTTTTTTGTGAAGATATTTTACTTTGGAGTGTGTTCACTTAGGAGGATAGAGCATCCTGTATGGTGGTACACCATGCTTTTCTGATGGTAATGGGGCTGATGGGTTGGATAGGGGATTCAAGTTTTTTAATAAGTGAATAATACTTTAGTGTTTGAGGCTGCGTTGGCAATCCGATTATTAAGCAAATCGGCTTTGTGGGAGAGTACTTGGTTTTTGTAGGCTTTGGAGAGTCATTGAACCATGGGGAGCTGCGTTTGGGTTTGGGCACTGTAGTTTTGAGAGGGGCTACTTTGTCTATTGCGGATTTTAAGCATTGGTGGTAGTGGTCTGAGATGCTTTCAATATTAGTGTAACCTGAAGGTTTGGAGTTGAGCAGCTTGCTGAATAAGGGGTTTACGTTTTCAGGGGTAAGTTTGCGTACGTTTCTGACCTGAATAGGTGCTAGACTAGGAGTTTTTGTTATTAGATCTGAGTTTAGTTTATGCTGAAATGGATTAAATGGTGGTTGGTCCATTGCATTTTAAGGATGTCTGCTATGGTTACCGTGGTGTTCAAGGTAAGTATCCAGTCAAGGATTCTTCCTTTGGAATGGGTGGGGGGGCATTCACTATTTGAGTGAATTGCATTTCACAGAATTCCTTGTGGCAAGCTGTTGCTTTTCTGTCTTGTGGGTCATTGAAGCCTAAATTGAGATCTCCTATGAGTATATACTTGGTATTGGGTTTGAGCGTAGGTGTAGGTCTATGTCAGGGTTATTTGGGGCACTTGGTGATCTGTATACTATTAGGAAGTTGATTGTTGTCTTCAGGCTGGTGGCCAGCTTGAAGGAGACTTCAGGCTGGTGGCCAGCTTGAAGGAGAGTTTCGTATCCCGTGAGTGATTCCATTTTCCCTGCCTGAACTGTAGTGAGGTTTTGTGGATTATGGCCACTCCTCCGCCTATGCCGTCTGAGCGATCGGCTCTGAGGAGGCTGTACTCGCCAGGAACAGCTATTGTGATCTGTGGGCCTGAGGCCGTGTGCAGCCATGTTTCGGTAAGGACTAGGAAGTCAAGTTTAAGTTCTAATATACAGTTGTGTATGTCGGTTGCATGGGCTCCAAGGGATCTTACATTGAGTAAGGCTCCTGATAGTGCTTCGCTGGGTTTGGGCGGGACCAAAGGCATGGTCGAGTGAGTCTGGGGTTGGGTTGCTGTGTTATTGGGAAGGATATGCAGAGTCTCATTGGGGATGTCGGGCGGATGGACTTTGATTATGGGGTTCTTCTTGATCATGCATGGTGTGGGTGTAGTGTAGGACTGGGTCATGGGCGGGTCTGCTGGAATTTGAAGATGGGGTGATGGTGGTGGGTGCGTGCTGAGAGTCTCATTTCTTGTGGATGCTGAACTGGGTCTAGTTGTGGCTAGATTACGTATGGTTCTGGAGGATAGGCGTGTACGGCGTGTTCTACCCAGTAGTGGTAGTGTTTGGATGTGAGGAGTCGTTGTGGGTCGGAAGGCGTGGGTATTAGGAAGGAAAGGCGTGGGGCAGGGCAGGAGATAGTGTCTATAACAGTGGAACCGTGCAAGGCCATTCTTGTGGTAGGTGAAGGCACCTTCTGAACAGACTATATTCTTAAGGGGCGAGGCTACTGGATGGTCAAGGGTAGTGGTGTTGGGACTGGTGTTTTGGATGCAGGTGGGCATAATTTGGTGAGTAGGGGTGCTGTAGAGTAGGAGGAGGTAGCTGAGTATAGAGAGGAGTGAGTGGGTGGCAGTGAATCCTCTATGCGATTTCTCTGTCCTGTTATTAGAGGACTCATTAATCTGGGGCATGTGTGCACCAGTGACTTCGAGGTTGTGGTGTTGCATTGGGACAGGTGTTCTGTTGTGCAATAGGGCGTTGGGACAGCCTGCTGTTAGGCTGATTCGAGTGCAGAGCAGATAGCTGCTGTTAGGCTGATTCAAAGCTTATATAGCGGGCAAAGGGAGCGTGGTGCAGAAAGTACAGGAGGTAAGTGTATTAATGCACAGAAAGTCTCATATAGTATTCAGCAGGTAGGACAGGAGCATAGCCTATAGTTCGGTGGGTTGAAGTAGCAGTGGGAGAGTACATAGGTTTTCTCACTAGGTGGGGTAAAGTGGTTTGGCGCAGTGGCGCAGCTAGATGAGGCACACCAGTAGTCTAGTAGGAGTAGGTTTGATGATGCACTCAAGCTTAGACCGCTACTCGTGCTTGGTCACAGGTTAGTGATAGGGCTCTAAGCAACAAAGCTTCCATTAATATAATTAGTGATGAGGAGAAATACAACGCAGCGTCTATGTTGCAGCAAGAAAGCAGTTATTTGGTCTCACAGATATCAGGCTACCGAATACAATAGAAGCAGTAAAATACAATTCATGATTTAAATAAACAAGAACAGTAAGTAGAACAATTTGCCAAGTAAATTAGGAGGAAACCAGGAAGGGGAGAGCAGGGGAGGAAGAGGAGGAGGGTAGTCGGGAGGGTATTGAAGAAGGTGGGATTTTTAGGAGGAGCGGAAGGAAGAGTATGAGGAGATGGAACGGATAGGGAGAGGTAAGGAATTCCAATGAAGTGGGGCAAGGAGCTGAAAGGAGCAGAAGCGAAAAGGAGCACAAGGAGGGGGCACAGAGAGAAGGAAAAGGTCAGCAGAACGGAGGAGGGAGGGGGAGAGTAGAAAGAGTATAGGGAGGGGGAGGGGCAAGATCATGAAGAGATTTAAAGACAAGACAGAGGAAGTTAAATTTAAGTTGAGAGTGAAAGGAAAGCCAGCCAAGCGAGGAGAGTGAGGAGGAGATGGAGTCATAAGGAGAGAGGGAGCAGAGAGTGCAGATAGCAGAGTGGTAGAGGGATTTGAGGGGGGAAAGATGAGAGGCTCGGAGGCCGAAGACGAGAACTGAGCAGTAGAAGAGATGGGAAAAGATGAGAGAGGAAATTCAGGGTTTGTTGGCGAATGTGGGTCTTCATATGCATTGTTTGTACTAACACAAGTGTGTAGTAAGTTTTGAATTGTTAGCTATTTATTCCATGTTTAACATTACTCAAAACTCTGATAAGGTAGCATTAATTATTTTATTTTCCAAAATAACCAGAAAAAAATATTCTACTTCTACGTGCCTGCTGCCTATGTGTATGTATGATTAGGTTCCTGTATTACCAACAACACTCTGATATGTTTTGTTTAGATGGGTACATCATTAAGTAGACCATGATAGGTCTCCCAGTCACCCCTGACCTCTTGTTACCAACATTATAAACACAAACCCCTTGTAGGGACTTTTCATCAAAATATATTTCATATGTGATGTCATCAGTGATGTCATCAATGACATTTGTGTTGTCATCTTTGATGTCCTGTTTTAGCAGTGCACGGTGGTGGTGCGAGTTGCTTAGCTTACCATAACTGTCGAAATTATGTGGTTTTTCATTTTTTCTTGTAACAATAAGATCCCTTTAACAAAGTTTTTTCACTGAATTTCATATGTTTTTTTTAGTGCAACTTAACCATAACGTCCCTTTTAACAATGTTTTTTTCTGTGAATTTCATTGGTTTTTATGAGTGAAAATGTTTCATGATGCAAGTCATGGTTGAATCGACTAGTGCATGAGGCTCGACCATGAACCCAGCCCCACTAAACCACCCCCATTATCCACTGCACCTACCCTGCATCCTAGTTCAGTGTCCATTATACACTCATAATGTGCCCAATGGCCAGTGCTCATGCCTTGCAGCCATGGCCAGTCTCCACAATCCATGGAGCATTCCCCAGTAGACAAATCGGAGTAGACATTTGCCAAGGGCCAGTACCACTGCCCAGGCACCAACGTTATATCACTATTTTTTGTACTTACTTTTGGTGTGCAGTCATAATATCGAGAAAAAAAATTCGAAAGTCATAATCTCGAAAAAAAAAAGAAAATGCTGAAAAAAAAGTTGAATAATTTATTTTTTATTTACATTTATTTTTTGGCTCTAGCATGTAAAAAAAAGGAGATTTGGGGGGTGAACCCCCCGATTTTGAATAAAAAACGTCATGAAAATCGACTGGACGTATTTACACCAAATTTACAAAAGCATGCTTTCGGGACCTGCCCACTCCTTGTGGCAGTATATCTGAGCCCTTTGGGGCATATTTTGGGGCTCTGTCTGTGCGGTCGAGGCCCCTTGCCAGCAGGTGGCAACAGGTGGGAGGTTGTGCCGGGTTATTCCTGTGGTCTGACATTGCAGCGGCCTGGGGATCTGGTACTGACAGCCATCAGCCCCAGAGCTCCTGAGTGTGGTAGCCCCTATTGGATGGAGTTTTGAATTTTGGTTGGGCCCTGGTTGCAGCATTCCCTGGGCCATGAGTGGTGCGTGGAGGCCCATCGGAGCAACCAGGTACCTGGCACATACCTGTTGTTGGTCTAAATCTTGTCTGGCCCTGAGGCCATTGCGCCTGTAGGCAGTGCCCTGTGTATTCCCCCGGCCAAAGAAGGAGGCGGCCTGCCGTGAGTGGCTGCCTTCCTCTACATCACAGAGGCCTGCATCGGAGCGGCAGGTGATCGCCAGCTCTACAAAGTGCTTCATCTAAGGGCCATTGCTCTCCCTGTCTGGCCCTGCCCTCATCCCACCTTCTATTCTGGCTTCATCAGCCGATTGGGACCGCTCCATGCACCACCCCCCTGTTAACAGCCTAAGCTGTAAGCGGGCCACGTGTTCACCTCAGCTCCCACCCTCGTCTAATCTGATGGCCTTATTCCCCCCTAACCCCATGTTATTTGCCGCCTTCTCCTATTGCAACTCACATCCACCTTCTCACGCCATGCAATAGTGATTAGTTGCTGTGTGCTCCTGGACTTGCCACTATGGTGATTTTACATCTATGCACCCCCACTACTGCAGTGCTCCTGGACTTTCACACTACAGTGTGCTCAACCTCCCTTCACTCCCCTTCCCCTCCCCTGTCCTTTTTCTAGACTTACTCTACCTATAACCTTCACATCACCTCCCTCTCTCATCCCTCCCCATACCCTTCTGCTACTGCAACTCTCATGCTTTTATTACTATCAGAAATGCCCTTGACATGTATGATGGTCTTTTTGTTTTGTCTGTACTTACCTCACATCTTCCATGCCCCCTCACCCCTCACCTTATTCCACGTACAGCTCTTGGATTGTTGCATGCATGTACAGTAATTTTTTTTCATATGTTGTAACTCATTTTGTCTTCCTCTTTGTTTTGTGTTGTACCTCTAAATGCATAGCACTTGCACATTCCGAATGTTCCAATGCCTTTTAAGAATGTCAATTCTGTTTGCTTACTACTCACCCTCCCTGCGTTGGAGTGCTTTGAAACACTTGTCTGTGTATAGGTGCTATATAAATGACCAATCAATCAATCAATCCTGAGGACAGTGTGATGTGGGTTGTGGCCAGGCGACGCTGAAGTGAAGTGGAGTCTATTGGGTTCTTGGTGGCTGTTTTGTCGTCCACGCTTGCTGTGCCTCATGATGGTGAAAAACGATAAGTCACAGAAAGAACTCTCATTCGAGTTGGGATCCAGCTCCAGGATGCCCCGAACCCAGTCCCAGCAGCAGGAGGATCCCTTGCCGGCGGACGCTGCAATTGGGGTGGCGGCCCGAGAGCCGCAGGTGGATATTAGAGCGATTCTTCTCCGGGTTGGTACTAGCGGACCAGGACGGGGCTGTACCCGGCAGGAACAATACATTTGGATTGCACCATTTTGGGGTCCTGTCTGCATCGGTTCCAGAGTCGCAGGCGGTCGTGGTGCTGTTGGACTCCGAAAAGGCATTTGACTTTGTTGAATAGTCGTACCTGTTTGCTGTTCCCTGGAAATTTGTGGTTGGGCGCCACTCGGTCTGAGAGTATTGCCATGAGTTTAGGGACGAGGCAAGGGTGCCCATTGCTTTTCACTCTTGCAATGGAGCCCCTGGAGGCCAACCTGCATGTGCAGCGTCTACAGCGGGGATTAAAACTGGGTCTGCACAGGTTAATCATCTCATTACATGCGAATGATGTAGCTTTTTTTCTTAAGGACCCTGCACACAACTTGTCCCCCGTGATGCGTGAGGTGATACAATTTGGGGAGTTCTCCTGGCTGAGGATCAACCACAGTAAGTCTGTGCTTTTCCCCCTTACCGATGGGACAGTGGCGGTTGGAGATGATTTCGGGCTTGTATGCGAGTCGACAGGGGTTCGATATTTGGGGATGGAGATCTTGCATAATCAGCATACTCTGTTTCGTGACAACTATGGAAGAGCTATTGGATCTCTCCAGGATTTGGTGGTGCGGTGGCGAACGCTCCCTCTCACATTGTTGGGCCAAATCTCTATTGTGAAAATGATAATTCTTCCTAAGTTCCTCTATTTATTACTCAATATTCCAGTGTTTCTCCTCTGACTGCAGCGTATTATCCTCAATTTCATTGTGGCTTGGAAACAGGCCAGAGTGGCCTACACCACGCTGATGCAACCCTATGAGAAAGGGGGCTTGGCCCTACCGGACCTGGAGCGCTACTCGTGGGCAGTCCAGGCTCACTGTTTGGCACACTGGTACTCTACGCATTGAGCCCGCCTCATGTTTCTGTGCAAAGGGCGCTGGCCGTCCCTCACCTCCTACACTCCATGATTCCTGGGTCCTCGGGAGTGGTGGTTGGGTTTCTGAATATTGTGAAAGTGACTTGCGCGATTTGGTGGAAGGTGGTGGGCAAGTTCTGGAGGCATGTAGCTGGTATGGTGATTAGCGGGGAGAGGGCTTATTTAAAGTGGGTGGACAAACTGGGTATCGCCTCCTTTGGTGATTATTTTTATTTTTTATTTTTTTGTGTACAACATAAGTTTCTCTTGCTGCAACAGCAAGGGATCGAGGTGGGTCCTCCTAACTGGATATTTTTGCATGCTTCTGGGTGTCAAATGCCTTTAAGGAGGCATTCCCCTTGTGCCCCCGGCAGCCCCCCACATGGGCAATATTACATGGGCTGATACAGTTGCAGGGTGAGGTTTGCTTGGTTTCACGCTTATACAGCAGTTTTATGGCTGACATCCCCTGGGGTTGGGGAGGCGTCGAGGTTGCGTTTGGAGTGGGCTTTAGGCTAGGACATTGCGAGCGACGTTAGGCAATAGCACTGAAGCAAACCCAAAAAGTGTCCCTGTGAATTCTAAATTTAAGCGGATCCAATTCAACTTCCTGCACCAGGTATATACCCCAGCTAAGCTTCACAGGCAATTCGCGTCCGTCCTGGACTCTTGTGACAAGCCGGGTTCCTTCACTTGGCCTGGGAGTGTATCCCTATATTGGGGGGATGTTTTGGACAATATTTCCCTCATCATTGGGGAGCAAATTGCTAACAATCCTATAGGGTTGCTACTGGGGTGCATGACGGGGTTGCCATGGGTGGTCAGCCGCCTGACTGGCCTTCTCTTGGTAGTGGCCAACAGGAAGGTCGCCATGACCTGGTGGAAGGGTCCCCCGCCCAGTATGCAAATTTGGTTGCAAGATGTGGCTTATTGCATGATAAGGAGACAGCATTTCTTCGAACTGTTGTTGCATGCCGGCCCACCTGATGTTTGGGCACCATGTACAGTATTTGCTGACTGCTGTTGTATGAAACTGTTGCTGGCCTCACTGTGTTCTTTCCACTGTAAGATGTAAATTGTATATGGTGGGTCATTGCTGGTCTCGGACTCCATGGTTGTGTTGGTGTGCTATGTAAAATGAATGAATGAATAAATAAAGTTTTAACAAAAACTAGGTCACTCACCGCAGGCGGGTAAGAGTCATGGTACTTCCGGAGGCAAAGCACGGCCCAGCCAAAGCAGATATATCACGTGCCGGAGGGAGATAGGTGGGAGTAGTGGTCCAATGAAAGTTCAGCAAGAAGGAAAGACATGGATTTTTCCACGCAATCTGAGAATAGGGTAAAATATTCCATGCTTGCAGCACTTTCTCTTAAACCATTTCATTAGTATGAACACCATGATGTAACTTTTACAGCAATGCTGAAAGAGCTACCTTGGAATACCATGATGGATTTGTTGCACCATTTACTCTCAATCTGAAGTATATTTATTCACACACTTTTAAAACTATTGCACACTGGGCTCACTTGCTACTTCAAAATTGCCATTCTTTGTGTGGTGAATTCAGAACTTAAAGCATCATCTTCATTGGAAAGTTAGCCAAAATACTGCTCAGCTGATTTGCAATCGTCTGTGCTAACTTTCCAATCGATGCTCAACCACAGTGATCAGGGCTGGTCTGTGAATTTTTAACTAGAGCAAGTTATACAATCAAGATAAGCAGGCTGGCTGATAATACGTGCATGTTGAGGGTAAATGAAAAGCACTCAACTTGTCAAAGTTTATGTGGATCATCTGATGTCATATTAAACCTACAGTGAAAGGCAGTAAACTAATTGAACATTTTGGAAAGTCCTTGCTGAATAGTGGAAATTGAATGATCAAGAACGGCTGACGCTTGTGACGAATCTGGGTAATGTGTCCCTTTTCCCCAAGGGGGAGCCACCCCATTGTGGCTAGGGAGGTGAGCCCACTCCGCAAGACCCTCCCTAGGGGTTTGGGCAAGCAGGGCCTCACTCAGAGTGACTCCCCATTAGTTGATGGGAACTCCCAAGTTAGAGTGAGATCTCCCTTAAAGACTGTACTCTCGGCCTATATGAGGGCCAAGACATTGTAAAGGTGGTAAGGACTTTTGCTTTGCTGGTACAACTGCTGAACCCTCCTCTGTCTAGACATCTTATAATCAGAAGAATGTTACCTCCCGTACAAGACCCCTTTAAAAACACTCAGCTGGATGAGGAGATTCCCTGAAGCTACACTGAACGGGAGGAGTCATGCAGAGCAGACACTGCTAGTGAAGCACAGAGCAAGCATATCCTGGAGGCGGGACCACAGAGAGACGTGTTGGGCCAGTAGCCCTGGACCAAGAATGGCAGAAGGGAAGAGAGAGGAGGCCCCGATAAAGCTGCTGCAACAGGAGGCCATAGCTCTTTAGGTGGAGACAAACACTGCTAATAGCATCACCATCTGTCCCTGGTGGAAGCGCTGCGAGAGAACAGGTACACCGACCACACAGGAAGAAGGGAGGCAGGAATTGGGATGCTGTGGGGAAGCATGACCCCTGAAACCTTCACCGGTGACGGAGCTGTAAACAACCTGAGCAGGGGCCAAAGTATCCTGAATAACAAAAGAAACCCAGGGGTTAGAGAGTCGGTTAATAACCGATACAAGGGCCAAGGTGTCCCGTAAGACACAAGAACTGATAGCAATACAGAAAGCCAAGAGAGCCATAAACTGAAAAGTAGAACTCCTGCGCTAACCTGAGGTGTGGCGACTGGAATGAGAGAGTTGGGCATTTAGATATACACCATTTTTGGAGGGGGCTAGGTCAAGTACCCTATTGGAATCAAGCATTTAAACCTTTGCTTAGTTGAGTTATTCTTCTTTTTCAACACTTTAAAATCCTTCATGAATTGAGAGACTTTGTAACCAGAGCTGAGTTTTGACAGCTGAGTTTTTAGCTTTTTGATTTGGTCCTTGGAAAACCTCTTTGGTGACCCATGCCAGGAACTGTGCCCTGGGACAAACATTTGACTTTGAAGATTGTCTGCAGGAAAAGTGGTCAGCTAGGAGGCATTGATGACCTCCAGTGTGAACACACGTTCTCTCAATTTTTGTTTCACTTATATCTAGTGGTAGGGCTAGTTAGTTGGTCAGGACGGAGCACTGTTTTGAGTTGTTTGACATCCCGACAAGCACCTTTGCCTTAGTTGTTAGGAAGGGAAAGCCCCTCTCAAAGATGGGTAGCTTGAAACCATGGGTGGAGCACCTAATAGGCCACTGGGAGTGACAATGAATATAGGATATGCTGCAGGCGCTTTGCTTGCAGTGTACGTCCACTCCAAAAGGTGTACATATGCTGCAGTTGGACCACACTGGTCTGTTGTCCTCGTAACCCCTTTCTTCACCCGCGTCCACCCTCGGTTCACACCCCCCTTCCGCCCTCCCTCCATACCACCTCACCAGCTCACCCCCTCTTAGGCGGCTTGAAATTGGTTAGTGGGCAAACTGGATAGATTTGTGAACTTTCTGCATTGGACAACAGCTGCATACTGCTGTAAGCCTCTGTGATGGGTGGTTAGGTGTGCAGCTGTGTTTGTAGGCCTACCAACAGCTGCACTTACTGCACGATTTTCCTCACCTAGCCTTTACACTTCCATACTCGCCATGTCACTTCCTGTCGGGACACTGCTGGCCTATTCATCTGAGGGACATTGTATGTGCACTGGCCTCCAGGACTGGCTTCTGGTTTTTCAACTCTGAGCCACTACTTCAAGTAAAGCATGCACCGCCTTACTTGACCACAATCTGCACTACAGAAATAAAAGTGTATTGGAATATGGCCGCCATATGTCCGCCTTGTGTCGCAGGCAATTGGCCCGCATGCAGCTACTTTAGTGTCTTTGCAGGGAGCCTGCAGGCGATGCCCCCCCCCCAAAGGATCCACTCTAAGAGGTGTGTCCCTCCCTGTGGGGGCCCTGTCAGGGCAGTGAAGGCCGCAAAGTCTTTACTACGTTGTCAAAGCCACACTATGCGTTTGTGCATTCGTAAGTAGCTGTCTTATCATTGCTTCCCGCACTCATCATAGCCACCTGATCATGCTGTCTAGCCCTGAATGATATATATAACGTAACGCAAAATACAGACTATGACTTTTTAGCCCGCACTGTATTTGTAACATACCGTAATCTACCTGATTATCACTTGGCAGCCTTGTGCTGCATATGTATGCTATCCCCAATTTGGGATTTGTTGCTGTGCTTGGTCCAAGCAGGCCTTCAAATTGGCACTGTTAAGGAATACTTTGCTGCTATTTCATTTTTTAAGAGGGACTCGTTCTTCCCAATCCCCTCTGTTCGTTCTCATAGGGTTTGTGTAACCAGTTTCCTCACTGCCAGTTTGTGCTTCCAGAGTTGAATTTAAATTTGTTTTTTGACATTCCTTATGGGAGCTCCGTTTGAGCCCCTCCATTCCTGTTCTATGAGGTTGCTCACCTTTTAATGTGATTTTCCTGGTTGCCATCACTTTGACGAGATAGGTGAGTGAGCTCCAGGCCTTATCTGGGAGGAAGAAAAAAAAACTAATTCAACAGCTTAGCCAAAACTCTGTTCCACCATTAAGGAGCAGCCATTTCATAAAATTAATTCCCAATTTAGTTTTTGGGGAATTGGCGTCCTGTAAATTATGGCTAGGACTCCTGATTTTATGGTTTCTATTTTTCCATCTGCGTTTGTTATGGTAAGCCAGAATTAAGACATGGACACTGGGACATAATGTTCACAGGTCTTTATCTCCAGGTTAGCTTAACAGAAAATAACAAACACAAATAATACAAACTTTCCCTAACTCCAAGAAGAGATCTGTTCCCTATTCTAAAACACAAATGTTGAAGCAAAGTGTACTGCTGTCAGGATGTATGGCAGTAAGTGGTAAACTTGGTGGTAACTCTGTTACCGCTAACTTTACCACTATGACAAATTACAACTGAAATAAAAATGGGCAATAATTCCTCTGGCTGAATTACCTCCAGCGGTAATTCCGCCACGAATCGGCGCCAAAAATTACTGCCAAATTACAAGTCCATAAACATTGGAATTACCTCCAAAATCAGAGGAAATTTCGCCAAAAACACAGCACAGTTACCTCCACAAAGAAAGTGGAGGTAAATGCATACAGGTGTCCCACATCAAGGTACAGGTGCACCAGAACCACTCAGGAGGAGTGTAAAAGGACAACCCCACCCACATATCCAAGCAACAGGCAGCCACAAGCAGACGTAGATATTGGGCTCCACAACCTGCTACTGTACATTAAGCTAAAACAGCATGCTGGTCCAGCAGGGAAGGAGACAGGTGCCACAAAGGTGCAGGAGACGTATGCTGCGGCGGGTACCCATAATACGTGTCTGCCCATTCCCATGGACACTCATGGATAGCCATTTATTCACCCTATACCGAATGAACCGACCAACCACCACCAAACTGCTCACCCTGACATAGGCTGAACTGCAGAGCGCCATTGCCATCCAAACTGCCATCCTATCCCACTGCTGAAGCTTCTGGCAGTCCTACACGTCTGTGGAACGGGTGCATTTCAACAAACATTTGGGGCACTGCATGTGATGTCACAACCCACCCTCTCCAAAGTGCTGCACCAAGTCCTGGATGCCCTCATGGGGCATGCACACCTGCACATCTCCATACCCGTCACCTAGGTGCAGGTGCACCCCGCAAAGGCAATATTCTACAACATTGACCATTTCCCCAACACCATTGCAGCATTGAATTGAACCTGTGTGGCATTGGTACCCCCCCTATCCCCCCCCCCAGGTAACAGAACAGACATACCGCAACAGGAAACAATACAATTGGATGAATGTGCAGATGATCTTTGATGCTGACCTCAGCCACTGCTGTATCCTATATCCTGGGCCCACACATGATTCGCTGATGGTGTGCAACAGCATCGTACCTGCATACATGGAGAGGTACAGAGGACAGAACACCTGGCTTGTGGGTAAGTAGCACTCATACCTGACTTCTGAAATCACTGACACACACCTGGGGTACGTAAGCAAAGTCCCATGACGCAACAACACAAATGCACAGAACAGGCCAAGCACCCTGACTTACCCACCCCAGGACACAGACTTGAACCATGTGACAACACAGGGCATCCAGCCATGCAAGGCAGCACAACCCAAGTAAGCTTTGCCATGGATGCTACATGGTCTACTGCAACACCATAGTTGACCACTTCATTACCAATGCCATAGCAGTGACAAATAACCCATGACTGCCGACTCCCACAACATTAATGACTGCAAGTGGACCATGTATCCCAAGTACCATCAACCTCGATGCACATCATGCACAACCACATAGGGGTATACACGTCAGCACCATTAACTTGTTCCTCCACCCAGCCATGTCTCACACAGTACATTAATGTTTTTCAGGTGACGCTGGATACCAGCAGTTGCCATGGGTAATGACCCCTGAGAGAAATCCCGCTACACCAAAGGAGATATTAGGCGCATAGGAGTACGAAGGCATGCATTGAGCGGATATTTCGCCTGCAGAAATCAAGGTTCAGGTGCCTTCACCACACAGGCGGTGCACTCATATAAAGCACTGAGAAGGCTGGCGAAATTGTAGTGGTATGCGCTATGCTGCACAACTTGTGCATACGTAGGAATATTGAAATGCTTGCGGATGAGGACAATGACCCCTCTAGCTCTGATACGTAGGACAGTGAAGGAGTGAGCAGGGCACCACAGGACATAAGTGGGGATGTGAGGGAAGGTTGGATGGTCCGCCAGTACCTCATGGACAATTACCTTTGATTCTGGATACATGCCGCCCATACATGCAAGGAATGCACATGTCTGAATTACATTGAATGATAACTTTCAAAATGATCATGATTCAACTGTGTTTATTTCAATGGATTGCTTTTCTTCCGCAGATTCCTCATCTGATAGATATTCCCTCCAGCTTGGACCTGGACCTGGCCATCGACCATCGTTCCATATGGTCATCGGCTCTGGATGTGACTTCAGGCGTTGTTTAAGTAGCACATCACTACGACCAACCTCAGTTAATTCTGCTAACACGCTTCTTTAGGAACACAGAGCTTCAACTCTTTCAAAGGTTTTCAGCAGAAACATTTTCTTTTCTCTTAAATCCACGATGCAAGAGGTCGGTTGCACGAGTGTCTGGTTTCAAGTGGTGTTGTGATTGTGGCACCAAAATGTCCCTTACTGACCCACACGAGTTGTGTCTCTGGTGCCTCAGCACAGGTCACGGAACTGACAGGTGTCCGTCGTCCACCAAGATGCAACTGAAATCTCTTCGCGATCAAGCTGCAAAACTCGCTCTGGGTTGACCGCCCTCAAAGTCTCAGGTAGAGGGCGACGGTGTTGGTATTTGGATGCCGAGACAGAGAAGCATTCCCCTGATAAACCCCACCGTAAGACAAAAAGGTCTCATTCTGAGAGCCACTCTTCCTCGTCATGAAAAAAGAAAAGGTGCCACCGCCATTGTCGGAATTCTGAGTTGTCGATGGAAAAAGGTAAGCCGTTGGCTGGGCCTACCACCTGCGAGGAGTGGAAGGTTTGTTAGAGTATCTGGAGAGTTTTACGATTGTAGCGTTACAAGAAACACGGCTTACGGCTGAAGTGCTGTTTGATAGTCGCAGCACAGTAGCAGCAACCCAAGGCCCCAAAGGTAGACCAAAATGAGGCCTGTTAGTGACAGTGAAATCACCATGGAAATACAGAAGCTCACCCAGTCCACCCAGAATGTCCTTATATCAAAGAAAACGCACCAAAAAATAGTAATTATATTGTTGAACATCTATGATCCTCCAAACATGGCAGAGACAAAAGAGAATGTGAAGGCATTAGGGCATACATTACAGCTGTTTAACCATCATTAACCCATATGGTTGGTGGGAGACTTCAATGCTAAGATTGGAGCACTGCCATTGAATGACAATTTTACCCAAACTATTTGATCCTCAGAGGCCATGAGAACTATATCTAATAGACAAGGTCAAGCATGGCATAAATTGCTAGCTGCCCCTGATATGATAAAATTGAATGGCTTTACACTAAGTGTTAATGGCTCTGCCTATACTAGAATTGAGGGGAAATCAGTGGCTACGCTCGATTTATGTCTTTTCTAATACAAGCAGGCTAGAATACATCAAAGATATGGGTATTGTTGGGCGAGAGGAAAGTGATCATCTCCCATTATGCTCACTATGGTGTTCCCCAACACGACAAATGAAATGGTGGACCACGATTGTAATGGAGATTTATATTTAAATGAAGGTCAAAATCGAATTCAGTGGCACCCACAGAACCTAGATTTGGTAAATAGGGCAGTAATTGAGTTAGTACCTTGCTTTACAGCTGAGGGTACAACTGGAGAGACAGCCGATGAAATGATGTTGACTAACTTTACGAAAGATGATGCAAACCATTCAATCATGTGTAGTAGCAAATAGAACTTATAAAAAATCTATTAACTGTATGCCTTTATGAAAAAAGGCCATGATAAGATGATCAATGCAGCAAAAAAGAACATGCATAGGGAGATAACAAGAATTACCACCCAGCAATGTAGTGCTGATTCAGGGAAGTCAGTCACAGTATTAGTAAAATCTATAAAAAAAGAATTATAGATGTTGGTTGAAAATCCATAAAAGTGAGTGTGAGATAAACAAATGGAAAAAAATTTGCAAACATGGCACTCTCCAATAATTCTGCAGGAATATGGCAGCTACTACGAAGTGGGAAAAAAGAGAATTAACGATTAACTGTATCACAGAGTCGAAATGGAGCGAACACATAAAGGCGACACCTGGCCGAGTGGAGCACACCAAAGATTTGTTCCCACTACCAGGTGATACCTGGGAATGTAAGGCGTCCATATTAGATATCATTTTGATAATAGAACATCTCAACAATTCTCGTGCCGGAGGCCCCGATGGCATATGTAACCTATTATTGAAAATGAGACCAGAAATATGGGCGGCGGCTCTCCACCTTTTATTCAAATAAATAGGAAAGTTAGGGAAGATCCCATGGTCATGGCAGATAAGTCATATATTGACGGTATATAAAAAAGGGCTTGTGGTAAATCCCGCACATTTTCATATATTGGCCATGTTGGACGTTCCGTCCGAAGATTTTGCACGTGTGCTCCTGCAGAACTAAATATCTGGATAGCGGAGAAAAAAATCCTAGCTCCCAATCAAATAGGCTTTAGAGAGAAATCAAGTACTGCTTATAACTTGATAATGGTAACATCTGTTATTGAACACGCTTTTGGAAAAAAAGAAAATTGACTGTATATTGTGCTTTCATTGATTTTTCCGCCACATTCGATACGGTGATGAGGAATCGTTTGTGACGGAAATTTAATGCATGGAATATACCACAAGGCCTATTAAGGATGCTCATGCTATTATATTCCGATACACATGTCCGCTTGCAATTAAATGTAACAGGAAGACTCTCTCCATTGTTACCCAGGAGTAGTGAGTGAAACAAGGATGCATAATGGCGGCCACTTTATTTAATTTGTATTTGGCCGACATGTAAAAAGTTTTGGCCAATACTAATGCCAACCCAGTGAAAATAAGCACAGTGGTGCTCGGCTGGTTGGAGTATGCAGATGATTTGCTGATTTTAGTCTACACACACATAGGTTTACAGTGAATGCTTGATACATTAGTTGCATATTCTAGCACAAATGGCCTGACCATAGATATTGAAAAGACCAAAATAATGGTATTCCCTGTGACAACAAAACCTAAGAAATTTGTGTGGAAGTTAAACAACAAGCCTTTAGAACAAGTCTTGACGTACAAATATTTGTGCATAGTGATTGACGAGAAGTTAAATTGGGAAGCGCATTGGTCGGCACTAAAATCATCACAATGTCTAATATCTGGCAATGTCTTGAGTGTGTATATTGGGTGAAATGCAGGATATTCTGCAATTGCTATTCTTACAATATACACAGCGAAAATAAGAGCATTATTGTTATATGCTGTTGTAATATGGGGACATAAATATGGGAAGAGATTAATCGCCTTTGAAGCTATGATGTTACGCAAACTCATGCGGTTGCCTCAGAATGTGTCGGTAGAATATCTGTACCTTGAGTTCGACCTGAAAGGGGTAATGTCCGCATATGAGTCAGTGCGTAATGTTCTTTGATAACCTATGTAACCAGACTATCGATATGATAATCACTCCCTATGTCCAGGTGTTTGAGAGTCTACAAGGTGGTTCAATCATTGGAACATTGGGAATTCCCAAGGCACTTCATGTAAAATGGTTAGTTGGATACACCAATTTCATAGGTAAGATGGGGCTAACGTGTTGGCGAAAAGGAAAATTGCAAGACTACAGCTATGAGCAACATATGATTGACCTTGCAACTGAAGCACATAGTGGGCCATATTGCCAATTTAGGGAAACATGGACCACAGTACCCAAGTACATCACACCATACCCAAGTGACAATACAAATCGTACATATTTATTTTTATTTTTTAGCATTTTTAAAGCGCTCACACAGCCCGCGGGCATCGAGGCGCTGTTACAGAATCGTTTGTTTTTTAGTTCGTAATTGTTTTTTTTTCTCTTAGTTGCGTATTTATAACGCGCTTAAACACCCAGAGGTTTCTAAGCGCGGACCCGGGGATCGAACCTGTGTTGCTCCGTGTCATTTTGTTTCCAAGGCGCGCACGTTGCCGCTGAGCTATCCTCCCGGGACGTGCAGACCTAGATACCTGTGTGGGGAAGGCCTTCCCTCCCGAAGAGGGAGTAATCAGCTTGACACAGATGGTGGATTTATTCTGGAACAATGCCACTCTACCAGCGGCTTCCTTCCTCCGCCTTCTAGGCCTTACGGCTCCCTGCATTTTTCTACTGCAAGATACCAGGTTGCGCATGAGATTCTGCAATGGTTACTGAGGGATCAGTGGTCTCGGTACCTTGGCACTCTGTCGGATTTCATCAGAGTATCCGCGTCAGTGGTCAATTACCTGTCCTTGTGGGCGGACTGCAACAGTCTTTTGGAGGGGGAACCCTTCTGCCCTCCCTCAGACCAGAGTGGTCACTGATGCGTCCTTGAAGGGTTGGGTCGCTCACGGCAAGGAACTGCAGGTGAGCGGCCTCTGGTCAATGACATAAGCCAGGTTGCACATCAACAGGCGGGAGTTACATGCTCTCAGGCTAGCCCTGAAAGCATTCACCCTGTCTCTTCCGGAAAAGCATGTTTTCATTCTGACAGACAACACAGTGGCGATGCACTACCTCAACAAGCAAGGTAGTGTGCACTCCCGACCCTCTGCACAGAGGCGATGATGCTTTGGTTCTGGTTGCTGGAGAACAGGATCTCGGTCTTGGCAGTTCATCTGGCCGGCACAGTGAACAACATGGCTGATGCTCTGATCAGGCAGAGCATGGTCTCACAGGAGTGGGATGTGTGCCAGGAAGAGGAAGTCCTAGAGGAGGTCTTCACTCTCTGGGGTACCCCAACAGTGGATCTATGCGCAATGGAGTCCAACAGGAAATGCAAACTGTTCTGCTGGAGGGAATTCCCAGCGAACGGTGCTCTGGGGGACGTGTTTCTGGTGGATTGGACCTTCCCTCTCCTTTACCAGTTCCCTCCGATTCCCGTCATTCCATGGGTTCTCTGGAGTTTGAAGAGGTTTGGAGCAACCATGATCTTGATCGCCCCGGACTGGGCGAGGAGAACATGGTACTTTGACTTCTTGGATCTGCCCATCTGTCCACCTCACCGGTTGCCTCGGCAACCGGATCTCCTAACCCAGTCAGAAAGCCGGATACTCCATCCGACTCTGAATCCCTCAACCTAGATGTGTGGCTCTTGGAAGGATGAGATGTGATGACTGGGACCCCTCTGAGGAAGTAATTGAGGTGTTGCTGGCTGCACACAGATCATCTGCAAGATCTTTTTACACGTGCAGATGGAGAACATTTGAGGTGTGGTGCATGGAACGCGAGATTGACCCCATCTCTTGTCCCACCACTACTGTGATGGAGTTCCTTCTGCCACTGGCCTCTGCGTGCCTTCAGGTCACCACAGTCAAAAGGTATTTGGTGGCCATGTCTGTGTTCAAGAGATCCCCGGATCAAAGTTAATCTTTAACGATCCAAGTAATGGCACATTTACTGAAAGGTCTTATAAATATTTTCCGCCAACTGCCTGTTTTCTCAAATTGGGATCTTAATCTGGTTCTTGCATTTGTGATGGCGGCTCCTTTTGGGCCTATGCACTCTTCTTCTTTACGGCTTCTCTCATTGAAAACAGCCTTCTTGGTGGCTATTACATCCGCTAGGCGGGTGAGTGAACTACAGGCCTGGCTTCCTCCCCAAGGTCGTATCAGAATTTGACTTGTCACAGTCCATCGACCTTCTGGTCTTCTATCCTCCTCCTTCTTGTCACCCTTCTAAGCAGGAGGAACGTTTACATCCTCTAGACCCTAAGAGGGCTATGAGTTACTATATCGCCAGGACAGCTGATTTCAGGAGAGCTGACCAGCTCTTCGTGGCTTTTTCTTTAGCCTGTAAGTGCCTGCCCATAACGAAGCAGACGTTATCCCGTTGGATAATTCTCTGCATAGATGAATGTTACCAGGCCTTTGAGAAGGAATTACAAGCAGGCATCAGGGTCCATTCCACAACGGGGGGGGGGGGGTCTTGGCATCCACTGCATTGCAGAGGGGGGGTCCCTGTCAGGGAGGTTTTTCACACTGCGACATGGTCATCTTTGCATACCTTTACAAAGCACTATAGCCTGGATGTAACTTGCACTTCTGATGCGCGTTTTGGCAAGTCAATGCTGCAAAATCGCTTAGTATGACTTACTGCCCACCTCCTTCATTACTACTTTGGGAGTCTATCAGATGAGGAATCTGCAGGAGAAAAGCAATCAATTGAAGGAGAAATTACCTTACTGTAATGTTCTTTCTATGGATTCTTCTCCTGCAGATTCCTCATCTTCCTTTGCATCCGTACCCGCTTAAAGTCGGTGGTTGGTGGGCATCTTGATATTTAAAAAAACTTTGACACAGTGATGTTCCTCTGTGTCCGCTTTTCTGTCTTCCTGCCACAGTGTTAAAACAAACATTTTTCTAACACTACTGTTAGTGTTCTTTTTCAATTGTTCCTCCTTCGGAGGCCTACAGTACTTTTTGAAAGGGCTCATTAGCCTGTTTGTTCTCTGTTTTCCTATGCAGTGTGTGATGCTCTGGAAAAAAGGGGGAACTGAGGTTGGCGCGTAGTGACGCACTACTTATATGACACCTAACGTCCCGTCAGGAGATGATGACCAGACGCCGAGCAAAACTTATCGATGGTCCTCGGCCGGGTTGAGGTCCACTTCGCCCCCTATTGAAAACATTTCCAAAGCAGCAAAGCTGGAGGGAGTATTTATCAGATGAGCAATCTGCGGGAGGAAGAACATTATGGTAACAGCATTTCTACTTCTGGCAACAAGGTAACCCCAACACCAACTCCCGCCCCCAGCTGCAACAAACACCCGCACCCCCAGCCCCAAATCCAACTGACATCCCCACCACAGCCCCAAGAACTACTCCTACCTCTCCACCCCAGCCCCAAGAATTTCTCCCACTAGCAATGCGCTGCTCTCCCTTGTCTGCAGGCTTTGCAGCATTTTAAGCAGTCTGTTGTGAGTGCCTGGGTGGGGTGCTCATCATTGACCCCTCAGTAGGGGTAGCAGTCTGTAAGCTCCCTGCAGGTGGTCCATGTTTAGGTGTATGGCTCTGGCCATGTTATGTTAATGAAATTTGTACAGCGCACGTTCACCCGAAGGTATCCTGGTGCAAGAGAGGAAGGAAAAGAACCGAAGTCCAACAACAGCTGTCGCCTAAAGCAGAAATGTTTTTAGAGCCTTTCTGAAAGCCAAATGATTTGGCAGAATGTTTACTGCCAAAGGAAGGTCGTTCCAAAGTTGAGTAGCGGCCACTGAAAAAGCCTGACCACCAATACGTGAGCGGCGGAAGGGAGGCACACATAACAAGCCTGCCGAAACAGAATGCAATGAACGTTTTGGAAGGTAACGGGAGAAATTAATCCGAAGATATTCTGCCCCCTGTCCAAGCCGTGCCTGATGGACAATGCACAGAGCCTTAAACCTGATACGCTGGGCCACCGGAAACCAGTGCAGAGAGCGCAGAGCTGGCGAAATGTGAGCCCCATAAGGCATCCCTGTTGCCACCCGAGCGGCAAGATTTTGCAGGTGCTGGAGCCGTTGGACCATACCCTGGCGCTGAGCCAAATATAGGTCATTATAATAGTCCAAACGGCTCAGCACCATAGCTGCAACCACCGGCGGACACAGGGTGGCCGTTAACATGGGAAGCACCTTTTTCAGTATGTTAAGATGGAAGTGGCCAGCTTGGCACACTGCAGTGGCTGGTCCAGATTAATAATTCTGTAGTCATCAGGAATGGCCTGCACCAAAGCCGGGGCAGAGCCCTCCTGAAGTCAGGTCTCAGTGAGTCCAAGCAGAGCAGGACAGCGGTCTGACAGTAGATGGTGAATGTCAGCCACATGTGCAGGCAATGATTGGGTGTTGGGCGATAAATCAATTGAGCTCTGAGCCCGTTGATCCAACTGCTGCGAGCTGAAAGGCATACCTGTCTTGGGATCGTCCTTCCATCCGCGGGGAAATGCGGTGTTAGAAGGTGCCAGGGTCAGAAGTGCCCTCCTAGAATAATGTTTGGCTTCCCTCCACCCTCCTCCCTGCACGTCTGTCGCATGGACGGGCACAGACGAGCTTGCACGGGCAAATGAAGCAGCACATATAATGCTGTACACAAATGCGAGCGAGGCAGAGAACGCCCACTCAAGAAGCAAGAAAGAGGACTGATCGCAGCAGCAGCGTCCTACAGAGTGAATAGTAAAATATCCAATGCGGCAACAATGTATTAAGACTAAAGTAGGGAATAGTAAATACACACATAAAATTCACGTTAAAAAATGAAATTCTGTGATCAGCGCTGCGCCTTGCACCATGGACTCCTGGGATGAGAACTGTTCAGCCCGTTCCCACCCCCTCTCGCCTGTGAGGCACAGGCTTGCATTGAAAGTCACTGTGCTCATGCAGAGACCGTCAATGGACCTCGACAACAGTCTAGAGGCCCCCTGGATACAATCACACATGGCCTCAGCATGCCCCAAGTATTCATGTGCCATAGCGTGCATCTCCGCCTGCCTCTGTTCCATCGGGTCCAGGCGGTCACAGATGACCTGGAGTTTGGGGACAGACAATGTCTGTGGTGAATGTCCACTGTCCTGTTCCTCATGCTACTTTGACGTGGTGACCATTCCGGGCCTGCTTGTCAGATGACTCCTCCGCATAGCGTAGATCATGGTGGGATTAACGATGGAATGTCGGTGAGTGCAGTGGGGTGAGGCTGCGCAGGGGAGAGCATTCAGGTGAAAAATGGCACGCGGGGGAATGCAGTGCTTGCAGTGGCCTGCTCGGATTGCAGACGGTCGTCCACACTCTGCCCCACCTGTTTGTCCACAGTCAGACCAGCTCTGGTCGTGTCCTTGCCTGTTGCCGGTGGCACTGATTAACAATTTGGGTATGTGGCGGACCCGTGGGCATGTCTGTCGATGGCCTGATGTCTCTTATTGGGTGGCACATGCCCACTTGCCGAAATGCCTTGGCTTGGCTGCCTGCTGACAGTGGTTGGTGCAGGTGTTGTGGAGGGGCCAGCCTCTTTGATCGTTTCCTGGGTGTCTAGCGTTCCTGTTGGATGTGTGTGTTACCACATTGTTGTTAAGGTGCATGACAAATCAACATTTACTGTCACTTGTACTATGTCGTCACAGTGTGTTAGGCCAACTGGGGGGCTAGCGTCCTGTCAGCCACTGTGTACATGGCATGCATTGCATCTGGCCAGCCAGGTGTGGGTTGTCTGGCTTGCTTTGGTCATACATCCCTGGGATGGGTTGAATTACAGGCTGTCCTGTCCAGTGGTGCATCAGGACTGTTGGTAACAGGACCGGTGGTGCAGTCAGGGGGGTGCTATGCATTTAGTCGTGTGGTTCGGGTGGCCATTTTGTCAGACATGTACTCCTCAATGTGTATCTACATGGAGGGTTGCAGTCTAAGGGCTAGTGGCTCGGTCGCAACTATCCACTGATGTGCATCTATGTGCATGGACATGTCGTATGGTGGCTATGTTGCCTGCGCATGGGTGTCTTGTCAAGGGGCCAAGGGGGTCCTGTACCCACTGAATAATGTTGTTGTGGCCTGATGCCTCACATGGATGGTGAATTCTTGCTGGAGTTCACGTTGCTTGCACGGCAGTGTGAGTTTGTGGATGCCTGCAGGGTTGTTTATGTATGGGAGCATATATCACTGTGGTACTCACCAGATTCAGCTTGGCTGATGGCTCTTAACTTGGCTGTGCCCATGCCCTCGAACCGGACCATGTGAAGGATGCCACTGACCATGTCCTCCCACGCTGTCAGTTGCAGTGGTTCCACTGACCCACCTCCAGTGGTAGTTCTCTGCCGCCCGTGGATGGAGATGAAGCTCCTGACCCTGGCCTTGAGGTCATTCCACCTCTTTTTCATGTCCTCCACCGCACGTTGGATGTGGCCTACGGCCACCAGGTTGTCCCGTATATTTCCACCCATTTGGTGTTCTTGCACTGATGGGTGGTCGTCTATTCATTGGCCCATACAGCTCCTTACAGTGGGCGACCACTTGCTCTGCCAATACCGTGAATTTAGGCTTATGCAGCCTCATATCGGGCACCCTGCCTTTGCCCTTTCCTGAAGACATGTTAGGTCTTTGCTGGGTGTCTGGGTGCACTCCTATCTCGAGATATTCAATGGATTGTGACTTCCAAATTGGCTGCGCAGTGCTTCCTTATGTTGCAATGGCGAATTTCCGCTGGCGGAATTACCGCCGGTGACATTTTCACTGACCACTGTGGCAGTAACAGTAATTCTTCTGATTGTTGGTGGAATGTTGTCATTACACAGGTTATCCAGCGGTAACTCTGCGGGGCAGAATTACTGTTACCGCCATTGGTGAGTGTGTGTGCGCCCACCCGCCAGATTGTAATTCGGCAGAAACGCCGATTTTGGATCAGCCTCGTAATGAGGCCCAAAGTCCTTAGCCCAAATTCTATTCTAGCCTACTACTTTCCCTAGAAAAATGTATACATAGGTCTAAAGTGTTCAACTTAAATATGCTTAACTGCTTTTGATTAAGGTTTTCTCCCACACTGGTTCCCCTGGATGGAAAGTTCTTCAGATGCCAGCATAATAGCCAAGTGTTCCAAACATAGTTCCAAAGAAAGTCTTGCTTGGTTATTTCAGTCTTTCTTCCTTCCCGACTCTGGGAACTCTTTTCACTTGTTTACCTCACCCAAGGTTTTGCTTTTGCACTCGAGAAATTCACACTCTTTCTCTCCACTCTGGGTATTTCTCTCTTTTATCCCCACTCCAGGGTATCTTCTCTCTCGCCCCTTCTCTTGGGGTATCCTAACTCTCTTTGCTCTCTCTTGAGGAATCTTTACTTTCTCCTCCCCAATTTGGGTATCTTGAACTCAGAGCAATGGGTTGAGTCTCTTCCGCGACCCCTTTGAACTGGGCTCAGCACTCCTCACCTCTTCCACTCCATAAGTTGTCAAGCTGCCCACAGTAATTTCTTCACTGGGGAATTTCAGGTTGCCTAGTGTAGTATTTGGGTTCATAAGGTGGGTCAGGAAGGACGCTGGAGCCATAAGTATATAAAAAGGAAAGTAGCTTTATTTGTTACAGGGTCAAGATAGAAAGGGAGGTAAGGAGCTAGTACAGTATAATCCTTTCAAGTTTATCTCCCATCCTGTGTGTCCCAACTGTCTCCACTGGAACCTTGATGTAGAGTAGGTTCCAGTCACCAGGCAACATTCCAATGCTTGCATCTGTGCACCAATACAAGCAACATACTACACATCCCCTTTCTTTATGAACAAACACACACACACCAACAACAAGCACTGAACAAGAACTCACATCATACCACCTAAACAAACATTCATCACCCTCACAATTACTAACCACTTTCTCAACCCTCTCAGCGTACATCTACATTCGCGTAACTAACGTTCCCCAACCATCATAAATATCACAAACCAACCATATATCCAGAACTGCCACCATTGGATCTCATAACTGCCACTTACGAGCACAAACCACATACTAACCACATTCCATCACCTTCACGGCTCATACAGCACTCCTTCCACTCCGCCTGCCACACAGAGTCTCGGGTCTGCCACACCCGCAGCACTAACGCGCATTCACACGCAACCAACCAAATACACAAACTAACATCCTATAACCTTAGCAATACACCAACATACCATACAACACCAACTCTCATTCTCACAACAAAGAACCTGCAGATTGCACCATCACTTACATACTCAACCTGCCCCAAGAAACATATAAAAGTAGGAAAATGAAAGTAAAGAAACAAACGACACAAAGATCACATGGAAACAAACGACTGCACAGACACAGTACGTTAAACAACACTGCGACAGGAGGTTGATCAGACCACCTGTCCAAGTGAATAGATCAAAATAAGCATGCAATAAAATAATCGATGCACCTGCATCAAACATAGGCCTAAACTCATATCGGGTCACTACTCTCATATAAGTGCACTCTAAACACTTCACGGGTCACTATCCACAAAGGGCACCCTTTACTTATCACGGGTCGTCACTATAACACAAGTACACCCTTTACACATCACTGCACTCAACATGGGTCACTATCCTCAAAGTGCACCCCTTACTATCACGGGTCATTACACCATAAGTGCCCCCAAAACTCACAATACTATTACAAGTGCACCCTATCCATACATGGGTCACTTAAATACATATCACAACTCTATCCCTCTCACCTAAAGACTAGGAAAGCCAGACACTGGGTGCGCTACTACCCTGCCTGCCATAACTGCCAATAGAGGAGGCAATATCTCATAAACATCACTTTACATATTTCCCATCACAATGCACTTCATTACCCTTATGAACATACAGTGCATCATCAACTCTAAGTACACTAGTTCTCACTTCCTTTCATGGTACCTCGCATTTCACCCACACATGAACATACAGTACCACAATCCATGGAGTCTAATATTTCATACCTGCGCATACACTCACTCACAAAGCATGTAGTGCATGGGGGCGTGGCTTGGACGGCCATGTAAGAGGTCGCACTCTGGAGGAGCTCCGCTGATCCTGTTTTGATCCTGATGGAGGGGTACGTCCACGGGGGCCGGCCGACGTTGGAAATCGATGTCCAGGTGTGTGAATGACACCGCTACATCCTGTGAAAGTTTGGGACGTTCAGAAGGCTTAGAAACCGAAATAATTGTTATTGACTGGGACGAGCCCTGAGCAGGCGGACAAGACAAAATGGCGGCGACACGTTGCGAACACCGAGGATCATGAAGTCAGTGTCGCGATCACGAGTGCTGGACCTTTGCGTCCCTTTGCTCGGAGACTAATACACATGAGCGCCGCCTAGGACGCACGGTGGCCCAGCGAGCAGGAGTGCCGAACGGATGTGGCTGTAACGACAGGACCGTGGGCCTGGTGGTCGGAGTGCTCCGGGCATGTTGGATGCCCCATGGTGTGGTGGGTCAGGCTTTGGATGTTGGGTGGCGTGACTCCCCCTCGGTGACTGGCGGGACGGGCCCCCGCCCGACTCATACAACATTATGACCACGAGAGGTGTGAAACCCAAGGCCAAACAGCCCACGATGGAGGCTTACGCCAAGTCCCCCCCAGGGGCGGAAGGGGGCAAGATCAAAGAGACCCCCGTGACGACCGCAGAGTCACCTGGCACGATACAGGAGGTGCTGGCGGCGATTGCGGACTTAAAAGTGTCATGGGAGACCAAGCTGGGCCTCGCCATGAAAGAGCTACAGGAAGGCTTAAACCTCAAGATCGGTGCCGTCCAGGAGGAGGTGAATCTGCTTAGGCTGGATGTGAGGGCGGTCTCGGAACGCGCGGGGGCCATCGAGAAGGAGACGGCCACGAACACAGCAGATTGCGCTGCTCATAAAAAGGAGCTACACGCCCTTGTGCAACGGGTGGGCAACCTGGAGGACAGAGCGGAGCAGGCGGAGGGACGTGCCAGACGCAACAATATCCGTATCGTGGGCCTACCTGAAGGAACTGAAGGGCCAGACCCTACGGAATTCGTGGAATCCATGCTTTTGCAGGAGATTACCGGCGGGGTACTGACCCAGGGGTTTGCAGTTGAGAGAGCTCATAGGGCCCTAACCAGGAGGCCGCCTCCCGGGGCCCCCCCCGCGGCCGGTGATCGCGAAAATTCTGAACTACCGTGATCGCGAAAAGATGCTTGAATTCTTTCGAAAAGGGGGAACGATAGACAGAGGATCGGCCAAGATTACGGCCTACCCTGACTACACGCTACAAGTACAGCGGAGTCGGATGCACTTCGGAGCGGTGAAAAGGAGACTTCGTGAAGCTGGCCATCGCTATATGCTTCTCTATCCGGCCAAATTGAAAGTCTTCTACAGAAGCAGATCCCTGTTTTTCGAAACACCAACTGAGGCGATGGACTGGCTAGACGCGCTGGGCAGTCCTCAAGAATCAGGCATCCAGGCAGAGACTACGGAAGATAAGTAGCTTATGGCTGGGCCGCCTGGGGCAACGGGGCCGAGACATTGGGACTTGAATATAGTCATTTGTACGATATGTGATGCGTATGATGTGGTACTGACTGGCTGGCCCGTGGGGCGTGCCCACCCGTGGTCACTTGATCGGGAGCTCCAAGAGGCTTCCATTGTCCCCAATAGTAATATATCTAGTTAGTTAGGTCGCTGTTAGATCGGCGACGCCCCGCGGGGTCCTATTCCTTGTAAACGGGATAAGACCAGACGTGGGTGGGCCTGAGATCCAGGGATGGAGCTGGGCTTCTGTTGGGATGGGAGGGGTTGTTTGCTGTGGTGTGTAGTTGGGAAACAGGGAGGGGGGATGGGGATCGAGGGCGGAAGAGCCGGCGGAGTGTTAGACCAAGGGGGTATTGTGGGGAGGGCGGGGCTGAATACAGACCAAACCGATGGCATCGGATAGTCTTCGCATAGTTACCTGGAATGTCCGAGGCCTCAATAGTTACCTCAAGCGAAACAAAGTCATGCTATACCTGAAGAGGATGCGGATAGACATAGCCCTGCTACAAGAGACCCACCTCACCAGGGAGAAATTGGAGGTGGTTACGAGGAAGTGGAAGGGCAAGGTAGTGGGTGCCACGTACTCGGCGTATGCTAGAGGGGTCATCACCTGGGTGGCGCCGCATGTACCGTTCCGGGTGCTCGACTCGATAGTGGACCCGGAGGGTAGAATGGTGGCGATAACAGGACTCCTGGAGAACAGGGAAGTACACATCCTCAACCTGTATGCCCCCAATCATGATACTGCAGCCTACTTTAGATCCCTCTATGGCAAACTTGGCCCCTTGGTAGGGGGTGCGATGGTGTGGGGAGGGGACTTCAATTGTGTCTTAGATCCCAAAATTGACCGGTCCGCAGACACCAAAGGGAAAATGTCGCCGGCGGCCAAGGCGCTCGGGTCATTGCTAGGAGACTTGAGACTGGTGGATGTGTGGAGGAGACTCCACCCCACGGAGAGGCAGTATTCGCATTATGCGGTGCCATACGACTCATATACGAGATTGGATTATGTGTTTGGAACTGCCGAGATAGCGGGCGAAATAGTGGAGGCGGAATACAAAGCTCGAGTATTGTCGGACCATTCGCCCCTGGTGGTAGAGTGGCGACACCAACCCCCTAGGCCTCGGGTCCCCACATGGAGACTCCGGGCGGAAGCACTGCAGGATGAGGGTTTCCGGGAGGACCTGAGGGTTGACATCAGGGAATATTTCGAGATAAACACGGGTAGTGTGCGTTCTACGGGAACTCTGTGGGAGGCCTTTAAGGTAGTGGTGCGCGGAGTGGCGATCTCTAAATCCAAGGGACTTCAAGGGGGTATCGAGAGGGAGCTTCAGGACACCGAAAGGGAACTGGAGAGCCTGGCTCGTCTTGAGAATGCCACTCAGGTAGACAAGACTAGGATGAGAGACCTTCAGGTGGCGTGCAGCGCTCTTTGGGACCGACTATGTAGACTGAACCATAGGAAATACACAGAGAGGCTGCACGCGGGGGGCGACAAGCCAGGCAGACTGTTGGCCTGGCTGTACAAGAGTGAGTCCCCCCGAGTGGTTATCCATGAGATCCGTGGTGAGGACGGTGGTCTTCGCAACACTCAGGATGGGGTGAACGAGGAATTCCTCAGGTTCTACAAACGTTTGTATGAGGACACTGGGGAGGACAGGAGCCAGGACATCCTGAACACACTGGAAGACATTGGTCTGCCCACCCTAGACGACCTGGAGCGGGAGGAACTGGACGCCCCTATCACTTCTGATGAGCTGGAGGTGGTGATCCGGGGCCTCCCCACGTGCAAGGCACCTGGGGCGGATGGCCTGCCTGGTGAGTTTTACAAGGTGTACGTGCAGGAGCTGCTGCAGCCTCTGCTGGCCTTGTTCAACGAGGCATACGAACAGGGAGAACTCCCGCTGTCCCTCCGTGAGGCCATGATTGTCCCATTACTGAAACCAGGCAAGCCGGCTGTTGAGTGTGGATCTTATAGACCTCTGTCCTTGCTAAACCAGGACAGCAAAATACTCACGGCAGTGCTGGCCAACAGGTTGAAGAAAGTGATTGGCAAGCTGATCCACCCGGATCAAACGGGATATGTCCCAGGCAGGAATATCAGTGATAACCATAGGAGGCTGCACCATGTTATCGACCATACTAAGGATGACACGGGCGAGATGGCGGTAGTGTCGCTGGATGCGGTCAAGGCCTTCGATTCAGTGAGATGGCCTTGGCTGAAAGCGGCCCTGCAGGGATACGGCGTGGGCGCTGGTTATATCAGATGGGTCCAGTTGTTATATAGCAGCCCGGTGGCTAGGGTCAAGACTGGGGCCACAGTCTCGGATGCCTGGCAGCTTAGCAGGGGGACCAGGCAGGGATGCCCTTGGTCACCCATGTTATATATACTTGCGCTGGAACCGCTGGCGATATGCCTGCGGCAACAATACGGTGAGGTGGGCATTAACACTGCCAGCGGCAGCCACTTAACATCTCTCTATGCGGACAATATGCTGTTGTACCTCCGCTACCCGGAGGAGAACCTGCAGTACGTACTGGAAGTACTGGATCATTACGCTGTCCTCTCGGGCATATCAGTGAACCCCAGGAAGTCTAGCCTGTTCCCTTTGGGCGGGTACAAGGACGTCCCGTTGGAGAGGCTGCCTGTGTTGCCAATACCATGGCGGACCGACACGTTTAGGTACCTGGGGGTAAATATTTACCACCGGACTGAGGCGGTGCACAAGCATAACACAGAGAAAGCCATAGAGGGGGTCAAGAACAGCATGACATTCTGGTCCATATTGCCCCTGTCCATGATGGGGAGGGCGGCTTTGCTGAAAATGGTGGTCCTTCCCAGACTCCTGCACTTCTTCGTGAACGTCCCGTATTTGATCCCTAAAAGCCTATTTGTACGACTTCATAGTATGTGTAGGGGCTTCGTGTGGGGGAACTCCAGGAATAGGGTGGCCCTGTGGAAGCTTCAGAACCCGTACGAGAAGGGGGGTATAGGCTTGCCCAACTTCGAACTATATTATCTGGCGGGACAACTGTTGTATGTGGCCAGGTGGTTGTCTGATGAAGATTCGGCGGAATCTAGGTTGCTGCGTGATGATGCGGCCCCATATTTCCTGAGAGAGGTGGTGTGGCTACAAAGGAATAAACTGACGGGAAGAGGGTGGCTATTGAGGTTGGGATGGGAGGTCTGGCACAGAACATAGAAATTGATGGGAGAGTCAGAACCACTATCTTGGCAGGTCCCGCTGGTGGCCCTGTGCGAAAACGACACCCAACTGTTTCACTCTGTCCGCAGGCATTGGGAGCCGGTGGGCCTGGCCACGCTTGGGGACATATGTAGAGAGGGGGAGGCGCTGGACTTTCAAAAGTTGCAGGATGAGACGGGGGTGCACAGAGGCCAGTACATCACCCATGCTAGGCTAGTAAAACGTGTAAGAAAGAGATGGCCGGAGACGGCACTGGCAGATGATCCTGATGCCACCCTTGAGACTATGTATGATGTCTCAGAGGGTGGGCATGAAATATCACGAATATACGAACTCCTCAGAACGAAGGCTGGGAAAGAGTTGCCCCAACTGAGGCATGAATGGGAAGAGGAGATGGGTGAACTCATGACGGAGGGTCAGTGGAAGAGGGTCCTGGGATATCATAAAAAGGTGTCCAGAAATGCACGGCTCCAACAACTCCAGTTCTACATTACTCACAGGGCCTACCTGACTCCCCAGAGGATCGCACAGTTCGGAGGCTCGATTACTCAAAAATGCCCCAGGTGTGGGGAGGTGGAAGCTGGGTTGCTACATATGTTTTGGGCCTGCCCGGAAGTGTATAGATTTTGGGAGGAGGTCAAGATGAAGCTCGCAAGTGGGGGAGTGGTGTTGGACGTGGGATCTGCCTGGTCATGTATGCTTGGGATCTTCCCCAGGCCCAGACACTTTAGGCACCTGAGCAAGCTGAGGGACCTGGCATATGTTCTGGCCAAACGCAGGATTGCCATGAACTGGAAATCGGCTAGCAGGCCGAGAGTGGAACTATAGTGGGCGGACATTGTGAGGTGGGCGGAGGCTGAATCCGTGGTCTGGTTTGAAGCGGTCACTAGAGGGGGCGAGGAGGAGATAGGGCCCTTGCTGGCCTGGCGACAATTGGTGGCCTCTATGACCAACCCACAACAGGGCTTGGACGACTCTGAGAATTCTGAAGATGTGCCTACGGACAATGTTTCTCCTGACGGTGCCCCGACTGAGGATACAAGGGAGCCGGCTCTGGCTTGATGGGGTGTGGGGGGAGTTTTCCCTTTCTTTTTTTTTTTTTTTTTTTTTTTCTTTTTCTTTTCCCTTTCTCGTATTTTCTTTTGTGGTTTCTGTAAATAATTAACAGTTGTATTGTGTTGTGTGTTGTTTGTTTTTCTAAAATATAAAATCAATAAAATATTTAAAAAAAAAAAGCATGTAGTGCATACTTTCCTATATAAACAAGGCTTGTCATCAATAATAACATTTCTACATTACATTTTTATACGTTATTGCAATACATCCTAAAAGTCCATATTTCTTCTTAAAGCCCTAAAAATCCTCAAATGCAATTAAGTCTAACCCACTCACTCAGACAACAAGCACACAACACAAACATCATATAATTTCCAAAGTGTTTAAATAAAGTCCATCTGCAAATAAAACAAGTTAAAAACTGTCCATCTGAAAAGTAAATAGTATTAGGAAGCGAAATATACTTTATGAATATTCCCCTTAAAACCACTCACCACAGTGCCAATCATCCACACTGCATCTTAATCCTGTATTTAACATAATAACACATTCACCATGCTTCAACAATAAACACAATTCCATTTTTCCATTAAACCGATATTTAAGTCACTGAAACCTGTTTAAACATATCGCACAGTGAAAGTCCATAAATGGCACGTTGACACTTTACTCTGCTTCCAACCTCATGTCTGGAAAAAAAAAAAACATTACGTTCACAGGTACTGCTGCATATTTCACTCGCTTGCCATGTTGTCAAAAAATAGACAGCACTTCATAAACTCGCTTCGGTCGCAACACCACAGCTACACAATGGATAAACAATGGCTTTTCTCTGTTTTTTTTTTTACACCTCTACTCCGATAACTATTTCCGTTGCGCGAGGCCATCCAAACTGCAGGACTTCCTCGACTGACTTGACAATTCGAACCGGGAACACACTAAACAGTACCTCTGTTCCTTCGTCGCTCCTCACAGTACTGAAAGGGCATTTTTTTCCTTTCTTTGAAAACAGGTGGCCACATTTCTTCTTTGCTCGAAACAATTCCATAACTATGTACGTTACTTTTTACACGCAACAATACTCGGGAACACTGCTTCATCTTGAATGTCATCACGTTGGGCCAACCACATACATGTGACCTTTCCTCTAATATTTTTCTTCCAGCATCTGACACCTCCATGTACGTCACTGCATTAGGCCACGTTCGGTTGGCCTTTCCTTCAATGTTTCTCAATCCACCTTCCAGGGAAAGAAACGGACATCGCTCTGCTCATTGCCAAACGAATAAGAACGCATTTACACACAGCGTTCGGAGCTTGACCATCCTCCTTCACAATGCTTCCTACGTCATCATTCTCATTGCGGTAGCCCTGCTGTATAGATCCACAGCCTAATGACCTTACCAATGGTCTCAACTACTGCACACTATAGAAAGTTTCACAAAGCCCCTTTTTTCTCGCAATGGGCGGCGCGCACAATTACAAAAGTCCCAGGTTATGGGCACACGCTGCATCGCACCTGCAGCTTTCCCAATTAGCAGTGCTTCAATACTCTCCAGTATGCAGTGTCATTAATGAACGTGCTTATGCCACAGTCTCCATAATAATAATAAAAGCTGCTTCATGCCCAAATGCTTGCATCACTCCTCTGCAATTTCACTTATGGCAGACAGCCTTCCGGCCCCATTTCAAAGTCACAGTACCTTTTTTTTTTTCTTTATGAAAAAGGGCATTTTCAGCTCAGCACTTCTCTGGCTGCCTGCAAGGGACAATGTGTCACATCCCCAACAGGACTTATGCTACGTAGTCAGGGCTCTGCTCACTTATCCGCTTTTCTTGGGCGCAATTCTTCATCATTTCTTCCTCTTTGGGCGCCAACACCGCTGGGCCCCCGTCTGTCATCTGAGGACCCACTCCTGAAGAGACATCCTCGTCGCCACTTGTAGTATTTGGGTTCATAAGGTGGGTCAGGAAGGACGCTGGAGCCATAAGTATATAAAAAGGAAAGTAGCGTTATTTGTTACAGGGTCAAGATATAAAGGGAGGTAAGGAGCTGGTACAGTATCATCCTTTCAAGTTTATCTCCCATCCTGTGTGTCCCAACTGTCTCCACTGGAACCTTGATGTAGAGTAGGTTCCAGTCACCAGGCAACATTCCAATGCTTGCATCTGTGCACCAATACAAGCAACATACTACACCTAGCACTTCCATAGGCTAGCTCGGCTGCCTTTCTTCCAACATCCCTGGACGCCTGAATAGGAGGGTTACTGGCCTCTTCTCTTCCTCTGGGTTCAGCTGTGCTCCCTCCAGTTTCCCTCTTCAGCACAGCCAGGGTTGTCACCGGGCACTAGGCAGCCTTCAGGCTTCCTCTCCAGTGTTTCCCCCAAACAACAAGATGGAACCAGCCTCCTGCAGAAAGACATATTTTTCCTTTTTTCCATACAAACAGTTTTGCATATAAATTCAGACTGCGATCAGATTGTGTAGAAATCAGTAAAAACGGAAAATGAGGAGTCTTAATTATGATTTCAGGTGTACTTTAAGGGATTTCATTGCCTACTTTAAAATGCCATTGTTTATTTTGTTGTAAAATAATACCTTTTTATTTTTGTTGAAGGATGCTATAGTTATACATGAAGTGTATGAAGAAGGAGCAGCAGCGAGAGATGGAAGACTCTGGGCTGGTGACCAGATTCTGGAAGTAAGTGGGAATGAAGTTGCCTTCTCTCTAGCCTGTATTGAGTAGCACAGTGTATATGAATTTTGTAAGTGCACTTTTATTTAAGACTTAACTAATACTCTCGTTTCCTGGCTTTAAACGTAATTCAGTTTTTGCCACTATTCCTTTTTACATATTAACTGTTGTATAATTAGCATTAGCTCATACCTGTTCATGCAGCTCTTCTTCATTGTCAGTATGTCTCAAGCTTGTTCTAATGGTTGTCAAAGTGGGACTGTGTTTGACAGTCCTGAAGGCATAAGGCGTTAATTTCTACCATTTGTCCTTGTCTACACCAGATCTCAGTTTAAGCCTTGGCAGATATTAACGCATTCTACTTTTAAGTTGATTGCTGAATGGTTGTGGGTTTGAAGTAAGTACTGCATCACTGATGACCTCAAGAACACTCCAACTCCCTGAGATGTTTCCCAGGGATTTATTAGAAATTCTTAGACGGGCTCTAAGGGCCGTCCCTTGTCTCTCGTTTGGAAGAAGCAGTACTCTCCATAACCCAGGTGACCCTTCTCCTTGATTGTCAAGTTTCTTTTCAGACAACCTCCTATCAGCTTTGTCAGGAACAGATGGGTACTATGATCTACTCAATTCAAATTGGTGAAATTGTTAATGATCTAAATGCTATGCCAGAGGTAGATATTGAGATATTTATTAAATGTTAAGAAGTCTTAGTTAAAGCAATAAATCATGAATGTAACAACTTCTGTAATAGCTATGGTGGAAATCTCATTAAAGGGGCGAAGAAGGCAATGTTGTCTAATGAGTGCAGAACTATGAAAGGTGTGATATATAAAGCAGTTAAGGGTGGAGGACTGAGTCAAGGACAGCTACATGCTATAAAAAATTATTACAAAAAATTACTACAGCGTAACCAGGGAGAGTTTGCACTGAAACAATGGGAGCAAATGGAGAAGGTTGTCTCCTCAAAATACTTTAAGATCTTTTGGAGGTTAGTAGCTAGGGGATTTGAATCCCTGAATGAACATGACATAGGCGTTCTCTCCTGAAAGTTGGTTAACTGATTTCTCAAATCTCTTTTTATGACCCTGATTTGGTGGAAATGGCTACCTCTGTAGATTTTAGAGCAGGTGATATTGTCTTCGCCAAAGAAAAGATATTGAATTGTGTTAAGGGTCTTCCGTCCGGTAAAGCTGCCGGGCCAGATGGACTGAGGTCAGATTACTTAAAATGGTGTTCGGAAAGGTGGACACCCATTTTGGTTAAACATTTCAATGCCATTAGTTGATCCGACACATTTCTAATCTCTTGGAGAAATGCTATAATAGTCCCGATTTTTCAAAGAGGAATCCTATTAATGATCTGCACTTTTATAGCCCCATTTCCTTGCTAGATATAATGAGTAACATGTTTAACAAGTGTTTGAAATCTTGACTGGAGGAGTGCAGGGTTCGAAAATTTAGGGGAGCTGGGAGCTATTTAACTCCTGCTTCTTGCATAGTAGATCATGGTTAGCTTGAAACCAACAGCTACCAGGAGCTAATTCTGGCTCCTAGGGCCAACTTGTGCCTTCCAAACATGTAAATGTGGCATTAACTTTTGAGTATTTGAGAATGTTAATAAAGAAGAATTAGAACACATTTAATATACATTTAAACACAATTGTTCATTCAAAATGGACAAAAAGGGGCATCTCTGGTAGCTCCTCATGCCTCTGAGGTAGCACCTGCATACAGGGTGATGCCCCACACCCAGGAGCTGGTTTTTGCTCCTGCTCAGCAAATCTCAATTTCAAACCCTGGAGTGGGTGTGCTCTAATAATATTTTATATTCTTCGCAATCAGGGTTTAGGGAAGGATTTTCAACCATGGATCACAGTTTTAGTTTAAACACTCTGATAGAAAAATATTGTTTTGTCAGAGGGTTAAGGTTATATGTAGCCTCCCTGGACCTTGAGAAAGCATTCGACTTAGTTGACGGGGGGGCTATGTGGCAAAAGATGATGGATTTGAAGGTCCCACCTGGGCTACTCCAATTGATAATGCAATTGTATATGAATACTCATGCAGGAGTTAGATTTAGTCATTAGGTGAGTTTTTCAAATGATTTTACCACAAATAAAGATGTAAAGCAGGGCTTTGTTTTAGCCCCCATTTTATTCAATTTATGTTTAGCTGATTTCAACCCATTATCTACAGGGCTACATTTTTCTGTTGGGGAAGATGCCCTTTGCATCTTTAATATGTGCAGATTATACAGCCTTAATGAATTTAACATTGGGCGGGACTGCAGCAAAATCTAAATTATGCCTGAGAACTATTTTAGACACAATAAGTTAATGCTGAATATGAACAAAACAAAAATGGTGGTTTTCGGGAGGGATAAAAAGAAAGATTACTATTTATAATTTTGAAATGGTGCCTCATCTAGGAGTTTTATTTTAAAACAAACTAGGAAATGGACATACATCTAGATATGATAAGCCAGAAATCCCAGACAAGGATGGTTGACTTTTAAGATTTTATCTTGGGTTTGGTGGGCACATCTTGAATAATTGCTGAGGTGTATAAAATGACAAATGTTTTGTCTCATGCAAGCGAAATTTGGGTGTATGCAAAATGCACCAATCTTGATGTACAGAATACATTTTAAAAAGCTAACAAGCCTCCCACTGTCATGATGCCTACCCCCGGGGAACCAGACCAGGTCCAGCAACCCCGGAAGCAGGCATCAAGTTATTTTGAGCAAGCCCAAAAACTCCTGCTAGGGGCTGTTTGGGTGCAGTCCTGGCGCCATAGGCGCCAGGCTCATATGGAGTGTCAGTCCTGGCGCCATAGGCACCAGGCTCATAGAGTAGAGTAGAACTTACCTGATGCAGACCATGCTGCAAGCTTACCTGGTGCAGACCATGCTGCAGAGCTCCAAGCCAAATGAGGCTTGGAAGGGACTATTTTACTTAGGGACTATTTTTTACTTAGGTGGGGCTGGGGAGGAATACTTACCTGGGACTACTTTGGAGGCTATTTAAACCACGCCCGAAGAGCAGCACACGCTTCGCGTTATTCTGCATCCAGCAGCATAATGTTCACCGTGTCTGCAAGCCTGCATCCAGTCTTCTGCCACGCCCGCCTCGAGTCTGCAGCTCCTAGAAAAAGGGAGGAACAGAAGGAGAAAAGATTAGAATAAGAGCAAACCTTCGATCCTTACCTGAATTCCGGATCCACCGCTCCTTCGAGCTGGAAGAAAGAAGCATTTTACGCGCGCCGCCTTGCCTGCTGCAGCGCCGCGCTGAACTCACCGGCCTTCGCAGCATCCTCACGATCCACCACATCCTTCTGCACGTTCCCACTGCATTCTGGCACCTAAGGGGAACACAAGAACAGCAAAGGTGAGCCAAGGAAATAAACAGAGGCAATAGTAACTACCCCCATAGACTTACCTGATTACCGCCGGGGGTACTATTCCTCTTCACGGGTCGGCGCAGTCTCCATTGCATCCTCGCCATACCCCGGCCCCTAAGGGGAACAAAACGACAACAAGGTGAGACAACGGGACAAATAAGGGGAACTCTCCTCACCGCAATAGACTTACCTAATTTTACCGCCGGAGGCATAATTCCCCGAACTTCAGATTTTCTCTCCACACCTGAATAAGGGAACAAACAACAGGTTATATTCTGGCCTTATTTTATTGAACTGTGTAGGATAAGCCAAATCCTTACCTGAACTTCGTCCGGTACCACGAGGAACTCTTCGCTGGGGTCAAGCTGCAAACTGCAAGGAATCGGACAAGAGTAAAAGTCATACATGTGAACTCTTACGAACTACATACTTTTCGGAGTCATATTGTTCTGGAACTCACCAATTCCTTCAAGCCAGTGAAGCAACTGGTTATCAACTCGCCCCTGCGCTCAATGTAGGATGGAGAGCTCATCTTTTCAAACCATCAGGTGAGACTATAAGAGGGGACATCAAAGGTGATCTGTGGGGAGAACAGCAGAGGTGGGGGGGATTTACGCTCAACTCCACGGGTGGTTAATTCCCTTTCTCCATTTGCAGAAGAATATTCCTACGGGCCAAGCAAATGAAGCTAGGTGGGCCAGTCCAGTCCAGTCCGTCATCTCGGCCCTACGCGTCACATTGGTGGAGACCGCAGCTGTCCAGTTCAGATCGACGCCTCTGTGGGAGCCAGGTGAGCGTAACACCCACAGGGTAAATATCAAACAAACAAACCAAATAGTGTTCTCTGTTTGGAATTAGGGTTGTCTAAATTTGAAACTCAGGCAAGGATGAGGTTTGGTTCCTTTTTCATGAAGCCTTTTATGGGTGAATCTGGGAATACGAACATTCAAAATGCATTAGGGGAATTTTGTATGGTCAGCTACTTGTCCTGGTTATAGGTGGTACAATGAAGGCTGCAAATTACTCCAGAGCAGTGGGCTAGTTGATGTGAGTACATTGAAGCAAGAGGGCGCTAGAGAGCCGACCAAGATGGCGACGCCCTGGTGAGCTCTGGCAGTGCACCCTAAATGAATCCTGAAATCACTGCTTCCAGGGATCAGACATACGGTCGCAGAAAATTTACAAACCTCTGCCTGACAGATGACCCCCACCTATTAAACAGACCTGACAGAGCGCTAGCCCACGGAGATCTTCCAGCTACCCCAACCATAGATAGCGGGCCTGCTCCTGGGCGACCGCCTATGCTACAAGCTCAAGGTTTCTGCCCCCAAGCAGTGACTCCAGGCGGCTGCTCCCCCAAGCTGTGCCACGCCACTGGAGTGTATCGGGTGCCGGGCCCCCGCTGAGGCACCGTGCTGCACACTCGGCGTGGGACTGAGGGGCCTGGTACTGGACCGCCATCCAGGTGCCCACCCCCAGCGGCTCTGCCTCGTTTCCCATACCTGCACAAGTGCCGTGGCGTGGGGGGCCTCCCGGAGATGGGCCTGCGGCCACAATTGGCTCATCCAGAGCTGAAATATTCATCTCCTAAAACCTTGGGAAAATAGCATTACACGGACGGCTTGGCCAGCTACTGGCAGCGTTCCTCAGGGACCAATAAGTACCTGCAGCTCACGAAGTAACTCACACACACGTGCAGTGGATAGCAAGCAGGGGGACACGCCAAAACAACATACGCCAGAGCTCCCAGAATGAGGAAATCTGATAAATTGCAAACGAGACTAACCTTTGAATCAGGAGCAGTGGTCAAAACCCCCAAATCAAATGACCACCCGGGGACACCATGTCCCAGGACGGCGATACCGATCAATCCATGGATATCAGGGGGAGCCTCCTCAAGCTTAACACTGGCATTGGCAGCATAGATAGTAAGATCGACACACTGTCCACCAAAGTCGACAAGATTCAACACCGCTTGGATAAGCATGGCGATAAGCATGGTGATAGACTCGATGCGGCCGAGCATAGGATATCCGACCTGGACGACAACACACACTCCCTGGTGACAAGGATGTCAACACTAGAAACTCAAATCAAGACTGTCATGGCTAAAAATGAGGATCTCGAAGGGCGATCCCGCCGCAATAACATCAGGATCATAGGGGTAAGAGAACATCGATCCACTCAGAAAATTGAAGACTTTGTCGAATCCGTCTGCAAAAAGCTATATGAAGGTCCCGCGCTATCAAATTTGTTCGTAGTGGAGCGTGCCCAGAGTACCCACCAGCTGCTCTATTCCGGATGCAGCCCCACGCCTGATCATAGCCAAACTCCTTAATTTCAAAGATTGCGACACGATCCTACGCCTGGCGAGGGAGCAAGGAGACTTGAATTACGATGGCGATAAAATACAGTTCTTCCCGGATTTCTCCCAGACGGTCCAGGCGCAAGATAGAACATTCTCCGGAGTGAAAGGGCAGCTACAAGATAACCAACTGCTCTATTCAATGTTATATCCTGCCAAACTACGCATCCAGCATGACGGGAAGGCCCAATTCTTCAGCACGCTTGAGGAAGCGAACTCCGTCCTCGACAAACTCGGCTGCAGGCCTGCAGTTAATAACCCGAGACAACCCCCAGACGGGACCGGGCTGGTGGAGACCCACCATTACGCCTCCTTCCACACACTAACGACCAAATCTATTCTACACAATTGATCCCCTGGAATCTTCAACAGCGATAGGGTATAGGGTGCACCTGCCCTTGGAAGATCACTAGCGCCCCAAGCTGTTTTGGGGTTCAGGGAGGGGAAATTTAACAGGCGAGTTGGGGGTTTGCTTCTGCCGGGGAGGGAAGTTGTTTACAGTTTGGGAAACGTGCCAACCAGGAGTCCGCGCCCCACCGCTGGCCCACAATGGATCCCGATTGGTGCACCAGAAACGCACCAGGCCAAAGACTAAATGTGCCTATACACCAACCTGCTAAACAGTGGTCCACCTCAATCATCGACTACTCTGCTAACAAACAAGTCAAACAAGACACCAACCCACTACATTCAAGCTAGCCACATGGAACATTAGAGGGTGCAATCACCCTACCAAGACCAGGAAAGTAACACAATATCCCCGGAGACATAAGGTGGACGTCGCACTGATCCAGGAAACCCATCTCCTCCCAGGAAATGAGAACCGCTGGGCCCGAGAATGGGGCTGCCACAGATACTTTTCCTCATACTCCAGTGGGGTGGCCATCCTGATCAATAAAAGTATGAAATTCAAGTTACTATCATCCAGTAAAGACACAGAGGGCAAGCACTCCTAATACGAGGGATCCTGGAAGGAACAGAGATCATCATTGTGAATTCCTACGGCCCCAACACCGACGTGACAAACTACTATGACTGGGTAATGGCACACCTGGAGGGAGCAGGGTCAGCAACTATCATTTGGGGTAGCAATCTGAACACCACACTCGATCAGACGATGGATAAGTCCCTTGCAACATCTACCCCCACCCCCAAGGCAGCACTAAAGATTCTCAAAATCTGCAAAGCTTGCGGCCTGGAGGATATCCGGAGATGCCAAAACGGGCCCGCCCAAGACTACACATTTCACTCTTGGGTCCATAAAACAAGCTCACGACTAGATTATTTCCTGGTGTCCACACACAGTGAACTACAATGGAGCCAATGCCAGATCCTCCCAAGGACAATATGAGACCACTCGGCAGTCACACTCGAATGTACCCCTCCTGATCCATCGGTAGGGAGACGGAACTGGAGATTCAAACCAGGGGCATTACCTGACCAAGTATTCGCAGAAGAACTCCGCACAGAAATAGTTTCCTTCCTCGACATAAACAAGGATTCTGTATCATCAGTTGGAACTCTATGGGAATCCCTAAAATGCTACATAAGAGGGGTGTGCCTAACTAAAGAACATGGTATACTGAAACTCATAAGACAGGAACTCCCCTCCTGCGAAACCTGCCTAAAAGAACTCAAATGTCGACACCCCTCACCAACCGACCCACTCATAATTGCCACGCTGAAAAAAGAATTGGACAGATTTAAAGATTCAGCCGATCGCGAAATTACATTTCTTGCACAAGGCCACTGAATCCATCAATACGGAGAGGGTCAGAAACCAGGGGCCCTTCTTGCAAGGCTGATAACAGCAGACAGAAAACCCACGTCGATAGAACAAATGCGAGACTCCCATGGCACCCTTGTACACACTGACAAACAAATTGCAGAAACATTCCGAGCTTTCTATCAAAAGCTGTACAAATCGAACTACACCGCCAGCCAGGAGGAACTCATGCGCTACCTAGCTGAAATCGAACTCTTCTGGGTAGATACCACGCAAAGAGAGCCACTAAACCAACCCATCACTTCAGAGGAAATCCTCCAAGCAATAAAAAGAACTCCCAAACACTAAAGCTCCCGGCCCTGACGGATTGATTGGTGAGTTTTATAAAGTATACAGCCCCCCCCCCCTTTTTCTTCCTGCACTTATCAGACCTACCCTGTCTGCTGCCTTAAACCTAGCACTTGCAAATTGCTGTCTGCATAACCACTTTTTGTTGCCTTTATTATTTATGTATTATTTATCTGCTTCGCACTTTCCACCTCTCCCCCCTTCCATGCACTTTTCCCCTCCCCCCTCTCCCATGCACTTGCGCGTTCTCAATGTCACTGGGCCTAGTAAGATCGCTGTTTTATTCTCCCCTGTTCCCCTCCCTTGCCTTGTCGCGCTCTGAAACACTTTTGTACGAGCGCGATAGAAATAAAATATCAATCAATCAATTTACCCCCCTCCCTACACCCCTACTGCTGCAGGTTTTTGAGGAAGCCCTTGAGAAAGGATCCCTACCCCCGACTCTCCGTGAAGCAAATGTGATCCTTCTACATAAAGCCGGGAAACCCCCAGAAGAATGTAGCTCGTATAGGCCAATCAAATTGATCAATCTCGACAACAAGATCCTAGCCAAGAGCCTTGTAACTAGACTGCTCCCCATGATGCCCGCTCTGGTACTCGCTGACCAAGCAGGATGTATCCCTGGCCGGAACACGACGTTTGGTATCAGGTGAATGTTCGGAGTCATGGAGGCGCTAGACCCATCACACAAGCGGTGGCAACTCTCCTAGATGCCGAAAAGGCCTTGGATTCCATCGAATGGCCCTTCCTTTTTGAAGTCCTAAAACGAATGGGCCTCGGCAATTGCTACATCAGGCTGATCAAGCTTCTGTACAACCAACCCCGCTCACACATAACCCTGGGAAGAACTAGATAGACGCCCATAGACCTACTGAGAGGGACCAGGCAAGGATGCCTTGTGTCTGCCATACTGTTTGCGCTAGTAATGGAACCCCTTGTCTCAGACCTCTGCGCCCGACATATACACAGAGGCCTCTCCTTTGGCCCACACAAATTAATTTATCTATATGCATCGCCCTCTACAACCAAGACCCGATCGAGAACCTAAATCCAGTAATGCTAGACATTATTAAATTCGGCACCTTCTCCGGCCTGAGAATAAATCATAGTAAGTCAATAATATTCCCCCTGACCTCAGAAACCTGAGAGTCCCTTGATGACTATGGTTTCAAATGGGAACACACCAACGTCGTATATTTAGGCATTCAGCTGTCCAGACCCCACCAAAGTCTCTTTCAAGACAACTACGGCAAAGTAACCGAAAAACGCCAGGAGAAAATCAACAGATGGAAAGGGCTTCCACTCACCCTCTGGGGCCGGGTATTGCTGGTCAAAATGGTGTTCCTCCCCAAATTGCTATACCTCTTTGCAAATCTCCCCCTGCTAGTATCTCAAAAATACCTTCAACATATACGAAGCCTGGTGCTGGAACTATCATGGGCGGGCAAACCAGCCAGAATAGCGTACAAAGCACTGATCCAACCAGTCGCAAAGGGGGGCATGGCTCTTCCAGACCTAGAGCGATATTATTGGGCAGCACGGGCCCAATTCCTGGGCCACTGGTACGCTATCCACTTTATTCGACCCCACGTCCAGCTTAATTGAGCCCTAGCGTCACCGAACTTGCTAAGAGCAGTCATCATAGGTCAAACACACATACCACATGCTACCCTAAACATGGTACTCTCCACCATTGCAATTTGGGAAAAAATAGCGCAGAGATGCGACATACGGATCAGGTTATCCCCCCCTCCTACCGATGAGATTCATCCCCGGAATCCCACTGACCTCAGAGAAAGTCTATCTGAATTGGGCCAACAAGCTACAGTTACACACCATGGGCGACCTGTTTGAAGACAAGAACTTTCTCACACCTGAACAAGCTAAAGCCGAGGAGCCACTACCGCCCTAGACACATTCATATATTTCCATCTCGGGTTCACTCCCCAAGCCCTCTTTCCCTCGTTTCCACAACAACCGCCAACATCGCAACTATTACACTGGATAATCCAGTCGCAAGGGGAGGGGGCAGGCTTGTGTCGCCCATCTACAAGACCCTGCTATCCGACACAACCTCGCCACTCAAAGCACTAAAAACAAGATGGGAGAAATCCCTACATACGACAATACGAGATGAAGACTGGGACTATATCCTAGCCCAAACCCAAAAGGTATCCCTAAACACACGATATAAACAAATACATCTTAAATACGTACATCAGGCATACCACACCCCCGCCAGGCTACATTCCCATCACCCCACTATCCCCCCGGTGTGGAGCCGATGTAACACCCCTCTAGCAGATTTCCTTCATCTCGCATGGTCTTGCCCAGCCATTCACCAATTCTGGAAGACAGTGCTGGAGAAGACAGCAGCAATCATAGATAACGCCCCTTGAGCCTGACCCCAGGATCACACTTCTTGGGTTAACGAGGCATCTACCATCCTCAGCACGCAAACTCGCCGGGCTACTGTTGTTACTAGCTCGAAGAAGGATCGCAATGTCTTGGGGGAAAGGGCCGGTACTGACGATACAGCAATGGCTGATTGATATAGCATACTGCCAGGACACAGAAACAAACTTCATCAGGCTTTTGCCCTTGCATGCACGCCCCCCTGATATCTGAGGCCCTTACATCACCTACTTAATGTCCACCCCGAACAGTGACTCCTCACCAGACTCATCCCCAGGACCCAACACCAGTGAGACCACCCATGCTTCAAAACGAAACTGCAATAGGCACAGCCAATAATCACAAAGCGAAGCCGAATAGAGACATCACAGAGGAGAGGGGGGCGGTGGGAGGATGGCGGACACTGGGGCATCTGTTTTCACCTTGTTTTCTTTTGTGTTTATTATTGGATGACGAGTTGGAAATACCAAAAATAAAGTTTAATAAATAAAATAAAAATTGAAGCAAATTAACTTCACATTGCTAAAGTCTGTGGTTATTGTGGAAGATCTGAGGGTATCCTCACTCCTACTCCTCTTGGATCCTCTTGTCCTGGGGGTGTAAAAGCGAGGGAGGATCACCTCGTTGGAGGGTCATTGGGGATTTGGAGTGGGGTGCCCGCAGGTGAGACATGGTATCTCGCTTTGCCTATTGAAGAACAACCTAGCCCTCCCCCGGCCTTTATAGGCTTTTGTAAAATCTCTCCCCATTTTCCCCTTCTTTTACCGTTGACAGTACTGGGGTGAGGAAGAGACAGCGAGTGATGAACACTAAAACCTCATTTCACCATTCTAGTACTGGGACAAAGTGGATGCCTGTAGAGTGGGCTGGAGAGCCTAGGGATCTTGGTTGCGCGACCTGTGATGGGCGGGCTGTGTGGTCTGACAACTGCGCCTAGACCAGTGAGCCCTAAATGGTGAATTGTGAAATAAACCAAGAAGGTGCACTGTAAGTGAACTGGTAAGGCGGGCCAGAAGGAGGGTCAAGTGTACCCAAATTCGTGTTGAACTTTGAAAGATTGAAACCAGTAAAAGTTGCTATGTTGAAATCTTGGGGAAGGTAACCATGAGATTTGATGATCTGCAAATTCTGTCTTGACTCGAGACCCCTTTTTTATGTGAACTGTTTCATTGAACTTGGGGAAGGTCACCTCAAGGATTGTGTGGAACTGTATTACCTTGAACTTGGAAAAGGTAATCTTGAGACTTTTGTGTCACTTTCTTGAACTTGGGGAAGGGGAGCTAAAGAGGAAGCTAAGAGATGGAAGAGGCTCAGAACTTTGTGTTGATCACCATTTCTTTCATTATTGACATCCCTACACATTGTTTAGCTTTAGTTGTGAGGGCAAGGATAGAGACAGACTTTTAAGTTGAACTCTTTGACTCCGACTTTCCTTAGTTTAGTTCATGTAGGGAAATCCCACCTTAGCATAGGGCATGTTAGGCCTTTTACCATCCTGACATTTGATTTAATAAACCATTTTCTTTTGAACTTTGAATCTGTTGTCTGTGTCTTGCTTCATGGTGCCTTCATATTAGGCAGTTGTAGGTGTTGATCGGGAGGAGGATTGAAGAGCGGCAGGCAATATGGACTCACTGACATTGTTTGCCACTTTGAAAGGTGATGCGCTGGTAGGAGGTGAGCTGTGTAATATTATATCGCCTAAATGCTCCTATTAAATGGGGGAGGGATGATGTATTTAATCTTTGTTTTTGTGAAATGGCTGTGAGGGATGAATTTGCAATTTATTTGTTAATTTGTAAGTGTTTTATGGATCTGTGCATTAAATAAATAAAACCATATTTTACCAAGAACAATATTCAGCTTTGTGGGTTGGCAATGCGGTATATCGTGAATTGCAATGATGCAAATTTTATTTGTAACCTGTGTGAATATGTTAGGGTCGCTTTTATCCAACGTGCACGATAAATGAAATATTAGGTTGATTGTCTTTGTCTGTTTTTAGATTACTGGTGATTGTGTTGTGGGTGGGTTTTAGAACTGGATATGATGAATTTATTAATTACGTCAGGGGTATTTTTAGGCTGATTCTTTCTATCTACAATCTCTGTTTTTATTTAATTATTTATTTGTATTTGTATAGCGCACTTACCGTCAAGAGGCATCGAGGCGCTGTTACATTAATTTTTGTAAGAGATTTTGATTAAGTGGTTTACAGGCGACCAGGGAGGTCTCTTGGTTACAAGTACATTGGTCGTACAATGGTTACATATATAACAGGTGAGGTCAGTACATTAGTAAAACAGGTGAGGTCAGGCTTGCATACCAATAGGTTTTACAGTGCGGTCATTATTACATCAATGATCATTGACAGTAAATATTCAGGTGAAAAGTTTAGTTTTGATTGCTTTGCGGAATGCTTGGTGGGACTCGATCAATCTTAGGTGAGTGTGAAGGGCATTCCAGCGAGATGCGGCCATTGTGGGAAAGCTCGAACCCCCAGCGCAGACTCTTCGTGTCTTAGGAGTAAGAATCATGTTGGAGTAACCCTTCCTCAGAGGTCTTGTGGCGGTGTGTTTAGCAATTCTTTGGACAAGGTACGGGGGTGCAAGATCATGGAGGCATTTATGTGTGAGGGAGAGGGTTTTAAAAACGATTATCTTTGACAGGAAGCCAGTGAGCCTGCCTTCTCACTTCGGAAATCTGGTCTTTCCTTGAAGTTCCTGTGGCTGCCCTAAGGGCGTTGTTCTGAACCAGTCACAGTTTAGTCAGGTTTTTTGCAAAAGGTCCCTACGAGGAGGGCATTATAATAGTCCAGCCTTGATCCAATTATTGCTCTGGCAATGGTGAGGCAATTCTGGCGGGATAAGAAGGGTCTGGCTGAGTTTAGAACTTTGGAATAATAGGCAGACGAGGAAGCAATGGCATTAACCTGTCTGTCCATGGTCAGATCCGAGTCTAGGTAAACTCCGAGTGTCTTGACGTTATTGGATACCTTGAAGGGAATATTTTCAATGGTGAAGGACATATACTGCTGATCAAGGTTGCCCAGGGTAATGGGCGAACTGATAAGCAGAAGTTCAGTTTTCTCACTGTTAAGGCATAACCAATTGTCCGCCATCCAGGATTGGATCGTGGAGTAAATGGTGGTGAGAGTGTTCATATCTGCCTCATAGTTGCAAGTGAGTGGGATAAGCACCTGTGTGCGATCCGCATAGTTGTGTGCCGAGTCTTTGATGAGTTGGGCTGGACATGCATCCACTTTACAATTCGAAGGTTTGATGGATTTGAGCAGGGCAATGGCTTCCAGTTCTGTCATATCTTTAAAGTCAAAAGGTAGGGAGGACTTGGACTTAGTGACCTTAGGCGCGTTACTATGCAGGTTGGCTATGAATAGGTTAAGTGCCTTTTGATGAGCCCGGATTTTAGTTTGAGGAGTATTGAGCTTGTCTAACATGGCAGACTGAATGCTGTTACAACAACTTTCGTCCTTGAGGAGAGTGTGAGGGGGAGTGGATAGTTTTTCCAGCTCTCTAAAGATGGTGAAGATTTCTTTGGACTCTGATTTGGCATTATTAATCCTTGAGTTGAATGAGGCGGCTTTGGCCTGGGTGATATTTGCTTTGTAGGTTTTGGAAATGGCCTTTAAGGCACTTCTAGCAACTTCAGAGGGGTTTGCTTTTCCAAGCAGCGAGAATAAGCCTCTTCTCAGAGCATTGGTCAAGCAGCTCCTTAGAGAACCAGGCATTAGAGTTTTTGATTTTTTTGGCTTTCTTAAGGGCGAGAGGGGCGATGGCGTCAACAGCTTGGTTGATGATGTGTTTAAAGGTGTTGGCTAGCGTTTCTGAGTTTTTGGAGAATGGGGCCTGCAAAGCGGGCACTGCTGGAAAGGGAGCAATATTTTCGGCCGTCAATTGACGAGAGCTTCTTGCGAAGGCTCCTGGATATGGGATAGTAGGCCTAGGGGGCCATTTTTTCGTATAAAGGTTGAATTGAATATTGTGGTGGTCAGACCAAGGGGTTGGAGAGTTGGCAGTGATTTGGATGGAGCAGTTATGATGACTAATCCAGTCCAGTGTGCGTCCTTTGATGTGGGTAGGTTCGGAGATAGTTTGCGAGAAACCCAAGTTGGATAGGGCTTTCTTGAGGGTTTTGGCGTGGAAATCCTTAGGGTCGTTCAGGCCTAGGTTCAGATCGCCCAAGAGCAGGACTTGAGATGTTTTCTCAATGTTATCAGACAGGAAGAGGATGACAGTGTCCTGGACTTTGGCGATGGGACCCGGGGGTCGATATACAATGTGCATAGTAGTGGTGCAGTTTTGGGAGAGGTTGATTTTGAGTGGGAGGTAGTCGCAGTTGTGACCAAGTTGCCCTTCAACTTCCCTAATGGCGAGGGTTTCCCTGGTAATAAGGGCCACTCCCCCACCTCTCTGGTGAGTACGGTCTTTTCTGAAGATCGTGTACCCTGTAGGGATGGCAAGTGAGAGTGCCGGGCCCGAGCTTTCAGTGAGCCAGGTTTCTGTCATTATCAAGAGGTCTAGGTTATCCTTGATGATGAGGTCATGGAGATCAAGGGCATGGGCAGGTACTGAACGTGCGTTGACCAAAGCACAGCTCAGAGTGGCAGTCAATTGGGGTGTGGAGGCAGTTAATGGCATGGGCGCGGCAGAGGGCACAGGGATGCTGGGCGTGACAGGGCCCATACAGGCAGGTGATGGCATGGGCGTGGCAGCTGGCACAGACATAGTAAACAGAGCATTCTCAATACAGGCAGTCGATGGCATGGGCATGGCAGCTGGTGCAGGCATAGTAAACAGAGCATTGTCAATACAGGCCAGTGATGGCATGGGCATGGCAGATGGCGAAGGCATAGAAGACATGGAACAGTCAATAGGGGATTCGAGTGCAGTGGCAGGTAAGGGCAGAGACCATTCTTCAGATGCATGGGTGGTCGTGTGTGCTGCCAGTGGGGCAGGCATGGCTAAAGAAGTGCTCGTGGTTAGAGTCCGGCCTTGGTTGTCCACGGTGGGTAATCCCACACCTTTAAGGGAGATCATGTGAGGGTCAGTGTTACTGCTAGGCGTGTCCAGTGGTGGTAGCAGTGTCTTGGAGCTTGCAGGCATCAGGTGGTGCTTTAGATCCGCTCGTTCTGATGAGTTAGAAGGCACGATGGAGGAAATGCATGGAGGATTTCTTATAAGAGTATTATTTGTAAAGTATGTTTATTTATTCATTTTGAAAGCTGATTCAATAACATTTAATAGAATTTCACATTAATGTCATGTTGCTTTGTACAAGGTATTCAAGTGCTTGTTGTTGTCAGAAGAGAACATGTAGCACGCTAAGAAACACCCATGTAAATGAATAGTACAGGTAATCAGCACTCTGTTCATGCAAAGAGCCATAATACCGAAGGTAGAACTCCAAATGTAAAATCAGACTACCCCCTGTTGGACATAATTGCTCCCTGCAGTAACCCAAGCCAACTGCAGCCCAGATCGAGAATGGAAGACAAACCTGGATTATGTAGGTAACTCCCAGAAGAGCCAAGTTTCAGCCTAAAAGGAATCCAGCTTCCCATGCTACTATAACAATCCACACAATGCTTGTAGCAGGCCTCAAGAACCTCCAGCCTAGAGGAACCATACTGCAAAGCTCAACCTTATTTTTGAGTACTTATAGTTTATCCCTGCTTTCCTGTTTATAGAACCCGTTTTTTTGTGGACGTTCAGGGCCTCTGGAGTTAGTAGATAGACATTTGCTCTCCTGTTCCCTTGTGCATTGTGTGACAAATCCAGGGAATGTGTTTCTTCTCCCCAAGGTAGAGACCCTCGGGGTTAAGGCAAGTGGGATTCCATCGGGGGTGACCTCTAACACCCTTGTGGGACAAGGAAGCCCCAACCAGGGTTTTTAATCTCCCTCCCTCTCCTACTGAATCCCAAGTGTGTGTTGGTTATATGGGCTTATCAAGGACACAAGTGTGCGAGGTCCTTTAAATGTGGTTGGTTTCTGACTGGGATTTGGTCATCACCTCTACCCAGGGAGCCAATGGAGATGTCCACCTCGTTTCACAAAGGAACCTAAAAATCCTAGGGCCCCAACCAAAGGAGTAGGCACCTGCCAGATGGCACAAGAAGTCCGCCTGAGTGGCTGCACAGTGGAGGGAACATCTCCCTCATAAGAGGTACCTCGAGGCATGACCATGCAGACAGCATGGTGGGCTGAGAAGCCGAGAAAAGACTGCTCAAGGCAACGAGTCCAGGAAGGCAGAGAGCCAGAGGAGCTGGGAGCTGCCGCAGATAGCCGAAGCAAAGCCACTGTTGGGTACAATTTCACTAACTGCTATTTTACCTCTATATTTGTGGACCTGCAAACATTTTGCTTTTGTTTCAGCCTCCTGTCCTGACTTTTGCCAGTGGAGCACAGTCTTCAGCTGCGCTGCGCTGCACTCCACTCTGCTTTTGCTCATCGCTATGGGGAAACTGAAATGCCCTTCAGACAGACAGTACTGAGAAACTTTGTTTCTCTTAGTCTTGTGACTATGTTGCCACTTTCAGCAACTGTATTTCATTGCACAAAGTACATTACTGTGCCGTGCAATGGGGCCCTTTCGTTTTTGGGCCATAGACATCCACTAAGGATTTGTTGGTAACTGGACAATGTGCCTAGGAGTAGACTGGTGGCAGCAGAAGTTTTTTCATGTATTTTTATGAACTTTTACCACTCTTAGCTCATGACTGTGGCTAGTGTCCGTCATGGCCGTGCCACAATGTCTTTTGTCTTCTCCTTAAGCTATTTTGCCCATTGGCCTTCCTCCTGATCTTTGTGATCTGGTGAGTTCTTATCTGGGCTTGCATTCCCCTGCGAATGCCGCTTCTTTTCGCAGGCTAATGCATGTCACGTGTGTAGGTACCCAGGAAGTGGACTGGGACTGTCTGGTCCCAATCCACACTAATGGTTCCAGGATGCCTGGTGTGCACGAAGGCATGCGAGAAGCAGTGATTCCTGATTGGACCACTGCTGGCGTGCATGAGTGGGGCAGACCTCATTGGCCAGCTGGTTGTGAGCACTCACTGGACTTGTGGATATGAGTAGGGGTCCTGAATGCAGACCCCCAGATCACCAATAGGTCGGAATCGACCTATATACATAGGAAAGTATCCAGAAGAGCTGATTAGACCCAAGACCTACCCGGAACAGCGCAGAAAAAGGTTGGCACCCTGAGCCCGCTGTTGTCCCGGTAGAGCCCCGCTCTGCGCTCAATCTCTGAAGACCTGTAAAGGGGCTTCAACGCATTGGAGTGGTGGGACCAATCACTGTCGGCGTCTTCTTGTTGCCCTGCTAAAGAGTCTTCTCTGAAGTGTCCCTGGACCCTCCAGCGGACTGACCAGCTCGAACCTTGACGCCTGCAAAGGAGTCTTGGTTTATCGAGTTTTACCTCAAGCTTTGGGGAAATCCTAGTTCGCGTTGCAAAGTGTCATTTTGCCAAATGTTGCCACCCCAACTGCTTTGGACCACGAGAGAGAAGTGTGCGTCAGACCACAAGACTTAGGTGGTCCTTCCTTACTGTGACAGTGGTGGTCACTGCTGGTGACCTTCCTGCCTTTCTACAAGTGTCCTGAGACCAGCTGCGTCAGTGCTTTCTTTGTCCCGCAATTGAGACGATATGTAGCTCCTGTTGTAAAGTGGACCCCCATGTGCACCTGCAGTGCCTGTGCACTTTTGAAGCTTAACCAAGTGTGGAATTTCATACTCCAGGGGACCCTCTAGACATGCCAAGTTTTGACCCGGAGGGAGCTAAGGGTGGTGTGTAATTATACTACATACCAGTGACCCCTAGTTCATCCTTTGCATTTTTACGCACAAATGATCCCTTGTGGTCCTTGCCTGGGTTTGGGTGGTCTCTGCTTCCTAAAGCCGTCTGAAAGTTGGGAATAGTTTTGTTAGCAGATCCTCCCCTGACTCTCAGACCCAGATTTCTACACTTCAGAATCTTCTCCTTAACTGTTCCACCCTCTTGAATATTGTTCTTTGTATTTTTATGCACGACTGAGCGCTTTTACGTGCCCATCTAACACTGAGAACAAGGCTCCTATCTTCGTAGGGCTGGACTTATAAAGTTAGGGTTACCCATCTCTGAAGTTTGCCAATGTGATAAAGTTCTCTGCTTTCCCATCTCATAGGTTTTGGGAGGATTCCGAACTTGACCACATTGACTAGAAGTAACTTTACATATATTTTATCTATCTATCTATCTATCTATCTATCTATCTATCTATCTATCTATCTATCTATCTATCTATCTATCTATCTATCTATCTATCTATCTATCTATCTATCTATCTAGTTCTTATCTAGCGCCATTCACCCATAGGCCTCAGTGCGCTCGCATGACAAAGACATGCAGAGAACATAGAGATCGGTATTGGAGAGTCAATAGCAAGAGAATGGGGTGATTACCTTAGCCTAGCTCAAAATAAATGTGTTTTTAGCCGTTTCTTGAACTGGGAGATAGATTTGCAGCCCTTAAGAGAAGATGGGAGCTGATTCCAGAGGTCTGGGGCCCAGGCTTGAAAACCCTAACCACCAATCCTCTTCAATAGGATTAGAGGTTTGTACTGGAGGGCAAAGCGACCTCTGAACGGGCCCATTGAAATTCAGAGCTCGCCATCCGGCACCTTAAAATAGGATAGCTGCACCTTGAGGAGGATGGGGTGCAGGATTATCTTACTCCAACACCAATCAATAAGGACAACTCAATGGTCTGGCAAAGGGAAGTCCGTTTAATGACAAGTACAAAAAACAGGGAAACAAATGGAAATCAGCAGTGTTGCGAACGCCTGTCTCGCTTCAACTCCCAAATTCTTCATGCAAACAGTAACGTTTATAGCAAATTCTCGTCGTCATTGACGTGTAAAACTCAAAAGTTTGACATGCAATTCTATTGGTTGGAAAAGTTAACTTAAGTATAGGTGCTATATCTGTATATGGTAACAGAGCGTAGGGATTGGATATCTCTTATCGGGTGGGCGTCTACGCCCATCCCACTAGATCACTCATGATAGATGTCACTACATGCACAACGTCTAATTGGTTCTACAAGCTATAGGACCCTAGATTATTTGGTCCATTGTGATTGGCTAGGTTACACCCCTAGGCATAAATCTCCACTTTAATTAGCAGCATGCAGAATGGACACCCAGATGCGGAGTGCCCCAAGATTCACCCTGCCTCCCTTCAATCAATCAGTACCTTTAGCGCTATGTGTCAATTAGTTGGCTAAGGATGGCCTCAAAACTGTAGCTTCTTATCATGAAAAGTTATGGCATCCTCGGGTTCTGGGTGACATCAGACGTTGGTACCTCTTTGCCCTTGGCTGGTCACGTGTCTGTTCACTGTGAATCTGCTTCATTTTCCTGTTATTCGTGTATTTGATTCTTCCATAGCCTCGCCACCTGCCTGGGGCCTCTTTATCACGACCTTCACTGCTGGCCGGTATGCTCCGAAGTTTCGATCCTTGGAAGCTGCTGCTCCCCTCCCTTCCTTAAGTTGACCTTGAATTCCCAGGCATTGAGCTGCTTCTTACGGTGTTTCAATTCCGCTCTTTTCTTCGGCTTTGGCTGGAATATGAATCTTGGCCTTGTTAGTTACTTGCAGCCTGAGTTTATTTCTGCTTTTACAAAATGGAGTCGCACTTGTATATTGTACTTCATTGAGGTAGAAATATACTTGGCGCTTGCTGCTCTATTCTTCTAGTAAGCGTTGCCAGCAGTACCGTTTACTTAGCATCTTGCGTTCCAAGCCAATTTACATGTATTCAGCCAGTTGCATAATTCGATCATGGTTACGTTCTTCGTGCCGCAACATTGTATCTTCTTATAAGTCTATTACATCATCATTCTTTGCATTTTTGCCCTTGTGTGTCCTCTTTCGATCGTCGTTTGTTTATTTGCACCTCTGTCTAGCTCTTATGTTGTCATCAATTGCCTTCCATTAAGGCTCTAGTGTGCCTCTTCGGGGGACTGTCTGTAAGTAGTCTTCATTTCGTGTCAGCCGCAGGTATGGTTGTCTCAATGGATACTGTGCTGCTCACGGTTGTCTGGTGATTGGTGCTTCAATAGGTATACAGGTCCTTCTGATGGGTACGGGACAGAGCCCCGCTGTGGCTCTCTGTTGGTTTATTTGCTCCTTATACGTCACATACCTTGGCGAGTATGCTTCAGGCACCTCGAAATGGGGGGCTGGGGTGCAGGCCGTATCTGGGACCTCCTCAACAGGTTGTTTCAGGAGGATATCTTTGTTGGAGCGAAGGGTTCTCCGAAAGGGAACTCTGAGAATTCTATCTGACATTTGTTTCTGGGCTTCGCCTGATGAACAGTTATGGACCAGCATGGTGCCTTTGAATCAAATTCTTTGTTAGACGGCAGCAGTGTAGTTTTCTACGAGCCTCAGTGACGTGGGTACGTCGTCCGAGGCCGCAAACGGCCAGGACTGCTCCATTTTGTGACACCTGAAGACTTTTTATGTTTGCCTCAGAGGCACCAATAAGCAGGCCTTTGCAGTAGTCTAGTTTAGAGTTAATAATAGCTGCATAGTTAGGGGTGAATTTGCCAGAGAAGATGGATATAGAACAAGCAAGATGATTTAATGTGAAGGACATGCTTCTTGAATGAGAGGTGGGAGTCAAAATAAACTCCCAGGGTCTTCACTGAGACATATAGTGTGCGTTTAAGTAGTGATACTACTGTGTTCTTCTTTATTCACTTGTAATCATCTCTGGGCCTAATAAATTGTATATTTTTGATAATCCACTGTATAAAGGTAATTCTTGTCGTCCTACGGTGTGTGCTCATCCAAGACCTCAGATCACCCCCACTACTCCTGAGACTTATCCTTGGCCTGCTCTCCAAGCTACCCTGAATTGTCCTGGATAACTTCCCAGAAGTGTTCTGTTTCACTAACCTGGGCGGCCTTCTGAACTTCTATTCACCAGAGCAGAGTTTAGAAATCCATTCTAACAGCCACCCAGGAGGTGATAAAAGAAGTTACACATTTTTCAGAAAAGGAGAGGAGAGGGCTCCACGTTATGTGAATATTTGGGGTAGTGGCCGTCTGGGTAGTCAGTCAAAATCTCGAAAACAAAATATCGAATACAAAAAGACCGAAAAAAAAAATATCGAAAAAAAAAATATCGAATTTTTTATTTATTTATTTATATATGTTTTTGGGGTCAGGTAAGTAAAAAAAAGGGGTAAAATAAAAAAAAAATGAAAAAAAGGGGGGTTGGGGGGGAACCCCCCCATTTTAAAAAAAAACACATTGAAAAAAAAATTCGATATTTTATTTTTCGGCCTTTTGTATTCGAGATTTTGGTTTTCGAGATTCGTGAATTCGATATTATCACTATGAACCGGCCGTCTGACGTTCTTCTGAGAAAAATGAGTCCAGGGCCTAGTCCAACTGAGTGTATTAGTTACCCTTTCAAACTTTTGTTTAAGGTGAAGACTAGACATATCAGTTGTCTGTTGTTTAGTTAAAGTTTCATCATAGAAGCAATCAAACTAATCACAAATGTCCAGCTGAACACAAAGCTGAAAGTCAGTCAGTCAAAGGCGGAAAGAAGACCACACTGGGCTGAGCATCAAGAGAACCCCCTAAGGGGGTCAAATTCCCAAGCCCAAGCTAAGCAACAAAAGACCCCACAAGTGGGTGAAAGCCTATGCTGGGCAAGGCAGCAAGAGACCCCACATTCGAAGGCCCATGCCGGGCTAAGCATAGTGAGCCCCCACAAGGTGGTGAATGCCCACGCTGGACTGAGGAAAACGGCTGGCGAGCCAGTTAGTCCAAGCAGGGCTAAAGTACAGACTACACCAGGTGGGGCTGAAAGACATTTTTTATTTTTTATTTTCTAATAAGTTACACAGCTGTCCTAAAGACATTTCAACACACAATCAGCCCAAAGAATCCAAAAAGAACATCTACCCCATCAGTCCCTCAAATCCCCACCCAACATCCCCAATCACTCACCAAGGACTACAGAATAAACCTTTCTCTAACTTCAGCACTCAAACACAAGAGAAAAAAAAAGATGTCAGTCCCCACCCAACAGCTACAGTCACCCTCTCCACCCACTCTTAATACGCACCAAGGGCGTCCAAGATCAATACTATCTTTTGCTACAAAATTGTGAAAAAACAATACAAGATTCGTCATTACCATTCATCAATAAAGACCACAACACCTCTTCCCCAAGATCATGGTCAATTCCAGCTGCACTAAGGGCGATCAGTCTCAATGCTGCCAATGCATCATAGCTCATCAATACATGTCTAACCGTTTACAAACAGGGGCCCCGCACAAACTGCAGACATTGTGATTTTGTGGCGTATTAAACCACTCTCCAGTAATTTCATAAGTTTTAGCCACATTCATTTTTAGCCTCAGATAATCTCAAACCGGGGAATTACCCACAAACTGCTGGAGGTAGCCCGGTGGTCTTTCTCTGGTCATAATGTAATCGAGGAATTAAGCACTATTATTTTGGTTTGAGTTCCATAATTTACAGATTATGATGAGATGCAACAACATTCTTTCACATCTCAGCTTTATAACGCTGGAATTGAAGCTTCAAAGGACTACCTGAAGCCAGAGCATGCCATCCATTGAAAGCAGAGATATTAGGCAAATTGCTGTGGGGCATGTAAGAGACCTTAGTCCGCGCAACTGCAAAGATAAGGTGGTTTAAGCTACCACTGGAGGCATTGGCCAGTTTCCAATGAGTATTAAGGCAAGAAAGCTGGAATCTCGCTTGACATGAAACCAGGTAATTTGGCTGGGTTCGTTCTCAGCCGAGGAGAACCCACAATTTATTTATTTTGGACTTTTGTTAAACTGTATTTGCAAAGTGCAATATTCATCATCTCCATGGATTCCTGCTGCTGGGGACTGCTGCAGAGGCCAAAGGCTGCTTCTCCAGTGGCGGGTTGCTCTCTATGGGTAGATTTGCTTGGGGTTGTAAGCAGCTTTTCTAAAACCCTAACAACCTACTATATGATGAGAGTATGACTTTGGCTCTGGGGTTGCCAGGCTTTGAGCTCTCTGTAACACCTGGGTGGCACTGTTAGCTTAGGTTAAACAAAACAATTTCAGAGATAGGAGACAGACATGAGGACATGGTTTGCAAAGAAAAATTGTTTTATTAAAATAAGACTACCTCGTCTGGCCCTAATTCTCAGATGCAGTCAATAATCTTTAAAGAAAAGTTAAACAAGGATTTCTTACAAACATTCTGTCTTCTATCCCAAACCTATACCAGTGGTCGAAGTGAGGGCGAGCGGTCGGTAGTGATGCTCCTCTACTTTTTAAAATTACGTGTTACAACTCCTATACTTTTATTTTAAAAAGAAACCGTTCCGGGAGACAACTCCAAGATGGCGACGTTTCGGTGAGGTCGCGCTTCCCGGAGATCCCGCACAGCTTTGGACCAGTCGCACTAAGAATCTCTGTTGCAGCTGCAGGTGCCCTCCCCTCGTATCGCCCGGTGCAGGAGACGCTCCAGCGGGATCGCGGGTGGCAAGACGAACCGGGAAAAGGCTGCAGCGGTCGCCGCACAACCTCGGCTGCGGCCACTTTGCTCATTGTGAGAAGGGAGAGCCCCGGGCCTGGCCGCCTGCGTGGGGAGAGGCGAGCGCGGTGCCGGGAGGTGTGGCCTGGGCCGAGGGGGCAGTAGAGACATCGCCGTCCCCGGGGGGGGCCACGATCTCGCTCATCCCAGGCACCGAGACAGCGGGGGAGCCAGACCCGAGTCGCGGGTACTGAGCGGAGGAGGAAGACCCCCCGTGTGTTTGGGGAAGAGTGGGTCGGAGACCCAGTGCGCCCCACCCCGTGTGGAGGCCCGGCTGGGTGATGCTGGGGGGAGAGCACCATCGGCCTTGTGCGGACTACCTCTGACAGAGAAGAAGACCCGCAGTCGAGTGGAGCCCGCAGCGTGTTGAGTCGGGCTCTGGACATAGCAATCCCGAGGCAGGCCTGGGAGAGGATTACGCATCCCGCGTGCTCTCTGGGCAGAGCAACCAAGTAAGCGGGGGGGGCGTGGAAACTGAGATATATCGAAAGCAGCACCCCCCCCCACCCTCTGCGCGCCCCCCCCCTTACCGGCTTTGAGACTTTTGGGCCCCTGTGGTGTGGAGATTCTCTTGGGGGTGTCCCCCCCCGCAGAGTGGTGTCCCGACAGGAGCCTTGGAGGCGGGGCCCAGCCGCCCCCCCCACCATCAGTATCCTCGAGTCATGTGCCCCAGCACCGGGACCCCGACTGAGGAGCAGCTTTAGGAGGGTCGGGCGAGCCCCCAGTCTGACCTTGCGTTCGTGACTGGCACGGCGAATCAGCCCGCCCGGACATTTAGGGGCCTCGGGCCCAGGGGTGGCTCTATTGGCGCCCAGTCCCGATTCGGAAAAGTAGTGGTCTGCCCAGCACACTTGGGGGACCCCCAACCTGGCCGGCATGTCTAGAAGCAAATCCAAAGACACCCCCGCCTCTGCTAAGAAGGCGAAGAAACATCAGGAAGGTTCTCTGACCCAGATTTGGGCCAGGGAGCTCAGGGACCAGAGGCCTCAGGAGCCTGGAGACGGGTCCTTCTCGGCTACCTTGGCCTCCACTCGGGATCCACAGGACCCGCCGGTCACTCAAGCCAACTTAGCTCACTGCTTGGGGAAATTGTGGAAAAAATCACAGACGCAGGCCAGAAGCAGATGGATGCGTTAAGAGAGGACCTGGGCAGAGGGCCTACAAGAAATAAAGAGGGACCTCAACAAAATAGAAGAGAGCGTCAACACGAACGAGAGGGCCCTACAGGAGTTGGCAGAGGATTCACGAAAGACGGACTCCCTCTTGGAGACCCTTGCGACAGCAACTCACAACATCGAATTGCGTGCAGAAGACCTGGAGAATAGATCCAGGAGGTCTAATGTACAGGTTAAATCCCTGCCAGAATCGGTCCTGGAACCAAGATCTGGCCGAAACAATGAAATCATTATTCAAAGCCCTCATGAACCCCGATCAAAGGGAAGAAATTAAGTTTGACAGGGTCCACCGTGTGGGACTGAGGCGTCAGGAGACAGGTGCGCGGCCACGGGATGTGCTGGTGGCGTTCCATAGTTATACCCAGAAGGAGAGCATTATTCAGGCAGCCAGGAAGGCGCGACAGATAACCCACAGCAGTTCAGAAATCCAGCTCTACCAGGACTTATCCCAAGCTACCCTGAATAGGAGACGGCGCATGGCCCCGATCTTGGCTCATCTTAGAGAACAGCAAGTGCGCTACAGGTGGCTCCACCCATTTGCTCGTAGCTTCCAGTGGCAGGGAAAGCAACAGAGAATCGCCACCTGCGACCAAGGACTGGCTCTATTAGGCCTCGAAGACGTCCCACCTACGACAGGGCCCACCCAGTCTGGGAGGGTACTTATACGGAAACCTTGGGAATGGTCGGGGGTGGGCCCTAAGAAATCAAAGAGGGAGCGTCAGCAACTTAGGTTCAGTTCCCTGTCCCAGGCCCAGTCTCCAGACCAGGAGGACTCGATTGGGGAGAGGGGGTCAGAAGGGAAACAAGTTGCACGTTCATAATTTCAGTACCAACCCTGGGGAGGGCACACATGGATCTCAGGTTAACGTGCGAATTAGAATTTCATCAGGCAATAGCCTACACATCGGCGGGATGCAATGGGCCGGAGGGAGGGTCCTGACAATCTGGAATGGGAAGGGGAGTTCCTGCATTTTCAGAGGGGGTGTTCTAGGTTTTTTATTGAGTCCGGCTCCCGTAATTTCATCACGAGGGGGGCTTGGTGCCAGTCGGATTCGCCTAGACGGGGAGTTAGGGGGGAGAGGGGGTGATCCAAGGTCTCGTAGGGGCCTGCGAGTGAACTGCACACACCAAGAAAGGTTTGATGGAGGGGGATCAGCGGGCATAAAGGGGTCAATCAGACATCACGTCAACTTCCCTCGTGGCTAACTCCGAGGTTCTGAGAGTGCTTTCACTAAATGTTAACAGTCTTAATTTCCCGGTTAAGAGGAAGAAGGTGGAGAGGTTCCTTGGGCGGGAACATCTTCATGTTGTGGCTATACAGGAGACACATGTGCATACCAAGGACATCCACACGATAAGATTCCGCGGGTACTCACGGGTAGTACAGGCGACTCACACTAGCAAGAAAGCAGGAGTCCTAATAGCCTTGAAGGATGGGTTGGACCTGATAATCAACAACACATATAAGGATAACAAAGGCAGATACCTAGCAGTGATACTTCAGGGTCAGGGGGAAGTCCTCACGGTAGCAACTCTTTATGCACCAAATGAAGCCCAGGATCCCTACATACAAAATATACTAACCCGCTTAGGGAAATTTTCAAAGGCAGATATCCTCTTGCTGGGAGACTTTAATTTAGTCTGGGACCCCGCCAGGGACAGGTCATTTGCCTCATGGGGAGCACAGAGGGGACCCTCCGGGGATCTGGTTAAGATAATGGATGGCCTGGCCTTGGTGGATGCCTGGCGTGAGCTATACGGAGATGCTCCGGGATACACAATCTACTCACATGCCCATAGGTCACACTCTCGAATAGACTATGCCTGGATTTCAAAGCCATTATTGGGTAGAACAGTAGCTCTGGATTTAGGTGCAATTGCTCTGGGAGACCACACCCCACTTACCATCTCTATATCCAGGCCAAAGGGGCACCCGGGCATTTGGAAGTGGAGATACCCAACCTCGCTGCTTAGAGACCCAGTCCTGGTCAGGGAGATAGAAGAGGGAATTTTGGACTTCACTACCCACAACTGTGACGACACGAACCCCCAAAATTGGTCGAACGCCCTCAAAGCCACTGTAAGGGGTAGGATTATAGCAACCAATGCTAGGAGGGAACGTGAGCTGAGACTCGAGGAGTTCAAACTGGAAACCAGACTTAAAGAGATCATGTCTCGTATGGGTAGCAGGATGACAGCAGCCACTAAGAGAGAATATAGGGCGTTGAGAGGTCAGTTAAACTTTATACAGACAAGGGCCGCGGAGCGTAATCTCCTGGCTATGCGACAAAGGTTTTACATTAGAGGCAATAAGGCTGACAGGTTGCTGGCCAGGAAGTTAACGAAGGAGGCTGGAGACAGGACGATCTTGAAAATAAAGGGGCAGTCGGGGGTCCTCCTCACTAACAATGCGGACATCGAAGGGGAATTTTGCAAATTTTATTCTGACCTTTACAGATCAGAAGAACCGGCGACTGCGGAACAAGAGTGCTACCTCTATCGGGTGGGAATCAGTAGGCTTTCTCAGGAGGAGAGGGTTGAGCTCGACTGGCAGATCACGACGGACGAGGTTAGGAGGGTGATCATTACCTTACAGTCTGGTAAAGCCCCGGGCCCAGACGGGTTTGTATCTGAATTCTATAAGACGCACAAGGAAACTTTAATCCCTATCCTCACCAAACTCTTCAACTGCGTAGGGGAAATAGGGCTTCTCCCCAGCTTGATGAATGAAGCCAAAGTCGTCTTAATACATAAGAAGGGTAAAGATCCTACCGACTGCGCTTCCTACCGCCCAACAGCATTGATAAATGTAGATGCTAAAATTCATACCAAGGTATTGGCCAACCGTTTGGAAACAGTTCTCCCCAAATTAATACATAGTGACCAGTCTGGGTTTATTAAAGGGAGGCAGACTTCAATTAATGTCAGACGACTGGCCCACCTGATTGAAAAGGCTCAGAAAAAGAGCGGCCCAGCCCTACTTTTGGCGATTGACGTAGAGAAGGCTTTCGACCGGGTTGAGTGGGGGGTTCCTGTTTGCGGTCCTGGCCAAAATGGGATTCGGTCCGGGTTTCATTACCAGGGCCAACTATCGTAACCCTGTTATTCGTCTAGCAGTAAATGGACACATATCAGCCCCTGTGAGGGTTGGAAGGGGCACCAAGCAAGGTTGCCCGCTGTCACCACTACTCTACGCCTTACACTTGGAACCATTCCTGCAGACAGTTCGGTCCACTGAGGACATCGAGGGGCTCCCGTTTGGTGGAGAGCCTCATAAGATAGCGGCTTTTGCAGACGACATGATATTCGTTCTGACCAAGCCGATTACCTCACTGCTAGCGGTGGCAATTGAGTTAAACAGGTTCGGCCAAGTGGCAGGTCTAAAAATTAACGCCCACAAGTCTGAAGCGTTACCCCTTACCTTGACCCCAAGTGAGGTCCAAGACCTCAGCAAGGCTTATCTGTATAGGTGGGTTGACTCCTCATTAAAGTACCTGGGAGTTTCCCTGACACGGTCCGTGGGGGAGCTCTACAAAGCGAACTTCCCCCCACTCCTTCAGAAGGTAAAGTCAAAGTTGGTTGACTGGGGACCCTTGGAGATTTCGTGGTTGGGGAGAATTAACGCCTTAAAAATGACCATCCTGCCCCTTCTCCTTTATCACTTTGCGGCACTCCCCGTACGACTCCCGTCGTCCTTCTTTAAGACCCTACAAAAAATACTTGCTAGGTTCGTTTGGAGTCAAAAGCGCCCGAGAGTAGCGGCCGCCCTTATGAAAGCATCCCCCGGCAGGGGTGGGCTGGGAGAGCCGGACTTTAAGGTTTATTATCTTGCGGCTCAGATTAGAGTCATTAGGGACTGGCAGAGAGATGATAGGGGGAAGGTGTGGAGGCGGATGGATCGAGCTGTGGTGGGGAAGGATTTGGAGAGGGTTTTGTGGGTCCAGAGACAGGATAGGCCTTCGCGTATGTACTGCAGTGATATAACTTCAACCACAGGTGAAGCATGAGATCAAGCCATCAGCAGAGCACACATCACTACCTTCCCTTCTCCGTTTACGCCCCTACATGGAAATCCACATTTCACTCCCGCTCTTATTGATGCACTGGCTTTTTTTTTCCTTGGTTTCAAGGTGGCTGTCGGATGGTACGGGATGTGTTGGAGAGGGGAGAGGTGAAGGGATTTGAGCAATGTAAGAAATATTTCGGCTTAGGGGAAAAGCATAGGTATTCTTAACTCCAGATCAGGCTCTGGGTCTCCCAGCGGGAGCTTAAACAGGCGGGATCGCGCTCTCTCACCAATTTCGAAAAATACTTAGACACAGACTCTGGGGATAAGGGGGTGGTATCGTCCATCGATAAACTGATTAAAGGTCAGGAAAAGCTGCCAGCGAGGAAGTATATGCCCCATTGGGAGCAGGATGTGGGGGTGGCTATTGAGGAGCAGGACTGGGTAAAACTGTGGTCTCAGATCCCGAAACTCACCAGATCGATTCAAATCCGGGAGATATGGCTTAAACTGATGACGAGGTGGCACTTCACCCCAACCAGGTTAAATAAAGTATACCCCAATGTCTCGAGGTTGTGTTGGAGGGAATGCGGCTCGGAGGGTTCCTGGGCTCATGTTTGGTGGAAATGTCCCAAAATTGATTCATTCTGGACTCGGGTCCATCAAGCCATCGCCCAGGTCCTGGAAATTCAGCCGAGCCAAACAGAGGCCTGGCCTTACTGGGCATGAACGACTTACTTACATCTCCATCCCCGAGAGGGGATCGCAAACTTTATGTAATAATGGTGATGGCAGCGGCGCTAGTACTTGCCCGGAGGTGGAAGTTGAGAGATCCCCCTCGGGAACACAAATGGGTTGCCAAGTTGTGGTCATTGGTGGCGTTTGAATGGCTCACCTATTCTATTCAGGGACATCACCTGCGATTCTTGTCAGACTGGGCCAGATTGCCGACTTTCCTAAAAGCGGGGGCCCGACAGGCGTGGTGCCACAAAGCCATGGAACTACTGGGCATTATCAGCCCTCAGGACGAATCGGATCTGGGATGAGCTGGGTCACCTGTACACACCTAATCCAGGAGGAAGTCTGCTTTTGATCCTGACTCCTGGAGATACCCTGGTACTCTGGCCGAAAGACTCTAGAGGGGTTAGAACTTTGTGTGCAGTTCGTATATATATCAAGACTGGAAATTAGGGGACCTGTTGGATCGGGAGGTGTGGTGGGGGGTGGGAGGGGGGGGATACAGGAGTTGTTTAATTTGTTTCTGTTGAAATTCGAAGTTACATTTATTGGAAAAGTTAATAAAAATGTATGGTAAAAAAAAAGAAACCTTTCCGGAATGGTTTCGTTTTAAAATAAAAGTGTAGCAAGACGTTGCAGCTTGCACTTTCAGTGCACTGCACTGAACGTTCCCTTAAACAGCAGGTGCACGAGTTTGTGGGTTTGTATTGTGTGAGGGAGGGGGCGTGGTGATGGGTTTTGTGGGGAGTGGGTCCGGGCCAGCAGGGAACATAGTTCCACTACTTCTTTTTGTACACTTCGACCACTGATCTATACTAAGCTAATCTTTGACAATACTACTATAACAAATCAAGAATATAAATTCAGCCTGGGAAAGAGCTACTTACCCTTATTTCTTGGCTAGTGATGGTTGGTTTCCTGACCCCCACCCAGAAAGAGTTTTCATTCTTCTCTTTCAGGCCCTAGGCCTGTGGCAATAATTCAAATGTCTTTTCTACCCGTTCTCACTGAAGGTTGGTCTGGGCCTCCACCCAAACGTTCCCTTTCTCCCAGCCAATCCACCTGGCTATTCATACAGTTCATGTTCAAAGATTGTCCAATGTCTCTGAGCATGTGCTCCTTGTTGTGAAAAATGTCTTATGTGCTGCTGTGTGCAGTTTTGAAAGTCAGAGAGCCGTGGAGTCCTGCTTGGAGTTTGTCTACTGTGTTGCCTTCCTTGTGGGTGTGTCACCTTCAAGGCATGCACCCGGCTGGTATGTGCGCCGTGTGCGGCTGTGTGCAGTTTTGCAGTTCTGCGAACCTGGGGCTGCTATTTTGGCCACTTCTTCAAGCGAAGGACTTCGGTGATCAGAGCAGAGTTGTGTTAACTGCTCCCTGCTTGCCTGCACTGTAAGTTAACCATTGTCTTTCAAGCGCCCTTTTTGAGCTTATACAATCTTTCGAATTCTCAAACTATTGAATTATTGACATCTGCAGCTCTAGGGCGTGTGTTTTAGTTGTTTTAATACAAACTGACTCTGCCTTGTCTAAACAAGCATACTGCTGATACACTCCCCCTATTCCCTGATAGAGGGCCTATATTTCCTTTAACAATGGCACGGCAGCGCTGTGCTGGGAGCCCTATACCTGCACGCCAAGCAAAGCCTGCGGCTGTTTGCCAGCTGGGTGTAATGGATGCAATGAATGTAATAGCCAATCAGGCTGCGCCCTGTATTTCTCGACGTTTTAGAGCCTGCAGTCGTAGTTGCGGAAATCCTTGATGGCGGTACTATGGGCATCCCTGCAAATAACACCAGACGTGCTGTTCATGCATGCCCCCAACGTCCAGTTAAACTGGGTCAGTACTGTCAAGCGGGGGCGTGGATGTGATGACCGTCTCGAAAACGATGATGGCTTTTTTTCCTCTGTTAAAGACCTGAAGGACGTAACAACTGGAAACGTTCCTGACTGTGACGTTATTGATTACAATAAAGATCTTATTGAGGCGTTTTCAGCATCGCTTTCCTGCCTGGGATCACAAATGATTACATCCGTAGTTAAGGCTCTCACAGCTAACCATAGGTTAGCATTTGTGGTACCTGAAGCTGCAGCTTTGCTGCAACAGGACTTTGTCGACACTTCTCTCCCACTCAAACCCATGCTAGGTCTGCAGCAAGAGGTGTTTCCTTCAACGGATAAGGACGCTAGGAAGGAACTCAATGTGAGCTTTCACAGTCTCACTTTGACCCTGACTCAGAGGTGTTTGGAAGGTCCAACTCGAGCGAAACATCTCCACGTCTCCTGGGGGCCGCTGAGGTGGTTAATCAACATCCAGTATCACTGTTTCGCTCGAATGGTCTTCCTTCTCCCCTCCTGGACCATACATTGACTGAGCTTGACTTAAGTAATGTAAGCAGCTCCTCTGCAGTCAGGTTTAATATATTACAGTCACTGCTCATGGTGTTCTTAACAAAGTACGAGGATATCGCGGATAAGTTGGTCAACTTACTAAAACTACAGCTTTGGTTGACGCGCTCCACAGCCAGTTTACCATGCAGATGTCTTCCTTCGCTGAAGTCCGAGCCATCTTCCTTTCCTCCTTGGCAATTACACGCCCTCCTGATCAGCCATTGTTGACCAAGCCTTTGTTTTAACCAATAGTCTGTTTCATTGGTGACCCCGGCTGAGGCTCCCGTAAAATGGTACACTGTTGTTGGGAGGCGTAGGCGAAAGCCCATCAGCCAGGTTTTGATGTACGAGCCTTTGGCTACCAAAAAGAAAAGAATGATGAAGGCGCCTCAGGCAACTAAGGCCATATTAAGTGAGGCATTGGTGGTTGAGACGCCTGCTACCTCATTCCCCTCTTTTCAGGACAGAACTCCTAGTGAACCCCAAGAAAAAGCAACCTACAAATCCCTTCTGGCTACAAATTGTGCGATCCATGCTGGGAGGACTAAGGGAGCCCCGACTACAATCTCTGGTTCTGATCATGATGCTTTATGCTCCTTACCCCCGCCTGGCTCACCCACAAGAAATATGACCACAACTACACAAAGAAGCCTTCGCCTAAGCCCACTGTAACAGTGCCTAGGTCGAAGGGCAAAAGGGTTCCCTTTTTGCCTCTTAGGGAGATAGATCAGGATACTAACCTCGAGCTATTGGACACTGAAAATCTTGTTGTGAATGCTTCTATCCAGACTGATTGGGGACCTAGATCTTATCCCTGTGGGTAGGACGTCATTTCTGCCCAGCCTTGGCCTGTTTCATCAACTGTTCATCGTAAGCAAAGCTTTACTACCCAGGCCCTTCAAATAGAGAGCCTCTTCAATACTGGCAGCAGACTGGCCTTAAATCAAGCGTGTTTATTGGACTTCTTTTATAATATAATACTTTTACGATATAGCCAAAGCAGTGACATCAAAACTGTTGACATCTATGAGAAAGTATCCAATGCTACATCTATAGTATTCTTTTATGTGGACAGCACTTTAACATATATTCTTGACCATGCTGATTGTTTGACTTGTTTGTGCTATGAGTGTATTGCCGTGGATGCTGAGTATGGCAAGAGATTCTGCCTTGTAAGCCTGGATGGGAATTTCAATGTCGAAAAGACATGCAGTGGTCAATCCTCCACTGACCTTAGCCCGTTATTTGGAGCAGGATTGGAGGACGAGCCACGGGAGGAAGATAACCACTGGGCTTGGTTAGCAAATTTGCTAGCATAACATGGGAAAAAGGGATCTTGGCATCCAACCGGGGGCGTTTTACTCAACTTATCAGCTGGAATACTTGCTGCAACCATCACCTTTTTGAGGGTGATGGCTTGATGGAACAAATCAATCAATACTCTTTTGTGGCTTTACAGGAGACCTGGCTCCCCTGCCCTATTCTCGTAGATGTCTGGCACTTCCTTCATAAATTGGCTACGTAGGGTGTGCGTGGACGCCCTAAGCGAGGATTATTGTTGGGTCTCAAGCAACCCTTGAGCAACCCTAGAGGCCAAATCAGATAGCAGAGAATTATTTAAAATCTTAAAAGAACAGGCTCAATCACCTAGATCCGCTCAAGCAACTCTTAGGAAAGATGAGGCATGGTGTATGGAGATTCAATCCGCCTTATCTAACAAACTGGATAAAATCAGAGAGGGGATTGAGTTGAAGAAACTCAATCTACCGACCCAGGGTTTAGAAAATAGGCCTTTGTCGCCAAGAGCAAGACCTGTCTAAGGTAATCGCCAATTTAAAAAGTACGAGTTGTAAAGGAGATCCCTGCTCCTCTATTATCATCAAAGAGTGCTCCCCTGTTCACATCCCAGCCTTAACCAAGTTCGTTAATGCCTCCCTCTTGGCGAATGAAGTTCCTGACAACATAAAAAAAGCATGGATCACTCCATTGTTAAAAAAACCTAATCTCTGCCCTCTTACTGCTTCCAACTATAGGCCCATTACCAACACTCCTTTCCTATTGAAGATCCTGGATAGAGTGGCCTATAACCAGATTGCCAGTTTTCTGGAACAAAACCAGATTTATCACAAATATCAATCAGGGTTTCGTCTGAATCACAGCACTGAGACAGCCATGTTGGCACTTAAATCCCATCTCCTACAGAGGATGGATGGCGGTCATATTTCACTCCTCATGATTTTAGATTTGTCGGCTGCCTTTGACCTGGTGGACCATACTATACTGTCCACCAGGCTAAAGAAGTATGCCAATTTCTCGGATGAAGCAACAAATTGGGTCATCTGCTTTTTGAAGAATAGACAAAACAGAGTGGCCAGTGACATTGCCGAAGCAGAACCGACCGTTCTTACGTATGGGGGTCCCTCAAGGAGCCTGCGTGTCGCCCTGTTTTTATAATATTTTCATGATTCCCTTTTTCCAGATGCTTGAGGAAGAGGGGATCACATTTGCAATTTATGCGGATGACACTCAATGTGTCATCCCCATTTCTGGATCCCATGCGGAAGACGAATTAAGAATTAATGAAATATACAAAAGAATTCAGGATTGGATGGTAGTGAATGGCTTAGCCATCAATAGTTCCAAAACTGAGCTCTTACTCACCGGTTCAGAGGCCAAATTAGGTAAGCTAGGACCCAACTATAAATCATTTCTCATAGATAGCTGCCATATTGAGGTCATGAGTAAGGTGAAAATACTCGGCATTTTCCTCGATAAAAATCTGAATATGAATGCACAAGTAAAATAATCTGGTCTCATCGGCTTCATATTTTCTCAAATTGTTTCGCTGCCTTAGACCTTTTATATCCAATGCCGAAACCCTGGCAAGAGCCATAATTGGCTCCAAGATTGACTATTGTTGTAGTCTAAAGGTAGGGTTGCCACTATCAGATGTTCATCGGCTTCAGGTCATTCAGAATGGCACAGTCAGGGTTGTGAAACGTCTATCTAGAAGAGATCATGTGTCGGAAGCTCGGCGCAGCCTACACTGGTTACCGGTGCAGGCTAGGATTGTGTTCAGGCTTCTCCTTATTACGCACAAATGCATACATGGAGTCATGCCACTTTACTTGAAAGGACTAGTCTCAGTAAAAAAATAACACCCAATCCCTTCGATCGGATGAAACAAATACTTTCGCTATGCCACGCTTGAAAACTAAAAAGTCCAGAGACTCAGCTTTCAGCTCGACAGCTCCCCCTAAATGGAACGCGCTTGCAGCCACATTGAGGACCACTTTGTCCGTGGAAATTTTTAAAAAGGGGCTGAAAACCGCACTTTTTACATAAATTATCTCTCCTGTAGGCCCGACCTGATCCGTGCATGATTATTGAATATGAGCCTGTCTTGGATTTGGTTCCATCTTCTCTGTTCTCTGTATTGTTTGTGTGCTGTCGTTTTTAAGCGCCCTTAAGCCTTGGGGTACCTGGTGCGCTATATAAATGCTAAACATAAACATTGTGTTTGGAGGAACTTGATTTGAAATCACCTAATATCCTAGTGGGTATCCTAGTGGGTAAAATCTCCTGCCCAGTAGCTCGCTGTAAAGGAGGCATTAATGAGTCTGTCATTGTTAACATTTATGACCCACCTTATAGGCTCCCACATGGATTAGTTCTAGCGGAAATAGAGGCCCTGATTGACAACCAATTGGGACTCCTTCCGCGCATTTTATGTGGAGACTTTAACTCCAAGATCCCCAAGGAACTTGAGGGATGTCACTCCTGTACCTCGTATGATGGATGGGGACCTGCTCCCAAAATCTTGTAAGCAGGGCCTGGAGTGGGCAAGTATCTTTTATTCTGCTGGATACACGATGATCAATGGTGTGTTTCCATCGGACTCTTCCCTCTCAATTCACTCGCATTGGGCACAAGTGCTGTATTATTTTGGACTACGCCTTCACAGTCAATGCTCCTTCTATGGTCATTGATATTGCAATAACGCATAGGATTGAAAGTGATAATTTGCCTCTTGTTCCCTGTTTGAATGTGCTACCACCTCACCCACCCCTTATTTCTACTGGAAGCACACATTTGGGCGACCTCAATAATGTATATTCTGGGCGTGAAATCGCCAGTTCTACAGTATGCAGATGAAGCCTAAAACATATCTGTTGCTATCTATTCTGCAGTACTTGGAGTTCTCCTTTTAGTCCAAGAACATAGCTAAAGATTCAGTCACGAGAAAATGTCTCCCGTCTATTTTATTAGCAGCTACTTCACACCAAAGACTCATGGGTACTGAGCCATCATCAAAGATGGTTATTGAACCCTACGTGAAAACAATTGAGTGCTTTCTTCAAACATAAATGAACACCCTTTGCTCTCTTCTGTGAGAGAATCTGTGCCTAAGTGGAACTTGAATTTGTTTTTAGGCCCCATCATGTGTTTCATATCTTCCAAATATATGGCTTTGTATGATTTAGCTATTTTACCTCATTAGTTTCTTTCCTGTATCCATCAACGAATGGTATACGTTGAAAAACATGTCCCTGTCTTTCACAGAGGAAAATGTATTTTGTGAGTTCCTTGTTTACTGCCACGATTTTCACCTCACTCAGGAAAGTTGACTTCCCCTTTCAAACACCTATCTGGTTAAAAAGGCATGTCACAGCTTGATGTGACATTAGCTCCAAGGTTTTATCTTACAAGGGCCCAACCTTAAACACTGTGATCCCCTTGGTATACCTTTTGGTTGACTCATCGCTGTAAGAGTGCCTCCATAGCAACTGTTGCTAGAGTGATTGTTTCATTTATTTTGCAATGTTAACTATAAATGACAACGTTAATATTTCGTTTTTTTGGAACACAGTGAGCCCTAGATGAAGAGTTTTCACCAATAGAGGCCTAAAAAGGTTTTGCATATTTTAAATTACTGACGCTGGTGGTGGAGAAACTAATGCAGTCATGCATTCATGAAAGAATGTGCTGTTTTCAAGATCCGCATCTTTGTGGTTTCCCTTCAGTTGGGGGTTAGGGGTGCGATAGACGTAAAGACTGGTGAAGCATATTTGCCCGTAACAATCCCAAACGACAAGCCAATGAACACCCGGACGCATCCCTGCTATATTGCATCTGGATGTCCTCCTCGATGCAGAGCTCATCTTTGCAAATGCAGTGCAGTGGAGTGGCTAAGGGCATCAATTTCTCGTGGATACTACACCTTGTTGGATGGCCATACGGGATGGCCTAGCTATGAAAAATCCTAGCTCACCTTCAAACTGACTATGATTGGATCTAGGTAAGACCCCTTGTGATGGCAGGCCAGGAAACTGCAACTTGCTCTACACCGGATTATCTAAGGAACCTATGGTGGACGAACCAAGCAGCCAGAATATCCTTGATCACCCAGAAACTGGACCATGTGAAATCTGCCTGGGAAGCACTCCACTGGCTCATGGTGGAATTCCTTACAATTGATATCCACATAGTCTGAAAGTTGACCAAGCCTGTATTGTGTGACGTACAGGGAAACTGGCGCACAGCGTCAACCCTGTCTAAGACTATATGGTCAACAAACGTTACTGGTTATATTGGCAAAAGTCAAACACACAGATGCAGGTTGGCCCCTTTGAGTTCAGAACCCCAGTCTCCCAGAAGCCCAGAAATCTAACCTGAGCACAGCACCCGACCACAAGCTCTTCAGGAGAATTTTGAAAAGAGAATGTTTATGACCGAGAGATGAATTTGTTACAAAAGATTAGTGACTGAGGAAGGCGGGGTGGGGTTCCAGTGTGATGTTTATAAAACCTAGTACTGAAAAGTGAGCTTAAGGAGAATCATGAACACCAGGCACGCAGCGCCATTGAGCTAACTGAGCTTCAGACACCCCTAAATGTGAGTTGTTTGGCGGGGCTTCTGCACATAGTTTTTTGTTAGCCAGAGAGGTGAGAAAAGCTTTCCCTGAATACGCGGGTTTAAAGTGTTAGTGTGTTGTTGAAGAAAGATGTGTTTGCGCAAACGCAGCAAAACTTTAAAGCTGCTAGTTTCAAGGAAGTCTTCCCTTACCTCTCTGCCTAACAAAAATTAAATGCACCTAGCAGTTCCCTCCCCACGGATGCGACCGAACATATAAAGTTATTTCACATCCGTGGAAAAGGGGCTGATGTGCACACTTGCTTTTTGTTTGTCAGAGAGGCAAGGGAGGCCTTTTCTGAATCTAGCAGTGTTAAAAGGTGTTGCATGTTAGCTGATTATGTGTGTATTGCTGTATGCATGTGTGCAAGGAGTGTGTATGTAATGTATGTGTGAATGAGTATGTGAATGAGTGTATGCTCTATGGGGGCTGGGTGCGCATGTAAATGAGTGAGTGTATAGTGAATGAGATAATTAAATGATTGAGTGAAATTTTATGTTATGTTACTTGGTATTTATATAGCGCTCTATATATCATTGGTTTGACCTCAAAGCGCTGGTAGGTTGCACGCCCTCGGGGACCACAGTCCAGGTCAGTAGAGAGAGTAAGCGTTGTAGGGTGCGTGGGTGCACCAGTTATGTGTGCAGCGGATGTAATTGCCTGATGGTAGCTGCATCCTAGCGTTGGGTGTGGTGGTGGTGGTGATATCAGTTGAATGTGTGCAGTCTGGAGGGTGGACACCCGAGCTAGGTTCTGGCTGTATTAGACCTGTAGGACGCTTATGTGTGCAGGTAGGCCGGTTTGTCATGGGATATAGCTGCGTTTTATTAGAGTGATGAGGTGTTCATGGGGTAGTGTTCGTATGTGAGCAGATAGGCCGGATTTATTGAGGGATATAGCTGTACTTTAATTGTGTGATGGTGTAGAGTAGACAGTAAGCATAGTGATATGATATGATGATTCATCCACAAAGCGCCTAAGCACAGTGCGCTTTGAAAGCGCTTGGTGACGAGGGAGGGGACGAGGGAGAAAGCAAAGACATTCCCACAGGCAAAGCGCAGCATGAATTTGAAGACTAGCTACTGTACTCGGTCTGGAGAACCCAGATAGTGCCTGTGCTAAGGCACAGACATGAGTGCATGCCTGGGTATGATACCTGGGACCGGAAGAGATGGGTCCATAGCAACATCACAGGGGGCCTGGGTAGGGGCAAACAGCAGGCATGGAGGAGTAAGATGTGTGGACAGACATCATGGGACTTGAGGGGCCGCGGGTATGCAGCAACATCAAGGGGACCAGAGGGGCTGGGGCACACAGCGACTACATGGGACACTAGAGGGGCATGGGGTATATTGCGATATCTTAGGGGCCCGGTGGGAAGGTGAGGCGCATAGCGACACCACAGGGAGCAAAGGGGCTGGGCACATAGTGGCATCATAGTGGACCAGTGGTTTGGGCACAGTGAGGAGATGGTCTGGGCAACAGTGAGACGTGGGCTTTCGGGGACCGCATGTGTAAGTTTGTGTGTGTGCGCGCGCACGCTTATGTGTAATGCTGGGCCGCTAGCATTTGATACTTGGGCCCCACGCCAGGCAACCCTTGTGGGTAGAACAGAGGGGGCAGAGCATCCAAGTTTGTCCTGCACAGTTTGTGAAGTGGCCCCTCCAATCACCACTTAGCCCACCCCCCCCCCCCCAACGTAGGTAGAACAGTGTGGTGTTCGTCGTATGATGATCAGATTACAGTGTTATGGAATGATATGTGATATGGCATTTATAACGTGTCTATACACAAGTGTTTCAAGGTGCAACGGGGAAGGTAGGGAACAGAGGGAAGACAGAGACACCGATCTTACTAGGCCAGGAGACATGGAGATCGCGCAAGTTCAGGGTAGGGTGGCAAGGGGGAAAGTGCAAGGGGGAAGTGGGAGGAGAAGTGCAGTAAGGAAGGTTAACAGTAAATAAAAAAAACAATAAATAAGAACAATAATACGAAGTGCGGCCAGCTGGTAGCTGGTGCGAGGGTGAGTGCAGACATCAGGTAGGGAGCTGCAGGGATACAGAAACAGCCCCAAGTGCAAGGGTTGCCACGGGGGCAGTACAGGTGTGCAACTGGCAGGGATGGGACCTGGGCCAGAGAACAGAGGGTAGCCAGGTGACCAGTGCAGTTTCAGCCAGGAGTTCAGCAGGGGAGAGGAGGAGATAAAGCAGAAGCAAAGAGGAAGGTCTTGAGGTGCTTCCGTAACCGGAGATGGTTCCCCTCAATTTTCAGAGAGGCAGGGAGGCTGTTCCAGAGGGAGGTCCCAGTCGAAGAAAGAGATCTATCCCCAACTCGTAGCTTGGAGAAGCGACTGACCCTAAGGGATTTGGAGGCAGATGAGTGAAGAGCTCGAGAAGGAAGATATTTAGGAAGGGAGAGTTGAAGGTATTGAGGCACCATGCCCCAGAACGCCGTGTGGGCAATGCAGTGGGTTTTGAACTTGATCCTTGCAGCCATTGGAAGCCAGTGCAGATATTTCAGTCCTAGAGAGTTACGATCCCTGGGCTTGAGGCCAAGGACAAGTCTTGCAGTCCTGTTTTGGATGAGTTGCAGGGGGCGGAGAGTAGTGGCAGGCAGATTTAGAAAAGGGCTGTTGCAGTGGTCCAGCCTGGAGAGAACCAGAGCTTTGGAAACAGTGAGCTTCTGTGGGAAGGAGAGGAAAGGAAGAATACCTCTGAGGAGGTTCAGCTGATAGTGTGACTTCTTAGAGACATCAGAGATGTTAGGAGAGGAGGAGAGTGTGGAGTTGAACAAAACCCAGAGGTTTTTAGCCTCACAGGTGGGAACAGAAAGAGGGCCAAGAGAGGCCGGCCAGAGAGTGGCAGGAAAGGACGGAGCGGGTGTGCCGATGAGGAGAATCTCAGTCTTACTGGCATTAAGGCAGAGATCTTTGGCAGCACACAACTCCTGGATAGCAGACAGACAGAGGTGAGAGAAGGAGAAGAGGTGGCTGAAGGGAGCTTGAAAATGAGATGAGTGTCGTCCGCATAGCACTGAAAACTGGGGCAGAGAGCGGCAATGCGGTGGGCAAGACGGGCCAGGTATTGGTTGAACAGCCAGGGAGAGATGTTATACCCCTAGGGAACCCCACAGGTAGAGATAGAGATAGAGGAGAGAAAGGACCCAAGTTGGACCCGGGAGGGTCGATCGGAGAGGAAGGAAGTCAGCCAAGCCAGGGCCTGATCGGGGATACCCAGGTTATCATGGAGACGGTTGAGCAGGGTGGCATGGTTGACCGTGTCAAAGGCAGAAGAGAGATCAAGTAAGATGAGGACAAAGCGGGTGTTGGAATCAAGGTTGGAGAGCCAGTCTTCACAGATGTTCAGGAGGGCAGTTTCGTTGCTTCTGGCAGCTCTGAAGCCAGACTGATGGTCATGAAGACAGCCAACAGATTCAGTGTGAACACTAAGCTGGGAGATGGCCAGATTTTCCAGGAGTTGTATGATGTTCTGCATCCGGAAGTGTTTGCAGAAATTGGCCAGATTATGGCGTGCAGACACATTCTGCAGGTCAGACACATTCTGCAGGTCTTTGTGTTTTAATAGCAGCAGTATGCAGCATATGTACAGTTGCATACGTTGGCTGATAGGGTTCATCACTTGACCGTTAGTTATGTTTATAATTAACAAGGAATTATAACGCCCTGTGTGTGTATAAAAGTAATGGGGCTCTCTGGAATGCAAACGTGAATATGGAGCGTTTTTTTGAAGTGCTGCTTTGCTTTCATTGCCAGAGAAAATCCCAGCACACCTATTACAGCTGCAGGGCAAGAAGTCAGCAGAACGAGGCAAGGCAATTGCAATCTTAAACAAAGCTTGGAACACTTAATTTAGAAACCAACACAAAGTGTCACGCCATAACAAATGTCACTATTGACTAACAAATAATTTGCAAATGCTAACGCTCGCTCTACTGTGTATTTTTACCGCCGCAGAGAAACTTGTAACAGTTGACAGGTTTGCTTGAAATGCACTTTTCTTTCGGAATGCATTATATGTGAGGTGTTCGTAGATGTTTCATGTAAGCTGACACACACCGCAACTAGGAGATCAAATGAAAACCACCTTTTCTCGTACATGCTTTCAGCTGTAAAATTAGACTTCAGCGTACAATAAAGTACTGAGTTATGTAAAATAATTTCTAATTCTGAAATACATATATTTAAACTATATAAAGAAAATATTTGATAGAATCAATATTTAATATGCTATACACGTCTCCTTGAGTTACTTACTGTTTTAAGTGCTTAATTCCAAAATGCTAAATTCAAAGTCCCAACCATTGGTCTTCATTAATCTTTGATTCAGAATTGGGTAAACAAATAGCTGACATTTATTTTGAAATCGCAGATAGCTGCTTGGCTATAATCATTGTTTACATAGAAGTGCAAACCTTAATTTGTATACATTTGTTATTGTATACTTACTTAATAAAATCATTTGGGGCCGAGCTGAACCTGCTGGCTCCTCTATAAGTCTGTTTTGGCCGGCTTCAGCTTTTGATTCGGTCCAAAGTATCTGCCTAAATGTAGGGCAACCATTGGGAAGCTGACCTGTTGAAAGCCGATGCTTCTGGAGAGTCTTTCTTCACAAACCTAACAGAAGTTCCTTGCTTCTCCCGCCTTGCGGCGGCACACAGTGGCAGACCAACTTGTTGATAATGGCTGTTTGGATTTCGGGTTGTCAGCCGACGGATGCCCAGTGGAGAGGAGAAGTCTGAGGTGACCAGCCCCAGAGGGAAAAGGCTGTGATCTGGTACCGCACAGTGATGCTGGGCTGATGGAGGAGAAATACCCCTAAAAGCAGATGGGGAGAAAGCCGACTGGGAAATGCCTCCAGGCAATGTAAGCCTTTCAGCACTTGAGTACAACAGCTGCGATCAGCAGGACGTCTCTTTGTGAAGCTTGGGTACGTTTGTGATTAGTTTGATTGCTTCCATGATGAGACTTGATCCAAGCAACAGACAACTGACGTGTCCTGCCTTCACCTTAAACAAAAGGTTCAAAGGGCAACACTCTCAGTTGGCTAAGCCCTGGAATCATTTTTCTTGGAATAAGGCCAGACAACGACTGCCACACCTATTCACATATCACCTCTCCTTTTCTTTTATCACCTCCTCCCGTTACATTTTCTAATGCTCTTCGAGACCCTCTAGGTAGGTCCACACTGTATAAAAGCTTAAACAAATTAAGAAAAATTGTTATTTGTGTGATCTCATCAGCACACACGTTTTATACTCAGAGGACAGGCAGTCATCGCCAGGTAGCAAATCCTCAAATGAGAGCAACTTGGGGAAACTAGTGCAGGACACCAAGCCGACATGATTTTGCCACAACACACTCATTTGGAAGAAGCAGAGATGCTCCACAACCGGATCACGTTGGACCCGACCACCCTAAAACATTTGACCCCTTTCGCTATATACGAATAAAAATTATCCAATCTAACAACTGCATGGCTTAACTAATTCACAAATTAACAAGGGGGGTCCTGAGAGTCCCTCTGCCAGACATTAGTCCTAGTTATGAGAGACTTAGCCAGAGTCTTTAGCTCACTATCTTTCACAAAAGAAATATCCCAAACTCATCAGTCTTTGTCCTGCCCTGGGGCAGTCCCCACCGAAATGCTAGGCAACTCTCCTCTGAACAAGAGTACCAACAGCAACCCCAGACACGTGTTTCAGTCTGGTTGGACCTCATCAGTAGGGTGGAGCTGTGCCTCTATAAGAATAGTGAGTAAGAGGTCCATGTCTGGATTCCCCTAGTAACTTAGGGTGAGACCCAAAGTTACTTAAATATGCAAATTAACAAGGGGGTCCTGGGAGTCCCTCTGCCAGATGCATGGCTGTCATGGACAGCCATGCGTCTTTAATAAAGTGAATTTAGTAAGTAGGATTGTGTGATACCGCACTACAATGGAAGAGCTACTTTCTAACAGATTGGACAGAAATGACCTGTATGCCCCATACAAATCAGACTGGAGCAAAATATCCTTTGCCATCCTGCAAGAGCAAATGTATCACTGCTGCTCTTCAGCATATGACTAGCCCTGTAAATATGAGTCATAAAAAGGCACATTCTCACCAGCTTCAACTATGCAAACAACACAAAAATATGACAACCAGGAACAACTGGCACCACACTTGCCAACTGCCTTGCCCAAGCGAACACAAGCGAACACATGGTTGACGAATAACAACCTAAAACTAAACACGGACAATACTGAGATTGTGCTCTCTTCTGCCCAATGGCCTACTGCAGGCAGACATCCCTCGGCCTACAGAACCAGGTACCTGCTGGAAACTTCAAATGTGGTCAAGAATGTATAGATTTTTATGGACAGTGGACTAAGATTGGAAGCACAAATGAACAAAGTAGTAGAGAAATATTTGTAAGACCTACACTCAATCAGAGGGATGATGCCCTTCCCCAACTTCCCACAAAGGAACGTCACCATCATATTGCTGTTTCTGTCAAGGATTATTATTAGTTCTCAACAAGATGGAACACATTACATCTGCTATAAGATATCACCATGTTTGCTTCAAGTTAAAAAATAATCAATTTCAAAGCACTCAGCATCACCCTCCGAGACATCAGTGCTTTCAGACCTGATTAACACAAGGAAAGATCATCTTATACCAACCAAGGAGTTCCAGTAATTACGCACTACTAAAAACTGAAGGACGTTAGTTTGAAAGTGACACCAAGGCTCATTCCTTTACAACATCTCAGCCAAACTATGTAACTCTCACACAAAGAGAATTTGCACAATCCAAGATCACCTTGCTTTCTGGGAAAAATATAGATCTGGCTTTTCAAGACACCTCATCAGTCGCCAACAGGACTTCACACCAAAGCCCTATCTGTGATTCACTTCTAGGTTTTTATTCTCATAATTATTATTTGTTTGTTTATTTGTAATGCGCCGAAAGCCTGCAGGCTTCGGGGCGCAAACAATGGCACGCTCATACAAACAAAAAAGACACGACGATCGCTCTGCAGAACTTGGCATTTTTTCAGACTCGACATAGAGGCTCTGATTAATAAAGAGTTATAATAATCGAGCCTTGAGAGGATAGTGGCTCTGGCAATGATTACGCAGTTCTTTTCAGTGATGTAGGGGCGGATGTTTTTAAGCAAGCGAAGGTGATACAGTTCTGAGTAACCTGATTTACTGAATGCCCAGAGCTCTTACTTTGCTTTGCACTGGGACGGTACTTTTCCCTATTTGGAAGCTTTTGTAGTCTGAACTCAGTTTAGACAGTGCCAGCCGTGAGTCAAAAGTAAGAAGCTCTGTTTTGCTCCTATTCAGGCATAATTAGCAACCTTTGTATATTTCTTACTGTTGACCAATATAATTGTTGAGCTAATGCGAGTTGGCTGACAAGTTCCCTGGGTCAAATCGATTTGCTGTGTATCATTACCTGCCCTGATGCACAATTTAGTTTCCCTCTCCCTCATTTGTCACCCATCGCCCTTGTTCCCTACTCCCATCCAGAACCAGTCGCAGCACACTGTCAACTTTCAGAGACACTCCATACCATGATACTGCAGGATGACCTCATCTGAACGGCATCACTATAGATATGTTGCCCAAGTGACACCACTTCTGATACATTGCCACAGAACAATCAAATGGATGCTCTAAATTGCCTACCAGGCCCTGCTCTGCTAACCTTGGCACACTGAAATTCTCAACCTCTGCATTCAGGCACACTATACACAGACTAACTAAGCCACTTGCTCGTGGCAGTCTAAATCCCTTTTAACAGACCTCAAACAGAACACTTCATCTCTTTAACCAACCTACAAACTACTTTTCTGGTGAATTCTGCCAAGAACCATACGCATATGTAAGACTCACCCCTGTCTGTGTGCTCTTAACCCAGAACACCTGAAAAGAGATGCACAGGTAGAGCTTAGGATGCTTCTGGTAAGCACACGTCATCCCAACATCAAATAAATCTTGCATTTTCCATCTCACACCACTGATCTAACCCATCCCCTCTCAGATCACCAGAGGGCCTAGAGACCATGCAAATGGGCATACATACCTGTAATACAACATGACATGAAAAGAGATATATAACCTGTGAAGAGGAAAGACAAGTCAAGGGGGCAGAGCAACTTCTTTGACCAGTGGCAGCAGGCACCAGGGAAGAATGACTAATGGAGCCTTTGGACAGGATCACTAAGAAGGAAGATGTGGTGGGTGCTAGGATGGCATCCATGGCCGCTAAACCGGAAACTCTTTTCTTAAGGCTGTCAAGCAACGCTGGGGGAATTGCGGGGTTATTCTAATGTGACTGAAATTCCCCACACAAGAATTCAGCTTATGTGCAGGTCATTTTTTCTGAATTTCATCACTAGCAACCTCAGCCATCTTTCACTTGAAAATAGTGTGAGATGTCTCTAGAATGGGGGTAATGGAAACTTGAGGAGCCTGGGTGACTGTGCGAATAGAAAAGGAAATAGAAGGGTTCTCCCAGAGCTCTGCGAAGTAAATTTGTGACTGGGATCCTGGATTCACACACAAATGTGTAAAGTAGTACTTAAAAGTGAAAGGTTTAATTACACGGGAGATGTTTCCTTGGATAACTGGCTCAGAGTCTAAAGCAGTTATCTAGTGTTTTGCAGAAATTAACTGGAAATATATGGTAGTGGCAATGCACCCATCACAACCGTTATGTCAAAATGTAAGGTGTACACTGTTGTAAAAGATGTTAATTTATCCATTTAAGCACTGATGCCCATTTATCTTTAGTATTTGCCCTTTTGATTTCTCAATTGCTCTTCATTAAACGTTATTTGTGAACTCCCCCACCATGAATTTGGACTTTGGTGACTACCACAAGAGGGAGAATGTTCAGAATTGTGAGGGGGAGGATGCAAATCTATTTACGCTGTGCCAGTCAGCTCAGTGGCACTTTCCTTTCAACTCTTTCTGGAACTAATATGCTTGGTTCATACTGGTTCATTGTTTGGTACTGTCCTGTCGCTATCTTATTACTCTCCGCCAGCCTTGGTGATTAAAGGGTCAGGGTTCATCACAGTTAAATTTTTATTAAGTCAACCTAGGTATAGGTTGAAAAATGGAAGGTAGCTGTGGGCCATTAAATTGACCAAACATCTCACTTTGTTCCCCTCCTCATTGGGAGGAGCGTTTACTGAATCATCTAGGGCTGCATTACCAATCAAGAAAGTTAGAAGCGTCTATTTCGATCAGGGCGAAAAATACGAAAAGTGGCCAGCTTACAGATTGAGACAACAACACTCTGAAGGTGCCATTACTTCAATTTGGAATGGGAATGGTGTGACCACTTTTGATCCACGTGAGATTAATGCAGTCTTTAAGACCTTCTATGCTGACCTATATAGAAAGTAATCTGACGTTACTGGCCAAGGTGAACATTTCATGAACAGGTTGGTTATTCCAAAGATTAATTGTGATGAGAAGGAAGAATGGAACAGACAGGTGATGATTGATGAAATCAGGGTGGCCATTGGTAAATTGAATTCTGGGAAGACTCCGGGACCTGATGGATTACCGGTGGAGTTTTATAAAATTCTGCCAGAAAGGGTGTTGGGTCTTTTGAGGGATATGTTTATTGAATCCAAGGAAGTTGGCCTTCTCCCGTTATCTACAAACTATGATACCATTTCAGTCTTTTTAAAGAAAGGCAAGGATTGTAACTTACCGTCAAACTATCAACCAATCAGTTTGATAAACACTGACAATAAGATTTTGGCTAAATTACTTGCTTTACGTGTTGAGCAACACATGCCAAAGCTTATTCACACTGACCAGTCTGGGTTTGTTAAAGGTCGTAGGACTTCCAGTAATATCAGGAATTTGCTACTGACCATGTCCCATGCACAGGATTTGGATGAAAATGTGGCGATTTTCTCCCTAGATGCTGAGAAAGCATTTGATCGAATTAGCTGGCAGTATTTGTTTATGGTTTTACGACATATGAACTTGGCAGAAGAATACATTGCATGGATTGCCCTTTTATATGCTCGTCCCACAGCTGAGGCTAAAACAAATGGCTTTTTATCAGAATCTTTTGACTTACATAGGGGCACTAGGCAAGGTTGTCCGCTGTCACCATTGTTGTTTGTCCTAGCCATTGAACCACTGGCTATTGCATTAAGATGTGATTTGAATATACAAGGTGTTTCCTTTCACGGTGTTGAACAGAAGATTTGGTTCTACGCAGATGATCTTTTATTAGTTTTGAGGAACTTGGATTTCTCTCTACATTCGTTGATGGACACGCTTAATTGGTTTCATGAAGTGATTGGATATAGGATCAACTGGTCTAAATCGGAGGTACTGCCGGTAACTGCACGTTGTGATAAGTCTTTGGTGGTGGGGTTTGGCTTTCGATGGTGTGAGAAAAAATTGAAGTACTTGAGAGTATGGTTGACTTTGGGTGTAAATGATATTGTTGAAGAAAACATGAGTATGGTTTGTAGGGAGCTGAAGCTGAGTTTTCAAAGGTAGTCGGCTTTGCATCTATCTCTGTGGGGTAAGGTAAATGTGATTACGATGAATGCTACGCCAAAAATTAATTACATTTTGAGTATGCTGCCCCTGAAAATTAGTCAATATTATTGGAAGTTGTTTGATTCCACTTTACAGTCCTTTCTCTGGATGAGAAACCGCCAAGACTGAAGCTTTGGAAACTCAGCTTCCAGTAGAGAAGGGAGGGTTAGGTGTACCAAATTTTAAGGCATATCATTTGGCCTTCTCTTCCCAATTTTTTCTCCCCTTTTTGGAAGAGTCTCCTAGTGAGTGGGCTGTGGCTGAAGCAAGTGTGATGGGCCCACTCGCCCCGAGAGCAATATTCACGACTAGTGGCAAACATGGTAGGAGATGTCCCTTGACGGAGTATCTTAGAGATGTCTGGAAGAATATCTATGAGATGTGTGGCTCAGTTGCTTTGAAGTCACCTGAGGCATCTAGCTGGCTGAATAAGGCTATAACGGACAATGGCAAGGTGTTGTTTTGGCCAGAGTATTTTCTCGGTGGGATTCGGTGGATTAGTGATATTTTTAAAAATGGGAAATGGATTGACTTTGCTGAGCTGAGTTCTACTTTTTCTGTTGAAAATGTTTCTATCTCAAGCTACAGGAAATTGAAGAGATGTATTGGGGAAGTGAATTGTGATGGAGATGCGAATGTTGAACTTTTCACTACTCGTGTTTAATCATTCGCAAGTACGGTTTATCATCGAATTGTGTCGAATTATAGAAAGAATAACGAATTACTTAATGAATGGAGTAGAAGAGTGGGCTGTGAAATCACCTCTGACCTATGGCTTGTGATATGTGCAAATGTGAAGCTTTGCTCATTAAGTTTGACTGACCGTTCGAGACAAATTAAAATTCTCAATCGAGTTTTTTGGAGCCCGGAAAGGCTTAAAAATAGAGGTTTGTGTGATTCTGATGTTTGTTGGTGTTGCTGGAGTGAGAAAGGTAGTATGGAACAGCTGCTGTGGGATTGTGTAAGGGTTTGTGGGTTTTGGCATGAGGTTTGTATTCTTTGTCTAGAGGTTTTGAACCGGCGTCTTGACTTGGACTTTAAAACAATGGTGTTGGGCTGTGATGATTTGCTTGGAGATCTTTCACTATCGGAAAATACATTTTTATTCAGGGGTGCTGCTATTTGCAAATAAATGATTTTGAGGAGCTGGAAATCTCGTGACTCACCAACTTTGGAAGACTGGATTACGGAAATGAACTGCTTATCGAATATGGAGAAATTTATTTGCAGAAAAATGGGGAAATTGAGTTTGCATGCGAAGGTCTGGGGAGCTTTTTTGAGGAGGTACTAGTTCGTCTTGAAGATTGTATATTGCTGTCTTCTTTTTGGTTTTCTTTCTTTTTCTGTTCCTACATATTTGTATCCTTTATGCTATGTTATGAAACTTAGTGATTTATTGCCTGTTCTTGTTCTGTTTACCAGAAAAATTTAAATAAAGAATTAAAAAAAAAGAAAGAAAGTTAGAAGCATCTAATCACAAGGCCTCAGCAACCTAGGCACTGATCTACTGCTGCAATGAGACGCTTACTTGTTCAGATTATGCAAAAGAAGGTCTGGGAGTCCCTCTACCGGCACAAACACAGCCCATTGACCTGTTCTTGGGTGGATGGCCCCCAGGAGAGTCTCAACCATGCTTTAGCTCACTGCGCTTTTCACAGAGGAGACATTTCCATATGCATATCAGTCTTTGTCCCACCCAAAGGCAAACCAGCACCAACATACTAGGCAAATCTCCTCTGAACAAGAGTACCAACAGCAACCCCAGACATGTGTTTCGGCCTAATCAGGCCTCATCAGTGAGGTGGGGCTGTGCGTCTCTGAGCACAGTGAGCAAGGGGTCTGTATCTGGATTACCCTGGTAACTTAAAGTGAGACCCCAAGTATCTCAAAATATGCAAATGAAGGTCTGGGAGTCCCTCTACCTGCACAAACACAGCCCATTGACCTGTTCTTGGGTGGATGGCCCCCGGGAGAGTCTCGACAATGTTTTAGCTCGCTGCCCTTTTCACAGAGGAGGCATTTCATATGCATATCATTCTTTGTCCCACCTAAAAGCAGTCCAGACCCTAGGTTACAAGCAGAAAATTTGCATCAGGCTTGCATTACGGGACAGCAACTAAGAAAGGTAAACCTACAGCAGCGCAAGTCATCCTTGGTAAGCATACCAACATTCACTTAGTGCTCCAGTTCCCATTTTTTTAGGCAGCCTGCAGATTACGGTCAATGTTTTCTTTTTACACCATTCAAAGACTAAACAGGATAATTCACAAACATTTATACAAGTCAGCACATTATGTTGGTGCTTAATGAAGGGGGCTAGGTGGCGTTGCACCAAGATGGAGGTTGCGTCTTGAGCTCTGTGGTGCGGCAAGTGAACGGTCCACCCTCCAGTGAATCGAGGGCAAGGTTGCCCCCTTGAAATGATTTTGGGGATGTAAAACGAGTGCAGACCCGGGATGGAAGTATGTAGATGGATGTACATTTCTATATAGCCCGATTTTACCCCGGCTGTGTAAAAGGCCTGTATCTCATTTGTATGATGAGAGATAAGTGGTCGATGCCCTCTTTTTTGAAGGGGGCCTGACTCTAGAGGGTGAGTACAATGGAAGGGAGAAAATAGTCAAAGGCTACCCTGACCTAGGGTGTGACATAGGGTCACAAAAATGCAGCAGAGCTAGGTAGATACTAGCTCTAAGGACAAAACACCTATAGATGCAAAGCAATTATCAAGGCAAAATGTTTTATTTACATTAACACAAAAAGGACATATTTACAAAGAGTGCCGTGGCACTGAGAGTATGTATCATTGAGCACATTGTAATCTGCACATTTGTGGGTTAGTAGACAGAGTGATAGATTGTTACATGTATTGCTTAGGATCACAATACGGTCATATTGTCGACACACAGCTTAGTGTTTCTGGTTCAATATCTTCATGGTAGATTGCAGTGGCTGTAAGAAGTGAAACAGCGCTGTTAGGTTGTACCGAACGGTCTTCAGGACTGTTTGTTGTGGTCGGGGCGGTGTTGAGAAAGCGCGTCCATCTGAAGTAGTTACAATAGACTGAGTTAGTCAAGAGAAGGTGATGTCAGAGGTTGGAGAAAAGGCTGCAAAAAAGTGGACCTACCATGTTCAGGTAAGTGGACGCCTAGGTTGAGGTGTTGATTTCCAGTAAATTGGTTAGGACTGGGTAGCAAACTGCAAAAAGTCAGTTGCCAGGAGCTAAATATAAAAGAAATAAAAACAGCTAAGTACAAGGTGTCCATGTTGTAGGCATAGAGAGTCAGAGTGCTGCTATTTGGGAACTAGCTGTAATCAATATGGCAGTGCTGCACATGGTGCGGCAAAAAAACATCTAGTATAGTCAGTGCAGATGGTCATTTTCAGAGTGCACAGATTACGTGAGCAATGGTGGTAGTGCAACCTCGAGGCAAGGGTCACAGATATTGTGAGTTGCGGTGGATTAGAAAAATGATGGTGCATCTATTTCATTTTAAATGCAAAGTGCTTAAGCAGATATGTTGAATGATTATGGTGGCGAGTGCACATATCGAGGTCACAGGTAACGTGAGTTTCTTTTATTTAGATTACTAGTAGTGCATCTAGTCATTTAAAAGCAAAGTGCTTAGGCAGATAATGGCGGCCTTTACATGCAGCATTGTGCGCCAATGCAGTGTTCCTCTGGCATGCGGATTATACTTGCTAAAGGGTGAAAAGACAGAATCAAGGGCCAGGGACGGGAGAACAGGAAGGGGCATTTTAAATACCTGTTTCAAGTTAATGAAAAGAGCTGTGCTGCGTCCGAAGCTCTGTCCTGTGGCGAAAAGCTGTATCACTGTTGGGAACAGATGATGCGCATGTGCGTTGGCATGTCGTTTTAAAGAAAGAAAAAACGCTTGTGCTGTATTGCGCATGTCTCTGGTGTGCAGTGTCCAAAAAGAAAAAGTTGTCAGTTTGGAATTGGAAATGTCAGAATTCGTTTGTAACTGGGGCAAGTGGGGGGCCCAAAAAGGTGTAGGTAACGCCTATGGTTGTAGCAAATGGTTAGAAAGAATATATAAATACGCAACATGAATGAATCCATAGAATTGTTGGCGCATGAGGTTGTTGCTGCGAGATATTCATTGTGGTACATAATCACAAAATTGTCTATCGGTGGAGAAACCGCATCATTTGACAACTTGGTAAAAAACAACATCTTTGTATATAAAACATTTTAAGAAAAATAGCAGTTCCTATTATTATAGGACAACCCTGTGTCACTGCACTTAAGGTGCTGTGTGACACACAGAAAAAGATGATGCCACTGGAGTAGTTTTAAAAACTCCATAACCAAAGAACACAAAAGTAAAACGCATTGAAAATGAAAAGTTCAAAGCCCCAAAATATAGCAGAAGAGCTGGAGGGCTATAAGGTAGATGGAATTAATCACTTGTGTGAGAAATCTCCCTAACACCCTGATCTTCCCAGAGTGGGTTCCCACCTCTGTCCTCCCTACTCAGGCCTAGTCTGCAGGCTCTCTATCTATCCTGGCCACTCTCTAACTGGCCACTATCTACAGGCCACCTGGCCAGGTCACCCTCTTCTGCTCTGAATGGGCTGACCTTTCATCTTCTCTCCTTGCCTCTTGTCTCGCACCTTCTCCTACTTGGAGACTTCAACATCCATCTGGATGCTTCCAATCCCTCCTCAGGGCTCTTCCGCAATCTCTACAACACTCTCTCTTTCTATTCTACCCTTTGGTCCGACGCACTCTACCGGGCACACCTTGGATGTCTTCATCTCCTCTGACATCCCCCTCTCTAACCCTTTCCCCACTCCTCTCTCTTGGACTGACCACTTTCTGCTCTCCTTCCACCTGAAACTCTGTCCCCCAGGAGAAGCCTACTCCAGCACTGCCACCAACCTCCTCGATCATCCGGCACATGAAGCGTGTGTCAGTGGAGGCTTTTGCTGCTACCTTCTCTCCTCCTCCTACTCCTACGGCGGACTCGCACTCTTGTCACAGCCCTCTCTAGCTTGCATCTTTCTATCACTAACACTCTTGATGTCTTTGTCCCTGTCATGAGAATCCACCTGAAAACTACCTCCAAGTGCAACTCTTGGTATGACTCTGGCCTCACCACCCTAAAAAGCAGGTGTACGGTGAGATAGTGGAGGGCATCTGACAAACTGGCCTGTCGCCTGCTTCACTGCTTCAATGGCAATACAGGCTCTCTGTACTGTTCACAAAGAGAGCCTACATCCAAGCCAGTGTCTCTGCGGCTTCAAACAACACTGCCAAACTCTTCAAAATCTGGAAGGTGCTGGGCAATCCTGCTGCAGTCTCCACCTCGCCTGTTCCCTCCCAGGCCCTCTGTACGGCCCTGGCTTCTCACTTCTCTACTAAAATCCAGGATATACTGTCCTCGTTCTCCTCTTCCTCTCCCTCTCCCTCTACCACTCCTGGCCCTCTTCTGGCTGCCCCCCTCTCCTCCTCCTCTTTTTCTGTGATCACTCCTGATGACGTTTCTAGGCAAGTCTGATCTATGACCCCAGTTGGACCCTCTGAGGTCCAACTGGAGTCTTTCCTCTGTTCTATCCCTCTCTCTACTTGTGGTGTTCCACAGGGGTCTAACCTCTCTCCCTGGCTCTTCAACCATTACCTGGCACCTCTTGCCCACTGCTTCGCTACTTTCTGCTCCAATTTTCAATGTTATGTGGATGACACTCGGCTCTCTTTCAGGCTTCCCTCAGCCACCTCTTCTTCTTCTCTCATACCAGGCTGTCTGGCCGTAATTTAGGAATGGTGTGCCACCACTGATATCTGCCTTAATGCCAGTAAGAATGAGATCCTCCTCTTGGGGCATACTGCCTCCTTTTCTCTCTCTCTCTCTCTCTCTCTCTCTCTCTCTCTCTCTCTCTCTCTCTCTCTCTCTCTCTCTCTCTCTCTTTCTCTCTCTCTTTCTCTCTCTCTCTCTCTCCGCCCACTCTGGACCCTATTCCTGCTCCTTCCTGTGAGGCTAAGAACCTTGGTGTCATCTTCGACTCCACCTTCTGACGTCTCTAAGCTTTCAAACTATCGGCTGCACCTCCTCAGAGGTATTCTTCCTTTTCTCACTTTCCCCCAGAAGCTCACTGTCTCCAGACCTCTGGTCCTCTCCTGGCTGGACTATTGGTACAACCTCTTTCTAAATCTTCCTGCCTCTACTCTTCGACCTTTACAACTTATCCAGAACAGGACTGCCAGACTTGTCCTTGGCCTCAAACCCAGGGATCGTATCTCTCAAGCTCTGAAATCTCTTCACTGGGTCCAGTGGCTGCAAGGATCAACTTCAAGACCCTCTGCATTGTACACAAGGCTTTCTTGGGTCCAACTTTCTCTTCCAAAACATCTTCCTTCTTGAGCTGTCCGCTCATCCACCGCCAACTCTCTGAGCGTCAGACACTTCTCCAAGCAGAGAGTTGGGGGCAGATCTATCTCCTCAGCTGGGGTCTCTCTCTGGAACAGCCTCCCTGCCTCTCTCAAACTTGAGCAGAACCACCTCTGGTTCCAGAAGCAACTCAAGTTCTTCCCTTTCGCTTCTGCGTTCTCTCTTCCTCTCCCTTGCTGATGCACTGGACTGCTCTGCGCACTGGTCACCTGGTCACCCTCTGAACTCGGGCCCAGGATCCTGCATGTCAAGTTGCCTTTGCACTACCTCCGGGCTCCCCAGCACTTAAGGGTCTATATTTGCAACCCAACAGTACCTTCTCTCTTCACTTATGACCCACCCGCTGGCTGCACTTTTGAGTTAACTGTACATCCCCCTTGTGTACAAGCGCGTTATAAATGCCACATCATATCATATATATGTGAAAGCGTCATCGAAGCAGGTGCTCCCCTGCTCCTCCAGAACCATCAAGGAACCCATTGACACACTCGCTCCAGCCTTGGCCGATTTCTGCAATTATTATTTTGCCACTGGAACTTTCCCCTCCCCCTTAAGCACTGCCTTGTGCATCGCCTCCTTAAGAAAACGTCTACCGATCCTTCCTGTGCGGCAAACTACCACCCTATCTCTATCACCCCTTTCTTGGGCAAACTCTTGGAAAAGCTGGCCATCTCCTAGCTCACTCTCCACACTGTATCTGTTGGTTGTCTCCATGACCATCAGTCTGGCTTCAGAGCAGCCAGATGCATGGAAACCGCTCTCCTGAACACCCTTGAAGACCTGCTCACTAATCTTGATTCTAGCTATCCTCATCCTCCTTGATCTTTCCTCTGCTTTCGACACAGTCAACCATGCCATCCTGATTAATATTCTCTGTGAGAACCTGGGCATCGCGGATCAGGCCCTCATCTGGTTGACTTCCTTCCTCCTGGACCGGCTCTCACAGGTCCAACATAGGTCCTTTCTCTCCACCACCTCTCTCTCTCCACATGTCCACCACCTCTCTCTCCACATGTGGTGTGTTAGGGAGAATTCTTATTTATGGCTAATTTCCCTCACCTAGTGAGTCCCCCAGCAGCTTTGCTGGACTTCTTGAGTTATTTTCTTTCCACTTGGTAAGAGTGAAAGCTTTTCCCCCACTCTTACCTGGGTTTTGCTATGTGTTTCTACCTGTTTTTGTGATTGTAGACTCTGAAGTACACCACTTCAGTAGCCCCCTTCTTTTTGTGTGTCACACAGCAACTTTAGTGCCGTGGCACAGGGTTGTCTTTGAGACTTCCCTCGACTCCATTTCTGAGGCGACTACTGTCCCCCAGAAAAGGGAAAAATTACCATTAACTTTACTAGTCAATCTACCACAGATCCAGTGCACCCCATCTTCCATGGAGTACTGGAAAGGGTTAACTCGTATCCCTTTGTAGCTGTACCTCCTAGAGCATTGTTTCGCTCTTTTAACATTTAGGCTTGCCTGGTGGCAGTGGTATCTACCCTAACTTTTCTACCGCGATTATATTAGATAAACGTGGTACTGTTCTTGGCTATTATATTAGTCTCGAACATAAACCCGCTTGACTAAATCGTCTTTCTCTTGGCTCCGGTTGGGTTTATTCGCCATTTCTTTTTGTTAAAGTCCTTCTTGTATTTTACTTTGCGCGGCAAACTAGGTTCGCCTTCTTTGTTCACTGTCTTTTGGCGGGATTCTGCCCAGAAGCCCTCCTCAAGGCGCCTGGGTGTCTAGGTGGGCTGAATGTGAGGGAGGGGTGAAATCACCCCCTGCACAGGGTATCCTAGGAAACCCAAGTCGCACTTTGTCATGATTGGCCAGGGTAGTTGTCCGGGCTGGACAGCCCCCCTGCTGGGTGATTGACAGCCAGGCTGCATGAATGGGGGTTTTTCCGCATAAAAGGCAGGTCTCTTGGGCTAGAAGTCAGAGAGTCGCCACTGGAACTACAAGGAACCGAAGAGAAGTGGAGAGAACGACGGCTGCGGCAACTACCCAATCCTGGTGAAGCCCTGCTGCAGTCCTGAGCTATCTGCCCTTCAACGACTCAGAGAAGATCCAGTCCGGAGTCTTCTTCCCTTGAGCTTGATGGGGATAACCAGCTCATCTTCTACAGCCAGAGGATCCTCTACCGTGGTCGAAATCGCTGCACACTGCTGTAGTGGTCCGGATAGCCACCTGAAGAGACTCTCCTGTTTTTAAGGAGCGCACCTTTTATTCCTTATCGCTGCTGCCGGCTTTATCCCTGTGTGGTGCAGACCCCCTTCAGACGTCCTCCTTCACAACGAAGCTCCAGGAATCGTGGGTCTGCGGGAAACCAACAGGAACAACTGCCAGGTCACTAGCTGTACCACTGGAACAAGGTACTGTTCTGTTGAGGAAACTGGGTGAATCCCTTTTTCTTCATTTCCAAGGCTTACCCTCGTCTTCCTCCTTCTTATAACTTTTGCTTCCGAACATTGACAATATCGAAGTACTTTTGGCTACGTTGAATCGTGAACTGTCTGACCGTGTGATCCTCTGCAACTGGCTGGGTGTCTTTCGACCCTGGCTCCAACCCTTTGATTTTTGACCTCCTGTCTCTGAGTGTTTCTTGATTCTGCCTGCCTAACCAAAATATTGCCTGTGGTTTTTGCCTCCAACTCCCTCTGGGTGTCTCGGGTGGAAGTGTGTTTTTGCCCCAGTAGCATTTCATGTCACGGATACGCCTTTGTTTAGTAGACCAAACTGTCAAAAAGGATCGCAATCGTATTCGCGGTAACGTGTTTTGTTCATAACACGGTTCATTCAAACACAGGGTACTTACCTTGAGACATACTGTACAAAGTAAATTGGTTAGTTGTAGTATATTTAACATGTGGTTTTTATTGAAGTTTAATAGAAGTGTTGTGTTTATAACGAATGGTTTAAAAATAAATGCACTTATATTTTTCTACTTGAAACCTTTAGTCATTGTTTGCTTGAGTCGCAGTAATTGTGGTCCCTTTGTGTAATCTCTGCTACTGCTCATATACTCTTGAGATAAGCCTGGCTGCTCCGCCACTGCTACCACTCTGACATAGTAGTACAGGCTTGTACCAAAGGTAAAACTTGTATTCCCACCTGTAGTCTTAATTGTGTGTAGTGGTCCCAGAGGGTACTGCACAGGATTCTGCCTAACATGGTGTTCCCCAGGGCACCAACCACTCTCCCTGGATTTTCAACCTCTATGTGGCCCCTTTGGCCCACCTCATCCCAACCTTCTCCTCTAACTTTCAGTGTTATGTGGATGACACTCCGCTCTCCTTCAGGCTACCCTCTGCCTCTTCTCCTCTCTCGCTCATTCCTGACTGTCTATCCACGATTCAAGAATGGTGTGACTGCAACAATCTCTGCCTCAATGCCAGTAAGACAGGGATCCTCCTCTTTGGGACCCCTGCTCCTGCTTTCCGTCTTTCACTCTCGCCCCCCCTCCTTGGGCCCCCTCCCTGCGCCTTCCGGTGAGGCAAGAACCTTGGGGTCGTCTTCGACTCTGCTCTCTCCTTCTCCCCTTCACATCACAGACCTCTCGAAGAAGTCCCACTATCAGCTGCACCTCCTTTGAGGTATTCTTCCTTTTCTCACTTTTCCCCAGAAGCTCAATGCTTCCAGAGCCCTGCTTATCTGTAGACTGGACTACTGCAACAGCCTCTATCTCAACCTGCCTTCCTCTACTCTCTGCCCTGTGTAACTAATCCAGAAAAGGATTGCAAGACTTGTCCTTGGCCTCAAGCCCAGGGATCGTCTCTCTCCAGCCCTGAAATCTCTCTACCGGATCCTGGTGGCTGCAAAGATCAAGTCCAAGACCCTCTGTATTGTACACAAGGCTGTCTGGGGCCAGGGCCCGCATTACATCCAACTCTCTCTTCCTAAACATCTTCCTTCTCAAACCCTTTGCTCAGCTACCTCTAACTCTCTGATGGTCAGACGCTTCTCCAGACAGAGAGTTGGAGGTAGCTTTCTCTCGTCTGCAGGGGCGTCTCTCTGGAATGGCCTCAGTGCCACTCTCAAACTCGAGCAGGACCACCTCAGGTTCCAGAAGCAGCTCAAGACCTTCCTTTGCGCTTCTTGTTTCTCTCTTGCTCTCCCTTGCTGACCACCTCTTTGCTGCGCTATGGGCACCAAGCTTCCTCCACGACCTGCAAGCACCTGCACTGCCTCTGGGCTTCCACGCACTTAGGGGCTATATTTGTAACCCTACAGTTCCCCACCCTTTTTGCACTTCCCTACTCTTACGTCCTGTCCCCTTTCCTCCATACTGTATGGGCGTCCCTTCCAAGGGACGGGAGACAGAACCTTTTTCACCAGAAAAAAGCTTTCTTCCCCTTTAAATTTAGAGGCGCGGCCCAGGTAGCATGCGCTGCCCTGACTCCGCCCTCCGGCGCCACACCTTAGTCCCCTTTTCTGCGTTGACGGGAATGGGCCGAATTCACCAGCGCTCCTGGGTTTGGCTTCGGCCATGTAATTCCACGTGCGGATACTTCTTCTCTTTGTCTTTTTTTTTTGGTCTTTTCTATCATTCAGGTACTCGGTTCTCAGGCGTCCTGCTCCTCCCCGTCAGATGTCGACCTCTACAGGGTTCAGCAGATGTCCATCCTGCAACAAGCTCTTCCCAACTTCAGACCCCCACGCCCTCTGCCTATGTTGCCTTGGCCCAGACCACGGTTGGCAATCATGTTCGGCGTGTGATTTGCTGTCCTCGAAGGCGTTGAAGAACAGACTAGCCATGTCGAGGGAGTTCTTCCAGAGGTCACCTCCAGAGAATCTCAAGAACTTTGTGAAGCATCAAACCAGGTCCAAGGTAGGGCTATATTTTACAGCGCACCCCACAAAGGAGACTCCTTCCCAGGGACTCTCCTGCACCGATGGACCGGCCAGGTCCTTCTACCAGGACGTGTACCTATACTGCTACAGCTACCGGCCTTCGGGTTGAAGGATCCTCAGATCCTCCCGGGCGCAGTGATGAGGAACCGGGAGGTTTTTTTACCGGGTCTACACCCGAGGGGCTACGCTCTTTTACCGGCACAATGGCCGAGGGGCTACGCCCTAACACCGGCAATGCGTTCGAGGGGCTATGCCCTAATTCCGGCAGTACGTCCAAGGGGGCGCCTAAACGCAGCTCTACCGACCCCCGGGTCTAGGGTGTCCCACTTACCGGGCCGAGGCCCGAGGAGCAGGGTAGGCCTTGTGATCCACACGCAAGAGTCTTGGACGAGGCCGGGCCCAGCGTGCTGAGTAACACGTCGCAGGCACGTGGCAGGCAGTTCGACAAAATGGCCACCACGCCAGAAAGGGGCACCCGTCTGACGCAATTCCACGAATTCGGCGAAGGACGAGTGTCAAGGTGGGACTGGCCTCAACCAGCGCAAGGGCAACTTTCCTTTGCGTCCAAATGGAAAGGGTACGCAGCGGCTCCAGCAGCCCCCCACTACCCCATCGGTATCCCCTGCCACCTCTTTGGCCAGTGAGGATGTGCTCTTCGAGAAGTTTCTCGGCCTCATGAGGTCTCCTCAGATGAGGGTTATCATCAAAGACGCAGTCAGGGAAGTCCTCCCTGCCATGCTAACGGCACCACAGACTCCTCCATCGGGCCCCCAGTCCGTGGTGCAGCCGCCTCCTCCGGCTCCACAGCCAACTCTGCAACCTCCTCTGCCACCTCCTCAGCATCCGGCTGCGGTCCCTGTACCCCAGCCTCCGGCGCCATCTACTCCTCCTCCACAAGATCCTCCAGATCCGCAGGATACGGACGAGGAGGAGGATCCGTACCAACCATCCTCTCCAGGGCCTTCCATGAACTACTTGCTGGCCTGGCAGAGTACCTGGGCCTCCCCCAACCCGAGGTCGAACAGCCGGCAGAGGGGGTTCTGGCCGAAGTCCTCACGAGACGCCCCTCTGCCAGCACGGGGATTCCACTGCAAACTGACGTAGTCTCCCTGGCCAAGAAGGGTTGGCTCAAACCCCACTCGGTCCAGCCGGTGAACCGACACCTGGATACCAAATACAGGCAGATGGAGGGGGATACACTCTTGCTCTTGACCCATCCTCAGCCACACTCCTCAGTGATCACTGCGGCATCACTATACTCCAAGCCTCAGTCGTCCTCAGCAGCGCTGCTAGGCAAGGAGGAGAAGATCTTGGAGGCGTACGGCAAGAAGATCTCCTCCAACGCCTCCTTACACCTGCGTCAGGCCAACGCAGATGCTATGCTGGCTGCTGCCAACCAACGGTTATGGCGAGAAATTGCGGACTTCCTCCCGGAACTCCCCACCCAGTGCCAATCACGCTTTAAGGCGAGGCTAGCGGAAGCCAAGCTCATGGTGCATGACCTCATGGAACCCACAGTGGCTCATATCGATACCTCAGGCTGTGCCATCTGTATTGCCACGGACATGAGGAGCACAGCCTGGCTCCGGGCAATGAAATTCAACCCGGATGTCCAGGAGCGCATTCTAGATCTACTGTTAGACGGGGGTGGGGAGCTGAACAAGAAGAACTGCTCATAAACGGCGAATTCTTTATCCATTCTTACAAAGACCACTGTCACGATTCATGCCCCTGACCCCCACAAGCATAACAGCCCCCCGGCAACAGTGGGACTGCAGCCCTTAAAAGTGGCCCCAAGGGCTTTTAAACCCCATAATAAGAACACTTGGAGTCAGTCGTAGCACCTCTGGCGCCAGGCTCATTATCAGGAATAGGACAAGTATCAGTTATGGGTCTAAACCCAACATGGAGTCGTGTAACACAATTCTGTTCCTAGAACTGAACTATACAGACCAGTGTTTTGGGTGTGGTCGGGGCCTTCAGGTGTGGCTGGCTATATAAGCCACGCCCAAGCTGGAACACACGCCTTGCGTTATTCTGCACTCCTGCAGCGTAACGCTCACTGTGTCCAGCTCTTGCTTATCTCCGGATCGATCCTGAAGCCATCGATCAGGGTGCCATCACCGACCTTGAAGAAACAAGAACAGCATTACTAACAACACTTACCTGGGTAAGCAGTGGATCCTGAAGCCATTCCGTGCTTCAATCGCCACCTCGGAACCTCACCTCAACCTGCAAAGGTGCATGAAACAAGGACAGCATTACTAACAACACTTACCTGGTTAAGCAGGGATCCTGGAATCATTCTGCGCTCCTCTCGCTCACCACTCCGGAACATCACAGCAACCTGTACGGGTGAGAAAGAGGAGAGAGAACACAGGTTAGCAACACTCGCAATAAATCCAATAACAGCGCTGTGCTCCGCGCATCAACACTTACCTGTAATCTTCACCGCCCGGCGCTGCAAGCTCATCTACATCCGGCGCCTTGTCAAGAACTCTAACCGCAACCATCCCTGCAGAGACAAAAGACATTATTAGAGAGACTGCATAGTCGGAAAAAGGCAACATCGAAAAGAAGGACAAAAAAATGGAAGCAGGAGAAAGGAACAGATTAGAAACTGAAAAGAAACAATAACTCACCTGAAGACAGCAAGAGGAGTCAGAGTCACAGCCCGTCTGGACCCGATACTTGGGCCCATGGACCAGTGAAGAAACTAGGTCCAACCGAACGCCCGCACTCACAACGCGCCCCTGCACAGAGAAGCAGGACGGAGAGCTCTGTGCATATAAACCCAAGGCGCTACCCCCCATCACGCAAATAACGAAGCAGAGAAAGCCCGAAAATAGCACACAGCCACCCATCCAGCATCATGTGGCGCCCCCTGGATATCAGGTGAGCCTAACAACCACGCACAAGTCGTACACCCAATCTCAGCAGCGCTCGGAAATGGGTCGTACATCTGGAGGGTTCCGCGGCTTCCAGGAACGCAGATCCAGGCAGCCGGACCGCCTCACCGTCTCAGAACCGGCGCAAACAACAAAAAACTGAGGGGAGAGTACGGGCTTTTTCCAGTCCCACTCCTCAGCGTCAGCCTTCAAGGGAAAGAAGGCATGACACGCCCCTTCGTGTCCACATGTCGCCTGCGGGGGACAGACTTTCTCTCCATGCACAATTCTGGTGCCAGAATTTCGCAGACCCCTGGATCCTCTCCGTAGTATCCACGGGGTACTGCCTTCCTCTCCCAGCCTTTCCTCCCTCCTCCCCTCCACTCCCACAGGTTGGGACAGAAACTCTTTTGGCGGAGATCCGGTCGCTCATAGAGAGCCAGGCAGTGGAGGAAGTCCCAGCCTCCCAGCGAGGCTTTGGCTTCTACTCCCAAGATTTTCACCATTCAGAAGAAGAACCAGGCGGGCCTGAGAGTTGTGCTGGACCTTTCCACACTCAATCTCTCCCTACCCCTTCAAATATTCAAGATGGTTACGCCAGCTTTTATAGCAGAGACATTGGACAAGGGAGACTGGATGTGCTCCCTGGACCTGAAGGACGCGTATCTACACATCCCGATTTGGCAGCTCCATCGTTCTTTCCTACGGTTCAGGATCCAAGGTCCTTCCATTTGGCCTCAACACGTCCCCCAGGGTCTTTACCAGACTTATGAACGTTGTGACGGCCCTCCTCAGAGCGCAGGGCCTCCACATCTACCCATACATCGACGACTGGCTCGTCAGGGCTACATCTCCGAAAGCGGTTCGCCACTCTAGCCATGCCCTTATGAACACACTGCACACGTGCTCCGAGAGGGTTTTCCCGTCGGAAGACAAAATCTCGGCCATCAAGAGGGCCACTGGCCACATCCTCAGCAAAGGGGGGGAGCCTCGGCATAGTGGTACCAACATCTTCTTGGTCTACTGGCGGTGGTCCTGTTAGCCGTGCCGTACACGAGACTAAGGAAGTGAAGGATTCTGCTGCACTTCGCGGCCTCATGGAATCAGGAGCGGGGCTCGCAATCCGAGATGATCAACGTTCCTCCATCTCTCCACCCGGACCGAACTTGGTGGTCCATGGACTGCAACCTACGGACGGGCAAGTCCTTTCGGCCTCTAGGCCACCATAACCACAGACTCCTCGCTCAAGGGCTAGGGAGCTACCCTCTCGGTCCACGGCACCTGGACTTGACAGGAGCAGGAATACCACATCAATTGTTTGGAGCTGAATGCCATCTGGCTAGCGCTCAGAGCAATCCTACCACTTCTCACGGGAAAGGTTGTCCTCATCCAGACAGACAACTCGACCAGCATGTACTACGTCAACAAGCAGGGAGGCACCAGATCCCCTCCTCTGTGCAGGCTGGCGATCAGCATGTCGGAATGGGCACTGGAAAACGACATTTACCTCTCGGCAGTCCACCTCCCGGGGCAATCAAACCTAGAGGTAGACAGGCTCAACAGTCTGGGAGCAGACAATTACGAGTGGCAGCTAAATGACCTTGTTATTTAGGAGATCTTCAACAGGTGGGGTCATCCCCAAGTGGATCTCTTTGCCACCTGGCAGAACAAGAAGTGTCCCCAGGTCGTATCCTGGCAGGGTCAGGGCCCCGGCTCTCTGGGCGACGCATTTCACCTCCAGTGGACCGGCATGAAGGCCTACGCCTTTTCACCTACTGCCCTGATCCACAGGGTAATTTGCAAGATCAAGCAGTCTCACCGACTCCTTTTCATTCTGATAGCTCCATGGTGGCCGGCCAGGCCATGGTTTTCGGAACTACTGAGCCTCTCGGAGATGCCCATGATACACCTTTCGACAGGCCCGGCACATCTTCTGGTGCAGCAGGAGGGCAGAATCATCCACCCTGCGCCAGGGAAACTAGCGCTCACAGCGTGGTACCTGAGCAGGTAGCGCTTCGGCACCTCACAGGCCAATCTAGAAATCATACAGGGCGCCAGGAGCAAACCCACCAGGGCGCAGTACAAAAGCAAATGGACCAGATTCTGCCGCTGGGCAGACTCCAAGGGAATTGACCCCTTGGCCTGCAATTTGGACGACATACTCTCCTTTTCGGCGCTCCTACCTTGCAGCCATTGGGGCTTACAGAAACTTGGAGAAAGGAATTTTTTCTTCCTCCAAACTATCGTCAAACATCTGACTGGTCTTGCTAAGCTCTACCCGCCCGTCAAGAGACAGCACACTGTGTGGGTCCTTAACATAGTCTTGGGCAACCTGGCGCACAAACTATTCGAGCCAGTGGCGTCTGTGGACATTAGGCTGGTCACCATCAAGGCAGCCTTACTAGTCAGTCTTACCTCGGCTTGCAGAGTGAGCAAGATCCAGGCACTGGTCGCCTCTAAACCATATACCACCTTTCACAAGGACAAGGTAGTCATGCGGACGCACCCGGCATTTCTGCCCAAGGTTCCATCTGCATTTCACTTGAATGAAGAAATAGTCCTTCCTACGTTCTTTCCCGATCCCAAGGACGAAGCAGAGAGAGTGCTGCACTGCCTGGATGTCAGTTGTGACCTAAAATTCTTCTTGGACAGGACCAAGGGCTTCCGCAAGTCGGACGCTCTGTCACTTTTGGAGGCTCGAGGCCAGGCTATCAGGCCTCCATCCTATGGGATATTTGGGCAAAATAAACATCTCCAACAAAGGGATGTGAGGTTCTTCAGTATTAATACACATACCGCTAATGCTACTAAATCAGGGAACACAATTAAAGAAACTATAAATCCACACAGGGTACTCCGCAAATAAGCAAATCCAAAAACGCAAAAGGGAAATAAAACTCAAACAGGTCACCCAACGATAGCACCCCTGAAACCGGATGCTCCGCTAACAAGCAGAGAGGATCTCGATCAAATCCTGGACTTAATGGAATTAAGTATCTACTCCATTGAGGAGTCAGAAGCAGAGCAAACCCCTGCTAAAGGAGACAACATAAAAGGGAACCAGATCAAGATGACTTAAAAATTTTGGAGCCAAAAAAGAAAAAATGGATAAGAGAAGGAAGAGAAACCTGTCCTGTAAAAAGGATCGAGCGTCATTCTAAAAAAGTTTCAAGAAATAGAAAGGACGAGTCCACCCAAAGAAGGTCATTTTATGAACATCGGAACCTAACCATCGTCAGACAAAGACTAAAAACGAGGAGGAGCTAGAGATCCTGGAGCTACACCAAGGGACAGAAAAGAAGATTCCAGCCATTTGTTTGCTCCTCAAAAGTAATTAAACGGCAGAGTCAAAATTACAAGCCTAATCTGATAAGAGGGACCTCTAAAGAAAGGGCGGGATCGCCGTTAACTCTCGGCAAAAAGGAAAAGATACATCAAATCACGCAACAAAAAAGTTTTTTCAGATTAGAAGCAATTTCATAAAGGAAAAAAATGAAGTCCTAAACCGAAAGAGGATTTTACAGCTGTGTGATCAGACTACATATTTCAAAAATCTACCATCAAGAGACATCAGGATCGTAGAACCAAAGTCTGAGGATAGCAAAGAATGTTCTTATTTGCACATTCAAATAACCAACGTGCGAAAATGCTTTAGAGATTCGGTAAGAGACTTCAAAAGGCTGGGGTATGACCTTGAAGAACTCTCAGAAAGTAAGAGAAATCACCTGAGGAAACAAAGCACAGATCAAAAGTCCAGTCAAGATCATCCTACAGAAATTTAAAAGTGGACGACACAGACCGTCAACTCCATACTTGGACGTCAGGTTCGAGTGGAATGGGGCGGACGAAGATAAACAAATCTCATTGTACACAGGAAAGACCCCGTAGAAGCCCATCATCAAACAGCCATGGAAATACTGAACATAAGAAGAGAAGAGCGAAACTCCTGCAAGGTCCCGAATTGAAAAAAGATTACACAACAAACAACAAATAAAAAGCAAGACACCTCGAGAAATCAGCTTAGCAGAGGTAGAAGAGATAAAGATCAACAATCATATTCAAAACAAAATATTTGGAGCTCAAGAGTCCAATAAAACTATTCATTCTTCTAGCCATTATTTACAAGGAGAAAGAATTCACTGGACTGTGATTGAGTGAAACCATAAAGCCCAGAAGAGATCGGGAAAAAATTGTTGTGCTCCTGCAATACTCGAGGTTTTGGACACTTGAAGACAACCTTGGACGTCAGTTTGGGCAATTACGATATAGAGTGCCTCCAGGAGACCTGGTTAACTACAAAACCCAGCCTAGATGGATTTGAAGTGTTATTATCTCCAGCTTTAAAGAGATCTGCTGGTAGACCGATTTCGGGCCTCCTTACTGCTATCAAAGCAGGTAGTGGTCTAACACTGGAACTCGCCCTCAGAGGTTCAGAACTTATAAAAGCGGTTCTGGTCTCGTGGAACAGATTAAAAGGTCATGGAAACCATACTCTTATGGAAACGCTCTTAGTAATTAACACCTACTGGAACCCAGCCAGAACCGAAGACAAAACATATTTACAAGCTATAGAACATACCTTGAAGAAGCAAACACAACTTTCAAAATTGATTATATAATAATCACGGGAGACCTTAACGCAATATGCTTCAAGGAGGGGGACAAAAAGGATCAACTCTGCCAAAGAATCCCTTCACACGAAAGGGGCCATAAGTGGGATCACCTAATGGATGCTTACGATTTGCACAATTTGCATAAAATAAAAAACAAAGATTACTGGTTCCAACGTGGGAAGGAATAGGAGGGGGTCTCACGCTGGATCACACATGTGTCTCAAAGAATCTCCTAGACTTAGATGATTTTGAAGTAATGAGAGTAGTTCAGAGTGACCACAATCCACTCATCACTACCTGGAATTTTACCGGAAGGACTAGAGACTTCATGCCCAATAATTTGGAACCCTGCAGTGGGAATTCACGGCTGAGGCTGAAGGAGAGTCAAATAATCTCTCTGACTACCAGCTACCAATAAGCCAAAGAAAGATGGGGGGAAAAGTGGCATAGAAGTTTTTAATTACCGCCCTTTTCTAAAAGTATACAATGTCCCTAAAATTGGTAAAGATCTTACTAAGCCAAAACCACATGTTTATAACAAACTACTAGTCGAAAAAAGGAGAATAGTCAAAGTAAAAGGATAGCAAAAAAATCGAAAAACCGCTGTGAAATTATAAAAGCAATTAAGCTTGAAAAAGAATACAAAACGCGGATACGGCAACAGATAGCCAAACTATACCAAGCCGACGCTGAAGAAATGCTACGGACTCTGAGTAATAAAAACTCTAGCGCTTTTTGGACACTGATTAAGCCAAAGAATAAGGAACAAACCACCCTTGATAATAATGTGCCAGAGAAAGCTTGGAATACTCACTTCAGAGAATTATATAAGGCTCCAGAAAACAGAGCTCCCGAGGGAATAACACCCCCCAAAGTCAAATGGAAGACTGGGATAAGGAAACCATAGAAAGGAAGATAAAAAAGTTAAACAACTCACGAGCACCGGGACCAGATGGGATAACAAACTACCATCTAAAACAACACCCAAAAGCCTGGGCCACTCTAATAAGCGAGAGTCTCCGGAATTGTGTCAACTGTAGTGATATCCCATCAACATGGAAAAAAGCTAATGTTGTGCCCATATTTAAAAAGGTTGATAAGTCAGATCAGAAACAGTACCGTCCTGTAGCACTCTTGAACACAATCGGCAAGATCTTCAGCTCTTTGGTGCTGGAGGTTTTCCAAGAATGGACTCTTGTCTCACAAACTTACAATCCATTACAGGGGGTTTTTGTTTGAGGCCTAGGAATTTCAGTAAACATCTTGTTAATAAGTGTCCTAAAAGAAAAGGCTTGGGAAGAAAATGTCCGGCTATGCTTAACTTTCATGGATTTAGTTCAAGCATTTGACATGGTAAACAGGGATACCCTGTGGAAGAAGTTAAAACAAAGGAGCTGCCCAATGTCTATCATTCAACCCATCCGGGCCCTCTACTCATAGACTTCCATGAAAGTCAGACTAAACAAAGCTGGCCTCCTGTCAGAAAATATCGTAACAGCACGAGGAGTCAAGCAAGGATGCCCATTGGCGCCAGCTCTATATAACTCATACATTGTGGATTATGGCGAGTCTCAAGAACTAATAAGTTCTTTTCCTCCTTCTCTGGGGAAAAATGAAAATCCAGAGAATCTTATATGCGGACGACATTATACTGCTAGATCACGCACCCATCAGCTTGCAAAGACAGATGGACAACTTGAAGATCTATTTGAGTGAAAATAATCTGGAACTCAATGAAAACAAAACCAAGGCAATGTCGTTAAAGACGTCAGGGAAAACAACTCTCAAACTGTTCTCGGATGGTCAACGACTGGAGAACGTTCCTAGTTTTAAATATCTAGGGATTATAATGAGCAACAGTCGCCCAGAGATACCGATGCAAGACCACCTACTAACCAAGATGAGATCGCTAATTGTTCAGACGAAAATCATGAACAGAAAGTTTGGAAGATTTTCACTTTTACCAATTCTGAAATTTTTCAGAACTAAAGTGATTCCAAGTATTGTCTGTGGAGCTGAATCCATGCCTTCCCTTCCACACTCCATTTGGACTAGGCTTGAGGGCATCTTTTGGCGCGAAGTCTTAAACCTCCCCCAATCAACTTCAATGATGCTGATTCGTAGAGAATTGAGTTTGTCATCTCTTAAAGTAATAGTTGAAAGAAACGGTTTGATGTCTTATCAGAAGTTAATACAACCTAACTCAAACCGAATGCTGGAGATACTTAACACCGCAATGATGAATGGCGAAAGTCTAACTCTGAGAGCCTGGAGATTAAAAAACAGGAACTTACTAGAAAAAATGTGCAGTTTGGAGGAGGAACTAATTACCAACCCAGTAAAAATAAATAAGAAAATCCTAGAAATGGACTGGATTGAAACAGTCGGCGGCCAGACAAAGTTCTCTAACAAAGGATTTTCCACATAATCCTAAAAGATTAAATGACTCTACCTTACCTTCTAAAATCTCTGAGTAAAGATCTGAGAGTAAGCTTTATGAGATTCAGATTGAACCTACTCAGCATAAATGAGATCTTAATGATCAGGAAGCAGGCGGTTTCAAACAATTGTCGCTTCTGTACTCATGATAAACGCGTGGAGACGAGGAAACATCTGTAGTTATCCTGCTCAGGTCTCGGGAAGGAACGACCGAGTTGGTTAGGCCATCTGTTCAAGGACTTACACCTATACGACGAGCAGGAGTGGTGGCTGCGACTAACAAGTGGTGAAAAGTCTAACTGGGTCATTTCTGTAGTAGGTTTCCTTAAAGCAATTGGGATGGATGTGTGCTAAGAGCATCAAGGAATCAGAAGGACACCAAACCAATCCTGTCTAGGAAAGACTGAAAACGGTAAAGTAAGACGAGGATCACACACATTAAGGAACTAGTCATCTGACAAACTTGAGCTTGACTTGAACTTAGTCGATTTGATTGAATCCAATCGATTTTCTTTTACTTCTGCTTTTGTAAATTTTTTTAAATACAATCAAACACATAAAAAAATATTTAAAACAAAATAATGGATTCTGCACTTACTGCGATAACTGGATCTTTGGAGTCTGCCCTTATTGCGCTAAGTAGACCTACTGGAATACGTCTTTACCATGCAAACTCGTAATATTGACTCTGGCCTTATTTTACTAACTGGGTATAACATAATCAGCACTCTTGTGCTAACTGGACTTCATGCTATTTATCAATACCTTGTTCACTGGGAATATTAGAAACCTCCCCTGTTTTGCTGAGTTGGCTATTTGGATTCACAAAATAGCAGCTGACCTTATTACTCTAAGTGGAAATAACAGAACTTGGAACTGTTATGGCACTATATCATTGACAATGGTATGAAAAACCTGGCATAGGTTAGGTATCATGGCATCACATTCAGGGCTCAATGTAATACCTGCCAATATTGTCAGTACCAGGACTGTATGTACCACTTCCTGGAAATGTGGCTATTGTGCTAGCATTTTGATGGTACTTCCTGGCATATTGTAACAATACATACCAAATGATGTGAATAGAAGAGCATGTGATTGCAGTACCCGACAAATGATTGTACTCATTAGGGAATATGACAAGAGCTGGTCAATGCCCTTTGTACTTGAGGTCATGATGCTGAAGTATAAACAATGCCTGCATGTCAGCTAAAAGTATTGGCTTTGTGAATGATCTTTAATGTCACTTGCTAGCAACTTTCCTAGTCGTTTTGAAGTTGCACCATAATATTGTAGCAGTGAGCAAACTTAATTTATGTCGTCAGGTTAATGGTGTTGACTTAAGGTGTGCCTCGCACGAAGATGCCATCACAGCATTGAGGCAAACCCCTCAGAAGGTGCAGCTGGTGGTCTACAGAGATGAAACCCAGTACAAAGATGAAGAGAACTTGGAGATATTCCACGTTGATCTACAGAAGAAAATAGGCAGGGGTCTCGGGCTGAGTATTGTTGGAAAAAGGCAAGTATTTTTTAACTTACATTTAACACTGATTAAAAAAAAGACCTATTTCAAGTATTTTAAAAGGACTAATTCTAGATTGGCGTAATGAGGTGGGAAAAACCTGTTTAACTGAGTTTGCGTGTCTTTTAAAAAAAAAAAAAGGATATGGTAAATATTCACATTGGCATGTATGTAGCACTTTTATGTTGCAACCACTTGTTCCTAGCATTGGAGAGACAATTTCAAAACCATATGTGCAGCTTTGCTATCTAAAGATGGTTTTGCGGATTATTGTCTATTTCAACCCATCATGCCTGTTAAATTCCACTAACCGCTTCTAAGCCATGCACCCCTATTTTGCATTTGGTGTGAGATAGTGGTGGTGAGGAACTTGCAGCCTCTGGCAAGATTCTAATGAACGCCTTCCTCTAATGTAGATATCATCTTTTGAAATAGCTCCAGGTCCAGAACACACCTGAAATCAGTTTAACATCTGCCCGAGGACACTGATGAACTCGAGACTTGCACCTCTTTTTGTAGCTGGAGGACAGTCCAAGTTATTTGTATGGAGTCGTGCTGACTTTTGCCTCAGTTTCTTTCATATGCATACCCCAATAGGAACGTGACACTGTTTTTTCCTCACTTTCACTGTTTGATTTCAGAATGTTACCCCTGAACACTGCTGGTTTCATCCCTGAAAAGAGCACTAGCTCCCAAGGACAACGAGGGATATATTTCTGGGGCTTTTCCTGGAGCCATTGTGTAGAGTCCAAGTTTGCCACTAATATCTGCAGACAGAGGTTCCCTCAGCTTCCCTTGGTTCACCTATAGGTAGCATTGGCGAGCTGTCAAGGGCAATCCGATGGGTAAGAGGTGTGGACAAGAATAGGTGGTAACAAACTAATCTTTTCAATAAAAAGTGTCCACACCAGAACTGTACTAAATATACTTCATTGCTGTACTGGTAGATAAATGTGGCACAGGAATCCCTCCATGGCTCAAGGGTTTTTATTGCCATCTTTGTGGATCCTATAGCCGTCCCTCTCTCTCTCGTCAGAAATTGAACCTCCAACCTAATCCAGGCATCCCCAATCCCATGTTAGTGTTAGAGATGAATGATCGCTACTGTCTATAGGGTGACTTTCACTCACGATGGTGCCCTAAAGTTAGTCTGAGTAGGCTCCCTCAGGGAATTCCTAACTGTGCCTTCTGGATCTAGTTATTAGTCTTCTACAGGGATAGGGATTGTGCTATACAAATACCCTTCTTGGCTTACACTTCACCTAACACATCCACTCTTGTTCTCTCCCTTTCTTACTCTTTCAATTAATTCCAATCTTCCGTACGGTCAATAGTCTCACTCCTTGCCTCCTCCCTTTGATGTTACATACTACTCCAGACTCCATGCTACTACTCCCTCACTCACACTACTCCTCTCTGATCCACACTTCTTCTCCCTCAAACCAGTACTACTACTTTCAAACCACTACTCCTCCCTCCAAACCACCACTCCTCCCTCTAGACCACCTCTCCTCACTCCGAGCATTTATGCCTCCTCCCTCCAAACCTCTACTCCACCCTCCAAACCACTAGTCCTCCCTCCAAATCATTATTCAGCCACCCTTCTTCCAAGTATTTAACCACCCTCCTTCCACTCAGCAACATTTGCTTCACAATCAGTCCTTAACCTAATTATACCCGCCACATTTGCACACAAACATGCACACTCAAACTGCGCACCACTTTTCTCTCACTCTCATGACGGGGTCCACCACAAATAACCACTCTTAAGACCTTTTGTCGTTCCCAGGGTGTTTATTTGGTCAACAATTAGATTGGCTGGTGAAATCTGTGTTTTACTGATCAACTGGGGTCTAAGGAAATGTTGTCTCTAGAGCCATTCCCCTCTCTCGCTCAACACCTGTGGACTTTCTAGCCTCCCTAATGCACATGTCCCCAATAGGGTGTGTTCTACTGCTCCGTACCACCTATCGATCTGTTTTTTCCTTATGCTGTTGATGGTTTCTGTGAGTCGATGACTGCCTAACTCCCTTTGTGCCTTCTAACTTTTCCTCACCTAGCCTTGCTTATTTTTCTTGGGAAGTTAGGGATGGTGCCTCCTTCCGCCCATTTCCACTGACTCGCCACTAATGCACAGTCTCACCTAACACACTACTATACTGGGTCCCAAGATGCTCTTCTCCCCACGACTCTACTGTCCCTCCACTGTTTCTACCTCCATTATTTGATGTTAACTCTCTTCATATTCCTTATCTCACTACTATTACCTCCAACTACCCATTTTACCACTCAGATGTTATCTTCTCCTCCCTCCTTCTCTATCATCTTGCCATTACTACCTCTCCGCTCTTACCTCGACTCATTCTCCACCTCACTACTACTATTACTTTTCTACTACCTCTTCTGTCTCTCTAGTATCACTCTTTACAGCCACTACTATTACAACTTTTTACCCTACAGCTACCTCCCCCTACCACTACTACTTCTTGACTTTCACTACCTCCACTTGCAACTACCACCTCCTCTCTACAGCACCACTACCACACTCACTTCTTATTCTCATACACAAACACTACACAGACCCCTCTACCCCTCTCCCCACAAACCTCCACACGTTTTCTGCATTCTCCTCATGTGGTCTCGGACATCCTCGTCCACCTCCTGTCCTCACCCAACTAACCCACACCAAACAATTCCCAGATTACTTTTTTAAAAACCCCACCCCTCCTCGTCCCATAATTGGTTAATTTACTCTGACCAATAACATTACTGGATCCAGGGGGTGTGTCGTGGGACAGGGTTGGAAGGGCTCAAAAAGGGCTTGTAAGCCTGCCCCTTTCTCCATGCAGTGTAACCATGTTTCTAACTTGGTTCCTGCAGAGGTCCATAGGGAGTTGCTGTTCCTTATCAATCAGGTCTTTTTTTAATAAATGTTTCCCTGGTGGGCTAGTGGGTTTTGTATACCCTTCCTGGAAGCCTTTGTCTATTAAATAATATCCCTGGTGCTTCTGTGGGTGTTGGTGGGGCTCCAGCAGAAACAGTCTACTGGAGCTGCGTTCTGCTTCTGAATGCTGTGCTGGCTTGGTCTCTCCTGTGGCCTCCCTTCATCTGCTGACTCCGCCTCCTCCTTCAACATTGAGATGGCTGTGCAATTCGTGTCCCTCCAGCTGCCTTGCCGGCCTGGGTCGTGCAGACCGCTTCTGTGCCCGGCCTACTTGTGCGGCCCAGCCTCTTTCATCCCTCATTGCGGCGCCGGTCCTACCAGCTCAATGGGAGTGTCCTGCTGTGGTTCTTGTTCTGCTGTCTTCTCTGGGTTAGACACCAGCACCTCTCCCTCCACCGCTTTAGGTAAGGAGAGGATGGGATGGCATCCCGTACTCTCTCAGGTACCCGAAATGGTGTTGGGGATGGAGCTCCCTCCCCCCTTGACAGGCCTTGTCACACTAGTTAATACCTCATCCTCGCCCGAAAACGCATCCACACTCTACTGCTCCTTCCTTCCTCCTCCTGGTCGGTTGATCTTCGACCTCCTCTCAGCGCACCTGCATAATCTAAACTTCCTGCTCTTTCCTTAGATCCCTCATCTGTTGGAATTGGTGCCCTTTCCCTAACAGATCTGGCTATGTCTTTCCCACCCAGGCAGTGATGTTTCCTGTTAGTTCAGAGATAGTGGGCTAAACGTGGCCCACTTTCATTGCACAGGCCCACTGACAAACATCCATGTTTCAGGAAATCTATTGTCTTTGTCTTTGTTCGTGGTGTCCAGCCAGGTTTCTCCACAGGTACGTCCCAAATATGTAAGGGGGGTTTGTTTCCCCAGACAAGTCCCTGGTGGTCTAGCGGAGCCGGTAGTGGCTGGGGCTGACTTCTGCAATAACCGGCTGCACTACAGATCTGTTCCCGTTGCCGCAAATAGGAGTTGTGGTTCCCTTTGCCCTTTTCTGCTCCAGAAACTGACTCTTGCATGGAACTGGGGATGTACTGCACAGTGATTGGGTTGAGGTTTCTCTAACCGGCTGCACTACACATCTGTTCCCGTTGCCGCGCATAGGAGTTGTGGTTCCCTTTGCCCTTTTCTGTTACAGAAACTGACTCTTGCATGGAACCGGGGATGTACTGCACAGTGATTGGGTTGTGGTTTCTCTTTTGGTGCTGAGAGGCACTCTGCTTGAGCGCTCTTCCCTCCACAGCATAGTGGATTCTCGTGTTGATTCTCTAGAAAAATCAGAGAAAAAAGTCTTTCGCAAAAGAGGTATGATTTAAGTACCAAGTGGTTGTCACCCACTAGGGTTTGCGAGAAGAAGTTCTCTGAGACCAAGTACAGATTAACGTTTTTTCTAAATTTATTACAGCACACAGTTAACTTCTGCGTGCCGTGGTCCGTTCCCAGTCCTGGTCATTGTTGCTTCACAACAATCACATTCTCACCTTTCCTTCCCTCTTTCAGTTATCTGGCTGGGTGTCCCCTTAAGAAGGAAAGGCCCACTTCTGTTTATGCCTGAGACTCCCTTTGCACTTACCCTAGATGGACCATGCAGGTTTATCTACTCCCTCGATGGTGACATTCCGCATTTAGCATAGCATGTTCAGGCAGGCTCAACTTCTCCCTCTGTGGCAGCGTTCCGCATGTAGCATAGCATATTCATGCAGGCTCAACTTCTCCCTCGGTGGCGGCATTTCCGCATTTACCAATATCCGAGTTATGCCTGCTCCAGCCTCTGTCAACCTGTTTTCTTACAGACTTTCCCGGCTTATTCAGTAGGCCCATTGAAATGCTTCACCAGCGGAGTTCTTCTCTGTCTCCTCCTCTCCTCTTTTCCTACTCGCGTTCCTCGCCTGCAACCCAGACATAACCATCAAAAAACCCAAGACTCTCATTAATATAACAGTTTCTTCCAATGTTCACACCTGTGCTGGCCTCTGCACTCCATCGCCATCCTGCTAGCCACATCCCCTCCAGATAAACCCCTGCCTCGACCGTCTTTTGCATGCTGTGCTCCCTGGCTCTGGTGGTTGCTCTCCTTACGGTGCTCTGCCGCTGAATCCTCACAGTGGTCTTCCCAGAAAAATGCTGATACAAGGGGTGTGACTGTCCTTGCCCCCAGTCCTGGGACTGGCTGTGGAGACTTTCCCCTCGTCTCCCAGCCTCTAGCTGAGAATGGCTTCCACCCTCTCTTGGCAAGGCCAGAATGCTGGCCTCGTCCCACAAGTAAAAGGGAAGTTAGTTCAAATACATTTTAATGGAAGTGATTCTTGGGCTCATAACCAATCTGGTCAACAGCATGCCATGGTCTGTTTAGATTAATCATGGCTCAGCAGAGTTACAATTTTTAATTGAAGACAACATGTGTCTAAACCAGTTCTTGCTTAAGCAGAGTAAAGGTCTCCCTTAGAATAAACAGGGAAGATGGATAGAATTCTGATTGACTGAATGAGATATGCTCCCTATGCTGCACCATTGAAATAACAAGGATAGTTTTTACGTTTGGATCAGCTTGAAAGAATTGCAAAACATTTGGGTACCCAGCGTTCAGAAAGGTCCTATGGTTTGTCGGCAAAGAGTGTCAAATGTTCAGGTACCTTGTATTTGGTGATATTTGGCTCCTTCTAACCAAAACTCACTGATACTGAACACTGGTGCAAGGAGTGGGGGGTTTGCTGGAGCGCAGTTCCGGTAGTCTCCTAGGACAAGTGGTCTTAGGGAGCATGTGCAGCAGAATATTCAAGTTACAGGTTAAATTTAGCGCCACAGAAGCTGGGTTATGATGTATACCATTTGCCTCTTATGAAGGCACCGCTCCAGTATCGGCGAAGTGTAGTTTGACTATAGCACCTGTACTCGGTAGGAAAAAGTTGCTTAGAGTACATGGACTTTTAATCGATTTCTTCCTCCCAAAGATTTCTCACATTACAAATGTCCATCTGGCTTCAGAAACCTGTTTTCAGCCACCAGAGGGCACTTAGCAAAATGAGTGCCCATGACTCTGCATGTGACATCCTGGGTGGTATATATGGAGTCGGCTGTGCCCTGTTACCGGAGCTACTTTTTTACTCACAGACAGCATGCTACCTCTGGAATAAACCACTGCTATTGCGGACTGGGTATTTGTATTTTTATGGTAGTCATTTATTTGTGTGTCTTTGTTCTAAGCAGCTGCAGAGGTCATTCTGCCACAGTTCTGGTTTGCTTCGATTTTCTTGCCTTGGTTTCTGGTCCATGGACAGAGTATTACAGGAAGGCTTCCATGAATGCAGCATGCTTGAGGCTTAGAACACAGTTGGTCTCATCAAGTGAGGTGAAGTGATCACCAGAATCGGCCTCGCACTGGTAGAAAGAAGTCTGTTATTGGTGCAGAGCTTTGCTTTCAAGATGGGCTGGAAGGTTGTACTTGGGATTGGACAACAGACGCAATCACGGCTGCATTTGTTCAAATATGTTGGCAGCCACCTAGTCAATGGGAGCAGTGCAATTCAAACTTTACAGACTTCTTCTAGAGCAAAGACAAGGTGTGGGTTCAAGTCCGAATGCAGACACCATCACAAACTGGTCTTCTCTGTTTTGGGTGTTGCTTCTGCAGGACCATGACCAAGTTTCTATCCCATTCACTCTTATATCTCATGCGTGCCCTGGAATTAAGTAAATGCTGGCAGCAACCACTGGACCTCCCACAATTAGATATGCAAGGTACTCTTGCGTCACGTCCCCTTTCCTCCATACTGTATGGGAGTCCCTCGCGAGATGGAACCTTTTTCACCAGAAAAAATCTAATTCCCCTTAAATTTAGAGGAGTGCAGGGTGCAGCCCTGGGAGCATGCGCTTGCCTGACTCCGCCCACCGGCGGCACTCCTCAGTCCCCTTTTCGGCATCCACAGGAACAAACCGAATTCACCAGCGCTCCTGGATTTGGCTTTGGGCCATGTAATACCACGCGCTCTTCCCTGGATGTTCTTCTATCTTTGTCTTTTTCTTTTCAATTAGGTACTTGGTCCTCCGACGCCATGCTCCTCCCCGGCGCACTTTGACTTCAGTGGGCTTAAGCAGGTGTCCATCCTGCGACAGTCTCTTTCCTACATCCGACCCCCAGGCCCTTTGCCTCTGCTGCCTTGGCCCCAACCACGGCTGGGAAGGTTGTTCCGCATGCAAGGCACTGACTCCACGGGCACTGAACAGGCTAGCTAGGTGGAGGGAGCTCTTCCAGAAGTCACCTCCGGAGGACCTTAAGGACTTTGTCAAACATCGCTCGAGGCCGAAGGAAAGGCCTCTATTCACCATCGCACCCCGTAAGGGCAACTCCTTCCCAAGGAAGTGCCCGGCTGGGAGAAACATGTTGGTTTCTAGCACCAGCACACGTACCAAGGCTAGTCCAGCTAATGGCCTCACGGCTGAGGGGTCTCCGGATCCTTCCGGGTTCAGTGCTGAGGGACCGCAAGGTTCTTTTACCGGGGTTACTCCCGAGGGGCAGTGACCTAGTACCGGCATCATGTCCGAGGCGCCTTCACGCAGCACTACCGGCAGCTACCGGCAGCAATAGGCCGTCTGGACACGTCCTGAGGTGCGGTATAGGCCTTGTGTTCCAACATCACGTGTCTTGGACGGGGCTGGTTCCAGCAAGCCAGGCACCACGCCTTTGGCACGTGGCACGCAGCTCAACAAAATGGCTGCCGTGCCAGGCAAGCTGGACCCTCTTTTGAAGCAGGTGGAGGAAAGAGTCACAAGGTGGGACTGGTGTCAACCAGGTGCATGGCCTACAGTTTTTCCATCAGAAGCGCAGGGCAGGGTTCCCCTGTACCCAAGGCAGAGTGGGCCCCGGCCTCAGTTGCCCTTAGCCACTCCGCCAATATCACCTGCCACCTCTACAGCCTCAGAAGACAGGTTCTTCGAAAGGTTCCTAGGGCTGATGTAAACTCATATGGGGGCCATCCTTCGGGATGCCATCATGGACATGCTCCCCCAGGTCACGCCACCGGCACCCACAGTCATTCCTCCTATGGCTCCGGTGCTGCAGGCCCCAGGGCAGCCGCCGCTGCCCCAGCCAGCTCCCCTGATTCCAGCTTCCCTGCCTCCCACAGTGCAGGCAGTTCCACACCAGCCTCTGCAGCAGCCACCGGGTCCGGGCCCCACACCGCAGCCCACGGGGCCCAGCACTCCTCCATCGGCTCCAGACCCTCCGAGCACCCTGGTGGACACAGATGAGGGGAGGACCCCAACACGCCTTCTTCAGCCAGGACCTGCCATGAATGCCTTCCAGGTTTGGCAGAGTATTTAGATCTTCCTCAGCCCGAGGTAGAGCAGCCCGAGAAGGGGGTCTTGGCTGAAGTCCTCACCCTAAGACCCCCTACCAAAATGGGGATCCCGATGCAGAAGAATGTAATTTCCCTGGGCAAGAAGGGGTGGCTCAAGCCGCACTCGGGACAGCCTATCAATCGGCGCCTGGACAGCAAGTTCAGGCAGATGAAAGGAGACACTCTCTTGCTTTCAGCGCATCATCAGCCACACTCTTCCGTGATCGCTGAGGCGTCACTCTATTCCAAGCCTCCGTCGTCCTCAGCCACCTTGTCCTCGACGCTGCTAGGCAAGGAGGAGAAGATCTTGGAGGCGTATTGGAAAAAGCTGTACTCAATACCTCCATGCACCTACGTCAGGCAAACGCTGATGACATGCTGGCAGCCGCTAACCAAAGACTTTGGTGGGAAATTGCAGACTTCCTTCCAGAACTTCTGGCACTGCCAAGTGCGCTTCAAGATGGGACTAGGAGAATCCAGGTTCATAGCGCAGGACATAATGGAGTCCATCATGGCCCACATCCATACCTCTGCTCGGGCCATCTACATTGCCACAGACATGAGAAGAACGGCCTGGCTCCGGGCTACCAAGTTTAATCCCGATGTCCAGGAACGCATATTGGACCTTCCCTTCGAGGGTAGTGACCTCTTCCACCTCACCACGGATGAGGAATTAGATTAAAAAGAACAGCAGCTCGCAAACCGCGAAAGTCTTTATCTACTCTTGCAAAGGCCACGCCCAAGGCCTACACCTAGTCCCAGCAACGCTCCAACAAGGGCCGGACGTTTGGCGGGTTCAGAGGCTTCCAAGAACAGAGGTCCAGACAACCTGACCGTTCTCCGAGCCCGCATCGGAGGAAACAACAAAAAGGGAGGGAGTACAAGGATTTTTCCAATCCCCCTCCTCCGCAGCAGCCTCAGTGGTAAAGAAGGTATGACACGCCCCTTCAGGTCCACGTGTCTCCTGTGGGGGCAGGCTTGCCTTCCACATGCAATTTTGGTACCAGAATATTTCAGACCCCTGGATCCTCTCCGTAGTCTCCATGGGTTACCGCCTACCAGTTCCTTCCTTGCCTCCCTTCTCCCCTCCTCTCCCACAGATTGGGGCAACAACTCTGCTGGAGGAGATCAGGTTGCTTGTCAAGAGCCAGGCAGTGGAAGAAGTCCCAGCCTCCCAGTGAGGATTGGGCTTCTATTCCAGGATTTTCACAATACATAAGAACCACCAGGCTGGCCTGAGAGTTGTGTTGGACCTTTCCACCCTCAATATCTCCCTCTGCAAAAATTAAAGGCGCTTATGCCTGCTCTTATTGCAGAAACACAGGACAGGGGAGACTGGATGTGTTCCCTGGATCTGAAAGACGCTTATCTACACATCCCGATTTGCCAGCCGTATCGTTCCTTACTGCGCTTCAAGATCATGGGCTTCCATTTCAAATACAAGGAGCTTCCTTTCGGCCTCAACTCGCCGCCCAGGCTATTTACCAGTTCAGTGAATGCAGTGGCAGCCCTCCCCAGGGCCCAGGACCACCACGTCTACCCATACCTGGACGACTGGCTCGTCCGGGCCACCTCTCCGGAAATGGTTCAGCATACTTTCTGCGCACTGATGAACACACTCCACGACCTGGGGTTCACTATCAATCTGAAGAAGTCTCCGCTGCAGCCCACGCAGAGCCTGACCTTTTTGGGCCTCATCTGGGACACAATCTCTGTGAGAGTCTTTCCCTCGGAGGACAAGATAGCGGCCATCAAGAGAGCAACAGCTCACTTCTTCTCCAGGCCCATGACCTCCGCCTGGTGGTACCAACACCTGCTGGGTCTTCTGGCAGCAGTCCTCTTGGCCGTGCCCCACACAAGACTCAGGATGCAGAGATTACAGCTGCACTTTGCAGCCTCATGGAATCATGAGAAGGGCTCCCAAGAGGAGCCAGTGAGCATTGCTGCCTTTCTCCTCTCGGACCTCCAATGGTGGTCTGCAGACTTCAACCTGCGACAGGGTAATCCCTGCCGACAGCAGGCCCCTCAGGTCACAGTTTCTATGGACTCTTCCCTAGAGGGCTGGGGTGCCACACTGGACAGCCACAGCGTCCATGGAGTCTGAATGCGGCAGCAGTAGGAGTCCACATCAATTGGCTAGAATTCAAGGCCATATGGTTGGCCCTCAAGGCCTTTCTCCCTCTTATCGAGGGCAAGACAGTTCTTGTCCAGACAGACAACTCCACCAGCATGTACTATGTCAACAAACAGTGGGGCACCAGATCCCCTCCGCTGTGCAACCTAGCAGTTGGCATGTGGGAATGGGCTGTGGAGAACAACATCTACCTCATGACTGTCCACCTCCCGGGGGAATCCAACCCGGAAGAGGACAGGCTCAGCAGATTGGAGGCAGACAATTACGAATGGAAATTGTTTTTTTTTAAAACATTTTTTTTATTGAATGATTTAGTTTGTTATTAAACTTTTATTCTCATAGTTAAATTTCATTCCAAAAATTAAAGTAAAATTGTAATAATATAATTCCTACTTAATTAAGAAATTCCCAATGTTTATTTGTTCTGCAATGTTCAGGTCCAAGAGATGTTTATTCCATAATACTGGTAGTCATTGATAGTTCCCAGAATTGAATGATTGTATAGATTAATTTCCTGTGCGTTCCTAATAAGATGCTTGACCATTGCTCTTTCGGATCGAGCGAGATAGATTGTCATGGCCACATATTCTGGAGCAATTGTCTTTTGTTCTTCAATGCTGGACAATCCATGATGACGTGATATAGGGTCTCCAACTGATTTATGTCTTGGCAGAAGCGACAGAAGAGATCTTCTGGCAGTTGTTTAATCAGCGTCAATCTTTCCCTGGTCGGTAATAGATTGTCGTAATCTTAAAAACTGATATCTCATTCTACGGTTTGGGAACTGTTGAAGATACTGCAGTAGTTGATGAAAGGCCCGAACATCAATATCATGGGTAATTGATCGTTTGTACGTTGCATTTCGTTTAATCGTACTTATCCAGTCATTTCTTTGTAAGAGCACTTTGGCCTTCTGTGGTCTGTTTAGAAACATTTCAAGGTTCATTTCCTCCCCTTCTAGTATTTTCTGGCAAGCGACTTTCCTTGTTTGCAACACTGTAGCATTGCTAGTTAGAGATTTAGTACGAAGATTGTCAATTGATGGGTGAGTATCTGTCAATTGAGTTTTCCTGAATAGCATTAGGGTTTTCCAATTTTTCACTGCTTCTAGCGATTGTAAGCCTAACTCATGGCGTAGCTAGAAAGTAGGGATAAGATTTTTCGCCATATTATACCTTCTAACATCGGCCAGATATCTTGATGAGCATTAAACAAAGATTCTGAGCCGTATGTTAGAATGGCGGTTATTTTCTGTTTGTAGAATGTTATCACTGATTTTAGTGAATACGTTCCATATTTGGCATGAAGCGGCATCCCTTGCCGGGCCAAAGATAGCGCTTTTTCTTTCGTTTCATCTACCCATTGTTTTTCTGTTTCCGATTGGTTTATCATTACAGCCAGGTATTTGATAGTTGTTACCATTTAGGGTTTGGTTTCTTTGAGGAATAGAAGTGGACTCTTATGGTTAACGTTGTTTGTTGGAGTCATTACTTTCGTCTTTTTTGATGTTTATTTTTAAATACATTTTTTCAATGTATGTTGGAAGGTGATTGATGCGCCTTTGCATCCCTACTTTCATTTTATCAAAGAACACCAGGTGGTCTGCGTAAAGGATGTGTAAAACTTAAGTTTGATTCAGCTGCGGTGGATTCGTTAGAATAGTAGTTTAGTGTTCTTTGAGGTCGGAAATGTATGAATTGAATAGAATGGCTGATAGTGGGCAGCCTCGTTTCTTAGCCATTTAAGATTGCTATTCCGGTGGACAGTTTGTGAAAGTCTAACTTTAATTAAGGTGTTATTGTATAGTGCCTTTATAGGTTGTAGAATATCATTTGTGCAGTTTCATTTCCTGAGTTTTTCCCAAGGTTTACGTCTATTTATTGCGTCAGGTTGATGTTTGTTCCTGCATTTTTTTACAAATCCAGTTTGTCGAATATCAAACCTCCCAGAATCCCTGGCCCATTTTGTGAATTTCTGTACACGCAACAACGCAAAAACTTTGCCCAGCGGATCCAGTAATGCTATGGGTTGGTATTTTTTTGCTAAATGTCTGTCACCTTGTTTATAACTTGGGATGAGATTAGCAGTCTTCCATGTTGAAGGTATTGTGTTGGTTCTCCGATTTGCTTTGAAGAATTGTAGACAGATTTTTGCCCAAAGTTCTGTATTTTTCTTGAGATGAGCATTGCTAAGCCCGTCAGGGTCGCGGGCCTGCAACAGATTTCTTTTTTTTATCTTTTCATTTTGGTGAGTCCTGATGTTCTTCTGGTGCATTTCTTTTTAGGAAAGCAAAGTGCTGGATCCAGTCCTTTTCAGAGACGTTTTGGGTCATTGCTGTTTGTTTTGTTCACTTAATAGAGCCCATAGGTTCCTGGTGTTCTGGTTCTTCAGTGCTTTCAGCATCATTTCCGCATCATTTTGGGCTGTAGTTATTTTGTTATTTTTAATCCAATTATTATTCTGTTGTTTTAGTTTCCGTACAAGGGCACCATTCTGAGGGAGATTCCCCTGTGTAGCTTGACGCAAGTTCTTATTTAGTTCTCCTTTCTTTGTGGCTATAAGTGTATTGTATGCATGTGTATGATTTGGTAAAGGAAAGTTAACACAATTATTTATTTGAATGAAAGGGAGTTGCGTCCGCGTTATTCTCAAGCGGGTCATACCCTTGGTCGGCTCCAGGTGTGGAAGATTGATTTTTGGTTTCGCAATTAGGTCCGCCGACCATTCGATTGACAACCTGTTGTGATCACTATTTTCAGTCGATGTGTTAGAGAAGTTCAGAATTATCCCAGCCATTCCGTCCAAAATAAATATGTAATCCAGGATTGCTCCGGGCAAGTGCCCTTTCCATATATATTTAACTTTAGTTTGATTCAATGTTCTCTCATTAATCAGTGTAAATTGTCTTTTGCTCATTTCCTTTTCCCAAAGTTTTGCTTTGGCTGTTATTGCGTTTGTGTCAAGTCGTCTGCCATCTGCTGCAAATAGATGGATATTTAAATCTCCACAGACAATAATGTCCATTTGAGTGCATTTCAAACATATATTGTCAATTGCCGTAAACACTGTGATGATAAATGCTATGGGACAGATGGCTAGTGGGTTCCAATATAAATTAACTATTGCTAAATGAATTGCTCCCTTCTTGCTCGCATCCTTGATTTTATGTTTTACAATTGTGATTTGTATCCAAGAGTTTTGGTTTGTAAACTGTAGTATCTCTATTGCGTAGTCTAGTTTATTAAAGTTAGCAAACCAGCGTCAGGCCGGCCTTTGGCTTTAATAATCGCAGGGTTAATGGAGACCTCACATCTTCACAGATTGGGGGGTGGTAATGCCATGTTTCTTGGAGGCAGATGATTTGGTAAGTTTGTAAATTGATATGTTCATTCTGTAGCATGTGGCTCGAGCCTCTTGTATTCCAGGTACAGAGTGCTCTCTTTTGGTTTCCCTTAGATGGTAGTTATTCATTGTAGGATTGGTTTTCTGTTTCAGGGCTTTCAAGATATTCATATTGACGTCTAATTGGATGGCAATAAAAGCTTGTTTGTTCATGATCTTCATGATCTTGCTCCCTAGTTTTTTTCATTTCATCATTTACACACACTATTAGACTTTTCAATGATATTTTCTTTGTTCTGGTCAGTGAAATAGACTGGCAAGTGAAGCCTAAATTATTTAGTGCTTGTGCGCTATTCATCACCTTTCCATGTACACTCAAGGTCATCAGGTCAAAACTTGGTCAGTTTTGTAGGGATGACTAAACTCGACGAGTTTTATATCTGTTGATAAAATTGGCCTTAGTCGAGGGATGGCCTGCAATAGTCTCAGAATATTCGTTCTATTGAGTATCGGGCCATCAGGTTTCGTTACTATTCGGTCCATTAGTATCACATTCTCTTGGCTCGGTTTCCTTGGATCAGCAAAGATCGGAAGGCAAATTGATACATTTGGAGAATGATTTGCAGTGTTAGTTAAATCTTCATGATTTGTGTTATCATTTCCACTGTATTCTCCAACGATTCATCTGAGATATTACTGTATTCATAATTATTGGAGAATGACTCTTTGTCTGATATGATTTGTACTCGGAGTGAGATTGTACGCGTAGGGTCACTGATTGATTCATCATATTCGTATACTAAAATTACTGATCTTGCCTCTTGGATGCTGTCTTCTTTTTTTCGTTCATCTCCCGAATAGTCTTTGCTTATGGAGTGCATCATCGGTTGCTTCACAGGTGATATTTTAGGCTCATGCGATTCATTCAGGTAGACTGACATGTCGCTCATCCGATTATATTCAGCCCGCCCTTCGACTGAGTATGGATTCCCCTGATTTTGCATGTTCTTCTCCAGTTGTTTCGATGCCACTTTGGTTGTGACTTGTGGAGTTGGTCCTCTCTATTGTTGAACTTTTAGGTTCCCCGGCATCGTGAGATTTCGTAAGAAGGCTTGTGAGCTTCTTTTTGTATTTTTCCTGGTCTTTGCTTGTGTTGTATGTTTTTTTCCTTTATCTTTTAGTAGTTTTGAATTGCTATTGGCTTCAATCTTGTGCCTGTCAAATATTGAGAAGGATTCCTGTTGCTTTTCTATATCTAATAGGGGGCCTAACTCTTGCTGGTGGTCTTTTTCCATTTTGCCGTCATGTTTGATGTTAATCTGGTGGTTGTTTCCACCGGTGTTTTTCCTAGGGTCCCTGAAATTTTCTCCATGTGTGTTTTGTGTCTTTTGAGGATCGTTTATTCTCTTCAAGTTGAATACTTTTGGAGAGATCTGTAGACATCGCAGATGCTTTGCATCTATCTGTTTCGATGTCTGAATTTGATATTTTTTTCCTTTGTCTGCTAGTATTTCAAGCATCATCGTTGTGATCTGCGCTTTTTTCTGCTCTATCATTACTGGGGATTTCAAAGAGCCGATTCTGCCATTTGTATGAAGCCTCTGCTTCATATTCCAGTCTTGCTTGAATTTTGGTGATTAATCCCTCCATGGGAGTTAATTTAGTTTGAATCATTGCGAGGAGGATGGCCTGGTCTCCGATATTATCAGCAATTGTTTCATACAATTTCAGGAAAGGGAGTAGTGCATGCATTGATGCCATTGTCATGATGTTTTTTAATTCCATCATGGTTGTTGGAAGCGCTCCTCGCGGTCGATCATTTATGTTGTTACATCTGCATCGCGAGTTAGGAGGTCTTTCCCGTTGTTCTTGTTGTCTTTCGTCTTGAAATGACTTATTTAATTCATCTTTTATTTGCTTCAGTGGTGAATTCTGTATCGGCGTCAAACAGGGAGATTCTTTGTCTGATCGTGAACGGGGGGGTTTACGTCATAAGTGCCTTTATTTTTGGCATATTCATCGGCTCAGGTAGGTCAAAAACAAAAGCTAATTTTTCTTGATTTCCCATAATATCTTCAATTTCTATCAGACCCAATGGCAGTCTCTCCATTTTCTGTTTTTCCAATGTCAGCGAGTGCCTTTTTCTTTCATTATGTTTAGTCTGCCATTGTAGTTTTGCTTGTAACGCCTTATTCATTTGAATTGGATTAAAGCGCTATATAAACATAAACATAATTGTCATGGTAATGCTATTGCCAGTTTCCGGAGCCTCACATGCTCTATCAAGCCGCACCAGTGTGGGCAGCTCCTGGGGGAAATTCTGTGCCATGCTGCTTGATGCTAACTTTGTCATCGCTGTTGAGCCCCCTCTTATGTCTATATGATCACTTTCATCTGTTTCGCATTTAGTTAAATTGGCTTCCAGTTGTGCCGGCAGAGCTATTCCCTTTGGGGATTTCCATATCGATACATTTCTTTCCCTCAGTATCAATGCATTCATTTCCATCCAATGGAACCTCCCTATTTGCTTTTGTTATAATATTTTGCTTGTTGCTTTCATCCCGCTGAAGAAGCGTGTTGACTTCTTTCATGTCTGGTTTTGAATCAGGAGTCCACAGGGACTCAGTGCATAAATGTGTTGGTTCTATGCAGGTCGCAGCATACGCATGCGCAATGGGACTCTCCTTATCCGTCGGTGAAAGTTGACTTTGTTCTTGTGAGCACAAGGCTTCTACAGGTCGCGGTGATGGTGAGTAGGAGGGCAAAGAAATGGTGCAGGGTGGAAGGTGAAGTAGTCAACCAGTTTTGGTCGCATGCCTTGTTGCTGGGCGGGCAGTTCCCAAGTTCCGTTTATCTGCCATCATAGGCAGCAGATCACTCCTGTTGACTTAAACAGAGAAGTATAGCAGCTCTCAGGGTCTTTGTGTTCACGGATTCTCATGGCTCCCAGAGCCGGAGGACAAACGTGCTAGAGCTGCTACGGATTACTAGTGGTACCGTGCCACAGCCACCCTCCAGCCAAACAGCAAAATAGTCTCACAGACCTTCGCTCCACAGGGCTTAGCACTGCAAGGGCGTGTTGAAGTCCAATAAATATGAGCACGTCAGTGTGCTCTCTCAGCGTAGCAGCAGAAGATTTATTAAAGGGCCAGATGCAGCCTGCATTCACAGCCGTTCACACAGCCGGTAGCTTCCTTTCCGTTTACAATTTGTGTTTGCAATGGTCACTCACAGCAGACCAGCAAAACAGTCTCATAGCTCTTTGCTCCACAGGGCTTCCACCAGTGGAAATTGAACGACCTGGTACTGAAGGAGATCTTCCTCAGGTGGAGGCATCCCAAGGTGGATCTATTTGCCTCCCGGGACAACAGGAAATGACAACAGTTCGTCTTCTGGCAGGGGCAGGGCTCGGCTCGGGCTCCTTGGGTGACGCATTCCAGATACAATGAAACGACATGACAGCATATGCCTTCCCTCCCACACCCCTTGTCCACAGGGTGATCTGCAAAGTAAAGAAATCCCGGCACCTCAGCATCATTCTGATAGCTCCCTGGTGGCTGGCGAGAACGTGGTTCTCCGAGCTTCTCAGCCTATCGGTCAGACCACCCATTCACCTACCGCTGGGCCCAGCTCCTCTCCTGGCCCAGCAGGGGGTGTGGTACTCCACCCTGCTCCTCACAAGTTAGCCCTCGCAGAGTGGTTCCTGAGCAGGTCACACTGAAACACTTAAGCCTATCTCAGGCTAACCTAGAGATCATCCAGGGCGCTAGAAGCAAGGCTACTAGGAGCCAATACAAGAGTAAATGGTCTAGATTCTGTCATTGGGCCGACTCTTGGGAGATCGACCCTCTTAAGTGCACCTTGGACGACGTGCTCTCCTTTTCAGCACACCTTGCCCTCTCAGGTGTGCAGGTGGATACATGCCACATTTATCTGCCAGCCATAGTGTCTTACAGGAATTCGGAGGAGGGCCTCTTCTCTTCCTCCAACCCGGTGGTTAGGCGACATCTGGCAGGCCTCCAAAGGCTTTACCCACCTATAAAGAAGCCACACCCTGTGTGGGACCTCAATGTTGTGTTGGGCGCCTTCACGCACAACCTTTTGAGCCTATGGCGTCTGCGAACATCAGGCTGGTCACCATAAAGACAGCTCTGCTCGTGGACCTCACCTCAGCTCAGAGAGTCAGCGAGATCCAGGCTCTGGTGGCATCAGAACCCTACACCACTTTTCACAGGGACAAGGTCATCATGCGGATTCACCCTGCTTTTCTACCCAAGGTGACCTCCTCCTTCCATCTCAATGAAGAAATAGTCTTTCTTCGCCAACCCCAAGGAAGAGCATCAGAGGGTCTTGCACCATCTGGATGTCAGACGCGCGCTGAAATACTACCAGAACAGAACCAAGGACTTCCGCAAGTCAGACGCCTTGTTTGTCACTTTCGGTGGGTCAAGGCCCAGTTATCAGGCCTCCAAAGCCTCCATAGCAAGGTGGATGGTCGCGGCCATCAAGGAGGCCTATGAATTTAAAGGGGAAGAAGATTTTTTTCTGGTGAAAAAGGTTCCGTCTCCCGTCCCTCATGAGGGACGCCCATACAGTATGGAGGAAAGGGGACTATGGACTAAGAGTACGTTAGTCACTACAGTGAGCAACTATTAATTTTTTCACATAGGTAAGATGTTGCGATTCTCAGCACATACAGTATTCACATATCCTTTAATTAGGACTTATGAGGGAAATGTTGGGAAGTGAGTATTGGAAATATGTATATGTATCTATACATATTACAGGGCCTACCGTAACGGCCCTTTAGTTATGAGTTATCAACCCATAGGAAGAGCACATTTTGGGTGGCTTTTAACTTCGCCCCCCCGGACGAATCCTCACAAAACATTGTAAACAAAGTATATGGCCTGTCAGATTAATCCTGCGAAGATTGGGCAGGTTTCGTCAAGTGGGGGCAAAGTTGTAGGGGGGGTCTCAGAATGTGTGGTTTTTCTCATAGACGCACTGGAAAATGCATTTTGCTCACCCCTACTGCCCAAACCGATGAGAGTTTCATGAAATGTGCAGCAGGAGCGGCGGCTTGGTCCCGAGTGTGCTTTTGTAAATTTGGTGTAAATCCATCCAGTAGTTTATTTTAAAACGACCAAAAAGTAGGTAAAAAGAAATGCGTGATATCTGGGTTCGGTTTGCAGACTCACTTCCCCGTTCGGTCCGCGGACGAGCCTCCGATTGGCCTAGAGGGCGAAGTGAGGTCCGTGGACATCGGACGCACCCCCTGATTGGATGGTGAAAAGCATGAGGTACGTCAGATTTTTGGCAACGCTTGCTATGTTGGATTCGTGGACAGGTGCCATTGTCCACGAACATCGCAGTAAAAGCATATGGACAAACACAGCATTGCACTTGTCAAAGTTATTAAACAATCTTTGGAGAGGTGAGGGGTTGATGAAGATGGGATGGGATATGGCCTTAAAAAGCCAAAAATCAGCCGTGTGTCTTCTCCGATGTCCGCAAACTGTTCGGGGACAGCCCTGTAATGTTCGCGAACATCTCAGGTGTTCGGGGGCATCGATGCTTATTTGTGCATTACAGGGTTGGTGAATGGCTTATAACTTTGGCGACACTCAATGAAACTGCATGAAAGTTTGAAATTTCATTCTAGCCTTGAATCCGAAAGTATTTGGAAAGTCTGGTGCTGTTTTGTCAAGAGAGAAGACAATTTGAGGGGAGGGTCTGAAAATTTGTCAAGGCTTATAAATGTGGTGCCATTTGACGAATCTGCATTAAGGTTTGCAGACAGATTTTAGATCTAGATATCAGTGTTTTCATAAAGTTTGTTGGCATTTTGTCAAGAGGGGGCTAAATTAGAGGGGTGGTCTCAACATTTTTAGATGGCTTATAACTTTATTGCCGTTTGACGAATGTGACAAAGGTTTTCAGAAAGATTGGCGACCCAACCTGAATGTGTGTGCAAAGTCTGCATGGATTTTGTCAAGTGGGGGCTAAGTTATATGACTATTGTGTGTACGTACATTTTGACACTTACCAAAAAATAAAACACAGACGCATTTGCAAAACCATGCTTTCAGGTCCTTGCCAATACGCCTTACACGAGTTTTCTGGAAATCTGCCCATGTTTTATTTTTTTCAAAAGTGTCATAATGTAGGTACAAAAAATAGTGATATACCTTTGGTGACTGAGGTATAGCCTGTGGCCATGGGCAGTGGCCAGATTGTCCGGGTCATGGCATAAGGTCATGACCCGGACAATCTGGCTACTGGCCATGACCACGAGGGATGACCAATGGGGATAAAGTGGCTATGTCCACCAGGGACCGGCTATGTGGTAAAGTTTATCGAAACTGGGATAGGTTTGAAAGGGGAAAAAAATGTGCTTGTGGTAATATAGCCATAGGGCTCTCTCTTTGCCTTCTGCATGCTGCCATAGAAAGGGAAGATGGGCTCTGTATGTAGCCCCGCAATCCCTTTCCATGGTGGCCATCTTGGAAATGGATTTTCCTTCCTACAGTGGGAAGCCGTGCGCGTCGCGGTGTAGGAAGAAAAATCCTTTTTTTTAGCACCGCAGGTTACTGCTTTGGCAGCCCGGGGTGCTAAAGGCCTTTATGCCCCATTGCAGGGTCTGCAACGGGGGATAACGGTCGGGAGCCCTCGTTATCCTCCCTTGCTTCACTTTGGGCTGATAACTTGGGCTGGCAGGCCGTTCTCTGCCGTTCCAGTCCCTGGAACGGGGGATGAATGCCACATTATTTTCATTACCATAACACAAAATGCTAATGGAATGTTGGAAAATCGTATTGAGTCTATGTACTTTACTGAGAAATGTAAAGTAGATGGAGTCTATAAGATTTTTGTTTTAGTTCTATTTTTTAACTGTAAAAGGTGGTTCCTAAAGGAACCTTTTTTTGGTTGTTTTTTATTTATTTATTTTTTGCAGGAGAGGTTAGAACGTGAAGTGGGGAGGGAAATGAGGGAAGAGGCACCAAGCACTAATATGGAAGGGCAGGTGGTCAGAGGAAGTTGTTGCACGTGTCTTACATCTAAAGTAGGGGGCAGTGTTTCTCATGCTTCTTGATTACAGCTTCAAAATCGCTTTAAAATTGCTCCCCCCTGCAGAGTGGTGGGTTGCAGTACATACAGAGGACTGTTGTCTTGGAAAGATATGGATCAACAGCCTCTTATTTCTTGCAAGGTAGCTGCTGGGATTGTGTGTCCCATAGAAGTAGACTGTGTGGTTACAGGATTGGTTGAGGAAGATGAAGTGGAGGAAGACAGCCTACTACTTGCTAAGAAAGCAACAGCTTTTCTGAGAGCATTGCAGTGGTTAGATTGGGTTTGACGGGCATGGAGGTGGTCCCGAACAGTACTGCCCAGGTAGTCCGCAGCTGAGTACAACGTTGCACTTAGTGCATTTCACTTTGGTAGCTTTAGACTTTGGTGCATTCCCAACAGCGGTAAAGAACTGCCAAACACATGTTTCTCTCTTGGTGCTAGAAGGAGGCACTTCCTCTACCTCATCTTCTTGGTCCTCTTCATTGTCTTTGGAATTACTGCCCTTTATTTGTTGTGTAGGTCCTGCTGCTGGTGGTGGTGGTGGTGGTGGTGGCTCTTGGGGAGGAGGGATGGTAATAGCTGTTGCCATAAAATGAATATTCTGATCATATTCTTCCAAATATGTGCTCTGTTCTAGATTGTTAATGGATGAGTAGGAGCTGTGCATGGGGAACATTTTGAGCTTGCAAGTTCCTAGATCAGAAGAAAGTGCAGTTCTGAACGGTCTGTGAAGCGAGGACCGTATCCCGAAGTTGCAGGCGCGTTCGCGAACACATCGTCATGCCTGCGTGTTAGGCAGAATTGTCCAAAATGGCTAATTTCCCTTACCTACTGAGTCCCTTAGCAGCTTTGCTGGATTTCTAGGGTTTATTTCTTTCACCTGGTAAGAGTCTGAGCCTTTTTCCCACTCTTACATGTGTTTGCTGTGTGTGTTTTTGCCAATTGTGTGATCTTGGGCTCTGGAGCCTCACCTACTCCATGGGCATCATTTTTTGTGTGTGTTACACAGCACCTTCAGTGCAGTGACACAGGGTTGCTTTTAGACTTCCCATTGACTACTGTCTCCCAGAAACATGTAAAGTTGCCATTAACTTTATGTAGTCACTTTAAATCACTGACCAGTACACCCCATTTTACATGGAGTATTGAAGTATTGGAAAGGGTTAATTCTTTTCCCTTTTTGTCTTTTTCTCTTGGAGCACTGTTTTGCTCCCTTTTCATCAAGACTTGGCTGGTGGCAGTGGTAACTACCCTATTTTTCATACCGCGGTTATCTTAAATAACCATGGTATTGTTTTAGGCTATTTTATTAGCCTCAAACATAAACCTGGCTGGGTTTATTTGCCATTTCTTTTTGTAAAAGTCTTTCTTGTGTTTTACTCTGCGCGCCAAACCAGGTTTGGTTCCTTTGTTCGCAGTCTTTTTGCGGGCTTCTGCACAGAAGCCCTCCTTAAGGCGCCTGAAAATCTGGATAGGCAGGATGTGAGGGAGGGGTCTTAGGACCCCTGCCATGGGTTCCCTTGTTAACCCAAGTCACACTCCTGTTTGATTGGCTGGGTGACTGTCCTTGCCAGGACAGCCACCCTGCTGTGTGAATGGGGGAAAACTGCATAAAAAGCAGGTCTCTGGGACTGGAAAGGCAGAGTCGCCACTGGAACGAAAGAACCAACGAGTAACTGATAGAAGAGGACCCCTACAACGACTGAACTGCCCGGTGAAGCCCTGCTGCAGGTTCGAATCTTCAGAATCCGACGACAGAGAGGATCCTCCAGGAATCTTCTTCCCTTGAGCTGGTCGGACCAACCAGTTCACCCAAACTTAAAGCCAGGAGCCCTCCTCTGGTCGAATTCGCTGTACAGAGCTACAGTGGGCTGAATAGCCAGGAAGGTCGGACCCTGCTTGGGTCTTAAGGAGCGCACCTTTTATTTGTTGCTTTGCTCTGCCTCTTCCCTGGGTAGTGCAGGACCCTCAAGTCTTCCTACTTCGTGTCAGTCCGCCAGTCGCTTCAGGAACCGTGGGCTTGTCCTTCTCTTCTCTTTGAACTAACTTTTCTGCCGACCAACTTCGTCCGGAACTCGTGGTATGAACTTTACCGCAAACTACCCTGAACTGTGTGATCTTGAGCAAAAGACTTTTGACCTATTGACTTTGGCCCTAAGCCTTTTCCCCCTCATTCTATCACTGTAATTCCTCTTGCTCAATTGCCCTGAGTAATTACCTGTTGGTGTGGTTAAATTTCTGCCTAACTTTGTCTTTCCCTCCCTTTTAAATTTCTGGAGTGCCATTTTGCTCCCACTTCATTTTAGGAGCTTAACTTGTCTGGAACCTATTGGGAGTGTTGTGGTGTATTAAGAGTGTGATTTTTAAACTGCTTTACTTTAGTGAAATGTTATACAACTGATGTGTAAATAAATGTATATTCTTTTACTTAGAAACCTTGAGTCAGTGTTTGTTTGAATCCTAGCAATTGGTGCCCTTTGTGTAACTATTTGTACTGCTCACTTGCTCTTGAGATACGTCTGGCTGCTCAGCCATAGCTACCACTTTTACTGTGTAGTGCAGGCTTGTACAAAAGGTAAATTTGTACTGTCACTTGTAGTCTTAATTGTGTGTGGAGTTCCCAAAGGGTACTGCATATAATTCTGCCTAACACCGCGCATGCGTGTTCATGTCACCCTGTTCAAGAAGTCTGCGATGACGTTAGATGTTCGCATACGTCGACGGACACAATAAGAGTGGAAAAAGTTGCAAAACGTGTATAGAAGTGTTAAAAATTATGCTAGAAGATGGGAAATGGCAGAGTTGTATGGTGAAACTTTGTAAATTGGACAGAAATGTTGCTATTTTAGGCTAAGTATGATATTAGTAGGTTGTAGGACATTAGCATACATTGGTAAATACCCATGAAATTCACTGAAAAAACTTTGTTAAAGGGACGTTATGGTTATGTTGCACTAATAAAAACCTATGAAATTCACTGAAAAAATGTTGTGAAAGGGAAGTTATGGTTACAAGTAAAACGAAAAAAATCTCAGAAATTCACCAGTTATGGTAAGCTAAGCAACCATAACTCACGCCACCACTGTGCGTTGCTAAAACTAATACCCAGGATATCAAAAATGACATCACAAATGTCATTGATGACATCACGGATGACATCACAAATGAAATTCATTTTGATGAAAAGCACCTACAAGGGGTTGTGTTTATGATGTTGGTAACAAGATGTCAGTGGTGATCATGAGACCTATCATGAGACCTATCATGAACTACTTAATCTATTAAAGAAGGTACTCTTCTAAACAAAATATTATATTGGAGTGGTGTTGTTAATACAGGAACCTAGTCATACATAAATGTTGGCAATGGCTGCAGCATGCACCATAGAAGTACAATATTTATAATCTTGTCATTTTGGATAGTAAACTAATGAATGCTACCTTATCAGAGTTTTGTGTAATGTTAAACATGTAATAACTAGCTAACAATTCAAGACTTACTACACACTAGTACAATATGAAGACCCACAATGCATATAAATCAGAGGCACATACAGGGAAACTAAAGTAAGGAAGAAAGAAACAGCATCACCAGAAAGTGTTAATAACAGTAAAGTACATCTTCATGTACAAAAATGAATTGTGTGTTTGAGGCCTGCTTATTTCTCCATGTATATGCGCCATGAACTGAGACCAAACCCTAAGTAAAGTACTTTAAGAACATATGACAAGGTTAATGTCTTGATGTATAGCACCTTGGCCTAGATATGTCAGTGAACAAAAACAAGTGGCCCAGACATTGGATGTCATCAGTTATGTCATCAATGACATTTGTGATGTCATCTTTGGTCTTAGCAGTGCACAGTAATGGCGCTAGTTATGGTGGCTTTTCGGTTTTATTTGTAACCATAATGTCCCTTTTATTTAACAAAGTGTTTTAATAGAATTTAATAGCTTTTTATTAGTGGAACTTAAAGGCATGGTCTAGTAAAAAATGTTATTGTCCCTACGGGTCGGCCATGTTTTTTTAAGCCCGAGTGGCTCGATTTTAGAAAACTTTCCTATGGACCTTACCCGAGTTTTCGTCCATTATACGCACACGAAAACAGGCACCAGGGAGCCGCCATTTTGTGATAATCCTATCACTTGCCGCATCGCCCTGGCTGACCTGCTTTTGCGTCACTAAATCAATTCCCCCGCCCCTGAGCCTGACATTATCAAAACATTCATATTCCCCGCCTCTCTCCGTGATGTTACTGTGCTGCGTAGGCAAACGCGCCCAGTCGTCTTCTACGCGACTTCACACAGAACCCGGAAACCAACACAGACCATCTCACAACACAGCGCGCCACAATTCGGAATATGAAACTGTACTTTAAAATCAAACAGCAACACGGTACATTTGGTAAAGTCATTTATTTGACATTAAATGTTTAGAGAATATTCTGCAATTGCCATATGAACTCTGAAAGCCATTTATTTTCTTTTATCTGTATCCGCAATGGTACACAGGGTGTTGCTTTTCGTTAAAAGAAGCACTTTGGAAGAACCGCAAGGCTGTTCCATCAACTAGGCACTAGTCCATCGTAAAGGTTGATATGTTGCTTCTAGCCACTAGTACAGCGTAAGGGCATGTGAGCCCTTGGCGATCGTCCCATAAAATTGTCAGTGTGCTCCAGTTGTTCACACGAAGCTGCAGGTGTCTCACGAAGAAACCGTCTGCTGGTGTCTCAAACCGATGGCAGTAGCAGAAATTATAATTAGTCTCGCCAGTCGATCTTCATTAATATTACTCATTTTATTTATTCCAGCCGATCAGAAACTATTTGCTTGCAAGGATAGTTTAATGGAGTATGTTCGGCTCTAAAATCAATGCGAAAAGTAACAAAATAAATCGAGGCCAACACGCAATGATAAGTGACAGTTAGTCTACATGCGTGAGGAATGATATGATATATGATATGGCATTTGTAACGCGCCTATACTCAAGTGTTTCAAGGCGCGACGAGGCAGGTGGGGAACAAGGGCAGACAGACAACGATCCTACTAGGCCACGTCTCTTTCTGATCGCGCATGGGGAAGGGGGGAGGGGGGTAAAAGTGCTGTACATGGTTAGTCGAATACAAGATAAATAATAGGGCCAGCTGGTGGCAAGTGCAAGGTAAATGCCGGGAGAAGGGGCTGAAGGATACAGAGACAGTCCCGTAGTGCAGGTAGGCAGTGCAGGGAAAAGTGGCTGGGCCAAGGACCGAGATCGGTGAGACCAGTGGACCTGCATGCCCATGTGCCCACTACGAACACGTTTTCCTTGCTTTTCCTAGCTCTTCATTCATTCATACATCCATTCATTAAATCTTCATTCCGGTATAAAAGCGTGTAAAGATTTACTCACATTATATTTGAAATTTCCATTGTGTCTCTTCGTAATGCAGTCTGTAAAACGGACCATGCTCTTGACAACGACTTTTCGTATACTAAACTAAAATGAAACTCGGTCTAGTTTCTGAATTTTCTGCCTTATCGTCGCTTACGTTATTGTGCACCCCCTTCAAATGTAGTTCTTTCGGCATGGTTCTTGTCTCAAGGTCAAAAAACAATAGACCCTTATACTTCCAGTGCGACTTGTGGGCCTCTTCTGGGCGCAAGCTGAAAATCAAAACCGCTGTCCTTCGCATTCTTTATTTGCAACATCACGTAGTAAAGGCATCTGTGAGAACTTGAAGTTTAGAATCCCTCTATGTAGTGCGCCTCAATGTGCAAATGCGAACTGGCTACTCTCAGAAATGCCACGGCCCGCTTGGCGCGTTCTAAGTCCCCCAATTTTGTCCCCATTGTCTGCGAGCTTTGCAGCCCAAATGGAGACATTTAATTTTTGGCGGAAGGTCAGGGAAAGTATAAAGTACCACAGGAGTTGAGTTAAAAGTGAGATTTATTGTTTGTTTGTTTTATTATTTGCAATACGCAAGCCTCCCCTCCGTTAACAGTGCGCAACATTTACATTTACATGAGATGAGACATGAGAAAAATATATACATACACATATAAGAGGTGAATAGAAAGAATTCAAAGATGACACCCAGCTTGTTCGCCACCCATGATGGTGAAGGTAGGGGTTAGGGTTGCAGGTACACTGTACAATAACATTTATTTACAAAAAGACAATCGTATTGCAATTATTTAAACCGGGATTTGTACTTCACAACCAGCTGTGCTTCGGGTGGGCATGGCACAGTCGCAATGTTCGGTGGCAATGGATCACTGCTGTGCACAGAAACGTCCAAAATTCCATATCTGTGCTTCTCTAACACAGCAACAATAAGGCCTTTCACAAAGTCGAACTGCATTTCATCATAGACTGGTTTGATCACCCATTGCTTACTTCGTTTTGAAAACACCTTAGTGTAGCGAGGCATCCTTACTTTACCCCTAGTCCTAGATTGTTCACGTTCGACGTTGCTGTTATGGGCCAAGACCGCTAGTAGAGTGCGATTTTTCATGCCCCGAAAGTGTCATGATCTCTGCTTCCAAAAGGTCAGGGTTTTCCCAACTCCCTTGGAAGCAGATCCATAACCCAGGTTCCGAGTGCCAACCAGTCCCAATTGGGACCTTTTGGACCCAGTCCTGGCGCCAGTGGCACCAGGCTCATATATATGCCCAGTCCCAGCGCTGGAAGCGCCGGGCTCATAATGCTTGGGTGGACTTACCTGCAGCAGACCATGCTGCTTACTTGCCTGCCAGTTGAGCCTCTGATCCTCTTCTGTTTGGAACTACTTTTCCTGTTGTGTGGGGCAGGAGCCACTCCCTAGATTCAGAACACTGGAACTCTTCTGGAAAGCAGGAACTCTTTTCTTACCTAGGCGTGGCTGTGGAAGGAGACACCTAAGCACTACAGGAGGCTATTTAAACCACACCCGGTGGATGAATCTTGCTTTGCGTTATTCTGCATCCTCTGCAGCAGAACGCTCATCGTGTCTTCTGCATCGGATCCTGGGCCTAAGGAAAAAGGCTTACCATCCTGAATCCAGTCTTCAGCAACACCTATAAAGACAAGAAAGAACAGGCTAGCATTCCGGCATCTGAAAGACAAAGGCTTACCTACTCTTCGTGTGCTCCGGAGGTCTTCACACTGCATTCCGGCATCTGAAAGACAAAAGCTTACCAACTCTTCGCACGCTCCGGAGGCCTTCGGCGCTGCATCCTGCATCTGAAAGACAAAACAAGGTGCGTTTAAAGACATTGGGGAACTTTAATACTCACGTGCCATTACTCCTTTCCACATCTAACCCAGTGGGTATTCCGGCACCCTGCAGCCGCTCCGAACTCGTACCTGCAAAATAAAAAGACAGTTAGAGCGCATCGTGAAGCAGACAACAAGCGCTCACTTACGTGCTTCCAGGCGCTTCTATTCATCACACGGACTCCATCTTCAACTCACTTCAGCCCGTCATCCGCCATCGCCGGAACCCTGCAAAACAAGAGACATCATTACTAAAGACTTTAAAGACAATAGAATTACTCGAAACTTACCGTTCGTGCAGTAAACGACGGACAGCAGTCCTCTGAAGTCAAGAGGCCTGCGCTACCTATCCAGTGAAGAAACTGGTTACAGCACCCTGCCCCGAGGCAGATGGAGAGCTCGGCATTCGCTTACCTAAGACATCTTACTCTGAAGTCAGGCATACAGTGCACAGAGGTCCAGCCCAAAGAGCCAACCGGGTGCTACACATCACCTTTGAAGATACGGTAGTCGCCCAGTCAAGACCGGCGCCTCTGCGAGAATCAGGTGAGCGTTACAGAAAGCTAAAATGCAAGCGCTTTGGCCTGTAGTTTAGGCACATATTGTGGAACACCTCCAAATCTCCTGTGTGACAGAATTCTGTCAGTCCTCTCAAATCTCTTGATAGAGTTTTGTCAAAAACAATCTTCTCAATGGCTTTGTGTGTCGGTGAAGATGGAATCAACCCCTTCTTCTTCCGTGCCTCCTCTGAGGAGAAAGGGCCATGTTCACATTGGTGGAAATGTTGATTTTCTGTCCAGCGGTGAACGTTGGTACAGTGGTGCATCAGTGACCGCCATTTTTCAAGTAGTATTTCCACTGACCCTTCACAAGTTTTTGAGCTCCACCAAAGATGGTTGGTGATAGAATGGGACCACTGCAAAATACTTTCAAAACCTTTTTTTTTCCTGTAGCCAAGATTTTCTTACTGATTGATTTAGCAAGATGCCATACGTCAAATTGATGATTAATATGTGGGAACTGCTCTCTCATTGTCTTGGCAATTGAACCGTGTCTGTCCGTGGCTATGAGGTTGATGTGCATTCCCCTTGATTGTAGATATTCCACTGATTTTATAAATCCTAGTTTCTCCATGGCCACTGACGATGTACATTGTGTTACCTGCACGACCACCAAACTCACAATTTTCTTACTATCCATGTCCTGAAAGTGGTAGGTGCAGTACTTGGCAGAAAATCCAGGGCTGTCGCACTGTCCATCGCCGGCTAGCCTGAATCGTTTGCCTTCGAATGTACTTGCTAGAGACAATTGTTCAATTTTCCAAGCATCACTAATGGCCGGAAACAGATAATCACGTTGGTATATGTAGTACAGCGATTTAGAAATGAAATGGAGTCCCACAAACTGAAAGAAAGCCTCTAACTTTCTAAAACTGGAGCCACTAAAAAGTGATGCAGCTGCACACAGTAGATTGCATGCTGGCATTTTCCCCAGCATCGTTTGTGCAGACCATGAGAACCTATGATTTAATCTACAGGCGACATTTATTTTGACGTTATTGCCTTTTATTTGACTAGTCACATTAATCAATGGCTTCCCACATACTTTCCCTCTAACGGAATGCACACATTTCAGCATACTTATAATTTCCATCAAACAACTGTCGAATACAATGCATTTGCTCTCTTTCATTAGACTGTCATCCTGCGTCAGCGTTGTTTCGGCCTGTGACGTTGTGGAGATTTCAACACATTAGAAAGTAATATCTCTGATATCAAGTTCTGATGCGTCCATGGATGTTGCGGCTGGTTCATTCTGTCATTTCGACATCTATTACTTCAACATTGATGGGAGAACACAACAATGTCGACAGGTTTTTGGGTGGCAAATTTTTGGCGGGTGTAGATTGTGTGAATTGATCTGCAACTACTTCAGAGCTATCTTCAATACATTCAATAACATCTTCTTGTGGTGGTGCGGTCGCACTGTAGCAATGGTCCAATGCAACATTACTGTATTCTCCAAACACAGTTAATTCATATTCTGGCCATTGGACATGAGCATCTTGAGCCTGAACACGCCTCGCCTCAATTAATAGTTCCTCCATAGTGTACATGGTCTGGCAAGCAACATCTCTCATTCGCTTCACTGTCTGTGTATGTATATTTCTGACACCCACGTGTAACTGGAGGAGATTGGAAAAGGGATGTTCAGTTTAAGCACAAGATAAAGTGTAGTCCAATTGACTGGAAAAAAACATGAAATAGTCCCCAGCACAAACATTTTTTTAAAATTATGAACTGTTTGTAACTAACCTTTTTTTGTTTTTTTTCTTTGCAACTTTTTTGACTCAATCTTCAACATCTGCACGCTGTAGCTCTGATTCGTTTCCGCATGTCCTCCCTTCCTCTTGCGCTGCAACGACTATATTTTCTGTATCCGCATAGACAGCACGGAATGAGGCTCCATCGTCTCCCTGAAACATAGTACTTTCATTACTATGTATCAAAATATTGTTGGCATAAAACACACGTGAGGACGAACACACAGGTACATCTCAATAGCCTAACACCATTTAAACATTGTGTGCAACAATCAAACGACAAGTATTCGACCTGTGATGATCTATTTTGATGGAGCTGTCAGGATCCATACCTCTGGCTCTGCATGGACTGCCATGAATGGTTCTATTGGAGAGGAGGCATCAGCATCTCCCTGAAACACAGTACTTGCATTAGTATGGTTTTCAATATTGGAAAGATAACACACACTTGGGGTCGACGGCACAGGTACATATAAAGAGATAACCACAAATGATGCATTGTCTAAAACAATCAAGGAAAATATAAGTATGCAGATTTCATCGACTTATTTCTCCGATTCCTTTACATCTGCATCATCAAAATGGGATGTTGTGATTGTAGTGGAAGCTCCGTCGTCTCCCTGAAACACAGTACTTGCATTAGTATGGTTTTCAATATTGGAAACATAACACACACTTGGGGTCGAACGCACAGGTACATATAAAGAGATAACCACAAATGATGCATTGTCTAAAACAATCAAGGAAAATATAAGTATGCAGATTTCATCGACTTATTTCTCCGATTTATTTACATCTGCATCATCTAAATTGGATGTTGTGATTGTAGTGAAGCTTAGTCGTCTCCCTGAAACACAGCACTTGCGTTAATAGGGAAGAAAGTATAGCAAATGGAATCATGTTATATGATCACGCATGATGGAGCTGTCCGTATCCATACCTCGTGCTGCTGAAGAATATCTATGGATGTTGCAAATGTAGTGCGCACTTCCGAAAGCTGTTGCGCTGATTCGTATACGCATGGTCCCGCTTCCACTTCCCCTGGAATTACTTGAATGTCAGGCTCTGCATCAAGTGCAGGGGTTGACGCTCCATCAACTGCCTGAAACATAGTACTTGCATTAGTGAGGATTACAATAGTGAAAACATAACACACACCTGGGGTCGACAGCACAGGTACATATCAACGGCTTACCACAAATGAAACATTGTGTAGAACAATCAACCGACAAGAATTCCAGCTCTGATGATGACGCTCGATGGAGCTGTCAGTATCCATACCTCCTGCTGGTGAAGAACATCTAGAAATTTTGTAGATGTGGCGGACGCTTCAGCATCTGCCTGAAAGACAGTACTTGCATTAGTATGGATAACACTAATTATAACTGAAAACAAACACCTGTGGACGATAACTAAGGTGTATATCAATTGGAAAGCGCTAACCAAACATTCAGTAAAATAATTACGCAATAGAATAAAACTATTACTTGACATGCATAAAACAAGTCTGTAGCGGATTAGCCTAGTAAGATTACCTGATACGTGCTAGAAGTGGTTGATAACTGCGACCACGTCAAGGATGTAGAATGTTCTTGCTTCAGATTCAAGGGATAGTCAAGAAGTTGTAAAGGTAAATTAATGATTGATAATGAAATGCCAATATTAAAAATAGCCATGTAAGGCGACAGAATACTTGAAAAATGCTCAATACAGCACAGTTCCCTGTTCCCATATATATACATTGCGTTTGTGGGTTATGAAATCGAAAAAGAATATATTGATAAATGTCATTATTCAAAAAACTATACACTCATATCAATATCGAAATTATTACAAGGGATAGAACACCTACAATATCAATTAATCCATTCGGCTACCTACATACTACCGCAAGGCCTAAAGCTAAATCCGGACACTTGACTCACCGGTGGCGGAATGTGGACGAATAGAGTGGGAATAGCGTTTTCGAGCAATTTCCGTGTCGTTCGCCGTTTATTCTTCTTTGTTACCCAAGATGTTGTGTACATGTCCAAGGAAAAGTGCCGGCTGCAGATGCGGTATCGATCACCCCTCTTGTCCTGTAAGACTTGTTGGACTCTACTTTCCAGCTCATCCAGTGGATATCCGCAATGTCTGACCCATTCTCTTATTCGATCAACAGTTTTCGGGAAAACATGCATTGTAGTGCCTTCAGATTTTGCATGGGTCTTCGAAGGGCAACCGCTAATCGAACAGGCAGGCATTGTCGATAAATCTGAAAAGTAAATATCGACATTATTATGCAATCTTCAAGAATAAAGATTTGATACAAAAGTAAATGAATCATACAATGATCAATGCAAGGTTTGTTTTGGTCGCAGGAACTATACCAGTTCATTATGTGCGGCTTAGTATTTGCATAAGTTGCAGAAATGTATAAATGATATGACTAAAATCTGAACATGTGACTCGTCCCTTGGATGTTCTATCTTGCACGAGAAGGAAACATGCTTACATTATAGACTGGACCCCCGAAGGATGCAATTCGATGACAATAGACACAGATGAAAATTAATAGATCTATTGATAGCATAGCAATGGAAACTCAAGTCAATAGCAATGAGACCAATGAACATAGCACTATTGTGTACTCTACTCGCAAATAGATAGAAATGTAAAAATCTGCGAAATATGACTAGGATACATGGCCTTCCCTTGACCAACAAACAGTTGGATTCAGCAAGCAGAGCAGTATGTTGCAGGAGAATAGGTGGGTGGCCACAGGTAGCACACTGATGGGTTTGCTCTAAGCGGTCACAGAAGTTCACGGATAGCACGACGACGAGCAGATTAGCGTAGATCTCAGTGGTTGCCAGGTAGCACGTTCAGGAGTTGACTTGCAAAGCACAAAGATGTTCTCATGAGACATATCAAGTGGTTTATAAAGTATTAGAAACAGGGGTGTGTTTGTGAATGAATGACGTATGTATGTCGTGGTTTTAGGGGGGCGGCCTGCTTGAAGGGTAGCCTGGCTGGAGACACGGGCTCTGAGGAGGCCATGTGAGCGATGGCCCCTGGCCGTGGGATACTTTTTGAAGTGTACATGCTGTTTGGCACCTTGGCCGTTTGCGCCCGTGACAGCCCCCTTCATGCCAGCGCGCATCCCTGGGTGCGAACCGCCTTTGATAGAGGGGGTGGGATGGATGGGCCTGGAGCGTGCAGATAAGGCACAGGAAGACTGCTGAATGGAGACACACTTATGTGGATTGCAGGGGGGCGGCCTGCTTCAAGAGGAGGCCTGGCTGGAGGCACGGGGTCTGAGGCCATGTGAGCAATGGCCCCTTGGCATGGGATACCTTTTGAAGTGTACATGCAGTTTGGCACCTTGGCCTTTCGCGCCCCTGACAGCCCCCCATGCCAGCGCTCATCCACTAGCGCGAACCGCCTTTGATGGTATATCGTTGCTTATCAATAACAAATGCCACATACCGGAGATTCTTGTGAGCACAGACCCAGACTTCAACCGGTGTATTATAGTGGTCAAGACCCTAAGGCCTGTATATTCCAATGGTAATTGTTAGTATAGATATATGTGTGACTTTTATAGAGACATAACCTACTGAAAGACTTTGAACAAGTGTTATTTAGTGCATGCATTATGGAGAATATGTTATGTTAGCTTAGATAGATAGTGACCACCCTGCTTCACAGCGACCAGACCTTCACCCATTCGGAGCACAGATGTCTGACGTCCATTCTTGAATGGAGACACACTTGATTCATTTATAAAATTGAAACAACCATTTGTTAAAATATATGTGGTGTTTTATTTTGTATCTTATTTTCATGACACAAAAATACAAGACTTTAAAGATTATACAGGTCAGGTTGCAGCACAGCGAGCGAAAATCCCCTGTACTGACCGCTGTCACTCGGGAACGTTTCTCTTATGGCACGAACGGCACAGGCGGGTATCACTCTTCGAACGCGGTGTCCAAGCCTCCCGTGGAGCCACCATGTAAAGGAACGATAGGCCACCAGCCTGTACCACCTGTGAAAAGAAATGAAACAAACTGTTTTTAAATGACCAAGATAAGTTTAATAAACGTTTGTTGTCAATGACAATTCTTGTAACTAATGGCATTCTGCACGGACAAATGCTATCTAGACAATGCACACTATTGAACGACTTACATGCATTACAATGATATGTAGATGTAATTTTGGATATAGTAGAAGAACATGAAATAGGAGTGGTATGACATGCAGAGTATACTTACTCGTTACTCGGATTACGAGGACGAACAGTTGCGCGAAGTTCGTGCATAAGCACCATCATTATTCTCAACACGGCCCGTGTGAGGCAGGCTGCCCTGAAGTCTGGCAGCTTGGTGATGCATTGCGGTCGTGGCTCGCCTTCCTAAATGTAGTCCAGGCATCCCGAGTTTTCTCGGCAGCAGCAGTTCTCCTCCTCGGTTGGCAGTAGCTCGCGCCAATTGCATGTGCACCAGGTGGAGACGCCGTCCATGCGACTAGGCCCAGGCTCTTCATCTGTTGATTCGTCCTGCCAAGTGCCGTCCGAATTCCCATCGTTTTCGCGTGCTTCCCTTTCCGGTAGTTCCTCCTCGGTATACTCGGGCTCGTACATGTAGGGCATTATTGTAGCCATTGTGTGGTAAACAAAGTAAAATAATTTACCGAGATGGTACAGGTGTTCACACGGGCTACACGCGGCGAAGGTAGCTGACCAGAGCACAGAAACGAGTCACAAAATACTCAAAGTAACACAGAGAGAGGAATGGAATCGAAAATCTGCTGCTGTGTGTTGTGAAACGGTCTGTTTATACTTATTGAGGAAAGAGGCGTCCTGCCATTTCCATGGCGACACGTCATTAGCTGAAGTGCAGCGAATGTTGACACAAGACGTGCTTTGGTGTTGGGAAATGGACGGTACGAGTCTGCTGATGACAGGCTCAGGGGCGGGGGAATTGATTTAGTGCCGCAGAAGCAGGTCAGCCAGGGCGATGCGGCAAGTGATAGGATTATCACAAAATGGCGGCTCCCTGGTGCCTGTTTTCGCGTGCGTTTAATGGACGAAAACTCGGGTAAAGTCCATAGGAAAGTTTTCTAAAATCGAGCCACTTAGGCTTAAAAAAACATGGCCGACCCGTAGGGACAATAACATTTTTTACTAGACCATGCCTTTAACCATAACATCCCTTTAACAAAGTTTTTGTCAGTGAATATATAAATATATTTATGTATATATGAAAACAGAAACTTAGAGTTCAAAACAACACCCGTGACCACAAAGAGGCAGCGTGAACACTTAAGAGACCTGGACCCTGTGCAATAAAGTGCTGGTACGTGCACATTTATTGATTAAAATAACCACACCAATAAAATGGCAACTGGATTACCAATACATATGGCTATAACAATAAAGTAACGCGTGATACAGGTTTTACACTACCACGCATTCCATCCTCACCAGGGACTACATCGGGCAACATTTTAACAGCAACATCTCGATTCGTCATTTAAACAGCAAAGGCCAGCCTTAAACACTTTGTTATATGATGTAGTAGTCCGATGTCTGCAACTACTGACAGTGCGGTTTAATCTGTAATTCAGAACTGCATCTTGGACTGAGAAAATACATATTTGCGCAAAACACATATTTTATTTATTGGGCATTTGCAAGGCACTTAAACAAAAAGACAGTGTTTCAAAGCACCACAAGGCAAAAGGGAAAGGGAGCAAGGGAACAAGAAAATCATAAAACAGCGGTCCTACTAGGCCTTGTGACATTCGGAGCGGACAAGTGCAGAAAAGAAATGGGGGTGGGGGTGTGGAGGGTAAGAGCTTAAGGGTCCCCAAGGTGGGAAGTGCCGAAGATGCCGGTTGCTGAGGCAAAATGTAAGTGCAAGGGCGATTGACGTCACAAGTGGTGGGGAGGCCAGGCCAATCACCCACCAGGTAAGCGCAGGCCTGAGACAACACCCAGGCGTGTGTAGGGCCATGGCTAGTGCAGTGGGGGGCGGATGCTGGTGGCATGTGGGCAGATGGCCAGGACCCAATTGGCCTCATGAGGGTCCAGGCCGCCAATCTCACAGACTGTGGGGGTGGTTAACACGAAGGGAGAGGGCAAGAGGAGCAGAAGAGAGAAGTCTTGAGTTGATTGCTGAACTTGAGCTGGTCCGATACAAGACAGCGAGGAGGAAAAGTTGAAAGTGGACCTTTATGGCAAGGTCCAAGATGTGAAGAGTGAGGGAGAGAGAAGAGTCAAATATGACCCCAATGTTTCCGGCATCAGTGGAGGGAGAAGAAAGAGAGCCCATAGAAGGTGTCCAGAGTGCAGGGGGGAAATGGGGACCAGGTGGTCCGATAGGAAGATTCGCAGTCTTACTGGCATTAAGACATACTTCATCATAATACTGTTGAGTAAAATATATAAACACGTAGAAACCGAGGGCTGACCCGTGCTGCAAACAGAAAAACATTATTTAACAATGCTGAGATAAAGAGCAAAACAGGGGACTTCGCCAGGTGTTTCTGATCCCAGTCCCAACTTCATCCCATGTTATAGTTCCCCAGATTACTCCAAGTGTTATGGTGCCCTTCTTACCCCATCAGAGATCCTCCCCTCTTCTCACTCCCTGAAGTATAAAAGGCGTTGGCTCTCTGACTTCCTAGCCCAATGGCATACCGAGTGTACAAGATGTTTGTTGCTTCGGACTGGCCCATCATCTCCTGCTTGCAGACATGCACACCTCTTTCTCTCGCTAGCTGGCACTTGCCCGTTGGCTCTCGCTATCTCATCTCTCACTCTTGGCTCTTTTCTCTTGCTGTCGCTAGTGTTCTCTTGCTGTCTTTTTTTCCTCTCTTTCTCACCCAACTCTATCATTTTTCTCTCAATATTCTCTCAAGTTCTCCTCCACTCTCACCTCAGTTATCTTGTCCACTAGACTTTTATAGCTCTTCCGTCCTATTTAATGTTGCTTGGGATTTTGGTAGGTTAAACGCATGCATTGTTTGCTTGGGGCCTCTCATCTCAACCCCCCCAGCCCGCCTTGCTCTGGGTCCGTGATCTTCAGAAGTTGTAAAAGTCCCGGCAGCCATTTCCAAGTCAGGTAGAAGCTCTGCTTTTACAAGGTGCTCCTTTGTACTTTACAACGTGTCAGAGTTTGACTCATGTTATGGATCGTCCACTCAGTTCTACTGCTGACAGGCTCTGGATCGCCAGTGTCACATGGACAGGTTGGTATGTACGTGGCCGGAAGAACTTTGGTTAGCGAGATCTGTGTTCTCTTCTTCCATAGGGTTCTGTATACACCCATAGAATCCTCAGCACTTTCCGCTTGTATAGTCTCAGTCACTGGGGAAACCATGACTGCAGGCTTTTTAGTCTTCTTTGGCCCATCAAAAAAGGTCTATTGCTGTCAGTATTTCCAAAGCCCCCTTGGCTTACCTTCGGGTCTGTGGCACCGAAGATCTTCATATAGACTCTTCCCAGAGGGTACTTGTTGGACGAGCACTTTGACGTCCAAGGTCATGCCCCTTAGACTGAGGCTTGGTCAAAAGGACGGCAAGGTGGTCTGCATCTCAGTAGGTTTACAACCTTCAGGTACTTCACTGATCTGGTGGTTTTGTTTTTTTATTTCTTTTTTTTTTACTGTGTGAGCTTTAAAGAGAGAATAGACCTGCCATGGAAGCCCCCTTTGATACCAGGCAGTCCAACTAGAAAGACTTTATTTCACAAACAACAAGGAATAACAACATACCCTTAAACAAGTAGGAGATGAGTACAATTAAAAAATTCCAAACGCCATTGGTTACAAGAGTTCTTAAATGTTGATAACATAAAACATAAGCTGCATGTGTTTGCTTTCCTGAGCCTTTCTTCTGCTTTCCTGCAAACCCCAAAGAAAGGTTCCAAGATTGAATCCATTGATGGATTTAAAGCAATGACAGGATAGGATGTCATATGGTCAGAGACGCTGAGGAACAGTGGCTGAATTAAATACTCAAGAGTCAAATGGTTTGTTGGTCATGTAGGTACAAAAATACATTGTTCAAAAATGTATCAGGACAATTGTATGTCCTTAAAAGATTTATTAATTCAAAGCGTATTAGCTCCGTGCTTTACTTTTTTTACTTTGTGCCATCCTCTGTCTATCGTGCTCTTCCTAGCCTGTCCTGAAAATGTTTAAACTTTTTCACCTCATTCCTTTTGAACTTTGTAGATTACTCTGAGCTTCTCCGGATAGGGCTTGCATTGGACACAAATTAAAATAGTATGAATGTGATATTAATGGGATTGAATGAATCAAGAAATTCCCTTTTCTTTTTCTGTTGTATTTTCACAAACTAGGGAAGCGTTCTCCAACATTACGTTAGCAAGAACTACTTGTAGTTAATGGCCGATAGGCAGGAGCTACTGGGGTGGTGATGTCTATGAATATGATAATTTGTACCAAGACGTTTTGGTGTGGTTTATTTGCTCTAACATATTCATTTACCATGATATTGAAAACAACAAAATCTTATTTATGTAATTATGTTTTTATCAGTAGTTGCTTCCTAACAATTGTCGGGCATATCAGAATGTAGGAAACCAATTGAGACATTCAATGTGAAGGCTGATAATGCATTCTATCCACCAGTGTTCATTAATGTGGTATGTAGTTTGAAATATCAACAGCACTCAGTTGCTGTCAGACGGGATCAAAGTTTTAATTTCAGGAAATCCATGTCTGAAAAGGGCAGATTCACAGAGATAGGTAATCACATTGGATGATGGTGCGGATACCCTCCTGGCCATAGTGTTTGCACCTACCTGCACACCTGACATGGCAGACATAAATTCAGGACAGTTTTTCAAATCTCTTACAACAGATTTCGCCACAGTTGTCACTGCGCCCTTCACAATTGCGCCCATTTCTATGCTGATGACACCCAGCTGTTTCTCTCCTTCACCTCTGATCTACATCTCAATCTCTCTTCCTGTCTTACTTCCATTAAAAACTGGATGTCATCTTACTATCTCTCTCTTAATACTGATAAGACTGAAGTTATGTTCTTTCCTTCTAACACACTTCATCCTCCCTCTCCCACTCCTTCTATTCAATGTCTCCCTTCTAATCTTTTCTAACCATGCTCGCAATCTTGGCATTTACTTTGACTCTTCCCTCTCCTTTACTTATCATATCTCCCTCACCTCTCGGGCATGTCACTAACATCTCTTTAACATCCGTAAAATCTGTCCCTCTCTCACCTTTCATGCTACTGAACTCTTAATTTCCTCCCTCCTTTTTTCTCGCCTTTTCTATTGTTCTCTCTTCTTAGGTCTCCCCGCTTTTCATCTTGCCCCCCTCAAATCCCTTTACCACTCCGCCATCCGCACACTCTGTCTTTTCTCCCCTCATGACTCCATTTCCAACTCCCTTTCTCACTTAGGTTGGCTTCCTTTCCACTCCCAACTTAAATTCCACTTCCTTTGTCTTGTCTTTAAATCACTTCACGACCTTCCTCCTCCTTACCTCTCCTCTCTTCTCTCCTTCTACACCCTCTCTCGCTCTCTTCATTCCGCTGATCTCTTCTGACTCTCGGTTACTCCACCCCCTTGTGTCTCCTCTCGTTTCCGCTCTTTTCAGCTCCTTGTCCCCTTCCACTGGAACTCCCTACCTTTTTCTATCCGCTCCTCCCTTACCTATTCCTCTTTCCGCTCCTCATTGAAATCTCTCCTTCATTCCCCTCCATCACTTCCTTCCCCCTCTCACCCTACTCTCCCTCCCTCTATTACCCTTCCTTTTGTTCTCTTTATCTTTTCCCGTCTCTCTTAAATTCTCCTACTCTTCACTTCATTCACTACTTTCTCTCCATCTTCCCTCCTTCCCCACCCCCATCCTATCCATTCCCCTTTTATTATGTAAATTGTTCTACAAGCCGATTTTCTGGTTTGATTCATGTTTACAGTTATTGCTTCTACTGTTCCATGTTTAATGTATTCTTGTTGTTAACTGTAAAGCCCCTTGTATTAAGGCGGCATATAAAACAATAAATACAAATACAATTGCACCATCTGTGCAAGTACATTGTTTTTCATCAAATAACTAGCAACTTTGAAGGATGCCTCTGTAACAGCATTTGCATTGCAGCATTCAGTTTACCTATTTTTTGGATCACAGACAGCTTTCTTTTGGAAAGTTAATTTAATAATGTGTGAGTATTATAGCAAAATGCCTCTCAACGTTACTCTTTTTTCCCACTATAACTTGGGCACCGCGGATAATAGATGCACATTTTCTATTTTACGATGGAAGAAAAGAAATCAGCCCCCCACTCTGGATGGAAATGGTACATCTTTTATCTTATGTTGGATGGTGCGTCTGCACCCGCGATTTCACTGTTTTGTTTGTGGCTGCATGTGCAAAAACAATCTTATGAGTATTTCAATCAATGTGTTATAAGATTTATTAAAAAACTCAGTATAAACCAAGTTCTGCTTTGTCAAAAAATAAAATCCACTGCCAGTTTGGCAAATCCCCAATTCATGCAAATTGCTCACATACCAGGTCACAGAATTCAGCCAAGTTAACAGTAAGCCAAAACCTACTTTGTTGACTACCCTTCAACGTTTTTAATGTCAAAATAACTGGCAAGATTGAAACAATTAACATGTGGAACCCATGTGATCAAGTTATAGGCAAAAAGTGTGTAAATCACAAGGCTAAAATAACAGTTTTATAGCGATTGCTTGAAACATGCACAAATCACATAACAACCCAACCAGACAATATAGGAATTGTTATATTAGCATTTTTTAAAACATTTATTTTATAAATTTTACAACATTTATGTCTCCTCTCCTCTCTTCCCGCTCCCTGACGGAATATAATTTCCCCTTCCTCCACCCACTGTTCATCGATGGTGAGTTTAATAAATCCCCACTGCACTTAATGTGTGTGGACATATGGGTTCCTTGAAGTCACTGTAAAGAAAGGTGAGTACTAGCCCCCAGTCTGGACTGAATCGGACATGATCAACTTGTATCGAATAGGTAACCCATTCCAGGGCAACAAAGTTCCACACTTTTAATATCCAGTCTTGCTGCACCAGTGGTTCCGTATTTTTCCATCTGTGTACTACTACTAAGAGAGCCATAATATTAAGAATTGCGTATCCTTTACGTTGATGCTTTGCCATTTTTTCCATGTTTTCTTTCCACATCCCCAATACATGTTCTTTGATACCCCTTTTGATATGGAACCCAAATATTTCCCTCATTATTTTATTTACTACGGGACAGAACATTTTTATACCCTTTTTTTTAAAACTTTATTTTTGGTATTTTCAACTGATTGTACAGTAAACAAAAAAAGAAAATCATAAAGTAAACATGGAAGAAACATGTGCCTCGCTGTCCGCATCCCCTCCCCCTGCCCTCGTTCCCCAAAGACGCACCTGTGCATGAGTTAGTGGTTATTAGCAAGTTCATCGTCAATCACGGGCTGGGATGCGTGCCGGTATGATTCCGTTGGGGCACAGGGGACGCCTCCCGTGAAGAGTCACTGTTCGCAGTGGACATCAGGTAGATGATGTAGGGACCACAAATGTCGGGGGGCCGAGCGTGTAAGGGTAGTCGTTTGTTAAAGTTTGATTCTGTGTCCTGACAATAGGAAATGTCTTTTAACCATTGCTGTATGGTCGGTGCGGATCCTTTCCCCCACAACATTGCAATCCTCCTACGTGCCATCAGCAACAGTAGCCCGCCCAGTTTGCCTGTTGGGGGTGGGAGGGGTTTGGTGAATCCAAGAAGTGTGATCTTGGGATCGAGCTACAGGGGTGTGCTTACGATTGCAGCTGTCTTTTCCAATACCGCCTTCCAGAATTGATGTTCGGCTGGATAGGACCATGCAAGGTGGACGAAGTCCGCCAAGGGGGTGCCGCAGCGACCGCATGTAGGGGGGGTTGAGGGGTGGTAGGAGTGTATTCTTGCGGGGGTGTGGTATGCCTGATGTATGTATTTAAGGTGTATTTGTTTATATCTTGTGTTTAGTGATACATTCTGGGTTTGTGCTAGAATGTACTCCCACTCCTCGTCTGGTATTGACATATGGAGGGATTTCTCCCACCTTGTTTTGGGTGTTATCGGAGTCGGGGACGTGTCGGTTAACAGTGATTTGTATATCATTGATACTAGTCTACCCTCCCCCTGTGACTGAATAACGCTGTATAGCAATTGCCATGTTGGGGGTTGTTGCGGAAACGAGGGTAGTATAGCTTGGAGAGAGCGTCTGAGGTGGAAATAGACAAATGTGTCAAGGGCAGTGGCAGCTCCGCAGGTTTTAGCCTGTTGGGGTGTGAGGAAGCTCCCTTCGGTGAAAAGGTTGCCCATGGTTTTAGGTTTAGCTTGTCAGCCCAGTTTAAATAAACTTTCTCCGTGGTCAGGGCGATTCCAGGAATGAATCTTATCGGAAGGCGAGGAGAGAACCTGGTCTGAATATCGCATTTCTGTGCTATCTTTTTCCAGATTGTGATGGTAGAGAGTACCGTGTTTAGAGTGGTGTGTGGAGTGTGTGTTTGGCCAAAGATAGCTGCTCTAAGCAGAGCTCGAAGAGAGCTCGCTCAAACTGGACATGGGTGCAGACAAGTGCGTGGCGTACCAGTGGCCTAAGAATTGGGAATGTGCTGCCCAATAATGGCGTTCTAGGTCGGCGAGTGCCATGCCGTCCTTTGTCACTGGTTGGATCAGTGACCTGTAAGCGATTCTGGCTGGTTTGCCCGCCCATAGAAGTTCCAGTACTAGGCTCTGCAGGTGTTAAAGATGTTTCTGGGGAACCAGTAAGATTTACAAAGAGATAGAGGAGTTTGGGGAGTATCACCATTTTAACTAGCGAAACCCGTCCCCAGAGGGTGAGCGGTAGCGTCTTCCATCTATTAATTTTCTCTTGAAGTGACTCATTTACTTTGCGGTAATTGTCTTGAAATAGATTGTGGTGGTTTCTGGCCATTTGGATGCCCAGGTATCTGACGTTTTTGTGTTCCCATTTGAAGCCATAGTCGTCTGGGAATTCCTGGGTCTCTGGGGTTAGCAGGAATAAAATTGACTTGCTTTGGTTAATTTTTAAGCCGAGAGGTTGCCGAATTTAATGATATCGCGGATTATCGGGTTCAGGTTCTCTGCTGGGTCTCGAATGTAAAGGGCGATGTCATCAGCATACAGGGATATTATTAATTTGTGAGGGCCAAAGGACAGGCCTCTGTGCATGTGTCTGGCTCGGAGGTCCGAGGCGAGGGGCTCCATTACTAGCGCAAATAGTAGAGCAGATAGGGGGCACCCCTGCCTAGTCCCTCGCTGATGGTCTATCGCCATCGATCTGATTTTACCTAGAATTATATGTGACCGGGGTTGGTTGTATAGAAGGGCAGTCAGCTTGAGATATTGTTTGCCGAGACCCATTCGCTGGAGGACCTCAAAGAGGAAAGGCCACTCGATGGAGTCCAAAGCCTTTTCGGCATCTAGGAGGGCTGCTACGCTTGGTGTGTGGGGTCTAGTGCTTTCATGACTCCGAACATGCCTCTGATACCAAAATTTGTGTTGCGGCTCGGGACAAACTCCGCCTGGTCCGTGAGCACCAGCGCGGGCATCAGGGGAATGAGTCTGGAGGCAAGGATCTTGGCTAGTATCTAGTTGTCGAGGTTGATCAATGAGATCGGTCTGTAAGAACTGCATTCTTCTGGGGGCCTGTTTGCTTTATGTGGTAGGATCACATTCGCCTCACAGAGGGTCGGGGGCAGTGAACCAGTCTAGAGTACCTCCTCGAAGACCTGCATCAGTAGAGGGGCGAGGATGGGTGCGAATGCTTTATAGAACTCGCCGATTAATCCGTCGGGGCCAAACGCTTTATTTAGTGTTTGGGAGTTCTTTAATAGCCTGGAGAATTTCCTCTAGTGTGATGGGTAGGTTTAGAGGTTCTCTTAGCGTGGAATTCACCCAGTATAGTTCTATTTCATCCAGATAGCGCACTAGTTCCTCCTGGGTGGCGGTGAAGTTGGCCCTGTACATATTTTGATGGAAGGCGTGGAAGGTTTCCGCTATTTCTTTGTAAGTGTGCACTAGGGTGCCTTGAGGATTTCGTATCTGCTCTATCAGTGTGGGTTTCCGGTCTGCTGCTATCAGCCTCGCGAGGAGGGTGACAGGCTTCTGCCCCTCTCCGTACTGGCGAATACAGTGACCTTGCGATAGGAATTTCAGTTCACGGTCAGCTGCCGCTCTGAACTTATCCAGCTCCTTCTTCAATGATGCCAGCACGTGTGGCTCGGGTGATGTGATATGCAAGTGTTCAAGCTCCTTTAGGCGGGTTTCGCTTGAGGCCTGTTCTCTTCTGATGAGTTTCAAAATTCCCTGGTCCTTTGTTAAGCAGATCCCCCTGCCGTAACACTTTAAGGATTCCCACAGGGTTCCAGCTGATGTCACAGAACGCTGGTTGAGTTCGAGGAAGGAGACAATCTCTGTGCGGAGTTCGTCTGCGAACACCTGGTCCTGTAGGTTTGAATCTCCATTGCCGTCTCACCTCTGATGGATCTGGTGGGGTGCACTCGACTGTGACCGCCGAGTGGTCTGATATTGATCTAGGCAGGATTTGGCAATGGTTCCATTGGACATGGCTGTTGTGCACAGAGACCAATATGTAGTCAAGACGGAACTAGTCTTGTGGACCCAGGAGTGGAACGAGTAGTCCCGGGTCTCCCCGTGTTGGTGTCTCCAGATGTCTACCAGATTGTATGCTTTACAGATTTCAAGAATTTGAAGGGCTGCTTTAGAAGCAGTTGTAGAGGAGGTGTGAGACCTATCCTTCTGTTGGTCTAGTGTGGTATTCATATCGGCTCCCCAGATAATTGTTGTGGACCTCACTTCCCCCAGGTGTGTCGTTACCCAGTCGAAGTTGTTGTGCCCATCAATGTTTGGCCCATAGGAATTTACGATGATGAACTCTGTGTATTCCAGGTTCCCCCGTACTAGAAGCGCTCTTCCCCCCTCGTCGTTTCTAACTGATAATAGTTTGAATTTTAGGGATCTGTTTATTAGGGTTGTCACCACTCTGGAATATTAAGCGAAGTATCTATGACAGCCCAATCTCGGGCCCAACGATTCTCTGTTCCGTGGGGGGAGATGGGTTTCCTGAATTAGAGCAATGTCCATGTTGTGCCTCCGGAGGTACTGTCATCTTTCTCGTTTGGGCGGGTTATTGCCCCCTCTAATGTTCCAAGTAGCTAGCTTGAATGTCATTGGTGGGTGGACTGTTTGGCTGGCTTTTGGGCAGAGATGCAGTCGGTTGTGTTAGGCCACATTACAGCTACATGATGTATAGATTCCTGCTTTCTCTGGTGAGGGCTGTTGCCGGTGCATCCACCGGGCGGTCGTGGGTGCAGGTGGCGGGGTGCGGACCCCTGGTGAGCATGCTTCCATAACACTAAACAACTTCCCTCCCCATCACGGGCAACCCCCAACTCGCCCATCAAGTCCCCCCTCAATTACCCAAAACATAAACGGAGCTGCACTTGGGGCGCTAGGGATCTTCCAAGGTCAGGCGCACCCTGAAGTTCATCACGATTGTAGAGACCAGCGGCTCTTTTGAGTAGCACATAGCGGCCTGATGGTGGGCCTGATTGGGTGTCACGGCGGGTTTCTGCCCACTCGGTCCCTCCTGGGAGGTCTCGGGTTGATGATGGATTGTTTACACCCCAGTTTGTCGAGAAATGGGTTTGCCTCTTCGGGTGTGCTGAAGAATTGGGATCTACCATCGTGTTGAATTTGCAATTTGGCAGGGTATAACATGGAGTAGTGCATTTTGTTGTCTTGTAGTCGGCGTTTCACTCCGGTAAACGTCCTGCGTAGCGCCTGGCCCGACGGGGAGAAGTACTGAACGTCGTCTCCATCGTGTTGTAGGTTTCCCTTCTCCCTTGCAAGGCTTAGGATCGTATCACGGTCTTTGAAGTTAAGTAGGGCTTGGCTATAATCGGGCGAGGGGCTGTCCTGGGGATGGGTCGACGGGTAGGGACCCTGTGGGCTATCTCTACTACAAACATGTTGGACAACGTGGGGCTTCCGAATAACTCTTTGCATATGGTTTCCATAAAGTCTTCCATTTTCCTCGTGGTTTGCTGTTCTCTCACCCCTAGGATCCTAATATTGTTACGGCGGGATCGTCCTTCGAGGTCCTCATTTTTTAGCAATGACGGCTTTCATTTGCATTTCTAGTGTTGACACCCTGGTTGACATGGAGGACGCGTGTTAGGCAGAAACCTGTGCAGTTCCCTCTGGGACCACTGCAAAAGATTTAAGACTAAAGGTGTTTGGCAGTAAACCCACTTGGTAGCAGTCTGCACCACACAGATTCACTTGGTAGCTGTGGCTGAGCAGTCAGACTTCCCTCAGGAAGAGTAAGGCAGTATACAGAGTATTCACAATAGGTCAAAAGAAAACAGTAGAACAAGTAAACACCAGAGCTTGGTGTAAAAGAGATATAATTATTTATTTAAAACCACATCTAGAAAAACACACAGGCACTAATAGTAAGCAATTCAAAAACACGGTCACTAAAAGATATACACTCCGTTAGAAGAATATTAGACAAGTCTTAAGTAAAGCCCCACTTATTTTCAGACAGCGGTGAGCGCTTAACGCAGATGGCACTCTAATAATTCGTTAAAAAGGGAGAGAAAAGCAGAGTATAATAGGAAACAGATCCCAACACTTTCATAAGATCAAAACAAGAGAGGAAGGCAAGTACAACCGTGAAGTTAGAGTTCAGTAGGCCGGATCCACTTTAAGAGAATCAGAACGAAATGTGTCCAAGGTCACACGGTTGAAGTGCACAAGAGTCTTGCAAAGGTTCAAAAAGAGTTGGACCAAAAAGAAAGGGACCAGTAAGAAGGTAAGGCGGCCAGCACAGTCCAGAAGGTTAAAGGATTATTATTACCTAGTAGCAATCTTTAGAAAGGGAGGCCTGGCGGACACAGTACCTTAGTGGTGAGAATACTCCAGCGGGGTCAGTTGTCCCTGGCAGCGGATGCAAGTCGGTGCTTCGTCCGGGGGAAGAGAGGATCTCTTCTGGGAGGAAGACAGGAGTCCGTTGCACTGCCAGGGAAGAAACCAGCCGCAGAGTTCTCAGGTAAAAGGAGCGGTCATTTTATTCGCGGTCCAGTGGTAAGTGGCTATCCGGTTGCCGGGGTGCTTGGCACGGGCAATTCGACCACAAGACGGCCTGGGATGGGAAGAGAAGAAGGTAAACTGGTTGTGCCCACCAGTCAGGGGTAGAAGCCTCTCCAGCCGGGAGATCTTCTCTGTCATCGGGAAGTGGTGAGTTGGTTCCGCAGGGCTCCACCGGTGGTGTCATCTTGGTAGGTCGGCTCAGCTTCTCCCTCGTCGGATTCTCAGGTCCTGTGGCGACTTCTGAAGTTCCAGTCCCCAAAGCCCTGCTTTTATGCAGCACACCCCCATTCACTCAGCCTAGCTGTCAATCAAACATGCTAAGTGGTGAGCCGGCCGGCTCACCACTTGGGCCAATCACACAAGAGTGCGACTTGAGTTACCAAGGTAACTCAGTCCAGGGTGCCTAAACCCCCTCCCACACCTCCTGTGGTACCCAGACAGAGTGGCACCACTTTTGGATGCTTCTGTGGAACAAAGGGCTCGACTTGGGTTGGAGTCACAGAAGAGAACACAAACACCATTTTAGAATCGAGTCCTGGCAAAAATACCAACCGGTGAATTAATATTAAATAAATAAACCGGCGGTATGTTCGAGGCTATGAGAATTAAATAATTAAAGTTGGTAGCCTCGAACAATGGGAAAATCCCATAGGGATATATTCGCGGTCTAATATAAAAAGTAGTATCCACTGCCACCAGCCAAAACTCGATCAGAGGGGACGGAGACGTGCCCCCTCAACTAACAGACCCCAGGGCAATCGAATTGCCCCGACCAGTACGTCCACCATATGATGGTTTGTACTGGTTTCTGTTCATAATTTGGGACTAGTAAAGCCAATGGTGACTTTACATGCCCTTGGAGACAGTAGTCAGTCCCAGGGTATGGAGTCTATGGTGGGGTGTTACTGCACAGAGGGTGCTGTTTAACACACATAGTAAAAACACATGAGACCCTATGGAGTAAGGGACCCCATAGCCCATAAAACACAAACAGTCAAAGGAACACCATAAATCATGTCCAAGAGTGGGAGGAAAAGAGTCTCACTCTTGGCAGGAATAAAAAACAAACTCCAGAAATCCAGCAAAGCTGCTGGGGGACTGACTAGGTTAGGAAATTCAGCCTAAAGAGAGAATTCTCCCTAACAACGCGTTATCCTCGATGTCGGAGATTTGTTGCTTGGCGGTGTCCAGCCTGTCACCGTGTTTGTCTAAGCAATATTGTAGCTGGTCAACTTTTGTGGACAGGGTGTCAAGCTTACTATCTATATTGCCAATGCCAGCTTTTAGTTTGAGGAGGATCCCTCTGATGTCTATAGCTTGGGCGGGGTCGTTGTCGTGGGACATGGACACCTCAGGGCTCTCTAGTCGTTCGTTTGGTTTGGGGGTTTTGACTATGACACCTGACTCGAATGTCAACTTCCTCTGTGATTTATCAGATTTTCCCATCATGGCGGCTTTGCTGTTCTCTGACCAAGTGTGACCCGCTGTTCCTTATTCTCCTCCCTTATCTATTTTCCCACCCGAGGGTGTATGGCGGCAGTTGAGGTTTGTGAGCTCTGCACAAGTTATTGTGCCGCATGGGGCGACCTCGGGGGGATGGCCCTGCCGCCTGTAGATGTGTACCTCTTGGTGGTCAGTGGGGCACTCGCCCAGGCTGTATTGTCCTGTGGTTGGAGATATGCTGACGGCCGCTTGGGACCCACGGGACCTAGTGGGGTGCTCAATGCCTCACCCCAGCAGGGGTTTAATAGATGCTATAGGGCCACACTGAGGAGCTGTCCGCCTCCTTATGCACTTGGACACTTGCCCGAGTTGCCTGGAGACGAAGCCCCCGGGCCGTTGTATTTGCTGGTATTTTGTGGCTGGCCTTATGTCGCTGCTACCAACAAGCTCTTGCCATTAAGTCCGGGCCCCGAGGGGCTATGTACATGGGGGGAGGGGGGACAGACCCCCTGGTAGTGCTCGTTTGGACTATGCCTCAGTGTTCAGAGGGCCACGGGGGGACCAAGGGAGGCAGGGGGTGCTGGCTCAACTGTAAAGCCTCGGATGTTGCTGCTTCCTCATGCCTGAGTCCGGGGCCCTTGGTGCCGAAATGTGCGCAGAGACTGTGGGTCTGACCGAGGACTGCTGGCCAGGTTTGTTTTCGGCGTGCTCTGGGTCTTGCCGCCCAGTGAGCGGCGGTGATGGTATGTTGGCGGGAGCTGCCCAGTGGGTCCGCCGCAGTGCGGGCACCCGATCCCCTCCACAGGCTGACGTAGGGGGTGATATCGGCGTCTCCAGCCGACTTGCTGCGGAGGCTCCCTTCTGGACCCGCCCTCTGCGCGCAGCCCCCGGGGCAGCCATGCGGCCGCTATGGGTACACAGGGGGGGTGCAAGAGCGCCGCAGGCCCCCGCGGCCGAGCCCCTATGTTTAGTCGGTTGTGTCCAGGGCAGCACAAGGACACCGCCTCTCGGCATCGCTATGTCTCGGAGGTGGCAGTGGAGCGATAGTTCGGCGGGCCTCTCTCCTCGCAGGCCCCGCACTGGTCAGGCACTATCTGGCGTCTCTCGATACCAATGAGGGATGGCGGGCCGATGCAAGTCGCCCAGGAATGCCGGTACCGCTTCTGGGAGGTTTGATGGACCCACGATGCGCTTTTTGAAGGATTCATTCAGGTGCGCCTCCGGAGCTCACACAAGAGCAGTCATCTTGGTCGCGCTCTAGCGCCCTCAACATTTTTATACCCTTACATGACCACCACACATGAGCACAGTCACCTCTTTCCCCACAACCCCTTCAACACTCATGAGAGATAGTAGAACAAAAGCTGTGTAACTTTTCAGGGGTATAGTGACATTGGACCATAACCTTGATCCACATTTCTGCAATTTGGATCGCTCTTGTTAATTTAATTATATTCCCGAAAGTCTTACCGATTGCATTTCTGATATAGGATGCCCTAGTGTTTTCTCACAATTTTTCATGAATGCCCAGTTTGGGTCTGTAGGGCGGTCTGAATTTTTTTATACAGAGTTGAGATTAGATTTATTTTTCCTGTATTTGTAGGTATATATTTTTCAAATGTGGTTAGCTATCTGCTTGCGACTGAATTGGATTTGTCAGCCAGTGCCTCAGTTGTAAGTATTATAATCTCTCTCCTTCCCTTAGTCCAAAATGTTGTTTACATTGTTCAAATGATTTAATGGCTTGTCCCACTAACATATCCCTCAACTTAGTGCAGCCTGCTGCTTCCCACCTAGTGTACGCCGCCTGTTCTAACCCTGGCTGAAATTGCGGATTCCGGAACATTGAAGTGAGTGGAGATGGGAATGTTGTTATCACCATTTGCTGAACCAAGGAGTCCCACAGATCTTCTACCACCTTTGTGATTGTGCTTAGCTGCATATGTGCCGTTCAATCAGATCTTCTGATCCAGAGGACCTCTTTTAAAGAGTTCCCCACCACTACTATATCCATCCTATGCCAGATTTTGATATGATTCCCGATAAACCATTCTTTTGATGACCCGTATTTGAGCCTCCATACAATATAGGCAGAAGTTCGGGAGAGCAAGCCCTCTTTTGTGCTTAGGCACCATCAAAATCCTCAGTGCTACACTAGGTTTGTTGTTTTTCCATATGAACCTTGCGATTAACATCTGAAGATATTTTTGAAAAAGAAATTGCGGAAGTGGTATTGGTAGGGCATGAAAGTAATATAACATCTTTGGAAGAATAACCATTTTTGTTGAGTTAACCCTGCCCAGCCAAGATATCGTTAGGAACCCCCATGTGTTTATCTAATAGTGGGATATAATTTGCAGCATTTTAGGAGTCTAGCTGGTTGGCAACGTTCACTCCAAATTATTTTGTGTGTTCCTTGGACCACTGGAAGTGACATGTTTGTTGTAACTGATCTACCAGTGGAACTGAAAGATTGAGAATCTCTGATTTATGATAGTTGATTTTAAGCCTTGCTATAGTCCCAAAATCCTGAAGTATATGGGATAGTGACTGTGTTAGGTTTTGGGTTTATAATCGCCAAACAAATCGTTGGCGTCTTATAGTTAGCCCGAACTAATAGCATACATTTGGAGCCAAATCCCATATACTCCATTGTGTGAAATAAAAACTACCACTCCACCCGGTCAAATGCTTTTTCCGCATCTAATGCCAGCATTAGGGCAGGTACCTTTTTTGTGAATTTTTCTATCGGATGTCATACCTGTCGAGTATTATGAAAAGTTTGCCTATTTTTAATGAAACCTGATTTGATAAGGGCCTATCAAGTTGCGGAGAATGTTTTCTAATTGATTAGCTTACATTTTTGAAAATATCTTTGCAGCAATATTAATAAGTACTGTTGGGCGATAAGATGCGCATAACCTGGAATCTTTATTGTGTTTAGATAACAACACTATCATAGCTTTGTGCATTCTCGGGGGGGAGGGGTCCTTCTACTTGCGTCCTAAATGTGTTGTAGAAAAGCACTGTATACACATCGGGGCCTGGAGCCGTGTTGAGGTGCAGTGACTTAATTACTGCTGCAATCTCGTCCTGCGTTATATCTGTCTCCAACCCTTCCCTTTCTCCCAACGAGATCTTCTGTAGCAGAATTGACTGCAAATATGGGATTTGTACTTCCACACAGGGAGAATCCGAGGCGTACAAATTCCCATAGAAATCTGTGAAGGTTACTATTATGTCAGAAGTTGCATTTGCCTCTATTCCCTGATTTTTCTTTAACCTCAATATCGTTTGTACCGGCCCTTTTTCCCACAATTGTCTTGCCAAAAGCAGTAGTCTTTGTTGGCCTTGGCGTAAAAATGTTGTCGCATATATAGAAGGGCTTTTTCAGCAAGTTCTGTGTGGAGAATTAACAAATGGTTGCTAATTCTTCTATATTCCTTCTTCGGGGCTTCCTTTGAGTTCATTTTCGAAGTCCATTGCTAATTACTTCAACTGCTTGTCCTTTTTTAATTGCTTTGCGATTAGTTCTTCCCTAAGAACTGCTTAAAGGCGCCCTGCAATACTTGGTGTCGGTAGTCGTATTGTGCTCATAGCATTCCCTAATTTTGTCCCCCACCTCACTAACCAAACTTTATCTTTAAGAAGCTATTCTGGAAGTTTCCACCTCCATAACCCTCTCCCTTCCCTATTATTTGGAATAGTGAGCAAGAGTGGGGCATGGTCCAACAAATATGGTTCCAATGTCCATTTTCTCTGCCGTGCCTATCAGAGATGTGGAAAGCCATGTATAGTCTATGCGGGAGAAGGCTAGGTGAACATGCTAGTAGATGGACACACCCTGCAGAGCTGAATAGCTGTCTGTTAAGCTGAAAGACTCAATTTTATCCATCAGCTTTGTAGACAGGGCTGCCTGATGTCGATATATCCTGGAACTCCTGTCTCTCCGCGGGTCCAAGCCAAATTCAAGTCCCCCATTAATATAATGTTCCTCTCAGCAAACCACGGTATGGTAAATCAGGACTGCCCTAAAAAACCATTCTGTGCAGTATTGGGGGCATAAACCTTCCCTCTGAATCCTGTTTTGTATCTATGCTGCAAAGACCCAGATTGGTACAGAACACGACCAACACTCCCCCATTGCCCCTTTTTCCCCTGTAGTGTTGGACTGAAATATCTGCTGATATCCCTTATTTTGAATTTGTTTTCCCTTTTATCTATTTGGGTCTCTTGAAGCGCAAGTATATCCGGTTTCTCCTAGAAAGAAAGTGCTCAACCTTTTTGCATTTAACCAGTGAGTGCCTTGAATGTTGCGAGAACTTCCCATTGCATTGGAATTTTTGCTATGTCCCCTGTGTGTATGACCAGATATCGTTTTACAGGAATCGTATGTGGTTGGTGGCATATATGCTCAAGATCGATTTTGCTTTTCAGCAATCTAATTTCCGTCCCCTGATCCTTTTATCCAATCCCCACGACAATTCCCCCTTCCTAACTCTCCCCCAAGAAGCCCAAAAGTAACATTCTCCATGGTGAGCCTAAGTTCCTAGTGATCCCTGAAGTGTCTTGCTCCAGGATTTTACCTGACAAAGATAACTACAGAAATACTGTTTGGGTACCCTAAGGCCCATTAAACAGAATCCAAGTCGTTATTCCCCCAAAAGGTCTCACCCAGACTGCTCGCGTTGTACTTGCTCCAGGACGATCCGGTCAAAAGTTATAATTCTGGAGGTGGTGTATCCTCCCCAGACCCTCAACTGGTCCTTTTATTGGGGCTTGATTCTAAATTTGCAGATTCTTTGATCAAGTCTCCGATCCATGGTGAGCCCTACGGCAGCCTTCTCTTTTTCTTTTTTATTGTGGTCCATGCACATGGTTTTCGTTTAATCATTGTTGTTGGCTGATCTTGGTCAACACATGTGTGGAAAGCTGCTACTTCAGCCGTAATATTTGTGCCCCCACCTCACATGTAGTTACGCAGTAAGGCTTGCCTTCCCGAGAGAATAATAGGCCGAAGGGAAATATCGATCTGTATTTGATCTGCGCCTTGTCCAAAACCCTCACCACGGGGCCCGTTAATCTTCTCTTTACCAGTGTCGACTGTGCCAGACCTTGACTAGCTGTATTTCCAAAACGTTCATTCTCATCAGTCTAGCCTTATGATAGGATCTACTCTTTTTTAAACGTATCTTGACAAAGCTACCACCACGTCCCTCGGTCTGATACCTGGTCCCTGCTGTTTGGGGCCTACTCAGTGGATCTGGCCCATCAGAATGTCCATCTCTTCCTCTCCACCAAAAGTATCCCCAAAAATGTGCCTTACCGTATCCTTAAGATCTTCGTCTTCTATGGACTCTGGTACATTTTTTATCCTAGTATTCCCTCTCCTTGAGCGATTTCGAGGTCCTCAGATTGTATTTCCAAATTTTGAGTAACTCTCGCTAGTTGCTCCTGTATTTCCTCAGTCTTCCTGGACTGTTCTGTCAATTCTTGTAAGGCATTTTCCATAGTATCTACCCTTTCCTCCAGTTTAGCTACTTCTCATTTCAGTTCTTGGAGTGATCAGTTCAGCTCAGATCTAATATTGTTAAATTGTGTCTGAATTGTATCCGATATTTTCTCCTGCAATTCTTGGAAGCTTTGTCGGAGATCTTCCTTGCAACTGGCATTTCTCCCGCGGGTTGTGTCTCTCATTCCCTCCTTTGTGGAGATTTCTGGTCCCCTGACGGTTTGTGTTCTCCTTCTTTCCTCCACAGTTTCTGAGGGTTACCTTCTGGGTGGCTTAGAGGCACTGGGCGCGTCCGTTCCTTTGTTTCTAGACATCTAAAAATCTTCCTGGGGGCTTCTGTCTCCAGCAGTGAGGGCAGGGAAAATATCCAAATGCCTAAGGCTAATCCTGCTCCCCTATCCGTTATAGCCAGCTGATTGCAAAATGCCACCCTTTGATGTTGATGTGTGGCGGTGCTTGGTATTTACGGCTCCCAGTGAATGCAGCTGAAAGTGCACTGCTGAACTCGCATTCATCTTGATGCCTAATTCCACCTCCGAACCAGATGTCCCCGTTAAGTGTAGTAACACGAGAAGTCTTGAATAATCCGGATTTTATATAAAGGTGCATCTGATGCAAAACCCCCAGCGGGAACCAGACCTCAGCTGGATTAACTGCTTAGAATCACTCACCCAGTCTTGCTAGTCCTCTCCACCAGTTAGGCTTTGCTTCGACCTGCCTCTACTGAACCCTGTCGTTAATACTTTTCTCTGCTTTATGCCATCGGGGGACCTTATTCCGTAATGTCTGCGACCCTTCTGTTCACTGATGTTGAGCGAGTATTGAACTCTACCCGCCTGATTCAATGAGGAGTTTCCCAAGCAGGCCAACCCCCCAACAAAGCTCTCGAGGGTCAGTTCTCCCCTGCCAGTGATCCCCTGTTGTTTGGCCATCCACAAATTCCAGAGCCTGCTTTCTTCCTGCTGTGTTCACTCCTTCAGCGATATCTGCCCCTATGTCTCCATTGTGCCATGCAATGACATCCAGGAGTTCACCGAGTGGCCGGTGTTAGGGAGAATTCTCTCTTTAGGCTGAATTTCCTAACCTAGTGAGTCCCCGAGCAGCTTTGCTGGATTCCTGGAGTTTGTTTTTCTCTCCTGCCAAGAGTGAGACTCTTTTTCTCCCACTCTTGGACATGATTTATGGTGTACCTTTGACTGTCAATGTGTTTTATGGGCTATGGGATCCTTTACTCCATAGGGTCTTGTGTGTTTTTTCTATGTGTGTTACACAGCACCCTCCGTGCAGTAACACAGGGGTGTCATAGTGACACCCCACCATAGACTCCATACCCTGGGACTGACTACTGTCTCCCAGGGCATGTAAAGTCACCATTGGCCTTACTAGTCCCAAATTATGAACAGAAACCAGTACAAACCATCCTATTGTGGACGTACTGGTCGGGGCAATTCGATTGCCCCGGGGTCTGTTAGTAGAGGGAGCACGTCTCCGTCCCCCCTGATCGAGTTTTGGCTGGTGGCAGTGGATACTACTTTTTATATTCGACCGCGAATATATCCCTATGAGATTTTCCCATTGTTTGAGGCTACCAACTTTAATTATTTAATTTGCATAGCCTCGAACACACCGCCGGTTTATTTATTTAATATTAATTCACTGGTTGGTATTTTTTGCCAGGACTCGATTCTAAAATGGCGTTTGTGTTCTCTTCTGTGACTCCAACCCAAGTCGAGCCGTTTGTTCCACTTTTTGGCGGGCTTCTCCACATAAGCCTTCAAAAGTGGTGCCACTCTGTCTGGGTACCACAGGAAGTGTGGGATGGGGTTTAGGCACCCTGGACTGAGTTAGCTTGGTAACTCAAGTCGCACTCTTGTGTGATTGGCCCAAGTGGTGAGCCGGCTTAGCATGTTTGATTGACAGCTAGGCTGAGTGAATGGGGGTGTGCTGCATAAAAGCAGGGCTTTGGGGACTGGAACTTCAGAGGTCGCCACAGGACCTGAGAATCCGACGAGGGAGAAGCTGAGCCGACCTACCACGACGACACCACCGGTGGAGCCCTGTGGAACCGATTCACCACTTTCCGACGACAGAGAAGATCTCCCGGCTGGAGTGGCTTCTTCCCCTGACTGGTGGGCACAACCAGTTTACCTTCTTCTCTTCGCATCCCAGGCCGCCTTGTGGTCGAATTGCCCGTGCCAAGCACCCCGGCAACCGGATAGCCACTTATCACTGGACCGCAAATAAAAAGGACCGCTCCTTTTACCTGAGAACTCTGCGGCTGGTTTCTTCCCTGGCAGTGCAACGGACTCCTGTCTTCCTCCCTGACAAGATCCTCTCTTCCCCCGGACGAAGCACCGACTTGCATCCGCTGCCAGGAACAACTGCCCCCGCTGGAGTATTCTCACCACTTTAAGGTACTGTGTCCGCCAGGCCTCCCTTTCTAAAGATTGCTACAAGGTAATAATAATCCTTTAACCTTCTGGACTGTGCTGGCTGCCTTGACCTTCTAACTGGTCCCTTTCTTTTGGTACAACTCTTTTTGAACCTTTGCAAGACTCTTGTGCAATTCAACCGTGTGACCTTGGATACATTTCGTTCTGATCCTCTTAAAGTGGATCCGGCCTTCTGTACTCTAACTTTGCGGTTTTACTTGCCTTCCTCTCTTGTTTTGTTCTTATGAAAGTGTTGGGATCTGTTTCATATCATACTCTGCTTTTCTCTCCCTTTTAAAAAGAATTATTAGAGTGCCATCTGCGTTAAGCGCTCACCGCTGTCTGAAACTAAGTGGGGCTTTACTTAAGACTTGTCTAATATTCTTCTAAGGGAGTGTATACCTTTTAGTGACCGTGTTTTTGAATTGCTTACTATTAGTGCCTGTGTGTTTTTCTAGATGTGGTTTTAAATAAATAATTATATCTCTTTTACACCAAGCTCTGGTCAGTGTTTACTTGTTCTACTATGTTCTTATGACCTATTGTGAATACTCTGTATACTGCCTAACTCTTCTTGAGGGAGGTCTGACTGCTCAGCCACAGCTACCAAGTGAATCTGTGTGGTACAGACTTCTACCAAGTGGGTTTACTGCCAAACACCTGTAGTCTTAAATCTTTTGCAGTGGTCCCATAGGGAACTGCACAGGTTTCTGCCTAACAGCCGGGTCCAGGAGCTGTTCTCCATCCCGGGGCCTTCTCTTGCATCTGCTGGCAGAGCTCTTTGCTGAATGTTCGTAGGTGTCCACAGCTGCTTTCCGAAGAGTTCAGCCAGTGTCCCATCAGATCACTGCCTCAGTCACTTTTCCTCCATCCGAACTGGAACATTCGACTGTTTTAAGGTATTATTAGAGCGTCTGGAAGACAGAGCTCAGACTTCTACCTCTCACCCTTCCCGGCAGCAATTTTGGAATCTATATTAGCATTTTGAGCAAAGAGAGTATGGTTGTAGTGAGGGGAGATTTATTCATAATGGGTGGCGACCTGCCACCCTTCTGCCCTTTATAAAGTAGACCGTTTCACAGAGAACAGCTCACAGGATTGCTGCCTGTCCCTGCAGGAATTATGCAGGCGATTGTGGTGCATGACCAATGGGTCAGACCTGGCTTGCACGTACAGCTCTCTCCGACATATTGAGGGCTCCAGCATCACAAAAATGGCTTAACATGACAATGATGACATGTTGTTTTCAATGGTATCAACATGTGTTTTACAGTGGCAGTGCCGGAATATCCTGCATACTGTTGGTGTCCAGACATCTTTTGGATGTTTTCAGTGTTCGAGAATTACTTGTCAATTGTATGATGTTTTGCCCAATTCTTTAGCAAAAACAGTACTTCTAAATTGCACCATTTAAACCCAGAATTCAAAGGCTGAAAATCCCCTGCCAGAATTTGAACATATGCATACATGTTCCCCACAGATCTCTGTAGATCTCCCGGTTTGTGTACATATCCAAAGGGTATCAACCCTTTTAATTGTTCTCACATCCCATGGCTCTCCACAATGTTCTCTCCCTGTATTCAGGACCCTGTTTTGTACAGTGCTCTGTTATTTAATAACTAGGTTTAAGCTATAATACTCTTATAAATATCAAAATAGATACATACAAAGAACTGTCCACTTTCTTTGCACCTAATTACTTCATGCATACTCTTGTTTCGTAAAAATATAGGCTGAAACAGAACTCTCAAATCATGTTTTTTAAGTCCTGGCATGGATAGCACATGCCATTTTACATTGCTGTTTACTTTTATGTTATGAATGTAAGTAGATAAGCACCAGAAGGCAGTGCAACTAGTAGTTTTCCACATTTTCGTAAATGAAAAATTATTGTTGAGCCTTGAATTCCTGTATTGGGACACGCATAGTGGTGGGAGTCTCCATATCACGGCAAATTCCATCATAACCTTTTAATGCTATTGGGGTATTACTGCCTTAAAACTGAGAGCTTACTATCTTCAAAAAAAAATGTATTATCATGAACAGCAACACGTGTACCGCTAGATGAACTGTAGTATCAAGAGTCGTGCATGGAACGTACGTGGAATGCAGGTTTCACAATGTGTGGTTGTTGAACGGAGTACGAGAACAATGGTTGAGAGAGAGGTTGATTGCTGGAGGAAGAGTGAGCACAGTACAGTGTTGGTTACATTTATTAATAAATGAACTGAACTACCTTACCCGCTCTGATTCGTGGTCCTTTCCTGAAGGGGGTTAAGGTACAACATGTACCTTTTTGTCTTGCAAGCACGGACTCCATCGATTGTCTTTTTGTCTACACACAACACACACGCTCTAAGCGAAAACAGATTACAGCTGTAGCTTTATTGTCCCCATTCTGATTGAAAGCCTACAATTACCAGCATGCAAAGTAATGCTAACCGAAATAAATCTAAATAATCACAGTGCGACTGAAATGATCACAGCCCCAGCTTGTTTCAAATGGCATGCAGATGTATGCACCCCTTCCCTTTTTAATCAGCCATCATTTGCACCCCTTGGTGACAATGGCCACAACACACATGTCCCATTTACCTTTGTTATGGATAGTTAAACCCTTCTTGGGACACTTCCCTTAAGCCCTTCAAGCCAAGATGGAGCCCCTCCTCTCACCGTGGACACAGCTTTTGACTGTTTGCTTTGTAGGAAGAGGAGAAGAGAGGGGGCAGTGGAAGAGGCATTAGACACCAAAATAAACACAGTACTCCTTTTGATGTTAGATGCAAGGAGCTACTGGGAAGCCTCAGGGGAGCTACCAGTGGCATGCAAACAAATGTCTGGAGACCTTGGATCTAGGGTGACATTACCATTTTTATAATGTAATTATGTGTTTTTTTAATGCAATATCCTCTTGTAATAAATATATATTGTTGTATCTGTTTTTGTATTTTTAGAAATCATTATGCATAGCCTTCCCTCCAGACTTAGAATCAATCCCTTTTTGTAAATAGTGATTGACCTAGTAGATCAGCTATAAAATGGATTCAGTCCTCTCGCTGATTTGTCATCTTAGATGTATATCTTCCTCTTCCAGCTGCCTTTGGAACTTTCGTTCAGCCACAAGGGGGCGCAATGTGGGTCTATGTCCCCTCCGATTTACATTAATGTTTACCCATGATGCCGGACCTGTCTAGGAGAGTATATAGATGTATAGAGCCATTCGTGCCCCATGACCGCAGTTCATTTTTTCCACAAACTCCATAAGTTGTCAGGAATGCTAATAGCATGTCTCAAATTATAACTGTAATGCTGAATCCCACGGTAGGCTGCAAACCCTACAGGACTGCTCAAGGCCTCTGTTCCTCACTGAGGCTCCCTCTTGGTCTGTCTTTCCTGCCTCAGCGAGAACACGATACAATAAACTGCGTTTCAGTCAGTCCATGCATGGAAAGTCTCTCCGGAGGTGTGCAGCAGAATTGTACACCTTCTTGCTGTACAAGACATCAATTTAACCCTAGATACTTTCACTCAAAGCAGAGGCAATGTTGTATGTATTATGTGAATGGATTAAAAATAAAAATCTCTTATTGGTTTTAACATAGAATCCACAGTATCACATATCACAATGTAGATGTAAAACAACAGTAGTAGAGAAAACCAAAATTAAATTGAAATTTAACAGCTTGGAAACGAAACACATTCTGTCCTCAACCCCGCAGCCCCCCTGTCTTCAACGCCCACCCACCCACATATTGGGTCTTGTGCTTCAAAAGAAAGAAATCATCCACCCTAATTTCAGCCTATCTTTCCACCCAAACTACATTGCAATATAATACTTATCAGCCTCCTTTTGGATGTTATTGCCTGGCAGGGGGTGTCTATCATCTGAGGGGCAAAGCATACCATCTAACAGCGGTGCCCAATCAAATCTATGCAACACAGCCCATTTGCATACATGGATTAAATCCTAATCGGGGTCACCAGTTCAGCATTTGCCCCCCTCATAAGTTCTCTAAACCAATAGTTTACTCTGGGGTCATTGGGATTGTGCCAGGGCATAGCAATTTGCCTCTTTGCCAGTACCAGGGCCAAGACCCCCATTCGATACAACAGCTTCTCTGTCTTCCATTTGTTAAACTGGCCCAGAAAGCAAACCACAGGCGTTTCAGTCATCCAAATAGCTCCAATGCCAGCCAATCTGGCAAACACTCCTCCACAAAAATCACCAGCTTTGGGACAATGCCACAGCATGTGGAAATACGGTGCCTCCACATATCCACATCGTGGACAGAGATCTGATCTATCTGGGTTAATTTTATGTATTCTCTGTGATGTTAAATACATCCTACGTGGAACGTTATATTAGTCTGAAACTACTATTTTCAAGATACCTGTTTTATAGAATTGCAAATCTTTTCCCACTGTTCATCCTTAAACATCAACCCTAGGTCTGGTGCCAGGCCTCCCTGGCCTTTAACACTGCTCCCTTCTGGGCCCTATTCTCGAGTATGATTCTATAGATCGCAGAGATCAAGCGGCCCCAGAGCATTGATGCCTTCCAATAGCATGTTGCCAGATGCCACCTCTGGTAATATATGCCAATATTTACTTGCCCTGTTTGTTAGCCCCGCTTAGAACAGAAATGGTCCCTTACAGATCTTAAAGGCATTCAAAGGTCGGCAAAGAGTCTTGGTCGGCCTTCTACAAAAAGGTCTCCTCAAACAGCTAATTCCTTCATTTCCCACTGTGCCAGGTGTCTTCTACCTGTTTTCCCCAGGTGGTTAGTGTCCATGCTCAGTGGGATGTCGGAGAGTCTGTATTCACACATCCAACCCGCATAATGGGCCGTTTCCAGAATTGTTTTCCCAAAGGGATCAAATAAGGTTGCCTTACGTCCGCCCTATGCTGCCATAGCTGCTCCTTCATAGTATACAGCCTCATCGATCCCGACAAGGGGCCTCCACTCAGGGGTTTCATCATCAGATAGCCATTGCGCAGCAAACTGCAGTTGGGCTCCCAGTAGTACAGCTCAAAGCTCAGTACCTGGATACCTCATAACAGATAGGCGTCATGTAGCGTAGCCAATGCCACCCATCTCCAGCCCCTCGCCCAAAGTAGATCTCTAAGCAAAGTATCTAATTTTTCAAAAACACTTTTTGGAACATCATATGGTACATTAGTGAAGTAATATAATAGTCTAGCAGGGTTCTCCATTTTAGTCAACACTATTCTACCCATCAAGGACAACTGCAACTTCTTCCAAAATTCCATTGACTTTTCAATCCCTGAAATAGCAGCAATGGTTTTAGCACAATATTATCAGAGAAATTCCTCATTATTTTGACACTGAGATACATGAAGGTGCCCACTTACTCGGGAGTACAGGCAAATCTACTACGGGCACTTGCGCCATGTACGCAAGTGAAAATATGGTGGACTTCTCCACATTTATCCTAATTTCAGACAGATGCCCAAGGTTTTCCAGCACCTCCATCAATATTGGCACATTGAATGTTGGATTCTGAATATATATATATAAGCATGCAGTTGCATGCAGAGAAATTATATGATACTCCCCATCAACCAATATTGCTGCTTCCCCCATATTTCTGTGAAGGATACATGCCAATGGCCCCAGGATTGGGGGACAACGGGCAGCCCTGTGTCATTCCCCTACCCACCTTCCAGCTATCCAACACCAGTTTTCCCATTTTAACCCTAGCCATGTCGGAGGTATACAGCAATTTCTTCCAGCGTGTGACCACCAGATCGTCACAGTACCCAGGTTGCATCTCTTCAAAGTAGCCCACATCCACTCCCACATCACAGAATCAAAAGCTTTCTCATCATCTATGGACATTACTGCACAACTGAGAGGCAGGGACTTTGTGTGTGAAATAACGTGGTGAATAGCCTTAAATTGTGTGACGTAGTCCTAACAGGCATAAACCAGGCCTGATCCAGATGTTGCAAATGTGCTACAGCTCTTTGCAATCGATTGGCTATCAGGGCACCAAGAATCTTCACATCTGGGTCAGCATGGAAAGAGGGCAATAGGAGCCCATGTCGCACTGATATTTGACCCATTTGGGAATAGTAACTATCAATGCTTCCCTCATCAACATAGGTAGGCATCCAGAATCACATGCATGCTGATATACCGCCAATAGCTTACTCCCAAGCATAGCACCAGAGGTTTTCAAACATTCTGATGGAAGCTCATATGGGCTTGTTGTCTTCCTATGTGGGAGACTTTTGATCATATCCTTAATTTTGAGCAAGATTAGGGGCTCGTCCAACTGTGCCATCTGTGCTACAGTAAGTGTTGGGAGATCAATGAATGCCAGTGTAGGTTCTGCCTCGTGTTCCTCGGGTGCAGGATGCCCCATCTACAGGGCACTAGAATAGTTACCAAAGACTCTTTTAATATCCGTCTGGGTATAAACCACTAGCCACTCCTGATAGCGTGCTGACATGATTGCATTATTCAGACTTTCATCCTTAATAAGCCATGCCAACAACCTGTCCGATTCATCCCTGTCCCGATGCAAGTTGACTGTGTAAACACTAGTTATTCTTCCCCAGCACTTCCCAATCTTCCATGCACTTCACCCTCAGGTCAATCAGTTACGTTTCCCATCCCACAGGCCATCCCACCCCTTTCTCAATCTCCTTTTCAGCTTTCTCCAGCAATCTTTTCAAGGAAGCCTGTAACCCACACGTTTAAGACAAGCAAACCCCTCTTATCACAAAATGAAAGGCTTTCGATTCCAGACCCACACTGCCAGTTGAACCCTGAATGACCTCAAAATATTGTTCTATTTCTGTCTCCAACATATCTCTATACGCACCATCTCTCAGCCCTTCTAATCGAAGCCACCACAATGTAATCCATGCTCTACTAATATTTATTTGTTCCCCCATCACCACAGGTCAGTGTTCCAACAATGTCCTCCCCAGATAGGTTATCCCACCACTCATGTGTAGATGTTCAACGTATGTCCCCAACCACTGAGAGGGGGAATGTTCGAAATACCAATGTACCAGCAGCGATCCAGATTAACTATTAAAGACTGGTACGAGAGGCACCCTCAGAAGAAGGGATTCATTCTCCTGACCTAAGTTAGTTTTTAAAAGTGGTAGGGTTAGTTAGGATAGTTTTTGGACAGCAGACTTATTTCTGGAATAGGGAAAGTTAGGTCTTATAGTGTTGCTTTAATAAAATATCACAAATCATGCCCTTTGAAAGTCTGTGTCCTCCTGATTCGCCACAGTACTGAAAGACATTGATATTTAAATAAATGTAGTTTTAGAGTACCTTGGCTCATAATACCAAATCTGGAGAAAAGATTTTTGTTTAATAATGCGCTAAGTCAAAGGATAACAACAGCCACAATAATGCATAATGTCTAGATGATTGACTGCATACGTCCAACATTAAGAGAATTATTTATCCAAGATTTCTTAGCCTATTTGTTAGGCTTACTGTCCCAATCTTGACTGGCGCTGAGGCAGCACAAACTCCTACCTCCTCATTGGGTCTTCGCACCTGGGAACACTATTACCACAGGCCACCGCAACCCACCAGGGAAAGAGGGTTAGGTTCCATTGGTTGGATGGGTAGAGCATTTCAGGATAACCGTAAAGAGGGTTAGGGAGTTATAGTGGATGGGTAGGGGGATTTAGGGTAACATGCTCCTCAGCTCCTGCTGATGGCCTCAGAGTGGTGTTGTACTCCACCCTTACTCTCATGCACTCCACATTCACACTATGAGCCAGAGCAATACAGAAGCCTTTGTACTGGAGTTCCCAAACCAGAACACTGTGGGCCAAGGGCCCTGATCACTGAACTATTGCCTGTGCCAACCAGGTACTTAAGTATGCTGTATTCTAAACGTGCATCAGATATTCAACTCCATTCTAGTGCACTCTGCATTACACTCGTGCAGAATCAACCTCCCCACATTAATACCCATGCAGGAATAACCTCCCCTGCATTAACATCATGCAGAATCTGATACAGGATTTCTCAACGAGAAGAAAATGTGAAAAACACTTAGCTGCGGTTTTCTTGTGTCCCACGGTCTCCTGGCCAGTCCGTATTGCTTGGGCAATGCTGCCGTAATAATGGTCTGAAAGGCCGCTGGAAGATAACAAGACAAATATGAGTATATGCGGTTGCTGCGTTCTAACTTTTTCTGTGCACTCGGGGCTGAATTAGTGCTTGAGCGTGATCACACAATCTCAGCTTGGCAATCACGTCCCTTGTGGTTGCTGTCACCTCGAGAGTATGCAAATCACCCTTAACGTAACATCCAAGGTCTGATTATGGCATGCAAATCATGCGGGTATCATGCGTAACAGTTTTGTGCATTCACTCCCTGTTCGGAACTCTCTGCCTCGTCTGCTGTCCTAACGGCGTGTTGGGAGTGCATGCGAGTTCACGTTCCCAACTTGCGCTCGCGGGGAAAAATTGGCAAAGGACTTATCTTGTTGATGTACGCGGGGCCTCGGGTGATCTGGCGGGAGCTTGTGCCCTGCGTAGGCGTGCCTGCCAGCGCTCAGAGAAACACGTCCTCTCCCTCCAAAGTCAGGGATTGCAAGCGCTGTCTCGTGGGCGCGGCTCGTGCATGCACGCTGGCTTGGGCGTGGCATTTCTCTACCGGCACGCCTGTGCCCAGCACAGCATGCTGGGTAGTGTAGTCTTTGGGTTTTTCTCCATCCCTGAGCCTTCTTCCTGAAAAAGGAATGGAGAACTCACCTGTAGTACATTGTAGTGGGCCCAGGGACTGCTTTTACCCCTCCTACGCCCCCATAGCACCATATGCCCAATAGCCCCAGCTACATGCCCAGCCCTGACACTATTTCTGTACGCTATTGTTATACAGTGTGCCTTCGCTTCAGAGCTAGTTTTGTGCTATATAAAACCAAGCATATGCCAGCACATACTTTTTTTATTAGTGGCAACACAGAGATACATGACTCCTCCACCTGCACCATATGTATACAAAACAAATTATTGACCATCATACAGATGGTTCGTCATCAGAGACCAAGTTACATAAGTAAGTTCTGAATGGGCCCCATATATCCTTTGGCCTGCAGGCTGTGGGTCTGGTCATAACATATTGTTCCTCTGATTCATTTACATACGTTAGTTCGCGAAGAAATTGGTTCATACTGGGTGGGCTCGCGTTTTTCCATTTCAATAGAATACATTTCTTAGCAATTGCAAAGGCAACATTAAACAATCTTCTAATTTTCTTGGAACATTTGCCTATGTCTCCAAAGAGGTACTTTTGGGGCTTCAGGTCTGGGGGGGACCTGTGTGATTTCTTCCAACATTTCAGCCACCTCTCTCCAGAAACTCCTCACCACCCGACATTCCCAATACATATGATAGTCTCCTGCCTGTGGCATACTACATTTGGGTCATGCATCCGAGGCACCTGGGGTAAATTTTGCTATTTTAATTGGGTTATAATGTAATCCGTTCAGAATCTTGAATTGAATTAACGGCAGGCCTGCATTCAGGGAGACCATCTTAGTCAGTGAGCAATATCTATTCCATTTATCGTCTTCGATGGGCCCCTGTAAGTCCCTTTCCCATTTTTATTTTATTTCGTTAATAGTGGGAGTTTGTGCCTGTACTGCCGCGTATAGTTTAGAAATTCCCAGGCCACCCACAGCAGTCACCAGCTGAAAACATGGGTGTGGCTGGGGTTCATCTGGGAACAGTGGCCATTTCTTTTGAAATGCAGACCGCATGCGATAATATTGAAGTGTCCTGAGTTGGCCACCTCCAAACACTCTAAATATTTCCTCCAGGAATGCAAATTTGCCATTTATGAACATCTCACCAATTTTAATTTCCATGTTGGGGTCCCAGGCATCCTGAATTGTGCTGTCGTGTGTGTGGGGGGTATACCTGGATAGTTCCAGAGAGGTATCTCTCTATTGTAGGGTGTTTCTACTCGCACTCTTCTGTATATGGCCTCCCATGCTTTAACCGTGCAGCCAACTGGATTGTATTCACACGTGTCCCTGTATTGTACATCAAAGATGACTGATTGTATATTTGTGGGGTGCGTGGTGTATTCCTCTATTAGTGCATGGGGGTCTCCTGAGTGGTATCATACCAATGTTTTGCAAATTGTGCTTGGGCCACATGGTAATATAGTTCAAAGTCGGGAGCTGCAATACCGCCCGTAGAGTACGACTCAGCCATCTTCTCCCAACCAATCCTGGCAGTTTTCCCATTCCTTAGCAACGTCACCACTATGGAACGCAGTTTAGCAAAGAAGGGTCTGCCCGGCCATATGGGAATGTTGACAAACAGATAGAGAAGCTTAGGATGGATTATCATTTTAAGGACCGCCACCCTGCCATGTAGGGATATCGTCAACCGTCCCCATATCTGGAGTTTCATGATAATGGTCTGCAGTGTAGTTTCATAATTGTCCTGGTATAGCGTGTTCCTATCCCTAGATACCAGGATACCCAGATACCTAATGTGTCCATCCGACCATTTAAGTCCGTGCAGCACATCGGGGCACTCAGTGGACGGCGTGAGTGGGAATATTTCAGATTTGGCTCTATTCACCGTGTACCCAGAGTAAGCCGCAAAGTTTTGTATTTCCGCCATTATGGGTGCTATATTTATTTTGTGTTCACGGATATATAATAGCGTGTCATCGGCGTAGAGTGAGATTAACTGGATGGATCCCTTTATATATATGCCCTTGTCAGCATGTCTCAGCCGTACCGCAGCTGCCATAGGTTCTATAGTTAGTGCAAACAGAAGGGGCGAAAAAGGACAGCCCTGTCTGGTGCCCCTGCCCAACAAGAACATGTCTGAAATGGACCTATTAGTCAAAACTCGAGCCCCGGATTCGGTGTATAGTAGCTATACATACCTAATGAAGTTAGGACCCATCCCAAATCCCTCAAGTACCGCAAGAAGGTAGACCCAGGACACCGAATCAAAGGCTTTCTCTGCGTCTAAGGATATGGCAGCCGCGTTCCTCTTGGGGTCTATTTGTGCCATTAGACCGAAGAGCCTACGGAGATTTAGGGACGTGGACCTGGCGGGAATAAACCCATTTTGATCGGGGTGGACTAGCCCAGGAACCTCCGGTAAGAGTCTATTGGCCATCACTTTCGCAAATATTTTAGCATCTGTGTTAATAAGTGACAGGGGCCTGTGGTGGCCGTCATGGCTTGGGGAGCACCGTGATCACCGCCTCTCTGAGATGGTGGTAGTATATTGCATTCAAGGGATTCCTCCCACACCCGAAGAAGCACCGGGACATGCTCCTCCCGGATTTCTTTATAGAATTCTGCCCCAATCCCATCAGATCCTGGCCCCTTACCCGATGTCAACATTTTGATAGCCTCAGTGATCTCTTCTGCCGATATCGGTGGATCCTACGCTGCGCGTTCAGCCTCTGAGAGTTGGGGTAGGTTGAGAGTCGCAAGATAGTTTTTAATGTTTACGGGTGATTTCTTATCTTGGTTGGAGTACAGCTTGGTATAGAATTGGACAAATTCTTTATTTATCTCATCTTCCCTCAAAAGTACCTCCCCCTGTTTTGTTTGTATACTAGTAATTTGATTAGATTGTTTATTACCCTTAAGCAAGTTAGAGAGCGTCCTACCAGCCTTGTTACCTTCACCGTGTCTACGTGCCCGAACGGGGGCCGCAGCGTAATGCACCTCCCTAGCGGCCAGCTTATCAAATTCCTGCAAATATGTGTGTATGTCAGCCAACAGGTTCCTATTCTGTGTCCGGGTGTAGTCACCCTCCAATACACCTAGTTTACTTTTAATGTCTGCTAGTTCCGCGTGCACGGCTTTCAACATACCAACGTATTTAGACAGTAGTACTCCTCCGACCCATACCTTAAAGGTTTCCCACACCGTAGAGTATTTGTTTACCGTTCCCACATTATTAGTGAAGAATTCTGCTATCTCCTCATGCAGTGTTTCCACCACCCCCGGATCTCCCAACATTCCAATCGGCATTCTCCACCTCACAGTCGGACAAGGGGCATTCTGAATCTTCAATTCTATCTGTACTGGGGAGTGGTCCAAGAATGTTCGGGGCAAAATTTTACATTTCTTTAACATAGAGGACATAGCCGCTGTAACAAACCAGTAATCTATCCTGGACTTGGAATCGTGCACAGAGGAGTAATATGTGTATTTTCTGTCCCCGGGGTGTATCATACGCCAGGCTTCTACCATTGACAATGGAACAAGGATGCTGCTCAGGGTGGAGGCTGTTTTACTAGGGGTTCTAATGACCCTGGAGGACCTATCCAACTCAAGGTCCAGCGCCACATTGCAGTCCCCTCCCCATATCACATTAGACAAGCCGTAGGCAGTGATCATCAGATACATGTTTACATAGAATGCAGGGTCGTCTATATTGGGCCCATAAGTATTTACCGGAAGTAGTTGTTGTCCAGCGAGCCTGCCCCACACAACCACGTATCTTCCCTGCTGATCCACCTTATGGCCCTCGGGCCCGAACCTCAAGCTGGGTTGGATAAGAGTAATTACCCCACTATCCTGCGTAGAATAGTCTGTATAGAAACGCTGGGATCTCCACCTAGGCATCATGTGTATATTACTGTTTCTCATTGCATGTGTCTCCTGCAACATCAATATCTGGGGGCCATGCCTGGCAACATAATTAGCAATTTTCTTGACTTTCACCTGGTTATTCAGCCCCCTTACATTCCATGTTAGCAGTTTTATTTTCATCCCATCACTAGCAGTATGCAGTAACAAATCTTCCCTGAGCCATGACCATTAAAACTGTGCCATATGTACCAGCCGAACAGCGCCACTCTCCCCGTGCAACCACTTTTTTAACTTGAAACAAACTGTTAACCATAGCCAAGCTATAACCTGGGTCACTCTTCACTCGGTGACCTGAACTTCTCGCGTCAACAAAATCTCTCCCGTCCCCTCCCCCCTCCCTTCCTCCCACATCATCTCCCCCAACTTGATGACATATCCCATTGAACTGATGGAGCTTTCCAGGGGTGGACATGTCGCTACACATGACCGCCGATTTGGCCCCAGCACTCCAGCACTAAACTTAGATGGAGCCCCCGGACCATTTATCCACTAATCTGAGTTTCATACGGCACAGCAGCCTTATTAATATGCAAACAACTGGTATGTCCTAGTCTTCCGGCCTGGGCCTATTGTTTTGTGCCGGTCTGCCCTCTCTAGGAGGAAGAGGTATAGAAGTCTCAATGTACTGTGTGGCCTCAGCTGGAGACTCGAAGAAGTGTGCCCTTCCCGCATGCTGCATCCTCATCTTGGCCGGGAACATCAAGGCATATGAAACTAGGTGGTCCCTTAGGAGTCTTTTAACCGGTTCATAGGATCTCCTACTGGCCTGAACCCCGCCAGAAAAATCAGGGTATATATGGATACGGTTCCTGTCATGATGGAGTGTTCAAGCCTCTCTCGCCATCCGTAGGACTGTCTCTCTATCCCTGTAGTTGAGGGGCCTCGCAATTATCGTGCACGGCGGCGGACCTTGGTTAGGGGCTGGGGCCGATGCGCCCTTTCCACTAGGAAATGATTTGAGAATGCCTCCGGGCCGAACAAGGATTTAAGGAGAGCTTCCAGCTGCTTCTCCATCTGGCCTTTGCCGAATGTTTCTGCCACTCCCACCACACGGATATTATTACGCCTAGATCGCGATTCCAGGTCCTCGCATTTGTTTTGCATTTTCGACATGGCACCCTTGAGTTGGTTGATGTCTGTGCTGTGGTGTGCTAGGGTATCCTCGTTAGTACTGATTCTTTTCTCCGTTTCCGTATCCCGTGCACTCTTTTTCAACCCTTGCTTTAAGAAAGCCTATAGTGGATACTATGTCGTCTAACTTAATGTTCCCTGCACAGAACCCGTTTTGAACTATTGTTGTTAGTCTGTCCTCTTGTTCCTCACCCTTGGCTCACAGGGTCTCCTTAGCGTTGGTGCATACCTCCGTAGCTGTGGTCTGAGTCTGGCCACCTGTGTAGGCATCCATTGGGCCTTTTTTCTTGCTGCCAAGGGTTTTGCCCCCTTTTGCAGATTTCTGTGGTTCGCTCATTGTGTATTCGGATGTGCGCTGGTCAATGGTATCATCCTTCCCCCCCCTCTCTTGCCCCTGACTCAAGTCGTGTGTGGATACGGATACTGGCAGAGGGAGCCCAGCGAAGAGAAAGGGGGCTCCAGGGGGGGCAAAGGGTGTCTGCTGCCAATGGACTGTGTTCTCCCACGTAGGTTCGCCAAAGGATACAAGTATGGAGCACTCCCGTGTCGTCGTCAGGTAGGAGTTGCCGGGGTGCCTCCTGCACTATGCTCATATGGAAGGACCAACTCAGGTTCCTCGTTGGCTGAGTTCGGGGTTCATTTATCCTCAGTTGCCCAGTAAGGCGCGTATGTACCGCAGGCTCACCGAGTCGGCAGCTCCAACACGGCCACTGTTAGGGTAGTAAAGGGAGCGAGGCCGCGCCCGCCGCAGCTGGTGGATCCAGGTGGGCTCACACCCCCACAACCCACTCGGGCAGATTTCGACGGATGTCGCTACTCCGGGGGAGATCCAGGGGCCTAGTGTGCGGGATTTTCAAATGGGTGTTTCAAGAAGGGCCCAGCCTGTCCGGGCGGGTCCACAATTCGCAGACCGGGGCCCGCCAGAACGAGGAGACACACCGCCCCAGATGCTGCAGCGAAGGCCGGCCAGCCGTGACCTGTCGTCCGGCCGCAGAGGGGGTGGGGGGGGTCAAAGCTGCTCTCAACATATGATGCTGGGTAGATGGGCTCCTTCCCCCCAACCGCCCTCTTACTTGTGTTCCTGCGTGTCGCCTTTGATCCACGCTCCTGCGAGCCGACCGCACACTCTGGGCCCCCGATGGCACTGCTCAGCCCCGGTCCAGTCGCAGGCAGCCGCAGGCAGGCGTCTAGTCCAGTGCCGATGCCCTGCTCCCTCTCGGCCTGCGGTGAAGTCTTACGCCGTGCGCGAAGGCTCAGCGCGTTCCACCAGTGCAGGCCCAGCCCACCGTGGCCTCACGTCTCCTCACATCCGTGGCCGCTAGTTACTTTGCCACGGAGCCCTCAGTCGGATCGCGCCCTCCGCAGGGTCCGGCACAGGATCAAGCGGGCATAACTTTGGGCAGCACCAACGCAGCTGTCCAGGATTTTCCCGAGGTGTGGACGGGTGCCTTGGGCGCTCGTGCCTTGATTTCCAGCTCACCGGGCGGCTTCTAAAAGGATGTCTAGACCCATGATTTTTAGTTGGACCGGGAGCTCACAATCAGGCGGCCATCTTCGTTGTGCGCAACAGCGCCCCCCCCCCCGCCAGCACATACTTTAAGATATGTTATTTGAATGAAGGAAAAGCCTTCCTCTCACTAATAGACCTCTGTTATGTCGTAATTCCTTTCATGGAGTTCCTTTTGCTAACCTGAGTAGTTCTGTAAATGTTTTGCTGCTATTTTCTTTTCCTGATTTTTCTTTCATAATGGCAGGAAACACACACACTTCACGTCTGCTTTGGAGCTCTTTTCCAAGAAAGCCTTCTGAGAAGACCGGGGTGTGACTTTGTACAAAGAAAGGCAAACATCAATAGGATTCCAGCACACACAATGGTGACTGTTGAGAAAAGAAGCAGAAGCAGTGTCTCCTTTTCTCCATTGACGCATCTGGGTGCCATTTTTCCTCCTTCTCCACAAAGACGAGTTCTCACTTTGTTCCACAGATGAGGATTCTTCAGAGGATTCCCCACACTTGACAGTACCTTTTCCCACTTGATATTGTAAGCCGGGGCAGCGGGAGGAAGTTAGGTAACCAAATGCTAGATCCCTTTGGCCAAGGCCCTATCACTGGTGATTTCGGTCCTGTGCACCAGTGACAGAGCAAAGGCCCACCGTGATTGAACAAGGTGGCAGAGAAACCTCATCGTACCGCAACTGCATGCCTGCTGGCTTGATTCTGGTGACGGAAATGGAGACTGCTCCCCTTCAACTCCAGACTTAAATGCCTTCAGGCGTCATAGCCCTGGTGCTGACTTCCTCAGCTTTGGTGCAGGGCAGTGCCAACATTATGATGGAGTTTACTCTTTTCCCAAGGGTTCCATTTTGACTACAATGGGCCATATCTTTGAAGATGAACATGATCCCATCCTTTATGGGTTGAAGCCCTTAGATTCAAGAGAGAAGGCAAGCCGGAAGCACCCTTCAAACAGACTCTTTGTTAAATTGATAATAACCTACACCTGTCTGCTTCAGCGAGGCCAGTGGTACAGTTTGACCAAACAGATATTCCTGACCAAGGTCCCCTGAAAGAGACATTTTTTACCTCTAATCAGGTAGTGGCTGTTAACATGGATTTCTAAACTCTCTACCTGGTAGGCAGAAGTTTAGGAGGCCACCCTAGTTTAGTGAAACGGCAGAACCTCCTGGCCAAACCAGACCAATCTACGGTAGCTCTGCAGCCGGGCAAGACTAAGTCTCAGGTGGCGTGACAGTGATCAGAAGCTTAAAATGAGCACACACAGTAAAACTCTACAGATTTCTCTTAGATGGATGCATATCAAAAATACATTTATTATAGGCATTATAAATAAACACAAATAAACCACATTAATAATAAAACAGTTACCACACACGCTTTTTCACTATGTATCAAATATGCAAAATGTGTTTAGCCGAATACTGATGAAAGGGGAGACAGAAGGGATACGTTTAAAACAGATATTTCACTAGGCAGTTCTTCGAAGTCGATCCCTAGCTTATGCAGTCCAGCCCATAGAAGGAGCCTTATGTTCAAAGTACAGCAGTGCATTAACAACGCACGGTCGTACAAAAAGCGAATAACTGGTTCTCTTCAGGGAGCTGTAGCTGGTCAGGAAGGGGGTTGAGACGATGAAGAATAAAGCCCTACTCCTTGAGGAGGGTCTACCCTTGCATATAGAGTGACTTTCGGAGTTCGGGAATAGCTGGAGAGCAGAGGCTAGCCCAGCTAAGGTGAGTATCTTTTCATCGGTTCTCGTGCGTAAAAACAGATGGATGTGCCAAGGGGCCACCGGTAAGTGATGCAAGTACTCACCGACCCTTGACACAGTTCGGACCAGACTTTGCCAGCCTAGTCCACTTCGCTAGTAGGTTTCAACACTGCAGTCACAGGACGCTCCAGCTCTCAGCAGCTGCGGGACAAGACGATCATCCGTGGCATGACGGAAGCCTATGCTCAACTCTCGAAGAAAGGAGAAGGATAGTTCCAGTGCAGCACGTTTCAGAACACCGCCATTTTCGGCACTGGCCACAGTCTTGCGGTTAAAGCGGTATGGTCTATAAAAACGAAGTAAATATACTTTATCCTTAGGGGGTGGCTAGGGCCATAAAATAAAAGGACCCCTATGCACTGTACTATAAGGTACTTGGTACATATATAAAAAGTTATCAAGAAATGGCAACATAGTCGAAGACTAAGGGAAACCTAGTTTCCCAGTACTGACAGCCTGAAGGATGTGTTAGTGTCCCCATAACAAATGAGCGAATGCCCAGAGGAGTGCAGCTGAAGGCTCTGTTCCACTGGAAAAGGTCAGGTCAGGTTAGGTAAGCCAAACGAAAGCAAAACATTACGGGGTCCATAAATGGAGGGAAATCTTTACTAACAGTGGTTGAAACCAGCCTCCAACCTTTAAACAGTGATTTGGAAAATATGTGCCTGGCTCCACGGTTCCAGAATTCCTGTGCTTGGACTCTACTCTCGTGTTCTGGGCGATTCCGGCCTATACAGTGGCCACGTTTCTATCCTTGACTTCACCCCATAAGTAGAGCAAGAAGTTGGATGTTTAGTGCCAAAAAGTGTTTGTGTCTGGCAGCCTAGCCTTGAGGTCAGTGAGCTTCCCCCGTGTCCTGTCTAAATGCACCCACTGTTTGTGGAATATGGTCTTTTAGGCAGCAGAGCGTCTCGCCATGCATGAGATATGAGAGGGTTTCACTCCCTGCTAGTCCTCCAGTCCAACCTGAACTCAGCAGACTCACTGGAGACATGGTTATGGGCTCTGTCATTGCAGATATTCATGGATTCAAACATCTGGTATTGCCTTTCACATATGGGCTATACTGCTGGCTATACCCTTTGACAGTGACTAGATCTTTGGAAAGAAGGTGGATGAGTCAGTGATAACAATTTTAAGGCCTCCAAACCAACCACTGAATCACAAGGGTTGGCTACCCAATAACAGCCTACCTCCACTCCCTCCAGGGTTTTTTCCTTTTAAGGTTTTTCTTCCTTCAGGCACGTGGCAGAAGTTGGGTGTCTTCTAGAAAGCAAGGCCCAGTGACGGTTTCCTCACCAAGGTGTAGGTACAGAGGAGCACAAACATTCCGGCTTGCCTCTACCTTCATGTCTTTTGGGAACCAAGGTCTGAATTGTATTCTAAACCCTGCCCCCTTTCCACTGTATGGGGAGATTGTCCTTGCACATCAGGGAGTGTCGGCTCACCCTTTGTGATGCCTGTACTTTAAAGGACATTTGCAGGGATATTGCCTTCCTTTCAACGCGTACCGTAATGTCATTCTCGCTCTCTTCCTGTCTCCAGATGCCCTATTGCTGGACAAAGTTTGGGAAGTGCGCCATAAAACTGGTGGTTTTTATGGAGATGGGAAGGAGTTGGTGTTCCTAACCTTCTAGTACCGAAGGAAGATTGGAGCCTGCATCCCGTCTTGGATTTGTGGCTACTAAAGTTGTGCATGCTCAAATCCGAGTTACAGATGTGAGTCGGAAGCGGCCTCATTCTGTAGAGCACTTTGAGAGAGGTGAGGCTTGACTCTGGAATTGCGTGCTCCTGAGGTTCTTTCTTCTAACCTTCTGGCTCTGAGACCTGAGAGCGGAGCCGCTGCGGGAAGGCTCGGTGTTCCAACGGCGTGAAATCGCAGTGACCGTGTGTTGTGGGTTGGCTGTCCGACAAGGGTAAGGACACTATTTGTATGATGAAGTGCTGTGAGTCGAGACGCCCAGAGCAATACAGCTTAAAGGCTCAGCATTGAGTTTCATGCCAGGAGCCTAATAAGTGCAGTACAGCATAAGGAATGTGTTGAACACAACCCGTGCTGACAGCACATTGATTGAAAATATTACGAGTTCCGAGCTCAATAAGACATTGCTTGGACTTTGGGCACTGAATCTCGAGCCTGGAGCTTCATTAAGAGCCACACAGCATTGGGAGTGTGTTAAATACAGCCCCTCGCTGACGGCAAACTTCCTAATACACAACGACCTTGGAGTTGAACAAGGTTTTTACTTAGAGTTTGGGCATCAAGTACTGAGCCCGGATCTTAAGTGCTGTACGCATTAGCCAGGTACACTGTACATTGATCTGGGCTCCCTGTTTCGTCTAACAGGGATTATTTTATCTAACGTCATCATACAACTTGGGGACTGCGGGTGCGTAGGCTTTGACCCAAGAGTGGTCGTCATTCTCTGCTGGTGGATAGATTCCTCCTTTCTCAATCCGTAGAAGAACTCTCGTTTCTTCGGGACGTACGGCCAGCAAAGGGTCTCTGTGGTTAACCCCCAAAAAAGGATGGTGAAGAAAGAAAAGAAGGAAATAAATCAAAAGACCAGCAACTTAAAACAATTCAAAATGTTGAAAGCATATAACCTTCACAGAGCTCCACAGGACACTGGTTCTTTGATTTCAAATTCAAACTATGCCAGTGCCATCAGTCATAACATCAATCCTGTGGAGAAATGAATCTTTAAACGGAACAAGTCGGGGGGGGGGGTTTATTCCCCTTAATAGTGTTTACCCTACATAACACCAACTTCCAACAAGCTTGGGGCTCCCAGATTTGTCGGTTCTTCAAAGGCAGGAAGTAGGTGAATCCACCTCTCTAAATCATACCATTCGAGACCACCTTCCAGCCAATCTAAATTACACAATAACAATGAAAAATGCAGTAGGAAGCCTTTTTCCAGCGAGTTCTATGGAAGTTGGTCAGGGACCTTTAAATGAGGTCCACGCTAGACCCTCACACTCTGGCGGCCAAATAGAATCTGCCTCAAATACCATCAACATGCTTGATGAAGAAATGATAGAGGTGGAAAATAGAGTCCCGGTTGAGTCACCCTATGAATTCAATGCAATATCAGCAACGTGGTAAAATGATCTGAGACCAAAGGACCTGATCCCAAGGTCATCTGAGTGTGAGAAGTCCTATGGACAAAGGTAATCCAGCGGAACTCAAGAAAACGCAAGAACTCGCTCCTCCTACAATAATGGTTCTCAACTTTGTATTAAGATCCTTGGTGAAAGTCTTCGAAAACCTAAAACTAGAAGTACAGGAGCAGTCTGGCATACTCCTAAAATTCACGAGAGAACTGGAAATTAATGAGATAACCATGGTTGCAATAAAATCAGCTCTTAATGCCCCTTTTGCAGAGATTCTTGGACAACTGAACAGTGGGTGGGGGTAAAGGAAGAGTTCAGGTCCCTATTTGCAAGATTTGACCACCCGCCCCAAGGAGGACATGGGACCGCTCTCTCGTCATTGAAGGACATAATCTCAGTAAATGAGATGAACGACTCTCCTCTCTCAGACTCAGTAATGGAGGAGTTTCTTCGTCTGGCACAAGTGGCCGAGAACGAACACTCCAGTAAAAACTCTGATGAGGCACCCATAATAAATGTTTCTTCAGTAGTGGAGGAAGCAGCACAGCCCCACAATAAAAATTAAATCCAATGGGAAGACCAAAAAGCAGAAGAAAAACATGAACAAGAGCTTAACTGAAACTCCAGTCACAGAAGTTAATAAGCAAATTAAGCAAAAAGAGAAAAATCTTACAACAGATACCAATCACTTCATCAGAAATCTGAAAGAGGGCCCGGTGTCTGATCAGGCAACAGAGAAATCTAAACCTTTAAATAATTGAAAAGGTAAAAATGGAAAAAAGAACCTTTAAAGACCAGAAACAAACGGGGGAGGATCACTCTGATGAGGTGGAAAAAATAAATATTACAGTTGGGATTCAAACCGAGCCAATTGTACCCGCGAGCAAAATTGGTCCTATCTTTCTGAAAGCTGCACAAAAAACCAAACTGGGATCTACAACGTTGGAACCTGCGCTGATCTTCGTGAAATCCGGCCAAAAATCAGGTCTTACAAATCTGGGCAAGCCTGATTCAGTTGATTTAGAAAAGGTAGAACCCAAGGCAGCTGGACAAAATCAACTAGGTGGAGCTGGCGAACCATCTCTAGTTAATTATAAAAAATATTCTTCCACCCCAACAGAGCACTGGGGTCTTAAACAACAGGCCCTGTCCTAATGGTCCTGCCCTGAACGCATGTCTTCCGAGTAAAGTTCTTGACCAGCGGCAACCAAGCATAATCTCTTTAGAACAAGTCTCTGGGTTGAAAATGTATCTATCAAGGAAAACTTCCAAAGAGATTGGTAAACTACCCCTGAATCGTTCAACAATCTATCGGAAATGAAGTTAATTTAGTCTTTGAGGTTCTTATCTTCCTCCGGCATCGAACTAGTTAGCTTCCCCTATAGCTCCAACACAAATATAGCTGAGTTGGTATTAAAATCAAGACTGGGTCAAGAGTCAATCCTGGGGGCGAAAGAGGCCTGGGATAAGAGGGGCATGGTGGTCTCCAAAGTTTGCCCCCTGATTGAAGAATTGCAGCCGGTGACAATTTCAAGTCATGATCTGAGATCTGTACTGCATAGCAAAATTAGAGAGGCCCCCCTCTCTATAAACATGTGGGACATGGTCCCGGAGATAATCTCACAAGTCCTTGTTAAAATGGGCCTGCCTCAAGAGAGGCTCTATTAAGCTCACAGATGAACTTACTTTCCTGGAACACCAGGGGCTATTCTTCCTTCTCACAAGATCCTAAAAGAAGTCGGATGGTTCAGAACTCTGACTTGATCTTTTTCCAGGAAACATGGATGACTTTTGTATTGGGAATCGATGGGTTTTCTACATTTCAGCAACTGGCCCATGGTTCGGGAGGGGGCAGACCAGTAGGTGTATTACTCATTGCCTGTAAAAATTGTTTTTTGTACCTCTAAATTGAAAAACAGGGTATTCTGGTGGTGAGAGTTGAGAAGAGTGACCCTACAACTGTCATCAGCTGGATAGTAGTCAATCTGTATTGGAATCCTCAGGCTTCCCCCCTAATTGAGTTTTTACAAGATTTGTCCAACTGTTTAGTTGAATATTCATCTCTTTTTCCCTTAGATGAAATAATAATAGCGGGGGATTTTATTTCCCAATGTTTTACAACAAAAGATCTGATCTCTGGGAAACCTACATTTAAAACAAGTAATGGTAATGTTTGGATACATTTCATTAGGGAGTGGAACCTATGGATGCTCAATGGAAATGTTGAGGGGGATATCCCGATTGCCCCAACCTGGCATAGTGGAGTTGATTATTTCTTTGTGACTAGGAAAATCTTTGACAGTTGTCTCAAATTCAAAATTGCAGAGGGGAACAGTGATGATCATGATATGTTGGAAGTGACTTTGGGTGCTGACTTGGTTCACACATCACTGTTCTATACCCAGGAACTATCCCTTAATCCTGCAGGCAATCGACTGAGGAAGTTCGATAGAGGGGGTCAAACTCTTACTAATAGCCTGAACGAATTAAACAACTATCCGATTATCAACTTTCGGAATGTTGTGAGCCAGATAGCTTCCGCCCTTTTCTATGGTATCTGAGTCCCCTAAATAACCTTCCTCAAAAACAACACCTAGCACATAAACATTCCTTTGATGTACTAATTCAGGAAAAAAAAGAGGCTTAAACAAAAACAAAGGGTGTGTTTGGAAAAGGGGGCACACGATAAAAAAGCCTTTTGGAACAACTTTGAAACCTGAATAACACATACAGAAACTGGATTCTATCCCATAGGTACATGATATTTCAGCAAGATGGGGTACAAATGCTTAGTGCGTTATGCTTAAGAAATTCTAGAAATTTCTGGGCTCTAGTGGGGTCCATGAATAACCAATCCACTAACAACCAGGAAACCATAATACAGGAACAGGTTTGGATCAACCACTTTTCAGAGGTCTATGGACCTTCAGAAACGATGGTCCCCAACACAGTAGTGGCCTGTAAATGGTCTCTTGCCGCTGCCTGTGAGGATATTGAAAATCGTATAAAAAAATAATCTACCTCCAGGGCAGTTGGACACAATGGATTGAGTAATGCAGTCTTAAAAATGTACCTGATTATTAAGGCAAGGGTGTTAAAATCGCTCTTCGATAATGTAATACTCACAAAGAAAATACCTGAGTCATGGAGATCGTCTGTTGTAATTCCGATCTACAAAAGGGGGGACCAACTAGCCGCATCCAATTATCGTCCCATCGCTCTCTTAGATGCAGACAGTGAAATCTTTGTGGGCCTGATACTGGTAGGGATGGAGACCTGGGCTAAATCCAAAGGTACTATACCAAAACAGCAAACAGGTTTTAGAAGGGGCCTATCAAAATCCTTGAATGGGCTAGTTCTAAGCTGCATCAGTGCTCAATCCCTCGTGAAGGCTGGTATTCCTCTTTTCTGAGCATGGATAGACCTGTCACAGGTGTTCGAGACCATCAATAGAAATCGTATGTGGAAGAAATTGAATGCCTGGGGTGTCCCTCACAATCTTGATTGAACCCCATCAGAATTCAACAATGCGAGTTACTCTCTAGATCGGGTTCGTTGTCGGGGCCAATTAAGATTGAAAGAGGAGTGTGCCAAGGCTGCTTGATTGTGCCTTTTCTCTTGATTCTTTTTAGGTCTGACCTGTGTCTATGGTTGCAAGAGATGGGACTTATTAGCCCAAAAATCGGAAAACGCCAAAATAAACTGGTTAGCCTATTCCGACGATGTACTGGTATTAGACCACTCTCAAGTCGGGCTGCAACATTTATTGTCTGCATTGGCGGATTATGCTCATAGAAATGACTTAAAAATTAACCCACAAAAATCTAAGGTGCTAATTTTTAAACATCCAAATAAGGTCATTAAGTCTTACACCTTGGACTTGGAGAATCAGCCAATTGACATAGTTACTGAGGTAATCTACTTGGGGCAGGCTATTTATTTTTCTTTTTGAAAACTCTTTTTATTGAAGTTTACAACAAGTCAACGGAAAAGAACATTCCCTCCCTTCCTACCCTCTTGCCCCCCCAATTGACGAGCATTCAAAAGCAAAATCCACTTCATTCTGGGCAGGCCCCCCAGATTCGTTGTAGGTCCAAGAGTTTCAGTCGTTGCGGGCACCAGATCACTCTGAAGTCCTCTTTAAGAAAAGTCATTATTTCCCCCCAATCTGCAGCAAAGTTCTGCACTTTATCGTCCATGGTGTAAGTTGCTCCAGGGCCACTATTTCCCAAATTTTCCGTAGCCAATCCTGGTACAATGGGGTCTCAGGGCTTTTCCACCTCTGCGCTATTAGCATCATAGCCGCAAGAGTGAGGACCACTTTAGCTTTCTCCCTTCCTCTGCATCCATCCCCTTCGGAAGCCCCACGAATGCCCAAGAGGATCTGTACCAGTGTCCTTTCATCTCCCTGACCAAAGGCCTGTTCCTGTGCCCTTTGTACCTCTTTCCAAAAGGGTTCGATCTTGGGGCATTTCCAGCAAATATGCTCTGCTGTTCCTGCCAACCCACATACCCTCCAACAGCTACCCAATCACGCTGGGAAACCGAACAGAATCTTGTACCATGCTTCCTGTAGCTGGGACGCTCTGGCCAGTTTTGGTATCCTCCTCCATAACCTCTCCCACTCCTCCCTACCGATGGCCCTACCTAGTACCTGATCCCATTTCTGCATGTAAGCCCACTGAGAATCTGTATGGGAGCTGAATAAAATCTTGTATATATTAGAAATAAGGCACTGCGTTCTGTCGTTGGTTAGCAGGAATCTCTCAAAGCTTGTGGGATCCCTTCTTGCTGCAATTCTGACTCCCGGGTAAAAGAACCCAGTGTCTTATCTGTGATTATCGCAACCTTTCCCCCTCCTGTATTGCAAATTCTCGCTTAGATTCTTCAAACATGTCACATAGCTTCCTACAGCCTCCTTCTTGCCAACTCGCAAACGCACCTTTCTCCAGACCTGGGGGTGAAATATCCATTGCCAAAAATGGGGGTAAATGGCGATGGGTACGTAGTGATTCCCCTAGAACCCGCCAACTTATCCCAGGTGTCCGCCATTAGCTTTGTTATTGTGCTTTCGTAGAGGTGCCGGGGTCTGTGGACTTTTGGGAGCCAAAGCACTTCAGCTAACTCACGATGAGCCACCGCCCTATCCATTCTCACCCAGAGTTTATCCTTCTGGCTTTCCTCCCCTTTCAACCATTCCCTAATAATTCAGAGTTGAGTTGCTTCATAGTACCTCAGAAAATTTGGTAGGACCAAGCCTCCCTCCCTCTTTGGGGCCATTAATAGACTACCACTCGCCCTGGATCTCTTCCCTTCCCAAACAAAATCTTTAGTCAGGGTGTCCACCTCCTTAAAAAAGTTCGAGGGGACCGGCTGCGGGATCGCTTGAAATAAGTACAATAGCCGCGGGAGTGTTACCATCTTTACCGTCGCTATTCGCCCCAACCACAATACCCTAAGACCTCGCCACTTTTGGTAATCCCTCTTAATTGCTTTAAGAAGAGGGGGGGAAATTTGCGGAGTACCACCCAGCTAGGGTTGCTGTAATTCTCACCCCTAAATATCTAATCCCTCCCGGGATCCACTGAAGTTGAGTGCAGTCCTTTAGCTCAACCCGTTCCCTTCCCCTTAGCGTTAGATTTAGGACCTCAGATTTGTTAGTGTTAATCTTTAATCCTGAGACCTCCCCAAATTTTCCCAGCAAGGTCAAGTTAGTCTGAAGCGATTCGCTCTGCGCTGTCAACATGAGCAACATGTCATCAGCAAAGGCCACGACTTTCTGCTGTTCCCCCCCCAAACTGGATGCCCCGTATCCCCACTGCCTCCCTTATTGCCTGCAGAAGAGGCTCCAGATAAATCGCATAGAGAATTGTGGATAGCGGGCAACCCTGTTTTGTTCCCCTCTGCAGATTCACCCGTCTGGAAGGGGTCCCATTCACCATTAACCTAACAGAAGGGGCTTGGTAATTGGTCCGGACCATAGTCATGAATTCTCCCCTGAAGCCCATCTTCTCCATCACTCAGAACAGGAAGGACCACTCCACGCGGTCAAATGCTTTTTCCGCGTCGAGAGCCACGAAGACCGCAGGAGTGTTCGTTCTCTGGGCCTTTTCAACTAAATGGGCTACCCGTCTGATATTATCCGCTGTTTGTCTTCCTTTTAACGAAGCCTGCCTGATCGGGATGTATCAGGAGAGAGAGAATGACATCTAACCTATTTGCCAGAATCTTTGTATATATCTTTGCGTCAAGATTGATCAAGGCAATGGGTCGATAGGCTGCCCTCTCTTCTGGGTCTTTATGTGGTTTTAGGACGAGGGTCACCTTTGCTTCCTCCATAGACGGGGCCAAAGGCCGCGACTTTCTGCGCCGCCCCCCCCCCCCCAACGGGATGCCCCATATCCCCACCGCCTCCCTTATTGCCTGCAGAAGAGGATCCAGATAAATCACGTAGAGAATTGGGGATAGCGGGCAACCCTGTTTTGTTCCCCTCTGCAGATTCACCCGTCTGGAAGGGTCCCATTCACCATTAACCTAATAGAAGGGGCTTGGTAATTGGCCTGGACTATAGTCCAGGACAGTTCAATACATATCATATGTTCTTAATGCATAAACTGTATTGCAATGACTAACTGTACCAACCAAAATATCAGCTCTATGCCTTTTGGAATTCATAATGTACCACTGAATGCCTCTATTCCTGTAACTAAGCTCTTGCAAGTAACAGCGCCTCAATGCCCATGGGCTACTTGCGCGCTATATAAATATAAATAAAGAAATAAAAAAATAAATAGTCATGAATTAACCCCTGAGGCCCATCTTCTCCATCACTCGGAACAGGAAGGACCAAGCCACACGGTCAAATGCTTTTTCCGCGTCGAGAGCCACGAAGACCGCGGGAGTGTTCGTTCTCTGGGCCTTTTCAGCTAAATGGGCTACCCGTCTGATATTATGTGCTGTTTGTCTGCCTTTAACAAAGCCTGCCTGATCAGGAAGTATCAGGAGAGAGAGAATGACGTCTAACCTATTTGCCAGAATCTTTGTATATATCTTTGCGTCAAGATTGATCAAGGCAATGGGTCGATAGGCTGCCCTCTCTTCTGGGTGTTTATGTGGTTTTAGGACGAGGGTCACCTTTGCTTCCTCCATAGATGGGGCGATTCTACCTGACTGCCGAAACAAATTAAACAGGGAGGTCAATTGGGGGGCCAGCTGTGAGACAAATAGTTTGAAAAAAGCTGCAGTATAGCCATCTGGGCCTGGGGCTTTGTTGACTGAGAGGGCTCGAATTACCCCTCTAACCTCCTCTTCCTTGATTTCTCTGTTGAGGGCCACCCTCGTCTCCCTACCGATTTCCCCTAACTGTACCGTTTGTAAGAACTTTTCCTGCTCATCACTACTGGGATTTTGGGATGCATAAAGGGAATCATAATACCCTGCCAGAGCCTCCTGTATTTCTTCCCGCTTTGTGACTCTATCCCTCCCGAGGCCAATTTCAGCGCCGAAATTGCATTTTTCGCCCTCTTTCCCATGGGTAACCGTGCTAAAAGGGTGTCAGCTTTATTTGCCTTAGCGTAGTATTTTTCTCTCACCGCCAACAGCGCTCCCTCCGCATTCTTAGTATGCCGGAGTTCCAACTGCCCCAGTGCTCTCCTATATTCCCCCATAGCCACCTGAGAAGGAGTCTTACCTGCCGCCTGTCTAGCCGCTTCCACCTCAGCCTCTAATAGAGCCTCCAAAGCCTTCAATTGTTTGACTCGGAAAGCAGCTGCTGCAATGAATTCTCCCCTAATGGTAGCCTTGAATGCGTCCCACCTTACCCCCTCTCCCGTATCCTCCTTCCTGTTGACCGCAAAGAAGACTTTAATCTTCTCTTCGATGACCCCACACACTTCTGGGTCCCTTAGGACCGCCCTTGGTAATTTCCAGCCCCATACTCCTCTCACCCTTCGACCCAGGTCCAGCACTTCCGACACTATTTTATGGTCCGCTATTCCTATCGGGCCCGTGTTCACCTCCCGGATGCCGCCAACTAGACCCACCAAAGTCCATATATAGTCTATTCTGGATTGCGACCCATGAACTCCAGATAAGAAGGTATAGCCCTCCTCTTCCCCCTTTATTTCCCTCCATACATCTCTCAAACCCAACTCGCCAATCTTTTCTTTCAAGTCGGTCGACATTACCGCCCCTCCTCCCCTTACCCGATTGCCATCTCTGTCCCTCTCCCTATCCCAAGCTATATTAAGGTCCCCCATCAGTACAATCTGACCCCATTCTTGTTCTTCCAGCACTTTCAGAACTCGCAATAAAAACTGTTCTTGACCAGAGTTAGGGGAATACACAACCGCAATGGTGTAAAGTGTGTCCTGATATCTCCCCCTGACCACCAGAAATCTCCCCTCTTTGTCCCTTGTTACTGTATCAACCCTGAAGTCAACCGAATTCCTAATGGCCAGAGCCACCCCCCCTTGCTTTGCTTTGCCCAGAAGCATGGACAATCTGATCAAATCCCCTCAACTTCGGTCTCCCCTGATCTTTGCTCGCTCGGTGCGTTTCCTGAAGCCCCATAATGTCAGGCCTTTCTTTTCTCGTGAAGTGTTCCAGCTTTTTCCTCTTTAGAGGGGAGTTCAACCCCCTCACATTATGTGTTAGCCACTTAAGAGGTCAGGACTTGAAAACTGGTCTCCCCTGTAAGCTGTTACTCCCCCGCCTCTCCCTCCCTTGAATGACTTGTCAACCCCCTCCCCAAATCTCTCCCCCAACTCCCCCACTAATCCCCCCCCTTCCACCCTGGAAGGACAATCCCCTTCCTGCTTACTCACCGCTCCTAACTCGGGCATTCCCACCCTTTCCGTTCCCAAAATGGTTGCTCCCGCTAAGACCCCTAGGGTCAATTCACCTTTTAGAAGCCCACCTTTTAGAAGCCCACCACCCCTTTTACCACTTGCGTAACTCAGGAGTCAGACAAAGGTTAGTTTCTCTCTTAGCTTGGGTTTTCTTTTCGCAGCTTCTTGTCCTTTCCATTTCTTCTTCTCCTTTTCTCTCCCACCGTCATCCATTCCCAGGATTTCGGCCTGGGGTGACCAGACACACTCTGTGTTCTTGAGCTTGACGCGGTTTCCTCCAATTCTATTCGGAGGAGATCAGCTCCTTCCTGCAGGGACATGATACGCCTCGGGGTCCCTTCCCAAACAAAAAGCAGGCCAAATGGGAATGTCCATTTATATCGTATACCCATCCCATTGAGAACCTTCAACAATGGGCCCATTTGTCTCCTTTTCAGTAATGTGCTGCTTGCCAGGTTCTGAAACAGTGCGATCTGTTGATCTTTGAACTTTATGGGTTCCCGCTGCAGTGCTGCTCGCAGCACTGCCTCCTTCTGGGCGTACCTAGTAAATGCTGCCAGTACATCTCTAGGCCTCGCTATCTGACCTTTGGCCATCCGGCCAGTTCTATGCACTCGATCTTCTCGGGGCTCCCTTCGTCCAGGATTTCTGCGAAAATGCCCTGGAGCACCGCTTTCAAGTCCTTGTCCAATACCAACTCCGGCAGCATTGTCACTCTGATATTGACCCTTCGGGATCTGTTTTCCAAATCTTCCATTTGAATTTCGAGATTTCTTGTTGCCACATCCAACCTCTCAATGGCTTCGCTATTGGCTGTTGTTTCTGCATCTACTTCTTGAAGGCCCCTTGCCAGCATATCCGTCCTCTCCCCCAATTGCCGCATATCCTATCTTATCTCCCCTAGGGCTTCAGTCAGGTCTGCGCGCATCAATTGAAATTGATCTTGGAAAGTTTTCGCCAGATTAGATTGTAACGCATGCAGCTCCCCCAGAAATTCCAGTCTGGACATAACAGTCTGTTCCTCCGAGGCCCCTCAGGCGGAAACCTCCCCCATCCTCTCCTGGGAAGTCACATGGCCCTCCTTTAATGCCTGCACAGGCCAAATTTCGTTGTCATGCTGCTCCCTTCCCAATCCTCTGTGCCTGAGTCGTTCTCTCGGAAGCTTGTCCGTGAACCAACTTCGTCCCACAGATCCTCCTCTGAGCTGTGTAAAATCTGTGATTTATTGCCACCAGGGGTCGAGGATTTTTGCCTCAGGGAGGCCCCCGAAAAATATCAGGGGGGGGGAAGTTGTAGGTTGCCAACTACTGCTCCTTTAGGCCCCTCATCATGGGCCTCCTAGATTGCACCAGGTCTGGGTTCTTCCCCAGGCGGCTCCACGCTCACTCTCACTCTGCACACCCCTAATCTACCGGAGGAGAACCTGGTCTTCCGGTGTGCTCCCGCTGGAATCTTCTCCACTTCGTGAGGGGGAGAGCCGGGGTAAGTCAATCCGGCCCGGCACCAAATCTGACACAATGCAGTCCGTCTCGGAGGACCGCGCCCCCGTGACTCTCCATTCACCCCACTACCTTTCCTCTAGCTGGTGTGTTTACAGTTCCCCCGTCTGTAAGAGGTCTCCAGACAGGTGCAGACTTCCACTGCTGCCTGAGCCAATCCTTCTGCCCTTCAGTTTCTTCCAACTATACAGGTTCAGCCTCTATCAGTCTCCTCCCCCACCTCCCAGCTCTTCAGCCACTGCTTCCTTATCATCGCCGTGGAGCTGTAGGGTGTTTTCACACCGCAGGGGTCTCAACCGCGCTGTGGGATGTCTGGGGGAGAGGAGGCGGGCATGTCCCCACACAACTTTCTTCGGTTCTCCCCCTCTCCCTCTGGCAGCCTCTAGCGCCCCCCATACCTCTTCCTCTGCGGGGGCCTCTTCTCCTTCTTAGTCTTCCCCGCTCACCTCCGCGCTGCTACGCCTAGCTGGGGCCTCACCTAGCGCTGCACTCCCCGTGCCACACCTGAGGGGGCAGACCAACGGGCCACGTCCGCTGCCTCACCCGCTCTCCACGGCGGTCTCCCCAGGAGCTCAACTTCCCTGCGCTCCGTCGGCAGCGGGGGCGGGGGGCGCAGAACCGTGTCTCCGGGTTCTCACTCCATCAAAAGCCGCCACCGAAATCTCGCGCGGTTCTTCCTTCTCCCGGCGGCTTGTATCCTTGCGTCACACGGCCGCCACGGGCTCGTCCAGCCGTTCTTCTCCCATCAGCCGCACACGCAGCTGCGGCTCACTCCCCGGCGACGCCGCTCCCGATATCCATCCCGGGCTGCTCCGTGAGCCCAAGCAGCTCCTCTTCTGCTCTCCGCTTCTCCTGGAGTTATTCCCGGGCAAAACCGCGGTCTGTTGACTGGGCGGTGGGCACCTTCCAACAGCCGGGTCCGGGGAGTGCCGTTGGCACGTCTACTCAGTGCCGGCGGCCTTCTTGGAATCATCGGGCCGGTTATTAAAGCTTCTCCGATAATGAACCATTTTCTCTCAACCATTGACCTTAAGGTTCTCAACATGGGGTTGCAAATGAAAAGAATCCGTCTCAAATTCTGTAAATTCTCCATCCGCCTATAGTGAAGTTCTACATAGGAAAAGTGGTCCTGGTTATCTTGTTTGGCTTAGATTCTAATACACTAGCTATGAATATAGATTGGGGCAAAATTGAGGCCAAGCTCTGGAAAAAACCTTGAATTTACCCAACTGCGTTCACATTGCATGCCTAAGGTTTGAATTGGGACTAACCTCCCTTACGGCCAGGATGGAGTGGAAATGGATATCCATGTTTAGGCTAATTCTAGGACCACCAAAGGGCTCCCTTTATGAGGATGTGACGCTGTTAATGCGAAAAGCCGATAATGTCTTCCTTAATAATCTTATTACAAAGTGCTGTGACATTTTGGCTAACTCAGATTGTACAGCGGATCTCCTTATCCAAAACCCTGGGAAACTCAAAGAACGTATGAAACAAATGGACTGGATATGGACGATCCACAAAATGAGGCTGGTGAAGCTGTCGGCGTCACATACGTGTACGGATAAACCCAGGTTACTAATGTCCCCTTAAGCAAATCGTCAGACCGAGTTTTCAGAAAGGAATTTCTAAGATTCAGATTAAATCTGCTTCCAACTTTAGAAATCCTCTATACTAGAGACAAAGATGAATATCCTACTGCCATTTGTGATAAATGTGACGAACAAGAAAGGTAGTCGCTTCAACATCTATTATCGAAATGTCCTGGCACTTTGTGCTTGAGTGTGGCAAGATTTTAGAGGTTTGTCCACGATGTAAGGTGGTTGAACTCTGATATCTTCTGGAACAGATTGTCATCAGGGAATGAAACCTTCCTGACTGCTGAAGTTGTTGCTCTCCTGAAGGTTTTGGATCTGGGGGGAAGAGGGAAAATTCCTCCCCAGCAAGTTGTGAATGTGAATTGATGAATTCAATTGATGTATTTGATTGATTTTATTTCTTTCTACTAGCCCTGTGTTGCTGTGATGCTTGCCTTGTTTAGAGTAGTTTGGTTTCTTTTTTAATTTCATGAGTTTCTTATGTCTTAAATGTGTTAAGTCATAAACAGGTTTTCTTGTTTTTTTAATATGGCTAAAACACAATAAATAATACAAAAAATTCAAAACCAAGTTACAGATGGTGGTGGTGGCCCAGATTCTTAAGTCACAGGACTAGCTGTTGTCACTGGACTGCCAGAATGCCTACCTCCACATGTTGATCCATCACAAGCACAAGAAGTACTTAAGATTCTTGGTTGGGTACATTAATTTCATGTTCAAGATCATGGCCTCTGCTTCAAGTCTCTTCACCAATCTGTTAGTGGTGGTGGCCACACATCTCAGAACAGACAAGGTACACCCTTTTCTCTACCTGTACGATTGGCTCGTTTGAGACTGTACTCTAGATCTGTTGTCGGCTCTCCTGCACCACACCCGCCATCCTCTACACAGCTTGGGCTTCTCCCTGAACTTCAGAAGTTTCAAGTGGCTCCATGCCAGTCATTCTGTTGCATTGATGTGTTTCTGGACACCCATTAAAGGGTGGGCTTTTCCCCCACCCCAAGGGCAGGGTGACTGACATTCTTCAGAGGGTTTGTCTCTTCCGATCACAGAATTTAATCCTTCATTGGCTTTTCTGTGACTTTTGGGTCTCATAGCATCCTGTATTTCTGTGGTGCCCGGGGCTCACTTGCCCATGAGATCACTCATGTGGCTGCTTAGTTGTCAGTGGTCTCATTATCAGGGTTTGAAGAGAGCCTCCACAGCACCCTTGAACTCACTGGTCAGTGGTCACAGATGCCTAGCTGAATAACTGGGTCGCTCGCCTGGACGTCCTAAGGGTTAGCGGACTCTGGTCTCCTGCTGAGGCTAAGTAGCACATTATTCTAATTGACCTGGCATCCTTTCCCTTTCTGCATGTCCTCATCCTGATGGACAACATGGCGGTTGGGCTTTACCTCAACAAGCGAGGTGGTGTGGGTTTGCTGCTTCTGTGCAGAAAAATTATGAAACTGTGGTTGTGGGCTCTGGAAAATAATGCATCTCTGTCAGCTTTCTATCTTGCCAGTATATAGAACAGTGTTGTGGACAACCTAAGCAAGCAACATCAATATCTGATGAATGTGAGCTGTGCCAGGTAGTTCTGGATGTGATCCTTTTCATTTAGTGGACCTCACAAGTGAACCTCTTGGCCTCCAGTGCCAAGAGAAAGCTGTTCTGTTTCAGGGAATTTCCCATCCGAGGTTCTCTGAGGGACACATTGTTCAGTGAAACTTCACTCTCCTTTGAGTTTCCATTGATTCCTATAATAATGCTTGTTGTGCAGAGACTGCAGACATTTGTGTCCACAGTGATCCTGATTGCTGCGGACTGGGCCAGGTGGGAGGATGCTCCAGAGACTTCTGGTCTAGTGGGTAGTTCATGAACAAATGAATTACCTCTTAGTAATGTTCTGGTGGATTAGTCCTTCCTCCCGCAGATTTCTCATCCTCTCTCTCTTGATGGAGAGCTCTTTTTAACCCCTCGCGTTTAGGCAGTCCCTCAGGAAAACACTGAACATGAGGTGCCAGTGTGTCCATATATCAGAGTCATGTCACCCTTTGGTGGCTGAAAAACCTTTGAGAGTCAGGTGATGCTGGAAGATAATAGTGTCTAGCATGAGGAATTTTTGGGTTTAAGGACTAACCCATCTGAAAGAACATAAACGAGGGGTAAATCATTTGTTGTTCCTGGGGTGCAGAGACTCATGCCCTTGTGATGGTTTGAGAGGACTTACATAACAGCTCCCAAGTGTGTTTCAATTCCACACTACTCGATCCTGATATGCTTCCAGGTTCTTTCCAGTACATTGGAGTCCCCTTTGGATTTGAGAACTTTGGTGATACTTAATCTGCCAAAGGAATACAGGTTCAGTGGCATAGCGTAATCAGTGGAAATATCTAGTCTTCAATGTGTGCTACCGACAGACAATATAGAGGCAAGGAGCGTCCTGCTATACACTGTGCTTTGGAACTTGTGCATTATGGAAATTGTCCAGCCTGTAACCTGGCCTGTAACCTTTGTGGGGAATGTGGTGAGTTGAAGGAAATCCTGATCTTAGTATCGAAGGGGGCAAGCCATTAGGGACTGGGTTGGTCCAGCCACTATCCAATGTACCTCGCTGACGGCGGAGAGAGTGGAATTTCACAGGCTCGTCAGCTCTACCAATGTTCTATATTTAATCCTTGGGGGTGTTGCAAATTCCTTCCCTTCCTCAAAGCCACTTAGAAACATACTTTGAGGGCTTTACTGAAGTACAGAGTACAAAAGTTTCCACTATCCAAAGTGTATCTGGAGCATACTTTTTTGCAAGTTTCCCATGTGTGTGTTGCCGGCCACCAATGGGTTAACCTGTTAGCCCTCGCAGTTGGAGAGGCGGAGTTTATGACGGGGAGTTGGAGAACGAGGGGAGTTCTGGGTAAGGCGCGAGAAGCGACAGTTATTGTTACGGAGGTTGAAATAAAGACGTGTTGAGAAACCACTCTGTGTGCGCGACCTCCTTTTCAGGCCTAGCAGAAGGCAACACTGGCGACGAAGGCTGTCCGTGCGCACAGCGGAGTCATCCTTTGGCAATCCGCCACATCCTCGCTCGGATGACCGCCGAGTCTCCTCCTACTTCTCCTCCTCCAGTAAGAGTAACAGCAATCCGTCGCGGGGGCGTCTGCCTACACGCCGAGCTCCTCTCCTCCTCCATCGTCCCGCCTGGTATGGCGTGCCAGACAGCTGCACTGGGAAGTGCGCATTTAGCCCTGCAGTCCGCCAGATCCTCTCAAGCGACGCGTGCCGGTGATCCCACCCACGCCTTCCGGCTGCACGTGCCAGCCCTTTTCCTCCTAAGGGCCCATCGGAGTTAAGTGGAAACCTCCTCCTCACAGCACCTGGGGCAGGCTCCCACCACCCAGCAACATGAGCAACCCTGTGTCCAATCCTGGATCCCCCCCCAACTGGCCCTCGAGACGAAACCAATACAGCTACGGCTACCCCCGCCATTCACCATGGCGCCCCAAGCTACCATGGGGCCGAGATGGACTGACTGGATGGAAGACTTTCAACACTATGTGAGGGGATCTGGTGATGGCGACTCCCCCAACATCAGGGACATCTTCCTCAATTTGGTGGGGGGAGAGATAGACAGTTGTGAAAACGATTCCCGCAGCTCAACAAAACGCGTTCGCAAACCTGATCGGGGCTTTAGACAAACTCCTCATCATCGAAGTCAAGCGCGACTACGAGCGGTATTTATTTAACAAATGCACCCAATTGCCACAAGAGACAGTCGGCGAATTCATAACCCGTTTAAGAGTGAAGGGAGCAAACTGCCAGTTCGACGCATTTTCTCTAGAAGAGGCGATAAGGTTGAGGGTCATAGAAGGGTGCCTTTCCCCCGCACTCAAGAAACAGCTACTGAAAAAACCCCTCACCATCCCAGAAGTCAGTGAGCTTGCTCGCATACATGAGAGGGTTGATGCCCAAGACTCATCCATGGGCAACACAGGCAACCCCAAACAAGACACCAACGAACTCGTTGCAGCCATACAGCCCCCTCGTCAAGGCGACAGAGGGTCGCAACCATACAAAGCACAAGCTACACAGGTTCCACGCCAACAGAGACATTGCTACCGCTGTGGGATGTCCTTTCCACACTCTGGGTCATGCCAAGCCTTATCCCAGCGATGCACAAACTGTGGAAGAGAGGGACATTTTCACTCTGTATGCAGAGAAGGCATACCCTTTCCTCCAATGCGCCCCCAAGCGCCCACCAGGACGCCTCTCCGCTCGCCGTCCCCACAATATAATCAGCCCAGATACTACCAACAAGGTCAGAGGCGATACGTCAGAGCCATTGATGAGTACCAAACACAGGGGTACCCACCACAACTAGACCAGACAGACCAAACCAGATATTTCACGGATGAGTATGATTACCCACCGACAGAATATAGGCCTGAACCATTCTACCATGACGAGCAGGAAGCAGCATACAACACGCCATATGATCAGTACAACCAGGATGAGTACGTCAATCTCATACTTGACAATGAAGAGGCCGGGGAGGCCCCTAAAATCCCGATCAAAATGGGGAACTGCCAATTCCAGTTCATGGTCGACTCGGGCACTACTGTTAATATCATGGGCAAGCAGGACTACGCCAAAATACCAAACCCGCCGACGCTCGAACCATCACACTCGAGAATTTTTCAATGGGGAGCTGCCACCCCCCTGCAGACAGTGGGGCGTTTCACAAGTCTCCTCCTGAATGGCCGGCAAGTGGACACAACCATACACATCATCCGTTCACTTGCCAGAAGCCGATGCCTACTCAGCTATCATACGGCATCCCGCCTAGGGCTGATTGAGATACACGTGAAGGCGGGAGACACCATCACCGCAACCTCGAACAGACTGAATCCGAGAGACTCTGTCGGCTCTATAGCGTGCTACCAGTCACAGAACCTCATCACACAAGACGACATGAAAATTCCCCAACCTATGCACAGGCCTGGGTAAACTCAAGGCCCCTCCCATCAGGCTCCACATCGACCCCTCGGTGAGACCGGTGCCACAACACCCCAGAAGAGTTGGGTTTCACATGCAAGCAACATTGTCAGAAGCATTCCAACAACTGCTTTCTGATCATCGAACCGGCAACGGGGCCAACACCATGGGTATCCCCTCTCGTGGTCGTGCCCAAGGAAGGAGGCAAGATCCGGTTGTGTGTGGACATGAGGGTAGCAAACACCACCATCCAAAGGGAGACACATCCGGTCCCTGCATTGAAGACATGATAGTGCAGATAAACAATGCCCGGATGTTCTCCAAACTCGACCTAATCCAAGGCTACCATCAGCTGGAGTTACATCCTGACTCCAGGCCCATCACAACGTTTGCGACGCACGACAGACTTTTCAGATACCGGAGACTGAATTTTGGTATCTCGTCCGCCGCGGAGATCTTCCAGGAAGCCATACGCCAGGTTATCAGACCCATAAGGGGCACTCTGAACTACAGTGACGACATCCTCGTCTTTGGGTCGTCCAAGGAGTCCCACGACAAAGCACTACATGCCACCTGTGCAGCACTTCAGGAGGCAGGCCTCACACTCAACATCACCAAGTGCCGATTCAGCAAGCCAAAATTAAAATTCTTTGGACACATCTTCTCCAGTGAAGGGATGATGCCAGATCCCGACAAGGTTGACACTATCACCACCCTCGGCGAACCACAGCAGGTCGCGTATGTCCGGTCCTTTCTCGGAATGGCGGGATACTGTGCAAGGTACATACCCTATTATGCCTCTCTCACTGACCCGCTGAGAAAGCTACTGCAGAAAGACTCAACTTTTGAGTGGACCCCCGCGTTCCACCAGGCTTTTACCAGCATCAAGCATGCCCTAACGGAAGCCCACCGCCTTGCATACTTCAACCCCTCATGGCACACAGAGGTGGTGGTAGACGCGAGCCCAGTTGGCCTTGGCGCCATCTTAGCCCAAACCAGCGGCGCAGACATCAACCCTAGACACGTGGTTGCTTATGCAAGCAGGGCATTGTCAACCCCAGAACTGGCCTATTACCAGGCGGAGAAGGAGAGTTTGGCAGCGGTCTGGGCATGTGAGCATTTTCACAACTTCCTCATTGGGAAACGGTTCACCTTGATCACTGACCACCAGGCGCTATTGTCGTTGTTCGGGAACCCGCACACCAAGATGCCCCCAAGGATTGAGCGGTGGGGCATCCGTCTGCAGGAATACAACTATGACATTATACATTGTCCCGAGGGTGACCTCAACCCCGCTGACTATCTGTCGCGACATCCAGTTGGATCCCCACTGACCCGGAAAGGTGATGTCGCCTATGTGCAGTATGTAGCATCCAACTCGTTATCACCGGCCTTATCCCTTGAGATGGTTGCCACCGCATCAGCTGCCGACCCTACGACAGCCCTCGCTATCAGCCTCACGTTGACCAATAAGTGGAAAGACCATCACAGAGCAACCATCACAGAGCAATGCTGGCACATCCGGGAGTGAGCAGACAGGAGATTGAAAGACTGGCAAGGGTACACAAGGAACTGGCTGTCAAGGACAACAATATTCTTCTCAGAGGGTGCAGGATTGTCATCCCTGCCACATTAAGGAGCGAGGTTGTCCGAACGGCCCATGAGGGGCACAGAGGGGCCGAAAACACCAAAAAACAGTTGAGGTGCCATGTCTGGTTCCCTTTCTTAGATGCAGCAGTAGAGGAATGGGTGAAGAACTGTCATGCCTGCCAGTGCACGGCCCCGGCTGAAAACCCACCCCCACTACAGCATACACAGATAGCCGATCGCCCATGGGAGCGAGTAGCCATGGATTTCTATGGGCCCACAGAAGCGGCCGAATATCTCCATAGACGAACATTCAAGATTCCCGATTGTCAAACTGGTTACCACCACAGCGTTTCCCCAAGTAGCAGCGGCACTGGAGGAAGTATTCAGCGAGTGGGGAATCCCCAAAACTGTCAAATCTGACAACGGACCACCGTTCTGTGGCCACGAGTTCGGGGCACTGGCAAAGCATCTGGGTTTCACACACATGAAGATAACCCCCCGCCACCCGCAAGCGAACGGAATGGCAGAACGCTTCATGGCGTCAATTAAAAAGACGATGCAGAGGGCCAGAGTCGAAGCAGTCTATCCCCATCAGGCACTGTGTCGACTCCTACGAGACTATAGAAACACACCCCATGAGGCCACGAACGAGACACCCGCCAAGCTAATGCTCCGCTACGAAGTGCGAACCCGCATACCAAGCAACCCGTCAGGCGATGAACCACCGTACATGGACATACTCCAAAAGGATGCAGAAGCCAAAGAGAGAGCAAGACGAGACACTGACACTCGCCGCCATGCAGTGACAAAAGATTTCCACATAGGAGATGAAGTTCTCGTCCAACAGCCAACGCCCAGAAAGACAGATCCGCTGTTTGCCCCAAGTCCCATGAGGGTAACCGCAGTGAAAGGTACGATGGTGACAGCCGAAGATCAAAACAGAGCCAGGAACTGTCAGCAATTCAGACACTACGTCAGGCGAGAGGGAGCGGAGCTACCTCGGAGATCGGTTTCCCCAGAACCGCGAGAGCCGCGAGACGACCTGTGGACCCCTCTGGTAGGAGACCCTGGAGGGACAAGCTATGAAGCAGGAACTCAGGGACTGTTAGGGCCAGTTGCCCAAGATGAGAGACCACGGCGAGCCATCAAGAAACCTATGAGACTTGTTGAAGAGTGTTGAGTTGATGTTTGGACATATTGTTCGGGGGTGGTGTTGCCGGCCACCAATGGGTTAACCTGTTAGCCCCCGCCGTTGGAGAGGCGGAGTTTATGACAGGGATTTGGGGAACGAGGGAAGTTCTGGGTAAGACGTGAGAAGTGCCAGTTATTGTTACGGAGGTTGAAATAAGGACGTGTTGAGAAACCACTCCGTGTATGCGTCCTCCTTTTCAGGCCTAGCAGAAGGCAACAGTGTGGCGAACCAGAAGAAGGTCTCGGACTGGGGGTGCCTTGGTTTAAGGATGTATAATTTAAAGACAAAGAATAGCCTATCAAGCCCTACTGCTATGAGGGAAGTTACTTACCAAACTTAAATTAAAGGTGCTTGTCAAAGTCCAAAAGAAATAGTCCTTAGTCCAAATCCTATCAGCTAACTAGTCCCTACCACTTAAGAAATATATAACAGAAAAAGGAGGCTGGAGCAATAGACTCTCTGGCTTCTGCCTGGCCCAATCACTTGGATCCCTTTCTCTAGTTCAACTTGTTAAAAGTACATCAATTGTTCGCAATACAGTTCAATACAGTTCTCAACCCCGCTTCAAGTTTTGTATGACAACTCTTAATTCCACATGGTTCCCTCTTTCCAGGAAGAAAAGGTTTTCTTTATGCGATTCCACCATTTCCTACTTGGTGCTTTACAATGTTCTGGTTTGGTGCGTAATGACTGATTCTCTCTCTTCAGTTCTACTCTTTATCTTTTTTGTTTCTTGGGCTCCCCATGTCCTCTGGCCCTTAGACAGCCTTACTTTAGATGGGCCTCGGTGGGGCGTCTGCCCAGTCGGGTTTTCTTGACTCCCTTGTGTCTTTCCCATACATGAATATTACTGTCTCTTGTTTTCTCAGTGCTCTTCAATTCCCTGTGGCCCTCTGAAAGGCTTGTTTTAGCTCTATTCCGGTGGTCAGGACGCCAGTCTTCCGGGATGGCAGGGAGCTTGGCTCTCATGGCAGGAGGCATGTACAATTACAGTTAAACTCTGCCTGACATGCTTCAGTGTCGGACAGCGTTAATTTGTAATTGTAAACACTGTTTACCATTCATGTATGCTAAGCAGTGTTCACAATGAAAATTAAACGCTGCCCGACATGCATGCATGGCAGTCAGAAGGCGGCATACACGTGGCTCTTTCGTGGGGAGTTGTTTAAAGCTCATTTGTCTGTTTTGAGTAAACTTGACTTTAGGGATTACATTCCTAAAGGTGGAGTCTGTTCCATAATGGGTGTAACTAATAGTTTGGCATTTCTTTTCCAGACAGAACAACACTTGTTAACTTTCTCAGTATTCTCACACAATGTGACTCTTAGCAGAACAATAAAAAGTCTGATAAATGTACATTTCTTCTTTTCTATTACTTGAAGCTTCTTTGCTTGCTTGACATAAAGGTCACCTGTATCTTTCTCCTGCCAGATGGTTGGCTGAAAATGTGTTCAGTCCAGTAGTAAGAAAGGTCTCTGGGGACTTGGTTCTTTGTGGTAAAACTCTGGATTTTCCTCTTGATTCCTCCTTGCATGTATCAAGATTCTTAATGGACAATGTAGCAGTCTTCTCTGCCCTCTGCCATAGAGGGTGGGAGGGTCAAGTGAGAGGTTCTGCAATCTTGGGCCCACTGGACAATTGTGATAGATACATCTATGTTCAGCTATAGAGCTCCCTTGTCCAATATGTCGGTGAGTGGTTTTTAGCATGAGAAACAAAATGGCAAATTAATATTTTGGAACTGAGGGTCAACAAGCTCACTCTCCTTGCCTTTCTACTGTCTGTCTGAGGGTAATAAATAGTGATGGACAACACCCTCCCCATGCATTCACTGAACAAGAGCAAAGGTATGAGTTTCACCTCTCTATGTGAAGGCGAAGTCTTGTCAGTTTGATAGCATGCACTCCAAAATGAGTCATTCTCTATTGCATAAATGCCAGCAACAGTAAATATCCATGCTAATGACTTCTACAGACAGGAATCAGTGACCCATGACTCTAAACTGCATCATAAATTGACAACCTGTTTGTGACATGATTGTCTGCTCGCGGATGCGCTGCAGCTCCCCTTATGGTGGGTATACCTGCACTGGTGGCTTTCGGCGGTGGGTCATGGTGGGACTGGGCACTCCTGCAGCAGCATGGGCACAGATGGTGAAATCTTGCGGCGGCGGTGGTCCCTATGGGCACGGCCATACTGGTGGTACGCCAAAGGCGTGGGGGACCGGTGTCTCATGTCTGCACATACGCAGCATTGGACGCGCTCCCCATTTCCTTGGGGACAGGGCTGAGTCCGTGGATGCTCATTTCCAGGCCGGCTAGCTATTTAAAATGCAGCCTGGAAGCACTCAGGATGTCTTGATGCTCCCTCAGGGTTCTCTGCCTTCTGGTCCCTGGTTCCCCAAGTTCTGGCACTTTAACCTCCCTCTCACGATATCCAGACCAAACCTCTGGATATGTCCTTTGATGGTAACCATCTCTTTTGGGCGAAGGCTGATAATTTCTTGCAGAAACGTTAAGCCCCCAAGGCCATGGCTAAATCTGTGGGTCTTGTGCTCCCCACAGCTGTCCAGATCTGCTCTGATGAGTTGTGTTTTTGCACTTTCACCTTGTTTGCCCACTGTGGCAGAGGTCAGGCAACCTCTGTCAAGCAGCATTGCCATCCTGACAACCACGGTAGACACTGGGGAACACAGAGGATTTTGCTTCCTCAGCTGACCTCATTGCAGCACCTGCTGCTAAAACGCTGAAAATTGTCGTTTGTCCATTTGATTCTGTGTGAGAGAGGTTGTCCCTGTTCATCTGGAGTGGCATCTCACCGCCATGGATGCATGGGCCCTTCAGGTCATATCTCAAGGTTACTGACTGTATTGCCCACCCGATCACCCTCCTTCCGGTCCTTCCTCATCTCTGGGCTCTCTATTGTTGGAGGAAGTCAGTCATCTTCAGAGAAAGGGTGACAAAATCTAGTGCCTAATTGAGAGTGAATTTGGGGTTAGTGCTCCCTTTAAGCACAGATTCTGAAGGAGGACAGGGGGCAGCGTCCCACCGTGAATCTGAGGCTGTGGAACTTGTAACTGTGCATGGATAGGCCCTCAGAATGCAGGACTGGTTGGTGTTGCTGGATCGCCACAATGCCTACTTCTGTGTACTGACCCATCCCAAGCCCAGGAAGTATATTCAGTTTGTGGTTGGCGATGCCCACTACCAATTCACAGTTCTGCCGTTTGGCTTTTTACTCGGCACTCAGCATCATCACCAAACTGTTGGCAGTAGTTGCAGCTTGTCTCAGGGAGAAGATTCATGCCCCAACCTAGACAACTGGCTCATTTGAGCCTGCACCCCAGAATTGGTGTTGCATCATTTGTACTGCATATGCACCCTCTTGCACAGAGGAAATCCCACATTTCGCTGTCGTGTATCCCTCGAGTTCATTGCTGCAGTATTGGACACCCACCTGGGCTGTGTTTTCACTCCCGAGGATTGAGTGGCAACCCTCTTTCAGATGGTGTTTTTTTTCCATTCCCAGACGCTGGTCCTTACTCTGTCTTTTGGCCTCATCGCTTCCTGCATCCTGGTGGTGCCATAGGTCCAGTTGCGCCCCCGGCCACTTCACAGGCTTCTTTAATGACTGTGGTCTCAGCTACAGAGCTCCGTGTCAGACTGTTTACAGGTCTTGCACAATGTGTCTCAAGATCTTGTGTGGTGGAACCAGAGAGAGAACTAGATTGTTCCTGCAAGTAAGACCCCAATTGACTGGTCATGGATGCATCCCTGAAGGGCTGGGACATTCACATGTTGGATTTATAGTGCGCAGTCTCTGGTGTCCATTAGAAGCTCGGGAGCTCATCAATTTGCTGGTGCTATGAGGGTCAGGCTGGACCTGGTTGCCTACCTCCCCTCTGTGCAGGACAAACATGTTCTTGCCTTGATGGACATCCCTGTGGCTATGCACTACCTCAACAAACTGTGTAGTGTGTGGCCCTATCCTCTATGCCGACAAGAAGTGAATCTGTGGTATTGGGGCTCTGGAGAATCACATGATGACGACCCTTCTAGGCAGACAGAGAAGTTATTTTAAAGCGGGTGTCTGAGCAGACAGACTTCAGCTACACAGGAGTTGGAGCTCTGCCAGTAAGTTCTGAAGTATATCTTTGCCTTTGGGGGTAGTTAAGTTGACCTCTATCCTTACAGTGTGAACACTAAGTGTGAGTTGTTCTACTCCAGGAAATGTACTCTGCAGAGAGCATTGGGGGAATCGCATTGACTATCAAATGGAAATGTAATCTCAATGCGTTCCAGCTGATCCCGGTCATCCCGCTAGTTCTCAGTAGACTGCCGCAGTTTGGGTCCAGGTAGATTCCGATCGCTCCGGACTGGGCTCAGAGGACATGGTAATCGGAGCTTCTGGACATCATTCTGCCCTCCCTGGTGGATTCCGGTGAGGGTGTACCTGCTTTCCCACCCATGGGACGGGCAGGATGCAGGTCCGCCATGTGAATTTAAGCAGCCTGAACTTCATTCTTGGTTGTTGTAAAGAACTCATGGTGGCCCAGTAAAGACAGACACAAGTGATCACAGTTCAAATGTGTTTATTAAACTAGGTATGCAGGTTGGAAAAATGCCTAATCTAAACCTAAAGCTAACATGGGAGCAAGCTACGACCATCAAATGAAAAATAAGGCAGTCCTGTTGGTGTGTCAAATGAAAGGGCTTATACTAAGCAAACATATTGCCAATCCTTACGCTAAATAGAAAGAGTGTGGGATATCGTTCATAAGAAATAAAGAGTGTTCACAAATGATAAGTCAGGATATGTTAGCCGGGGGTCTCCCTTCCCCACGTTTTGTAGCACAGGACGAAGGAGGAGTCTTCAGCACAGCACACTCTCGAGCTTTCCCTGCACAAGACGACAGTTCCGTTATCAGTTATCAGGACCTTCGGTGGTGATGCTTCTCCACCCCTGGGTCACCCTGTTCCGGGTTCAGATCCCTCTCGAATGTCAGCCTCCCTCTGTCGGGTTCAATATGACTTTTCACAAAAATACTTTCTCCTGTTGCATTCACAAGTCTCAATGTCATATTTAACAATGCACTGTGGACATCCCTCTTTCGGGTTCACTCTGGTCATCACAATATTCTTTAAGGCATCATGCTTCGCCCCATCCTGTCGACATCCCTTCGTCGGGTTTACTCTTGCCAACCATAAAATTCCTTCTCCTTTCTCACTAAGTGGGATCCGTCTCCCTTAGCGTTCCAATGGTTTGTCGGTCAAAGACTTTCGACTGTACAGAGGATTTTGCTAGACCTCTGTATGACCACTTTGACCCTTTTGCTTGTGGCTCTCCCAAAGCCTTCTGGTATCAGTAGTTCAACAAAACACAGGATCAACCAGAGTCTCTTGAGTGAGCACCCACGTGGTGCTGGACCCCTCTGCAGCTGGCTTTCCCTCAATATTCACAGTTCTTTCTACTTTTCATAATTTGTCACTTTGTGACTTTCATTCAACACAGTTCGGTTTCTTATCGGCTCTCCCCTCGACTCACCGACTGTGAGGACCCGCTTGAGTTTACTTGTATCTGGAGTCAAGGACAACACCACGGTAGCAGGCATCTCCCACTGTCCTGCTTATCAGCGTAGGCATGCTCAGTGTACCGTTGACATCTGCTGCAACACTCTTGGGCTATTGTTTGCAGTCTTATGTTTCCTTCTGCGGAGGCTTCGTGTGTCTGGGTCGGAAAGGGCAAGGTTGCTTCTCTCCTTGTATCCCCTTCGATACTCAATGCTTTTCTTCTCCTCTTGAACTGCTGTGTCGGAAGAAGGCAGATACCATGTCTCACCCATCAGTGTCCCACTTCCGCTCCCCAAGGAGACCCCATCAAGGTGATCCTCCCTCACTGGTCCACCCCCAGGAAGTGGAGCCAATAGTGATGGCCGTGTCCTGGCTACCTGGATGACAGATCCCCTGGGACTAGTTAGGGAACACCTTCAGGTTTCTTACATTGTTAAGGGACTGGGTTATAAGAAGTACAGCTTATCTGACAATGTCCCTGATTTATTTATTTCAAAATCTTTTTATTGGCACTTTAAGATATACATTACATCGGTGACAATTTCCCTTCCAACTGATTATCTCCGGCATTCTGCAATTATGATACATATTCAATTATCTCCTGGAAGGAAACATCCCTCAGGACAACATAACAACATTAACTAAACATAAACTGTCTTCATGCTCAACGATTATGGAGTCTGTATCACCTTATATCAAGTTGGTGGCCTGTCCATGTCCCTGTAGGTGGGAGACGGGTGGGGTTGGCATTCTTTCCCTTTGAAACTCACCCCCTTCTTTTTGTTGTGAGCTATGCATTTCTTGCGGCTGAGCGCTGTTCATCACATTTCTAGGCCTCATGGGGGCATGTCGTCGGATGGTAGGAACATGTCTCTCACCACAGCTTTCCATGCCTCAAATTTAGCGTTGGTGTCCCCATCACCCCCCACCGTCCTCGATCCCCAGGATTCTGTCTCTGCAGCTGTCCATCGCTCCATTTCCCTTTAACACCTCATATATTGGGGGCCTTTTTTGGACTTCCATGACATTGCCACCTCCCTTTTTGCTAGTATGCATGCCATGTCCATCACCCGGACAATATGTTTTATTTTGCTTAACCTGGGGTATGTGCCCAGCAGACATTCCTTCATTGTCCATTCATATCGGGTTACTCCGCCCTTCTCACATGCTTGTTTAACGTTGGCCCAAAATCTGCCCGCTTTTGCACACTCCCAAAACATGTGTATTAGGCCTGCTTCATCACTGGTGCACCATGGGCAGCGTGCCTCTGTCTGCCTGACAATGTCCCTGATGTGCTCCTTTCTACTCCGAGGCTACCCACCAATTCAATTTATATTTACACATGACTTATGTTTTCAGCTTGGTGTCGGGAGAACGATATGGATCCTTTTATCTGTCCAGCTCTGTTCTGGATTTTCTGCTTTCTTTGCCTGGTTCCGCCCTGCAGATGACACTGCACCGGGATACCTGGCCACCTGAACAAGAATCTTACTTCACAATCTGCACTGTTATGCAGTTTTTGACAGGGTTGTGTAACCAATTTCCCCCCACACCAGTTGTTTTCCTGTGTGTGATTTAAATTTAGTTTTGAATTTCATTATGGGAGCCCTCTTTGAGCCCCTGCATTCTTCATTATCACTGCTCACACTTAAAGTGATCTTCCTGTGGTCATCACTTTCATGAGGTAGGTAAGTAAGCTTCAGGTGTTTGCAGTTAAACCTCTATATTTTATGTTTTCCATGGCAAAGGCGATTTTGAAAATGAGCCCATCCTTCCTGCCAAAGGTTGTATCAGATTTTCTTCTCTCTCAGAAGATGCATCTTCCTGTGTTTTTCCCTCCACCTCATCCGTACAAGACAAAGATGTGATTCCATTGGCTGGATCTGGTGCAGGTCCTCATCTACTATGTCTTTAAAATGAGAGATGTCTGGAAAGATGACCAGCTCTTTTTGCATAATGTTGGTTCTCGTGCTGGCAGGGCTGTGACCAAAAACCGTGATGAATCCTGTGAATCTCGGAAAGCTGCAATCTGGATGGATGTGCCTGAAGGTCTGAGTGCTCATTGCACTGGAGGCGTGGCTCCCACTTTTGCCATGCATGGGGAGGCGTGGGGGGTGCCTGCTTCGGACATCTGAAAAGCGGCCATGTGGGCTTCACTGCACGTTTGCCAAGCATTACTGACTGCTTTCCTGTTAAGGCAGGATGCTTGCTTTGGCTGAGCATTCATCCATTGTTTTCTTGTGTAGGCGATGTTTTCTCACTCACTTCTTTGAAAGAACAAATTAATTACCTCACTGTAATATTCTTACTAATGGAGTAGTCCTTCCTCCCACATATTACATATTGCTCCCCCAACCTGTCCACCTTGGCTGATAGCTCATACACCTCATCTGTTCTACGACCCCTCGGCTGGTGAGTGCTAGGGAAAAAGATAGAAAATAAGGTCATGGGGATCGGCCGCTCAATATATTCTGGCCCCAATGTCCTGTCTGGTGAAAACCTGGCACGGAATATAGAATTTTATAGGTGAACAATCTTGTGGGAGGATTGACCGATCAGAAAGAATATTACCACGAGGTAAGCAATTTGTTCTTTAATATTATTCATCTTTTCTATGAAGAACCGAGTATGACAAAATATCTCCATATAGCTTCGCAAATACACATAAAACAGTGCATGTATTGTAGGCCCGGGTGAAAGCAAAACAAAAACAGCTAGCCGCCCTTGATAAACTTGATTAACAAAGAACAATGACCTGACCATAACCATTTTATAACGTTCCCTGCGAGCATGCAACTAGAGGTTTGGGGGGAATGCAGAGACAACGACAGGTAGACCAATGAGACCAGTGAGAGCAGTTTATGGGGTGATGACATGAGAACTATGTGAAAGAGGAAAGGAAGCAGAAAAAGGGGAGTGATCTAGACAAGTTGTGGCACAATGGGGGTGGGGGGGTTAAGGCTCCCCACTCACTACTCAAGGTTCCATCTTACAGTTGTAGTCAGTCACTGTTGCTGACAGTTAGTGAGGGTTCATATTTACACTTATGTGGAAATGCAAATGACATGCACTTCATACATACAATAAGATTGATGCCTGTGTCAAAAATGACTACACGCATTGTTGTAACGCTCACCTGATTCCCGTAGAGGCGCCGGTCTCGACTGGGCGTATACCGTATCTTCAAAGGTGATGTGTAACACACGGCTGGCTCTTTGGGCTGGACCTCTGTGCACTGTACGTCTGACTCGAAGGGTAAGATGTCTGCAGATAGAAAATATGGGATTAATGAACTGGGTTATTGAATGTCTCTCTCTTCTTCCCTTTCTCTTCTCCTGTAGAACCCCAAAGGTTAACGCTCTCACCTTAGGTAAGTGAACGCCGTGCTCTCCATCTGCCTCTGGGCAGGGTGCTGTAACCAGTTTCTTCACTGGATAAGGGGAGCAGGCCTCTTGACTTCAGAGGACTGCTGTCCGTCGTTTACTGCACGAACGGTAAGTTTCGAGTAATTCTAATGTCTTTAAAAGTCTTTAGTAATGATGTCTCTTGTTTTTGCAGGGTTCCGGCGATGGCGGATGACGGGCTGAAGTGAGTTGAAGATGGAGCCCGTGTGATGAATGGAAGCGCCTGGAAGCACGTAAGTAAGCGCTTGTTGCCTGCTTCACGATGCGCTCTAACTGTCTTTTTATTTTGCAGGTACAAGTTCGGAGCGGCTGCAGGGTGCCGGAATACCCACTGGGTTAGATGTGGAAAGGAGTAATGGCACGCGAGTATTAAAGTTCTCCAATGTCTTTAAACGCACCTTGTTTTGTCTTTCAGATGCGGGATGCAGCGCCGAAGGCCTCCGGAGCGTGCGAAGAGCTGGTAACCTTTTGTCTTTCAGATGCCGGAATGCAGTGCGAAGACCTCCGGAGCGCACGAAGAGTAGGTAAGCCTTTGTCTTTCAGATGCCGGAATGCAATGCGAGGCGTTGGTGACAGCCGATGGACCAGGTAAGTGAAGCACTGTCACTGAAGACCGTAATGCTAACCTGTTCTTTCTTGTCTTTATAGGTGTTGCTGAAGACTGGATTCAGGATGGTAAGCCTTTTTCCTTAGGCCCAGGATCAGATGCAGAAGACACGATGAGCGTTCTGCTGCAGAGGATGCAGAATAACGCAAAGCAAGATTCATCCATCGGGTGTGGTTTAAATAGCCTCCTGTAGTGCTTAGGTGTCTCCTTCCACAGCCACGCCTAGGTAAGAAAAGAGTTCCTGCTTTTCAGAAGAGTTCCAGTGTTCTGAACCTAGGGAGTGGCTCCTGTCCCACCCAACAGGAAAAGTAGTTCCAAACAGAAGAGGATCAGAGGCTCAACTGGCAGGCACGTAAGCAGCATGGTCTGCTGCAGGTAAGTCCACCCAAGCATTATGAGCCCGGCGCTTCCAGCGCTGGGACTGGGCATATTTATGAGCCTGGTGCCACTGGCGCCAGGACTGGGTCCAAAAGGTCCCAATTGGGACTGGTTGGCACTCGGAACCTGGGTTATGGATCTGCTTCCAAGGGAGTTGGGAAAACCCTGACCTTTTGGAAGCAGAGATCATGACATTGTTGTGTTGCACAGTCTTTTCTGGGTGCGTCTCATTATCTTAAGGATTACTACCCGCTGGGCCAGTCCTTGCTTTTAGTCTTATATTGCAGTGTAGTAATTTTTCTGTATGTTTAAAGGTACCAAAATGCAAACTGATTTGTTATTTACAAATGCCAGGATGTATGGATCATGGTTTGAGATCTTTTTCAGCATATGTTTATGAATCAAGAGTGTAAATGATGTAGTTGGGAAAGACAACTGGGTAGTACTAGCTTTAAAACGTGTACACTTAGCTGTAATTTCACATATGGATAACTGTTGTATAGCAGAAGAGAAGACATTTACCTATGTATGTGTATTTTTCTAGAACCTATACAATATAAACCTAGCCACCAAACAATTGGTCTGTGTACAGAAAGGGCAGAGGATACAAATAAAACACTATTCTCATGGGGGAAATAAAGACCTCCTGGTCTTTATGAACCCTGCATGCAGATTTTCAAATTGGGCCAGTGTCCTTTCTACCTTGCATCCTTACACAAGGGATACAATGGGTACAATCTAGTTGGGTATCCGTATTGTCTGTTAAATACAATACAATGGAATGGAGATAGCCCCTAAAAGCTCAAAACTTAGCATGGTCATATGAGTACACAAATGTAAGCACTCCAATTAAAAATATTTCCTTTAGTTTATTGATCCTCTGACACATGCTGATATGTATAATGAGCAGGTCAACCTTGTAGAGAAAATCTGTCTACACAACTGAGAAGGTATAGCTTTCTGGAGAACTGGAAAAGGCTCTACAGAGACAGTCGCTGCTGAAGGCCGGGGGAGACATGGCCCAGAGTGTGCCGTGGGAAGAAGCTCTGTGGATCCAATTAAAGGACTACCAGAAAATCCTGATTGTCGAAGAGATGCTCATACCTTGAAGCTGTGGTGCAAAGTCAACAGAGAATGCCGGATTGATATTTGGATGCCAGAGTAGTGTACTTACTGTGGAGAGCCAACAATACAGAAAGTTCACAGAAAAACCTGACATAAGATAAACAACGACAAGACCAACTGAAAGAGAAAACGTGAAGGAACAAGTTGGGCCTCACACTGCATCTTGGGAAAGTTGGGCAGTGTCCCAAAGACATTTGGAGTGTAAGATCCCACAATGCCTCATTTAGGGAAAAGTAGTAAAAGTACCACAGCATACAAAAACATATAAGAGGGAGAAAGGGCTTACAATCCATTCTGGTGAATAAGTGATTTTTCCAAAGAATCTCCAAGAGACCTTTTATTACAAGAAATGCTGTTCTGACATCAATAGTAAAATAATGTTATTCTGATCATTTAAAAATCAAACTTGTAAATAGAAATACAACTTTTAGTAAAACAATTCCAATAAACAATCCACAACAAACACGTATTCATAGTTAACAAATTATCTATGCATCAGTCTTTCCTTGTTACTCTTGTCCAATAGATTTAAGAATATGAGTGCTGCAATGGTAAAGGAAGACTTTTCCCCCCTCAACAATAGCGACCATCATTCTTCTCCGGATAAAGTGCTTGTGCTTTCCAAAAAGTGTTTAAAACACTTTGTACTAGGTAGAGTTAGAGCGGTACAAAACAGAAAAATGTGTTGTAAGTTTTACAGTTACCCTTTTTCTTTACAGAACCTGCATGTTATGTCCCAATTGGAGACTCAACATTCTTACTGATAGCACTTGCTTAGTTTTGTGCAGGTTGAGTCTAATCCTCATAAACAGGGATCTATAAAAAGGGGAAGGGAAATGTCTTTAAATATTCAGGAGTGTTTCCCAGTGCTCGTATTTCATTAGATACATTTTGATGACCGGGATAGGTGTTGATCTCGGAAGGCACAGAACCTTCTTTCAGAAGTTACCTTCTAAGATCGAACAAAGTTTCTTTGGAAGGGAGCGAGCATCCGAGCCATAAGTCAAGGTGGCCACAATCTTCGCCCTATAAAATTCTAGTATTGGTAACATCGAGTACAGCAGAATTTTCTTTTCAGGATTAACGCTTTATTTAGCTAGCATTACCACTTTTCCTTTTAGGGTGCAAGCATTATGAACTTCCACCTGCTAATTTGTTTCCCCAAATACTTGAAAGACTCTACCTGCTCTATTACTGATGTTTCCAAGTACCATTTGAATCATCGTTTCTTCCTACATTGAGCATTTTCAAGATCTTCGTTTTTCCTGTGTTAATTTCCAAGTCGTTTCCTGAAGTGTATTCTTCCAGTCTTTTCAGTTGCCTCTGAAGCCCTATTGCAGTACAATCTAACAGTAGTAGGTCATCAGCATATAATAGACGGCCATCTGTGACCCGTCTAAATTTCTGTGGGAAGTATTCTGTTTTCATTCCCGAAAAGGACCCAAGTGAGATAGGTAGAGGTTAAAAAGAGCGGGGGCTAGAGGGCATCCTTGTTTGATACTCCGACATGTAAGTATTTCCTCTGTCACTAGACCCGCAGTGCTGAATCGTACTCTCAAGGAGGTGTCCATGTGAAGGGCTTTCAACTTGTCGCGCAGTATGTCGGGACATCTCCAATTTGACAGTTTCAGCCACAGACGCTGTTTGTTAATGCTGTTAAAAGCTTTGGCTAAGTCAACAAAAAATAAATTAATTCTATAGTTATTTGTCAGAGCTTTGTCTTTCAGCACAGAAAGCAGGAAACGGTTTATTTGCGGTGGTTTCTGAAGATTTCCAATAGATTTAATAAGATCCTAACTTCACTTGATTTCTTTTTACTAATGGCACTCAATATTCTTTCTGCATCCTTCTGGATCATAGAATACATATGCCAGTTTTTGTGTTGGTTTCTCAGCCTCTTAATAGCTGTGTCCTTATTTGTTGTTGGACCAAGTTTGGCGTGTCGATTGGCTCACCTTAGTACACACCGTTTTTTAACTACTTGGTCATAGACGTGGTGGTGCCTTATAGAGGTTGCATGCCCACATTCATTTCTTATCAGGAAAGTTTGCAAGATTGGGGTGTATTCCAATAAGGAATTCAGGGCCAATGCGTCCCCTATAGATTTTTTCCTTGCATACTGTGACACCAATTTTTCAACATCTTTTTTTGCCATTTTTAGACGACAGCCATTATTAACAGTCTCCACACATGTAATCAATTTAAAAGAAGGCCTTTCAATCCCACCAGGCCAACCCATTTTTAACAAATTTAGGTTGCTGGCTTTAGTTGTAAGGATCTAGAAAGATTCTATACCCCCGATCAGGTCTCTGGAGACAAATACGTAGTCAATTAATGAACTTTGTGTACCCCGAAGTGGGGTGACAAAGTTTATTGCCTTCAAAATGCCTATTTAGAATGTGGAGTTCTCTACTGTCCATTAGATCGGACCTTGCTAATCCTCTCTGCTTAGAGGGATTCAGAGCACTATTATCTTCTCTATTGAGTTTCCCGTGTCTGTTCACACAAGACAAATTAAGGTCTCCACATCAGATTATTGAAGTAGCGTCCAACTTGTTGGAGTCATCAATTACATCCAAGATCTTCTCAATCATGTCATCTACCCCTAATGATACAGGATTCCAATATATGTTGATTATGGTTAGATATTTCCATCATACGTTTTGCAAATGCTTCTGGTGACCTGTATTACTGAGTACCGTTCTTTGTATGTGTGGGCCTATGTTACCCAAACGGATCACTTCCAGGTCGTTCCCATTTTTAATTAGGATCAAAAGGCCAGCACTTGGCCGCCCCACTCCACCTCCCACCGATGGTTTGAGAAAAGTAGCAAATCGTCTAGCGTGGGATTTGCCTATAGCCAAGCTTCTTGGAAGCATAGGAAATAAATCGTGTTCCAGTTCATTTCAGTGAATGCTTTGCGAGTTCCAAAAGGCTAATACTTGAATTGGATTTGCCTTGGGGGGGACCTTCCTTTCATGGCCATCACGTCCCTGCCGATTTATTGTCAGGATCCGGTTCAGCATATATTGTTGGTGATCATATCCATCCTCTACAACTGGTGGCCCACGGCTCACAGTTAACTTGTCTGCAAAGACCCCCACCTTCGCTACATCTGCTAGATTCGTGGCAAAGGAAATCCTCTGCATATCCATGTGAGTTTAGACACAGGAAGTGTGTTCAATCTGTGTTGTGAAAAGTCTTCGACAGCCTGGTTATTCAAGATCGTAAGGTCAAATACTAGCATTTGAAGGCTCACAGCTGATGCAATAGCAGTTGTTTCACTATAATCGAGTGTAAATGGATGTACACTAAGCCCATACGATCTTCTCATATGAATTTGATCACATATATGTCTTTGGCGTTAATTTGCCGCAGATTAGGGATAAAATGGAAAAGCATTAGCACATTTTACCTATTTAGGATGAAATTGTCCGCTCTGTCCACTACTCGTTCCAATCTGAGGCAGCGTAGCTCGTCTCTCACCAGAGTTTTCTTTTGAGCATCATTTTCAACTTGGACCTTGGTTCTGATAGCCCAACCAGGCATTTCACTCCAGTTTTTAGCATAAGGGAACTCTGAGGCGAGTCTCTTTTCTTTCATAGTTCTGAAGTCATCCAAGTTCTTTAGTAAAGCCTCCTTAGCCAGTGATATTACATCTTCTTCATACACTGCTGATTCCAATGGCTTTGATGCTATCAGGGACTGCTTAGGCACTGTCTTAGATGGCCCATCTCGAAGGTTAATTACTTCCTCCCCATTCTTTACACAACCTCTAAATTTGGCATCGGGTATGACCCTCTTTTCCGCGAGTGTCAACAATGGTCTAGCTTGGAGAGCATCACTAGTTGTAATCATCGGGGCAACAGATTGGTTCACTATTGGGAGAATGATAAGTTCTTGCTTTTCATTTCTATCTTCTGTTTCTTCTCCCAACAACTAAGTGGATCTATTTATCAGTGTGCTCAAAATGTCATCCTCTGAAGACTGTTCATTTGGTTTTTGATTGTTCTAGGACCTTCTGGTTCACCTTTTTACTTGATTTAACCATTGGCAAAAGTCTTTGTTGTTTATTAACAGTGCTCATTAATGCTAGTTTTCCGTTTTCGTGCAAATATTGGGTAAGCATTTAGTGTTATAGTTTTAGTGCACTTGTCAGTCTCCGATTTACTCTCACCCAAAATGTTCGAATCAGTAATATCTAAAGCACCAACCTCCAGATATTCAGGAATGGTGAAGTTTACGACCTTAGTGATTGTTAAAGAGACTGCACTTTTCCCCAGTAGAGCTTTCAGTTGAGGTAGGGTTTGAAGGTCTCATGGAAGTTAGGGGAACCCTGTTCTGTGATGTGTGTTTCCATTGTAGTGTCTGTTAAGTTTTTGGTGAGGTTCGTGGGTATCCTACCCTCACCAGACACCTCATTGAAACATCTGTCAGCTGCTGCCTTTCCTGCTGTGATAAATCCTTCGAGCCATTAAAGTTGTTTGATCCTTCAGGGTATAATTTTTAGACTCATATAATTTGAAGAATGGAGCCATGGTGATGGTCACTGCAGACATTTGACTAAAGAGATCGTAGGAGGCGCTAGATTTTGGTGGCATGTTTTCCTTCTTCCGACTTTTCATCCTTGGAGATGATGATAATGAAGTGGAGGTGGTTCGAGATGGAGAACGCAACAAAGGGCCCCTGCTATTTGCAAACAAAGGGCCCCTGCTAATCCCTAGTCTTTTTGTCCCCTTTTACTGAAGGCAGTTCTTTTCCTAGGCCGATAAAGTTGGATTTAAAGGTTTCTTGGAGGGACATGTTCTCTTCCTCACCAACCTTACTGTCACTGATCTCGCTGTTCTTGTCCTCGTTTAACGTTTAATCTAATTTCTTGTATTCTACCTGGGGATAGATAGCCTGCATCAACCAAGTCAATCATTTTCCTTATTCTAGTAATGTCTTCTTGTCACTATAGCACTGGTATGCTTTTTTTGCCAATGTCGGTGCTCATTCTTGCAGGTCACAGTCGGTTGTAGTGTTTATAGCGGTGTGCTTCTTCTCCAGCGCTTCCTTGTCATTATGAACAAGGTTTGGGTGCAAGTTCTTCCGAAGAGATGCTTGTGTGTTTGTTAAGCTAGCTCTAGCTTTTTCTGCATGGGTATGTGCCCTGTGAGAAACCTGAGGGTGATCTCACTTATAGACCCCAGGGATCCTTTGTTCAGGGGGCCAGGCGAGGGCCATCGTGCTTGGATCCCAACCCTGGGGGTGGACAAGCAAGGAAGGCTCACCTGAGCAGGGGGTCCTTAGGGAATGCGGGGGAACACCCTTGGGAGAGACATGGTATCACCCCCCTTTCCAGCACCCCCCTACTCGTCATTTCCTCCACCTTCATAGGCTGTTGTGAGTCCTGTACCGTTGGCCTCTCCCCAATTCAAACAGGTAACAAGATAAGGGGTAGTCAGAGGAGAACCAGGAAAAGGAAACACTACAACTCCCATAATCCCATTCCCCTACTTAACTACCCAAAGTCTGAGACGAAGAAAATCATGTTGGGAGTCATGAGGATTATCCATTGGAATCAACGGGCAATGGATTCCTATGGGCAGTCTCCATTTTGCCCCATTAACAAGATCAAGCAGAGTCCGGCAGGGCTGGGCAACCACTCGCACCTGACTCCTTTTATTTCTCCCAGCAAGTATAAAAGGTGGAGCACACAGGCACACTTTGAGCGAGCTGGGGATGCTGGATGCTGCACAGAGGCCAGGGGGTAAGAGCAGCAGCTGGAGGAACCCTGGAAGTCCTGGAGGAAGAAGGACTGCCAGATTACTGAGTCTGTGAGTACAGGGAAGGCTGCATTGTGGCAAGGGAGCTATGACTCCCGGTAGCCTACCCAGGGTTCAACTGAGGTTTCCTGGCAGTGCCCAAACCAGAGCTCCTCCCCTTGGTAATATACTGAAGCCCAGACCTTTGAGGCGCAGGTGGTGAGACCCTGACCTCCGAGGCATCCCATGGAGACAATCCGCTACTCCCAAAAACACCAGAATGCTATTAAGGGGAACCGGTAAAGTGGGAGCAAGAGTGAGGCATTGTGGAACTTGAAGTTCAGAGACTTTTTTTTGTTGGAAAAGCTGAGCAAGGTGAGACACGAGAAGGAGCAGATCTTCTGGGGCGTAGGGGAAACCACTGGAGCAGGACGACAGATCGAGGGACTAGAGCGAGGGGTGGAGAAACCCTAAAGATCCCTGCAGGAGGTTGTTGCCTCTGGGAAACCGTGAAGGATTTGCAGAGAAAGCAAATCCCAGACAAGAAGAAGCCTGCATTGTGTTTCAAGGACGCCAGCCTCCCTCTCGGGTGAACGGCATAGTTGGGTAGGCGAGGCCAAGCCTGTGGTTTCAACCTTGACTCGTGAATCAAAGCCGCAGAGAAAAGAAAGGAATGCACACAACCGGTGAGTTAGCAAAAAACATGAAAGGCTGGTATGTGTCAGGGAAAGATTGAAGCGTGCTCATGAGATGCAAAAGAAAGCAAACTAGTAATGAACTTTAAAACGTACTGGTAACCCTGAAGCCACTGATACAGAGTTGCAGAGGGGTCCAGGGAAAAGAAATAGCCCACTCAAAAGTCTTTGCGAAATGTTTGATGTCTTGTTATAAAGCGACAAATGTAATGACCTCTGAAATGCGCAATGGTCAACATTAATCCAGACGAAAGGGGAAGTTAAAAGGTGAATGCTTTAAGAGAAAGATTTCTTTGAACTTTTCTGATTGTGTTATGGAACTACCCAGACCAAGAGACACTGGGGCAAATAACATAAGGGAGAGCTGAGGTGAAAGTCGAAGTGGCCCTGCGGAGGTCTATGAAAAAACCTTGCACACTGGAAAGTCTTCGACACCAATGAAAGTTCTGAGCCTGACTGAGAGAGTTCTCCGTTGAATCAGGTACTTTTTGTTGAGAGGTCCGAGCCAGACTGAAGGCGACCTACGTGAACTGCTGATGCCATGAGAGGTCTGAGCCGAACAGAGGGAGACCTACGTGAACTTTTGCAGAACTATGAAGGAACTTTTGGTGAATTGAAAACAACTGACTTTTAACGTGGAAGGCCAAGCGGGCCTTGACCCACGTTTTGAACTGCCTTTTTCTAGCCAGAGGGTGTCATCCTGTCTACAGGTGCCGCCTTGCTCCATGCTGTCCAACGTGTGGAGGAGAGCTGACTCGGCCCCCTTGATGCTTAATGTCATAGCACTGACTTTCATTTGCATACTATGAGAAACCAAAGGGTGTCTCACCTACTAGTCCCCAAGAACTCTCTCTCAGGTGGCCAGGGCACGGCCATTGTCTTTGGTACCAGACCTGGGAGTTGGACCAGTGAGGGAGGATCACCTGGGTGAGGTGTCTTTGTGGTGTATGGGTGAGGCGACTGATGGTGAGACACAGTATTTCCCCCTTTCCCGTAGACCTGAGCCCCCCCCCCCCTTTCTGCACAAACACTGGGCTGAGGAAGAGGGGGACTGAGACTAAAGGGACTATCCCTTACATATCTCATTGGACATGGCCTGTTAATCGGGTTAGGCAGTCAGGCACTTGACTTTTAAGGGCATCCATCAGATACCAATTAACTCTCACGGATAACAGGCAGAAACATAGAGGCACACTCTGAGTAAGGTGGAACACAAACAAGAGCAGAACTTGCAGGGCAAAGGCGAACCTAGTGGAGCAGAGCGACGGACCGAGGAACGAGAGAAAAGGGTAGAGAACCCGAGGAGTTCCCTGCAGAGGTGGTTGTCTCCAAAAGGCAGCAAAAGACACGTGGAGAAGGCCAAATCTTAGACAAGAAGACTGCATTATGTGTCAAGGATGCCAGCAACCCCACCGGGTGAACGGCAGAGTTGGGGAGGCGAGGCCAAGCCTGTGGTATTAATTTTGACTCATGAATTAAAAACGGAAAAGACAAGAAAGAACTGCACACAGCCGGTGAGTTGGCAAGCAACATGAAAGACTGGTGTGTATTAAGGAACGATTAAAGTTGCACCAGTATATTGCACAATTGAAGGCTGCATGCATGTGGATGAGATGCGAAAGAAGGCAGACCTGTGATGAACTTCGAATTACTGATAGCTGTGAGACCATTGATACTGAGTAGCGGAGTGGTCCGGCGAAAGGAAGTAGCCCTCTCGAGTCTCAGTAAAAGGTGAAATGTTTTTGTTATGCTGCGATAAAGGGAGTGACCTATAAAAAGTAAAGCGATCAAAATTAACCGTTGGATAGGGGGACGGGGGTAAAAAGGTGAACGGTGAACTTTTGTGCTTATGAAATCGAACTACCCAAACCAAGAGATACTGGGGAAAATAACACACGAATGTGAGCTGAAGGGAAAGTCAAAGTGGTCCTGCAGAGGTCTATAGTAAAAGCTATGCACATTTGAAAGTCTTCGACATCAGGAAAAGGTTTGAGGCTGACTGAGGGAGTCCGGAAGTGTGATAAGTTAGGGGAAGGGAACCCCTAAAGGATGTGAATTAACCTTGGGGAAGGCAATCCCTTCAAGTGTTGTGTTTGAAAGGTCAGAGCCCGACTGAGGGAGACCAGCGTGAATTTCTTGTTGAACTGTATTTTGAAAGCTGAAAAGAGAGACCTTAAAGTGGAAGGCCAGGCAGGCCTCTCCACATTTTGAACTGCCTTTGTTTTGAGAACCTGAGCCAGAGTGTGTCATCCTGTCTCCTGGGACCGCCTTACCCCGTGCTGTCTAACGTGGGGAGGGCAGCTGACTCAGCCACATTTATTCTTTATATTGTAACACTGATTTGATTGAGTAGGGCAGGCATTAGATTTTGTTAGTGTTGGCCATTTTGGTTTGACTGTTTTACTTAGTATTTGATGGTAGACACTACTGCCATCCTAGCTATAGGGCAAAGTAGAAGTTTTTCCAAACCCCGAAAATTGAATAAAGGTTTTACAAATTGTACATTTTGAGTCAGTATCATACTTGTGATACCATGCCTCCCTTACAATACACATTCTCCTTACACAATTTTTGTATAAGAGATAGGGCAGGCATTCGATTCTTTTTGTTACATGTTTTAAAAAAAATATAGGTCATTTTGATTTGACATAGACTGACTAGGACTGTGTTTTCTTTATTATTTGATGGTAGAGGCTACTCCCACCGCAGCTATAGGGCAAAGTAGAAGTTTTTTGTCTTATCATCCATACTGTTGATACCATGAGTTCCTTACAGCCCATAAAAGCTGCTTCTTTGCAGAATTTGGTTCAATGCTGAGGTCATGTCGAACGGAGTGGCCTCAACTCCTACTGTGCTCTCCAACAGTTCGACATCCATGACATCCTCATCTAAACTGGGTCAAACCCTGCTCTACCCCCTATACAAACTGCTTTGGGTAGGTTTTTTTTCTTTTTTTAGAGAAATCTATCATTTTTCCCAACCCCCCCAAAGTTCTTAGTGCTGTGGGTGGAGTTACTCTCTGTGGCTGAGCTACTCCTTTCCACCTCCATTTCTTGACGGGGGCTTGTTGTCCTTCCTGTGCACTATCAACAGAAGGTGTGCAAAATTAATTTTTAATGCTGATATCTTGTTGATTAGGAGCATCTGAGGTTTCAACCTTTACTTCCCCCTTCCCCGTTTGCTCTACAAGATGTACTCGGCCAATGGTGGGAAGGGTTTCCGACGCCTGTGCATCCAAACCCAGAAGACTATGTACAAGGTCCTAGAGTTCTTTCCATCTCTCGATGAACTAGAAATTCAACCGTCACATTTCTGCCTGTAAAAGCAAATGGGGTAGTAGTTGATAGTATTGTCTGCGAAAATGTAAGATTAAGCGAACTCTGAGGAGCTTTTTCAACAGCCCCACCCCCTTTTGCCATTTCTGCCGTTTCTGGGTTCAGCGAAATCATACGCACTGGCTCCAACAAGGCAAAAGAGCTATTCAAGTTCTGTGCTGGTGTGGCGTTTAAGTTTAAGTTTGTGCTCTCTACCACTCTCTCAACTGCACTGAGACTCTTTACAGTTTCCTTATGAGCCATTACTACTTTGTCGTCATGGGACTCTTACCCATTGTTCAGTCAGCGAGAGCATTTCAGGACTCCAGTCAAGTCTTCTGGCTCCCTCTGATTAGCGTTGTCCCGTTTGCTGGCTTTCTTTACCATCATCCAGGCACCAGCACGGTCATGTTCGCTGGTGGTTGACTGGAGAGTGACTGGACACCGCGCAGGCGCTCCGCGCCACCTATGGGCTGATATATCACTGTTCCCCCCTCCCCATGTGCCTCCTCCCGTTTCCGCTCCTTTCAGCTCCTAGCCCCCCTCCACTGGAACTCCTTACCTCTCTCGATCTTCTCCACACCTACCTTTTCCTCTTTCGCACTTCCCTGAAATCTCTCCTTCTCCATTCCCCGCCTTGAAACCTTCCCTCCTCTCATCCTCTTCCCTCTCCTCGAATCCTCCCTATGATCCTCTCCTCCCTCCCCTTCCCGCTTATCCTCCCTCACTTCACCCTTATATCCCTTCTATTCCCCCCTGCCCCTCCTCTCCCTGTTATAATGTTGTATGTATTCTGTTGTTATAATGTAAAGCGCTTTGGATGAAAGCGCTATATAAACATAATAAATACAAATACAATATATATTTTCTTAAAGGAACAATACAGCAATTCAATGAATCCAAACACAGCCTCTATGTGTAGAGTCTACAGCGAGCAGTCCTCTCGAGCAGCCTTTTGAGAGTGACTGGACTAATCTCAGAACTCCACGCCGACTAAGAGCTGATACAGATTTTATTAAAGGAACAATACAGCAATTCAATTAATCCAAAACACAGCCTTCATGTACAGAGTCTAGGGCGAGCAGCCTTTTGAGAGTGAATGTACTCAGCTCAGAACTCTGTGCCGCCTAGGGGCTGATATAGATATAGATTTTCTTAAAGTAGCAATACAGTGAATTCAAAACACAGTCTCCACATACAGTGTCTAAACAGGACTCTCTTGACCTTGTGCCACAACCACCTTACAAAAACTAGGCACTGTTGTGAATCAGGGGGGTTGTACTATTAGATTTTGGCGGGCAGCCATTCATGTAGGTATATAATGTACAAAGGTGAGTGAAAAGTTGTAGTTTTGTGATAGTTTGGTGATAGTTACTGTTCATAATTTACAAAGTCTATCGCAACCAATCGGAGAATTTCTGAGGTAAGTGTAACAATAGTAACAGTTGCATGAACGTCAGCATGTTATTCTGGTCACAGTACTTTTTGTTGGAGCCCATTTGGCCCAAATGAAGACTTACTTTCCTTTTCTTCATCAATGGTAAAACATGTTTGAAGCATTTTGCTATATATTTCTTTGCAATTTAGGAATAATGTCATTTTTCATTGTTTCATCATCAGAAATGGAAGTGGTGTATTTATTTCTGACATTGTCAAAGGAGGGGCTGCAGAACTTGATGGAAGACTTATGCAGGGAGATCAGATTTTGTCTGTAAATGGAGAGGATGTTAGGACAGCATCACAAGAGATTGTTGCAGCCATACTCAAGGTGAGTAGTGTTCGTCCATTCACCAACAAATTAATAGAAAGGTTTAGTTTGCAAATATGTTACCAATAACTCATCAAAAGTCTCCAACCCACTGGACATTTGAATGGTCATTCCATGCTAAATATGGCTTCTGAGTAAGTGCAAAATTGGTAATAATTAAGGTATTGTGAAAATGAGAGGAACATAATGTTACTTTTACAAATAGAAAATGAAGCTGTCCTTTTTAAGTACGCAATACATAAACTGAACTAATTAACCCAGAGGGAGAGTGGTCTATTTTCTTAATAAATAAATATACGTATACAGGTAAGGATTGGAAAACACTGTGAGGGTGGGGATCGGTTTCTCTCTTTGCAGAAAGGATTGGGAACCTGACTTAAGAACTTCAGCCACAAACACCCCATTCCTGTGAAATTGTGCCCCGTGTGCCCTTTTTTTTCTTTTAGCAGACTCTTATTAAGCCCCCAATGTTTCATCATGGCTGAAGGTAATGATGGACACAGCGTGCAAAGTAATAATGAACAGCTGCACTCTCATCTCCTGCGGGGTTACTTGACAGGAAGCAGTCATGGGTAGACAGACGCCCCTAGGCCAAAAGGGTTTTCCCCTGGAAGTAATCTCCACCTCCCCATAGGCTTTGTCCAACTGGAACTGTATCAATATTCCTTATGATTAGTTATTGGACAGTAACAACGGATGAGCGGAACATCCACGACCACAGGGTCAGCAGGAAGATTGGCTGCATCGGAGAAGACAGCACCCTGAGCCGCAAAGAGCCATGTTGAGTCCCCTGACTGAGCTGAGACAATACTGCGCTGCGACTAGAGATGCCTTGGGTGCAATGAGACCTGAACCCCCAGCGGCGGTTTCTTGAATCCTGGTGGCGGCGCAGGTGACAGCCGCCTAATAGAAATGTAATGCAACAGCAGCTCCACAATTTGAACCTCACCAAATAAAACCAGATGGAAAGCGTTTGGTTGTTGATGCCATTAAGGCAATGCCACCCTGGGAGATTTAGATTAGAAAGGGCAATATCAACGTCCAAGTCAGTGCGAAAGACAAAAGACACTAATACATACTGGCCTGCATGATTCCCTCAAGACAGCCACAACATCCCGACAAACACATAGGGGAAGAAGACGTCATGGAAGACACTTCGGCCAGTGATAACCCGTCACCACAGAATTTCTAAAACGTTCCCTGCAATCCCTGAAAAAAAGATATAAAAGGCACATTCCACTCCGAAATAGTTGTTCTATGGAAAGAAATGGCAGAAGTTATAGGAGAAAACAGGAGAGAAACAGCAGACATGGGAGAACGGATATATCAAAACAAGAGGGCTATCACACATCTTAAATCTGAGCTCCCTGGAGCGTTTGAAGACATTGCAACATTACAAGAAACCAATGAGGCCTGAATTTCCATGTCCCTGAAAATAGGGCTAGGAGGGACAACCTCCGCATTCGATTTCTCAAAGTAGGCTTGAAGGGAGAAGGCATTGAAGTCTGCATAGTGCAACTTTTCAAAGAGCAAGTATCAAAACACCCCATATCCGTAAATAAAGATAGAGTGGGGCCTGCAAGAGTACACAAAGAGTGCCCTCTGAGACATCGTGGCTAAACAACACGACTTGAAAATTAAAGAGTCAGCCGGTATGACTTGCAGTTTTCTGGATCCTTGCCCTCTTTAGGTATAACCGTGACTAGTGCCCTCGCAAACGATGGGGGGAGGGGGCCTTCCTGTTACCATGTCATTAAACAGTCCTGTTAGGTGTCGCACAAGGGATCCCGAGAAGGCCTTGTAAAACCCAGCTGTGTACGCATCTTCACCCAGGGCCTTCCCCACCTTTAACCCGGCTATTGCTTTCGATACCGCCTCCTGGGTGATTGGTTTCTCAAGTTCCCTGCGTTCGCTACCCCAGAGGCTCGGGAAGGGTATTTCTGCTAGGTAGGACCTCCCCCCCCCCATGCCCTCCTCTCTCCCATAGAGCTGGTCATAAAATGTGGTGAATTCATCTGCAACTTCCCCAGGGCTGGAGCGCAGTTGCTCTTCTGCATCTCGGACCATGGACACCCATCTCTCTGCCCTCTGTCCCCAGGGTTTCGCTGCCAGCAGTGTGTCAGCCTTGTCCCCCTTCTCATAATATTTCTTCTTCCGGTATTGCAGACCAGCCACCACCCTGCCCAGCTCCAATTCTTTCAGCTCCTGCCTCTTCTCCCTTTCCGTTTTTTTTTTAAATTTGTTTTTTATTGACAACGTACATGACTGGGTGGGCCAACTGGCCTATCCCCCCAACAATAAATGCAAAAGAAAATCACATTGTCTGGATCATTTTTTGGTTAACTCCCAGCCCATATTACCCCCCTCCCGTTCCCACCCCCCAAACAATTAACACGCCATGTTTAGAGAAGATGCTTCTACGATAAGCCTAGTGGAGAACACTTGCATAGAACTCGTCAAAGAACAATAATCCTTAAGACAGCGGGGTAAGGCCATGGTGGGGTTAAGTCAGGGCTAGCCCCGATCTCTGAGAAGTACGGGGGCCCATGTATTGCAAACATTAGCCTAAACATCTACAGACGCATAGTAATACAGTCATCATGCAACAGCACTGCTGTCCATTCTTGGACAAAATCAGTCATGGAATCGTTTGCTATTGCTGAGAGTTTCTCATAACTAAAAATCGCCCTAAGTTTGCAGAGCCATTCCTCTTTGGAGGGGGTCAGGGAACTCTTCCATTTTTGCGCAAGCGCCAATCTCCCTGCCCGCAACATGGCACAGATGATCCTGGGGAAGGTATTCACCTCCGACTCAGGCATGGGGGAGCCCAGTAGGATTTCCAGCGGGTGCAAAGATGGACCATAGCCCTCAATGTCTCTGATCCAGCTAAGCAATTCCGTCCAGTAAATCTGTATGGACGGGCAGTTCCACCACATGTGAAACCAGGTTCCCCGTTGGTGGCATCCTCTGGGGCAGAGGGGGGAGACATCCCGGTACATTCTAGACATTAGAGCCGGGGGGCGGTGCCATGAATGAAGGATTTTAAAGTTATGTTCCATAGCTGCTGTGTATAAGGAGCCCGTGAAAATGCCCTTGAAAACCGCACTCCAGGTGAGATCATCTATGGACCCTCCCATCCTCTCTTCCCATATGCGCTTGAAGGGTTGTCTGCCCTCCAGGTCTGCTGTAATCAGTACACTATAGAATTTAGACAGCGCACCCTTACGCGAACTGCTTTTGGCCAGAATGAGTTCGAATGGGGTTAGGGGGCGGCTAAGCTGCTCAGACCATCTAGGTTGGGTAAGTATCCCTTTCATGCCGTTTTAAGGTCCGTTTCACTCTCTCCCTCCCTCTTACCCTCTGCCCTTCCCAATTGACTGATGTTAGGCAGAATCCTGTGAAGTTCCCTTAGGGAGCACTACAGAAGATTAAGACTACAGGTATATGTACGAAATCCCCTTTGGTATCAGTCTGTACCACAAAGATTTAGTTGGTAGCTGTGGCTAAGCAGTCAGACTTACCTCAAGAGGGAGATGAGCAGTTTTCAGGGTTTACACATTAGGGCTTCAGTACTATGGAACAAGGAAGCACTGACCAAAGCTTTGTATCAAAAAGAATATATATATATATATATATATATATATTTCTGCTTAGATCACATGCTGTGCATAGGCCGACATCTAGTGGAAGCTGCAGAGTATTACAGTTTGTTTTTCGAAACTCGAAAATGGGCGTCGACACAGCGCGTGCCAGTAATACTATCCCTAGTGTGACGTCCACTGTACCCAAGATCCCTCACGCGTCTAGGATCCTCAGATTGTTTTTTTCCGCCATACTGGTCGGAAGCATTTTGCGGAGTCCCCTGGCCTTAGCCATACTTTTGATAGAATTTAAAATAATAATCTATTGACATCCTTTCCCACCCCAACATCGAACTTCGACACTCGATGCCGGCTGGAGAAGAAATCGACCGTCGGCTGCTGCATGACGGATTTGGGCCTCAGAAGGCCGCTGGCCTCGGCCCGGGCCTGGTAGGCCGCTGGCCTCGGCCCTGCAAGTAGGGAGAGTGGGGGGTGGTACATACTCTACACTCTTGGTATATAGGTACACCTTATACATTTCCTACACTTAACAGCCCGCTGCCTCAAGGTGCGTATGGAGGGTACCCCTTTTCAATTCTGCCCCAAGTGCAATCGCAAATACCCTTGGGTCGACAGGCACGCCACGTGCAATCTCTGCTTGCCGAGGGACCACCCCGAAGCGAACTGCAGAGCGTGTAGTAGGTTTAAACCTAAGACACTTAAGGACCGTTCGCCGAAGCGTTGGGCCCACCACGCCATGCTGGCGGCCATGGCAGCGGAGGGCGCCTTCAGCGATGGCAGCGACGCCGTACTTTCGGACGGCGAGGGCATTACGGCGTCGAAAGACAGCCGAGCGCAGGTCCCCGACCTCGGAAGGTCGTCCGGCAGGGCGGCTATGGGGAAGACCCCCGGTGACGCAAGCGCTTCACATACTACACACACTAAACACACTAAGTCCAACCGAGACTCAACGACGTCGAGTTCTCGGAAAGAGGCACAGATAGAACGGTCCGATTCGGTGTCCTCTGGGCGCTCTCGATCAAGATCGCCGCATGACTCCAGGCAATCATCCACTCTTGCCAAGTGTACCTCGCTCCCTAGGCTAGCAGAAGTTCGATTGTCAGAAGACGAAGACGACTTCCACCCCCAGGCCGCGCTCCAGGAGTCGGAGCCCGCAATTAAAGCCAGCGAGGCCCCACGCTCGAAGGACGGACACCTCTCCCGATCCTCGACGCCAGGCGTCGAAAAACTCCATAGCCACTAAGGGACAGGGAAAACATTTTTCTACGCACGGGGAGGGGGGAAAACAGCAGAAGAAACTACCTGTACATTCTTCCACACCTGTGAAACACTCCACCCCCCCTAAACAGACAGACAAGCCCAGGTCTGCTGATAGGTCCACAACCAGCAAGGCTACTCAAGATAAATCCCATAGACTTGCTGAGAGAGTCATTCCCAGTTCCAAAAAATGGTCCAGTGAAGACATAGATAGGGTCATGTCAAGAATGTCTTCTTTGGCTGATTTTTATGATAAAAATCCAGAACATTTCCTCTCGTATGATCCACAAGGGGCCACACCCTCAGGCTCTACTGATCCTATCCCCCCGAGTAAGAAGGCCCGGTTTGAAACTCCAATGAGGTCCGAACCCTTCGAGGTACAACCTTACGCAAGACCATACTCACGGTATCAAGGAGAGGCTTCCTTTTGTGAAGACCAAGATTTTGGGTTGATAGAAGAGCAAACCGGGACGGCCTACTATGGGGTTGATGAGGACCAGGAGGAAGAAGAGGATGACCCGGAAACATACAGAGTAGATTCCCCGGTAGAGAACGAAGCCCCGGTTACCGACTCCCCGGTCGATAACCAACCCCTCCTAAATGAGGTTCTCGCTCGCGCAGCAGAACATTTCCACATTGACACCCACGGTGTACAGGAGGAAAGGGACTTTGCAGAAGAGTTAGTGGGAGAAAGGAGGCCTGTTGCCCAGACCATCCCTATCCTTAAATCCATTCAGCGGAGAATAGATCCGTCCCTGGTGAACCCAAACCTCACCAGAGCAGTCAATCCCAGGGTTGAAAAACTTTTCAGGGCAGCTCAGTCTGACCCTCTCTATATAAGAGGACATCTGAAGCCAGACTCCCTAGTTGTCACCAACACTCGTAAGAGGGCTGGGACACCCTTGTCTTCGTCAGAAGCTCCTCTCGACAAGGAGAGCAAAAAACTATACGGTTTCGGCAGGAAGGTAGCCTCAACGTCCGCCTATCAAGCAAGGATTGCTAACTCCACCACCCTGTTGGCCAGCTACAACTGCCATCAGTGGGAAGAAGTCGCGGCTCTCATATCCTCTGCTCCTGAACCGTTAAAGGGCCAATTAGCTCGGATTTCCGCAGAGGGTAGAGCCGTGTCTGGTTGCATTTTGAAAGCAACCTTCGACGCCGCGGACAACGCAGGCAGATTGATAGCAGAAGGTACTGTTATCAAGAGACATGCGTGGTTACGGCAGTCTGGTTTTAAGGCAGAAACACAGGCATCATTGTTAGACAAACCGGTGGAAGCTGATCTGTTGTTTGGTAAGGCGGTCGAAGACGCACTGAAAAATGCCAAGGACGAATACGAGACACTCAAATCCCTTGGTCAGTTAACCAATAAACCCCCTAACCAGAGAGGGAATAGTAATTTTCGTCGCCCACGCGGCCAAAATTCCCAGAGAGGATCTAACTATTCCCAGGGGCAGGGTACACAGTGGAACAACAACCAACAGTCTACCCAGGGTTACGGCAGAGGTAATAGGAGAGGTCGTGGTAAAGGCAGAGGCAGCCCCTGCAAGGGAGGCGGCACGCCTCCACCAAAGCAGTGACGCTCAGTTCAGGGTCCCTTCTCACGCAACCCCAGTAGGGGGACGCATTTCAAACTTCACCCAGGCTTGGGAAGGGATCACATCAGACAGATGGGTGCTGTCAACAGTATCCACGGGATATTGTATAGAGCTACTGCAGCGTCCCCGGAACCATCCTCCACGACAAAGAGTACACTCCTTAGAACATCAGAAGATTCTCCTCGAGGAGGTCGCCATTCTTCTACAAAAGGACGCGATAGAACTCGTCCCGGGACACCAGGTAAACAAGGGTATTTATTCAACTTACTTCCTTGTGCCAAAGAAAGACTTGACAATGCGCCCAGTATTGGATTTACGGCCTGCCAACAAGTATGTCAAGCCCCAAAAATTTCGTATGACCACGCTACAAGAGGTAATCCCCCTCCTAAAAAAGGGGGATTACATGGCAACCTTGGATATGAAAGATGCTTATTTTCATATTTCCATGTTCCCAGCGCACAGAAAGTACTTGCGCTTCAAGGTGGACAGTCGGCACTACCAATTCAAGGTACTGCCCTTCGGGATAGCTTCAGCACCAAGGGTATTCACCAAGGTACTGGCGGTGGCGGCTGCACACCTACGCAGGGAGGCAATCCCAGTGTACCCTTATCTGGACGACTGGCTCATAACGGGGGAAACCCCAGGAATTTGCACAACAAACATTCAAAGGACTATCGACCTCCTCCACGAGTTAGGCTTCTCAATCAACGAGAAGAAGTCAAGCCTGGTGCCAAGCACCTCAAAACAATTCCTAGGAGCAATCCTGGATACCCAGGAGGGGTTGACCTTTCCTTCAGAAGAAAGAATTCGGAATATACTACTGCAAATTCCGCATTATCAGTCCGGTCAACAAATAACGGTATGAAAAGCAATGCGTTTACTGGGCATGATGGCGTCATGCATTTACCTGGTCCCCCACGCGCGCCAGCGCATGCGTCCCATGCAGGAATGGTTGGTGAAACAGTGGTCTCAGGCAAGTGGTCAGTGGGACGATCTAGTGGTCGTTTCGCCAACACTGGTACAAAGCCTTCACTGGTGGACAAGAGAAAATCTCGCACAGGGGAAACCCTTTTACGATCCCGAAGTACAGGCAGTAGTCACTACAGATGCATGTCTGACGGGGTGGGGAGCTCACCATCTCCACCACACAGCTCAGGGTCTCTGGTCTCATTCAGGTGTGCGAGCCCATCAAACTTCCAGCCTGGTACAACCTACTGTCCCAGCACCAAGGTCAAACAGTGCACCAGCAACCCAACTCAATGAACCTAGCAGCATGGCTCCTGAGGTCATAGAGTTTGGACACCTCAATTTACCACAGAGGTGTATGGACATCCTAAAGGAATCTAGGAAACCAAACACAAGGCACTGTTACTTTGACAAGTGGAAGAGGTTCGTTATCTGGTGCCAGAGTAGACAAATCAACCCAGTTGATTGCACTCCTTCCACTATTGTTACATACATGCTCCACCTGCTAGATGCAGGATTGGTTTTTAACTCACTGAAAGTACACCTGGCAGCCCTCTCGGCTTACACCACTTCCCATAGCAAGGTTTCGTGGTGGAAAGTACCAGTAGTTAAAGCCTTCATGGAAGGAGTAAAGAGACTTCACCCTCCTATTTCAAACCCACCACCAGGGTGGGACCTTAATGTGGTGCTAGCCAAGCTCATGGGCCCCCCTTTCGAACCCATGCATAAAAGCAGTCTCAAACACCTGACTTATAAAACGACCTTCTTAGTAGCTATTACTTCTATAAGAAGGGACAGTGAAATTCAGGCTCTGTCAGTGCAGGATCCCTTCTTTACTATCCATAAAGACAAACTGGTTTTACGCACACACCCTACGTTCTCGCCTAAATTTATATAAAAATTCCATGTATACCAGTCCATCAAGCTTCCGGCTTTCTTCCAGAACCCGCAAAGCTCGGCTGAGGTGAAACTACACACCCTAGATGTGCGTAGGGCGGCCTCTACTATGTAAATAAAACCAGACCGCTAAGGAAAACAGATCAACTGTTTGTCGCCGTAGCTACAGGCAGAGAGGGGGATCGCGTCTCTAAAGGTGCCATCTCGAAGTGGATTATTAACTGTATCCAGCTGTGTTACTCACTCTCTGAAAAGACTCTGCCTTTTACGCCAAGGGCCCACTCTACTAGAGGCATTGGGGCCACTCTGGCTTTCATTGCAAATGTACCCCTTGACACCATTTGCAAAGCAGCTACTTGGAGCTCTATTCACACTTTTACTCAGCATTACTGCATTGACACCCATTCCAAGGCAGATACACAAGTGGGACAAGCGGTTCTAAGACACTTATTTGCTCATGACCCTTCTCACATCCCACCTCCTTCTTCTGGTACTGCTTGCTAATCTATGCACAGCATGTGATCTAAGCAGATTCCACAAGCCTCAGAAGGGATACATTACTCACCGTAATCGTATTTCTGATGCTTGTATCTGCTTAGATTCACATGCGACCCACCCTTCCTCCCCTCCGAGAGAAGGCGCATGATTGCTTGTAGTCTTACCTTCTGTCTATCTGCTTGGATTATCTGTACTCACGCTACTCCTCATGCTACCTCATGTCAGAAAAAATACAATCTGAGGATCCTAGACGCGTGAGGGATCTTGGGTACAGTGGACGTCACACTAGGGATAGTATTACTGGCACGCCCTGTGTCGACGCCCATTTTCGAGTTTCGAAAAACAAACTGTAATACTCCGCAGCTTCCACTAGATGTCGGCCTATGCACAGCATGTGAATCTAAGCAGATACAAGCATCAGAAATACGATTACGGTGAGTAATGTATCCCATATATATATATATATATTTATTTTATACACTCTGATGTTCACACACAAATCACTATTATTAAAGCAAGTTAAATCAGTCAAGAAAAGTATACACAACTCCCTATTTAAATTGTAGACAAGTTTGAGCAAGAGTGAAAACTGAGCAAAACGGTACAGTGAAAACCAAGCAGAAATGGCACTCTGACAATTTCTCAGAAGGCATGGAAAGGACAAGTTATACAGGTTTAGACTCTTTAACACACCAGCAACACTTCCCAAATAGATTGTGAACAAGTTAGGCAATGCAGTACTTTAGCATATGCAATACTGAGGTGAAAACCGAGCAAGATGGCACTTCACAAGTTTAAAAAGGGGAAGGAAAAGGGTGGTTATAAGAGTTAGGTGCACCAACACATTTCTAGGTGAGAAGCAATCTAAAGAAGGCAGTTGTAACAGATTTAGCCAGAGTCAATAGGCCTGTGCCTGAGTCAATGGTAAAAGGCAATGTGCCCAGGATCAAACTGTTCTAGTAGCTGCAGTCAAGTCTTTGTTTAACGATTCGAAAAGGCGGTTGCAGAAGGTGAAAGACAAGGTTAGATGATAGGGGCGGCCAACCCAGTAGGTAAGTAAAGGATTTAAAACACCTTTAGCGATACCCAACGAAACAGGAGGCCTGGCGGAATAATGTACCTTTAAAATGGAAGAGGCTCCTGCGGTGGCGGTAGTTCCTGGCAGTTCCTGCAGTTCGGGAGATCCAGCAGAGGAAGAGAGACTCGTCGTGGAGGAAGGTTCGAGTTACTGCACTGCCCACGGATGAAACCAGCCGCGGTGCTGCCAAAACGAATAAAAGGTACGTTCCTTTAAATCGCGGTCGTGCTGGACAGGTGCCTGGCTATCTGGTCTCCGAGTGCAGGGCACTGGCGATTCGACCAAGGCAGGTACTGGAAGGCGATTTGACGAACTAGTTGGCCCCACCAGCTCAAGGGAAGAAGACACTTGCAGAAGAAGATCTTCTCAAGTCATTGGAGAAAAATGGTGAGGATCTGCAGCAGGGCTTCACCGGTGTTCAGTTTTTGCAGATGTCTTTAGCTTCTCTCCTCTTCAGTTTTTTAGTTCCAGTGGCGACGTCTTTTCCTCCAGTCCTCAGGACCCTGCTTTTAAGCAGCAAGACCCCCATTCATACAGCCTAGCTGTCATTCACACAGTGGGGTGGCTCTCCTGGCGTGAGAACCCCCCAGCCTATCGGGGAAGAGTGTGACTTGGGTTGCGTAAGCAACCCTGTCGAGGGTGCCTATTCCCCCACCAACACATCCTGTCTACCCCAGCCTCAGTGGCGCCGAGAGGAGGGCTTCTGTGCAGAAGCCCGCCAAAAGGACGAACAAAGGATCCCCAACCAGGGTTAGGATTATAGAGAAAGACACAAGAAAGAAATTTTATTAAAGTGCTGGCAGTAAAAACCTACCGGAGTAAAGTTAATATTAAAATAAACCGGCGGTATATTAGAGGCTGTCAGTAAAAGTGGTAGCCTCGAACAATGGGAAAATCCCATAGGGAAATATCCGCGGTCGAATATTTATGGTAGTAACCACTGCCACCAGCCAGAAACTTTTGAGGGAGGGACTGTACGGTACCCCCTCGAAAATGAACACTAATGAAAAACTATTAACCCTCCAGTACTTCCATATTAAGATGGGGTGTACTGGTTCAGTTCATAATTATTGACTAGTAAAGTCAATGGGGACTTTACATGCCCTCGGAGACAGTAGTCAGTCCCAGGGTATAGAGTCTATGTTTGTGGGTCGCTACGACACCCCTGTGGTACGGCACGGAGGGTGGTGTTTACCGCACATGTTAAAAAGATTATTCCTATGAGGGTGAGAAAAACCCCATAGACCACAAGCACAAAATATAGCCTAAAACACACACTAGCAATCTGTCTAAGAATGGGAACAAAGGGTCTCACTCTTAGCAGGAGAAAAAATAAACCCTTCAAATCCAGCAAAGCTGCTGGGGGGTCTCTATAGGTAAGGGAAATTAGCCTTGGAAGAGAATTCTCCCTAACAACGGATCTCCCCCCTGAAGTTACGGGTTAGCAGAGCCCTAATTCTTTTATTGGCGGCACCTTCCCTAATCAGGAGACCCCTCCATGTTGCTTTCGTCGCGTCATTTACCATAGCCTTGTTGACCTCCCCCGTATTGTTGAGTTGAAAATATTCTTCCATTGCAACCATAATTTCATACGCAAAGACGGTATCCCTTAGGAGATGGTTGTTGCAAAGACAAAGGGAGTCCCAGGTTCTCAGGCCCGCCAGTACAACACTCATCTCAACCATATCATGGTCTGACCAGCTAATCGGGCGCTGTTCACATCAAGAGAGCCTCCCGCCTGTTGTTGATGAATGAACCAGTGATCAATCCTTGTTCTTGTCCCATGTACCGGGGAGTAAAAGGTGAAGCCTCTCTCCCCTGGGTGATGTTTCAGCCACATATCCACCAGCCCTTGGACCCACATGTAGTCTAAGTATCTACTCTCCTGGTGTCTATCTGCCCCTCACATAGGGACTTGTCCTCCACTGTGGTCCATCTCCCTGTCTGCCCACATGTTGAGATCACCCCCCAATAGGAGCAGGCCCGTTTTTGGGCAGTAAATCGATGCAATGGTGCATGTAGTGCCGCCTATTTCCCCTGAAACCACCAGGGCCCTCCCATCTGCTCTATTCCAGACCACAGGAGACTCAACCCTCATCCTCTGATTAAGGAGGATTCCCCACTGCCCCCTTCTTGACTGGTCCGGAGGCCCATAATGCCTGCCCAATGTGTGCCCCTGGTATGTGTCTCTCTTCCCCGCTTATCATCTGTGTCTCCTGCACCAGGAGCACGTCTAGATCACAACTCTGCATCTCTCTCCCCAGCAGTGAGCGTTTTGTCAGAAAATTTAGGACTTTAACATTGAGGGATCCCATCTTAAGGACCTCGGCCCGGCCTCCTGTTTCAGGTTGCGCCATTGGGTCTGGCTCGCTCGCCTCCTCTCCGCTTGAATTAAATTGCTACGGAACATGCCATAAAAGCTCTGAAACTGCCTTTTCCCTTAGAAGATTCTACCCCCCCCCCAACCTCCCAATCGCTCTCTGTCCCCCTGAAAGAACCACTTGCAAGATGCCCACCTTGCGGTGTGCCACGAGGAATGAGGATCCGCCTCTCCTGTTGTTTGCCATATCCCCACACCCCTCCCCGGTGTAAGCTTTACAATGAGAACATCTCTTGTCCTTCAGCCAGCATGTGCCCCCGTTTCCTCCATCACTTGTCTCCTGACCCCCTTCTGTGGAAGGGTATTCAGCTTTTTAAATTTTCTGCCCGCATCATCTTCTTTTCGGAGCTCTGTGGGCCTAGGGAGCCTCTTTGCTCAGAGGGTCCCCCTGCCACCTCTTCCAGTCCTTTCTTCTCCCTTGAGGACCTGAAGTACCTGCAGCACTTCCTGGTCACTCGATAGTCTACTTCCCCCCGTTTGAAGGAGAGGGTGAAGGGGTAGGACCAACGGTAACTAATGCCCTTATCAGTCAGCCATTGAGTGAGTGGACGGCATTCTCTGCGGCGTGCCAATGTTAGTCCTGAAAGATCCTGGAACACCACTCTGTCGCCCTTGTATGGGAAGCGCCCCAGGTGTTTTGCTTTTTCGAGCACCTCCATCTTCTCCCTATTTCTGAGGAAGCGCACCACTATGCACCTCGAGCCTTTGCCGCCGCCGCCTCTGTGGGTTCTCTCAAGTTGCTCCTCCTTGCCCTCCTCCAGGGCGAATAGTTGGTTAATTAGCCCCTGCACCTTCCTTCCTACCTCAGCTGCCGACTTTCCCTTCTGTCCTCTAACTCCCAGGATGCGCAGATTCTGTGCAGAAGCCCGCCAAAAAGTGGAACAAAGGGCTCGACTTGGGTTAGAGTTTCAGAGGCGAACACAAACGCCATTTTAAAACCGAGTCCTAGCAAAAAGACCCAACCGGGGAATTAATATTAAATAAATAACTCAGCGGTATCTTTAACATTGCACCAAAAAGTAGTGCGTTTAAAATCAATGGGAAAATCCCATAAGAAATATTCTGGTGGAATATTTTGCGTGGTATCCACTGCCACCAGCCAGAAACTCGACAAGGGGGGACTGGACAGTGCCCCCTTGAAAAACAGACCCAGGGGCAATCTAATTACCCCAACCAGTACTTCCACAATATGATAGTTTGTACTGGTTATGTTCACAATTTGAGACTAGTAAAGCCAATGGTGACTTTACATGCCCTGGGAGACAGTAGTCAGTCCCAGGGTATGGAGTCTATGTTTGGGGGTCACTATGACACCCCTGTGTTACTGCACTTAGGGTGCTGTTTAACACACATACCAAAAACACATGAAGCCCTATGGAGTAAAAGACCCCATAGCCCATAAAACCCATTCAAAGTCAAAGGACATTCTCAAATCATGCCTAAGAGTGGGAGAAAAAGAGTCTCACTCTTAGCAGGAGAAAAAAATAAACCCCAAAAATCCAGCAAAGTTGCTGGGGGACTCACTAGGTTTGGGAAATTAGCCTTAACAGAGAATTCTCCCTAACAGTTTCCCTCCACTGCACTCCGTGATGGCCTTAGGAAGCGCTGCAATGCTCACCTGTTAGTTCAGCATGGATTCATGCTGGGCGCCTTCCCGCCGCCTGGAATTACTCTCCTGTTGGGGTTCCACACCCTCTCCGTCGTTCCGCGTAGTTTCCTTTACGTGCGTTCCACTGGGCCACGGGTTGCCTCTCTGCTGTCTGCTCGCTACCTCCCTCTCCCACTCTGTCTTTGCATCCAAAACCCGCCGGTGCAAGTGCTCCCTTTGTGGGTTCGACACCGCTGATGTGCTGCAGCGGGAGAGTATGTGTTACTCTCTCCGTTACACTGGCCAAGTTCTGGCGCCGTTCCAGTGCTCCCTCAGTTGTGTGGTGGTAGGTCACTACTGCCCAAGGTAGACGCGGTCCGGTGTCTTTTGGCCCAGTGTCACTGTGGGGCCTTTAGGTCCAATGTAGGGGTCCCCATGCACTCTCGGCCTACACCACTGTGCGTGCCAGAATCTCAAAATTGATTCTGTGGGTATGTACATTTTACCCTCGGGCCCGGGTTGTATTCTTGTCAGCTGGTCCAGTCCCCTCCTGGCCTCCCCAGGCCTTCTCTCGCCACCTCCACTCCCCTGGGTTCCCCCCTCTTAGTTCGGTGCGGGTTAACACTGGGCGCCTTCCCGCCAACTTCCTCGCCGCGCTGCCTGGAGTCACTCTCCCACTGGGGCTCAAAACCCTCTCTGTTGGTCCACGTAGCTTCCTTTCCGTGCGGTCTGCCGGGTCTGTCCTTGCCTCCAGATGCCGCCTGAGTGTGCTCCCCTCCTGGAGCTGTAGCAGGATAGTCCGTGTAACGATCTCCATCACAACAGTCAAGTTCAGGAGCCGTTCCAGCGATCCTTCAGCAGCGAGGATTGTAGAATTTGCCTCTCCGCCAGACTTCCCTGCCTTTGCCCGGGGGTCCGGGTGCCCGTTCTTGACCTCTGTAGGGGCCTCCTTCTCTTCTCCGTCCACCCTGGCAAGGGGGCGAGGGGCACCGGGGTCCTCCACTGTTCCCTGCTGCCTCCTGATTCTCTGGTGCTGTTCGGGGGAGCAGCCCTCGGCTGCCTCTGCTTCCTCCTCAGCCGCAAGCTCTTCAGGTTCTTGCAGGGAGGCCTCACTCTACACCGGGGGGAGAGGCAAAATCGTAGGCCCAATGGTTGGAGGCGGAGCAAGTCCCTCACGTGTCCATCCTGGTACGCGCCCCCTAGCGGTCTCCTTTCAATGGTCCAAACTGCGTTTACCGCCCAGTACAGTGGCCAGTGCCTGAAATGCCCATGCCACAATGTCCTTTGTTCTGTCCTTTGGTCGTTTTGTCCCTTAGCCTTCCCCAGGTCGAGTCGACCTGGGAAATTCCTTATTTGGTAATGCATGCTCCCACGCAAGCCGCAGCTTTCGCAGGCTTCTGCATGCTTTGTGTGTGCGCGCCCAGGATGTGGGCTGGACCTGTCTAGTTCCAATACACATCCTGGGTGCCAGGATATGTTTAGTGTGCTGGGATGACTGGGTCCATGTAGTCAATGATTGCTCCATGTCTGGGATGGTTGAATGTGAGCAGATCTCCCATTGGTTGCAATTCGTTTTGGCATGAAGCAAACTTTGGATAAGAGAAGACACTCTACACCCATTCCAGTTTGATCTTCTGAGCTCTCACAAAACTTAGTAAAGGAGCCAAGTATCTTGAACCAAAGAAACAGATCCGTGGAGCTGGTGGAGACCTGCTAGAAGGTTTGGTGCCCTGACCCTGCTGTTGTCCCGTTGGAGCGCCCGTTTCTCATCAATCATAGAAGTCCTGCAAGGGCGCTTCGACCCTTTGGAGTAGTGGGACCAACTACTCTCGGCACCTCCTGCTTAACCTGCAAACAAGCCCCTTTCGAAAGACCTTTGCTCTGCAATTGCCGCCATCTTGAGTTTTGACTTGAGACTCTGGAAACCGTAAGCTCTTGGTAGAAGGCACTCTCCCGCCGACTTTCATACACCTAGCATTCCCGAACAGGAGAGTCTGCCCGAGCCTAAGCGGTACCCTTGTTGCCTCGCTGTGGTGACAAGCTTCGTGGGTGCCTTGCTGATCCCCCCCCCGTGCCCTAAGACGAGCTGCAGTGGAACTGACCCGATCCCTTCCCCAGAAGCGGAGAAAAGGCCACTGTCCCACCACAGACTTAAGTCCCAGAAAGCAGCCCCTGAAAGCCAGAGAGACGCACAACTCAAACGTGCGAGCGACCTCGACTTGACTGGTGAAGTTTGGACTGGACTGTGTCGGTGAGTCGTTGAGTACTTGCAAAACGCACTGATGGCCCCTGGCGCATCCATAGACTTGTATGCAAAAGTGACCCCCAAGGGCCACTCACCTTAGTTAGGGTAGGCTGTGCTACCATCCTATTCCCAATTCCTTGAAATATCTCTGCCCTCTTGTGGAGACCATCCTTGAATAGTGGAACTTTATTCTTAATCACCTCACCCCATTCCTGAGACACTACAGCCCCTTGAAGAGACCCGTTTTATACTTTAACGTACGATTGAGTGCTGCCGCGCTAAATGTATTTTTAAGCACAAGGCTCCACACTTCGTAGGGATTGGATTGCCTATTTGTTAGGGTTGTGATTCCTGAATAACTTCCTAAAGTATATTTTCACTGTCTGACCCTCTTCTGTTTCTGGTTGCGGATCCATACTTTTTTAATATTGCTTTAGGATATTGGTTAATGTATATATGGTCACTAGTATACGGTTGTGTTAGTATTGTTAATATCACTGACGTTTCATCTTGTGTTTGATTTAAAAGGCCTTAAATAAATGTACTGAGACATAGTCTTGACCGCCACCAATGCTACCTTGATTAGTCTGGCTTGTCCAGAAGGTTACCCTGTTCTGAGAAACTTGGCTGGCCTTCTGAACCTCTGCCCGCCAGGTCAGAGGTAGTGTCGGATCCTCACCGCTATGCAGAGAAACAATGTCTCTGTGGTTCTGGGCTTTGGAAACAATGTGTCTCTGACGGCTGCCCATCTTGCCGGAAGGGAGAATGTCATGGAGGATGCATTGTACAGACAGAGCTCGGCCTACCACAAGGGGGAGCTCTGTCAGGAAGTTCTGGAGGGGATTTTCTCCTGCAGGGGAAATCCTCAAGTGGGTCTTGTTGCTGCCACTCTAACAGAAAGTGTACGTTCTAGCTCTGGGTGACCCACTGATGACCCATTTGGCATTCAACCTTGTCTATTCATTCTTGCCGATCCCTGTCAATTGCTGGTTCTTTGAAGGCTTGCCTGTTCGGTTCCATGTTGCTTTTTATCGTTCCAGACTGGGCCCTGAGAACTTGGTACCCGTGGTTGCTGGATATGTTCATCTCCCCGCCCTGGTGCCTACCGCAGAGGGTGAATCTCCTCTCTCAATCATAGGTGCTGGTGCTCCATCTGAACCTCAGCAGCCTAAACATTAATGCTTGGCTGTTCAGTGGCTAAGATACAAGGAGTAGGATTTGTTGGACAACGCCCTGGATTTTATCCGCTTAGCTCAGAGGTCAGGAACTAAATTTGTTAATGCCTGTAGATGGTGTAAACTTTAGGCTAGATGCCAGGAGAGTTGTCCCCATCCTTTATCCTGTCCTCTATCTGCCTATGTTTGGTGCAGTCAGGCCTGCAAATCGGCATTGTGAAAGGGTACCTAGCCACTATCGTATTGTTTAAGGGGGTCCCCTGAACAGGGTTCTTTCTTCACAATCCCCAGAGTTATGCATTTCTTATGGGGTTTATGCAATCATTTTCTTCCACTCTAGTTTGTGGTTTCGGCATGGGATTTGAATTTGGTGCTAACCTTTCTCTTGGGTCCACTGTTTGAGCTCCTACAGTCTTGTTCTATATAGAGTGCTCACCCTTAATTTGATCTGACGTTCCTTGTGGTCACCACTTCTGCTAGATCGGTGAGTGAGTACCAGGCATCTGTTAAACCTCCTTATTTGGTTTTCTCCAAAGAGAAGGTGACTTTGAGAGTAAGACCCTCCTTTTTTCCTGAGGTGGTCTTGGATTTCCATTGCTCTCAAAATATCCATCTTCCTGCGTTTTTGTCCTCTGTTCCATCCTTTCAATACAAAGCAATTAGCTACTTTGTCTCCCTGAAAAGGGACATCAGGAAAGATGACCAGTTTGTTGTTGGTTATGCTGGTGCAAGTGCTGGCAGAGATGTCTCAGTGATTCCGTTTTTTCAAAAGTGAAATAAATGTATTATACCAAGGTTAAAGTCTCTGTTCTTAAAAACAAATGACAGTTGGAAACACAATGGACTTTCCTGCATTGACTTCTACCAATGTAGCATTCTCTCTGGTGAAGCTATGGTTAAGTTGCCAACTTCTGTCTGAATTCTGGATTTCTTTTTGAATTTTTTATATTTTAATGTGAACACCAATGACAGAGGCAAAACGGAGCATACAAGTAGTGCAATAAATACAAAGACCATTTAAATCCATAAAACCAAGTGGTAGAACAACACCCTGTTCCAATGGATTAACGGCAGGTAAAACAAGTGTACAGTGGAAGAGAGAAAGGAGAAAAAAAACACACATCACGTGTATCATGAGAACACACAGATCAGATAATCTTACAGCAGCACACTACAGCAAGCAGAGCATGGCAAGAATATCGCTCAATAAAACAATTATAACATCTTCGTCCTGTAACCATATCAGCATACATATCCAGAATTAGTTCCCAGATCTGATTGACTTGTTAATTTCCCCGTTGTTCTTGAAAATGGCTTTCTAGTATGTGGCCAAAGTTAGCGATTCCTCCTCCCAGTCATCAATACAGAAGGAGCTGTAGGATTGCCATGCACGCAAGATCATTCTTCTCGTAAGCATGCAACCACGCAACAGCCATATCTTTTTTTCAAATGACAGATCAGTCATCAGTTTGACATCACCAAGGATCAAAAGGGAAGCCTTCTAGGAGTGGCACACCCCAATACCAGCCCCAGTCTTTCACAGGCTCCTTCTGAAAAGTCTCTAGTCTTGTTGCAAAACCAGAGGAGTTGGCTTGGAGTCCCCTTTGCCTGTCTAAATTTCCAATTCTGGTCACTCTCTGAAAGGTATATTTTAAACATTTGTTCTGGAGATCAGTATGTCCTAAAGAGTAGCTTAGGCTGAGAGGCCCTCAGACCCAATCCATGCTTGTCAGGCAAACATTGCTACAGCATCTAAGCCAGCAGCCAGGACTGACCACCTCCCCCAGTTCACTGGTCCAGATATTTGCAAGCTCTTTGTCCCTTTTGGAGTGGGCACAAGAACATTGAATTCTGGATGTCCATCTTTAGACCTTTTAAGATTTGACTTTCAAGATCGAAATATTAGTTTTACAATATATGTTATGACATCAAACATGTCAGTCAGTTATATTGTAAATACTAAGATTGTGCCATATACTGATCTAGAATTCTTACATATTTGGCTAGAAAGATATAAATCACATTATTGTCATTGTAGTCTGGATTCTTTTTGCCCTGGCCTGGCAATTTAGCGCCTGCCGCCGGGGGAAGTTCTGCTCTGTACTTTCAAATCCTTCCCTAGAACAGATGTGGAGAGAAAACTTAAGTAAAGCAACCTGCATTAAAATAGAAAAGATGAATCTAACAGTAGATGGGCTACCTGAGTTCTTATTCAAACTCCTTACTTGAATGACCACATAGTAACCTAATGATGTTTCACCCAAAAGTGGGACTGTACTCCTATCGAGTAACATTATAGTGTTACGGGTGGCGTATTGATGTAGCAACACCGGTTAACATGCAGAACATTGCTCTGACTTTACACTGACAGCTTGAATAGCTACTCTCCGGAGTTTCATGCACTGTTTTGCATGGCTTCACATTTATGTTCTGGGCTTACAGCCCACCTCCCCAAACCCACCCTCTAAACGTGACCTCAGATAGAGCACATGGGGTGAGGCAAGATGTAGAAAGAGACACTGTGTACTCCTCTGGGCCTCGAGACTGGATGCACCCCTTCCATTGGTCAATGCACTCTATGTAAATGATATGCAGCACATTATCACAGCACCCATGTTCAGCTGTCTCCTCCACCTATACCCAAAAAGGGCCTTGCGTGAGGGCTGAATTGTGACCACTTCCCCGATCTTTCCTTCTTGAAGGCCTGCTACCCACTGCGGCCAACTACACTAGAATGGGTTACAGTGGTAGCTCTTCAGGGGTCCAGCAGAGCAATAATCCATCTACCACACTGGTTAATTTAGCCACGTGAACCCATAGAACAGGCAAACATATAATGAATCAACACCCCACTGAGGAACAATGCCAGCCAAATCAATTTATCTCCACAAGGCCCTATGATAAAAAAACATACCGGGCGAATACAACCCCATACCAGGAGGTGGTCTTTACATGCTGTGTGAAGAACTCAGGAAGTAGACACAGACAAGAGAGTAAAGTTTGAGCTATAAACCTTTATTAAAATAACGATGAGGTGGGAAGAAAATAAAACTAAGGGTAGTCTGTGTTAGGAAGTCCAAAGTACATATCCGCCTGTGTCCAAAACATATACTTGCCCTCAAATCTATTTTTTCAAACTGTGGTGGGATGTCAGCTTCACATGAGTAAGTGTTCAAACAAAAGTTCAGAGCTTTCTCCAGCTCTTGGTCAGAGAGGGGCTCTCCATTCCCCAGGATTCCAAATAATTCAATGTCAATCAAAATGGGTTCCCTTCCCCAACTTTGAAGTCCCTCACTGGTTTCACAACACAATTCCTCAGGCTTCTTCCCAGCTTTCAGGCTCTTGGCTCTTTCCTCAAAATCATAAAGTTCAACTCTTAAAGTACACAATGCAAAGGCTTTTTTGAATGTTCAACCACAGACTTCTAAATGCTTCAAGTGGCTTTTCCTGAGTGGGGTGTATTTGGTCTAGGCACAGTTGTCAGACCACACGCTTCACCCTTTACAGGTCACGCAATCGGCACAGCTGATTGGCTTCTTTTCCACAGTTGCACCACCACTGTTTCAGCTCAACAATGGTATCAGACTTATATTCTGGCAGTCTTTTCCAACACTTGTCTTGCCACTATTCACTTGTTGAAGTATCACAACCTTTTCAAAGTTTTGCCACCACTTGTACAATTCCTCTTTTCCTTATGGCTTCAGCCAATGCTTGCTTTTTCTCAACTTCAACACTTCACAGTTAATCATATTCATTACAAATGCTTGCTTTCTTCATTTTATCTGATTGACACTTCCTTTGTATCAGAAGACGGTTTTCTCTGCTTTTCATGTGTGTGGCCTTCACTCAATATCACTTTCGTTTGATTCGGTATTAAAAAATGCTTCATGATGGGGCGTGGCTTGGCGAGCCATCGTGAAGATGGCCTCCTGATTCCCTCTGCCGCTGCAAGGGCAGAGAAGGAGAAAATCAGCCCTCTTTCACCTATCATTCCTCTACCTGGAATGTCAGCGTGGGGTAAGCACAGTGGCCGCTACATCTCGCTGTAATCTTGAACCCCGGGGGTGCCTGCATCCAGAGTTATGGTCCGGTTCGGCGGAGACGCATGGTGGGACAAAACGATGGCAGTGCCGTTCTGGCCGGGTTGGTGAGGAGTGAGTTGGCCACGCCGCGGCCCTGACTGCTGTTCCTTGTTGGGGCAGCTTGCGGAGCGGTCTGTGGGCCCCCGGATGCTGTTGGTGCAGCAGGGTGGCTACCGGACGAAGCCTGTTACAGAAGAGAGGAGGAGCCCGGTATCCTGCAGTGGTGCTTGGCGGGGGTGGCGTTGGAGCTGCCCGGGTGCCGGGGGGCATGGGGGTCAGCAGGACCTGTGAGACACCTTTCATGCAACCAGAGCTGGAGGGGTGGTGGAGCCCTGAACCCTGCGGTGGTGTGCCCGGGGGAGAACGGTGCAATGGAGGAGTGTCCTCCTTGACCGCTGTGAGTGCACTGCTGCATGCCCTAGGGCACCGCCATGGCTGCAAGACAGCGAGTGCGAGGGCCCTCCCCATCCCTCTCCAGGACTAAATGCCTTGACCGCAGAGTCCCTCGAGGCCATCCTGTGTGACTAACATGTTTGTCCAGCTGTCTGTCGACCTTAAAATTCGTGCAAGTTAGGAAAATGCATGCAGCCGGGTGTGTGTAGCTGGTGGCCAGCGTTTGAGGGGCACGTTGTGAAGCAGTGGGGCCTCCCGGGCTGTGGGGAGCAGAAGGCCTCCCCATGCTGTGTTAGTTCCCCTATAGCAGCTGCTGGCTGTGGGCCTCCCTGGAATAGCCGATTTTGAACCATGGATCACAGCGGGCCAATGTAGTCAACAGGCGTGTATGGCCCTGCACCCTCCCCAACTGAAAGCATCGCATTGTATCCACTAACCCCCTCTGATGGGGGCAGAGGAGCCAATCTGAAGGGAAACTCACTGCATCAAACCCCCAAGGCCTCCACGCATAGCTTTAGAGGTGGGTCACCTCCTCTGTCCAGGGTGCTTCCTGGCACCTCAAGTGTAATTGACGCTGGTGGGAGCTCAAAGTGGATCGGTAGCCTGCACCAAAGTCCCCTTGGGGTATAAGCTGGTTGGCACTGCACCTGCATACTGCGTGTCCCCCTGGAAGGGCAATCACAGGCTGTCCGTCTGCGGCTCCCCTGGAAGTGGGGAGCTGGGCCAGTCACCCTAAATCAGCCAGTGCTCCACAGCACTATGTCCACCGCCTTGGCCAAAACCTTGAAAAATGGCAAACAAAGGGACATCTCCACTATGCTACAGGTGGTGGACCGGAACAAGTGTACAAAGTTGGTGACGGTCCAGGTGCACAGCACTGACCCCTCCTGCCCATGTTCACGCAGATGTCTACGAAATCTGGATCTGCTGGCTGAAATCTGCAAGGAGATCCAGAAAGGTACGGAGGAACTCTCGCATAAAAATCCTGGCACTGGACACGAGAGTCGCAGAGGTGAAACACAGGGTGTCGGAGGTGGAGGACACACTCTGTGAGTAATCCTATGTGGTGGACGAATTTTCCAACCGTCTGGAGTCCCTGGAGGAGCGCTGCACAGCCTTGGAGGACAAGCAGGAGGATGGGGAGAATCGCTCCCACAGGAACAATATTCGCATTTTAGGAATCTCTGCTGCAGTGGGTAACAAGGAATTACCAACCCTTGTAGCTGATCTGTTTCGCCACATCCTCAAACTGCCTATGGATCATGATATAGAACTCGACAGATCGCACCGCACTAGATCCTGCAATGCTTCAAATCAGGACTGGCCTGCGGATGTTCTGTCTCGGGTTCATTTTTTCCTACTAAAAGAACGCATCATGGCTGCAGCCAGACCCACTGCCACTATCTCCTTTCGAAACATGTCTCTCTCCTTGTACCAGGACCTGGCAGGAACAACCCTAATGAAACGTAAAGCGTTGCACCCACTAGCTGAGTGGCTTTGCACAAATGAAATGCCATATCGGTGGGGCTTTCCCACTGCCCTTCACTTTACCCACCAGGGTAGGCACTGGCTGATGCGCTCCCTAGCGGAAGCGGAGGGTCTGTTGAATCCAGAGGGACCTTGAGGGGGTGAGCCAAAGGGGGGCGCCTTGTCGGAGACGCAGAGCCAGCCTCCTTGCAAAAATGGTGCAAGGTTGGCAGGGGGAGGCGGTAGAGGGGTCCGACCAGGAAGACTGTAAGGGATTGGGAATCTGTGAGTATCTGGTACAGTTTCCCGGGGCGTACATGAGTGTTAGGGAGAGTTCTCATTTTATGGCAAATTTCCCTTACCTAAAGAGTCCCCCAGCAGCTTTGCTGGATTTGAAGGGTTTGTTTCTTTTTACCTGCTAAGAGTGAGACTCTTTTTCCCACTCTTAGGCAATTTTGCTATGTGTGTTCTAGGCTATTTTTGTGTTTAATGCCTATGGGATCTTTTTCAAACCCATAGGAATCATATTTATTCACATGTGTTACACAACACCCTCAGTGCAGTGACACAGGGGTGTCGTAGCGACCCCCAAACATAGACTCCATATCCTGGGACTGACCACTGTCTCCCAGGGCGTGTAAAGTCCCCATTGACTTTACTGGCCCAATCCTATGAACTAAACCAGTACAACCCATCTTACTATGGAGGTACTGGGAGGGGTTAATAGTTTTCCCCTATGTTCATTTTCGAGAGGGTACCCTACAGTCCCTCTCTCAAATGTTTCTTGCTGGTGGCAGTGGTTACTACCATAAATATTTGACCGCAAATATTTCCCTATGGGATTTTCCCATTGTTCGAGGCTACCACTTTTACTGACAGCCTTTAACATACCGTCGGTGCATTTTAATATTAACTTTGCTCCGGTAGGTTTTATTTGCCAGAACTTTAATATAACTTCTTTCTCCATTAGCCCTGATTTGAAAAAGGTCCATGGAGGACCGAAACACGGGTCATCTTTTTTAAGGGCATTTTTGAACAATAAACACTTTCTGCAAAGATTTGGCGCATTCTCTTTCCGGGTTACTCTCACTTTATATTCTGCAAGGGGTTTTTCGCTTGGCTAAACCCTGTACGTGGTGAGACGCGACTCAATGGACTGATTATACTGATTGAAGCAACTTCGTTTTTCTTTTATTATTATCGATGTCGCCAAGTTAGACCAAACCTTTCAAGCCAAGATATTTTTGATGAGACTATCGTACTAGGCCTGATGACATTTCAGATAGTGCTCACGGGGCACAAGCAAGGGGGGGGGACAGACAAGGTTGCTATCATACTAGGTCCAGGGACAATTCTGATAGAGTAAGTGCATAGAAGAAAGTAAGGGGAGGAGATGGGAAAAGGGGGAGGAGGCAAGAACAGAGACTAAGCAGTGAAAAAGAGTGGCGTAGCAAGAGGGGAGAGAAAATACAATTGCAGAAGTCAGCAGTAACACATAATGTTGCAAGCCAGAATACAAGATGAAGATGGGAACAGAATGATTCAGGGCCACCATGAGTACAGGATGCAAAAGAAGTCCAGCTTGAGAGTTGAGAAAGGGTGACGCACCGTGAATCAATGATGTCCATAAAAGTCAAATCCAGCATTGGCCACAAGACGGTGATGGTGAAACCAGAATGTTATCGGGACAGACTCCTGCAGGAGTGGGGGAGGGGGGGCAGGGTAGAAGAATCCAGCAAAACAGGCAACATCTGTGTGCGAGAAGGGAGGGGGGCACAAGGGAACATCACAGGAGGACCAGAGGGAGTGGGATGGCCTGTGGGGACAGATGGAGTAAACACATGTTGGTGCATGCTTACCAGCTGTCTGAGAAGGGGGTCGGGCCCCGGGACCTTCTGGCCTGAACAGGTCCGAACAGGAACTGCCCTTTTCTTCAACAGCAATTCTCTTCGGATGCCCGGGCAAGAGACATCCTTGATCTAAGAGTTAAGAGCAGGCTGGAAGCGGTCGGGCTAAGAAGGTGGGTGGGGCTCAGGCAAGGTGACCTAGATCCACTTGCACCTGCACCCCATCTGCAAATTCACATGTCCACAGGGGTTTCTCAAGGCTGGACCTAGTACTGATACCCAGTGCACTGTACCCATGTGTCCAGGAGGCGGAAATAGGGATACGTTCACTATCTGATCATGCCCACATGCTGGTGACCCTAGCAATACGGGATAGACCAGTGGGGCACAGGCGCCCTTGGAAGTTGTACAATCCGGTACTTAGTGACCCCATCTTGGTAGGGGAGATGGGATGGGGGAAGCAATCTCCAACTACTTTAAAGAAAATGAAGGGTCGGGCCCCTCGCAAAGACACGGTGTGGGATGCTATGAAAGCGGTGGTAAGGGGCGTACTTATTAGCAAGTCAGCAGCATATACCAGAGCGAGGAAGCTAATCCGTGAGGGGCTGGAAAAGGAGGTTGCTCAGGCCAAGCAGGAGCACAAGAAATCGGGATCCCGCAGAGCAATGAGGGCACTGATGGCGGCGCAGAAGCAGTCTGAAGCACATCTGGTGGACAGAACAGCTCAGGCAATATTGAAGACTAGGAAGTTTTATTACACTAAGGGGAATCGGGCCAACCGGTTGCTGGTCGCCAAGCTATGCAAATTCCAGTCCTGGAACTTGGTTCAGGCCTTACGGATAAAAACGGGGTTTTGCAGTGGGAAGGTCCCGTAAAAATGAGTATCTTTGAAGCACACTTCTCGTTCAATGGAGAGCTCCCTCTGGAGGAGGCCCAGGCACGCTATCTGAGGGACGAACACCTGCCTCTCCCTTGAAGCACCTATATCATCGGGGGAGGTGGAATGGGCTATAAAATCACTGGAAAATAAGGCCTTGGGTCCCGATGGCTTCACTGACACTTTTTATAAAGAGGTTTTGCAGTATATTAGTCCCTCCCTAGTGAGATTGTTCAACTCCTTCAGGATCTCCAGTAGGGTCACCCCATCTATGGGGCCTCGACGACTGTCTTACTCACTAAACCAGGGAAGGACCCATCCCTCTGCGATTCATATCGCCCTATTGCACTCACTAATGTAGACTCAAAGCTTTATTCAAAAATATTGGAGTTATACCCGGCTCGTAGATGGGAATCAGACAGGATTTATAACAGGGCGGGGGGCCCAGGATACCGTGCGACGCGTGTGGGGCTTGTTGGAGGTGAGTAGGAGGTCGGACCTGGACTTACCTGAGGAGGGTCCTGGAAAGCTTTGGGTTTGGACCGGGGTTCATTGTTATGGCAATGTACCAGCAGTAATCAACAATCAACAGTAATCAACACAACTGTGCGTGAATGGTGCATTATCAACCACTCTAACCATCACAAGAGGCACGAGGCAGGGCTGTCCACTGTCCCCGCTAATCTTCGCTTTATGCATGGAGCCTTTCGCCAACCACGTTAGCTCTATGAGACAATCGAGGGTGTTGGGTTGTGCAGACTATAAAGTGGCACTTTATGCAGACAAAATTCTGCTGACTCTGAGCAACTCTGCCTTCTCTTTGGCAGCGGTGTTGGAGGAGTTGGATGAGTTTGGCCTGGCCTCAGTCTTTCGGGTTCAAAACCATGTAATGGCAAATTTCCAGTTTACTCTCCTGCTGGGAATTTGCACCATCCCCACAGGTTTCTCATTCACTTTCCACTTTACCACTTTCCTGGCCCTTCTGCAGCCTTTTCATTGCTTTACAGTTCAGTATTCTTCAGTATTCTTAAACCACTCTTTTCATAAAGTTCATCAACCTTCACAACATTGTATGCATCCATCATCTGTGTTTTACCTTTCCCAAGTTGCAATCATATTTCCTCCGCTTCTGCTCCTTTGCTAGCAAACGTTCCAACCTTCTTTCAGCACACGTCTTGAACCACAGCATCCTGGAGTCACACAGCCTCACTTCACTCACCTGGGGCCTTGTATTCAGGTGCCCTTCTCTACTCTGGTCGGTTCTTCGTGGCTGCTGCTCCCGGCTCAACAGGCCTCTCTTCTCGGGCCTCTGACACCTTGGGCTGTTCGAGAGGGAGTCCTCTCGCCTCCTGGAGGTCGGCAGCATGCCCTTGCCACTGGAGACCTTCCGACAACGTCAGCCATACTCTGCTTCCGCTACAACAACTATGCAGCACCACAGTATTTGGACACGCGACTCCCTGCTTCTTTCTCCGGCCTCTACATCTGCAAGCAGTCCACAGGAGTTTCCGTTCTCTCCATTAGCCTCACCTGAGTGGGCCATTTTCCGCCACTTTGGCTTCAGGTGCCGGCTATTCAAGTTAATTAAACAACGGTTTTGGTAATCCGTATCCCTCTTCCTCGTCCCAGTACTGCAGTGGTGTTTGTGTGTTTGAACTAATAAAGAATGGATGTTTGTCCGTAGGAGGTCTCTTCCTTGTCTCAATACCATGTTGGTATATTTTGGGAGATTATTTTCTAGCACAATAGGGAAGGGTTTGGAAATACCCCATAAAAGGTTTGGGGGAGGGGGGGGTCATCTTATTCCTGATGAAAGGGAAATGGGGGGGTACCGTGCCTCATCCAAGGGTACCTCAACCCTACTCCCCAAATATCCCCCTCCCAGGTGATCCTCCCTTGCATATCCACCCCCAGGGTCAGGATCCAAAAGCGCAGACCTTTCTCAGCCAACTGGTGGGAGGATATTTTGAGGAAACAAGTGATGCTGCCATCAGATTCCTCACAACTGTTAGCAACCAGGCACTTCACCTGGGACAGGGCTTACTCCCTCTGTGCTGACACTACCGTGCAGCGCTCAGGCCTGCCCCTTCCACCGCACTACACACTAGTGAGCTGTCTCTTGCATTGTCATGGTCACCCATCTTCACCCGGCCGCTTGGATGTCTCTGCAGCCCAGGGTTTTCAGTTATGGGCAAACCAGCATGTTCCTCACCACCAGCCACCCCATCTAGTTCTGTGGTGGGATGTTGCCTTCTGCTGCCACTTCCCCACTGGGCCACCGTGCACAAGCAGTCTGGGCTCTCTCTTCTCGCTGGGCCCCGATATTCGCCCCTGCACCCCTCATCTCTTCACCCAGTTTGCCCAGTGCTGACATTCCCCCGGCTCAGCTCTGCTTCCACAGGAAGACATCTTGGTGGAACCCTGTCATAAGGTAAGTACTGTATTACTGTACTTAAGTGTTAGATGTTTTCTTATAGTTCATCCTCAACATTGTGTACACATTGTATATACTTTATCTTGTTCTGTAATATAACCTGTGCATCGTTTGGATTCAAATGTGTTTTTACTTTTTCCTGTTTTGTTTATCTGGTGGCCCCATTAGCCTGAGAATGTTAATCAGGTTACTTGGGCGATGGCTCCAGATTCTAGGTTGTAGCTTGGGTTATGATATAAGATATATGATGTGATATGATGGGTTATTTATAACGTGCTTAATACCCAGAGGTTTCTAACTGCGGACCTGGCGATCGAACCTGTGGTGCTCTGGGTCGTCTTGCTTCCAAGGCGAGCACGTTGCCCCTGAGCTATCCTCCGAGACAGGTCTGCCCACAGACAGTGAGGACAATTCCTGGAGCGGTTGAGGAGGGCGGCCTCTTATCTGATGTCTTAATAAACCCCACAAAAGACTCACTTGGTGTCTTCATTCTTGTGGGATCTTACAATAAGCACACACACTTGCGATAAACAATATCTTAGCAACATGTGTTTGTTGTCATTTTTTGCCTTACAGGTATTATTAATATATGTAGGCCCAATCTTAGGCTGACCCTGTTCGTGCCAAGGGTTACGTCGTCATAGCAGTATACAATAATACATGTGTCCAGGTTTTTATTCTATGTATACTTATTGCAGTATTTTTTGTTTAAAGCTAAACTTGGTTGTCTTTTATTGTAGGTAGCACAAGGCCTTGTTACGTTAGAGCTTGGCAGACTCAGAGCTGGTTCTTGGATGTCATCCAGAAAAACTTCCCAAAACAGCCAGGTTGGTGACTTTTCTTTCATATTTGATGTTAAAGTATTCAACTTTGCTCTAATTATTTAATAGTAGATTGGCTGTGCATGTTAACTCCATGGGATTTTGAGGTGGATTCTAGAAAATACGTGGCACAAGTATGTTTTAAAGGCTTATTAGCTTTGTCAGGATGGAGTTCAGAGAACTGCTCATGGGGACTAGGGCTTTATCTACACTCAAAAGACATTAAAAAAGTGTGTCAGGATGAGGTAAATAATGCAGTGTCATGTTTCTCGGCAGCGGGTTTCTACAGGTGTATGGCAATTTGTGTCTCCCCTTATGGAGGCACCTTTCCCACAAATATTCAGTTTTCTTTGTGTCATAGAATGCAAAAGGAGTTTTGAGAAATGCTTGTGGGGCCTATGGGCTTTTAACTTTCCAACTAAACAAAGGGCCTCCTTTTGAGATTGTCCAAAGTAAAAAGGGGCCAGAGTTGGACAAACTATAAACGGACAAGAATCTGTTTCTAATAGAGATAGTAGTCTCCCCTATGCTCTTATGATTTAAAATGGTTGCAGGGATTTAGCATCAAAATGCTGAATCCCGGTGAAATGTTAGTCACGGAGATATAGTACCTAGCCTTTTCTTTGCCACACATCCTCTTCATTGGAATGGAGTGCCTGTCTCACTGTTGGTAATCCTGCCAGAAGGATAGGGCCTTACTCACTACTACTTGGTCTGGGGTTTCAGTGCCCAGTTTACTACTACAGAGCCCTGCTCATACACCCTAAAAGGTAAAGCAGTGGTCAGCAGGGTTTTCCCCACAACAGGTGACCATGGGAGTCAGATCGTGTTGCCCTACCTTCATATAGGCCATAACTGTTGGCTCTGCCTTCTAAGGTAAGTGAAGACATCAGAGGCTTTTCGTACCATATGTCTGTGGTCCAGTAGTAGTAGTAGTCTTTCCCCCTCCGAATGCTGCTGGTACCAAAAGGTCCATAATACCACTGATCTCAGGCCTGCTACGACTGGCTTGCTTTGAATTCCTAGTCCACCTCCATTGGCCTCTTTCCTGTTGCATGCCTGCCTCATTTTGCTTTCCCAACTGACATTTCTATAAGCTGTATCTTTCCCTCTTTATTTCCCTTCTTTCCATTGGTTCTGATTAGGTCCTTTTCCTCTGGGCTCTTGCAATTGGTTCTTTCATTGGTCAGCAGTATTCCAAGCCTTTAAATAGGCTGGTGTCTATCTTGGTGGTAGGCGAAAGTCCTGCCTTACTACTGCGGCAACTCCCTAGGGCTTCTTGCTGTCCACTTCCACTGTACCTGCAAGTTCCATCTGCTTCGCTTCTTCCTTCAGTTATGTTTGAGCTAAAAGGCTAGCAGGGCCATACTATTTCCGATCTCTTTGTCCTATGTTTGGGTTTGACCTCTTGGTCTGCACTATGGACTTCAAATGGCACATGGGGCTTACTAGAATGCCAGCTTCCCCAGAACCTTTAGAGAATGTACAGACAGGTCCGTTCGGCCACTGCTTACTTCAGACTGTGGGGTCTGTGAGTGACAATTGGAGAGAAACGTGTTGCCAACGCCTGCACTGACTCAGCAAGGGATCGGTTCTCATTCTTTGTTTGTAGGCATTAGAATCTGGGTGTGCCCCTTAGCATCCCACATAGCAGGTGATTAGAGACCTGGCCATAGCCCTAGCAAATGGAACACAGGCAGAGGAAGCAAAGACTGAGCCTGGAAAACTGAGAAGTGAAGACGAAGGCTCTGAACAAGGCGAAGGCAGAGCAGGAAGACAGTGAAAGTGAAGACCAAGGTTTTGACTAAGGTGAAGGCAGAGCAAGAAAAGGCAGAGACCCCGACAAGAGAAAGAAAGGGCGTAGCCCCTGGACCGACAAAATAATGAATTTCCCAGAGGCGACAGCAAATGTAAGAGTAAAACCGTTGTCTAGGAGACTTAGAAGGTAGCGAGAAGGAGGAGGCAAAGAAAGTAAAAGGTCCATGGGGTCTAGCCCAGGAAAGAAGAACAAGCAGTGTACTATAATAAACCCCAACCATCCTGACACCTTAAATTAAAAGCATAAACTTGAATATTCTCATTGTGTGATTTTATTACAACAATTTAAGGGTATTTCTTGGTGATGGGCTGTTTTTAAAGTCATACGGTGCTTGAATACCACCAAAGTGTCCTTGTAGTACTGTCCTATAGGGCCCACTCCTGGGATGATCTTGTACCTATTTTGTTGGGAGTTGGCTACAGGGCAGACATCCATGTCTGAAGGATTCTGCAAAAGTTGAGATGGTATTGGTCATAGTAAGGTCCATAGTTTGTTTATGCGTCTGAAACTGAGAAAGCCCTTCCTCCCGTTTTATCTTGGTGAACACTTTAACTCATGTGCCGTTTTTAAATGTCTGACGGTGGCTCAGTAAACCTATTAATGAGGGTCAATGCAAGTATAACATTTCTAATGGATTCCTTGTTTCTGCATATTTCTCATCTTATATATTCCGTGTGCTAGCTGATCTTTGTAAAGTGTTCAAGCTATCGGAGGCACAGCATGCTTCATGAAAGCTCCTCTTGGGTCATAGGCTCCCATGGCTCTGGTAGTGATTTCATGGGTAATATATGCGGAGTCCTTTGAGCTCAGTTCCTTTTTTTTCACCTGCTCTGCATGCTTTTCGGAATGCCATCTTACTTTAGAGAATTTACGGTGTCTCATGCCTGACACTCCTAAATCCTCTGGCTTTCAATCCGGCAAAGACTTCAGGAGCAAAATGTCGGTTTCATGCCCCGATGATGGGTCCTTTGAGGTTTGACCATAAGAATGATGTTTGCGGCTCTTGCCAGTCAATGCACTCAAGGGCCCTTTGTGAACAGGTTTCAGTGATGTTTACTGCCCTCCAAAAGGGTGATTCTAACTCTCCCTCTAAATCCTTTGACCTTGGTACACCAGCAAAATGGCTTTGGGAGTCTAAAAAAATAAATCTGTGGAACCTTTAGAATACTCTGTCCTCAGAGAAAGATAAGGAACCCTGGAAGGAGGAAAATATTGAAAGAGCTCTCACTCCCGAAGGAAGTCTCATCATTCCTCCTTGAGGAAGAAGCATTGCCATTCCTGTCTGGATGATAGCGCGCCTAATTCCTCACAAGATACACTGCTAAAAACATTAACGGAGCGCTAGTTCTTCCTCTCCATAACAGCAGGAAGAGTTCATACAGAAACGTTTGCAAATGTTGACAAATGTCCCTGTGCCGACGGCCCCTACTTCTGTGCCAGTGGGCGGAGTCAAAGGCCGCTGCACAGCCATTGAACAGTAGAGGCGCCTCTGTTGACCACTGACCACACGGCAGCTAGCTAGGGTCCCACCCCACCTCTGAAAAAGGCTTTTCTCTGCCCTCATGCACCAACCCTCGGCATAGAACATTTGACTCTGGTGTCAAGAATGGTAACTAAGGCACCAACTCTTTCAACCAAAGCCGTGGTAATATCCAAGTACATTCTGGGTGCCAAAACCCAGTTTATCACTGCAATGTTTCTATTTGTTGAGACAGGGGACATAATGCTTTGTTCCAGAGCCCTTGTCAGACAGATGGGATGTTCCTACGGGGTCGGTTTACACAGAGGGTGTCTCTGTGGCTTCTTTTACCTCAAATCTCTGAGATGCCTGCTGATTAGATACATCCCCTGACTTTTATTGCAAGCTGCATCATGGACACATCCAAATTCTGTCTTTCGTATGACCATTGCTAAGGTGGTGGGATCTTGTTGTCTTTCTGCTCACCCCAGGTCTGTAGCGCAGTATGAATGACATCATTTTGGGTCAACGTCTACCTATGAAAATCTGGTTAAATATATCCCTGCACTTGTGGATCTTGTCAGGACATTATGGCAGAAACCCAACTCTTTTTCTTCTCTTGAATTGGGGAAGGCATTTAGACAGGCTCCCTCACTCCTGAGAATCCTGCGGTGCAAGCCTGTGAGAAACCAAAGGGTGTCTCACCGACCAATCCCTTGGGCTCTGTCATCCAGATGGCCGGGGAACAGCAATTGCTATTGGATCCAGTCCCCCGGGGGTGGACCAGTGCGGGAGGATCACCTGTATGAGGGCTACCTGGGGAGTGGGGCACCCGGAGGAGAGACACGTGTCCCTGTTCCCATTTTCCTGTAGTGCACCCTCATCCCATTTTCTATCTAATAACTTTACCCCCCGCCCCCTTCCGACACACACCTTGCTACACGGGCCAAACCCTTGTAGGGAAGACAGACTCAGACACAGCCAGTCTGGTTGACATGTACCAGTATCAGGGTCAGGCAGAGTCGGGCACATTCTGTTACCTTTCCCCACTGGGATAAATGGCGCAGCTTGAGGGCACCCAGAGAGCGAGACAAGGCACACGAGCAAGGCGAGAAGGGCAACCGAAGCGAGCAAGACCAGCAGAGCGGAAAGGGCAGGAAATCCCGGTAAGGCGACGCGAGGTTGGAAGCAGAGCAGACGGGTCCAGGAGGCGAATGAAAGGTCATGGTCCTACCAGCTGCGAGACGAAGGTCGCTGCAGAATCCCAAAGGGGCAGCTCCCTCCTACTGTTTTTATTTATTTAGTGTGATAGTTTACAAAAGAAACTTTACACACATATACACACATAAAAAAAAAATCAATCGATTTAGCAAAATAGCTTACACTTACACTGGACAATATCATTAAAAGGCCCGGATTTGAAAAAGGCAAAGCTCAATTGCCGAAACACGTGTCATCCAATAAGGGCTAAAACACAAATAAATACTTTGTGCACAAATTTGAACTGGAATCCCTATTTACAAGAAATGGATACATAATAACAGGAGATTAACATATAGGTTTAGGCACACCTAAACCTATTAGTGAATTATTAATATACGACCAATCATGGGACACATGCTGGGAAATTTGGTTAGGCGCTTTTTGGGCTATCAATGGCACGTGAATGTTTAAAGGTTCACAAGGATTGTACACTTGTCCACCATCTTCACCCAGAATGGGTCCCTCTGGATTGACCTCTGGCCAATCATCAGACAGAGCATATCCCAAGTTAAGCATGCATTCATATTCGGCAACAACTAGATTGTGGACAACTTTAGAATAAAAGATGATTTTGACTGAATCCACCTGCCTAAAGTCCATAAAGAAAATTCCAGCAATGTCTTCCGAACACAGTCATTTTAGGCTGGCTATTTGCCCGAACAAAGCCAATATATACTGCTGATTCAAAGTAAAGTACTCTTTATTTTTATTTTTTCACTTTGATTTTTATTAACATTTTAATATTCAACACCAGGACCTCTGTTACAAGTCCCAAAAAAAAAGAAATAAAAAAAACAAAACACTTGGCTGGTCCCATCAAGCGACACCTTTCTCCTCCCACCTCACCCCTCCCACCCCTAAACACACAACAAACTGTGGTAATTTCTTGTAGAGTCAGATCAAGCAGATCGGCATTCCTTTCTCATCGAGTTGAGTCCGTCTTCCGGGGACAGAATGCCCAGTTTTTTTTTATTTTTAAATGATCTTTTTATTGTTTAATAACCTACAGAACAAACATCAAATGATCCCCCCTCCCTGCCCAACCAAGCACTGGAGTTCCCATTTGTCCGTCCCATTCCCCCCCAAAAAAAGAGGCATAAAAATGTAGTCAACCAAGAAGGTCCAGCAGTTTCAACATTTGTGGCACCACTGTTCTCTGAATTCCCCTTTCAGGTAGGACAGTGTCGCACCCCAATCCGCTGCAAAGTTCTCCAGATTGTTGTTGACTGCGTAAGGGGCCCATTCCATAGCTACCAGATCCCACATTTTTCTCAACCATTCCTGCTCCGCTGGGATCGTGGGCCCCTTCCACCTCTGCGCAATGAGGGACATTGCCTATAATGTAAACCTAATTCTCGCCTTAACTAGGCCTCTCCCCGCTCCTCCATCTCCTATCCCATGCCTCCCCATCAAGACAACCCGGGGATCCCGTCCCTCTCCAATTGCCTTTTCCTGTGCCTCTCTTACGCTGCTCCAGAAAGGCCTGGTTTTAGGGCAGTCCCACCATATATGGGCTGCCGTCGCGTCCTGACCGCACCTTGTCCAGCATTCCTTGGATGTCGCTGGGTATATCAAGTGCAGTCGGGCAGGTGTGTAGTGCCAACCGAAGATGTACTTGTACCATGCTTCCTGTAATTGCGCCACCCTTGCCAACTTCGGCAACCCCCTCCACAGCCTCTCCCACTCCTCTCTCTCCAATCTCGTTCCCAGAATCTCTTCCCATCTATCCATGTATGCCCAGTCAGTTTTTTGGCCAGCGTCCCCTAGAAGTTTGTAGAGGTCCGAAATTAACCCCCTAGCCCCCTCATGCTTGAGAAGGAACTTTTCAAACTGCGTTGTAGGCCATGTAGTCGCATTTCTTACCTCCTTAGTCATCACCCAATGTCTGATCTGAAAATACCTGTTCCTTTCCCCTTCCCCCAGGGTGAAATCCTGTTTGCACTCTAGGCATGTTTTCACCTGCTGTTCCCAGAACATGTCCCCGATGACCCTACATCTCCCATCCTCCCACTTCCTGAAAGCCCCTCTTTCTAACCCGGGGGTAAAGTCTTTATTGCGAAATATCAGGGTAAAAGGGGAGGATACGTCGTGATCCCTAACTTCACCACCCCCCCCCCCCCCCCCCATCCCAAATATCTGCCAGGCCCTTCGTTATAGCGCTAAGATACATGTGTGGCGGCCTAAGGTGGCGCGGCAGCCAGAGGATCTGATGCTGGGTGACTGCTCTGTCCATTTGAACCCACTGTTTCCTGTACTCGCCCGAGAACCACTCCCTGACCACTCTTAGCTGTGTAGCCTCATAGTACCAGCGAAAATCCAGGAACCCCAGGCCCCCGACCCTCCTTGACATGGTCATTAGGCGTCGGCCAGTCATGGCCTCTTGCTCTCCCATATAAATTCCTTTGCCGCCCTATCCAGTTCTCTAAAAAACTTCAGGGGACTCGGAGCGGAACAGCCTGAAAAAGATAGAGTAGCCAGGGCAGGATCACTATTTTAAGGGCTTCCCCTCTCCCCAAGCATGATGGTCTGAGGGTGCCCCACTTCCGTAGATCCCTTTTGACTGCCTTCAGCATGGGGGCGTAATTCGCTGCATACCACCCCTCCAGAACCCAGGGTAATTTTCACCCCAGATACCTTAATCCCCGGGCACCACTTAAAGGGGGATCCCTCCTTAAGCTCTGCGGCATCCCTAGGTTGTAAAGACAGGTTCATGAGCTCAGACATCTGCCAGTTGACCCGCAATCCCGATACTTCCGCAAACTTGGTCAAGAGGTCCATGCTCGCCTCAATAGATCCCTTCGGACTTGTAAGGCTGAGGAGCATGTCGTCTGCGAAAGCCGCCACCTTATGCTGAACTCCTCCAAACGGTATGCCCTGAATACGCTCCGCCTCCCGAATTGCCTGCAATCGAGGCTCAAGGTATTGTTTGGTTCCCCGCCTTAGGCTAAATGGGTTTGATGTTGCCCCGTAAGCCGAAATACGTGCAGAGGGACTTTGGTAGTTAGCCCGGACCATCTTAATATAGTCTTCCCCCAGTCCCATCCTCTCCATGACTTGGAACAAGAACGACCACTCCACCCGGTGAAACGCCTTTTCCACGTCTAAAGCTAGGAGCACCACCGGAGTGGCCGTCTTTTGGGTTTTTTCTACCAGGTGGGCTATGCGCCTGATGTTGTCTGAGGTCTGCCTCCCAGTACAAACCCTGTTTGATCCGGGTGGATCAGCGCCGGGAGGTGCCCCTCGAGTCGCCTCGCCAATATCTTAGTGTGCCGTTTCATGTCCGTATTAATAAGCGCAATAGGCCTATAAGACATGCAGTCTTCTGGATCTTTCCCAGGCTTATGAATGAGCGTGATTTTAGCTTCCTGCATAGACCGAGTGATTCTGCCGTTACCTTGAAGAAATTAAACAGTTGCGTGAGGTGTGGAGTGAGAATTTGGTCGAAAGTCTTGTAAAAAGACGCTGGGAAGCCGTCCGGCCCTGGGGCCTTGTTACTAGGCAGTTTTGCTATTATGATTCTCACCTCGTCCTCTGCTATATCGTGGCCCATCTCCTCCCCTACTCAACAGGGCAAGCTAGATAGGGGCAGAGCCGCGATGAAGTCCCTCTGCAGTTGAGGCAGGGGAGCCTGTGAGGAGTATAGATTACTATAAAAACCAGCTTAGCGACTCACTATTTGCACCGTTTGAGTGAGTCTGTTCCCCCCTCATCCCTCACGGCTGAGATCACATTCTGCTCCCTGGCTCCCCTAAGGAGACGCGCCAGCAAAGAGTCAGCCTTGTTGGTTCGCATAATACTTTTTCCTGACCATAAGCATGGCTCTTTCTGCTTTCTTAGCCCTTAGCACCCCCAATTGGCCTTTGGCTAGCCTGTATGCCCTGAATGCTTTCCTAGATGGAGCTTCCTCCAACTTGAGCCTTGTCGACTCCACCTCCCTCTCCAATTGTGTCTCGAGCTGCCTCATTTTGCTTTCCTGTCTGCCTTCAGGGCGATAAGCTCTCCCCTTAGCGTAGCCTTCAAGTCCTTATTTTTCCCCCGATCTCTTCCCGAATCACCAGATCCCTCAGCAGTTCTTCGGGGAATCTCCACTTCCACACACCCCGGTTACGCTTCTCCAGGCCCACTATTTTGTGGTCTGCTATATCCAGGGGGCCCGCCTCTACCATCTCCACCTTCCCCACTAGACTTGCTGAGACCCATATATAATCAATTCTAGATTGGGACCCGTAAACCCCTGATACAAACGTATGGCCCTCCTCCCCACCTCGCAAGGGCCTCCATACATCCCGCAGCCCCACCTCCTCCACCCGATCCCGGAGTTGAGGCGAGGCCACCGCTCCACCCCCAGCGCCCTCGTGAACCGTCCTGTCTAGGCGTCTGTCCCAGGCCAGATTTAGATTCCTCATTAGGCTGATTTTTCCTCTTGCAAAGTTCTACAGGACAGCGAAGGGTTTAGATAGAAGCGCACACCTATAGTAAGTAAGATTAGTAAAGAGATTCGAGGATTATGTTGTATAAACTTTTAGGTGCGGGGGGGAAACTGAGGTCATGGCACAAGACCCCGACAATAAACAGTAAACAGAAAGAGGATTCAACTTGGGAACCCTCCCGTCCCCTGCACACTTTCAAATGTTTGGATTAATCCAATACAGTTGTTTAAACTGCGTTATATGCATTGTACATACATTTGTTTCTAACACATATGGTCAGACACAGGAGTGTGAGATAAAAAAATATATATCTTTATAGTCAGGCTGTATTATTTTCAGCAAGAATTATAGTTCAGACAAAGATTATTTACAGTGCATAGAAACAGTATCAATAGATAAAGCTCAAATTGAAGAAAAATGGAGTCCAAATTGATTAGCGACGCGTTTCGAGGAAGTTCTCCTCTTCTTCATAAGGCCACACTTGGACTCTTAATGTAAAAGGAAAGCATAAATTCAGTAAAGAAAATTTAGTAAGAACAATGCATAGACTGTTCATGTCATATTAAATGTATACAGTTAAAAAATAAATGGCATTAATTGTATTTAGAACATTAATCTGTCCCTAAAAAATAGGGAATTGAAACAATGTAACATGTTCTAATATGCATTGTAATTCATGCAACATTATAAGATTAACTAGGTTGCCCCTGCTCGAGAGAGGGGCTGAAGGTCTACTGAAGCATCTTTTCCTGCAAAATTAACTGTATAACGTCCATCATACTGTAATTTAGTAGAGTACTACCTCTAATGGGATCTATCACGTGGATGGTGAAACATAAGCTAAAGAAAATTAAATATGTAGGTAAAACAACACACAGATAGTTCTTAGGCTATATCAATCTAATATGGAAGAAATACAAAAATCGTTACCTCTGTGAGTAGAAAGTGCCGGAAACAGAGAACCGGACGGAGCGGTGAAAATAGATAGACAGTCTTCGTACATCAGTTAGTTCCTTAAAACATGGCTAATTCCCAAAAAGATGCCAGAAATCTAAAGAAAACAAAGCCTGATCAATGCCAAGCTCAATGTTCAAACGTAACAGTCATAGGTGTGAGATAAAAAAAATTGAGTAACATACCTAACCAAAATATGGAGGGCGGAAAATAATCAATACAGCGGCCCACATAAGGATGTAGAACTTAAGTATCCCGCCGTCACTACAGAGGTGCCTCAGTATGTGGGAATTCTGTCATACGAATAGCCAAACTGAACAGGAATGAAGTCCTGATTAGTATAAAATACCTAGCAATCTGATATGAAGTAATGGAAACATAATATGGTGTTTAATCAAGGCAAAAAATGTAAAGAATTACCGTGGTAAGAATGTGCAAATGGCACAATTCTCAAAGCTGATGTGCAACTGATGTCAAGATTGTGTGGCCGGTCAACAGCTGAAGAATCCGGCAGTAATAGGTCAGTTAGAGTATCAACTAAAGAAAGTGTAAGGAAAACAGAAAAAAAAGAATCATGAGACTAAGGAACTATTTCCCTGGTCCCTAGATAGATAAATGCACATGCATTCACGCTTACCTGGAGCATAGGGGGGCAATCCTGAACAGAGTCTGTTCAGCCGAGTGGCTTGTTGTTCACAAACCATGGAGACTACATGTGACCATGGAGATAGAGGACTGAAGTAATAGGTGAAGAAAAAGGACTAAGAAGTAAATGGGCCTCAAGGTCGGCCATCTTGGAACGAGGTTATATTGTAATGAAGGTGTAGATCTCTAGGCATTCAATGACAAGAAGTAACTTAAATCGGGAAGCGTAAAGGTGCGTAACTAAATAAATTAAAAGGAAAAAATTCATACAGTACAGAAACCTATTGTGCGATGTAAATCGGACATTACAAATACTAGTCCGCACATCGTAGAACGGGGAGAGGAAAGTTGAGAAAAATAGTGTACCATGTGAAATAGAGTCGAAATTAGCAATGACAAAGGGTCTTGAATCGAACAAAACGCTCGGATCTTAAAAGGGAAAAAAATAGCACGGAAAAAATGAATATAATGTTCAGATTATCTGGCTAAGGTCATTTAATGACCATGTGTAACCTATCAGTTCAAAATAGGTGGATCACATGGATTCACATTATGCAGGAAGAGGGAAAAAAAACCTTAAATCTCTCTCTCATTGCATGGACAACCTAGTGCAATATAGCAATCTCAATGGGGTAAATGCATTTATTTTACAAAAGATCAAAATTAAATGTGATAAGTATAACAGAATGACAAACAATGAAAATTAAGAATAAGAACAATTTTTACACTGTGTTTACAGGCAATTATTTTTATGGCAACCATCTACTAGTCTCAACAAAGTAGTGCCTTAGATCACAGTCAGACACAGGAATAGCAATGTGACTCTCAATTTTATGTTGAAGATCAATCATTCCTTATTGTCAAATTCAAATCACAGAAAACAGTTCAATGTGAAATCCTCATTTAGACCCCAGGGCTGTAAAGAGCTTAACTTATCAATCCAATAAGCTTCTCTTTGTAGTAAGAGTGACTGATAGTCACCTCCTCTTGTAGGTCGTTTAACAACTTCTAGCACCTGGTATTTTAGTTGGGCAATTGTATGTTTTTGCATGTTGAAGTGGCGAGCTACCGGTGAGTATTGATTATTACATCTTATGTTCGACTTGTGTTCAGACAGTCTTGATTTAACAGGTCTTTTGGTCTGTCCTACATACACTTTGCCACAAGGGCACTTCAACATATATATGACACCTGATGTCAGACACGTAGAATAGTCTCTTAATTTGATTTTTTGACCATTCCTGGGGTGAGTCACTACATTACCTTTGATTGTGTTATTACAGTGTATACATCCTAAGCAGGGGAAGGTGCCTAGTTTTTTGGTAGCTAGGAAAAGTTGTTTCTCCTTTGGTACTCTTTCAGCTTTCACCAGCTTGTCTCTTATATTTTTACCCCTTTTAAAACACATCATTGGTGGTGTGGGGAACAATTCCAATAGAGTTTGATCATTATGAAGAATATTCCAATGTTTCTTTATACTTTTTGTGATCTGAAAACTCTGTCTTGAGAATTTTGATATGTATAAAAGTGGGGTGTCTTTAACCTCCGATTTAGGTTTCAGTAAATCTGTACGGGGGATCTCTGAAGCTCTGTCTTTGGCAATTTCCAAAATTTCTGGTGGATAGCCTCTGTTCTGAAATTTACTAACAAGATTTGTGCATTCCTTATCTAGAACTTCTGGGTCAGAAATTATTCTTTTCAGGCGTAATATTTGACTATATGGTAGACTTTGGAGCATCGCCCTCGGGTGGAAGCTGGAATAGTGAAGCAGATTGTTTACATCAGTCGGTTTGTGGTATATAGACGTAGCTATCTTATTGTTAACAATGCTTAAGTTAACGTCAAGAAAATGTAAATAAGGGTTACCAATCTCAATAGTAAATTTAATCCTAGGATGCACTAAATTGAGGTATTCAAAAAACTGGTCCAAATCATCTCGTGTGCCACACCAAATGCAGAAAATGTCATCAATAAACCTCTTCCAGGTTAAAATGTATGCTGCCCATGTGGGATGTTCCAGTACATGCTGACTTTCAAACTGAAACATAAAAGTATTAGCGTACACGGGCGCCATCGATGATCCCATCGAGGTACCCGATGTTTGTAAAAAGTATTTGCCCTGATGTCTAAAATAGCTATTGTAGAGGATTAAGTTTAGTAGCTCCAGAATGAATTGAGGATTACCTTTCACACCTGAATTGTTAAGTAACAACCATTCAACAGAATCTATACCTTCACTATGGGGTATTGAGGTATATAAGCTACATACGTCCAGGCTGAATAGTATGCAGTCTTCACTGATAGCTGAAAAGTCTTTAAGTCCATTAAGGAAGTCTGTTGTATCCTTTAGGTATGTGGATGATGCCTGTATAAGCGGTTGTAGTAATCTGTCAATGTAGACTGCCAGTGGGTCGAAGATACTTTCTGTCCCAGCAACAATCGGTCTGAGGGGTGGATTTTGTTTATCTTTGTGAATCTTAGGGAGCCCATAAAAGACTGGTGTAATCGGATGGGAATTAGTGAGATATTGATGTGTTTTATCATTAATCCATTCGTTTTCTTTGGCTTTTAACAGAGTATTGTTAATTAGTTCTCTGATTTCTGGTAGCGGGTCCCTATCTAGTATGGCATAGGTGTCTGTGTTTTGACTATAGAAGAAAAACACCCATTAATATCAAAAACCGCCAACTAGATCTAATAGATAAATTGGCGAAAAGTGAAGACATTACGATTAAACCGGCTGACAAAGGGGGAGCAATCGTAATCATGGATACATCCTTTTATGTCAAAAGATGCATTGAACTCCTTAGCGATACAGACACCTATGCCATACTAGATAGGGACCCGCTCCAGAGGGCCTGCTTGTTGTAAATGCCGTTGCCCACCCCGAGGGTGCCTGCAGGGGCTAGCTTGCTCTGGGCACTGCACAATACCCTGGCCCCGCGTCTCAGCTCCGCCCGGGCCCACTCTTGATAGATGTAGAAGGGAGGGGGGGGCGGTTCAGGGGTGCCCCGGTGCTCTCCTGCCAGGTCCTCCCCTTTTCCCCCTACCTCACCCAACGCTCACTCAAGCCCCCGGGGAGCCGGCGCCTCTTACCTCCACTCCCCGGCGGCGTGGCTCCGCTGCTGCTTGTGCTGCATTGCTCCCAGCCACCTCCTGCACACCCGCCTCCTCTGGGGCCCGCCTCCGAGCTCCTGGCCGCGCCTCTCCAGGGCCACCCAGCCGGACCACCATCACAGCCCACCAGAGCGGAGGGCCCATGCCGGGCACTGATGCTTCCACAGCGCACCAGCATCCGCTCCGCTGCCCTCGTCCTCCTGCCGGCCTGGCCCCCAGGCGCTGCAACAGGGCTCTTCACCACTCCTCCCAGAACCACCCGGCGTCGCGGTGGCGTTAGCCTCAGCACATAAATGCCACTTCACTCATGGGGTGCCACAAACGGGGCGCCCTCCCGCGCTGTCCGGTACGGCCCCCGCACTCCGCCGGCAAATTGGTTGCGGCTTGGAGGCGTGGGCTTCCTCAATCAGCCCTCCGCTGCTGTAGAGGAGACCCCTGTGTCCCTGCCGTGTGCCTGAAGGCGCCGCTGCCTGACTCCGGTCCGCTGCACCTGGGGGGGTGGTGGGGTCCCCAACAGATAGGCCTCGGAGCCCGGGAGCAGCCATTGGCACGTCTACTCGGTGCCGGCGGCCATCTTGGAATCGTATGCCCAGTTTATATCTCCATGTTTGGCCTGTTGCTTTTAGGCATGTTGCTTTTAGGGGTGAAGGTGTTCCTTGGCCCTCTCTCCCGCCTCAAGCACATCCACCAGTCCCTTCCCACTCCAGAGGTCTCCCTGTCGCTGTCCTACTTCTTTCATTCCTTGCTCACCTTCCCTTCCCTCTCTCTCTCTACGGGACAGCGCTGTAGTTCCCCCTCCACTAATGCACATCCCATGTCTGTTGGACTCCATCCTAGGCAGTCCTGAACACCCCCACCTCGTTGTTTACCATCTCTGTCAGCTTGTCCATGATGAGCATATTTTTTTGTTTGAGCAACTGTTCATTCTTATTTGGGGTTGACACATATTTCCATTTTTGTGCCAACGCCACTCTCCCCGCTCTCAGCATCGTTTCCCATATTCTGGGGTACCTGTACACCTCTGCCTCTTTTAGCGGGATCCCCAGTACCATTTGGAGGGGGTCCTGCGGCAGTACTTCCCCTACGACCTCCACCATCCACCCCTGCTGGTCCGCACAATATACCTGGACTGGCGGGCAGTGCCACCACATATGCCCTCTTGAACCAATCTGACCACATCCTTTCGGGCACAATGGGGACGCCCCGGCAAACATCCTGGATATTCTGAGAGGGTCTCTATGCCATCCCTGGAGTACCTCAAAATTATGCTCCATGTCGGCCGTAAAGAGATTCCCATGGAACGCTATCTTGTATATCTTGCCCCACACTTCCTCTGACAATTCCTCCCACTCCAGCTTGTTCCAGTATTGTTGAAAACTTTGCCTGCCGTTTTTATCGCTAAGGTTCATAACCTTTATATAGCTTAGACACCATCCCTTTGCGCAAGGTGGTCCAGTCTAGGACTTTCTCAAACGGGGTTAGCGGCCTCTGTAAATCTGCCCCCATTTTCAGTTTGTCAGGCGGCCCCTCAGTCAGAAAAATTCAAATACTGAGATTCTAACCACTCCCAGAACCTCCACTACTGCCTCATACTGTTGGAATTCCCCCTCTTGGAACAGCTGTCCCACCCTTTCCAACCATTTGTCTGACCACTCTTGTGAATTGCGAAACCTCTTGTCCCCCAAGTTTATCACGGGACCCCAGAGTGAGACCATTGGGGAGAGCCAAGGTGTTCTATTCTCTGTATCTTCCCCCCCCTTCCATAGGGACCATAACACTCCCAGAATTGGATGATCAAGCAGATTTGTGGAATATCTTTGTGGGGTGCCCATAGCAGGTCTCTTACTTTGGCCGGATGTGCGTCAATATCTTCTAGATAAGTCCAATATGTATCCATTTCATCCCGCATGTGTTCCAGTAAGACCCTGAGCTGAGCTGCTGTATGGTATAAGCGGAAGTCTGGGAGGCTGAAGCCCCCTTCCTCCCGGGGCAAAGTAAGCGTAGTTCACTTCGTCCTTGGGGTTTTGCCCTGCCATATGAAGTCTTGCGGTGCTGACTGGAGTTCCTTGAAGATTACCTTCCGGTACCCTCATGGGGAGAGCGGTAAACAAATACAGGAGTCTCTGCGGCACATTCATCTTAACCGCCGTCATACGCCCATACCACAATAGAATCATATTACCCCACTGGTTCATGTCAGATTTAACGGTGGACAGCAGCAGGTCAAAGTTGATAGTCGCCAATGCAGCAAGGTTCCTGAGAATCTGCACTCCCAGGTATTAGATAGCTGTTTTCACAACCTTGACTCCCAGATAGGAGTTTGCTTGATCTAGGACCGTATTGACTGCCCGGAGAGGCAGCAACATGGACTTAGATTTGTTAACCTTCAAGCCCGAACAGGCCCCAAAAGTGTCAATAAGGGAGAGCAGAACCGGGAGCGTCTCTGGGGTATCCACAAGGTACCCCAAGATATCGTCTGCAAATATGGAAATTTTAAATTTCGATCTGGCCTCTTTGGATCCTGCAGATTACGGGGTGGGTTCTTATTGCTATCGCCAAGGGTTTCATCGTGAGGGCATATATTAAGGGGGATAGGGAGCATCCCTGCCCCGTGCCTCTCGTCGGGCAGAAGGGGGCCGATGGTTCCCCATTCATCTGTACTTTTGCCGTGGGCGCCCTATTCAAGGCCCCTCATGTGTTCCCCAAACCCCATTTTCTGTAGGAGTGCCATCATGTACCTACATTCCACTCTGTCAAAGGCTTTCTCCGAGTTCAATGACAGCAGGCTGGCATTGAGTTCAGACCCCTGAGCGAAGTGCATGAGATCCATGTTGGTGCATGAGATCCATGTTCTTGCGTATATTATCCGATCCCTGGCGGCCTTTGATAAAACCCACCTTGTCTCTGTGGACCACGGGGTGCAGCACCCCTTCCATTCTGTTACTGAGTACCTTTGCCAGGATCTTGACGTCTGTGTTCAAAAGGGAAATTGGATGGTAGGAGGAGAACTCTGTTGGGTCTTTCTCTTCTTCTGGCAACACCACTATAATGGCTCCCATCATTGTCTCAGGGAGGTGATCCCCTTCAAGGACTGTGTTAAAGACTCTGGCCAGGTGGGGAGCCACAGTGGAGGGATATAGCTTACATTTTTTTACCGTGAACCCAGCCTCCCCCGGAGTTATACCCCCCTTCATCACCTTTATCACCTGCACTATGTCTTCCTCTGTTACCAGGGCCTTGAGTTGCTCTGCACTTTCTTACGTCAAACCCGGTATGGGTAATTTAGCGAAGAAATCTTCGATATAGGTCTTGTCTCTGTCAAATTCGGATGTATATAGCTTCTTATAGTATTGCTGGAAGGCCCGGGGTATCTTGCGTAGTGCCCCCTCGTTAGATTTCATGGCTTTGACCATTTTACATTTTTGGGCCTCCCTCAGTTTTCACGCCAATATCTTATCTGCTCTATCCCCCTTTTCGTAGTATTTTTGTTTGAGGAAAAGGAGGCTCTTTTCCGTCATGCTCAGTAGCAGGTCCCTGAGTTGGGTCTTATACTGTTCTAGTGCAGCCGCTTGTTCCTGGGAAATGGGAGTAGCAATGTTCCCCGGTTGTACGTGTGCTATCTTTTCCTGGCTTTGGCTTTCCCTTTCCCTTTTTCTTTGGGCCCCTATTTTTATGAGGACACTGCGGATGGTGGCTTTAAATGCATCCCATAGAATGTGCGGGCTGACCTCCCCATTATCGTTCAATTCAAAATATTCCACTATATTTGTCATTTTCGCTATTACCGTATCCTTCAAGAGGGCATTGTTGCACTTCCACCTCCCCCTTCGCTGGCATCCCCCCTCCAGTGTCACCCGCACCATGTTGTGGTCTGACCATGGGGAGTCCACCCGTGGGTTCTGTGTATGTGCTAGAAGCATGTTTCCACTAGTATATAGTCGATCCTAGAGAAGGTTTTGTGGACTTTTGAGCAGTATGTATACGGGGGGTCCCCCACAAATGAGTCGCAGAGTCTGTCTACCAGGCCTAAGATGAGATTAATTCTGCGAAAGCTCTGTGATGTGGAGTCGTCTACGGCCGGGTCATGTGTGGTGACATTTTTTTCCTGCCTCTGACCGGGTGCAGCACCATGTTAAAGTCCTCCACTACTAAAAGTCTTAATTTGTCCCGCACCCCCTCCCAGAATGGCACTTGAATGTGAGGGGGGCCCCCTGCAATTCCCCTTTTACAAGTAAATACTGCCCCTCCAGGTCCTTGACCGAGGCCTTTGTCTTAAAGCCCAGGTCGTTAGCCATGATGATTGCCACTTCCCTCTTCTTGTTCTTATAGGAGGCATGGTATACCTCTCCTATCCCTCCACCTCAGATAGCTGGTTATTTTCCCCGTGCCTAGTGGGTCTACTGGAGAAAGAGTAGGTCCAATTTAGCTCGCCTAAATTCTCTATTCAAAAGGGATCTCTTTGTAGTCAAGTTCATTCCCCTGACGTTCAAAGAGCCTATCGCCACAGTTGGCAGCCTGTCTTCCATATGGACGTTCATTCATCTCTCTCACCCCGCCCTCCTTCAGCCTCCCCGTGAATTCTCTGTCTCCCATATCACCCTGCCGCCTGCCTGTACTCGAATCCTGTTGTGTACTTGGAACCCCCCACATCCCTTCCCCCACCGTCCGCCCCAACCCCAAGTTTCCCCATCCCCCTCAGGCACCTATCCCCAACTGCCCCCCTTTCTCCGTTAACAGCCCCCCTGACCCTTCCTCCCTAGTTCCCCCCCCCCCCCCGTCCCACCCTTCCCCGGTGTTTAGTCAAGAAGTTCAACAATTCCTGGTATGTGACTGGCCCACCAGTACGCCTGCTTCCTCCGGGCTGCTTCATATGAGCGCTGGCATGGGTAGCGCCTCCTGGTTTCCCCCCCTTCCTTCCCAACTACCAAACTCCACACCAAAACTCCATCCCCCCTCCTGCCACCCCATACCCCCCTTCATGCCTGCGTCAGAGCTACCTAACCCCCCCCCCCTTCTGTCCACTCTCCCGTACCTGCCCCTAGTTGGGAGGGTATAGCAATTCAGTCTCAGACCTCTTCCTTCACTCTGTGGCGTCTCCTGGGTCGTCCCTATGGGGAGGCGAGGGAGTGTTCAGCTTCTTAAACTTCCTCGATCCCGGTATCCACCACCTGTCCATAGTTCCTCGCCCATTTTTCCTTTTTGCTGCTTCACCGGTGGGCTGTCTCCCGTCCTCCGTAGTGTCCACGTACTCCTGAATTGCTCTTTTGATATCTTCCTCTGTAACCAAACGCAACCGTTGGCCCATGTACTCAAAGGAGAGCTAAAAGGGATAAGCCCACCGGTAGCAGATTCCCCTCTCCCGTAGGAATGATGTCAGAGGGCCGCACATCTGTCTCTGAGCCAGGGTGAATGCCAAGAGGTCTTGAAAAATGTTTATTGTTGCATTATTGTAAGTGATGTTGTTGGACTTTCTGGCTTCCTCTAGGATTTTCACTTTTTCTGAGTAGTAGTGGATGCTGACGAGGAAAGAGCGAGGCCCTCCGGCTCGGCTTCCAGCTCTATGGGCCCTGTCAATAGTTGGATCTGTTGTTATGTCATTCCCAAACAGGAGGCGGATCACTTCTTTGACCACTCAACATATCTCCCGTTCTGTTTCCCCCTCGGATTCCGGCAGGCCGAAAAACCGTAGGTTGTTTCTCCGTTCCCTGTTCTCGAAGTCGTCCATCTGCCTGGCCATCTCCTTTTTCTTCTTTTCCACGGCGGGCAATTTGACGTCCATCTGTGTTTCCAAGGTGTCGACTGTTTGGTTGGCTTCCAGTTCCTGGAGCCGGTCTTCAACTTTGTCCATTCTCTGGTCTATTTTCTCAAGTCTTTGCCCAATGTCTGCTCGCATGTCCCTTATTTCCTGCAGAATTGTAGCAATGTCCTTTTTCGTGGACATGAAGTCCTCCACTCGCTCTGCTGATCGATCTGTCATTGTACCTGAGTCCGAGGTGCCCAGGTTCCCAGTGGATTTCTGGTATCATGAGGAGGTCCTCTCTGTTCAGAATCTTTTATGGCAGGCAAACGCCCCAGATGCGGTTCCTGGGGTCCCCCACCTTCGGCAGGCTCTCCAGATGCTTTCAGGACCGTGTGTGGTTTGCTTGTCTCTTTTCCCACTCTTCCACACTGGCTCAACCCTTCCTCCTACCCTTGGCCGCAGAGTTGGCATTCTCACCTTCTCAGGCTCTCGGGAATGGCTCCCCCTGTGGCATGCACATTCCCCAGACCGGAGCTGGGGGCCCCTCGCCTATGCCGGTTCTCCCTATGGGGTTCTTCTGCACCTACCGCTTGTGTGGGGGGCCCGGCAAGTACACCGGCAACCCTTCCTCCTTTCTCGACCCCCCTCGCCTCTACCGCTTCTGCTGACCGGTCACATTGGCTTGTCTCCCCAGGGTCCACCCTCCTTCATTTTCTCTGTGGCTGCGTGCACCGGCTCCACTCAGGGGACAGCGCTGAATGTCCTGTGTCAGTGTTCTCTCCCCCTCTGCTGTGCACAGACTGGGTGGACACTCTCTCCGTTGCCCAAGCCTTGAGAGGCTCAGCTTTCCAGTGCCCTGAGTGCTAGGACCTGGGCCACAGCCCCTCTTTCCAGTTTGGTCTGCCTTGGTTATTCCTTCCTGCCATATAACCAATGCATTCCTCCCTGGAAAGAGCCCTCTGTTTGGTAGGCTTGACTTGTTTTCTGTAGGATTCGTTATGTTCTTCCATTGGGCCCCTCCTCCACGGCCTGTACTCTGCTTGTCCCACTTTGCTGGACCTATGCTACTGCTTAGAGTTTCCCGTTGCAGGCCGCCGCCTCCTCTTTAAAGGCCCAAGGCTTCTCTCCCCCGCAATGAGCCAGCCGTGTAGGCCGAGTGCTGGTGGGAGAAGTCCACACAACAAGACCATTTTCGTTAGGCCTCCCGTCGTCACTTCCTCAGATCAGCTGATGCGCTGTCCCGTTTCCCTGCGAGCTGGTTTAATCACACCTCGGGACCCGGGGCTGTTCTTCCTCTCCCTCCGGATGCCGTAGACCAGCATAGTGTGGGCATATCAGTTTGTTTATGGTAGGAGTGGGGGGGGGCATGCCCAGGTGCTACCGCTCTGCTGTCGCTGCTCCCACGGGGCCCTGGGACCTCTGGGTGCTGATGGAGCGGGCCTATCCCGGGGCGGCACTGTGTGGTCCCACCTCACCTCCTGCTGACCGGCGCTGTTATCTTCCAGGTGGGGGTGACTCTGTGCTCCCCTCCTCACTCAACCCCTCTGTCCGGTGGGTGTCAGGAGTCTGGGTTCCGGGGGGGGGGGTCGTTCTGCTGTCGAGGGGTCTGGCTGCCGCACTCCGTGCTGGCTCCCTCACCGTGTGGATTCGGTCCCACTCCTTCCTCGCTGCGCGTTGTAGGGCCACCCACCAGGCCCGCTTCACTGCACCACCACCACCACCATCTTCAGTGATTTTTCCACTTCCCTGTGGTCTATGAGGACCAGTTTCTCTGCTTTTCGGGGGCATTCCAGCGGGCTTGAAACGTTTTCGGCCCGCGAGATGACGAGCTGAACACAGAGATGTTCACAGCCTCTGCGCTCCCTGTTGGCCACCGGAAAGTACTCTTTAACCTTGAAATCATGGGTCAGACATAGGTAGTTCAAGTGTTCTCCCACAACTGACAAAGCCTTCATCACAGGAGCATGGGTATCCTCAAGGACCTCGCCCTTAATGGGTAGCCTAAAATTGGATCCTCCATTGGTCCTCTTGGAAACCTATTTGAGTCTCCTGGGAGTCCGACTGCCCCAGTGGGCCATAGCACAGATTTCCTCTTTTCCTCCATGGTTAAAAAACCAGGGTGTCCCGTAGTCATCTGTGGAACAAATCTAGCTAGTGGGTCAAAAGGTTTAGCAGATTTAACTCCCTGCTACTGCAGAAGGTCACGGCAGTACATCCTTCATGTGCGCTCTGAGGACTTAAAAGGAGGCTAGCCGGGCTGACCAAAAAGTCTTGACTAGAGCAGGGTATTGATAAACTATCTCATCCGCTGCCGGTGAGGGAAATGGGAGACCGGCGTGTATTGATAAATGAAAAGGACACTGAGCATTTGAAGGGCTCGTTGGGTTGACAAGAATGAAGAATGCTGTTATGTGTGTGTGAGAGAAGCAGGCAAAGAAATCTGTAGCACTTGAGTGTGACCGAGAGAAAAGGCGAATAGTCAAAGTGGTCATACAAGGGTAAAGTCAAGGGCACAAGCACCCTCCCCCCCCGTACAGTTGAAATTCTATGACCAAAAAGGTGAAACCAAGTATAAAGCTAACTAATGTTAGGGAGAATTCTCATAAATGGTTGATTTCCCTTACCTAAAGAGTCCCCCAGCAGCTTTGCTGGATTTCTAGGATTTTTGTCTCACCTGAGCCTTTATTCCCACTCTTACATGTGTTTTGCTAAGTGTATTTCTACTGTTTGTGTGATCTTGGGCACCACTTTTTGTGTGTTACACAGGAGCTTCATTGCAGTGACACAGGGTTGTCTTTGAGACTTCCCCCTGACTCCATTTTTCTGGGGCTGACTACTGTCCCCCAGAAACAGTTAAAGTTGCCATTAACTTTATTTTAGTCACTTTAAACCACAGACCCAGTACACCCCATCTTACATGGAGTATTGGAAAGGGTTAACGCTTATCCCTTTTTGTCTGTGCCTCTTGTTTCGCTCCCTTAACATTAAGACTTTGCTGGTGGCAGTGTTATCTACCCTAACTTTTCTACCACGATTATCTTATATAAACGTAGTAATGTTTTAGGCTATCATATTAGCCACGAACATAAACCCGCTTGACCAAATGCATTTTATTTTGGATCCGGCTAGGTTTATTCGCCATTTCTTTTTGTTAGTCTTTCTCGTGTCTTTCTCTACGTGCCAAACTGGGGATGACTCCTTTGTTCGCTGTCTTTTCGCGAGCTTCTGCACAGAAGCCCTCCTTAAGGCTCCTGATAGTCTAGAGGGTCAGGATGTGAGGGAGGGATCTTCGGACCCCTGCCATGGGTTGCCGTAGTAACCCAAGTCGCACTCTTATCTGAATGGCTAAGGGGACTGACCTTGCCAGGCCAGCCACCCTTCCGTGTGATTGACAGCTAGGCTGTATGAATGGGGGACAACTGCATAAAAAGCAGGGCTCTGGGACTGGTAGAGCTGTCTCGCCACTGGAATGAAAGAACCAATGAGGAACTGGAAGAAGAGGACCCCTACCACGACTGAACCGCCCGGTGAAGCTCTGCTGCAGGTCCGAATCTCCGAGTCCGATGATAGAGAAGATCCTCCAGGAAACTTCTTCCCTTGAGCTGGTGGGACCAACCAGTTCGCCCAAACTACAAGCCAGGACCCCTCCTCTGGTGGAATTCGCTGTACAGAGCTACAGTTGCCGAATAGCCAGGAAGGTCGGACCCTGCTTGGGTTTTAAGGAGCGCACCTTTTATTTGTTGTTTGGCGCTGCTACTGATTTCTTCCCTGGGTAGTGCAGGACCCTCCAGTCTTCCTACTTCTGATCAGTCCGACAGTCGCTTCAGGAACCGTGAGCCTGCTGGAACAAACAGGAACGTCTGCCTCAGCCCCCTCTCGTTTTAAGGTACTGTGTTAGGCAGAATCCTATGCAGTTCCCTTAGGGAGCACTACAGAAGATTAGGACTACAAGTATATGCAATAAATCCCCTTTGGTATCAGCCTGTACCACACAGATTTAGTTGGTAGCTGTGGCTGAGTAGCCAGACGTATCTCAAGAGGGAGATGAGCAGTATTCAGAGTTTACATAATAGGAACACAGTACTATGGACCAAGGTAACACTGACCAAAGCTTTGTATCAAAAAGAATATATATATTTATTTTACACACTCTTAACTCCACACACAAATCACTATCCTTAAAGCAAGTTAAAACAGTCATGAAAAGTAAACACAACTCCCTAATTAAATTGTAGACAAGTTTGAGCTAGAGTGAAAACTGAACAAAACGGCACAGTATAAAGCAAGCAGAAATGGCACTCTAGCAATTTCTTCAAAGGGAGGGAAAGGTCAGTTTATACAGGGTTAGACTCCTAAACACACCATCAACACTTCCCCATTGGATTGTGAATAAGTTAGGCAAGGTAGTACTTTAGCATAAGCAATACTTAGTTGAAAACCAAGCAGAATGGCACTTCAACAATATATAAAGGGGAAGGAAAAGGTGGTTATAAGAGTTTTGATGCTAGTAGCTGCAGTAAAGTCTTTGTTTAACGATTGAAACGGAGGGTGCAGAAGGTAGAAGGACAATGTTAGACGATAGGGACGGCCAGCTCAGCAGGTAAGGAAGGATTTAAAACACCTTTAGCAGTACCCAGTGAAACGGGAGGCCTGGCGGAACAATGTACCTTTAAAGTGGAAGAGGCTCCTGCAGTGGCAGTAGTTCCTGGCAGTTTCTGCAGTTCGGGAGATCCAGCAGAGTAAGAGAGGCTCTCGTCGTGGAGGAAGGTTAGAGTTACTGCACTGCCCAGGGATGAAGCCAGCCGCGGTGCTGCCCAAAACGAAATAAAAGGTACGCTCCTTTAAATCGCGGCCATGGTGGATGGGTGCTTGGCTATCCGGTCTCCTAGTGCTTGGCACTGGCGATTCGACCAAGGCAGGTCCTGGAAGGCGATTGGTGAACTGGTTGGTCCCACAAGCTCAATGGAAGAAGGCTCTTGCAGGTGGAGATCTTCTCTTGTCGTTGGAGAAAATTGGTGAGGATCTGCAGCAGGGCTTCACCGGTGGTTCAGTCGTTGCAGATGTCTTTGGCTTCACTCCTCTTCGGATTTCTCAGGTTCAGTGGCAACTTCTGTCTCCCGGTCCACAGGTCCCTGCTTTTATGCAGAAACCCCCCCATTCATACAGCCCAGCCTCGCTGTCACTCACATAGTGGGGTGGCTATCCTGGCGGGATAACCCCCCAGCCTATCAGGGCAGAGTGTGACTTGGGTTGCGTAGGCAACCCGGTCCAGGGTGCCTATTCCCCCTGCCACACCTCCTGTCTACCCCACACTCAATGGCGCCGAAAGGAGGGCTTCTGTGCAGAAGCCCGCCAAAAGGACGAAAAAAGGATCCCCGACCTGGGTTAGGATTTCAGAGAAAGACACGAGAAAGAAATAGTATTAAAGATCTGGCAAAAAAACACCGGATTAAAGTTAATATTAAAATAACCCGGCGGTACGTTAGAGGCTGTCAGTAAAAGTGGTAGCCTCGATCAATGGGAAAATCCCATAGGAAAATATTTGCGGTCGAATATTTACAGTAGTAACCACTGCCACCAGCCAGAAACTTTGGAGAGAGGGACTGGACAGTACCCTCTCGAAAATGAACACCAGGGAAAAACTATGAACCCTTCCCAGTACCTCCATAGTAAGATGGGTTGTACTGGTTTTGTTCATAACTATTGACTAGCAAAGTCAGTGGTAACTTTGTATGCCCTGGGAGACAGTAGTCAGTTCCAGGGTATGGAGTCTATGTTTGGGGGTCACTGTGACACCACTGTGTTACTGCACTGAGGGTGCTGTGCAACACACATGTAAAAAGATGATACCTATGGAGTGAGAGAAACTCCACAGCCCCTAAGCACAAAAATAGCCTGAAACACACATCATACATATGCCTAAGAGTGGGAAAAAGAGTCTCACTCTTAGCAGGAGTACAAAATAAACCGTTGAAATCCAGCAAAGCTACTGGGGGACTCTATAGGTAAGGGAAATTAGCCTTTTAAGAGGATTCCCCATAACATACTGTGCAAATCCGGTTGTGCGTTTCGCTCAGCTGCGGTGAAAGTGGTTGAAATCTTTCTCCAATCCGAGGGCTTGTCCTTCTCTTCTCTTTGAACCATCTTTTTTTACCAACCAACCTCGTCCGGAATCTGTGCCACAAACTTTACCGCGAACTACACAAACTATTATCTTGAGCAAAAGACGTTTGAACCATTGACTTTGGCCCTAAGCCTTTTCTATCTGATTTTAACGTTGTAGTCTTTCTCGTTCAATTGCCCTGATTACTTACCTGTTGGTTTGACCTAATTACTGCTAACTTTGTCTTTCCCTCCCTTTTAAATAGCTGGAGTGCCATTTTGCTCCCACTTCATTTTGTGAGCTCAACTTGTCTGGAATTTAAGGGAAGTGGTGTGGTGTATTTATGATTGTGATTTCTTAACTTGCTTGGAAAGGTGGACTGTTATATAACTGATAAGTAAATAAATATATATTCTTTTACTTAGAAACCTTGAGTCAGTGTTTGCCTGAATCATAGTAATTGCTGTCCTTTGTGTAACTATCTTGTACTGCTCGCTTACTTTGTGTAACTATCTTGTACTGCTCACTTACTCCCGAGATAGGTCTGGCTGCTCCGCTACTGCTACCACTTTCACTGTGTAGTACAGGTTTGTACCAAAGGTGAAATTGTACTGTCACTTGTAGTCTTAATTGTGTGTAATGTTCCCAAAGGATACTGCACATAATTCTGCCTAACAACTAAGAACTTTGGATACCAAAAGACCTCGCGAGAAGAAGCCGGTATCAACCTTTGGACTGTATCCAGTATTGTTGGTTGTGCGGAGGACAGCAGCCGTGAGAAAGAGAAGCCCGATTGTTGAAAGTAAACACACTCGCTACAGTATGACACAGTGACCCAGCGAGACGCAATTGCCTATTGGAAGTCTCTGTATTGAACTGGCAAGTACTTTAAAGTGAAGCGTGAAAGATTGTAAAGTAACAAGTGTGATGCTAGCGGTTTGAAAGCTCACGCCCAATTGAGGTAAACCAGAACTGCCTACAGAGGAAGGTCTGAGCCTGGAGGAGGGGGACCTGAGCGATTTGAAGGCTACGGTGAACCCAACTGACGGATGCCAACTGAAAGCAAGGAAAAGTGAATCACAGATTTTTGATAAAGTAACTGAACAGTGGTGTAAAGACGAAGGTGAACCCAACGACGGGGTATAGCGAGAAAGCCGCAGGGTATCCCGCATAGTGAGAGCTTGGGAGAAATCTTGTGATGCCAAGCAAAAGACGTTGATTCAAGGGATCCTGCATTTTCTGAAGAAACTGCTACCTGATGCCTATAGACTCATGGGGTGCTCACAGTCGTACCCGTACCACTGTTCTGTCTTGTCCCGTGTTGTAACGTGCAGAAGGGAGTGCACTAGTTCAGCAGTCCTGAACTACCAAAACCCTTTCTGGACATTTCAGTTTGCACTACACTCTTTTGTTATACATACCATTGTCCCGCGCCCTTTTGTTATATAGAGTAAGGATTTGGCAATAGGTTATTAGTATAGACCATTTTGTTTTGACACACCACCACTAGGACAGCGTTTCCTTTACTTTGATGGTTGTAGCTTGCTCCCATTTTAGATTTAGGCTTAGAGTAGGCGTTTTTCTCACCCTTCTACTGTTTCATAAATACCCTTGGATTGTACTACTTGTGTCCGTCGTACTCTGAAAACCATGCCTTCCTTACAGCTTCTACAGAGGTGTTCAATCATCTGTTTTTCCCATTTCTTACACCATATAGAGAGAGCCTTCTCTTCCTCTATACAGCGAATGTAAAAAAACATAGTGCTATAGGTCGAAAGGTTTTTGCTTCCAGCAGCCTTTCCATGTGGTCCATAAACACAATCTGTACTTGTATCTTGTGGATAATAGGAACAGACAACCGGTCAATAGGTGAGATGAGGGATATAGGCCTTGATACAGCCAATTGTGTGGCCACATCCATGAAGACAGGCTCAGTTCCCCGTAGCCATTCATTGTTAATAACTACAGGTTTTGCGACAGACATGCAGGAAAATCTTCTCAATATGCCCTTGGATTGCGAAAATCTTTTTGGTTCCAAAGCCAATGAGTACCTCGAAAAGGTTAAAGTGTCAAAATACATGGCAAAATATCTGGAGCTAGCCATGCAGCAGTTGACTGCCTTAATAAGCACTACTTCTTCCTTCTTAAAAGTGGTTTCATTTTGCCACTACTCATTTTATGCCCACCAAGGCCGAGGTCAACGGGCTTTGGGAAAACAATAAACATTTCCCCCATCAGAAGAGAGGCAGAGGGGCTCAAATTGGTCACATTGCAGTCACCACTGTGCCAGCAGCAACAGTTAAAATATATTTTTGAAATCTTACCTCATTCCATAGCAGTGGTGGGAATGCTGTCTTTGTATGTGGATTCCGAGCTGACGAAGAATAATAAACCTGCAATGGGGGGATCCACTCTGTCTACCAACTCTACGCCAGAGAGATTAGTGGTTCAGTCAGCTACTATTCATACCAGGCAGTACACGTCCACCTTGAACTTTACTGCTAGGGCCAGGACGTTGCAAAGTGCATGGGCGGAGCTATGGGGTCAGCAACAGTTGCTGGAGAGTACAGGCTTTTCCCCTAATGTTCAGACAAAGTTGCTTGACATCGCCTTTGTTAGGCAGAATCCTGTGCAGTGCCCTTAGGGACCACTACACGCAATTAGACTACAGGTGGCAATACAAGTTTTACCTTTGGTACAAGCCTGTACAACTATGTTAAAGTGGTGGCAGTAGCGGAGCAGCCAGGCTCATCTCAAGAGTATATGAGCAGTAGCAGAGATTACACAAAGGGACCACAATTACTGTGACTCAAGCAAACACTGACTGAAGGTTTCAGGTAAAAAAATATAAGTACATTTATTTTTATACCATTTGTTATAAACACAACACTTATATTAGTTAAAAAACCACACGTAAACTACACTACAACTAACCAATTCACTTTGTACAGTATACTTCAAGGTAAGTACCCTGTATTTTTTCAGCGGACTGGTGTTGTGAAACAAAAGACGTTACCTGGAATACACTTGCGATCACTTTTTGACAGTAATGACAGTTCGGTCTTACTAAAGAAACACGTATCCGCGGCAAGAAATGTTACCAGGGCAAAAACACACTTGGCCCCTGAGATACCCAGAGAGAGTTGGGGACAAAAATCATAGGCAATATTTTTGTCAAGGCACACAGAATCAGAGAACACTCTTAGACAGAAATTCAAGAGTCAATAGGCCGGAGCCAGTGTCAAGGGGGACCGGGTTCCTGTTGTCGAGGATCACACAGTCGGATAGTTCACGATTCAACGTAGCCAAGAGTAATTAGATATTGTTGATAGAGGAAGCAAAAGTTATAAGAAGGAGGGAAGACCAGGGCAAGCCTTGGAGGCGAAGAAAAGGGATTCACCCTAATTCTTCTAGCAGAACACAGTACCTTATCAACGAAGAAGCTGGTGCCACGGCAGTTGTTCCTGGTAGTTTCCTGCAGACCCTCGGTTCCTGGAGCTTCGATCCAAAGGACGACGTCTGGAGGGGTCTGCACCACACAGGGCAGAACCCGTCAGCAGCGACGATGAATAAAAGGTGCGCTCCTTTAAAACAGGAGAGGCTCTTCAGATGGCTATCCGGACCACTACAGCAGTGTGCAGCGATTTCGACCACGAAGAGGATCCTCTGGCTGTAGAAGATGAGCTAGTTATCCCCCACCAAGCTCAATGGAAGAAGACTCCGGACTGGATCTTCTCTGTTCGTCGAAGGGTAGATAGCTCAGGACTGCAGCAGGGCTTCACCGGGACAGGATAGTTGCATCTGTTGACTCCTTCTCCGCTTCTCTTAGGTTCCTTGTAGTTCCAGTGGCGACTCTGACTTCTAGCTCAAGAGACCTGCCTTTTATGCAAAAATCCCCCATTCACACAGCCTGGCTGTCAATCACGCAGAAGGGGGGTTGTCCGGCCCAGACAACCACCTCAACCAATCATGGCAAAGTGCGACTTGGGTTTCCTAGGATACCCTATGCAGGGAGTGACTTCACCCCTCCCTCACATTCAGCCTACCTAGACACCCAGGCGCCTAGAGGAGGGCTTCTTGGCAGAAGCCCGCCAAAAGACAGTGAACAAAGAAGGCAAACCTGGTTTGCCGCGCAAAGTAAAACACAAGAAGGACTTTAACAAAAACAAATGGCGAATAAACCCGACAGGAGCCAAAAGAAAAAGTATTTGGTCAAGCGGGTTTAAAGCAATGGTTCGCCCAAAAAATATTATTGCCCAAAAAGATGGGCAATAATAAAACAAATATACTCACACTTTTTTTTTTAAAGTCCCAATGTAAACCATATAAAAGTTTTAGCAATTGAAGCTCAAAATTTACAAAAGCAAGCACATGGGGGCATCCATTTTGTGAAAACGATGCCCGCCTGTGCTCGCTTTTGCTGCACTAATGAAGGAAAAGCCAGCCAGCTGTAGTAAACAAAAGATACCACTGGGTGTCTTTTCCTTCATTGGTTTTTCTTTCTAAGTTTCTCAGGCTCCTCTGAGAAACTTAGAAAGAAAAACTGCAGCGTTTTCGAAACACGGCCGTGTTGTGTTTCTGCTTACAGCTGCTTTCCCATTTGGGGCTCTCGCAGAGCCCCAAATGGGAAAGCAGCTGCAAGCAGAAACACTGCGGCATGCAAACACAACCGCGTTGTGTTTCTGCCTGCCTTGGCTTTCACTTTGGGTCTCCGGTGCTCCCCTGGGGGAGCACCGGAGACCCAAAGTGTTAGCCATGGCAGGCAGAAACAGAAGGCGGTTGTGTTTCAATAACGCTGCTGTTTTTCTGTCTAAGTTTCTCAGGCTCCTCTGGCTCGGAGGAGCCTGAGAAACTTAGAAAGAAAAACCACAGCGTTTTCAAACACAATAACGTTGTATTTATGTTTGCGGTAGCTTCAAAAGCTACCGCAAACATAAATAAAATGTTTTTAAAGCTGCAGTTTTATTTCTAAGTTTTCCGGGCTCCTCCAGCCCGGAAAACTTAGAAAAAAAAACGCAGCTAGTGCTTTTTTTAAATTAAAAATAGCTCTTGCTGAGATGCAGCTGCAGCTTTTCTGCCTTTAGTCTCCGGTCTCCGTCCTGCGAGTCCCAGCACCAATGAAGGAAAAGCCACCCAGTGGTAGCTTTTGTTTACTACAGCTGGCTGGCTTTTCCTTCATTAGTGCCGCAAAAGCGAGCAAAGGCGGACATCGATTTCACAAAATGGATGCCCCCATGTGCTTGCTTTTGTAAATTTTGAGCTTCAATTGCTCAGAATTTTACATAGGAACTTTAAAAAAAAAGTGAGAGTATATTTGTTTTATTATTGCCCATCTTTTTGGGCGAACCATTCCTTTAAGTTCGAGGCTAATATAATAGCCTAAAACAATACCACATTTATATAGTATAATCGCGGTAGAAAACTTTTGGTAGATACCACTGCCACCTGCCAAGTGTAAATGTTAAAAGAGCGAAACAATGCTCTAGGAGGTACAGATAAAAAGGGCTAAGGATTAACCCTTTCCAGTACTCCATGTAACATGGGGTGTACTGGATCTGTGGTTAAATGACTAAGTAAAGGTAATGGCAACTTTACCCTTTTCTGGGGGACAGTAGTCAGCCTCAGAAATGGAGTCGGTGGGAAGCCTAAAAGATAACCCTGTGTCACTGCACTGAAGGTGCTGTGTAACACACAAAAGAAGGGGGCCACTGGAGTGGTGTACTCCAGAGTCCACAATCACAAAAACAGATGAAATACACATGGCAAAACACAAGTAAATGTGGGAGAAAAGGGGTACACTCTTACTAAATGGAAGAACAAACTCCAGAAATCCAGCAAAGCTGCTGGGGGACTCACTAGGTAAGGGAAATTAGCCATAGAATGAGAATTCTCCCTAACAAGCTTTGATGGCGAACACCTGTTCGTCCCTAGAGCAGGTGAGTCTTTGGAAAAATGTGTAAAGACTCCAAGCTAGCTGTGAAGTCTCTGAGCCTGGCTGTGCAGCACCACCCAAACCATCAAAGGAGTTAAACTCGATCAGTTTCTGGAATAAACTTCCCCTTTCCTTAATGGGCAGAGCGGCGTGGCTGAAAATGGTGGTCCTCCCCCTACTATTAAATTATTTAATAAGTGTCCTGTACTACATTCCCAAAGTCTTCTTCATGGCTCTCCACACCCTCTGCAGGGGATTCCTATGGCGAGACGGACAGAGCAGGATTGCTCTGGCCTCCCTATGTAGGCCCTACGAAGAAGGGGGCATTAGGATCCCACACTTTGAGTTATACTAATTTGCGGGGCAACTGCAATTCGTAGCAGACTGGCTGGGAGATGACTCTACCGCAGACGCAAAGTTACTGCATCCACCAGTGCTGTGCTTCTTCTGAAAAGAAATTGTGTGGAACAAACGGTCCTAAAACCGCCAACACTCACACCTACTGTCGCTGGGTATTATACTATGGGATAGAGCACAAACACTGATAGGGCTTTGGGACCTCGATTTGGTGCAGATCCCTTTAGCGTCAGTCTCTGCAGGCTCACACGCGTTTCTGGGTATACGCACGGCGTGGGAAGAAAATGGGATAGCCACAATAGGAGATGTGCTTCACAGCACTTCATTTGAGCCTTTCCAGGAGTCGGCAGAACGCACTGACTTACCTCACGGCCAATACTTGCTGTATTGCAGAATTAGGAAGGAGATCACACGCAGATGGCCCACCTATCGTGAAGTACTTGATAAACAGTCAGTTATTGACAACCCTGTATGACATTTCAGAAGGGGGTCACGCAGCTTCTATGATGTGACTTATTGTTAAATGCAGGGCCCACTACCGACCTTGCAGCTAAGCGTAATTGGGAGTAGGATATAGGCGCCCTATTTTCAGATACACACTGGGCTGAGATACTGAAATACCATAAAACTGTGCCCCGTAATACACGGCTACAATTGATCTAATTATTTGTAACACACAGAGCATACATGACCTTGTTGAGAATCACAACGTTCCTGGGCTCCGTTATGCAATGCAGCCCTAGGTGCGCTGCCACAGATGCTGTTATGCAGCATATGTTCTGGGCATGTCCCAAAGTACAGGAATATTGGGCTGGAGTGAAAGCGAGAATGGATAAAGGAGGACTCCAAATGGAGGTGATATCTCCTGCTGCTTGTCTGTTAGGATGTTTTCCGTGCCCCAAGCCCTCTCGATACGTATATAAAATGAAAGACTTGGCGTACCTACTAGCCAAACACAGAATTGCATGGAAGTCCCCAAAAGGCCCCAGCATAGAAGACTGGTGGCAGGACCTGAAAGCGTGGGCCCTAGCCGAAGGAGCTGCTTGGGGGCTGGCGATACGACTGAGCCGGTCGGACGCGAGCGATGATATCTCAGCTTGGAATGCTCTGACACAAACATTATTTGCACCCGAGGACACAGAAGTGGATAGAGAGAACACACCCCTGTAAACATGGCATGGATCAGCACACAGTAGACAACATAAACTCATGATTGGTTCTAGTAACTCAGGCAGGGTAGAGGGTGGTTATAATAATAATAATAATAATAATTTAGCATTTATATGGCGCTATAAACCCTCAGGCATCTGGGCAGTGCTTATTATTACCCACGGTGTGTGGTGCTTATTTTCCGACCTCGGGAGGATGAAAGGCTGAGTTTGGCCCTGCCAGGATTCAAACCTACGTCAGCAGGCTTTGCAAAGATGTCAAAGCAAGCACTCTACTCGCTGTGCTATCGGACCGGCTGGGAGGATAGGCTGGTATGGGTGTTGTGGGCTGGGTTTTGTTGTACACTATGTGATGTGATAAGATGCAAAGAACGCTACTGTTGTATACAAATGTTAAAACCAATAAAACTGGTTATTAAAAAAAGTCTTTTAAGTTCTCCTCCACAGGTGTAGAGGCTTACATTGGTACGTCCAATTCAGGAGAAAGGCACAGGCAGGGGCAAAGGTGTTTCCCGTGCTCTGGAAGAGTCAGGGGGGCCTCTAGTGGCCAACAGACGGTAGCAGCAGTGGGAGCAGGGTGGGGGGGGGGTTTACCAGCCACAAAGCCGCTTTGAGATCTCCCCCATGTTTCCCAGTTGGAGGAATGATTGGCAAGAACTTGCCTCAATGGCAGGGGATAACCTTAGATTCCTGGGCATTGCACCTTGTACAAATGGGGTACTGTCTCCCTTTTTGAAAACAACCTCCAGACACACTATCCCCCGCACCCCTACAGCAGGAACAGGTGCTCCAGGAGGGACTGCAAGCCTTGTTTGTTGAAGGGTGTCGTAGAAGAGGTACCTACCGAGCAGAAAGGATCGGCCTGGTATTCCCGGTATTTCCTGGTTTCCAAGAAAGGGGGAGGACTACAACTCATTTTGGAACACAGGGCCATGAACAAGTTCTTGAAGAAGGACAAATTCAAAATGGTGATGCTGTAAGCGATCCTCCAGGCTCTACAGTCATGGGATTGGTTGGTGCCATTGGATCTGCAGGATGCATATTTCCACGTGCCCATCCACCGGAGGCACAGGAGATACCTGAGGTTCCTCCTAGGGGACAGGCACTACCAATTCAAGGTGCTCCCCTTTGGGCTGACCTACGCTCCAAGGGTGTTCACCAAGCTGATGGCAGTAGTGATGGCCCATTTCAGGAGATCTGGCATTCATGTGTTCCCATACCTAGGCGACTGGCTGATCCGGGGAATGTCATCAGAGCAGGTTTCGTCTTACCTCAAAGACACCTATACGCTGCTGCACAGGCTGGGCTGCTCCCGAAACCTTCAGAAGTCTCAGACTACACCAATGCAGAGGCTCCAGTCCTGGACACTCGAGAGGGGAAGGCTCCCTCCGCCCCCAAGGACAGAGTCACTAGTGTAAGGCAAAGAGTCGATATGTTCCAGAGCAATGACAGCTTGCCATCGGTCTCCTTCCTCTGCCTCTTAGGCCTCATGTCTTCCTGCATTCTTCTTGTGCCAGAGGCCAGGTTGCAAATGTAATCTCTGCGGTGGTTCCTGAGGGATTGGTGGTCCCAGTATTTTGGCACACTGAAGTACGTTCTCAGTGTGTGGAGGTCAGTAACTTGCAATCTCTCTTGGTGGGCCAGCAGAGACAACATGGTGGCAGGGGATCTTTGTTGGGCTCTGTGGCCCCAGGTCATGATGGTCACAGATGAGCCCCTGAAAGGTTGTGGTGCTCACTGCAGTGAAACTGCAGGTGAGCAGCCTTTGGTCGCCAATGGAGAGCCAGCGGCATATCAACAGGCTGGAGCTGCGGGCAATCAGGTTGGCCCTGAAGGCGTTTGTGCCTTCTCTGAGGGAAACGCGTCCTGATCGTGATGGAGAATACAGTGGCCATGCACTACCTGAACAAGCAGGGAGGTGTGTGAGCCCTTCAGGATGCAGGTAGGCGATGCAGCTGTGTTCCTAGCTGTTGGAAAACTATATATTTGTTTCAGGAGATCATCTGAAGGGGACAGAGACCGGGCTGGCAGATGCCCTGAGCAAGCAGAGCATCGTCTAACATAAGTGGGGAAGTGTGTCACAAAGTTCTCGAGGTGATCTTCACTCAGTGGGTACCTCAACAGTCGATCTGTTTGCCACGGAGTCCAACAGGAAGTGTAGAGAGTTTTGCTCGATGGAATTGCTGGCGAGAGCTGGATTGGGGGATGCATTTCTAGTGGAGTGGGACTTCAACCTCCACTATGATTTCTCCCCATCCTACTCATCCCAAGGGTTCTCAGGAGGTTCCGAGCATCCATGATCCTGATTGCCCCGAATTCGGTGAGAATATGGTGCTCCAAGCTCCTGGAGTTGACCCTTTGCCAACCTCTCCGGCTGCCTCAACTGCCGGACCTCCTATCCCAGGCAGAAGGTTGGGTGCTCTAACCACCTCCGGAGTTCATCAATCTACATGAGATTGATACATACTCTCAATCTACTCTTGAGAGTACGAGGTCAGAATCGGTACTTGGTGTTACTGGCTGCACGCAGACCTTCTACTAGATTGTTGTATGCGTGCAGTTGGAGAAAACCTGAGGCATGGTGTAGGAACCATGGGCTAGACCCCATCTCATGACCCACCACCACAGTTTTGGAATTCCTTCTATCACCTGGCCTTGTCGGGCTTTCAGATCGGCTCAGTCAAAGGTTACCCGAGAAGAATCTATAGAAAGAACATTACTGGTAAGTAATTTCTCATTTTAAAACCTGTTGTTTGCTAAGGACAATGTCACGTTTTAGGTCAAACTTTCTTTAACCCCGAAGGTGGTTTCCAGATTTCAACTCCAAAAAAATGTCCACTTGCCAGTTTTTTTCCCACCACCTCATCCTTTGAAAACGGAGGAGAGGTTCCACGTACTAGAACGACAACTCTAAAATTGTACTGATCGAGGGCTAATCAGTTTTGACAGGACGACCAGCTGTTCCAGCATGCATTATTTTCCATTCTACAATGGGATCAGCAGCCCTTTTAAGAGGAATGCACACATCCAAAAGATATGCCAGGCAGTAAGGTTTGCCTCTCATCATTTCATATGTGGGAGGATTGTATCCATTGGAAGAAAAACATAATTGGTTGGATATGATGATTCCTACAACAAATTCCTCATTGCCTTTCTGTCTACCCATATACATTGACATTCACGAATTGGAAAGGATTGCAAAAGTGACAGCAATTTCCTGTTTTTTGTGACAGTTCTGACATTCCTCCCAGTTGCCTGGTGAAAAAAGTTGGAACTCGGGGAAAACGACACTGTCTAAACTTCTTATTAAAATGTGGATGTTTAAGAGTGGAGGACTTCACTTCTGGTGTGAGACAGTGCTGAGGCAGCTTGACTGACTCCACCTTCTAGACTCACAAAGCCACCTTTGCGAGCTGTCGCTAATGTATTTCCGACAATGAGGAAACTGTAAGAGAAAGCATCACATCCAATAGAAAGAGCATTACCAGAGGTAAGTAATTTGTAATTTATTTAACCTACCACCACAGGGCGTAGGTGTGACTCAGTGATAAGTTCTGTTGTGGTCTCATGAGCATGACATAGCAGGTGTGTTTGGACCTGCACATTCCTTGATACCTCAGTGCATTTTTTTGCATGTCACCAACTCTCCCTGTAAATTTGTCATCTGTTTTTTTCAGAATCGGTAGATTCTTAGCCCAAGTCTCTGGAGTACAGACTTTGTAAAGAATGCAAGCAGATTTCAATGACAGATGTCACTCCTTTGTTTGGAAATTATGACACCTATGCCTGTGGTTCTTGACTCACAATGAACTCGAAGTCTATCCGAGGGCAAGTGGCATAAGTATTCGTATATGTTCCATAAGGTCAGGAAAACCTTTCTCACTGCCTGCCCCATGAACAAGTTGTCGCTTTGACAATTTTACAAGGGTTTTCACCAAACTGATGGCGTTATTGGCAGCGAAGATCAGGAGAGGGGGGATTCATGTCTACTCCTACCTGGACGATTGGTTGATCAGGGCGTGTTCTCCCGAGCAAGCTCTGGATCATCTCAGTCACCTGCCACTCTCTTCACAGATTGGGCTTCTCCCTCAATTACAAGAAGTTCCATATGACACCTTCCCAACAGCTCCAGTACATTGGGGCTGTATTAGACACATCCTTGGGAAAGAGCTTGCCATCCAAGGTGGAGGCTCAAGACATTCTTCAGATGGTTACCAAATTTCAGAGTTCCCAGGCTCTTCCGGCCTTCAATTTCTTGAGGTTGCTCGGCCTCATGGCATCCTGCATTTTTCTGGTGCCAGAAGCCCGCCTGAGAATGAGATCCCTTCAATGGGCTCTAAGAACACAATGGTCCCGGTTCTCAGGAAAGATGTTGGAATGACTTCAGATTCCAACCAGGGTCTCACAGGATCTTCTGTGGTGGGCCTTCGTGGAAAATATTCTGAATGGAGAACCCTTTTGGCAACCATGGCCAGAGATTACAGTAGTGACGTACATCTCAATCACTGGGATTGAGCCCACACCAATGATCTGACACTGTCCACGAAAGTGTTGAAGAACAGTGTGAATGAGGGACAGGCAGCCAGGAGTGAAACCCTTATTCAGGATACAGGAACTCAAAAAAAAAGAACAAAAAGTTCAAGAATGCTTCTTCTGTTTCTTGGAATATGGATGTGGCTTCTCGACCTTGCAGCTAGTCCTCGTAAGTCCACAGCGTCTCAGGCACAGCTCTCTCTCTCGAAGTCCTAGAAGAGAATGGCAAAGAGACACACCGTCCATCATTTGTTTTTACCTTATATAGGGGTTGGGGTCTAGGTAGCCAATCAGCACGGACTTGGCTTAGTTCTCTATAAATATCCCCGTAAGCCCCGCCCCCTTTCTCTTGGTTTGAATGAGGGTTGCCTGCCCGGCCCGCCAAGTCCGGGTCCCCGCGAGGAACCCCTGTCTTGAAGAGGTCTGGTACCCTCAACGTCTCTGTGATGCTTTCTGAAGGTGAGTGTTGGCGGTGAACTCGGAAGTGGGTCTCTGCCTTCCGTGTCACTGGGTACGGCCTCGACCGTGTTGTGAAAGGAACCGTGTGGGAAACCGGCTTCTGCCTGTGAAGGCGTTCGGCTTGCCACGGTCCATGCTGTACTCGGAGCGGGACCCCGCCCCGGTAAGCCAGCAGTTGTCCGGGAAGGACGGCCCAATCGCCTCCGTTCTGGTTTTTCCGTTCGCTGGAACAACCTCTTTCCACGTATCCTATCCTCATGTAAGCGGCGCCAGCCGTAGTCCTTTCGTCCACGTCTCTCTTAATGCTGTCTTCCGGGGTCCCAAGACTGTTAATTATCTGGACTGTGCTCTCCTGACCTCGCAGCTTGGCTGGTTGGTACCCCCTCTCAGGTGGTCTTCCTTCGACCGGGTTCTCTCTCTCATGTGGTCCCTCCTCTTGCCTCTTCCCTTTCATGTCGTCCATATCCCTCCAATCACAAACAGATTATCCAGGTGGAGGGAACTCTTCCAGAAGTCGCATCCAGAGGACATTAAGAACTTCGTGAAACATCGAGTCAAGCCCAAGGTAGGGCCAATATTCCTCATCGCACCCCGCAAAGGAGACTCCTTCCTAGGCGCTCTCCCGCGTGGGAGGGACCGGTCAGGCCCTTATACCAGCATGTGCACCGAGGATGCTGCAGCTACCGGCCTTCGGGACGAGGGATCCTTGGATCCTCCCGGTGGTAGTGTTGAGGGACCGGAAGGTTCTTGTACCGGATTGTCAACTTCTACCGGCAATATGGCTGAGGGGCTACGCCCTAGTACTGGCAATACATCTTAGGGGGCGCCTAAATGCAGCTCTACTGACCCCCGGGTCGAGGGTGTCACACCAACCGGGCCTAGGCCCGAGGAGCTGGGTAGGCCTTGTGATCCACACGCAAGAGTCTTGGAGGAGGCTGGGCCCAGCGGCACGTGGCAGGCAGCTCGACAAGATGGTCGCCGCGCCAGATAGAGGCATCCGTCTGACGCCATTCCAGGAATTCGGCGAAGAACGAGTGTCGAGGTGGGACTGGCCTCAGCCAGGTACGTGGGCTACATCCTATCCCTCTTTTGCACAGGGCAGCTTCCCACTGCGTCCATGTGGGCAGGCTACGCAGCAGCTCCAGCAGCTCCCAGCTACCCCGTCACCACCCCTACTGTCTCTTCGGCCAGTGAGGAGGGGTTCTTGGAGAGGTTCCTCGGCCTCATGAAGTCACCTCGGATGGGGGTTATCCTCAAGGACGAAGGACGCCATCAGGGACGTCCTCCCCACAATGCTAGCGGCACCACAAGTATACTCCGCCGGCGCCCCAGAGCCCGATGCAGCCGCTGCCTCCGGCTCCCCAGCTGATGCCTCAGGCGGTTCCGTACCAGCCTCCGGCCGCGCCCCCTGTACCCCAGCCTTCGGCGCCAACTACTCCTGATCCACAGGATACGGATGAGGAGGAGGATCCGGATACGCCATCGTCAGCCAGGGCCTTGCACGAACGTCTTGCAGGGCTGGCGGAGTAACTGGGCCTACCCCAACCCGAGGTCGAGCAGCCAACAGAGGGGGTTCTGGCTAAAGTCCTCATGCGACGCCCCTCTGCCAAAACGGGGATTCCACTGCAAACCGATTTGTAGTCTCCCTAGCCAAGAAGGATGGGCTCAAGGCCCACTCGGCCCAACCGGTCAATTGACGCCTGTACGCCAAGTACAGGCAGATGAAGGGGGATACACTTTTGCTCTCGACCCATCCTCAGCCACACTCCTCGGTGATCGCTGCGGCATCACTATACACCAAGCCTCAGTCGTCCTCATCCTCCTCCTCTGCGGCGCTGCTAGGCAAGAAGGAGAAGATCTTGGAGGCATACAGGAAGAAGCTCTATTCCAACGCGTCCTTGCATCTTCGTCAGGCCAACACTGATGCAATGCTGGCTGCTGCCAACCAAAGGTTATGGCGGGAAATTGCAGACTTCCTCCTAGAATTGCCTACTCAGAGCCAATCACGCTTTAAGACAGGGCTGGCTGAAGCCAAGCTGGTGGCACATGACCTCATGGAATTCACTGTGGCCCATACTGACACCCTTGGCCGTGCCATCTGTTTCGCCACAGACATGAGAAGGACAGCCTGGCTCCGGGCAGCAAAATTCAACTCGGATGTCCAGGAATGCATATTAGATCTACCGTTCGCGCGCGGGGGGAGGGGGGGCTCTTCCACTCCTCCAAGCACGAAAAGCTGGACAAAAAGAAGAACTGCTCACAAACGGCCAAGTCTTTATCCATCATGACAAAGACCATGCCCAAATCGTAAACCCAATCTTAGCAGCGCTCCGACAGGGGTCGTACATACGGAGGGTTCAGTGGCTTCCACGAACGGAGATTCAGGCGTGCCCTGAAATTTTACAACCACTGGGAGCCAATGAAGAGATTTCAGGGCTGGTGAGATACGATCCCAGGGCTTGAGGCCAAGGACAAGTCTTGCAGTCCTGTTCTGGATGAGTTGCAGAGGGCGGAGAGTAGAAGCAGGCAGATTTAGAAAGAGTGCTTTTGCAGTAGTCTTGCATAGAGAGAACCAGAGCTCTAGAGACAGATGCTTCTGGGGGAAGGAGAGGAAAGGAAGAATGCTTCTGAGGAGGTGTATTTGGTAGTTTGACATCTTAGAGACATCAGAGATATGAGGAGAGAAGGAGAGTGTGGAGTCGAAAATTATCCCGAGTTTCTTAGCCTCACAGGTGGGAGCAGGAAGAGGGCCAAGGGAGGCTGGGCAGAGAGTGGCAGCAAAGGAAGGTGCGGGTGTGCCAATGAGGAGAATCTCCATCTTACTGGCATTAAGGCAGAGATCATTGGCGGCACACCACTCCTGAATGGCAGTCAAACAATTAGAGAAGAGGTGGTGGAGGGAAGCCTGAAAAATTGCTGAAAGTTGGAGCAGAGAGCGGCAATGCAGTGGGCAAGGGGTGCCAGGTATTGGTTGAACAGCCAGGGAGAGGGGTTAGACTCCTGGGGAACACCACAAGTAGAGAGTGAGATGGAGAAAAGGAAGGACCAAAGTTGGACCTGGGAGGGTCGATCGGAGCGGAAAGAGGTCAGCCAGACCAGGGCCTGATCGGTGAGACCCAGGTTATCACAGAGATGGTTGAGCAGGATGGCATGGTTGACCGTGTCAAAGGCAGAAGAAAGATTGAGTAGGATGAGCACAGAAGGAATGTTAGAGTCAAGGTTGGAGAGCAGGTCTTCATGGATGTTCAGGAGAGCAGTTTCCGTGCTTCGCGCGGCCCTGAAGCCAGACTGATGGTCATGGAGACAACCGACAGAGTCAGTGTGAAGATTAAGCTGGGGGATGGCCAGCTTTTCCAAAGGTTTGCCCAGGAAAGGAGTGATAGAAATCGAGTGATAGTTAGCTGGGCAAGATGGGTCGACTGAGTTTTTTTTTTTTTTTAGAAGATGGTGTACAAGAGAGCACTCCAGAGGGGAGAGGAAAGCTCCAGAGGCGAGCAAGGGTGTCAATGTGGTCCTTGATGGTTTTGGACGAACAGGGAATAACCTGTTTTGACAAGACTTTCATAGATTGGAATTGTCTGGAATTCTCATCGGGGCAGAACAGAGGATAAGATGAGAAGGAAGGAGGAGAGGCAGCCGAAGGGGGGGGAGGAGGAGTCAGAGGTATCAGAGAGAGAGATGGGGATGAGGGGAGGGGGAGGAGAGGACAGACAGGATGCCCTGGGTTTTTTAGATGAAATAAGAGGCCAGGGCCTTGCAAAGGGCTGGGAGGCGACAGGAGAGGTAGAGACTGCAGCAGGGTTGGCCAGCTCCTTGCAGATTTTAAAGAGTTCGGCTGAGTTGTTAGATGCCGCAGAGACTCTGGCTTGGATATGGGCTCTCTTCTTAGTGTGGACAAGGAGCCGCTATTGCCTTTGGAGCAGGCGGCAGGCCAGTTTGTCAGAGGATGCACAAGAAGCTCACCATTTCCTCTCATCCACCCTACACTTGCGTTTAAGGGTAACTAGGTCAGAGTTGTACCAAAAGTTGCACTTGACTTTGGGCTTCAAGCGGATCCTCACGACAGGGGCAAGAACATCAAGAGTATCAGAGGTAGAGGAGTAGAGCTTGGAAAGAGCTCTGTCAGGATGTGAGTCAGCCTGAGGTGGAGGAGGGGGAGAGAAAGTGGTAGCGAAAGCCTGAACTGACGTGCTTCCTGGATCGGATGACCGAGAATGTAGGTGGAAGTATTCAAATTGGCTTGGCCTGAGGGGTAGCAAGGGAGAGATGGAAGGAAAGGAGAGAGTGATCACTCCAGCGGAGAAGACTGGTCAGAGGGATAGAGAGGGGGAGGTCTGAGGACTGATACATAAACAGGGGAAACTTCCGAAGACTGTGGTTCATACCGGCCTATCTCCCTGATTAACGTTGACAATAAGTTATTTGCCAAAATCCTTGCAAACCGGCTGCTTCCACTGATGCCTGGATTGGTGCTGGTGGATCAGGTGGGATTTATCCCTGGGAGGAATACAACTTTTGTCCTCTGTCGCCTCTTTGGGGTAATGGAAGCGCTTGACAGCACCTCCCAGTCAATTGCTGTATTTTTAGATGCGAAGAAGTCCTTTGACTCCGTCGACTGGCCTTTTTATCCGCAGTACTCCGAAAGCTGGGCTTAGGCCCCTACTTTATTAAACTTGTTTCCCTATTATACCAATCCATCGGGGAAAATTGTAGTGGGGCGAGCGAGGTAGGACGGCTTTGAGATGGGAAGGGGGACCCGACAAGGATGCCCCCTCTCCCCACTCTTATTTGCCTTGGCAATGGAACCATTGGCGGCGGCCCTTAGAGCGCAACACATCCAGAGGGGGCGCAGTCTTGGCCAGCACAGGCTGATTATATCGCTATACGCTGATGATGTGGCTCTCTACGTTAGTAACCCAGAGGATAATTCAAGTTCAGTGTTGAGGGAAGTGTTACGCTTCAGGGAATTTTCGGGCCTGATAATAAACTACAGCAAGTCTGTGGTGTTCCCCCTCACTGGGCATACCCTAGAATGTAAGGATGCGTTTGGTCTCAGATGGGAGACCATGCGGAACCGATATCTGGGGATCTTGGTGTCACATGGCCCAGAAGAACATTTTCACGATAACTATGGGAGGGCGATCGAGAAGCTTCAGGAGAATGGGGGTAGATGGTGGACGCTTCCACTAAAGCTGCTTAGGCGAATTTCAATTGTTAAAATGGTCATTCTCACCAGATTTCTCCATCTTTTCCTCAACGTACCCCTATTGTTGTCATCTTCTTTCCGTGCCTGCGCGGGATCATTCTTGGCCTGGTGTGGGCCGGTAGGACGGCGAGGGTGGCCTACATAACATTGACACAGCCGACACGGAGTGGGGCCTGGCCCTACCCAACCTCGAGTGCTACTATTGGGCAACACAGGCGTACTTCCTTGGGCACTGGTATGCTACACACCTTGTGCGGCCATATATACAGGTAGAGAGGGCATTAGCTGCCCCTCGCCTGCTGAGATCGATAATCATTGGGAGACTCGGGTGGTGCCCAACACTCTGAACATGGTCAAAATCACCTGCGGGATTTGGCAAAAGGTGGCGGGCTAGATCGGCCTTTCTATCCTGTATTCACCTCTGATTCCGGCGCGCCACGTCCCCGAGTTAACGGTGAATGGGTGTACCTTCATTGGGCAAATAAGCTAGGAATTCAGACCCTCAGGGACCTGTTTGTAGATGGGGAGTTCCTCACAGTCCAACAGGCAAAAGAACGGGGTGGCAACTCGGCGCAGGACATCTTCATATATTTTCGATTGCGTCACACGCTCAGGGGACTCCTCACATCATTGCCTGGGCAACCCTTGGTGTGGCCACTACTGCAAGGGGTGATTCAATCTCGGGGAGAGGGTCGCCTACTCTCATGAGTTTATGGTGGCTTGATATCAGAACTCCCATGGGAGGGAAGTGGTCTGCGGTGGCGCTGAGGGCACCCATTAGTGATTAGGACTGGGTGTACGTGTTGAACCAGACCCAGAAAGTGTCCCTGAACTCCAGATACAAGCAAATACATTTTAACTACTTACACCAGGTCTACCACACCCCGGCTTAGCTTCACAGGCATCTCCCCGCTACCCCAGATACATGTGGTAGGTGTGGCTTTGCACCGGCAGGGTTCCTCCTCCTAGCGTCCGAGTGCCCGCAGGTCCACGAATTCTGGTCTGAGGTATTGGCCAAAAGTTCCCTGATCATTGGTGAAGCACTGGAATCAAATCCTACCCTGGCCCTGCTGGGATGCACAAGGGCCTTACAACCCTGGCAGGATTACTACTGGTGCTAGCGCGTAGAAGGGTGGTCATGGCCTGGGGGAGGGGTCGCCCTCCCAAAGTACAAGGGTGGCTGCAGGACATTGCTTACTGTCTCGATGTTGAAACTGCTTTCATACGAACTTTACCACTGCGCGGCCACCCCCTGGAGGAGGTGTGGGGCCCATATGTCCAATACTTGATTTCAAAAGCGGACTGATCGTGTTGCACGCATCTCTGTTGATATCAAAGGTTTGGATTTTGCTAAATGTTTACTCATGCTTGGTGGGCGACGTGGGGGCTTGGCCTTCATGTTTGTGTTTGTTTGGTTGATAAAATACAAAACGAAAGTATATAAACGAAAGTATAAGTATAAAAAAAATAATTAAACTGTATATCCAGGTTGTAAAAACACCTAATCTAAACCTAAATCTAAGATGGGAGCAAGCTACAACCATCAAATAATAAAAGGCCTCTATAAAAAAAGAATATTGCCAATCCTTAAGACTAAGTACAAAAATAGTGTGGGATAGAGATCACAAGAAAAAAAGAAGTGTTCACAAATGAAAGGTCAGGATGTGGTAGCCAGGTTTCTCCCTTCCCCACGTTTTGACCACGAGACAAGGCAGGAATCCTGAGCACAGCAGCACACTCTCAAGCTTTCCCAGCACAAGATGACAGTTCCGTTCTCAGCTATCAGGACCTTCAGTGGTTAAGTCTATTTTCTACAAAAAATCTCTTGCCTCTGATGACCTGATATGTTCAGAATAACAAACAAAAAGGTCCTTTACGTATGTACATTGGGTGATGACTTTTCTCCCCTGGATATTCCTCTTCCGGGCTCAGGTCCACAAAATTCCTAGCCATATCAGGACCTTCAGTGGTTATTTTGTTTACTTCCGTGGGCCTGATATATTCAAAATTACAAACAAAAGTTCCTTTCTGATTGCACTTGGAGTGATGGTTCTTCACCCCATGGTTCCCCTCTTCCGGGCTCCGACCCTTCTCAATTGTGATATTCAAAAGGTTTTCGCCTGTGGTATTCATAAGTCGTTGGGTGATGGCTTTTCACCCTTGGGTCCCCCTCTTCCGGGCTCAGACCCTTCTTGAATAGCACCCTCCCTTTGTCGGGTTCACAGTGGCTTTCATTCACAAGATTTCCCATTTTCTATTCACAAATCTTAATGTTTTTTTAATCCATTCACTGTGGACATACCTCTGTCCGGTTCACTCTCGTCAACGTAATGTTAATTGGGGCCTCATGCTTCGCCCCTTTCTGTCGGCATCCCTCCATCGGATTACCCTTGCCAGCTGCTCAGTTTCTTCTACTTTCTTACTATGCGCGATTCACTTCCATTGGCTTTTCTAATACGTGCCGGCCAAAGATTTTCGACTATACATAGGATTTTGCTATATCCCTGTATGACCACTTTTTTTTGCTGATCTCCTCAGGCCTTCTGGTATCAGTAGTTTCAATAAACGGGGAATCAACTAGGGTCTCTCAAATGAACACCCACGTGGTGCCGGACCCCTCTGCTGCTGGTTTTCCCCTAACGTGTTAACAGTTCTTTGAACTTCCTTTAATTTACCATTGGCAACTTTTGCTCAACACAATACGGTTTCTTATCGGTTCTCCTCTCGACTGACCAGCTGTGATGAACCATTTGGCTTTTCTTGTCTGTGGAGTCAAGGCCGGTACCATGGCAGCAAGCGCCACTCCCTTTCCTGATTAGAGCTCTGTGTATACCGTTGGCATCTGCTGCAACACACACTGGCTATTGTTTTCAGTCTTTTGATTCCTTTCACGGAGGCTTCGTGGGTCTTGGTCAGAAAGGGGAAGGTCGCTTCTCCCATTGTCGCCCCTTCGGTCCTCAACTCATTTCTCTTGCTCTTGAATTGCCGTACTGGGATAGCTGTCTCGTTGTGCGGTCTGCCTTGCTCCTCGTGTGCTCTCAGGCTCCACCTTTATCCCTGTGGGGAAGAGAAAGGACGGTCAGTTGTGTGTGATTCCTGTAAATTGCCTGCCTCTACCTGACCCTTATGTCGTGATATGTCAGGTAAATGACTTGAGTGTTAGTCAGTTGTTTTTACAGTGTGAAACAGTGTTTGTGTCGGAAAAGGGGGGTAGAGTTTCTAAGTATCCTGCTGGGTAGGATAGGGAAAAGGTGTCATGAGGAATTCTATTCTTTGTCGTAGGGGGGTCGGTGAATTTGGTAGGGTTTGTGAAATGAATAGGGGACAGTGATGTTTTGTCAGAGCAGATTGGGAATTTGGGAAATAATCAGAGGGACGCAAAGGAGAATGACTGGGAGTATTCGGGTAGGACATGGGAAAACAGGAATTCTGGGAGATGTAGTTTAAGTGCAGTGGGGTTTGGGTTCCTAGGGGATTTACCATATACAGAGGGGTCGTTGGATTTAGGCAAGGGAGATTCATTGGGAGGAAGGGAGGTATATGTGGTACAGCCTACAAAAGCCTCAGGGACTCCATCCTAATCACCTTCTTCCCCAGTACAATACCACGTCTCACCTGGGGCATTTCGGCGAGCATAATCCCGGGCTCTCCAACCCAGGTGATCCTTCCTCACTCGTCCACCCCGAGGGTTGGGATCTGAGAGCGCCAGCCCTTCCCTGGCCACCTGAATAAGGGATTCCCAAGGTCTACTCGGGTGAATACCCTCAGATTTCTCACACCACCCTTCCGCCGTTCCCAGCTCCCATTGGGTCCGGGGGTCCTGAAATGTCTTGCAGCCCTTCCCAGACAGAATGTCCCTCACTTGCTTTATCCCTTCATACTTCCAGTGAACCTGCCCTCCCCTTATCCTTATTCTTCTGTTATGCCAGATTGGGCACTGCAGATGCCAAGAACCATCCGTCTGAAGCTATGCATGAGCTCTTTCACATGTTATTATATTTATGCCTAGTATCGGGTGTGCCCTATCTCCTCTCTTCTGCTTCAAAAATGACCCCCAGCTCTTCCTTCCTCGCAATCTTCTGCTCCCACATCGCCCATATTGGTTTTTGCACCTCCGCTCGGGGGAATTCCGCCACTTAGGATAGTTGTTGGTAATACATGCCCATCCAAGGTAACCTAAGTCTCCCTGCCCTCGCTAGCGTGTACAGCTTGTCATCTTTCAGCCGTGGTCTCCTGCTTCCCCACACAAATGACTTGATATCCAGCATTTGTTTTTTTCAACAGGCTCGCCAGCCCTTTGCCAGGGATAGCATGCCAAATAAATATTGCAGCTGAGCGGCCGTCACCATTTTAACTATCTGGGTTTGCCCCCAAATGGATAGATTCAGCCCGCCAACCTCTCAACCTCCCCTCGCACTTTCCTCATGCTGGCTCCACATTGTTCCTGATCATGTTCTCCAAGCCTTTGGTTAGATATATTCCTTGGTACTTAAGTCGTTCCTGCACCCATCTCATTGGAGCCTCCTGCACACACCCCTTTATAAGTATTGCCATTGAAGGGCATAGCCTCAAATTTTTCCCAGTTGATTTTATATCTGGAGAAGGATGAGAATGCTCCAATCTATCTCATCAATTTCTGCAGCGAACAGTCCAGATCCAACAGTGTCAGCATGCTATTTTCCGCATATAGAAGTGCCCCCACCAGCATTTCTATCTCCTTAATATTCAGGTTCATCCTGATGTCCATGGTTAGTGGTTCTAGCGCCCAAATAAATAGCAGGAGAGAGAGTGGGCACCCTTGTCTCGTGCCCCTACCGATTTCAAACGTTCCAATTCCGAGCCATTCTCGCTTACTCTGGCGCTGGGATGTTTGTATAATAGACGGACCATTGCAACAAACCTGTGGCCTAGCCCAAAGCGTTCCATCACTCTAAACAGATGCCCCCATTCCATCGGATCATCTGCTTTCTCAGCATCGAGTGAAAGTGCTATACTGGGTTCCATCCCTGCTCTCTCCTGCCATAATACGTGCAGCAGCAACCTAATAGCTTTCGCCGACCTCCCTGGGGCAAACCCCACTTGTGTCTCGTGGGTTAACTTTGGTATAACCTTCTTCAGCCTTGAGGCTAAAACGTTATAACATTTTTTAATATCCGCGTTAATCAATGATATTGTCAGTAATTGCTGCAAAAGAGGAGGTCCCTATCTGGATTTCGGGAGCACTGTTTATTAGCACCTTGTCGGACTCCGCCTTTAACTCCCTGTGCGTCTCCGTCTCATTAAACAGCCGTGCCAGCTTGGAGGCAGGCCTGATCACATGTAAAACTCCACCCGTAGGCCATCCCCTTCCCCCCTGTGATCTCCCACTGTTCATACTTGCAGTGCTTTTCCACTTTTCCTCTGCTTTTATCGGGCCGCCCAGCAAACCCTGATCCTCCAGTTCTAAGTGCGGTATTGGCAATAGGTCTAGAAACTGCTGTTCTACCGTCAGGTCTCTCGCAGGCTCCACTCTCTAGAGTGCTTTGTAGAAAGTGCAAATTTCCTGCAAGATCTCAGCCTGTGTCACCTGCTTCGCTGTGTCTTTCCATTGAATCAATGTAATTCCACCTTGCTACTCTCTCTTCTTAAGCTGGGCTGCCAACAAACGCCCTGCTTTTTCCCCTTGCTCATAGTAAGAGGCCTGCATTCGGAAAATTGAGTATTCTGCCTTCTGAGTAAAATACGTATTGACTTCCTACTTTGCCTTCTTCAGCGCCAGTAATGTCTCAACCTTGGGTTTGCTTTCATATTTACGTGCAAATTCCTTCACTTCTCTTGCTAGACCGCCAGTTTCTCTTTGTCCCCCTTCTTGATCAGATCCCCCTGGGAGCATTTCCCCCTGCGCTAGTTGCGGCACCACTCTCCATGACACTAAGAAGAAGGTTATTCTCGATTGCGTGCCATGCACACCAGATGTAAATGTGTATTACCTGTCTGTGGGGTTTATTAGTCTCCACTAGTCTACCAGCCCATGGTCCATTATGACTTGCTTTAGAATTTCCCTCACCCTCCTCTGCCTGTCCACATGCTTATCTGACTTATCCAGGGTTAAGTTGGTGTTGTCAATTTCATGCATGCAGCGTCCTGGTGAGATATGTGGAAAAGGGTTGTTACACCTTAGTAACCCTGATAGGTAAGGGTTTCCTGAGGTGTATGGCTGCCCCACATGTTTCCCCTTTCTCCCGGCAACTGTGATGCACTTTCCCCACCCATTCCCGACGCAGTTTCTCAGCCTCCATCTTCAATAGGTGGGTCTCCTGTAACAATGCTACGTCTGCACTTTTTGTTTTTAGATAGTGTAGCCCCTTCTTGCACTTGATGCAATGATTAATTCAGTTTATTCAGTAATTCAGTTGGATGATATTCAGAGGTCTATCCACCATCGCCTCCCCCTCTTATTTGCTCCCTGAGACCCTCATCTCCGACGACGCAGTCTGTAGGCTTCCTGGGATCGACCGCTGAGACTGCCTTTAATCGCTTTGGAGCCCCATTTGCTACCCTCAACATGGGCTTCCCAGGATGATTTGCACCAGAGGTATGTGCTAAATCGCTTGCCGAGTAACTATATAGATTAACCCACAACCACAGAGGTCCCATAGCCTCCCCCCCTCCCCTACACATAGTAATGTTGCCATGAGTTCCCCTTTATAACATGCTGTGTAACACCCTCCACCTCCTCTTACCATACCTTTCCTCAGAGGTGCGTTTCGCCTGCCCATCCGACCCCCTCCCCCAGACACCCTGCCCACTTCAACTTCTCCACCCCTTCATTACCATACTTGCATGTATATCCCAAGACTGCATGCCCAATTTCTCTGCTGCCTCCCCCTTTCCCTCTTTGCTTTGTCTCTTTTCTTCTTTGGCCTTTCACAGGGGAGAGTTTATTGGGGACCTGGACTTCCCTCTCTGCCTCTCCCCTCCAGGCACACTGCGCAACGGGCCTTTCTGCCATCAATTTTTTCCTGCATGATGGTATTCTATCTGAGGTCCCTCATTTTCTCCCGTCTTGCATTTCTCCAGTGGCTTTCGTGTGGTACCTAGCCTCTACACTGCGCTCCAGTTTAGACGTGTCAATAGACATTGGTGTTTGCTCCTGCAGGAATTCCCACAGCGCCCAATCTCACTCAACTCCAACGTCTTCTACCCCTTTGTTATCAGCATTGTGACAGGGTCCAGCAGTCCATACCTTATCTCTAGATTTCTCAGTTGTGATCTAAGCACAAGGAATTTCTTTTTGGTTTCCATGGTCTTTTTGGAATAGTGAGCTGATATATAGATCTTGTGGCCTTCCCAAATCGTGGGGTTCCCTTTCTCAGCCAACGCCAGGATCTGACGAACAGGTTGGTATCGCAACAAGCATGCGATGAGTGGCTGGAGTGCTTTTATGTTGCTGCCGTTCTTTCTCCTGATCATGTGTGCTCTCTGTTTCGCCATAGGCCTACTCAGCTCAAGCTTTAAGGCTGTTATATCCATTTTTCTAGAAACGCCACTGGATCTCCTTCCTAAACCTTCTGCGGGAACCCAAAGAAGCGCACATTGCATCTTTTAAAAAATTAATGTTTATTAGCACTTGTTTTATCATAACATAAACAAACACCCGCGCACTCCACTCCTCCCCTATATTCCCCCATCCACAGACAGCTGCACATCTTCTAATTTTGTTCTTTCACCGCTCCATAATATATCGAATCCAAACCTTAAAACAAGTCTAATAGGCGTATCCTTTGTGGATACCAGTTCACTCGATAGTCTTTGTGGAGGAAGTACAATACCAAGTCCCATTTTTCCTTAAACTTCCTCTTTTCTCCTTGAACCACGTAGGTCACCCATTTTAATGAAACATAGTGCCAAATCTTTGCAAGCCATTCATGTTCTGTGGGGACCGACGTCTGTTTCCATCTCTGGGCAATAAGGGTCAAAGCTGACACAATGAGGATCATATATGCATTTTGCGGAGTCTTCGACAATAAAGTGTCTAATACACCTCCCAAACTGAACAACGCCTCCCAAAAGTCTCTGCGTATTTGAGGCCCAAATATTACTTTCATTGCCACATTGACACTATTCCAAAATGGTTTCAAAATTGGACAATCCCACCATATTTACCCCCATGTCCTGATATCTTCACATCTCCGCAAACCTTTCCGAGACACTTTTGGGTAAAATCTATGTAACTTCTCATGTTTTGGGTGCCATTGCACCATTACCTTGACCCACATCTCTCGGATCTGAAGCGCTCTCATGGGCTTCGGAATCCCCTGCCACACTTCCTGCCATTGCTCTTCTGGTATAGGATTGCTTAATACTTTTTTGCATTGTTTCATATACCCCCAATGAAAATAGGTTGGAGGCTCCATAAACAACCTATATAATGCTGCGACCATGTGGCGGTCACCTGAATTTGTAATTAGATACTTTTCAAAAGGGGTGAAATCCATTATTGCCATCCTTTTGTTTCCCAAAGCATGTAGCCAGTGTCTCAGTTGTGAATATCTAAACCGTTCCTTTTCGGGGTAATGCGAATGCCTGCTTACAGTGTTGTAATGTCTAAATCTCCCGGCCCTCTACCATATCGCCCATCTTCTGACACCCAGCCTCTTCCCATCTCTTAAAGGCTCCCAGCCTCTACCCCAGGTGTAAACTGTGGATTACGAAAAAGGGGTGTAAACGGAGAAGGGAACGTAGTTATACCCACCCACTGTACCACACCATCCCATACATCACCCATCAGAGCTGTGATTTTACTTTTATACATCTTGGGGGTCTATCCACCTTCTGACACCACAGTACTTCTTCTAGGGGTCTGCCAACTACTGTTCTATCCATTCATAGCCATATTTTCTCCTGATTTCCCCCAAACCTTTCCCGTAATATCCGTAACTGGGACTCTTGATAATACGTTTTTGAAATTTGGAGCCCCCATCCCACTACTCGTTAAGGGTGCCGTCAATACTTTCCACGCCACTCTTGTTTTTGTTCTTTTCCATATAAAACATCCCACCATCTTATTTAGAATTTTTAAAAATGTCCACGGGACTACTAATTGTAAGGCTTGCAAATAATATAATACCCTTTTTTGATTTAGTCTAACAATGGGGGATAATTAGCCTGGTACATAGATTCCAATGAATTGGTTACCGACTCTTAGATAAAAACGGCTCCAAATGTTTCGCATGCAGCACTGGGGACAACGGGCATCCCTGTTTTGTAACCTGATCTACCTTAATTCCCTGTGAAGTATAACCATTGATAGCCAACCACAAAACTGGTGACTGATCGTTTGCTTTGACCATGCATAAAAATCTTGGCCCAAACCTTATAGCCTCCATTGTGCAAAACAAAAAGGACCACTCCACTCGGTCACACGCTTTTTCCACGTCAAACTTTAATATGGCTGCGGCCAGCCCTCATGTGTTTACCTTCTCAATCGGATTACACCCCCACTTTATATTATCAAAAGTTTTCCTTTCCTTGACAAAACCAGACTGATCCGGGTGAATGAGTTTGGGTATAAATATTTTCATTCTTTTTAAAAATAAAAAATGTTAATCTCTTTTTATTGGCATTTTCCAACATAACTGGCACCTGTGTGCCAACATTAGCAACATCACGTAAAACCACAAGCAGTTACAATACATTGAATCGACGTATCACGTTCCTACTTACAGCCCAATTGAGCATCACATGTACATATTTCTTAACACAGCAGTTCTAACTTTGACATGTCACTCATCCGTCATCTCGTTGCCACTAACTTCAACCAACCGCATTTAATCGGGCAGCATCGTCCCATACTGTGCTTTCAATTTCCTAGGGACTCTGATGGGTTTCCATCTACCTCTTGAGTTTGTGTCATCAGGTAGTTTATATACAGTCCCCATATGTCTCTAATACCAGTCTGATTGTTTGATAGTCCACAGTATTCCATTTCCATATCATTGCAATACAGGATATCAGCCTGCAAGTGACCCACCCTTGGAGATTGTGTTCCGCCTCACACCATCGCCACCCGCCTCTTAGCCAACAGCAGAAGCAGCCCAATTAGTTTCCTCATATCACTGGGGATAAGCTTAGTGTACCCCAATAATGCAACAAATGGACTCTGTTCAATCTTTCACCAAGTATCTCAAAACTTGCCCCAGGTGGCCAAGATCGAAGGGCATCCCATGCCACGTGCAGAAAATCGGCTGTCATATCGTGGCATTTTACACAACCACTTGAAGCCTCTGGGAAAAATCTGTGAAGTTGAGCTAGGGTGTAGTAAAATTGATGCAGGTATTTAAAGTGGGCTAGCTTAAATCTGTCATTGAGAGACACTTTCATCGTCCCCTCACAGCAATACCTCTGTCTCATCTGAAATCTCATACATCAGTAAAACCTCAAATTTTTTCTTGGAGGAGGCATTCGACCCCTCTTTGGCACATAGTGTACATGACTGAGACCACTCTATTATTATAGCCACCTTGAAGCACTTTATCGAGTATAGGGGCCACGTCCCGTTGTTTGGGGAAAGTCAGGAATAGCTGCCATATAGAATTTCTCAGCCTGTAATACAAAAACACATCCAAGGCTCGGAGTCTCCCCCGACCCCCCTTTCCCTCAATTCCTCCAATGGTATGAATCGCCCACTTGGGAAAAGGTCCCGATAACAAGTCACCTGCAGTCACTTCATAAGGTTGACATAGCTTTTTTCGCTAGAAAGAGGGATCCCTTGTGTTTATATAACCGGCAGCTCTGGGGAGTAAATAACATTGCCCCTAGATTTATGTTCAATACGGGTCCATGCCCTGATGGACCTGCAGGTCAGTTCCACCATATTATCTGCGCGTGATGCCCTGTCAGGTGTTGTAAGGATAATCAACCGTAAAATAAATGGTGCCACTATTGCTGGTTCCACCTCCACATGTCTTCTAACCCCCTGTTCACCAAACCAGTAAAGAAGAAACCCAGCTTGAGCCATGCTGTAATACATCTGAAACTCAGGCAGTGCAAGACCTCATTCAATTATTGGCGCCACCAGCTTATCCCACGAGACTCTGGCCTGTTTCCCAGCCCAAATAAACTGCAGCGCCATAGAGCTCAGATTTCAGAAGTATTCTCCGGGTAACGCCAGCGGATCATTGAGAAAAATGTATAGAAACCGAGGTAATAGCACCATTTTAATAAGGGAAATTCTACCATAGAGATTAAGGGGCACATTCCCCCATCTGTCCATTGCACCTTTGGCCTGTTCTGCCACCCTCTGGTAGTTATTCTTGTATAAGACTGCTGGGTCTCGAGCAATATTGACCCCTAGGTATCGGGTTTGAGCAGTATTCCATTGATCCCCATCTACATACTGATCCGCACTGTCCGTCAGTGGGAACAGGACCGACTTTGCAGCATTCGACCTGAGAAGTCCCCGAACATCAAAACCTTGCTCATAATTGGGTCTAGGATACGCTTTGGGGTCAGTAACAAAAAGCACCATGTCTTACGCATAGAGAGAAATCACCACTCTGTGTTTGGATAATTGAACTCCTCTATGTAGGTGACTCTCCCTTATTCTCTCTGCCAATGGCTCTATCGCCAGCGCGAATAACAATGGCGATAGAGCACACTCCTGCCGTGTGCCTCTCTCAAACTTTGTTGGATATGAGCGGACCATTCACCCTTATCTTAGCAGTATGCAGTGTATATAGTAACAACACCAATGATATAAAATGCTCCCCGTCCTGTGAAATACTGTAAACAGGAAGGGACATTCCCTGAATTGAACGATTTAGTGGCGTCCAGCAAAGCCGCTATTATCAACTCATCTTGTTGCACCGCCGACATGAACCCAATCATCCTCTGTATTCCATATGAGGTGGAATGCCCCAGAATAAACCCAGATTGATCTGCTTTTACCATCGTTTGTATCAGGGGTGCCAGCCTAGATGCCCTTATTTTAGCAAGATATGATATGGCATTTGTAACGCCCCTATACACAAGTGTTTCAAGGCGCAACGAGGCAAGGAAGGGGGAACAGAGGGAGGACAGAGACAACGATCTTACTAGGCCAAGTGACATTGAGATTGCGCAAGTGCAGGGGAGAGGCGGTGGGGAGTGCCAAGTGAAAGGGGATGGGGCAGTGTTGTACATGGGATCAAAACAAGAAGTGCAGCCAGCAAGTGGCATGTGTAAGGGTATGTGCAGACAGAAGGTGCCCAAAAATGCAGGTAGGGGGAATGTAGGGTTACAGATACAGACCCAAGTGCAAGTGTTGCCGTGAGGCAGTGCGAGTGTGCAACTGGGTGGACAGGGACCTGGGCCCAAAATCCGAGGGTAGCCAGGTAACCAGTGCAGTATCAGACAGGAAATCAGCAGGGGAGAGTAAGAGAGAAGGCAGAAGCAAAGAGGAAGGTCTTGAGGTGCTTCCGGAGATGGTTCTCCTCAAGTTTCAGAGAGTCAGGGAGTAAAGCCCCAGCCGAAGAAAGAGATCTACCACCAATTTGTTGCTTGGAGAAGCCAATGACCCTGAGGGAGTTGGAGGGGTGAAGAGTTTAAGTGGGAAGGTATTTAGGTAGAGAGAGGTGGAGGTATTGAGATCCCCGGCTCCAGAAGGCCTTGTGGTCAATGTTGTGGGTCTTGAACCTAATCCTCGCAGCTACTGGGATCCAATGCAGAGATTTCAGTGCTGGAGAGATGCAATCCCTTGGCTTGAGGCAAAGGGCAAGTCTTGCAGTCCTGTTCTGGATGAGTTGCAGAGGGCAGAGGGCAGAGAGTAGAAGCAGTCAGATTTAGATAGAGGCTGTTGCAGTAGTCCAGCCTAAAGAGAACCAGAGCTCTAGCGACAGTGAGCTTCTCGGGGAAGAAGAGGAAAGTAAGAATACCTCTGAGGAGGTGCAGTTGGTAGTTTGATTTCTTAGAGACGTCAGAGATGTGAGGAGAAAAGGAGAGTGTGGAGTCAAAGATGACCCTGAGGTTCTTAGCCTCACAGGTGGGTGCAGGAAGAGGGCCAAGGGAGGCCGGCCATAGAGCGTGACAGGTAAAAGTATTTATAAAACTCTGCTGTGAATCCGTCAGACCCAGGGGATTTCCCAGATGGGAGGGATTTAATAGCCCCAAGCACCTCCTCCAAAGACACCGGGTGACCCAACCACTCCCTTTCCTAATCTGTGCAACAATGTAAGGCTACCTGATCTAAGTAACTATTTACCTCATGTTGGGAAACCTGGATATGGGAAGAATATAACTGACCATAGAGCCAACAGAATTCCTGAACTATTTCCAAGTCCACAAACCTCTATACCCCTTGTGTGTCTGTTATTGACAAGACTAGATCCTTAAGATTGTCCAGTTTTGAAGCCCTCATTAATAAACTACCCAGCTTCTGCCCTTCCCCATATTGCTGTACCGCAGCTTTCTCTATAAGAAATGTACCTTCTCTATGTGCTAATTCATTGAACAACTGCACATTCTTATTAATCTCTGCTTGTTCCAGTGGTGGTGGTGCAGGTGTTCCCGACTGCAGTACCCATATGTGGGATGGTTTAGGGTCATTTGTTCGAATAAAAAGATTTGAATAGTCAAACTTTCTAAACAAAAGTTTCGAAATCAAAAGGTACGACATGCTATCTTTAACATGGAAAGTGCATTTCGTTCGAAACCAATCCATCGACAGTAAGTCATGGATTGGTTTCAACTGAAATGCACTTTTACATGTTAAAAGTAGCATTTCACTGCCTTTTTGTTTGTAACGTTTAAACTTTACATGGAGCTGTCCAGTGCTGAAATTACAGGACTGGACAGCTCCATCTAACGTTTCAAAGCGTTTTGTGTATTTTGGAATTTAAATGCCTTTATTTTTACTTTGAAACGTTACATGGAGCTGTCCAGTCCTGTAATTTCAGCACTGGACAGCTCCATGCAACGTTGCAAGGTTTTAGTGTATATTGGGGGGGTCTCCCCCAACCGCCACGCCACCCTCCCACCCCCAACCCTAACCCTAGCCCCAATTTCGAAAGGCAAACTTTCAAATTTTTTTCGTTCAAATTGTCATTCGAAACTTTTGTATTTCGTAAAAAAAGATTTGAAAGTTTGCCTTTCGAGACTTTTGTAATCGAACAAATGACTGGACACCTGTGGGATTCAGTGCTAGCCAGTTCACTCCTTATTTGTCTCAGTACCCCCGATTCTTTTGATGTGCACTCCCCTCTGATTACCCATTTAAAGCTCTCCCACAGAAGCCCACCGATCCATTGTTGATTTCAAAGAACCCTCTCTGAACAGTACATCTTTCAGCCCCTCACTCTTGAATACTGTTAGGCAGAAACCTGTGCAGTTCCCTTAGGGACCACTGCAAAAAGTTTAAGACTACAGGAGTAAGCAGTAAACCCAATTGGTAGCAATCTGCATCACCAAGATTTACCTGGTAGCTGTGGCTGAGCAGTCAGGCCTCTCTCAAGAAGAGTTAGGCAGTATATAGAGTATACACAATAGGGCTAAAAACACAGTAGCACAAGCAAACACTGACCAGAGCTTTGGTATAAAAGTATATAATTATTAATTTAAAAACACACTTGTAAAAATACACTGGCAATAATATGTCAAGCAAGTTCAAGCAGAGCCACTATAAGTATATACACCTCCCTAGTTAATTATTCGACAAGTCTAGGTTAATACACCACTTATTTAGCAAAACAGAGGTGAGCGCGTAACCGTAGATGGCACGCCAATAATTTAAAAAGGGAGAGAAAAGGCAGAATAGGAAAATAACACAGTACCTACACTTTTAAGAAACCCCAGCAAGTCAAGAAAGGCCGGGTCTACTGTATAGCAAAAAGTTCATAGGCCAGGCCCACTCTTGGAAAGAGCAAGGCGGAATGTGCCCAGGATCACGCAGTGGAAATGCACTCAGTCTTTGCAGAAAAGTCAAAAGAGGTTGGATCAGTTCAGAAAGGTAAAGTTAGCAGGTCCGAGGTCACCCCAGGATAGAGTCAAGGATTTACGGGACACCTTGGACAATCTGTTGCAAAGGAGATCAGGCGGGACACAGTACCTGAAATGGTGAGAAAGCTCCAGTAGGGGCAGTTGTTCCTGGCAGCGGGTGCAAGTCGGGGCTTCGTCCAGGGGAAGAGAAGTTCTCGACATGGAGGAAAGCTGGAGATCGTTCCACTGCCAAGGAAGACACCAGCTGCGGAGGTACGACCCTTTTATTCGCGGTAGTGGTGAAGCGTGGCTATCCGGCCGCCGGGGTGCTTGGCACGGGCGATTCAACCACGAGACGATCAAGGAAGGCGAAAAGGGTGAACTGGTTGGTCCCACCAGCTCAAAGGGAAGAACACTCTCCTGGAAGAAGATCTCCTCTGTCGTCAGGGAAGTGGTGAGTTCGTACAGCAGGGCTCCACCGGTGGTGTCGTCGTCGTAGATGGCTCAGCTTCTCCCATCTTCGGATTCTTTAGGTCCTGTGGCGACTTCTGAAGTTCCAGTCCCCAAAGCCCTGCTATTATGCAGAAAAGCCCCCATTCATCAGCCTAGCTGTCACTCAAACATGCTAAGTGGTGAGCCCGGCGGCTCACCACTGGGCCAATCACACAAGAGTGCGACTTGAGTTGCCAACGCAACTCAGTCCAGGGTGCCTAATCCCCCTCCCACACATCCTGTTGACCCCAGACAGAGTGGCACCATTTGCAGGGCTTCTGTGGAGAAGCCCGCCAAAAAGTGGAACAAAGGGCTCAACTTGGGTTAGAGTTTCAGAGGCGAACACAAACGCCATTTTAAAACTGAGTCCTGGCAAAAAGACCCAACCGGGGAATAAATATTAAATAAATAACCCAGCGGTATCTTTAACATTGCACCAAAAAGTGGTGCGTTTAAAATGAATGGGAAAATCCCATAGGAAATATTCTGGTGGGATATTACGCGTGGTATCCATTGCCACCAGCCAGAAACTCGACAAGGGGGGACTGGGCAGTGCCCCCTTGGAAAACAGACCCAGGGGCAATCGAATTGCCCCTACCAGTACTTCCACAATATGATGGTTTGTACTGGTTCTGTTCACAATTTGAGACTAGTAAAGCCAATGGGGACTTTACATGCCCTGGGAGACAGTAGTCAGTCCCAGGGTATGGAGTCTATGTTTGGGGGTCACTATGACACCCCTGTGTTACTGCACTGAGGGTGCTGTGTAACACACATACCAAAAACACATGAAGCCCTGTGGAGTAAAAGACCCCATAGCCCATAAAGCACATTACATAGTCAAAGGAAATTCTCAACTCATGCCTAAGAGTGGGAGAGAAAGAGTCTCACTCTTAGCAGGAGAAAAATAAACCCCAAAAGTCCAGCAAAGCTGCTGGGGGACTCACTAGGTTTGGGAAATTAGCCATAACAGAGAATTCTCGCTAACAAATACCCAGTGCGCCCTGGGTATCCATCAAATCCTTTACTGCCCTCCTGAGCACTGCCAGATCTCTCACTGTATTGCTAGCCCCATCCTCAGCCGTGGATATCCTTCTTTCAGTCTCGTCCAGCCGTTCACCATGTCTGTCCAGGTGAACCTGCATATGGTTCTCCTTGCATGTCAGGGTGTCCATCTTGCCATACAATGACTGAATACTTGCTTGTACCTGACCGAGCATCATTTTAATGTCACACAGCACCTTTCCTGGAACGGATATCAGGGTTTGCAAGGTTCCCTGCCGGGCTCCGCCTCGGCTGCGGGTGTATAGGGCAATGTGGCGTTCTAAAATTTCAGTTTCGCCTGCTGCTTGCCTATTCTGCGCCTTAGACATGGTGTAGTCAGTGAGTACTGAGCAGACCAGCAAGTCCAGGCGCAGGGCTGCCCACTTAGTATGCCAGCAGATCATGCTCTGGCACCTGAATCTCCCCCCTCCCATCACCCTGCCCCCCCAAACAGAGAGTCGTGAGCTCGGAGCCCCTGTAAATTCCATGAAGTCCACAATGAACTCGACTCTGCAGAAGCCATCCACGGTTAGGGACGAAAAGTTTGTCCATTTTGCACCCTTCCCTCAGTCTTCTCAGCGAGGCTCAAACCACTCTCCCACCCGCCGTTGTCACTGCTGCCAAGGCACCCAGCGGTAGGTCGCGTCTGTCCAGGCACCACCCCTCTGCTCCCAGCACACAGAATGGTCCACACGCTCTGCTCCTGGCACCCACCTTGCAGGAAATACTGTTGTCCTCTGTCTGCCAGCTAATCTGGGCAGTTATCTGGTCAATGGTGCCACAGGGCAAGGCTCTTGTGCCCTGTCACTGCAGGTGATCGCTGCCCTCCAGCACCTGACCCGCCTTGCCAGCAGCAGTGGTAGCACAGTTGGGTGCGCGCCACACCTGACATCGCCACAATGATATTCCTCTTCGGCCTTCCCAGCTCCCAGTCAAGGCAACCCCAGCGGCTTGTTGCAGTCAGACGCCGACCTCCGTCAAGGCCAAGGGGGTCCCGCGCACTCCACCACTGTGTCCCTCCAATCGCCAGCGTTTGCGGTCCAGTCCAGATGCAGTACCAGGCGTCCCTCACTTTTGTAGCGCAGCAGGCAGGTGCATTTGGTACTCCCGGTCCCAATCCCTGTGGCACAGGTCACTCCAGTACAGAGGACACTCTCCAACGCACCAGTAGAGGATCGCAGACTTCAGCCCCCAACCCACTCCTGGCCCACCACGCCACACTCACGCCTGGCATGCAGGGCCTAATTGTCCCTCGTGGTGTCCGCACTCCAACGGCTCTGGCTCCTCTCTCCGAGCTCTGCAGGACCTTAGGGCTGCCTCGCCTATGCACCAGAAGTTCACACGTCTGCCAGATCTCATAGAAGTGTGCAGCAGCTTAGTTGGGGAAGATTACAGACCAGACTTATTAGGGTTGAATGGGAGCTCACAGCCCTGCAGCCATTTTGACTGGTCTCTCTGGCACCGCCCCAATGTTTCCATTCTTAATTCATATATTTTGGTAAATTTTTTCGCATCAGTTTTGATCTGAGCTATGTGTCGATATGATCCACAATAATATGATATGGCATTTAGAACTCGCCCATACAACGTGTTCTATCTTTATTAGGCTTGGGAAATAACACTACCTTTTGCCTCTTCCATAGTTTGAGTAATACATCCCAAATATATAGAGAAGTAATTACCGGGGTTAGCGTATCTATATATGTTTTGTAAAAGATTGCCGGAAATCCGTCCGGTCCTTGGGTCTTATTTAACGGTAAGGACCTTTTGCGCATACTTCCTCTGGAGTAGTTTCCTCTTCCAGCTCCTCCTTTTCCCCTGGATCAACTCTATTTAGGTGGCGTTGCTTCAGGTATGCCTTCTGTGCTTCTTCATCTGGGGAATAGGTAGTATATAGCGTGTACTAATACTCATTGAATACCTGTATTATGTCTTCAGACGATGAGCTAAAAGTTTCTGGTCCCATTTTAATACGAAGGATGGCCCTTGCTTCCTCCTTCTTCCTCACTTGTCGCGCTAGCATACACTCTGCTTTATTTGCCTTGATATAGTACAGCTGTTTTAAAAATAGTAAGGACATATCAGCCTGTCTAGTCTGTAATAATTCCTTTTGTACTTTAATGTGCTTATATTCCCTCCTCACGTTCACCCCCTATCCATTTCCATTTTACTCATTAGCCCCTTCAACAGCGATTCTAATTCAGCTTGCATTGAGGTGAGTGGGTTTTTCTCGTAGGACCTTCCTTGCAATTAGTTCACCCCTCAATGTCACCTTAATGGCATCCCACACCGTCCGTTCCTGCATTCCTGGTGTCTTATTTATTTAAAAAAACCGGGCTTATTTACCTCGTTCCTCGCTACTTACGACTGGGTCACCTAATAACAGATTTTGAAATTTTCAGCACTAAAGGCTGGACCGATCTTGTTCCTGCTGTATTTCTATTGATATAGGAGTGTGATCTAAAGGCCCTAGATCCATTTTACGTACTTGCCCCAATAAAGTAGCTGACGCCCACATATAATCTATTCGGGAAAACAACCGATGGTCATGAGAATACAACATGTAACCTTAAGTTCCCTTCTGGATTTCTTTCCAAGAATCTACCATGGCTAATCGGGTCAGTTTTTGCGAGGGGCCCCTATGAATAACATCTGCTGTCATACTGCTGTCAACAAGCACGTCCCATGCTACAATAAAATTCCCTGTTAATATGTTGTCCCCTTGTAAATTTTTCAACTTTGCTCAACACCCCCTGGAGAAATCCATCTTGACCCTTATTAGGTGCGTATAAGAGGGCTATCGTATAACGTGAGCTCCCCATCTGAATGCGAATAAAAATATTTCGAAGGGATTGTGTCCTCCGACGTATTCCTCATCTTAGATATCTCCTTCCAGGTCTGCTGGCCTCGGAAAATTTTTCTCTCTAGAGGGCGCTGCGCGTCGACGTCCTTCGAGTCGATGTCCCTCGACAGCTGCCGTATCGACGCCGACGTCATCCTGGCTATAAAGGCCGCGCGCAGCGCCCGTTGCTCAGTTCCGTTTTTCCGCGCGTACTCAGTGCCTCGGAATACCGTTGCTCAGTTTTGTCAAGTTAAACCTATTTACCTCGAGTTATTCGATCCGTACTCGATGGCTTCTTCGTCGGAACCGACAACTCCTCGATCCGGCTTCAAAAAATGCCGAGATTGTGGGAAAAAGATGTCGCTGACTGACCCTCACAGAGTTTGTCTGTGGTCTTTGGGAGCTGAACACCATTGTTCGGAGTGCGAGGACTGTATGTCCATGACAGCTAAGGCCCTGAAGGAGCGTAGGGGGAAGCTGGAGAAAGGTAAGACTTTTAAAGCTTCTTCTTCGTCGACGAAGTCGAGACATTCGTCTCCTCGTCACCATTCGCGCTCCAGATCTCGGAGTGGGTCTCATCACTCCTCGAGATCGAAGCACTCGAAGAGGAGATGTCGATGATCCCCTTCTCCGTCTTCCTCTTCCTCTGTTTCGCCAAAGAGAATCCCGTGCCCCACAAAACATAGTTTCCGGGCTGAATGGGAGGAATTCCGCAAAAATATGATGAGCGTCTTCGAGAAAGCGGCCTCGACCCCCTCGAAGACTGCCGAGAGCGATGCTCTGGTCGAAAGACCCGAAGGTCAAAAACGCCACGAGTCGCAGTACCCGACGAAGGAAACCTCTCGAGCGCGTCACGAACCCTCGAGCAGGACTAAGACCTCCAAACCTTCCTCGAAGGTTCCGTCGACGAAAGTTCCGTCGAGGTCGATGTCTTCGACGCCGTTGTCGAAGGGACCTTCGACACACGAGTCTGTCGACTCGACACCGGTGTCGACGCCAAGAAAAGTCACGGTTACGACACACCCAGTGTCTATCCCCAGGTCCTCGACGTTGATGTCGTTGAGATTGTCGAGTAGAATCCCAATTCTGTCGAGGTCTTCGAGGCCTCCGCCTTTGTTTTCGACGCCACGCTCGAAGCCTTCGGCGTCGACGACATCGACGTTTTCGAGGCCGATTATGACAAGTTCGGCACCCTCGGCCTTGGAAAAGGGGTTTACACCCTTTATGACTTCAGAACAATTGAGAACTATGTCCTCAATATTGGAAGACGGTGAATTGTCTGAACAGGAAGACACATTTGAGTTGCAGGGACCTGTAACCCCAATTAGAGAGGAATTTTCCTCTGAAGAACGCAGGTTAAAGGATCTTCATGATTCCTTACATGAGGCAAGTGGGTTAGACACCTCCCCTGAGGTGGAGTTTGCTAGGCCAGACCCGGGGGAACATGCTGAAACCCCCTATAGAGCCTTAATGGCCAGGATCACAGAGTTTATGGGGTGGTCTGCACCTTCACAATCTTTCCAACAAGATGACCTCACAGATATTCTTGACAAAGGCCCACAGGAGGATCCTGTGGTGCCTTTTCATAAAGCTCTTCAGAGGAAGATCATGACAAACTGGGAAACCCCAGATGTCGTACCAGCAGTAAATAAAAAACTGTCTACAAAGTACAGGGTATCCTCTACAGACCCAGAGTTTTTGTCTAAACACCCATCCACAAAGTCTGGTGGTACAGGCAGCATCCTCTACCGATGTCAAGACGGCTTATCCTACCGTCCCGCAGGACAGGGGTGATAAAAAATATGATGCTATGGCAAAGAAAGTCTTTTCAGCATGTAGCATGGCGTTAAAATCTGTTAATGCTACTTGCACCCTTGCTAGATTCAGCCATACACTTTGGGAGTGTGCTTCTACAGCGGCTGACTGCATCCCGGAGGGAGAAGAAAGGGATGCGTTCCTGAATATTATACAGGACGGTAAAGACGCTATGTGCGAATCCCTCCAGACGGGCATTGATTCGGCTGACAGTATCAGCAGAGCAATGGCGGCAAGTACATCAACCAGGAGATTCGCTTGGTTGAGAAAGTCTGGTTTTGCCCCAGATGTGCAAGCCAGGCTCTTGAACATGCCATTCGATGGCTCTTCTTTGTTCGGGAAAAAGGTGGATGACAGTTTAGAGAAACTGCAAACTTCAAAAGCAGCAGCAAAATCCCTAGGAGCTGCAATCCGTCAGACACCTTTTCGTCCCACAGGAACCTCTGCGAGGGGCAAGTCCTTTCGCTTCTACTCCGCATTCGGAAGAGGTAGAGGACGACCGGCTCAAAGGGGACAAAGAAGAACTACCCGAGGTAGATATTCAAAAGCCGCAGCAACAGCAGGTGCCTCTTAACCATCGGCATCTGCATCAGCCGCCCCAAAACCACTCTGAGGACTTCCCTCACAGGACACCTGTAGGAGGCAGGTTAACTCAAAATCTGGCGGTATGGCAGGCTATCACGTCAGATGCTTGGGCATTGTAAACAGTTGCCAAAGGTTACTGCCTACCTTTCCTATGTATACCTCAGAGTCATCCACTGGGGATCAGCTCTCAGAAAGCTCCAGATCCGCTCCTCTTGCAGGACATTTTAGACCTGCTAGAGAAAGGTTCCATAGAACCGGTACCTGTAGCGGAGAAGAACAAGGGCTGGTACTCCCCTTACTTTCTCATTCCGAAGAAAGACGGAGGACTGAGACCCATCTTGGACTTGCGAGAATTGAACAAATTCCTCAGGAAAGACAAATTCAAGATGGTCACTCTTTCTCAGATCCTCCAGGCCCTTCAGTTCCAGGACTGGTTGGTATCTCTGGACCTTCAGGACGCTTATTTCCATGTGCCTATCCATCTCAAACACAGGAAATACCTGAGGTTCGCAATTGGCAACTCTCACTATCAATTTCGAGTGCTGCCATTTGGGCTGACCTCAGCCCCGAGGGTCTTCACCAAGTTAATGTTGGTAGTGGCGGCAAGTCTAAGGAGGGAAGGGATTCACGTCTACACCTACCTGGACGATTGGTTGATCAGGGCTGTTTCTTCGGAACAAGCTCAGATCCAGCTAAATCATGTGTGCCACTTACTTCACAGACTGGGCTTCTCCCTCAATTTAAAGAAGTCACAAATGATACCATCACAGAGACTCCAGTTCATAGGAGCGATCCTGGACACTTCCCTGGGAAAAGCCTCGCCACCAGAGGTGAGGGCTCAAGATATTCTACAGATGGTTACCAAGTTCCAACATGCCCAACGTCTCCCAGCCTTCGACTTTTTGAGGTTGCTAGGCCTCATGGCATCCTGCATTTTCCTAGTGCCAGAGGTTCGCCTGAGAATGAGATCCCTCTAGTGGGCACTGAGGACTCAGTGGTCACAATTCTCAGGGAGAATGATCGATCTTCTTCAGGTTCCCGACAGAGTAGCTCGAGACCTTCAGTGGTGGGTCTGTCAGGAGAACATTCTGAAAGGAGAACAGTTTTGGCAACCCTGGCCGGAGATAACAGTAGTCACGGATGCCTCACTCACGGGGTGGGGAGCCCACGCCATCGACTTGACCATCAGCGGTCGTTGGTCTCCATCGGATTCCAGACTACATATTAACCTGTTAGAGCTGAGAGCCATCAGACTTGCGCTGAAGGCGTTCCTGCCAGCTGTACAAGGGAAGAATGTCCTGATAATGACGGACAACACGGTGGCCATGCATTACCTCAACAAAAGAGGAGGCGTAGGATCACTACCCCTGTGCAGAGAGGCGATGCAGCTCTGGTTTTGGTCAATCCAAGAAGGAATCTCTCTATCGGCAGTTCACCTAGCCGGAGAGAAGAAATTGACAGCGGATGCTCTGAGCAGGCAGAGCACAGTCTCCCACGAGTGGGAGCTAGCTCAGGAAGTCCTTCAAGAGATCTTCGCCCTTTGGGGAACCCCTCAGGTAGATCTGTTCGCCACCAGCCTCAACAGGAAATGCGACCTGTTCTGCTCAAGGGAATTTCCCCCGAGAGGAGCTCTGGGAGACGCGTTCATAGTGGACTGGGAGTTTCCGCTTCTGTACGCGTTCCCACCGGTCCCTGTCATTCCTCAAATGATCAGGAGGTTGAGAAGATTCCGGAGAACCATGATCCTAATTGCCCCGGATTGGGTCAGGAGAACGTGGTACCCGGACCTTCTAGACTTGTCCATCTGCCCTCCAATTCGACTTCCACTGAGAGAGAACCTACTCTCACAGAAGGGAGGTCAGGTTCTCCATCCAGACATCAAAACCCTCAACCTTCACGCTTGGCTTCTGAAAGGCTGAGGTACAAGGATTGGGACCTCCCTGATGATGTTATGGAGGTGTTGCTTTCGGCAAGGAGGCCAGCAACAAAGTCTTTATACCGCTGCCGTTGGAACACATTTTGCAGCTGATGTAGAGAACAGAATATCGACCCTTTTTCATGTGGTACACCAATGGTTTTGTCCTTCCTACTATATTTGGCAAATTCAGGCCTTCAAGTTGGCACCATTAAGGGCTATCTCGCAGCGCTATCCATCTTTAAGTGCACTGCGGAAGAACCATCCTATTTCAAGTTACCCTTGGTAATACAATTTCTTAAGGGGTTAACCAATGTTTATCCCCCAAGACCATTCCAAGTTCCCCTATGGGATTTAAACTTAGTCCTAACTTTCCTGATCGGCACACCTTTTCGAACCACTCCATTCTTGTTCGTTAAGATTCCTTACCCTTAAAACTGTTTTATTAATAGCACTTACATCTGCTAGAAGGGTGAGCGAATTACAAGCTCTTTCTTGTAAACCCCCTCACACTATCTTTCACAAAGACAAAGTTGTACTGCAAGTGAAGCCGAATTTCCTCCCAAAGGTGGTTTCTGAATTCCATATCACTCAGAAGATTACCCTACCATCTTTCTATCCTCCTCCTCACCCGGGGAAAGAGGAAGAGAGGTTACACAGGCTAGACCCTAGAAGGGCTTTAAGTTTTTACATCAGTAGACTAGCCAGGATAAGACAGGCAGACCAGCTGTTTGTAGGTTACACAGGTCACAAGCTGGGGTTAACAATAACTAAGCAGACCGTTTCCAGATGGATCATCCTAGCCATTCTGGAATGTTATAAATTGGCAGGAAAAGAGCATCCTCAAAACCTTAGGGCTCATTCAACCAGAGGTATTGCAGCTTCATCGGCCCTCAAAAGAGGTGTGCTGGTTAAAGACATCTGTGCGGCCGCTACATGGTCGTCTCTCCATACCTTTACACGATTTTACAATTTGGATTCCTCCTCCAGTCAAGAGACTAGGTTTGGAAGGGCTGTACTGCATTCTATTCATCAATAGAAGACAGCATGAAATCAGTACTCCCTCCTCCAATAATAGAATACTGCTATGGGAGCATATCTAAGATGAGGAATACGTCGGAGGACACAATCCCTTCGAAGAACAAGTTACTTCTTACCTTGTAACGTTCTTTCGACGGGATGTTCCTCGGACGTATTCCTCATCGACCCTCCCATCCATCCCCGCAGTTCTACTTCCCTTGTTGCAGTTTACGCTCCTTCAGGGTGATTAGTTTAGTCCAGAAAGCATATTTGTGGGCTACAAAACGGGACTGAGCAACGGGCGCTGCGCGCGGCCTTTATAGCCAGGATGACGTCGGCGTCGATACGGCGGCTGTCGAGGGACATCGACTCGAAGGACGTCGACGCGCAGCGCCCTCTAGAGAGAAAAATTTTCCGAGGCCAGCAGAGCTGGAAGGAGATATCTAAGATGAGGAATACGTCGGAGGAACATCCCGTTGAAAGAACGTTACAAGGTAAGAAGTAACTTGTTCATCTACCTTCCTTGTCCACTTCTCTCATAGTTATTTGCAATCCTACCAATCCCTTAAAAACTATGAGGACCCCTCCTGTCTTCCCCGTGTTGTTAGATTTCACTATATGGGGATACCCCTTGATCCTTAGTTTATGGCTGTCTTTCTTAGCGATGTGGGTCTCTTGCAGGGCCACAATGTCTGGTTGTCCCCGTCGTAACAGTTCTTCTACCTTGCATCTTTTAACCAGAGTATTCAAACCCATAACATTCAGCGACAGGAGTTGGAACACTCCATTACCCCCCATGAACCTTTTGGCATGTTAATTCTTTTATTAGCAGCTGTCCTCCCTCCCCCGAACTAACCCCTACTCCTACTCTCACTCCCTCCCTCCCTCCCTCCCTTCCTTCCCCCTCAAAATGTTCCGTCGAACTCAACCCTTTTCTCCTCCAACCATGCAACAAGCCTGGGGATAACTTGTGCAGGTCTACTAGGACCCATACCCTCCCTTTATTCAAGTGCCGGGATCACCTCACACCTACCATGGCACCACCACGCCACCATTCTGCCACCCCATGGGTATTTACTCAGCCTTTGCCCAGCTAGTTTCAGAATATACCCCCTCCCCTCAGAACCCGAAGCACCTTGTACTCCTCTGTCCTCACGGACGGGTTAAGTTGTCCATTATCTACCAGGTCCACTCAGAGCCTTCTTCCCTAGTACTGTACTACATTCCCATTGTTTAATCTTTACTGTCTCTCTTGGCGGCCTCAGATCTTGTTGCTCACCCCCGTCTTCCTCGATTTTCAAATTCCTAAATCCTTCTTGCAGGAGGAAATTCGATGATGATATCCCTCCAAAGAGAACAGCAATCTAAACGGGAATGTCCATCTGTATCGTATTTGAGCCTGTGATAAAGCTTTGACCAGTGGTCCCATCAATCTCCGCTTCACCAAAGTAGATTGTGCTAAATCTTGATATAGTTGTAGTTCAACACTGTTCACTTTGATGGGACTTGCCTTTCTACCCGCCTGTAAAATTGCCTCCTTTTCGCCATACCTGTTACAACATCGTGGGGGTCTGACTCCTGGTTCCACTCTTCTAGGGCCCACACGATGTGTACGATCCAGGGGAACCCCCCCCCCCCCGCTTTCAGCTCGAACAAATCAGCAAAAACTGTTGCATTGTTTTCTTCCGGTCTCAATCCTTCACTCCCTCAGGAGGTCCTTTTACCCTAATGTTAGATCTCCTTGAGCTATTTTCAAGATCTTCCGTCTGAATCTCTAAATGTTGCAAGTTGTTCGGTTAAAGCATCTTTTTTTAAAAAAAAATTATTGTGGTACAAACAAATTTGTTTTTCACAAATACACTAAAAAAACTACATTAAATACAATCATTTTAAAAAAAGTTTCACACATTTACATATTAATTTCTCTAAACAATAAATATAGAAATCACTTAAAGCAGTACAAAATAAAATTACAGGTGCAATCTCCCCAACCCAAACCCCTTGATATTAAATTACATTAGAAATCAATAGAAAGGATCCCTTCCTGCTGCAGAACACAGAGAACATTTATAGTTAATGATGTTTCATCATCCTTTCCCAAAGCATCTTCGATGTTAAGCGGCCTAGAGAGTCCGTAAAATGAGCAAGATGTTTCAATCTGGCCTCCCAAGTGCCCTGGCATTCTCTCAACAGGTGTTCAATAGTCTGTTTTTTTGGATCCATGCATACCGGGCAAAGTATTTTGGTTTTGTCCCCTTGCTCCCGCCGATTGAGGACTCCTCCCGTGTGGGTCAGATTAAGTTGGACTCTGAGTAAGTCCTGCCTTTTCTTGGCATCTGGGAACTTCAAAAGATATTTTGGGACAAAGCCGAGCTTCTTGTTGCACATGGACCAAGAAGCGGCTACAGAGGATCCCCGCATTTGATCTGTTATTGATCCAGTCTGAGGTTGACAGGGCCTTCTTAGTCTTCATGGGATTGGAGATTAATGTTTCTATATCGCTATCACAGTTAATGAGGATATCCAAAACTCTCGTCCTTAGTTCTCGCAGGACCTTAGACTGACCGAGATTAAGATTGACAAGAAGATCCTCATACAGTGTTACCCTGAGGTTCTACTATTGATATCTTTAGAGAGAAAGGATCCTCCAGTCCACTTGTGACTTGAGAGATGTAAGGCCTAACTCATATCTCAGACTTGTCATTGGTAAACTATTAGGCAAGCCCAGGACTCTCCTCACATATCTTACCCTCAAGTAACTGCCAGTTCAATGACAAGGCCAAAGGTTTCGCCTCTAGCCCGTACAAAAGTACTGGGACGATTTTAGGCTTATAGAACCTGACCACTGGCAGTATGTAGAATCTACAATACTGACTAAAGATCTTCTGCATCTGTGATGTCAACTGGTATCCCTTGCACAGGAGGTCCGATAGAGTTTGGCCCTTTCTTGGGATAGCGTAAAAAGTAAAACCCAGATAAACAATCTCCTCAAAAACTGGAATCAATTTGCCGCCTACTGACCACGAGAACTTGTGACCCCCCCATCCTCCTATCACCAAAGATGACTACTTTTGACTTCTCTGCTTAAAGCATCTATCTTGCATGTGTCCTCAGCCAGCTCATGAATGGCATTTTCAGTGGTATCAAGCCCCTCCCCTTATTCAGTCATTTCCACTTTCACCTCCTGGAGGGATTGAGCCAGCTCCCTTCTGACCAGACTCAGCTGTGACTGTAGGGTCTCTGTTAATTGATCACTGAAATCTTTAAAGCATTGTTGAAACACTTCTTTAGTTATTGCATGACCTGTTGTCCAAATTGGAGTCCCTACAGAACCCTCCTGCTCCTGGGAGGTCTGTTCTTCAACCATCACCATCTCTCCCCTTCCTTCTGCCACAGCTTTTGCAGCGCCCCATATTTGCTGTTTCTTTGCCACTTTGGGGTTAGGGGTCCCTTCCTTGGGTTCATTAGGCTTATTCCTTGACATCATAAAGGGGTTTATGGATTTCTTTCTTCTCCCAACTGCATAAAAGTCCACTTAAGGGGCCTTTCTTCTTTTTCATTTGAGTCACAACTCCTGAAAGGTTTTTGCATAGTCAAGTCCAACACCCCTCTCTTAGTCTATCGGGCCTCACCAAAACCCCTCCACATTCACTGCAGCCACACCTTGTCAAAGGGCACCACACCTTTTCCTTCTATCGGGTGTAGTTTTCCTCATTGATCCCCTCCACCTCTGCTTTCGGATTCCTCCTCATATAAGACAGTTGTTGGGTGCATTGCTACTGTCCACTGGTCACGACTTTCTCATTTGCCACACCCACCTCAGCTTGAATCCTTTTATGGCACATTTCAATTGGCTCCAGATGTTCTAATGGTAGACACCTTTGGTTGTATTTGTAATTTGTTATTTATATCTCGCTTAATACCCAGAGGTTTCTAAGCGCGGACCCGGGGATTGAACCTGTCTTTCTACGCGTCGTCTTGCTTCCAAGGCGAGCATGCTGTCCCCTTAGCTATCCTCTCGAGACTAGGTTGCAATGCAAAAAAGCCAGCTGTCCAATAAAGAAATGAAATACACCGCTGTTACCCCTGGGAGGGGGGCTAGATTAGTCCTCTGTGGTCCTTAGTGGGCCCAATTTCCAAGATGGTGATTAGGTGAGCTGTCGCTGGGAGTTTCTGCTTATCCCTCATGAACCAAAAGTATCTGTCTCGATCCTCGGTGTGCGTGTCTCTCACTCTGTCGTCCATACTTGTCATGGCTTTGTTAAGCTTTGCGAACTGCTGTAGCATCAGGTCTAATCTTGGTGACTCCATCTCCACCTGCATAGAGGCCATACTGGTGCACAGGCACTGTCATGCACACTCTGTTTTCTCCACTGATCACCCACCCTTCATTCCGCTTGCAGAGGCAATTTCTTGTGACTGCTCCCTTCATCACTTATTCACTCTCTCTGCGCCTTTGATATGTCACAACTTTGCGCTTGCTATGCCTGCCCTCCTTGGGGCTGTTGTCGGTGTTCAGGTTGTTCTCACCCGAGGCCAGATATCCTCTAGGTTGTATTATTTCCTGCCTGATCAATCACTGAAAGGTGTGCTACTGTTATATTTGGCACTCGCTCCCACACCACACTTGGCGTTACTGGATCGGCCGCCTTGCGTGCGGCTATATTGAAGGAGTGGGGGGTACTGACCTTCAATATGATTCCAGTCTCATGCTCGTGCCTGGCCTGATCCCAGAGATGCTGCCCCTGGTCACGAGTTGCCCTCAAAACCTGGTGTATACTGTAGAGAAGTTCCTCGCTCGCCGCAGCTCCTGCTGCGTCAGCGTCAATGCCAGCAGCCACCCAGTTGTTGGGAGACAGTCCGGCGGGTACTCCCGCTGTTATATCACGCTGCAGGGGCACTCTCACTTCTTCCCCATGCCTGTAAATCCTGGCTTTCGTGACCACGGACCGCTTACCAGGCCGCCTCCTCCACACCTCTGCACTGAGGTTCCTCTCACCCCAGATGCCGCTTGTATGCAGGGACCCGTGAGTTCAGCGCGTTCCTTAGCCTCTGGTATACTCACTGACACCTACGCCGGCTTCTGGCACCACTCCTAACACTTGATCACCTCGTTGCTCTGCCCAGTGAGCTCCGGCCACCATTTCAGCACTCGCGCCCCGCTGGGGATCCTTAAATCCCTCGATTCTCACCTGCCAGAGCTCCTCCGGTCACGCCAACAGTAGCAGTGCACTCACCAATGTTTTATTGATTTACTGGACTACTGCCTTCTTGCGCAGTGCTACTGCTTACCGCCCATTTGTATGCGGAAGTTCACCTGGGGTCCGCAGCTATGCAGCCATTTTGCAGGCAGCAGGCCACTGCCCCGGCTTGTTGAGCATTTCTCTTAACCATAAAAATATTTTGTTTCTAATGACTGACTTCTGCATGCAGAGTTAGGAAGCTGTAGGCACTCTTTGTTGAGGGAATGAGACCAATCTTTCTTCCAAACGTAGAGAAAGGTTGCCATTTTCTTCAGTATAATTCTGCCAAACGTTGATTGTCTGAACTTTTTGGTAGGTGGCAGGATGCCTGTTTTTGATGCTTTAGCTGATTGTCCTTACATTACTTTCTTTCTAGGGTATCTGTTCATCATAATCTATTGCCTATTATCTTGGTTCCATGTGATTATTCTGCCTTTAAAACACATAGTAATCACTATTTCGGGGTGTTTCAGCCCTCAAACCACCCTTTCCTCCAGCACAGCACGGACCCAAACACACACATGCACTCTCTCACCTGCCCCCTGAGTCCCACCCATGAAACACTGTTCCCCGACCCCCGGCAAACAAACTCACAAACAAATACACCAAAACACACGCAGACAAACATTTTCTCCCCAGGCCCCTCCCGACGAAAAACACACACGATGCACACAGGCACACAAACATCTCATAACCTTCTTCTCCTGCCCTTCGTTCCTGCCTCTAAGCCTCTGCGCGCACGTGTATTTGTCAGGGGCGTGACAGTTAAGATGTAGGAAGACTAAGATTCTCAGAGGGCTCTTTCTAAATCTGCCTTTTTTTATTTTCGTGCAAACGAATGAGACATTTTCACTCTATACGATTATCCTGTATTTTGGTGCTGGTTTGGGAGTCTTTAAGAAGATGAGGATCGCATCCATTTGGAGAACAAATTACTTATTTCGGTAATTCTTTTTTTGATAGTTACTTTTCACCTCTCTCATACCAATCTTCTGAGTGAAATAGTATGATTTTTACTCTGAGAGTTTGTACATCCAATCCTTTAGTGAAATCTTGTTTAATGCATTTTCGAATTCCTCTGTTAACTATCTAAACCCTAAATACTTAAACTCTAGTTATACACTTATTTCTAGTTCTAACATAGCCGAGAGAGCTTCTGTTTCGAATTGAACCATTTGTTTTTTTGAATGTAATCTTTTTATTAGCATTGTGTTCAACTATTCTCTTCTAAGCATATCAACAACGTTCCACTTATATTTTATGACACGTTTAATTTTACAGTCTTTCAAGCAACTAGTAACAGAAACTATTTCCCGTCCCTCCCTCCCATCCGTACTCGTCCAACCTCTCTGCCCCCCCCCCATTCCCATAAAACAAAAAAGAGAGGCAAGGAGTATTTCAAAGAAATTTGGTTTAATGCTGTGCTTTTATGTTACTGATTGAAGTTTCTTGTGGTTGCTTAAGTGGCAATCATTAAGCATCTATCTTTTCTGCAATTGCCACTCTGCCTCATGCCTTTCCACAGTAATGCATAAGAAAAGCATAAACACCTTCCCAAAATCCTTTAACATATTTTGGATCATTAGCCGAAAAGAAGCAACATGTGACCTGAGTGTTGCAGCTCCCTGTGTCCTGGCATACAGCGACAGGTCCAGCGCTAGGGACTGGCCTGGTTCAGGCTGAGTCAGAAAGTTGCTCTGCTCTGTATACACCAAATATCCCCTGCAGATTTACGAGTAGGCCTAATAATAAAAACAAAGATGGCAGCTTGTGGATTTCTTGAATATGAACAGGAAAATCGAATTGCAGAAGCAGGAGAAGCAAAAATACAAACCTACCCCAGAAAGGGAAAAAGGATAAGACTGACTTTAGAAAATATGCCCCATAAGCACAGAGTAGGTCGATAGTTGGATCAGATAGGAGGTACTGGTCCACCTGAACTGGAGAGGTGATGTATACAGCACTTCATTATGAGAGCTACTGAGACCTTTCAACCTAATATGTGATGAGAATCCTCAGAGCTATTGAACCTGTGAGTTTCAAAGAACCTTAAAAACAGTTAAATCGTAGATTGAGATAATAGTAATAGGCAGTTCCTCAAATAGCCCCTTGAGTAGGAGGAAGCGGCCTCCTGGGTCTCTTCTCATTGTGATCTTTGATAGGGGAACCCTGTCACTGAGCAGTATTGCCACCCCTCTTTTCTTCTCTCCAGACTTGGCGAAGTAAGCTTTATTATATCTGCTGAATCTGACCCGGTGCTCATCTGCCTGCAGTAAGTGGGTTTCCTGGAGGAGGACGATCTCTCCGGATAATTGTCCCAACCTTTGTTCCATTGATCTGCGCTTTATCTGGGGAGTTCAGGCCCTGTACGTTCCAGGAGAGGATTACCACTTCATTTGTGTCAGCCCTCTATCCAATCTTCGGCCTTGGCTATGGTGTGTGTTAGGCAGAAACCTGTGCAGTTCCCTTAGGGACCACTGCAAAAGATTTAAGACTACAGGTGTTGGCAGTAAACCCACTTGATAGCAGTCTGTACCACCCAGATTTACCTGGTAGCTGTGGCTGAGCAGTCAGACTTCCCTCAAGAAGAGTTAGGCAGTATGCAAAGTATACACAATAGGCACTCAGATACAATAATACAAGAAAACACTGACCAGAGCTTTGGTATCAAAGTATATAATTATTTATTTAAAAACACACAGTTTGAAACACTCCAGCACACTTATTGTAAAATATTCTAAACACAGTTACTATTGTAATAGATACACCCCTTTTTCCTATCCGATAAATCACAGTAAAACACCACTTATTTTCATACAGAGGTGAGCGCTTAACTAGATCGCACTCCAATAAGTTTGTGAGAAAGGGAGGGAAAAAGACAGAATATGGAAAGGTACACCACTCTAAGATTCAGGAACACTATTAGCAAGGCAGAAGAGCAAAAAGTCACTGGTGAGCCAAATCCAAAGGCTGGGCCCACTCTTAGAGAGAGCAGACCACACATGCGCCCAAGATCACACAGTTACACTAGGCTTAGAAAGTCTTGCAGAGGGTTCAAAAAAGAGTTTAGAGAGGCTTAGGAAAGTTTAGCCAGGGTGTCACAGGCTAACCCAGGTTCGAAAGCTGGGGGCTAAATCTACCCCGTACAGTCGGTAGCAAGGGAAGCCAGGCGGGACACGGTACCTTAAGTGGGAAGGATCCTCCAGCGGTGGCAGTTGTTCCTGGTAGTGTGTGCAAGTTGCGTCGTCGTCCAGGGTAAGAGAAGATCTCGACTTGGAGGAAAGATGAAGGTCGTTGCACTACCAGGGCAGAAACCAGCCGCGGAGTTTTCCGGTTAAAGGTGGTACCTTTGTTTTGCGGTCGTGGTAAAACGTGGTATCCCGGTTGCCGGGGTGCTTGGCACGGGCAAGGCGGCCACGCGGTATGTCGGGAAAGCGAAAAGACGGTGAAACTGGTTATCCCCACTAGTCAAAGGAAAAAGACTCTCCGGCGGGAGATCTCCTCTGTCGTTGGGAAAAGTGGTGAGGCAGTCCAGCAGGGCTCCACCGGTGGTGGTGTCGTCGCAGGTCGGCTCAGCTTCTCCCTCGTCGGATTCTTAGGTCCTGTGGCGACTTCTGAAGTTCCAGTCCCCAAAGCCCTGCTTTTATGCAGCAAACCCCCATTCACTCAGCCTAGCTGTCACTCAAACATGCTAAGTGGTGAGCCGGCCGGCTAACCACTTGGGCCAATCAGGATGGAGTGCGACTTCAGTTGCCTAGGCAACTCAGTCCAGGGTGCCTACATTTCCCTCCACCCCTCCTAAGTACCCCAGATAGGGTGGCACCACTTCAGAGGTCTTCTGTGGAGAAGCCCACCAAAAAGTGGAACAACGGGCTCGACTTGGGTTGGAGTCACAGAAGAGAACACAAACGCCATTTTAGAATCAAGTTTTGGCAAAAAATACCAACCGGAGAATTAATATTAATTAAATAAACAGGCGGTATGTTCGAGGCTACTGTAAATAATTGAATAAAGGTAGCCTAAACAATGGGAAATCCCATAGAAAAATATTCGCAGTTGAATATAAAAAGTAGTATCCACTGCCACCAGCCAAAACTCGATCAGGGGGGACGGAGACGTGCCCCCTCGACTAACAGACCCTGGGGCAATCAAATTGCCCCAACCAGTACGTCCACAATATGATGGTTTGTACTGGTTCTGTTCAGAATTTAAGACTAGTAAAGTCAATGGTGACTTTACATGCCCTGGGAGACAGTAGTCAGTCCCAGGGTATGGAGTCTATACTGGGGGGGTCACTATGACACCCCTGTGTCACTGCACTGAGGGTGCTGTGTAAAACACATCACAAAAACACATGAAGCCCTATGGAGTAAAAGACCCCATAACCCATTAAACACTTCTAGATTCTAAGAAACACACTCAAATCATGTCCAAGAGTGAGGGTAAAAGAGTCTCACTCTTGGCAGGAGAACAAAATAAACCCCAAAAATCCAGCAAAGCTGCTGGGGGACTCACTAGGTTAGGAGATTCAGCCTAAACAGAGAATTCTCCCTAACAGTGTGTTCTATGTCCCCAGCGGATTCCGGCTCCTCTGAGTGCGGGGCTGTTGGACATAGACGTGTGCAGTTCCCTCTGGGACCACTGCAAAAGATTTAAGGCTACAGGTGTTTGGCAGTAAACCCACTTGGTAGCAGTCTGTACCACCCAGATTTACCTGGTAGCTGTGGCTGAGCATTCAGACTTCCCTCAAGAAGAGTTAGGCAGTATACAGAGCATACATAATAGGTACAGAGGCACAGTAGTACAAGCAAACACTGACCAGAGCTAGGTGTATAAGTATATAATTATTTATTTAAAAGACACACTCATAAATTACACTAGCACAGAAAAGGTAAGTAAGTCAAAACACAGTCACTATTACTTATATGTACATCCCTAGTTATTTGTTGGACAAGTCTAAGTTAACACCACTTATTTCCAAACAGAGGTGAGCGCTTAACGTTAGATGGCACTCCAACAAGTTAGTTAAAAAGGGAGGGAAAGGCAGAAATAATGAAAACAGCAAGGTAAAACACTTTTCAGAGATTCACAGTAAGTTTAGCAAGGCAGTCTATTGAGGAGCAAGGAAGTTCGGTTGCCAGGCCCACTCTAGGGAAAGACAGGCGAAAAGATGCCCAAGATCACACAATGTCACAAGTCTTTACAGGTGAGTAGAAAAGGGTTTTCTCAGTTAAGAAAAGTTTAGTTAGGGTGTCCCAGGCTTACCCAGGGTCGAGAGCCGAGGGTTAAATCTACCCCGTACAATCGGTGGCAAGGGAAGCCGGGCGGAACCCGGTACCTTTAAAATGGAAAGGATCCTCCAGCGGTGGCAGTTGTTCCTGGTAGTGGGTGCAAGTCGCGGCGTCTTCCAGAGGAGGAGAAGATCTCGTCGTGGAGGAAAGCTGGAGGTTGTTGCACTACCAGGGAAGAAACCAGCCGTGGAGTCTTTCCGGTTACAAGGATGTTACCCCTCTTTCGCGATTGAGGTAAAAAGTGGTATCCCGGTTGCCGGGGTGCTTGGCACAGGCAAGGCGGCCACGAGAGGCTTCAGGGCGGCGAAAAGGAGGCAGAAACTGGTTGTCCCCACCAGTCAAGGGAAGAAGACTCTCCGGCGGGAGATCTTCTCTGTCGTCGGAAAAAGTGGCGAGACGGTTCCGCAGGGCTCCACCGGTGGTGTCGTCTTGGCAGGTCGGCTCGGCTTCTCCCTCTTCGGCTTCTTAGGTCCTGTGGCGACTTATGAAGAACCAGTCCCAAAAACCCTGCTTTTATGCAGAAAACCCCCATTCATACAGCCTAGCTGTCACTCAAACATGCTAAGTGGTGAGCGGGGTGGCTCACCACCTGGGCCAATCACACCAGAGTGCGACATGAGTTGGCAAGGCAACTCAGTCCAGGGTGCCAAAACCCCCTCCCACACCTCATGTGGTACCCAGACAGAATGGCACCACTTTGGAGGGCTTCTGTGCAGAAGCCCGTCAAAAGTGGAACAAAAGCTCGACTCGGGTTCAGGGTTACTGAAATGAACCTAGACGCCATTTTGGCGGCGAGTTCTGGCAAAAAATCCCAACCGGTGAATTTATATTAAATAAACCTGCGGTATCTTTAACATTGCACCAAAAAGTGGTGCATTAAAATCAATGGGAAATCCCTTTGGGAAATATTCCGGTGGAATATTTCCGTGGTATCCACTGCCACCAGCCAGAAACTCGGCGAGGGGGGACGGGACAGTACCCCCTCGACAACGGACTCAGGGGCAATCTAATTGCCCCTACCAGTACTTCCACAGTATGATGGTTTGTACTGGTTAAGTTCCTAAGTTAAGACTAGTAAAGTCAATGGTGACTTTACAGACCCAGGGAGACAGTAGTCAGTCCCAGGGTGTGGAGTCTATGTTTGGGGGTCTCTATGACACCCCTGTGTTACTGCACTGAGGGTGCTGTGTAACACACATTCAAAAAACCAATGATAGCCTATGGGAAAAAAATACCCCATAGCCCATAAGCACATAGTAAGTCACAGAAACACTCTCAAGTCATGTCCAAGAGTGAGGGTAAACGAGTCTCACTCTTGGCAGGAGAAAAAAATAAACCCCAAAAATCCAGCAAAGCTGCTGGGGGACTCACTAGGTTAGGAAATTCAGCCTAAACCGAGAATTCTCCCTAACAAGGCCGAAACCGTTGTATTGGAATGAGGCATGCAATGATGTTGATGTAACTTGTTAAGGTGGACCCTGTGTGTCCCGCCTCTCAGTGAGTTAAACTTGTCCCTCCTTGTCCCTCTCCCACCCGCCCCTCTTCACGGCATAGTAGGAAGAACCTCATCCTACTGCCAGTGGGAAACTGGTGGCGCGTAGGCACCAGATATTGGCCAACTGGGCCACCAGAAACAAATAAGATCGATCTCTATGGTCCCAATACATCCCAAAGCAAGTTCATCTCCAAATTAATCCCGACCATCCTAGCCTTTCAGAAGGGGCACTTGATCATGGGTGGGGATTTTAATATGACGCCAAACCCTTAAGTGGACAAAACTCTGCCGCCCACAAATTCAGACTTCGCACAATCTGTCGATGCTTGGAGGTTATTCAACGGAACATCAAGGGACTATACCCACTACTCCTAGCACACAAAGTGTTCTCAAGAATAGACCTCTTACTGATCTCCGGGATCCTATACCCATGTTTAAATAAAACAGAGATTCACACATGCATGATCTCCGATCACGCCCAAGTAACTTCAAATCTCAGCATTTCTGGCCAAAAGCACCCCACTCAGAGACATTGGAAACTGAACGACTCCCTACTCTTAGACGAGTGCATCAGGCAGGAAATCGGTGAAACGTTAACCAACTACTTCAGGGAGAACACAACTGTTGACTCTCCCATCAACATTGTATGGGACGCTATGAAAGCAGTGGTTAGAGGGTCCCTGATCAGTTCAGGGCAGAACAGAGACGGATTTCAAACATTGCTGCAGCTAAACTGGAGGAAAAGGTTAAGCACTGGGATGTGGAACTGAAATCCTGTAGTTCTAGGAAAGCAGAGAGGGCCTTGAGGAAAGCCAAAATAGCACTAGAAATGCATTGGGCCGATCGGACAGCCAAATCACTAGCCTACACGAGAACGTTCTACTATAGTAAAGGGAATAAGGCAAATAGAGTGTTAGCACAGAAATTGAAAAAGGTCCACAGTAGGAACAATATCCTCAAACTGGTAGGAGCCGATGGCAAAATTCACTACTCAGATGCAGACAAAATCGGTGAACTGGTGCGACACCACAAAGCTATAATGTCAGGGCATCCCTGGAATCCCCTATTATTACCGAAGAAACTATCGATGCCATTAAATCTCTCAAGAATACTGCGCCAGGCCCGGACGGTTTAACCCTAAACTTCTATAAAAAATATGCGAGCATACTAGCACCACATATGTCAGCCCTGTTCAATTCCTTCCCGTCTTCCAAATCGGTCACTAAGTCAATGGCAGAGTCGCTCACAGTACTGCTCCATAAAGCCGGGAAAGACCCCAAGTCGGCTGCGTCTTACCGACCGATCACATTACTGAACAATGATGGGAAAATCTTTGCTACGATCCTACCCCGTAGAGTGGGGGCGACTCTCCCGAGCTGGATAGACTGGGACCAAACAGGATGTATCCCAGGGAGGGGGACCCACGACAATATAAGACGAACGATAGACCTCATTGAAAGCGCTCACAGGCTGGCCGTGGGAATGGCAGTCATATCCCTGGACGCGCATAAATCTTTTGATCTGGTGGACTGGGTATATCCGGAGCGTGTTGGAGCACTACGGCTTCGGCCCTAATTTCATAACTTGGGTAATGGCCTATTATCAGACTCCCACCACACAACTACGGGTCAATGGCACCATGTCCGAGCCAATACGCATAACCATGGGCAGTAGGCAGGGCTGCCCATTCACGCCTCTAATTTTCGCTCTATCCATGGAGCCCTTCGCGGTGAGAACTAGGCAGAACACGAAGATGAAGGGGCTCACGGTGGGAAATCACGAATACAAAATCGCTCTATATGCGGACGATGTCAGAGTAACAGCAACTGACCTGGCGGCATCTCTGGGGTCCCTCTGGGAGGAAATAAAGGAATTCGGAGTGATCTCTGGGTTCAGGGTGAATCTGGACAAATCCTCAGCCCTTGCAATTAACCTCCCCAAGCAAGAACGTATCAGCCTTAACCCACTAATGCCAAACCGTGGGCTACAAATCACTGAAGACCCATCACGCTTGTATTCAAGTAACTTCCCGCAGCTAATTAACGAATTCCACAGTGACCTAAAGCGATGGAAGGCCCAGGAAACCACCTGGTTTGGGCAGATCACAGCCATAAAAATGAACATAATCCCCAGGTGGCTGTACTATTGCACAGCACTACCGACTCATATCCCGGGTCCCGTTATGGCCTCCCTGCAAAAGAAGATGCAGGAATTCGTATGGGGGGGCCTTGAATCGGAAGGAGAATCATGAAGCGGGGGGAGGCACAGGGGAGGGGGCTAGGAGTACCTGACATAGCTAGGCATGCCCTAGCGGTGCATTTATCACATGCATACACCTGGGTCCAAACGGTGGATCAGCCGATGTGGAACCAGCTAGAGGAGGCCTGGTGCCCGGTCGCCCCATCAGAGCTCCCACACCTGCCAAACATAAAACCCCAAACGAACAGCGGTCCCCATCTGTTACGCTCACCTGACTCCCACGGAGGCGCTGGCCTGGTTCCCGCTGCTGTGACCTCTTCTAAGGTGATGCGCAGGGTTCGGAAGACGGACTGGACCGGGCCCCCAAATCTGGCTTGTCTGGCTCGCAGAAGTATCCTTCTGCAGGCGAAAATAGGGGATTAACTGTCTGCGGGGTAATGCAATCGGCCTCCCACTTTCCCCTCTCACCTTCCTTGAAACCCTTCTGTGATTTCTCGTAGCGTCTCACCTTAGGGTCTGGAAGGACGAGCTCTCCATCCTGTTTCTGATGCAGGGGCGCTTCGGTTTCCAGTTACTTCACTGGAATTTCGGATTGGTGAGAACCAAACTTGCTTGGCTTCCAGGTAAGTTTTTTGATAAGAGGTTCCCCTTGTGTCCATGCATTAATGTCCTAATGCTAGTGTCTTTTTCCCCATAGGGGCCAGGCTACGGAATGCCGGGGAACAGGCACCGACCCGAGATGAGAGGTGAAATCCTTGTAGAAATCAGATAAGTCTTTAATGAGCGTTTTTTGGTAATGTCTTTTCATTCGCTCATTAACGCTGATGTCTCTTTTTGCCCTTAGCTTTCCTTATTCCCTTATCTCTCTCACCTTTTGTTCTGGTGTTTTTCTCCCTATGCGCTGGGGCGTGACTGTGAATCCGGATGATCGCTGCTGAACATGGAGGCGCCCTGTGAAGGTGAGTGGAATGCGGCGCTGCAGCGATCGACGCTATGAGCTTTTAAATTAAAGTCTTCCTTTTCAGGATTGTCGGCGAGATGTCTCCGGGATGCGGGTTTAGCAGGTAAGGACTTTTCCTTCTTCTGTTCTCTTCTTCTCTTCCTTTGCAGGTAATCCAGGATGCTGGCAGGCGTGGCAGAAGTCAGGATGCAGGAGCAGACACGTTGAGCATCCAGCTGCTAGATGCAGAACAACGCGAAGCACGTGTGGCTGTTCGGGTGGGGTTTAAATAGCCTTGGAAGAAGTTCCAGGTATGTATCCTTCCTCCAATCAGGTATGTATCCTTCCCTGACCACTCCCGGATGGTAAATTAGTCCCACAGGTAAAGTAGTTCCTTTCAGGCCTCAAGGAGGCCGGGATCCTGCACCATGGTCTGCATCAGGTAAGTGCACCCAAGCATTCCCATAATGAGTCTGGCGCCTATGGCGCCAGGACTGATGTCTTTTATGAGCCTGGCGCCATGGGCGCCAGGACACTGTCCAAAGGTCCCCTATATGGGGTTGCTGGGTCCTTCCTTGGGGACTGGATGTCCGCTTTCGGGGACGCCGGGCTTGAACCGGCTCCCCGGGAGCGGGCATCATGACACCATCCCCAACAAACACAACTGTCCGCAATTGGAAAGCTGCAGTGCGGAAATGGGGCGTCCGGGGCGCACTTGGCCCTCTTACCCCCCATCTGGAACAACCCCGAATTCTCACCAGGCAACCCCCCACTTGGCTTCGAACCTTGGAGAGAGGGGTCACTATTAAAAACAAGGGACTTCTTGGAAGAGGGAATCCCCATATCGTTCAAGAGATGCAAGGTGAAATTCAGAGTGGGTGAGCGGGAAAGATTCCACTATGCCCAAATTCAGCACTGGTTGTCCCAAAGAGGAGTTCGGGGGAAAAGCACTAGAGAGCTGACAGCGCTGGAACTCTCTCTAACATCCCCAGCTGCAAAAGGTAGGACCTCAGCTCTCTATCGGCTCTTGGACAGATCAGACCCCTCTAAAAAAGAAAGATACATGCTCGAATGAGAGAAAGACTTGGGCCGGGAAATAGATGTCGAGGAGTGGGAGATAATCTGGACGAGACTGCATAAAAGCACTGAGTGCATCACGAACAGGGAAGGGGGGCTACAAACCCTGCTACAGGTATTATGTCACTCCAGCTCAACTAAACAAGGCCAACCCGGACATCCCCGTGACCTGCTGGCCAACCCTCGGCACCCTGTTCCACATGGTCTGGGCCTGCCCGAAAGCAGAGGCATACTGGAAAGAGGTAATGAACCATTTCAAGGCAATTACCGTCACAGGACCACTTTGATTCCCTTTATTCATAAGTTTCTCCTTTAAACTTTACTTTTGCTTCTGCCACTTCTTGGCTGGATACCTCAAACGGAGACCTTCTCGGTTTGCCACATTTCTCCCCTTATTCAGCTCCTGCTTGGAAAACGCTCCTTTGTGTTTTTTACCTAGCTCAGAGTGTGCCCTCATGCTGCACCTTTTATCAGTGTGGGGAAACTTGATGGAAGTCAGGTGTGAGCTGTCAAAAGTAATTTCCTGACTTCGCCTGACCATAGCAGTGGAACATGTCAGGTGCATTGCTCGGGTATGAGTCTGTTTTCTGCCAGAGCGGGCTGTCTGTTTGAAAGTGTTTGTGTAGGGAAGGTGGGGCGGAGGGGGTAAAGTTCCCAGGTATCCTACCGAATAGGATGGGGTGAAGGTATTGCGGGGGGGATACCGTGTAGCGCCATCATGTGTCCCACTCCCCAAAGACCCCTCACCCAGGTGATCCTCCCGCACTGGTCCACCCCAGAGTCTGGATCCAAACTCGATGGCCGTGCCCTGGCCACCTGAGAGAGATCCCTGGGGTCTAGCGGGTGAGACACCAACTGGTTTCTAGAAAACAAGGTATCCTCACACAATACTCTTTTGAGGAGGGTTCTATCCCTTAGACTTCATTGCTCTCCGGACAGGAATCCATATATGAACATTTTTAGCTGTAATTAGCCGATTCAGGTAAGAAGCGCCTTCAGCGATGGAGTAGCTGGAATCAGGTAAGATGGTCTCCAGTGATGGAGCAGCTGGAATCAAGTGGATGCATGACGAGATGAAGATCAGGTAAGGACAGCAGTAAGCGTTACGCTGCTGAAAGCAGAATAATGCGAAGCAGAGGCATGTGGGTGGGTTTGCCTTAAATAGACTGGCCCTGACCCCTCCCTTTGGCCCTGCCTTGTGGCCCATCCTTGCCCCTTCCAGGGACTCTTGCACATGCCTTCCAATGATAGTCTATGGCCACGCGCGGCCCTGATGCACGCGCCCTAGGCACAGAGTTTTGCAAAACACACTTTTCCATGATCCTGGCGCCAGAGGCGCCAGGACTGGGTCCATTTAGACCCTGGGAGTGATGAAGGCCTGGACCCTTGTTCAATGGCCATGACACTCGGACAGACCATGTTAAACTTCATCATAAACTGCCTAGTCGAATAGGATCCAGTCGGTTTTATTCCCCCAGCATCACAACCATAAGTCCTTAATCCATAACAATGCTCAGTGTCATTCAGCTATGGATATTTATTTTTGTAATCTTTATTCACTATTTTATAATGTTAAAGACACTCAAGGCATGAGCTTACAAATCGGTATACAGTGCAGAGTAGGTGCGGAAGTCGCACTCCAATATACCAACATCACTGCATAAAATATAAAAAGAGATCTAGCCCTGCAGGGACCATAGAACTTAGTTTAGTAGTCTAGGAAAGCATTCATGATGCTATCCTGGTCTGTGAGTCTCAATCCCCTAGATACTATCTCACTGAATACAGTATATTCCTAAGGCGACCACTCTCCGAATACTTGCCAGCCATGGTCTTGCTGGTCAGAAATTTGGCCTCCTGGTCTGCAAAATCCCTGTTGTCATGTGTGGTTTTCGTACTGTACTGTACAGCTCACTAAGGGATTTCTCTAATGTTTCTAGGGTGCCTCTTATGGATTTTAGAACACCAGCCACTTTAGCTATGCATATACCCCTAAGGTATACGTAAAGTTTGCCAGAATGATGCCATGGTTGCGACTGAGCCTTTCTTAACCTAATTGAACTGTGGCATTTACTTAGGAAGGTTATTCCTCAAAGCAAGGTCCCTCAGGGCATCTGATTTAAATCTCCAGTGTGTTGATCTTCTGTAAGAGTCAGGAATACTCAAATGTTTTCTAACATATTCCATGGCAGCGCCCCAGTAAAACCACCAAGCATCCACCAGGTTATATTCATCAATTATTTGCATTCTGTTAGCAGGGCCTTAGCTGCACCTCCCAGCTGTCTGCTTAACATGGCAGTCCTGCCCAAATCTACGTTTCTTAAGGTATTACAATTCTCCCCTCCCATGATTATGCTATGGTTTACAATCTCATAAATATTGATTAGGAGCATGTTTAAAAAAAAATTAATTTAAGGTGTCCAGTCATTCTTTAGAAAACATAGTTTCGAAAGACAAAGTTTCTGAATACAAAGTTTCAAAAAAAAAATTCAAATTCATTTTTTTTATGGTACAGGTTTTATTTTAGTTTCGTATAGAAAAAAAGTTTGTTTTAAAAACAAAACAGTGGTTTGGGGGGGGAACCACCCCCCATTAAAACGAAAAAAAATGTAAAAAAATATGCATTCGAAACTTTTTTTCAAGGCTTTTGTGTCGAAACTTTTGTATTTAGAAACTATCACTGTGGAAAAAATCACTATAAACGGTAATTTAATACATTTGTGCCATATAAATTAATTCAGGCCACTGGACTCCCCTCCAAGCTGAAAGCCACTATGACATATGTGCCATTTTAATCTACAATATTTGTGTGTGGAGAAAATCATAACGAGTTCAGTACTATTAGAATCCTGATACATGTTGCTGAGTATGAGGAAAAAAATGTGGTGTCATATATTTATTGGAAAGGTGTGTCTCTTGCAACAATATCACATTAACTTGGTGTCTCTTAAGGTGGGCCAACCTTACGCACCTTACCACATTATTTAGACCAATGATGGTCCAGGTATTAGCCATAGGTAGCGCTGTTGGTTTCAATATTTCCAAGACCCTGCTGGGCATGCTGTGTCCTCTCTGCTTGCTATTTATATGAAATGTAACATATGCAACTTGCTGCATAACCGAAAACACTTTAACCATTCCTGGTCTGCCCCAACTACCAGTTTACAATGCATCCATTCCCCAGAACAATACATGCCAACAATCTAAATGGCACACAACCTGCTCTTGGATATAGGTGAGAGTTTGTTCATAAATAGTTTCCAAGTACAACTATAAGAAAGAAAGAAACAAAGAAAGAAAGACATTAAGGAATTAACAATAGATTTACACCACTGTGCTACACGCTAGGTTGGGTGGCTAGGCATGAGTACCCCCTGCCAAACACCAATAGCATCACTGGACTAGTGTTGCTCCCATAAACCCCTTAATTAAGTGACAGTTAAACATTTACCACATAAAATTATTGTGCCTCCACACCTTTATATTTCTACAGCCGTATTCCTGTAAAAGTCAGCATGCACCTATTCATTCACTTTTTGGGTTTGGTAATATGGTTGTCTGTGAATGAAGAGGCCTCCTTTGCAGAGCTGAAGAGGTGTGCCCTATCCTACTGCATAATTTTTAAATCGGATGGAAATAACATCTGCTGTTTTCATATTGCAGCTTAAATGTAACGTTCATGAAAGATTTCCTGGTTGCCTGGATTGTCGGCCTGAAATCTGGAAATATCAAAAAATGTTAAGATCCCATCTGGATTTCCTCCTTGGCTCTTGCTGCTTTCAAGAGTAGGTCTTGGTCCCTGTAAATATAAATTCTCGCTATAATCGCTCTAGGCGGCATACAAAGGGCAGGTCTAGGACCTATAGATCGATGGGCATGTTCTATTTGAAAGTGATCTAAGAACACCAGATTGCCTAAAATCTCAGGGAGGGGTTTCTGCAATTAGGATTCGACCTGGCCTTCAATCGTAATTTTGTGTGGTCCAAAGATGCAGATGTTATGCTGCGATCACGTTTTCCAGATCCTCACTTTTGTCTTTTACGGCAGACATTTCCTACTCCAAGCCCTTCACATTGGACATCAGGGTGCTGTAAGGAACTCATGGTGACAACAGTAAAGACGGACACAAGTAATCACATTTCAAGGGTGTTTATTAAACTGTAAGCGCAGGATGGAAAAACGCCTAACCTAAACCCAAATCTAAAATTGGAGCCAGTGTCGACCATCAAATAAAAAAAAAAAGACAGTCCTTGTGGCGTCTTTTCAAAGTAAAAAGCCTATACTAAAAAAATGTTTCAAATGAAGGAAACAGTGTTCAAATAATAAGTCAGGATGTGGTTGCCTTGAGGTTTCACTTACCCACGTTTTTAGCATGGGACAAGGTAGGACTTTTGAGAACAGCCTGGTAGAGCCTTCCCACCACGAGCAAACAGTTCCGAATCAGCTACCAGGTTCTTCGATGGTTAAGTCTCTTTTCAATAAAAAGTCTCTCGCCTTCGAGGCTGATGCTCTCAACAAACAAACACAAAAGTTCTGTTCTAAGAACACTTTGGGTGATGGCTTCACCTCTGGGTCCCCCTCTTCTGGGTGCAGACTCCTCAGAAATTGTATTAAACAAATTCACAAGACAGTTCCCTTCTCAGTGAATTTTGAGTGATAGCTTTCCACCCCTGGATCTCCCTTGGACTGGCTTGGATCCCAAATGACAAGGGGGACAATTTCCCTCCACTTGTCTTGCAATACTTCTTGCTTTCACAAATCTTAATGTCTTTTTAAACAGGTTTCAGGCTTTGCCCCTCGTTGCTGGTTTCCCCCTGCCGGGTTCACTCTCGCTGCCTTTTGGTTATGGGCTTCCCTCTGCCGGATTCGCTTTCAACGACCTTTGGTTGCCGGCTTCCCTCTGCCAGGTTCACTCTCACCGACTGTTGCAGACAATTCATCACAGGACTATAGACTTCGCCCCTTCTCATTAGCAACCCTCTGCCGGGTTCACTCTTGCTAATCTTTACGAAATACAATTCATGTACTAATTTTCACCATGCAGGATTCACTTCCCTTAGCTTTCGCAATGATCTTCCAGTCAAAGACTTTCAACGGTACAGAGGATTTTACAAGACCTCTGTATGACCACTTTGACCCTTCTTCGCCTCTTCCCAAGGCCTTCTGGTTACGGTAGTCTTTACCATTGCGTAATCGCCCAGAGTCCCTTGAGTGAGCACCCACGTGGTTCCGGATTCCTCTGTCGCTGGTTTTCCCCTCCTTCCTTACTAGTATCGCTTGCATAATTTAGCCCTTGGCTACTTTTCATTAAACACAGTTCAGTTTCTTATCGACACTCCCCTCGACTCAACCCTGTGGGGCTGTGATGAACCGCTTGGCTTCCTACCTCTTTGGAGTCAAGGTTGGTACTACCATAGGCGGTGCTGGGGGGGGGGCTGAGGGGGAGGCTGAGGGGGATATATCCCTGGGTCTTTTGGTTATAGCCCTGGATAGAAGCTCAGGTGCTACAACCAAAATGCTAGCTAGCCCCTAGTCCCGCCAGTCCCAACATTAGGTTAGCCCCTGATCTTTTCCAGGCCTAGCAACACCCCTGGGTACTACAGAGACAAGCGTCTCTCCCTGGCTTGGTAATCAGCGGAGGAGGGTCTTGTGTACCATTGACATCTGCTGCAACACACATTGTCTATTGTTTGCAGACTTCTCATTCCCTCTCCGGAGGTTCCACAGGCCTTGGTCTGAAAGGGCAAGGTTTACTCTCTCCTTGTCACCCTCTCGGTCTGCGCCGTCTTTCTCCTCCTCTTGAACTGCTGTGCTGAGTTAGCTCTTACGTCGTGTCATCTGCCTTGCTCGTATTGTGCTCTTGTGCTCCACCTTTTATCCCTATGGGGAAGGGAGAGGGCCGTCAGATGTGTGTGATTTTGGTCTATTGCCTGATTTTGCCTGACCCTGCTATTGGGAGACGTCGGGTAAACGGCTCCCGTGTTAGTCCATTGTCTTTCATGTTGTGTGAAAGTGTTCATGTGGAAAGGGGGTGGCCAGTGTTTTGGAATATCCTACGTGGTAGGAGGGGGAAAAGATGTCAAAAGAAGGGGGATTCCGCGTCTCGTCTGTCGGTGTCCTACTCCCCAACGGCCCCCATCCTGGTGTTCTTCCCTCACTGATCCACCCCCAGGAGCTGGATCCAATAGCGATGGCCATTTCCTGGCCACCTGGACGATAGATCGCCGGGCACTAGCCAAGGAGACACCGTCAGGTTTCTCCCAATGCCGAGTGTTCCTTCATTGTTGCCGATATATTTCTCAGCTTCTGAGATCCGTTCACCTAACTGTTGATTTCTATGTTGGGAGGCCTGGACTGTGTCAAAATCTTGGTCAAGGTGCTGCAAAGGACCTTTAATTTCTAAAAGGAGGGCGTGCAGCTCAGTATCATGCTCTGAGGCAGTAGTGGGGTTTAATGCCAGAGTGGGCATGGTTTCACCAGTAATTGTTTTAAAACTAGCTACAGTCTCTAACTTTACTCGTGATTTGCATTTAATCTTAGGCATATTCCTGCCCTACGTTCGGTATAGGCTCTGTTGCAGATGTATTACCTTGATCTGTTTGATTCTGCCCAGCCAGTAAAACTGTAGGAATGTTGCTGCTTTGCTGCTCAGCAGATAGGATGTGAACGAATACAACTATTGAGCGTTGAAGGGGCCACATTGGCAGTTCTGGGTGTACGGAGCTACTCAGTGTGCGCTGATGACTGGCTCCCACGTGGGGCTCCCAGCATAGGCCCCCACACTCTGCCCTTGGTTACTCCCACTGGTGCACTGTGGGCCCCGCACAGCCCCTGACTGCACTCCTTGGTCAGGCCGCCATAACCACTGTACAAGCCCTACGAGCCCTGTAATCTGTGGCAAACCGGCAACAGCCCCGTCACCACCCACTGTGGGGTCTCAGTTGCACCGTCTTGAAAGAACGCTTCAGCAGCACAGGGCACAGCAAGTTGGCTCATGAGGTACGGTTCTTCACAGACTGGCTTTGTGCTGCATCCCGGCCTTCAGCGCTGCTACTGAACAGCCATTGGGGGCAGAAGCCCCTTGCAGGATCTAATGTAAGGATGTTTCAGTTTGGTGCCGGAGCTCCCACATCAAGCAGTCCCACTGGTTTCTGAGCTCTAGCACCACCCATGGATAATATTTTTGATGCTCAAAATATAAAATCCATCAAGTTTAGGCCTTACCTTGTCAGTGGGTGCTAACCAATGCTTGTTCGTTGTTTGTGATTGTGCAGAGATTCAAGATTTTATTCTGCAACATAAGTTCAATTTCCTATCCATTACAGACACTTAACTTAAAACAGTTTTCTGGTCCAGCTATATCCCCAACTCTACCTGATAATTGCATAATGGTTTCAGTGCATCTAAAACAGGTGAAGGGTGGCATTAATCCCAGTGCATTGATCTCCCAGGTTGTGAGGTATTAAGTGTGAACTGAAAGAGACAATATTTTCACTGTATTCAAAGTGTCATCTATCGAACTCTAGTTTCTTTCAATATTTCTGCAAAATTATTTTCTCTTTTATTAATTCTTCCTCCCCTTTAATCCCATTGTGTGATTTTAACTTAGATTTTAATGATGGTATTATTTCTCGGGTGACTCTTTTTCATGAAATTCTTAATGAAATTTGGTGCCATTTTTTAAAATCCTTTACAACACATAATGGAGGTCATACTTTGGTGGATTGGGCTATTACTTCGAACATTGTTCTATTTAACTTCCCCTTGGCAGGTCTAAACATGCTGCTATACTTTTCTACATGACAAAATCTCTGCCCATTTCCCCTTCCCAGCTGGGATATTGTGTCCATTTTGCAGCAAAGATGAACGGACTGCTAGTTCTCTTAACTCTCATCTCAAAGATATTGCTGTATGTCTCGAAGATGAGATTCTCGTTTATCATATTTTTCAATATATAACTGCTTTAACTAAAACCATTAATTTATTTGCCCCTCTGAAGTAAACAATTATTAAAGCCAAACGTGGCCAATTAGTGGTCCATGTCTAATCACACACTTATAAGAATAGATGTCAATAGCAAAGAATGAAAATGGATGAGGAACCCTAATCAGTTCATCTGTGGCACGCATAAACATGCTAGGCATTTATACAAATAGGCCATTGTAGAAGCTAAGGAGAGGTTTTTTCGTTCTACAAGTTGAAGCAGCATCTAACTTCTTGAGAGAACTTTTTAAAATGTTAAATAGTATGAAAACTCCTTGCTTAACCACTCTTACTACACCACAGTCCTTTCATTGTTCAACAAACAAAAACTGTCTGCTAAATGTTGCCCCCGAGCTGTCCTGTGACAAATACCGTTCAAATGTCATTAAGAAGAGTACAGACTCCTTGAACCCTATAATTAGTCCTCAAATCCTTCTTTAAAGATTGTTTGGTTCCAGAGGTGCTCAAAAATCCTGAGCCACACCATTACTGAAAAAAGCATCCCTTGACCCAGAGGCACCTATTGTTCAATTGCAAATACCTGTTTTATGAAGATCTTGGATAGTGGGGCCAGTTCTCAATTACAAGTCCATCTTGAATCACATCATCTCTTTGGGAATCGTCAGTCTGGTTCAAGCTGTCATGATCTCTGCTTCCAAAAGGTCAGGACTCACCCAACTCCCTTGGAAGCAGACCCATAACTCAGGTTCCGAGTGCCAACCAGTCCCAATTGGGACCTTTTGGACCCTGTCCTGGCGCCAGTGGCACCAGGCTCATAAATATGCCCAGTCCCAGCGCTGGAAGCGCCAGGCTCATAATGCTTGGGTGGACTTACCTGCAGCAGACCATGCTGCTTACTTACCTGCCAGTTGAGCCTCTGATCCTCTTCTGTTTGGGACTACTTTTCCTGTTGGGTGGGGCAGGAGCCACTCCCTAGATTCAGAACACTGGAACTCTTCTGGAAAGCAGGAACTCTTTTCTTACCTAGGCGAGGCTGTGGAAGGAGACACCTAAGCACTACAGGAGGCTATTTAAAGCACACTCGATGGATGAATCTTGCTTTGCGTTATTCTGCATCTTCTGCAGCAGAACGCTCATCGTGTCTTCTGCATCTGATCCTGGGCCTAAGGGAAAATGGCTTACCATCCTGAATCCAGTCTTCAGCAACACCTATAAAGACAAGAAAGAACAGGTTAGCACTACGGTCTTCAGTGACAGCGCATTTCTTAACTGGTCCATCGGCTGTCACCAACGCCTCGCGCTGCATTCCGGCATCTGAAAGACAAAGGCTTACCTACTCCTCGCGTGCTCCGGAGGTCTTCGCACTGCATTCCGGCATCTGAAAGACAAAAGCTTACCAACTCTTCGCACGCTCCGGAGGTCTTCGGCGCTGCATCCCGCATCTGAAAGACAAAAGAAGGTGCGTTTAAAGACATTGGGTAACTTTATACTCACGTGCCATTACTCCTTCCCACGCCGAACCCAGTGGGTATTCCGGCACCCTTCAGCAGCTCCGAACTTGTACCTGCAAGATAAAAGGGCAGTTAGTGCGCATCGTGAAGCAAGCAACAAGCGCTTACTTACGTGCTTCCAGGCGCTTCTATTCCTCACACGGGTTCCATCCTCAACTCACTTCAGCCCGTCATCCGCCATCGCCGGAACCCTGCAAAACAAGAGACATCATTACAAAAGACTTTTAAAGACATTTGAAATACTCGGAACTTACCGTTCGTGCAGTAAACGACGGACAGCAGTCCTCTGAGGTCAAGAGGCCTGCACCCTTATCCAGTGAAGAAACTGGTTACGGCACCCTGCCCCGAGGCAGATGGAGAGCTCAGCGTTCACTTACCTAAGACATCTTACTCTTCGAGTCAGACATACAGTGCACAGAGGTCCAGCCCAAAGAGCCAACCGTGTGTTACACATCACCTTTGAAGATACGGTATTTGCCCAGTCAAGACCAGCGCCTCTGCGGGAATCAGGTGAGCGTTACAGAACGCAAAGCCTACCGCAAAACTCCCGCCCAGGCGCTATGGAAGCCTCGGATACCGACCAGCTAGCCCAGTTACTTGGGGAACTAAGAGCAGAAGTGCATGCAGCCCGTCAGGAAACGAACGCTCCAAGAAGGGAACTGATTATTTCCAAGGAGTGAACAGAGACGATCTCGCTAGACAATTGCTACAGTCACAAGCCGGACAGACCCCATTACCCGCATCAGGGGCAAATCTTCCTTCAGCATCCTCTATGAATCCAGTGCAGATCAACCTACCTGGGAATGTACCTCTGGCTCCGCCCGAACGATTTTCTGGTGACCCAAAGAGGTTTGCAGTATTTATTAATCAGTGCTGGTTACATTTCTTATACCGCCCAGCAGCATTTCCAACTGATCAAGCTAAAGTAGCTTTCGTGCTTTCGTACCTTAGTGGCAATGCGGCAGATTGGTCGATCCCTCTTGTTAATCAAGATGATCCGGTTCTCCATGATTTTCAAGCTTTTCAGCTCAGTATGGAAAAACTGTTCGCAAGACATTCACAGGGGCAGGCCTTGGACAATGAGCTTCTTTCGTTGCGACAGGGTAATCAAGACCTTTTGGCTTATATTGCGTCTTTCAACAGACTGATAGTGGAAACTCAATGGCCTGAGGATAAAAGGATTATGCTGTTTTATAGAGGTCTACGTGGAGAGCTCAAAGATGTGTTAGCCCAAGTAGTGAATCCCCCGCAAGACTGTTCGGACTATATAGACTTAGTCGTTCAAATAGATCACAGACTGCAGAACAGGAAGGCCGATCGTTCCAAGTTTGATGCTCGAGTATTTTCCAAACCACCAACTCCTTCCAAAGGAGTAGACTCCGGGGAACCCATGCAAATAGGGGGCCTGAAAGGACCACTAACACAAAAGGAGCGGGAAAGGAGAAAACAGTTGCAATTATGCCTCTATTGCGGAAACTCAGGGCACTTTCTTCGAGACTGTCCGGTGAAACCAGCCAAGAAGGCAGTAGGAGCTGCAGTTACCAAGGTCACAAACTCTGAGCAGGGAAACAACCTCGCCCGACAAGAATAGAGGTCCTCTTGCCGAGCGTTAAAACCAGTTCCGTGACCTCGCATTTCGTGATACCTATGGTCCTCATTAGCCCTGATCATCCGGATCGATTACATGCGATTGAAGCTTATATCGACAGCGGTGCCATCGGCAATTATGTGGATCAGGAAATGGTTTTGAGGATGAATCTAACTCTTTGTCCCAAGGCTGTAAAGGACGTCATTACTACGGTGGATGGTACGGAGATAGCCTCCGGACCAGTAACGCATACCACTCAAGAAGTGACGCTAGTAAGTCAAGATGGACACCATGAGAAGATCGTGTTCGATGTGATCAAGGCCCCTCAGTTCCAGATTATTCTAGGAATACCTTGGTTAGAGAAACACAATCCTCAGATCGATTGGCGAGCAAGAACGGTTCAGTTTCCAGAATGTGTCTCTACTTGTCACCCTCCACCTGGTGTTGCACTGGCAGCAATTTCTTCAGAGACTCCCCAGTTACCTCCCGAATACCTAGAATTACAAGATGTTTTCCGGAAGGATCAGGCTAACTCTCTACCTCCTCATAGGTCTTATGACTGCCAGATAGACCTGATACCTGTATCTACTCCTCCTTGTAGTAGAATTTATGCCCTCACCGAGCCTGAGAACCTTCACCTCCGACAATACCTGGATCAATACCTAGCGAATGGGTTTATTCGTCCTTCCAAGTCCCCTGCTTCTTCAGCTTTGTTCTTCGTTCCAAAAAAGGAAGGGGACCTTAGAACTTGTATAGATTATCGCGCCCTGAACCAGATCACCGTTAAGAATAGATATCCGTTACCTTTGATCCCTGAACTCCTGGACCAAGTCAGAAAAGCATGCATATATACAAAGCTGGATCTTAGAGGGGCCTACCACTTGGTACGAGTAAAAGAGGGCGATGAATGCAAGACGGCCTTCCGCACCAAGTATGGGCTATTTGAATATCAGGTCATGCCCTTCGGACTTTGCAATGCCCCGGCCGCCTTTCAATATTTTATGAACGATGTCCTCAGAGAGCTCATAGATGTGTGTGTTGTTGTTTACATTGACGACATCCTCGTTTATTCTTCATCGGAATCTGAACATCGGAAACACGTGAAAATGGTCCTCGAGAGGTTGCATCAACACAAACTTTTCGCTAAGTTGGAAAAATGTGTTTTCAACGTGACTGAAGTTGAATTCTTGGGATTCATATTATCACCTAGCGGAGTGCGTATGGATTCAAAGAAGGTCGATGCAATTCTCAAATGGCCATCACCATCCTCCGTAAAAGGTGTTCAAAGCATGTTAGGCTTCGCTAACTTTTACCGCAGGTTTATCCCCGAATTCTCTCGAATAGTCCAGCCCATCACCGCCTTGTTAAAGAAAAACAAACGTTTTGAATGGTCTACCGGGGCGGAACAAGCTTTCCAGAATTTGAAGACTAAATTTATCTCTGCACCAATTTTAAAACATCCTCGCCCCGAACTCCCCTACATCGTTGAAACTGATGCTTCGAGCCTTGCCATGGGGGCAGTTCTATCACAAAAGGACCCAGTAACCAATCAGTTGCATCCCGTGGCATTTTGGTCCCGCAAATTCTCGCCTCCTGAGATCAATTACACTGTTACTGATAAGGAACTTCTGGCTATCAAGTCTGCCTTTAAGGCTTGGCGGCATTATCTTCTGGGGGCCCGACACACCGTTACTGTGATTACAGATCACCGAAACCTGCAATATTTGAAAACCGCAAAAGCCCAATCCTCTAGACAACTCCGTTGGGCACTATTCTTTGCCGAGTTTGACTACATAATTACCTATCGACCTGGTACAAAAAATGGTAAAGCTGATGCCCTTTCTCGGATGGGAGTGGAAGAACACTTGATCAACCCTAAACCTGTAGCTATCATTCACGAACAAAGAATTCTGGGTGTAATAGCCACACAATCCATAGAGGAAGTTAAGGATAAAGCCAGGCAACTTGTAACTCCAGCAGACATACAGAATTGGCATCTGCAGGGAAAGGACTTTGCAGTGAAGGACAACTTGTTGTATTTCCAAGAACGATTATACCTGCCCAGCACAGATTTACAGAAAAAGGTAATCTCTTGTTATCATGATTCTTTAATGGAAGGACATCCCGGTATGGCCAAAACCTCAGAAAAGATCAAGCGCTACTTCTGGTGGCCGTCTTGGAAAAAAGATATTAGAGACTTTATAATGTCCTGTGGAGTATGCGCCCAAAACAAGAGTCAAAAGGAAAAACTAGCCGGCATCTTACGCCCTATTGACATCCCACCTCGCCCTTGGCATACGCTTTCTATGGACTTCATCACCGATCTACCTCCATGCTCCGGATACAATACAATCCTAGTAATCGTGGACTTATTCTCCAAGATGCGCATTTCATTCCACTGAAAGGTTTGCCAACAGCAACAACTCTGGCCCGAGAATTTCTCGAAAACATCGTCCGACTGCACGGTTTTCCTTCAGTTCTAATTTCGGATCGAGGTAGTCAATTTATTTCTCATTTTTGGCGAAGTTGCTGTCGGTCGGCTCAAATTGATGTGAGACTATCGACCAGTCACCACCCTCAAACCGACGGACAAACCGAGAGGACCAATCAAACTCTGGAACAGTATTTACGCTGCATGCTGCAACAAACTGAAAAAACTTGGAAAGATATCCTTTGGATAGCTGAATATGCCTACAATAACTCTGTCCACTCGGGAACTGGGAAAACCCCGTTTTTTCTTTTATACGGCAGTCACCCTCGAACCTCGGAGTTGGATCCACTCCAAGATCTTGGAACACCAGCAGTAGACTACCTCTATTCTACAATCACCCAAGCCTTTAAGGAAGCCGTTTCTCACCTTCAAAGGGCTAAGGAACAATACAAGAAAGGAGCAGATCGACATTGGAAGGAAGCCCCCCCAATATCAAGTAGGAGATCAAGTCTGGTTATCCACCAAATATCTACCTCTAAAAGGACCACGCACATTCAACCCAAGATACCTTGGTCCCTATTCCATCACTACCATAGTAAACCCAGTAGCGGTCAAGTTGGACTTGCTCCCGCACATGAAGATACATCCGGTCTTCCACGTCTCTCTATTAAAATCCGTGCAACCTCAAACCCGACTAACTAAATCTCCAAAACCTATCCTAGTTGATGGAGAACTCGAGTTTGAAGTCAAAAGCATCCTGGATTCCAAGATCTCCAAATCTAAACTATTTTACTTAATTGACTGGAAAGGCTACGGCCCCCAAGAAAGATCCTGGGAACCTGCAGAATATGTCCATGCTCCTCGTCTAATCAAAAGATTTCATCGAACATTTCCTGACAAGCCCAAACCCCCGGAGAAGCCCGGTTTGGGAGGGGCCTTGAGGGGGGTGCTTTCATGATCTCTGCTTCCAAAAGGTCAGGACTCACCCAACTCCCTTGGAGGCAGACCCATAACTCAGGTTCCAAGTGCCAACCAGTCCCAATTGGGACCTTTTGGACCCTGTCCTGGCGCCAGTGGCACCAGGCTCATAAATATGCCCAGTCCCAGCGCTGGAAGCGCCAGGCTCATAATGCTTGGGTGGACTTACCTGCAGCAGACCATGCTGCTTACTTACCTGCCAGTTGAGCCTCTGATCCTCTTCTGTTTGGGACTACTTTTCCTGTTGGGTGGGGCAGGAGCCACTCCCTAGGTTCAGAACACTGGAACTCTTCTGGAAAGCAGGAACTCTTTTCTTACCTAGGCGAGGCTGTGGAAGGAGACACCTAAGCACTACAGGAGGCTATTTAAACCACACCCGATGGATGAATCTTGCTTTGCGTTATTCTGCATCTTCTGCAGCAGAACGCTCATCGTGTCTTCTGCATCTGATCCTGGGCATAAGGGAAAAAGGCTTACCATCCTGAATCCAGTCTTCAGCAACACCTATAAAGACAAGAAAGAACAGGTTAGCACTACGGTCTTCAGTGACAGCGCATCTCTTACCTGGTCCATCGGCTGTCACCAACGCCTCGCGCTGCATTCCGGCATCTGAAAGACAAAGGCTTACCTACTCTTCGTGCGCTCCGGAGGTCTTCGCACTGCATTCCGGCATCTGAAAGACAAAAGCTTGCCAACTCTTTGCACGCTCCGGAGGCTGTCGGCGCTGCATCCCGCATCTGAAAGACAAAAGAAGGTGCGTTTAAAGACATTGGGTAACTTTATACTCACGTGCCATTACTCCTTCCCACGCCGAACCCAGTTGGTATTCCGACACCCTTCAGCAGCTCCGAACTTGCACCTGCAAGATAAAAGGGCAGTAAGTGCGCATCGTGAAGTAAGCAACAAGCGCTTACTTACGTGCTTCCAGGCGCTTCTATTCCTCACACGGGTTCCATCCTCAACTCACTTCAGCCCGTCATCCGCCATCGCCGGAACCCTGCAAAACAAGAGACATCATTACAAAAGACTTTTAAAGACATTTGAAATACTCAGAACTTACCGTTCGTGCAGTAAACGACGGACAGCAGTCCTCTGAGGTCAAGAAGCCTGCACCCTTATCCAGTGAAGAAACTGGTTACGGCACCCTGCCCCGAGGCAGATGGAGAGCTCGGCGTTCACTTACCTAAGACATCTTACTCTTCGAGTCAGACATACAGTGCACAGAGGTCCAGCCCAAAGAGCCAACCGTGTGTTATACATCACCTTTGAAGATACGGTATTCGCCCAGTCAAGACCGGCGCCTCTGCGGGAATCAGGTGAGCGTTACACAAGCCTGGTAGAGGAATGGAGCTTGCACGTTTGGATTAAAACTACTCCCTCCTACAGATTATGGAGCAGAGCCTTGAAGGCCTTTTGATGCCATTTGACCTTCTTGCTGCATTAGATAGCATTGCCTATTCCCTTTTATTTTAGAGTATCAGGGAGCCAACCATGGTATCAGAGAATGCAGCCCACTGGATCATTTATCTCCTCAGTAATAGAACTCTGCAGGCCAAAACTAAGGATCATGTCTCAAAATCTAAATTTGTGTAACATGGTGTACCTCAGGGTTCCTGCAAGTTCTCTCATTCTCTTTAATATTTACATGAAGCGGCTACATGACCTCTTAACAGATCTTGAAGTGGTATTTCAAAATTACCCGGTTTTCCCTCATATTTTCTGCATCTAATTTGATCCCAAGACCAATATCTCCCATATCCAGTCTATTATCGGACATGTAGAGCTTTATATGGCAGAGAATTATTTGGGCCTAAATGAAGAAAAAAATCGGTTGATGGTTGCTTCCCCATACCTGATTCCTAATGCTTTGGGTGTTTATCCTGAATGTATGCTTTCAGGACATTCATTTAAGGTTCAAGCTGCATTGGTTATCAGTAAAGAATAGCGTTGCATTTAAGCTGTTCACTATAGCCCATTCACCCCTTCTCGGACAAGTGCCTCTTTATGTTAAACACTGATTTAAGTGTCCTTGCTCATCTCAATCACAAAGATCTTCCACCTTCTATACCATGATAGGTCCAGTGTGGTAAGCTCTGGAATGCTTTTCTCAAAGAGTTTCATAATAGTTTCCTAGTTGCCTTCAGGAAAAACTTTTAAATCTTTTTTTCTTTAATATATTCTGTTCTCTGTTATCTTTTTCCCTTAGTAATGCATGGCTTGTCTGTCAAGCACTGAAATTAAAAATATGATCTCTAATTGATTATTTGATGGACCGCTGTCTGTCCCAGTTACAAAAAGGCCTGAATGTTGTGTAAAACCAATGGTGAAAGAGATTATCCAAACGGGCATCTAAGAACATAACATCTTAGTGTAGCTTTAAGTACCAGAAAATTGTCTCTTGAGCTGTTGGTCTTTCGTTGGTGCGTTTACTGGTCCCATTGGGTCTGCTTGATTAACTTTTTAAATCTTTTTTTAAATCATTTTTTTCTAGTATCTTGAAAAACCTTCCTGGTTATGTGGCTCTTAATGATTGATATTCTTAATTTAAAAAAGTAACTGTGTATAATATGAAAACAATATATATTGTAGCATGTAACAAAAAATGTGTTTTTGCTGTTAGATGAGCCAACTCAGTGTGAGTGGTGGTCATCAACCCACCTTTGGTCAAGTCATCTCCAGTTCACAATCTACAGTCAACTCCAAGAAGTCCTCATCAGATGTTTCACAACGGAATTCCGGTAATACATTTCAGTTTATTTTTTCTTGTAATCGGATCATTCAAATTTTCATTGACATTATAATTCTGTAAACTATCTAGTGACATGAACATAGTGTAATAATAACCTGTTATCTATTGGTGAGCATTTCATATTCTTTTATCCGAGTTTGTATTGCCTTTTACATGTGTTCCAGGGCTGGCATTTACAGTTGGACAGATGTCCAAACAAACCTGCAATACTTAACCTGATATAGTTTAACTAGCCCACTGACTAGCCATATATTGATGTAATAGTTTTACAGTTTTAAAGTTTGGACTTCGCAGTTTGACAATTTATGCAGATTGTAGCGAGTGATTTGGTTACTATCAGAAATGCATCACGGATATTAATCATGCGTTTTCCCCACAATTCTTTGTTTGCCCATGTTAACACAAGATTAAGTTGCATTCAGACATCCCTCCTTGAGGGCTCAGAGGTGTTCTGGGGACCCACTGTTAGCCAAAGAGCTACCTATAGGCTGTATATGGGTGATTCTGCAGATCCCTTCCACTTCCCCAGTCCCTCGTGTTTAATAGAAGCAAAGAAAAATGCTGCCCAGAACATCCAACCTTGATGGTAGTCTGTAGAGTCAGGAAGGGTGCTTGTCTGTTACCTACACCTAAATATCGATTACGAAAATATTATACCCACTACTCTTCATCAGAAACAACATACTCTGACAGCTGCTGCTGCACAATACTAACCCCCACTCTACGAGCCAAATCCTTTTTCTGCTGTGCCTGCAATGTACAGGCAGTTCATCTTAATCCACTCATGTGCTACTCACACACAGAGGAGCCAGTCCAGAGATACAGTACCATTGCCTTATTGCAGCGTACGCCTGATGTCAAAATATTGGACTGACAGCTTAAGCTCTCGTACGCTATTGTGCAATGCCTACTCAGTGGCAATTACCAACATGAAAGTGTGACAAATCCTTAGATGTCACTTCTCCCCGATGTGGAGCTCCTTCCCATGAGGCCAGGGAGATGAGGATGCTACCCGATAGGTACTCAGCAGGTGGTTCTCATTGGGAGAGACTCCCCCTCGAGGGACAAGGCCGACCATCTAGGGAGAGAACAGTATAACAACCCTCACCCAACACCTTACACACCTCCCTACTAGGTACACCCCAGCACCTTACCCAAAACTTCCATGTACCTCTGTAAACCTGAAGATTCACCACCTACTAATAGCCTGGAAAGCTGCCAAAACTAAAGGTACTGAGACTAGGGGGCTCAAGATAGGCATAACAATTACCATGGAGCCAACAAGGACTGATGTTACTCAAGGGTGGGACACGCCCTATAAGGAAACTGAAGAATGACTCAGCATCTTCTACCGCAGAAGCGAGGAGTCTGCATCAGCTACCCGGGAAGTTCAAACCAGGCGAAGGGAGCAAGAAGGCGAGAAGTCACCGATGCCAAAACAGCAGAGGGGCCAGCAGGAGACCGACTCGTACCAGGCCTGCCCAGTGTTGTTATGAGGTGTACCACCAGGTCCATAAAGGTGCCGTTCGGAGTGGGGAGCGATAGAGCGAGAGGTCGCTGACACAGAGTCAGCAGGGCTCGAGGAGCTGCTGGAGAAAGCAGCCGGTCGGATCAGAAGGGAACCAGAGAGGCTGGCAAAAAGAACCATGAACCCTGGAAGAGCCTGAAGTGGGAGAATGGAACAACAGGCTCCCGCCAATCCCCTCTCACGCTTGGCCTAGAGGATCACGGCCTAGGCACCCGCCACAAGAAGAGTTTGCCCATCTACCAGACGACCAAATACCCTGGTACAGGAACATACGGATGTGCCCACCCACCTGCCCAGCAGCCCGCCCTGCCCATGCTGACACCTGCGGCATGGATGAACTTGACTAAACCATTACATCGTTAGAGATGCCATGACGACCTAGCCAACGGTCAGCACACCTGTGCAAACATGAACACTGGACACTCCCACACCAACCTACACGAAGAATATACTCAGCGCTATAACGTAGGTGACGAACACACCCACGGACGTGCATCTTTATTATTTTTCACATAGGCTTTTTAAGATGCAGAAACGCAAGACGCACAATGAACTTATCTAAATGGCTTGCTTACGCTTCTCCTAAACCCCATAACCTAAAGCGCCTGTGCACTCAACGGCTCCATCTATGCACCTGATCCAAGTAGGCCGCAAGCAAGAGCTTCCATGAACATTAAAATGAACAAAAGCTCAGTTGCTGACCCTGCAGAATGAGCCCGGCGAAAGCAGACAACCAAGGGCACAACTGCAAATTAAACCAGGCACACAACGGGAAAAACAATATTAATTGTGCAGAATTCGGCAACAAAAACACGGTCCCACCTCACGTGACCAAGCCAAACCTGAAAGGATGCCAAGGCCAGGAGAACGGAGGCGCCTGGATCCCTCATTACAAGACACAGGCAGATACAATTAAAAGACTCAATACACATCTGCGACAGTGGGAGTAGTCGGCCTTCCAGCTTATGAATAAATCCTCACATTGTCTGCACGTACCCATAGTGAAACATTGTTGCAAATGACAGGTGCACCGCGAGCTGGGAACGGCGATGGTCCCAGACTGGGAGGCTCGCGAGCGCACCAATCAGAACATGGGGCTCTTATCACTGACACCATTAACATTAACCAATCCTCAGGGGTCTTCATGTAACAATTCTCATGTATCTAATTGTAGGGACAACCCAGGTATATCACCTGACTGACTCTTAACCACTAACACCGTTCTCTATACGTATGCTATACTAACCCTACCACTCAAGTAACCAATCCAGAGTGGAGATAGGTTTTTTGCTAACTTTTCGAGGTGACGGAAGTAGCGCGTCATACTAAGGTAAAAAGGGCCTGCGAGCCCCACGATTGTGTGTGTCAGGACGGACGCGTACGATCCTTGACCCATCCCAGCCGTTTGTATAATAAACAGCAGAACCACCTTGCTTCTTGCTTGTGTCTCATACTCTGTGGTTTTTGGGATATAGGGGAGGAGTTGGGGCCTCCCTGCCCGGAGGTCCGCGGACGGCCCAGCCGACCCCGGCAGAATTCCCCCCCCCGACAAGCCGGTGACGTGTCCCATTTAGGAAGCATGTAACAGGAAACTCGGGAGACCCGGTGGGTTAGAGTGGAGAGCCAAGCATAGCCACAGGGATAGAATCCCTCGTCCCAGTGGGAACAGAAATAAAACTGTACACCAGAGAAGGGTCTGGGACCATCACGGAAACCTAGAGTGAGTTTGAGGGAGTCTCCCTCGTGCTTGGTGTCAAGCAGAGCCACTGGCCAACACGGAAGGGTCAAGCACCCGAGAACCGAAATCTAATGCAAGTCATCTTCGTGGCAGTACCTGGAAGGGAAGCAACCCAGGTCTGCCAAATCCATGTAATTGAAAGATACAGCTCTGGGACCTGCACCCACATGGGAAGACAAGTTTAAGATATCCTCCCTCGGGGCAGTACTTTGCAGGGGAGTGAACCCGGTCTGCCAGAACAAACCAGTAGAAAGTTGAACTGTGAAACTAAGTGTACAAGAAGCCAGAGGAAGGGAGTCATTCCCCCTGGTGTTATGAACTTTGAAACTAAGTATGGTGCCAGGGAAAGGGGGAGACCTTTCCCCTAGTTTTGTGAACTGTGTAGGAAAGCCTGCGAAAAGCCAGGGAAAGGGAGAGCTTCCCACTGGTGTTGTGAATTATGAATAAAGCCTGAGAAAGGCCAGAGGAAGGGAAAGCTTCCCACTGGTGTTGTGAATTGTGAATAAAGCCAGAGAAAGGCCATGGGAAGGGAGACATTCCTCCTGGTGTTGTGAGCTGTGAAAGCAAACCCAAAGGAAGCCAGCAGAAGGGAGTCATTCTCGTGGTAGTAGAGCCTGCAAGAAGGATCAAACCAATGATCTAGGGGAAGGCAGTCATTCCCCCTGGGATAACAAAATAGTGAACGTTCTAATGCAGAGTGTAAGAGGATCTGCAGTCCTTTTGTTTGTGAAGTACTAAGGAACTTGCAACTTGCACTGTGCCACCGAGTCCAGGAGCAGGGAGTATACGTTTAAGGGACAGAGGTAGGGACACTTTGACACATGACATTGGACTCTTTAAGTTTCTAACACATCCTGACAGACCCATTAGCACTTTAGTTGAGGCAGGGAGACCCCCACATAGATATAGGGAAAGATGGGGTTTCTCTTTTTATTCCAACGAAAAGTCTATAGCAATCACTATGCCACTTGTGTGTCAGTCTCCTACTTCTGCACCGTTACAGAAGCAATGATACGGTACAGACGACCGGCATTAATAAAAAAAAGGTAATCACTTGATGTAAAACAGACGCAAAACATATGCATAACCAATGCCTTTCTCAGAGCAAGGAGGAAATGGGGAATAACCAGTTCAGATTTTCACTGACAAATCAGGCTAGTTAAGTTGCTACAGAGTACTACACTGGTTGTCACAGACCATGCTACACAGCTGAGGAAATAGAGACTGGAGGAGGAGCGAAGGGTAAGAGCCAGATACCAAGACAGATCATATTGAAAGAGAAATTAGAAAAGACGGCTGATGACTATATTTGAGAGACTGGGAGAGATCAGACTGGGAGTGAGATCTTGGAATGTGTTGAGAGCCATGTCTTGGAGAGGCCAGATTGAGAGAATTCTGAAGGGCTTGTTACAAACTAGAATCACTGACCAGGAGATGTTGACCAAAAGGTAACCCGTGGTTGGAAGGTAACATTATCACAGTGTGACAAAAGCCTTAAGCAACATGAAATAATTAATTACTGGTTTGAGTCTATCAAACAGAACTTTCACTGGCCCAGGAGAGTGAGCCGCAGCAGGAGAGTGAGATTTTTTCACTTCCCATACAGGTAGCTTAGACCTGAAGAATGATGATAATGAAGAAGAACAGATTGGCAGATGCTACTACCACCAACATCTGTGTTTAGACCCCATTGAAGGACAAATATACATTTTTCCTTTTCCCTGCAACTGGGTGTAATTAAAACACATGTGGAAATCTAAGTGATTTGATTTGATGATTGTAGCCAGTGTTTCATGTAAACATTAAAGAGCAAGAGGGAAATATGTGATTATTGTGTGATGCCCCACACGAGAGTCCCTACCCTTAAAAAAAGTAATCCCTTTAACTTGCTGTGTCCTGCCGTCTTTGCTGCAGTCGCATTTAAAAGGTGCTCGGTCAGCATTTGAGATACTACTGCACATTGGCATAGCACAGAATTTGGGGGCAACATGCGAGCCATGCTGAGGGACCCATAACCCCCAAGCTCAGCAACAAAGCAAGTACTGTGACACACTCAGGCCGGGCTGGACCATCACGCATGCGCATTATGCATGGTGATCAAGCTGCTGCAGGGGCATGCTGTGCACTGCAATCGATAAAAGATATAAATATGTGTTTTAGTCAAACTTAATATCTTTCATCTAGTGTAGAAATAAGGGGGCTGTGCCTGGCTCCGGCACCCAAATGTACCAACCAACTGTGCATGGGCAGTAATTCTACGCACAGTAATGATAACACAAGAAAACCTGTTCATTCTGTCTCTGCCAGTATCTCCATGTATTTGTTGGCTTTGCCCTTAATGCCTGGAAAAATCCCCTGCCACAGGAAGAAAATATGTTCTTGCTGGCTGTACACATGGGCACATGCTTGCCCCACTCCTGCACAACCATGTAAGAATACTTTTCAAGTTGGCATTGCCCTCATTGACGGTAAAACATGGAATGCTACATTAAGGAAACATTTCCTTGTTTGGCTGCCAAATGCATCCACCCACCATGCAAGAGCACACATCCAGTGGCGGGTTAAGGGGGACGACCGACCCTCTTGGATCCCCGCTGGTGTCCAGTGTGCTGTCCAGCCTGCCGCAGGGCTTGCGCTCTGACTGAGTGCCGGTGTGAAAATGTTGAAAATGTTTTTATACTGGCATATATTTTGGGCAAAGGCATTGTGAAAATGCATTGGGTAATGCTTGTGAGTACTGTTCATGACTTGCAAACTGTCTGACCTTTTACCCAGTTTTACACAGAACGCGTGCTGTATGATGCACCATTTTTACCCAATATTTAAAAGAAATCTCTGGGGGCAGGCAAACGCTCCTAACTCGCTAGATTGGTTCGGGGTTTCTCTTGCTATGCTCAGTCGCTCTTGCATATTTGGGGGAAATATTTACAACCCTCAAATTAAAAAGACTCTCCAGCTTCCACTGGATCTAAAGTGACCATTACTGGCATAGATAGGTTGTCCTATCTAAGCCTGAAAACATACATTTTGCAGCACCATTTCTGGAAAATATGAGGTAAAAAAGCAATGCAATTTACAGTTGGTTCTCTAGGGTAACGCATGAAAACTATCAAGTAAATGCTGTGTTGTCAACAATACACTACATTAGAGCACTTTTTACCATTTCTATAAGGTTGGAGCCGCAACCTATCGTTGCCAGTAATGGTCAGTGTAAATTGCATGCCATAGGCTGCTGCCACAGTCTATGCTGCCACAGCCTATCTATGCCAGTGATGGTCACTTTAAATTACATTCATGAAGTCATTCAGCCTGCATGCATATAATTTAAAGTGACCATTACTGACATGGATAGGTTGCCGCAGCAGCTTCATGCATTTGATTGAAAGTGACCATTACTGCACATTATAATTTTCTTAATCTTGGGATACCCGCTGACTTTTGGTGGGCTCCCTCGCTGCGCTAGGTTGCTTGGGTTAATTTGAGGAAGCATTTAGAACTCTCTACTGAAAACATTCTCCACCCAGCGAGGGCATGCTTACCCATGAATCATTTAGAAATCTTGGTGTCCGCCCCACTGGCACCAGAGGTTGCCTCTGCACACATCATAGTGTCTTGCCCCTTTATGTGAGTAAAAGAAAATGTCCAGTCTGCCTGCCCCCCAGCGTTTTAAAACCCCACCTATGTAATACAATTCATCAAGTTGGCTTTGTCCAAAAATGCCAGTAAAACATGTAAGAAAACATCCATGTTCCAATACATTTCCCACAAATATGCTAGAGTGACATAGCATTGCGAGGCAGCCCAAACCAACCAAGTAACATTTTTGTATAATGGGTTAAAATGATGCATTATACAGCACACTTTTTGTGGAAAAATTGGGTAAAAAGCCAGATAGTTTTCAATATATTATTGTGTAATTTGTTATTTTATTTTTTTATTTCATGTGGTTTCCAAAAAAACCTTTACACGTTTGTTTTAATCAAAATCACAGTGAAATACAATACAAGACATAAGAACAGTTATCAATAGATAAAACAAAACCAAATTTACATATGTACACATTAAAACAAGAAAAAACAATTTTGATTAAGAAATAAAAACATTCCGATATCATTACCAAATCAAATTCCATTATTTGCTGCTAGCATCACGTCAAGATTTGGAAACCACACTTCATTCTGCTCTGCGCGAGTCTTCTTTTACAATGGTGAAAAACAGAGAATACCACTTCTACTCGTTTACAGGGAAATTTCTTTTAAGATTACTACAATCCCAATTATGCAAATTATAACGTAAGACGCCATGTTTCAGATGAAATTTGAATGAGCTATGTATGCATCCTGCTGTTCAAGCCAATCTTTAATTCAGTTTGGGAATCAATATAGTTAGAGAATCTTCAATGTTAGATAATAGTTGGGTTAATGCCAACAGAAAACGGTTATTATCTCCCCTTATGCAACTTTCCCAAAAAGATTGTCGAGCTATAAGAGTAGCCTCTGGATAGTAAATGCCCAGCAATTTGGGTCTCACCTGTTCAAAGTAAGAACAATATACTACTAAGTGTTTTAGAGTTTCTTGTTGATCCTTATGTAAGAAGAATCGACATGTGACTTTTAAAGTTGAAGTCGGAGAGTTGTGCCAATGTTGCGAGCATTCTAAAGTATCAAATTGATTCAATTTGTACCAAATATAGGTTCTTCTAGCTTTTTCGCAGGGGGACTAAAATATATAAGGAGATCGTAAGACTCTTTTTCTGGGGAATGAAGTGTATTCTACATAGGTTTTATAAGTGTTATTAGTTTCAATAGTTTTTATCCAATCTAATTCGTAGAGTTTACGTTCGACACTAGGTAAGTCCTGGGTGAGATTTTCAACAGAGAATCTGTTTAATTTTGGCTTCAAACAAAGCGAGTGAAGATGGATTGTCATCTGTCAGGAGCCCGTTAAGATCTTGATAAAGGGAATTACGAGGGGGAACAAGCATTTTAGCGTAGCTACATAGTTTACACCAGTCAAATCGCGAAGAAAGTGATAGTAACCCTAATTCATGCCGTACAATTGAATTCTGTATGGCAGATGCTAATCCCAATGTTTGTTTCCAAATTTGACCTTGGATACGATTCAAAACAAAATCGAGGTTCAAAAGACATGTATCCAAACCAAACAAAAGAATCAGCTCCACCTACAATAAGTATAAGTCAATAATCGGCAGCAAAGAGAATTCACAATGTTTCACGAACACAATTCTCATTTGCGACAGCAAAGGTCGAACTTTTGTTTTTAGTCCAGCGGACCAATATTTGATCGAGTTCAAGTTAGAGATCGAATATCCCAAATAGCGTAAGGAATTTACTCGTAATATGGATCCCGATATGTTCCACTGGCATGTCTCGAGCCTCTTTTTGTTCGTAAATATAATAATGTTGGACTTCAATGAGTTGGCCTGTGGATTGTGTCTTTCAGCGTACTTAGAAAATTCATTAAGCTTGATCTGGAGCACGTAAGAGGTCCTGTCAAAAAGGATGCTGTCGTCTGCAAAACACATCCAGTCAAGGTATAATCTGCCTGATCTCGCTGCATACATTGATGGATCAATCCAAAATTAATCTGTATAGCAAATATAGAGATTGAATAACGTAGCATGGAGATTGCACCCCTGCTTCACCCCTATTGCAGTCGAAATTGGAGGAGTAAAAGCACCATCCTCAGTGATATGTACTTTAAATGTGGTGTTGGTGTGAAGCATTGCTACTAGCTGCACAATTCTGCGAGGAAATCCTAGCTTAAGCATCTTTTTTACAGTATTTCTCTGACGACACAATGAAAAGCGGAGGACAAATCTAGAGCTGACATGTTAATAGGACCTGAATTGGTAGATTTTGATTTCGCTAGCACATGGGCTCCTATGATGGCATTGAGTGAAGTGCCCATTGCTTTGTGAAAACCGACTTGGTATTTCGAATAGATGTCATGCTCATGGATGAAACTTTCAAGGTGTTTGAGAAGTAGAAGTAGAATAGCAAAACCTTGGCTGCAGCATCCATAAGGGCTATTGGGCAGTAATTAGCAGGGTTGTGCATATCTCCCTTCTTGTAGATTGGAATGATTATGGCATTTCGCCATGATGAAGGGATATTGTTGGAACGAAGATTATGATAAAATTTGCTACAAAGAATTGCAGCCCAAAATTGAGGATCTGATTTTAAGATGCAGGAAGGAATTCCATCAGGACCCGCCGCTTTCGAATTATTTTGCCGCCCAATGGCCCATATAATGTCCTCCAATGAAAATGAAATATGCATGTCACTGGATGAAAGCAATACTTCAGAGTCACATGATTGGTATTGCGGTGATAAGTGAAATTTAGCAGTGATGTGAAGTTGCCAACAATGAGAAGAAATAGAGGATTTTAGGTTACATTGATCAATGTATACGACTTTCCTCTTAGTATAGCCCATATGCTGCGCGTGTCGCTTTTACATAAAGTCAGCATTCTCTAATTATCTGAGAGATAAATCTGATGTTTGATTAATTTTATTTGATTTCTGTAAGTTTGATAGATGCAATGTTTTTGTTCTTTGTACATTGTATAGCTTAATTTTGAATTAAGTAGTAGCCTTAGGCTATGATTTTTGACGCGTTTGAGCTTAGCAATAGCTACATTGTAAGGATGTAAGTTTTCAAAAATTAGTTTGTAGGTAAACGCCAATCCAAAAAACCAACAGTGCACAGGGGCATTAATGGTTTAATAAATTAAATGCGTTGCCATTAAAAATGAAATGCCACAATAAGAAAGCATGCACAGACTGGCTGTGCAAGGTTGGCACGTCTAGACACGATATAACACTTCTCTTGTTTGCTTTAGTCTTGATGAGGTCCAGTAAAAAATGTCATGCCACAATAACAAATGACTATACTGACTGCACCAAAATGCTAGTCTATCTACTAATAACACATATCCTGCTTGCTTTATTATGAATGCCTGTTAAAAATTATGTTTTAGCTCACCTCCTCACATAAACCCTCACACATGTCTCCTCTCCTGCCCACCTCCTTCTTCACCCCCCAAATCAGCTCCTCAGCCCAGCATGAAATACAAGTCACTTACACATTCAAACACCATTCACTTCCTCATACACACGCCCACCCATACATCATGCACTCACTGATTCACACATTACATAATACATATACACACCCTTGCATGAATGCACACACACATGCATCCATACATACATCATGAACATGCAAGACCTTTGCACGCACACACATTTAGGAAAACATGTATTTCTTCTTACCTTTTTCACAAAATCCGTTGCGCATAGGGACCATGCTCCATGCAGACAGGAGCCAGGAAGCTGTGGTTCCTGTCATGCTCAGAGCAGAGGAACCAGAGGCCTCCATGTCAGAAATAATTTCTGTTACGGTTAAAAAGAAATAATTTCTTTGCGACATAAATAATTTATTTCTTAAATCAGAGTGACTTCAGTTGTAGACCTCAGCTGTATTGCATCTGAAATTATAGATTCCTATGTGCAAAACCAACTTTCTGTACTAGAATGCTCTCTATATGTTTAAATACAGTAAAATATTTCACCATTGCAGGTACTTATCAGTAAATTCATGGAGGTTATAAGTAGTGTCATAACTGATTTCATATACAATACCATCAATGATGTCAAATTAATTTCCACAGTGAAGCGACCCCTATCTCTCTTTAATGCTCTTTGCATGCCTCCTTGATGCTCAAATTATTGTTTTAGATTTGTATTTAAATGCATGGGTCTTGTATGAAGATCGACCTGCTCTTCAATGAGGATCGAGACCTTGGATCACAATGAGAATCGAGATCCTTGAACAAATCGAGCCCTTCATTGTTAAATCATGTGAAATGTTTGTCCAATCAAAGGATAATGAAAACTTGCATCAACATCACTCACTTCTGTGGCGCAGTTATCTTTTAATTTCAATCCACAAATGGAAGCTTTCTCAGATAGACCCACATCCCCAAATTATAAAACCCTACTAATGCCAACTTTCCACACATTTTTGGTCCATTTAGAATGCACATCTAGCAAGTGTTTGTGTGCTAGACTAGACTTATGTGGCAGTTCTTCCCTAAGTATCATCAAGTATTTCCTCATGGAGAACTGTCTTGAGCAGGGCCTTCCCTCTTGGTGGGCTACCACTTCCTCACCCCCACATAGGTCACATCCACCGTCTTTAAGAGTAGTCGGACTGTTTTATATTATCAGGACTGTTTGCAAAATCTCTTAGGGCAGTGTATGGCCTCTAAATTGGGGCATATACAATCCCACTTCTCTGACATCACTTGCCATAGATGACTTAAACAATGTATTACTCCAAAAGTTAGTTCATGAAATGTTATTTTCAGATCTTATATTAAGTGAACTGATTTGGCAAATTGTAGGTAGGGCCAACTAAGGTGGATATATTGTTGCACTGTCAGAATATATACACTAGGTCGCCAGCACCATTTTTCTTGATTTCCTTTTTTTCCCATGGCAGTGCTCAGAAGTGTTACTTTCTCAATCAAGTTGTTTAACCTTTTTTCCCAATTTTCTGACCGTCTTCCACCAATTTAGGTTTCAGTGCAATGCTCCATTTGAAGGTTCTGCACTTGCTGTGTCTTATTTAGTTTTGGAAATGCCCATGATATACTGGAGTGTGGATCATGTCAGACCATGACACCTAAGGAAGTTGGCGAGCATTTGGCAAGGCTGTTTATGGCCTCTGCACATTTAAATCCCTTGAACTCTATTTAAGCGACATCCAAGAAGTCTCCTTTGTCAGACCCTGAAGTTCCTCTTCAGAACACTAGTCGCGTTCTGCCGAAAAGGAGAGAAAAATTGAGCCACCACCATTCTAGGAGCAAGTGCTCTCATTCAAATACCACTCCTCTTCTCGGAAGGAACGCCCTTTGTTCTCATCTTTGTGCTATGGTACAGACATCCTTCTTGAGAATGCCATGTGTCATTGTATGCCTTTTTTAATCGGAATTGACAGCTCTGTTCTTCAAATAAATACAATTGCATGTTTGCAGTCCTGATATTTGACCTGCCTTAAGGCTCTGCGTTTGTCACAAAAATGATTGCAGTTGTTTATTTATTTATGTAGCGCTGTGTTGGCCCGTGGACATAAAGGCAGTAACAAAAATAACAAACAACTGCTACAACACATAACAGTAATTCAGGAGCAATATAACGAGGACAAATATGCATACATTGGATACAGTATAAAGAACCTTCACTCAATATCAGTGTCTACCAAAATAACAGGCAAAAATGCAATCGTCCATTAGCGACATAGTGCAAACTGGAAACCAAAACAGGTAGGAGTACAGGAGGCTACTTTCTGTAGTTAAAATGTATAAATATGGGGGATCATACAATGGTCGTTTACAATCAACTTCAGTTCAGATGGCACATTAATGAAGTTATCACAGTTGGCTAAAAATAGTGGAAGGGTGCTACAACCACAGCCAACCAGTATGCAGTCCCTAATTGCATGTGAGCACCAGTGATTAATCTTACCTCCAGGACCAGTCCTTTGTCATGACCCCTTGCCCCTGGCCCACACTGGCAAGTCAGCCTGTCAGTTAGAGCCAGGTCAAAGGCCTTAAAACCTCATCCAAGACTCTCTTGGAGTCGGTCCCGGCGCCTTTGGCGCCAGGCTCATAACCATCATGAAGACCAACATTAGAATGGGACTATTTAAATGGGACTATTTAACTTGGGGGGGGGGGGGGGGGGTTCAGCCAACATGAAGGCACACCTAGCTCAGTTACAAGGAACTGAGCTATGCGGTCTAGTCTTTTGGGTGTGGCAGGCCTGGGACTACTTTACCTGGACTACTTTGGGTGTGGCAGACCTGGGACTATTTTACCTGGACTACTTTACCTGAGACTATTTAAACCGCACCAGAACAGCAGAACATGGTTTGCGTTATTCTGCTGTGGGCAGCGTAACGCTCACCGTGTCCAGTTCTTTGATGCCATTTTACATGAAACCAAGGACCTGCAGAGTGAGAAAGAACACTACGAAACTTACCTGGAACAGTATCCTGTCTTCAATCCATCGCCGACTTCATTTCCACTCACCAGAAGGTACGAACTCCATCATCCGGCACGGCATGCATCCTGGAATACCATAACCAGGAAAGAGGAGAAAGAAAGATAGCATTAGTAAGTGTTTACTCGCGTTTCCTCCCAAATGAAGAAAGCCACACAATTCTTACCTGGGTAGCCTCTCCTGATCAGTATCATTGCTGGAACATTACAGCGCTCGGCGAGGAACTTCGCAACCTGCAAGGAGAGAAAAGACACAGGTTAGCAATATAAAAGGCGAAACAGCGCTGCACATCGTGCATTACTCACCGGACAGCATCGCGCACACCGCGCTTTTGCCTATCGGCCCATGCTCATCTTCAAACTGCATGACAACACGAAAATACCTTTCCATACCTAAAAGGAAAGAAGCACAACATTATTTTTCGAACTAAGAGGAACATAAGAACTGCATATAAAGACTGTAAAGCAGCAAACCTACGGAGTTGCAGCAGGCCTGGATTCCCACAGGGGGGCTTGCACCAGTGAAGTAACTTGGTCGCTGCTAGTCTCCCACATCTATGCGCCCCTGCCACGAGGAGGATGGAGAGTCCACCTTTTACAATATTAAGGTGAGGAGAGGGCCCAAGGGGGAGGAAGGAGTTGAGCCAAGGGAGGTGGGAAAACATAAAGACAATATGGTATTGAATCCAGCTCTCCTATATTGCAGACCCATCTTTAACCAGAGGACTTACCAAGGGACCGAGAGAGGGTTCAAGAGTACATTCATCCAACCAGGGCTGGGTGGCGTCCCCGTGGATACCAGGTGAGCGTAACATCCTTTGTCTAAGCCATGCCATAACCTTGTTCCTGAGGGCTTCCTTGGTTTCAAACCCTACTAGTGAAAATGACATTAGAAATAATAACATGTCTTTGGTCTAAAACAGCTTCTCTCAAAGACTTATCTGATATAGGTGGCATCTGTATTTTACGATTTCGTAGATTCGTAATGGACCTAGATTTAGTTTTACTGTCATCATACTGGACACCCAGTAGCAATATCTTTCTTGGGTCCTTAGTTGCACTCGGGAGCCCAGCTGTAAGTGCTTTGCTTGCCCTTCAGCTACAGCAAATTCGGCTGGGGCCATAGAGTGAAGGTGCTGCTGATTAGCATTTGCAACTTTAAAAAATGTTTATCCATATTCATGGCATCCAGCTCAGTCTGTCATATTTTGTCCTCAGCACCTGTACTGTGCTTAATTGGGTCCACTGTCTGAGATTGCGTGTTAAGTATACATCCCAAATCGCCACACTCCAGCAGAGAGCTTTGGCAGCTCTTATTATCAGTGCTTTTTCATCTGAAAAAGGAGACGGACACAAAGACATGAGTCTGTGTTGAATCCTGTGGAGTCATCACTGATCTCCAGCCTAAGATCTCCTCCCATGTGGCATGGGAAAGACAGCTGTGATCCTGATCCTGGGGGTGGTATTATGAGGGAGGATAACATGGGAAGAGAAGGCTGTTGGGAGATGTGGTGACCCCATAAGGAGAGACACAGTATTCTTCTCTTATGATGAGGCAGACTCTGCGATTCCTGGATTCCTAGTAGCATGTTGTCACTTTGCAGGCCTCTCCCGTTGTGGGACCCAAAGAGCCCCTTCTGCAAAACACCTCAGACAGAATAACATTTACACTCAAGGTACACATGATTCACATTTAAGATCCTTTGTCTTTGATGGTTCTGTCCCAAGTAATGGTCCCAAACAAAATACCATTACACATAATGCTTACTTAACACCTCCTATAGGTTTGATTCAAACAAGTATTCAAAGCAATGCAAATTTAATATGTCTAAAACTTCTTTGGACTCCAACTTCCATAAGACCTACCGTACTGGGCCGAGGAAGAGGAGAACTGAGTTAATGTGGAGCAGAGAACACACCAAGCTAGAGGTGAAGACTAGTTATTGTAATGCCAATAAACTGGTGCGCCTTTTTCAATGGAAGGAAGAGAAGGAGAAAAAGAGGGATGCTGAACGGGTGAAGCGGAAAGCAGAACCGAAGGCAGAAACAGGCGAGCAGGCTATGCTGTTGGAGGCAGGAGCTTCCTACCGGAGAGGAGAGAGGCCGTGAACAGCATAGTGGGTGCTGACGGGGGACTGGCAGCAGTGGTGAGGCTGTCGGGGACGTGGTATTTTTGTGGAGCAGCAATTCCACTGGCGAGTGAAGGGGAAGCCGTCAGGGGGCCGCAATAAGGCTTGCAGACGGGGGAACTCTTTCTCGCAACACAGACTTCGCAGTTGGACACCACGGGTCGGAAACGTCAGAAAACACTGGTGAGTCTGCCCGGGAATATTGGGTGCCCCGGGGCATGCCGACAGGCATACAATCAGTTGAACATGGTCTGTACAACTCTTCATATATGAGATATCAATATGGGAAAGAAAAGAACAAGTATTGCCACAAGCCAATGGACACTAATAATGAAGTTAATAAATAAAGCTTGAACAAGTATCCATATATGGGATGCCTATATAGGGGAAGTTGGAACAAGTAATACCTGGGGCAACTAAAGTATAAACAGTGAAGAGGTATAACTGTGTTATACTTAAAGAGAAATAGACTGAAAGATAAAGAGAAAGATTGTAAGAAAACCTGGTGAAGGAAGTGCATCAGGCAGTGCGCCTTTGGATGAAAGATACCTGGCAGAGGAGTACACCAGGTAATCCATTTAGAACTTGTGAAAAGAAAAGACATTGTGAAATGGTTCCTAGCAGGAGATTATACCAGGTGACCATCTTAAAGAAGCTGTTGTATAGAAAAGACACTTTTGCCATCCTTTCAAACACTAATGTTTGGAAAAGACACTCTTTCGTCATACTTAAGCGAGTGTCGTGTAAAAGAGAAATTCCTACTACTCTTAAGGAATCATTATTTGGAAAAGAAATGTTTCATCATCCTTAAGAAAGTGTTAAAACACCATCACTTAATTTGCTCTGTAGAAAAGACACTTTTCCAATCATTTCTAATACCATTTCTTGGAAAAGAAACCTTCTAATCCTCAAAGTGTTGTGTGAAAGAGACATTTCCATTAATCATAAAGGAGCATAGTTTTGACAGAACACTGACAACATTCTAACTGCGACAATTCTGGGGAAGGGAATCCTCCTCTGGATATAAGGATTGTTTTTTTGGATTTACAGATTTGGTTTTTGCACACTTTCTACTGGATTTAAAGCAGATACATTTTCCTTGCACCCTTTGATTGTGTGTTTTAGTGTCAGGTGTGTTTTTTTATTGTGAGAGTGTTAGGGAGAATTCTCTCTTTAGGCTGAATTTCCTAACCTAGTGAGTCCCCCAGCAGCTTTGCTGGATTCCTGGAGTTTGTTTTTTTCTCCTGCCAAGAGTGAGACTCCTTTTCTCCCACTCTTGGACATGATTTATGGTGTTCCTTTGACTGGTAATGTGTTTTATGGGCTATGGGGTCCTTTACTCCTTAGGGTCTCATATGTTTTTACTATTTGTGTTACACAGCACCCTCTGTGCAGTAACACAGGGGTGTCATAGTGACACCCCACCATAGACTCCATACCCTGGGACTGACTACTGTCTCCCAGGGCATGTAAAGTCACCATTGGCTTTACTAGTCCCAAATCATTAACAGAAACCAGAACAAACCATCATATTGTGGACGTACTGGTCGGGGCAATTCGATTGCCCCGGGGTCTGTTAGTAGAGGGGGCACGTCTCCGTCCCCCCTGATAGAGTTTTGGCTGGTGGCAGTGGAAACTACTTTTTATATTCGACTGCGAATATTTTCCTATGGGATTTTCCCATTGTTCGAGGCTACCAACTTTAATTATTTAATTCTCATAGCCTCGAACATACCGCCGGTTTATTTAATTAATATTAATTCACCGGTTGGTATTTTTTGCCAGGACTCGATTCTAAAATGGCGTTTGTGTTCTCTTCTATGACTCCAACCCAAGTCGAGCCCTTTGTTCCACTTTTTGGCGGGCTTCTCCACAGAAGCCTCCAAAAGTGGTGCCACTCTGTCTGGGTACCACAGGGGGTATGGGAGGGGGTGTAGGCACCCGAGACTGAGTTACCTTGGTAACTCAAGTCGCACACTTGTGTGATTGGCCCAAGTGGTGAGCCGGCCGGCTCACCACTTAGCATATTTGATTGACAGCTAGGCTGAGTGAATGGGGGTGTGCTGCATAAAAGCATGGCTTTGGGGACTGGAACTTCAGAAGTCGCCACAGGACCTGAGAATCCAACGAGGGAGAAGCTGAGCCGACCTACCACGACAACACCACCGGTGGAGCCCTGCGGAACCGACTCACCACTTCCCGACGACAGAGAAGATCTCCCGGCTGGAGAGGCTTCTTCCCCTGACTGGTGGGAACAACCAGTTTTACCTTCTTTCTTCGCACCCCAGACCGGTTTGTGGTCGAACTGCCCGTGCCAAGCACCCCGGCGGCCGGATAGCCACTCACCACTGAACCGCGAATCAACGGGCCGCTCCTTATACCTGAGAAACTCCGCGGCTGGTTTCTTCCCTGCCAGGAACAACTGCCCCCGCTGGAGTGTTCTCACCACTTTAAGGTACTGTGTCCGCCAGGCCTCCCTTTCTAAAGATTGCTACAAGGTAATAATAACCCCTTAACCTTCTGGACTGGGCTGGCCGCCTTGAACCCCTAACTGGTCCCTTTCTTTGGTCCCACTCCTTTTTGAACCGTTACAAGACTTTTGTGCACTGCAACCGTGTGACCTTGGACACATTTCGTTTTGATCCTCTTAAAGCGGATCCGGCCTACTGACTCTGAATTCACGGTGTTACTTTGCCTTCCTCTCTTGTTGTGTTTGTGAAAAAGTGCTGGGATCTGTTTCAATTTATTCTCTGTTTTTCTCTCCCTTCTTAAAACAAACTATTAGAGTGTCATCTACGTTAAGCGCTCACCGCTGTCTGAAAATAAGTGGGGCTTTACTTAAGACTTGTCTAATATTCTTTTAAGGGAGTGTATATCTTTTAGTGACAGTGTTTTTGAATTACTTACTATTAGTGTCTGTGTTTTTTTCTAGATGTGGTTTTAAATAAATAATTATATCTCTTTTACACCATGCCCTGGTCAGTGTTTACTTGTTCTATTGTGTGCCCTTGACCTATTGTGAATACTCTGTATACTGCCTAACTCTTCTTGAGGGAAGTCTGACTGCTCAGCCACAGCTACCAAGTGAATCTGTGTGGTACAGACTGCTACCAAGTGGGTTTACTGCCAAACACCTGTAGTCTTAAATCTTTTGCAGTGGTCCCAGAGGGAACTGCACAGGTTTCTGCGTAACAGAGGGTCAGGTACATTTTGAATACAAGGTCAGCTTGCTTTAGTTTTACTTTTCTAGGTAGGGAAAATCTCATTAGGATAGGGATAGATAGGCCTTGATCCAAACACTTTTTATTTTAATAAAATGACCAATTTTGAAAACATTACAAATTTGTGTCTGCCTGTCATTTCTGACATCTCACAAGTTCCTATCACTAAGATGAAATCCCTACACTACAAAACAATACAAACGGTGCTCACCAGGATGTCACAACGTAAGTCAAGTCCTCAGTCCAAAACCTAAACTGATCTATCACTAACCTACTCTGAAAACAAAGAAGATAAAAAAGAATGTGATGCTGATGCTTTTCTCAGGGTTACTCCACCCAGGGGACTTTAGTTGAGGCTTGTTTTTGACCCCCACCCATTCTTTCATGAAGACTCGGAAGACTCTCTTGGGTCTCGTCCCAACCAACTTAGACTTCAAAGGAAAGCGTCTTTCCAAATAAACAAAATGCCACAAACAAGTTAGTTGAATAAGGTCTCTACCAGGTACCTGTGTTTTTCCCTTCTCCAGGTAAATTGAAGTTAATCATTTAGGCCTTGGAAAGGCAACGTCCAAGAATGCGTTTCTCTGAGGTTTCCTGGCCGTTCTGGGTCTCTGACCTCTGGTAGGTGGTGTGCTTCTCCATCCCCATGCAAGTTTTTTCCTTTTAGTATATGGGCATCTCTCATCCCCTGCTGTTACTTGGTACAGTAATAATAATAATAATATCTTTAATGTGATTTAGTTTAAATAATAAATTTTACACATATACAACATCATAATATCCAAAAAGTAAAAATAAAAAAATACAATATATATACATAAATAAAATCTAATACAATACAATTCAACAAATACATATCGGCATCAAATTCAACACCACATACAAATCATCCTTATCTCTTAATCCTTATGTATTATATCTCAGTTTTAATCTCCTTCATAATATCACATTCTCCTTATGATAGCTGGGTCAGGATGAATCCAAGAAGCCTCATAATGAAATACCCAATTTGGCTTCCACCTTCAGCCTAATATTATAGAGTGCCGTTAACAGACGCATACTTTTGGTATTAACACACTGATTCCAAAACGACAGCTCCCCTATAGTCTCCCAGTTATGTACATATTTTCCCAAATGCAGCTTTATGACATCAGCCATAGCCTGAAGATGTTCTAACCTTAAGAGAAGTATAAATCTTCTGGGCCTATGGGACGGGCATAATAGCAAGTATTGTTGTGGCTTCTTAAATGAGAATAACCTAGTTTGCACAAAGTTATACCTTTTTAACTTTCGTAGATGTTCATAATTCTCAAGCCAGTCCCATAGCTCTACCCGTCTTCCCATCAAAGCCTGCATTGCCTCCGTACATGGCCCAACTCGGTGCGACCAGCAAATCTCCTTAAAAAACTGTTCCATTTGGTTTTGAAGTTGGCAAGTAGAAATATCTTTATTGATTTCCAGAGCAACTGTCGTCAATAAAGCGTTTCCGGTTCCATTTATCATTTGTAGGTAAAGCCCTGCTCTCTTTTTCAATACCAAAGCTTTTAATGATAAAAGTCCCAGCTCAAGTCTTAGGAGAGCCATTGGAATACATGTCGGGAGTCCCAGTATCTTCCTCCAATATTTGCCCTCTATAATTTGCAACCAGTTCAGATCCATTTGCATCAGTGCTTCTAACCCATACACCATCATAGAAGAAAGAACTTGGATATATAGATGGCGAGATCCCCATAGGGTGAAGCCTCCCTGCTTTATTGTAAAGCTTTTAGAGAGGGCAGTGATTTGTGCTGCTCTTATCATTCGGTTACGTTTACAAATGGTATATTCACCTTTAGGTTCAAATTCGATTCCAAGGTATCTATATACTGGAGCATATGTAATTTCAACACTATCAGTGTGGGGCATCACTCGGGTAGATCCTTTACTAGTGTATCTTATCACCTGTGTTTTCTCAACATTGATAGTGAGACCATTGTTTTCTGAGTATTCCCAAAGGGCTATAGCTGATCGACGTAAACCACCAATGATATGATCGAAAACCACCAAATAGTCAGCATATGCAAGAACCAGGCAAGGAATTTTGCGAATACTCGGAGGACAATTGTTTGCTAGCGCTATTGTTAGGGGGATGTCATGCACCTATAGATTATACACAAGGGGGGGCAGTCACACACCCCTGTTTAACCCCCCTATTCTATAAGACTTCTTCAGACATGTGGCCTTCCTGATCTAATTTTAATTTCACCTTGGTATTCTGGTGTAACAACCTGAGATAATATAACAGATCTTCTGGGCAGCCTAATTTTTGTAGCTTCAGCCAAAGTTTCTCTCGGGGATAGAGTCAAATGCTGCTTTGAAGTCTACGTAGAGTGCATACAGGGGTGGTTGCCCACTCTGTTGTGCCCTACTACGCATATGATCCATAACCAGGTGGTTATGGGTGGTAGAATAACCTTGCCTAAAGCCTCATTGGAACTTACATAAGATATTGGCCTGACCCACCCATTGCTGTAGTTTTTTCAATATTAATGAAGCAAATAATTTACTTGTAGTGTCAAGCATTGAGAGTAGTCTATAATTGTTGGGATTCAGGCGATTACCCTTTTTGAATATTGGTATTAATATGGCCGACTGCCAAGAGCACGGAATCTTACCTAGCCTCAAGATCTTCACAAACAAGATGTTCAGCAACGTAGCCCAGAAGTCGGGATTGCTCTTTATTTCAATATTTGCCAGCCCGTTTGGTCCGGGGGCCCTGGAGGATTTCAGCAATTTAATTTCAGACAAAATAGAATCATAAGAGATGTCTATAATTGGTTTGAACTGTATTTTGCCTATCTCAGTTGTTTCCTCACCCTTGAGTACAATATTCCGATTCTCCAGAAACCTAGTCCATTCTGCGCTGGCAATGGGGTTAGCTAACTGCCGTGTTTTATTGCCCTTAGCTTCATTAAGTAGCGCCCATATATTACTTGTTTTCCTTGTGCAGATAGTCTGTACTAACCTTTGCCAAATTTTATTTCTATCAAAGCTTCTTTTAGCCTTAATATCTGCCTGATATCTGTTCTTTAGTTTCTTGGAGATTGACTGATAGATCTCCCAGGTCATACTAGATTTCTTAGCCCGTCTAAGTTCCACCCTCAATGATCTCTTGGCATCTCGGATATATCTATCATAGTTAGGGGGTTTCTCCTGTTCATTGATCATAACTCTAGCTGGGGTTGATGCATGTTTATCAGAGAACAAATGGATCCAGTCCTCTACATCATCAATGGACATATTTTGAAATTCTTCTAAATTGGGGTAACAGTTTATAGCTTCCTCCGCTAATGCACATTCCTATCGGAACATCGGATACTAGTTCCAGCATGCAGGGGTGGACTGGCCTATAGGGAACTCTGGAGATTTCCCGGTGGGCCTCTGCACCCTGGGCCTCTTTTGTGTGGTATTTACAAATGTTCTCATAGGAAAATCATTGGGCTTGCTGAAAATGTGTCATTTGGGGCCACTTTGAAAATTATTTCCAGGGCCTCTTTTGGTCCCCAGTAATTATTTCCAGGACCTATTTTAGTTCGCAGTGGTCCCCAGTAATTATTTCCAGGGCCTCTTTTAGTTCCCAGTCCACCCCTGCCAGCATGGTTTATTTTTAGATCCCCTGTGTTACACAACTGAGCATAAACTTCAGGTATGTCAAATGTACATGCCAGGATGGCATGGTCGCTCCAATTATTTGGGATAACGGCCATGTCATCGACAAGAAGCATGCTTGGGGAAACAAAAATATAGTCCAATGTACTGACCAATGGTCCATTATTCCTTGTATGTTTACCTGGATGATCACTTTCAGTTTGTCCATTTAACATCTCAAGTTCCCAATTTTGAAAGAAATGTACCCAACCTAATCCTTCCCCCTCTACTTTATGATGAACCATTTCACATTGTAGGTGCAACTTCGGGTTAGTAGTTCTCAATTCCCCCCCGGACATATGGGTATTAAAGTCTCCAACTACACATACATCAGCATTCTCTTGAGCACTTAGCCAGAAGCTCATGTAGGGCTTCCTGTAGTGACTCTCTCATCCCTGCCCCAGGGGGATTATATAGGCAAACCATTAATAATTTATCAGTATTCTCCTTGCCTTCATGCGCTATTTCAACAGCAACTATTTGTTCATCTTGGCTCACGTCAATCCTCCTATACCAAAGCATATTAGAGACCCCAATCCATAATCCCCCCATATGGCTGCCCCCTTTCTCCTCTTTTAGCAAATGTCTGATGTCCCTTATACCCCTCCAAAAATAGGGGATTCATAGCCAAAGTTTCTTGTAGACAGATGCAATTATGTTGAATTAATTGGGCGATCGGCCCCTTTGAATTTAAGAGGTGAGCAAAGCCCCTGCAGTTCCATGACGCCAAAGATAATTTTCATGTAGGAGCTGTGACTGTTGGTAAAGTCTCCATCAACCATTTTAATACAGAATGTACATCTGTTAGGTCCGTCTTCTTTCCAGTTGGTATATTGGGGCAGGCGACTATAGAGTCAGCTATTGCTATTTCCGTCTCCTGACTGCTGGGGTCATTATACTTCAAGTCCGCATCTATCTCAATGTCCACTGTCCTCAACTCTTTTTTTGTAAATCCTTAAAATTTGAGCAGTAGATAGAAATTTACAATGCAACGCTGACACCTTAGGATTGGATCCAGACAGGGGCTCCAAGTATTGAAAATCATCAGATTGTAATCCTCTTAGTTGCGGTACTGAGAACAGTCTCTTCAAAAATTCAGAGCGTGAGAGCCATGTGCATTTGTCAGTTTGACATAAGTTTTTAATAAGACAAGTGCGATTACCCCATACTTCGTCGTCCTCTTTTATGGGGTCAGATTACAGATGTAATGGCTGCTTCTGGTAGAAACTCGATCATAGATGTCTCTAATTCCCCAGTCCCATCAGGGTCTACATCATTCTCCACAATCAACCAGCTGGCCAGTCGGCCATCCCCCAAAGCTTTCCGCTTCTTGGCACGGGCCGCCCTCTTTTTGACTTTTCTAGAGCGGAGAGTAGCCTTCCCAGTCTCCGGATGGGATGAACCATGGCTGCTCTCTCTTGCCCCCCCGAGATGCTTGTTTGACCATCCTACGTTGCTTACGTGTAGGTGGTACATCTGAGTGATCCGATAAAACTGTATCTAAGTGTGGTACTTGTTGCTCACATGTCTCACTCGCCATTAAAATGGCTTTGAATAAGTTGCATTCAACCTCCTCGGCCACATTCTGTCTTTGAATGTTGTCTTTAATCAATGCTTCCGTGTTTGCCAACATGCGCCCAGATATCTGTAGTAAGATTTTTAATGCAAACTGCAGAGACGCCACAGATGCTTGTAATTCGGCAGTTTCTGAGGCACTCGGATAACTGTTGCTTGCTCTCTCCTCTCCATTGTCAGAGGTGGTATCGATGACCAAATTGGGTGAGGCAGATAATCTCCCCAGAGCCCCTACATGGTTAGATAGTTCTACATGGTCATTAGACTGCCTCTCCATCTTGGAGAGGTCCATACTCCTGGTAGGAGCCCCTATCTGTGGGGTCATACCTCTCTGTATGTTCAGACATAGATCCAATAAAGAATTGTTATCCATGTCTTCAAAATTCAACGAACTACCCAGATTAGAGGTGTTCGTTGCTCGCTCCAAGGGTGCCTCTAAAGCTGTAGAAATTATTTCCGCTCGGTGATTCAGAGGAAAAAATCCTGTAATCCTTCCTTGATCGGCGGGAATACCCTTCTTGGGTTTGTTCTTCTTGCTTTTGTTTTCATCTATGTTAGCCACCATGGCTTGCTCCTGCTTCTTTCTTCTTAGATTATACTTGGAAGGAGTGGTCTTTTTAGAGGATGCCATCCAATTTGGTCTTAATAATCAACTCAGGCCAATCTAGCTTGGTTGTATCAAGTTTCGGGATCAAAGGGAATAAATCCCCACAGTCTCTAGATTTTACCAGTGCTCAGGGCCAAAGTAGATGTTTCCCCAAAATCTCCTGACCACAGCCACTAGCTGTGTCTCAGTGCTTTTCCAGAGAGGAGGCATATATAACTGTGGTTAGAAGGTATCCGATATTTACTAACAAACTAGCCGCAGTACACACCTATATATTCCCTCTGCCCCTGATGTATATGAGCTGTTCTACAGAGCTCTTCATCCAGAGTAGCCAAGTCAAACCCTTCTGTTTAATTGGAAATTGACATATGCTGATTATGGCATTGCTTAGCAAGGTGCCCAATCCCAGCCAATATCCAAGCTAATATCAGCCCCCTTGGTGCCTGTTCAAAATAACATTTACCAGCAGCTGATACTAGCAGGCTGCACAATAGTGCAGGCAATCTCTCCAAATCCCCTTCAGGGTGCCACAAACAGCTGCCTTCTTGGTTTCAGGCTCACCGTGAGACATTCTCCGCCTGGCTCCAGGCAGCTTCAGGCAGCATCCCGCTCACGGTTCCACTCCAAACTGAGCTCCGGGTGACGAACTCTCTGCGCCCCCTCTCTCCGTTCTCCGCTCTCCTCTTAGTCGTGCACCGCCGCAACCAATCCTGGATCCGGAGACGGCGCTGAGAAAGAGGAAGGAACCCGCACTTTCCTGAAAACGGCGTACCACCAGCTACGCCGTCACCAAAGCAGCCGCCTGAGGATAGCTGTGGGCGTATCCGGCGTGTCAAGCTGCACCTCCGTCAGTACGCAGTGTACGAATCATGCATACAATCGAGGCCGCTTCCGACACAGCTAGTCACTTGGTACAATGGTACTTGCTAAACCTCTTGTGGGCTACTGCCGTCTGCAGCCATTGTGGTTCCTTGGTTCAGTTCTTGTTGGTGGTATGCTTCTCTCTGTTTGGCCTTGGATAGGCCGAGGATGAATTCGGCCTGATTTGTGGTGGCTTTCAGATGCTACAGACTTCTCTCAACCCTTCAGCTGCTCGATTGGACCATTGCGGGCTATGGCTATTCCCAACCCCTGTAGTTCCTTGATGTGCCTCTCACAGGCTATGGACAACAGCGGTCCTAGTTGTTTTGTGGTTTGTACGTCATGGACGATAGTCGTTTTTCACCTCTTCGGTTCCTCAGTGAGTCCCTCTCAGGCTATGGGCTCTTTTAGCCCTGTCAGATTCTTGACTTGCTTCTTCAGGATTATGGGTGTGTTTCGTGCCTGCTGTTCCTCGGTTGGCCCTTCTTAGGCTAGTTGGCTTATTGGCCCTGAATGTTCTTTGGCTGGCCCGTCATGGGCTTCAGCCTGGGTTAGCTTCGCCGTGTGGGAATTGGCAGTTTTAGCATCCCCAAAAGCTATTTGGCTGATTTGGCAGTGAGGACGATGTCCCCTGCCTCAGCGGCTATCTGGTGCTTGGGGCCTCTACTTCTGATGGAGCTCAGACGTTCTTTTCCCCACCTTAGCGTACATCTTGTGTGGGATTCCACCCTTGCTTGGCTCCTCCTCTTTGGCTCTGTTGCTGATTTTAAGTTCATCTGTGGATTGGAAGAAACAACCCAGTTGTTCTGGGTGTTCACTGAAAGGCAGCATCATATCCAGGTCAGAAACCCAGCCTCTCACCTTAAAGGGACCCTGTACATAATGGTCTGGTCCTGTTTAGTCCCCATATAGCCTACACACAAGCCAGACTGTAAGGAAAGGTGAGAAGGAATTCTCTTGTCATTAAGGCATTCCTTGTACCTAGGGGCAGAGGAGGTCAACACCAGCGGGATCCTATCTGCCCTATCCCCTGGAGAGTGTGTTGTGTAGCAGGCTCTATCTTCCTAGTCCCAAAGAGGGTGGCTTCCGCCTGAGGACAAGGGATAAACTCAGTGGTTTCGTTACATCATGCAGAGCATGAACCTGGCAGCCATGTCATGGTTTTTTATCACGTCTGAACTAAATTTGCTTACCTATGCCCCTAAAGATTTACATTGTGGCAGTGTAGATGTTTATCTAAACGCTGTAAGAATGAATTCAGGAGTGGGGAAAAGCTGATCTCTTGCGGACACAGAAGTTCAGACATTTGGTAAGCCAGTACAGAACGGTTCTTGAAAAGTCAGATCTCTGAAGACGACCTAGGAGCATGGTATGATTGACCACGTTGAGTGGTGCAGAAAGGTACGTATAGTATCAGCGCACCAATATCGCCATTGCTTACCAGCTCCTGTTGTCATCAAGCTTGAACATAATAACTTAATTTGTTGCAGAAGATTCGACTGAGAGTCACATTAGAGCTGAATGCTGCTGGAGGCTTCAGGTCATGCAGTACTGTAAAAAGGTTAATCGAGATGCTGTACACTTTACAATATTATTAGTAAAGTATTAAGAGTATTCTTTTTTATAGCCATGTGCATTGATTTAGTTTGTCTCGGTTTTTGAGGATCGCTATCTGTGTTCTAGTTTGCAAACCATTCTCTTTATTTAACAGGTCTGTTTTATACCAGCACATCCTGGTCCTCTTTTTCTGTTTACATCTTGTTTGTTTTAGACTTACTAAGCTGTCTAGGACGTGGGATAAAATGCACATATAGGGATGACACGAGTTCCTGAGCGGAATTTGTGTACAAAGTAGTTTCTACAGGTTGAGAGAGGTTTATATTCCTCTTTAATAGATCATATGAAATGATATCCCATTTATGCTTGAAAATGGGGTTGTAACAATACTGACTTGATTATGATTTTTGGAGTATATATATTTTGTATTGGTACCCCAAAGTGAATATTCCCATCAAGTTGATGTGGGGTTCTGATTAGAGCAACATTGCTTGATTTAAACACTCAGTCTAGGTTGTGGCGATTGTCACAGATGGCCTCAAGAACACACCAATGTTTAAAGACAGTTTATTATGGGTTTTAGAATTGTTAGATTGCTCTCTCTCGTATAATGTGGTGTGTTCCCAGGCCTCCCTCGGTGCCAGAATGGAATCTAGAGATTGGTAACCCATACTATCTGAGAAGCTACCTGTCTGGTTGTGATGGTCAAAAGGCAAACACCTTCTCTCTGTAATTCCCTCTGGGAATAAGGTAGGTGGTCCCTGACCTAAGTTCCCCAATGCAGAATTACGTAAGGATTGGTGCCTTCCAGATAGTCAGGCAGCACTTGGTCTTTTCCTTCAACACAGTTGTACTCCTCTCCCTCACTGTCTCCCTTTGCTCCTTCTACTCTGCTCCTTAATAATCCACCCACCATCGCTCCTCTTTCTCTACTATCTTCCTCTACCTTTTCTACTTCTCTCTGCCTACTAATGCTTTCCGCTCTCCACAGTGCTACTACTCTTCTGTCTCCAAATCTCTAATAGTGTTCCCACTCCACACTACTCTAATCTCTCCACAATACTGCTCACCTCTCCCCTACACTACATTGACACCTTCTCGTTGCAGTCACTCTCCTTTCACTTCCAGTCACCTTCTCATTAACTCTCTACTCTCCCTCTATTAGTCTCACATGCAAATCCAAGTACCAATTGCTCCCACCAACAAATACCTCACCTTGCACACTCCTTATCAGTCCCCCAGGCTCTTTTGCACTGTCCTCCCCCCCCCACCCCTGGTCTCTGGCCCCCCGGACCATCTTCCCCTCACTCGATCTCGCCCGAATAACTCACACCTCCCTGTTGCCTGTGTCACTTTTGATCCTCCCCTTCTCTCTCCATTACCTCCGATTCATATTCAATGTGGCAGCTTGTGTGAAGGCTTTCCAGCTTGTTTGGAATGCTGGTTTCACAGAGGATTGCTCTGTCACTCTGTCACAGGTAATTGTATTGTCTTTTTGGGTGTGCTCTTTGAGACTCCTGAAAGTTGAGTGGGTATACTGTGATTGTGCGTGCTGTGTAAGGGTGCAGAAGTAAGGCTCGGACACAATGGTGACATGTTTTTGTTTGGGTATAAACATTTATTAATTAAGAAAAGGTTGGAAACATGGCTCTCTATCCCTAAAGCTAAGGGGGGTTTCCCTTCCTCGAAGAAAACTAGTGAAATTGTCAGGTAGTCCAAACCTAAAAAGTCTGTCACTGTCGTGTCCCAAAACCTAGTTCTTTCCTTAACACTTATAATCTAAAGTAACTGTGCAAGGATGATCTCATCTCAGAGCAACAGCAGAAAAGATCCTAGTCTAAAGATGATGAAATAAACAGTGTTCATAAATGTAAGACTTTAAAACTAGGGCTAGCTTCCTTTCCCCTAGACAACTTCTCACTTTACTTCCTTTTGGGCTTGGGAGCCCTGTTTATCCTTTTATGCAAATTTATAGGGATATGTTTCTTGGATTCAAAACTCTTTATCCTACCAACTTCATATAGTTCATTATCAAATGTAAAATTCCTTTTTATCAATTCCGGGGTCCTTGACCTTTTCAATCTCACATGGTTACAAACTCTCAATTCAGCTTGGTTAACTCTCCTTCCAAATCAATATCCTCTCATGGCTCATGTGGGTGAGAGTCCCAGACTCGTAACATAGCTTGGTTCACTCTCCTGCCAAGCTAGTGTCCTCTCATGGATTGTCTCTTTCATGTGAGTGCCAGACCCTCTTATTCTTCCTTTATATTAGGCGCTTGCCTTTCACATGGCTGCGGGGCCCAGGCTCATAGTTCGTTGTCATATCCATTTAGGTCACTCCCCTGCCAAACATATTATTCCGCTTTCTTGGTGATTCTCGGGGGTCCTAGACCCTCTTATACTTTTGTTTCCAAATGGGTGCAGGTCCCAGACTCGCAATGTCTCTTTAGGTTCCCAGACCTTCCTCTTGTCATATTTATATTCACACCCCTTGCTTCCTCAGAACTCCAACCGCTCCTGGGAAACCCACGTACCCGTTTCCTGCTTCTGGGAAGGTACCAGCGTTTCCCCAGTCGCTGCATTGTTTCTCGAGGCTCTGGCAGCTTTCTGGTGAATGGTGCGGTTTTGCAGGTGTCTCTCTTTGTTCGGCGGCCCGTCTTTCCTCGCAGGCGGTTTGACGAAGCCTACGATGCCCAGAGGAAACCTCTGTAGTCCTTCCAGCTTGGACAATGTTCAAGCTATCCATTCTCTGCATTTGCCGCTCCGCCTGGTGCACGGCTCACGCAGTTCCTCCTCAGAGGATAATTTTCTCTCTCTCGCATGCCAGCTGAGCTTCTCCAGTGAGAGATTCTTTGGCTTCCCTTATTCCCTTAGTCCTGTGCACACAGCTGTTGCTCAAGGGTTCCACCCCTCGCTGGGAGGCACACTGGTCTTCTTGCTTCCCCAAGTGAGGGAGACTCCAGCTTCTCTCAATTCCCCACAGGCTGCTGGGGTTCAAGGGTTCCCCCACTCTCAGGGTAGTATAGTGGTCCACAGCCCCTTCTGTTATAACACAGGATTTCTGCTCTCTGCTCCTCCAGGGAAGGCTTGACAACTGCTTACTCAGTCTTTTCCTCCTTTTCTACTCCATTTAAACCAATGAGCAGCTGCCCATCACTAGACTGCTTATTATTGTTCTTAAGAGTACTTCATGGTTCCATTCCTCCTTCTCATCTCAGTATCAATCTTGGAAATCTCCCTTGGGTGGAATATGATCTTCTTTGTCTCAGTACTTGCTAATGAGGCTCAATCTAGGTTGTTCTTATTCGTCCTAGTACTTTTATTAAATTGAATTTTATTCGTTTTACAACAGAGTAAACTGAAACAAACAGCTTCAAATAACATGAGCACATTATCCGACTGTACCCAATCTTGCAAAGTGGAGATGCAACCATGCTATTGAGTCGTGAGTTATGCATATCTCTAAAAGTAAGCATTAGGTTCTTTATAGTGTACCATACGGTTTGTGCAAGTTCGGATAAGCGCCTCCCCCACCCCTAGCCCCCGTTGCGCACATGTATAAATAACTGTCTGGAGTCAGGACAGAAGGCTTAATCAATAGGACAGCAATACATAGATATTAGCATTAATTCCGTTGGAGGTGCAATATAGTACCTTGCATCTGCTGCTCACCATGGCACCTCATTAGTATTGGTAATGTCATAGTTCAGTCCAACTACAATGAACTGAGGCTCAAACCGTAACCATTTCTCACAGTTTAGGCAGGTACTCATCTTTTGACTGACTCATCCCAGCCCTTTCAGTTCTGAGATATTCAAAAAATGGAAGCTATGCAGCGTCTATGTGTTGTGAGAAACCTGAAGGTGTCTCCCTGACTAGTCCTAGGGGATCTGTCATCCATGTGGCCAGGCCACAGCCATCACAATTGGATCCAATTCTTGGGGATGGACCATTGCAGGAGGATCACCTGGGTAAGAGGTCCTCGGTGAGTGGAAGTGGGACACCAACGGGTGAGACGTGGAATCCCCCTTCTTATAACACCTCTTCCCCATCCTACCACATAGGATACTCAGAAACTCTGCCCCCAAGCCCCTTTTCCAACACAATTTTGCCCACCACAAAAGACAACAGACTAACACCAGAGCCTGGCATGTCCCAACACAAGGGTCAGGCAAAGTCAGGCAATTGACCAGAATCACACACACCCGACGGCCCTTTCCCTTCCCCACAGGGATAAAAGGTTGAGCACGAGAGCACACTACGAGCAAGGCGGACTGCACAATGAGACGGCTATCCCAGTGTGGCAGTTGAAGAGGAGGAGAAAGGTGGCGAGAACCGAAGGGGCGACAAGGAGAGAACTGACCTTGCCTTTTCTGAACCAGACCCGTGAAACTCCTGCGGAAGGAATAATAAGGCAGCGAACAGTAGCCAGCGTGTGTTGCAGCAGTTGTCAACGGTACACAAAGCCCTCTTGCACTGATAAGCAGGACAGGGAGAGACGCTTGCTACCGTAGTACTGTCCTCGACAGATACAAGAAAAGCCAAGCAGTTCATTACAGCCAGTGAGTCGAATGGGAGAACTGCTAAGAAACCTAACTGTGTTGAACAAAAGTTGCAAATGGCAAATTGAGGAAAGTTCAAAGAACTGTTAACATCTTAGGGGAAAACCAGCTTGAGAGGGGCCTGGCACCATGTGGGTGCTCATTCAAGAGACTCTGGTTGATCCCCCGTTTGTTGAAACTACTGATACCAGAAGGCCTTAGGAGAAGGTCAAAGTGGTCATACAGGGGTCTAGCAAAACCCCCTGTACAGTTGAAAGTCTTTGACCTACACGTAATTGGAAAGCTAAGCGAGACGAATCCTGCATAGTGAGAAAGGAGAAAGAACTGTGTGGTAGGCAAGAGTGAACCCGACAGAGGGATGTCCACAGTGGACTCTTTAACAAGACATTAAGATTTGTGAATCACACAGGTGATATTGATTTGGGAAAAGCTGTAATGAACCCGACGGAGGGAGGCAAATATCTGAGAAGGGTCTGTGCCCGGAAGAGGGAGATCCAGGGGTGAAAAACCATCACCCACCGTCCCGTGAATGCAACAGATGAAATCTTTTGAATACAAGCCAGATTGAACTTGACGTAGGGCGACTGATATTTTAGAGAGGTCTGAGCCCGGAAGATGGGGGGATCCAGGGGTGAAGCATGATCACCCAAGTGCAAATCAGAAATGAACCTTTGTTAGTTATTTGAACACATCAGGTCCTCGGAGGAAAGAGACTTTTTGTAGAAAAGAGACTTACCCACCGAAGGGCCTGATACCGGATAACCGAACTGTAGTGTTGTACTGTGAAAGCTCTAGCGTGTGCTGTGCTTAGTTATCCTGCCTTGTCCCATGCTTAAAATGTGTGGGAAGTGAGACCCTCGGCTACCACATCCTGACTCTTCATTTGTGAACACTTTTTTCTTGTGAACCATATCCCACACTCTTTTTGTATTTAGTTGTAAGGATTGGCAATAGGTTTTTCTTAGAATAGGCCCTTTTATTTGGCAAGATGCCACTAGGACTGCCTTATCATTTATTGGTCGTAGCTTGCTCCCATCTTAGATTTAGATTAGGCGTTTTTCCAACCTACGAATACAGTTTAATAAACACCCTTGAACTGTGATCACGTGCCTGTCTTTACTGTTGTCACCATGAATTCCTTACAGTGTGCATGTGCTTCCATTGGAGTTGCTGTGAAACTTTCCATTTCATAAATGTCAAATGCTTTAGCAAGCCACTCTGTTTTAGATGGGAGAGTGTTCCTTTTCCATTGTCTCACCAGACATGCTCTTGCAGCTCGAAATAGATTTCGACATATGTTGGTAAGCAGGAAGTAATCGTCGTCTTTTTCCTCAATTCCAAACAACAATAACAAAGGCGTGAACTACCTGCCAATCTTTTCAATTGCGTGAACCCAGCCCAACATTTCCTTCCAGTATATCTGAGCTTTGGGGCAGCTCCACCACTTATGCCAGTAGTCTCAGATTTTTGCTCATCCTCTCCAACAAATCGGGCTGACCCCCGCATATATTTTCAAGAGACAGAGTGCTGTTAGGTGCCAACGAAACAAGAGCCTAAAGTTCAACATTTTATATTGCATCGCTATCATTGAGGACCATGCAGCCCTGTACTGTGTGTGCCAGATTTCAAGTTTATTCTGCAGTTCGAGATCCCTTTCCCAAAGAGCTTGTGTATGCAGTGTGGGTAAGTGTCCCTTGGTCAGTAACATCGCATATAGTTGCAACACTAAGCCCTTTGTGCTGGTATGTGTATCTAGGACGTGTTCAAATGGAGTTAGATACCTTTTCAGCTGGTCATTACAGCGCTGGTCCGATAGGGTTACACGAAGTTGCAAGTATTTTATTTTCAAATTTGTTTATTGGCATTTGTTATCTTACAGTAAAACTTATCGGCCTGAATTCAATAGCAGGTATAGTGATACTTGCTTAATAAACAGTAACATTTTTTTATAAAGTAACGTAACAACATTTAACTGTGTCTGTCTCTGCCATGGGTGTTGTGTTCCTGCGGCGCGGTGTGGTCGGGTCCTTTTTCATTCATGGGGGTTTATCATCTGGGGAGGAAAGCATGCTAATGGTTATTTCCTTCCATGCCTCCAAGGTAGAGCTTGATTCGTCGGTTGATTCGGGCCTGCGGGTTTTTTCCAGGCCATGACAATTTGTCTTATAGCCAGTATACATGTGAAGTCCTTGAGTTTCACCCAGTGTTTGAGTTTGGCTGGCCTGGGGTGTGTTCCAAGAAGGCACTCCTCGGGGGACCACTTGTAGTTGGGGGAGCCCGCTTTTTCAAAGGTCTGTTTTATTTTCATCCATAGGGATTGCGATTTGTTGCACTCCCAGAACATGTGAAGTAGGTCTGCCCCGTCTGCGTTGCACCATGGGCAGTGAGCTTCCTTTTGTTTGTTAATTTTCGCTAGCCTGCAGGGGGTCAGATATGTCCGATGTAACATGCTCAGTTGTATAAATCGGAATCTGTGGTTTCTGGACACAGCTTTGGGGTATGCTAGCGCTCTGTTCCATTCCCCTTCTGACAGTTCCCGTCTCAGATCTGTCTCCCATCTCTTTTTCATTGTCTCACTTTTTGGGTTGGGTATGTCGCTGAGGTGGCTGTACATCTGAGAGACCACTCTCTGTCCCTCTCTCAGGTTATATAACAGCGTTACAAGAGGGGCTGACTCTGGTTCCTCTGGCCAACCGTTCCATTTTTCCTTAGCCATTTCCCGTATCCTGCGGTACCAGAGGAATTGGCCAGCATGTATGTCCTCCTCTTTTTGTAGCGACTCAAACTCCCTGAAAGAGCCTTCGTCGTACAGGTCCCCCCAAGTATAGACACCTTTCCTCTCCCAGTGTCTAAGGTGGAGAAGGTCCACACTTGATTTGCACATGTCTTGGATCAGTGGGATTTCCGGAGAGTAGGGGTGTTTCAGCTGGGTTATCTCCTTCGCTCTTTGCCATATTTGCCTCCCCAGGGTGGCAATGGAGGGTATGTCACTCAGTAGGTGTTGTGGTGCCCATATGAGTTCTCTCAGATGTATAGGGGAAATCATGGATTGTAGTAGGGGTGTCTCGGACGTGGTGTCGTCGGCTAACCATTTAGACACAAAGCTGAGTTGAGCAGCTACATAGTCTTTTTCAAGATTCGGGAGCTGGATACCGCCTTGCGCGTATGTTAATACCAGGGTAGAGTGTGCTATTTTGTGTCTGGCCTGTCCCCAAAGAAAGCCACAAACGATTGAATCAAGCAGATGAAAGAACTTAGTTTTGATGTAGTATTGTACGTTCTGGAATTTGTATAGGAACCGGGGGAGGACAATCATTTTAACTACAGAGGCCCTGCCCATCACTGATAGGGGAAGTTTTGCCCAGAAGCTCATTGATTTGCGTAGTGCAGGTATCGCCGCCACCGTGTTGTGCTCATGCATAAGCTCCGGGGTGTGCATTATTTGGATTCCGAGGTAACGGAATGTCGTGGTCTGCCATTGTATACCTATTGCGGGAAGCTCCTCCCTGTCTCTGCCTCTCAGTCCTACCAGTGGGAACAGGCAGGACTTAGCTCTGCTAAATCGTATGCCCGAGACCTTGGAGAAGTTGTCGAGGACCTCCAACATGGTTGGAATGTTAAGGTGCGGATCTCTGACATACAACAGGACATCGTCCGCATAGAGCGAAATGATGTGGTCCGTCCCGCCAAGTCTTATCCCTGCATCAAAGAACTGTTTCCTGAAATAGATTGCAATGGGTTCCAACCCGAGAATATAAAGCATGGGAGACAGCGGGCATCCCTGTCTTGTGCCCCTACATTGTCCCATACTTCTGACACATGTCTCCCAGTTTTCACCCGAGCCCTTGGTCTGGTGTACAGTATTTTGACCCATCGAACAAATCCCGGACCAAAACCAAATTCCTTTAGGACTGCTAGCAACCATTCCCAATATATAGAATCGAATGCCTTGATGGCATCTAGCGACAGTAAGGTATAGGGTTCGGGATTCGTGTCTGTTTGTTCAACTATGTGTTGTAGTCTGCGTAAATTCATGGTTGTGTTGCGTCCCGGTATAAATCCGCATTGGTCTGTGTGAATAATATCGCCTATGAGTCTAGAAAGTCTTTTAGCAAGAATTGTGGTCAGTAATTTGACGTCATAATTAAGGATGGCTAGGGGTCGATATGATTCGTAGTGTTCAGCCGGTTTGTTTGGCTTGAGGACTGGGATCACAAGGGTTTCCCTCATGCTGTCAGGTAGGATACCTCGCTCGTATGTTTCCAGGAAGACTTTGTGTAACAGTGGGACCAGGGAGGAGTCGTATGACTTATAAAATTCTGAGGGGAACCCATCAGTGCCCGGGGCCTTGCATGTAGCCTGTGATTTAATTGCCTCAGCTATGTCTTCCGCAGTGATTTCAGCATCTAAGGCTTCGGCTTGTGTAGGGGAGAGCCTGGGTAGTCCTATTTCGTCTAGGGTGTCCATTATCTGGTCTAGGGGGATTTCAGCTTCGTGTGAGTACAGGTGCGCATAATAATTTTTAAAGCTGTCATTTATGTTATGTTGGGCTTGATGTACGTTGCCGTCCTTGTCCTGTAAAGAGGTAATTGTGTGCCTGGGGTGTTCTTTCCTGCAGAGACAAGCCAACAGCCTACCAGGCCTGTCAGCTTCTGTGTGTGCTCTGTTCGTTATAATCAAACTTGGCCAGTCTATCCCAGGCCTTCCTTCGTGCATTCGACTCTAAGGGCTTTGAGCTTGTCTTCCCGTTGTTGTGGGCTTAAGGGACTGTTATCAAGCCTCTCTATCTCCCTTTCTCTTTGTGTTAGTTCGTCTTTCAACTTCTTTCTCACACCTCCAGCCTTTGTTATAATTTCACCCCGTATTACTACTTTTAGGGCTTCCCATATAGTGCTCACGTGTTCTACACTCCCCGTATTTAGCTCTATATAGTTGTCTATTGAGTCCTGGAGTTCATCTTTAAAAACTTGGTCCTTCTTGGCTTCCACCGGCATTCGCCACATGGGAATGGGTGGTCGTGGGCCAGCATGGTTCCACTCTATCACCAATGGAGAGTGGTCAGAGATCACCCTACCCAGGTACCGTGCCTCCTCCATCTGGGGTAGGTGTTCCCTTGCCACAAAGACATAATCTAGTCTCGTGTGGAGGCCATGGGGGGACGAATAGTAAGAATAGGTGCGTGTCTGTGTGGGTGTAGGTCCCTCCATATGTCTGCAAGATCTAGTCTATCTGTTACTGCATTTAGTGAGGTCGTAGCCGCTGATGGGGCCCTAGGCAAGGGTAGGGATCTGTCTAGGTCTGGGTTGTGGGTGCAGTTAAAGTCCCCTCCCCAAATAAAAAGGCCATCTCTGTGTGGCAGTGACTCTACCGTACATTGAATCGAGGTGGGCTGGGACATTGCTATTGGGGAGGTAGGAGTTCACTATGCAAACTTCTTGCTGTTCTATGCATCCGAGCAGTATCACGAACCTGCCCTCTGGGTCTTTTACTGCTTTCTTTAATTGAAATGGGAGTTGGGGATGGATCCATGTATAGACCCCTCTAGCGTACTTGGAGTAAGCGGTTACGTACCCCTGCCCACCCCAGTGTTCCTGGAGTTTGGTGGTGGATTCTGCAGTGCAGTGTGTTTCCTGTAGGAGCGCTATCACTATCCCCTTTCTGTGTAGATGGGACTTAATTCTGTTCCTTCGAAGGTAGGTGCCAAGGCCCCTTACGTTCCATGTCATGCTTTTTATTTTCGTCGACATGTCATGGGGGGTGTTGTGGTGTTCGCAGTTTTCCAGGCGGGCTCCCGTAGTCGGGGTGTTTTTGGTAAGGAGCTTTGTCTATGCGCCCAGGTTCCTGGAACGTGTTCCCTCCTCCCGATTCCCTCTCTGCAGCTGGCATAATGTAGTATGGAGACTTACCAACATTTTCAACTGTCATTCCAATGAATGAACTAACTAAACCATTTAACTGTGAACTGCCCCCAGCAGTTGCATAGAACTTGCAGCGCTCAGGGGCTCCCGAGCCTTCTGGGCCTCTCCAGGCCTTCTGGTGCGGGCTGTGTGCAAGCATTTGACTCGCACATCTCTTTTGGGGGGCGCCCATTGGCGTGGTCGAGTGTGGTGCCTCGTGCTTCTGCCCGATATTGCTATCGTCATGTTACGGTCTGGATTGGCTGAGTTGTACCTCTGTGTGGAGTTGACGGCCGGTGATGGTGGTTGTGGCTTCCTGCTTTATCCGTTGTTGGTCCTTGGCGGTTCCTCTCCGTCGTCCGCTAAGTTATTGTGCTCGTGCCACATGTTTGCTGCGGCTGGGGTCTCCAGCCTCTGTAAAGGACTTTGAGGCGAGAGGGGTAGAGCAGCATGTATTTCAGATTAAGTTTGCGGAGCCTCGCTTTTACTGGTATGAATGAGTTCCTGGCACGCTGTACTGCGGGGGTGTAATCTGGGTATATGACAATTGACGAGTCTTGTCTTTTGACTTCTCCTCCTTCCCTGGAATAGCGCAATATTGTCTCTCTGTCTCGAAAGTTTAAGATTTTTGCAATGATCGGGCGTGGGTGTGAGCCCGGTGGAGGGCGCTTTTGAAGGGATCTATGGGCGCGTTCTACTGAGAACCCTTGCGAGAGTTTTCCCGCACCAATTTCTTGTTGCAGCATTGTCTCTATAAATTCTGTGGGATCTGGGCCTTCCATATCTTCGGGAACACCTAGGATCCTGATGTTATTGCGGCGTGCACGGCCTTCTGCGGCTTCGGATCGCGCTTCCAGCCTTGCCCCTTGCTGTTCTAGGTCTAGGACTCGCTTCTTCAGGTCTGTGGTATTTTCAACATTGACCTGTAAAGTGGCTTCATTGGCGTTGACTCTTTCGGTCAGATTGCGTGCGTCTTGCCGCATGAGCTGCATGTCCACTTTCATTTCGTCGATCTTGCCTTCAATGGAGGCGCGGAGCGTTGCAATGGCTTGAAGGACTTGTGTATCACCAGTCGCTGCTGCCGTGTGTGATGGTTCATCGGTGGGTATAGGGTCTGACAGTGGCAGCTGTTTAGGCCTGACCGTCGTGTAGGTGTCCATTGTCATGGATTTCGGTTTGGTTCTGGGCGGAGACATCCTTTTCTTCTGGGCCGCCGTGCCAGCCTCTACTATTCGTTGGGTGCCTATCCCGGTACCAAGTTTCGGTGAGGAACCGGAGCTGGGGCCCCCCCTACGCGCATTATTGCCGCGTCTAGTTAGGTTCAGCGTCCGGTGATGTTAGGGGGGGTGACCTTGGCAGCGTTGAGTCTTGCTCCCGTGCGATCACGGTGGTGTGGTGCCACCTGGGTTCAAGCAGTTCAGTGTCGGGGCGTGCATGTATTGGGGGTATTTTTGAGCCGTATTCAGGGATGTCTTATGCTTGGCAGGGCAGCTAGTCCTGGTCCCCCTGCCCACAGGCCATGACAGTTGGGCTGGTGCCCTCGTTATATTTCCATAGCAGCACGTGGTGTGAGGGGGGTGCAAGGCAGCCACTCAATGTTATCGGCGTTGAGGATCGTTCCTGTGTCCTGTGTCGCAGGCCTGTCTCCGCAGTTCAGTCCGGTGAGGTCTGGCCCCAGAACCGCTCCTCGTGCCACCCCTGCCTCTGGGGAGGGTCGGTTCTCTCCTCCTCACGTTTGATCACTAGTGGGGCCCAGCGCCTGTGTTGTCGGGCAGCGAGAGGAGGCCCTCGTCTCCGGCTCTCGCTGCGCAGGATCCCTGCTCACTCCATGCAGTCGGCGGTCTGCGGTCTGCGGACTGCAAGTCGCGGCACTGCGCAGTTCCGCAGTGTCTCTTTCAGTCCCCGGGGGGCCGAGAGCGAGCCCAGGAGCTGGGAGTTAGCTCGTCGGGAAGGAGGCGCTCGGGATCGTAACGGTCGCCGCCATCTTGGATCTTCAGGGGCGTCTCTTTGCTCGCCTCGTTCAGGGCGTTGTCGACTCCGATTTTGTTCAGAGGTCGGATCGCTGCAGCGGGGAGAGGTTTCTCTTTCCAGTTGTGTATTTTAGGGAATTTCTTGGCCGTAGTTGCCTGTTGCAGTCATCCAAAGGATCGCGGGCTGGAGCTTTGCAGATGCACGTCTTTACGGCATGCGCGCTGGCCACGCCCCCCACACAAAGTTGCAAGTAAATGAGGGGGGGGGGGTTATCATGCAAATGCAATGCTTGTTCTAACTAACTTTTTGATGATATGTTACCTTTGTGCCACATTTGTCCCACTCTGATTAGTCCTGCGCATACAATGCCTGAAAGCTCTGTAGGTCTTTCATGAAGTCCCTTATTGGAGGGGCCCATATACAGCTCAACAGGGAGGGCCACAAATTAAGACCTTCCATGTCTGTACCATTTTGCCATAAAGCCCAAAACATTGCCAGAATGGGTTGAGTCTGAACTTTTCTGGGGAGTTTACCTTGTGGGACCCATAGCCATTCACCCATGGTGACTGGGGCGAAAAGTCCATTCTCCAGTGTGACCCTTTGTTTCTTATTGTTTTCTCTCATATGGTCCACTATTATCCTAAACTGAGCCGCTTTATAATATTCGGATATATGTCTGGATTGCTCGTCCCACCCTCAGTCTTCGGGAGGATAAGGGTTTTATACACGATCTTGGGTCTCTGGCCTCCCTAGAGAAAGGCGAGGAGTTCTCTTTTCATCTTGGTCAAGGCAACATCTGGGATTTTAAAAGGTAGAGATTGACACATGAATAGCAGTCTGGGGAGCACATTCATTTTGATCGTTGTAAAGCGTGCTGCCCAGGACAAGGTCATTTTTCCCCATCTACCAATATTTCTAGTAATATTTGCCCATAGTGAGGGATAATTTGTGTCATGCAGATCACTTAATTGACTAGTGAGCGTTACACCCAGGTATTTAATACCTAAAACCTGTTGCATTTATTTGAATACTGTGTTGTTGCATGGTGTATCAAACTTTGGAACTATTTGATGATAAAGGCATGGCCGTGGTCTTCTGTATGTTAATGCAAAACACAGAGTGCTGACCGTATTCAGTGATTGTTTGCAATAATGCTTGGACTGAGACATCAGTGGTGGTTATATATGCAAGAATGTTATCCGCAAACAGCCAATTTGTATTCCTTTCCATATCGTAATAGGCCTTTGATGTCAGTATTTTGGCTAATTGCTTGTGCTAGCGGTACAACCACTAACACATATAACAAAGGGGCAAGCAGGTATCCTTTTCGGGCGCCCCTGCTCAATTGGAAGCTCTCCAATGCAACCCCATTTACTACCACTTGTGCTGACCTGTTCATATATAACGCTAGTGCTCCTATGGCCCAGTGACCAGCTAGGCCTACTTTTGTGAATAATGCGCTCAAGAAGGGCCATTCAACTTTATCAAACGGCCTTTTCGGCATTGATGAAAAGCAAGCTCGGATTTAGATCATCTTTATTTAGACGAGCTATGAGGTCTAGAGTTTTATGGACATTTGTTGATCCCTGTCTTCCCTGGACATACCCAGTCTGGTCGCTATGTATGAGGCTCAGTAAAATACTCCCAAGGCGGAATGCTTAGATGCTTGCGTACATTTTTGCATCCACATTCAGGTTCACTCTTACTTGCCTTTACCATCTTTTGAAAGAACCACAATTCTGGCTTCGGTGAAAGAAGATGGTGCTTCCCCTGTTGCTAGTATGTTGTACAGTTTTGCTGAAAATGGGGTCAAAGATTGCCCAAAGGTTTTATAAGAGGCCGGAGTATAGCCATCTTGGCCGGGAGATGACCCGGCCTTGAGTTTGGATATTGCCTGCAGGATCTCAATGTTGCTGATAGGTGCATTATGTACCTCAAATTCTTCCGGGGTGACCGATTTCAGTGGTAGACCTGCTAAATATTGGTCAGTGCAATTGTGATCCTTTTGAGCCTCTGAGTAGAATTGTGTAAAGCGTTGTGTTATCTCTAGAGGAGTAAGTAAAGCGATCCCCGATGGGGTTTTATTCTCTAGAACTGCACTGTCTGCACTTTGCGCCCTCAGTTTGGCAGCCAGCATCGAGTGGGCTTTGTCTCCTTTCTCAAAGTATTTTTGTTTTCAAAAACAGAGCTGGGTCAAGACTTTCCCTTTCCATATATTAGCCCCTAACTCTTCCACCTTTTGGACTCTGCGGATATTTGTGATTATATAGCAATACTTCTTTGACCTTGATCTCCTGCCTCAGCGCAGTTTCCCTCAACAGGTGGACCATTTATTTAGCTGTTCCTTCAGCTATCAACACCCCCTTCCAGGTTGCTTTTGCTGCTTCCCTAGCCATATTGAGTGTTGTTACCCCATTATTGTTGATTGTGAAGTATTCACCAATCTGATCCCGTAATTGTTCTTGAAAGAGAGGGTCTCGGTAAAGGGTATCGTTGCACACTCACACACGATGGTGGCGTAGTGGGTCCCATATCTGGGGTTACAATTGCCATGTCATGGTCTGACCATCATACGACTGCTATACTGGCGCATATGATTTTGTGTACATACCTTTCTTCTATTAGCACATAGTCTATTTGGGAATATGTTCGGTGTGGTGGTGAGTAAAAGGTGTCATTTTTGGTAGAGGGGTGCATTTTCCGCCATGTTTCAATTAAATGAGCTTCCTTCAATAGGTCTCTAAAGCCGCCTCCTGTGTGGGATTTGCGGCGGCTCAGCATCGCGGTGCTGTGACCACCAAACCACGGTGGGTGCGCAATCATGTTGAAGTCACCTCTGCATATTAAGAGGCCCTCTCTTCAGTCCTCCAGGAAATCAAACACTGATCTACACAAAGGGAATTGTTGATTTGGTGCGTATATAGAGAAAAGTGTAACCAATGTTTGATTGACAGTACATTTGTCTGCGCTGTATCTGCCTTCTTTGAGTCTGAAAATGCTAGTGACCAAAAGACGCAGGGAGGCCTTGTATAATATGCCCACCCCTGCTTTTTTAATCGTGTTGGAAGCCTAGGCAACACCACCCAGATGTTTGCCCCTAAGCTGGTATTCTTCCCCTGGATTGTATTTGGTTTTCCTGCACGAATAGTATGATTGTTTGAACTTCCTCAAGAGAATTGAGCATTTTTTAAGTGAGTTGAGCCCTTTCACATTCAATAAGCCACACCTAACTTTTTTGCTAACCCACATCTCTGGTCCAATATCTACTCCTGGACACTATGAACGTCGAGAGTGAGCCGTTCAATGTCAAACTGTTGGTCAGTTTTGAACATCGTGTTTGCCCAAATTGTGTTTAAGCCTATTTGAGTACGCATTTGCGCCATCCCCCCAATCATTTGTGCCCCAGCCCCGCCTTTACCCCATAAAAAGAAAGAATTCACCAATAACATAGTTATAAGAATGAAAAAAGAGACACCTTAAAAAATATAAAAAATGGGGCTGTTCTCAGGTGTTTCCTTGCCGTCCCGGGAGCATTGGTACCTTAATCAGTTGCAACGTGTGTGGGCAATCTCTGAATCCAAAATGAAAGAGTCAGGTAGGAAGTCTCTGTTTGACGAATGCTGCTGAATGCATGTCTGCGTTTGGGAAGTTTGTTTTATCGTCGATTACGACTTCAATGTGAGCAGTTTGCTATTGGTTCTCACTGTTCCGAGACCAAGATACTTGCGTCATGGGGTATTAAACCTACAGTACTTCCTTGGACCTCTTGCCTTGCCCCATCTAGGTAAGTGCTAAACATGTGATCCCTTTAAGTCAATGGTACTTCTATTTTCACCCAATGAAGCACTTCTGTCCTCTCCTTTAGAGCCTCTGCAGGATTCCTGTTTCTTCCTCACCGCTTGTAACTCTGCAATCCTCTACTCTGCTTTCTGATCTTGGGTTGTTGGGAGGGCCTCCCCCTCCATGGAGTCTATCAAACTCTATTGCTGCAGTAGGCGATTAATCAGAGGGATTCAACGAGCATCTTGACTTCCTTTTCCAATGTTTGTGGGGTCTCCCCTGCGGATTATTTTTTTTAAAAAAAATTTCAATTTTATTGGTTTTCAAAGTTGAGGTCTGAGGATTCAAGTACAAACATTGTACACAAAAGGTTGTATAAGGAGTATATAAAACATCGATCAAAACATTTGATCTCCTTGCATAGCATATAATTTTCATAATAACTTTTCTTATGATGTCCCTCCTCTTCCCCTACTCCCCTCTCCCCCCTTTCTTTCTTTCACATCGGGGCTGAAAATGAAGGCATAATTCAAGTTAGTCAACAGAGTCAGCAATGGAATCACATCATTGAGTGAAGGTACATATCATAACAATTTGTTACCTATTTTGTGGACACTTTGGACTGTCTTATGAGATGTCTATATTAATATTTGGTCATGTTGAGCACACTTTCTTTTATATAATATATTTGGCGTGAAATTCCGACCATTCATTGTCGATAGAGATGCGGTCCCCGTGTAGGGCTGCAGTCAAATTGTCAATTCTGTAAATATTTCGGGAGACTCCTATCCATTCCATTTTAGTAGGGAGCGTGACTCTCTTCCATACCATAGTGAGACAGGCCCGTGCAGCCATCAGTAGGCCTTGTATCATTTTGGGTGCCTTGGTAGTTGTCTCCTCTGTTTCGATTAAACCAAATAGAATCAACAGTGGTCGTTTCTCCCTTTCTTCCTCATCTAGCTCCTTGATCCAACTAAGGACCTCGGACCAGTAAGATTGAACAGCCTTGTAACCCCACCACTTGTGCCAATAATCGGCCTTCTTTCCACAGCCCCTCCAACACTATGGGCTCACTCCTTGGTACAATTTGGCCAATCTAAGTGGATCATACTGCCATCTGTATATGTTTGATCGCATGTAACTTGTACTGGCAGTATATGGATGCTTTCGCAGTTCTCCTGCATATCTGCAACCACAGTTCTTGCGAAATCTATCTACCCATGTCTGTCTCCCAATGTGAAGGATGGTGTGACGTGGGCCTCGATCAGTGCCGAGTACATTGCGCTTATTAAGCCCTTCGAGCCTGTACAGGTATCTAGAATTCTTTCGAACGGGGTGAGGTCCCTTTGTAGTTGACTCTTCCATACTGCTTGTGTCATGACCCTCTTAAGCCTTAAGTATAAGAATACTGAGAGTGGGCCTATGGAAAGTGCTTCTTGAAGCTCTTGGATAGTAATAAAAGCATTGTTCCTCCACAACTGTCCAGCCCTCTCTAAACCTGCATCAAACCAAGCTTGAAATCCTCCGGGGTCCGGGATCGCATCTCGGACTCCTGCTACCCATAGATTTCCCAGGGGGGAGGGCCAGGTCGTGATTCCTTCCATTCCCTTGCCAGGTGTCCACACTGCCCATATCGGACCAATGATGGGGTGGGCCTTAATGCTGTACCGTAGTTGGGTGCCCGGAACCCAGAGCCATTCTCCTACATTGAATGGGCGGAGATGGTAATTGTCTAGACCTATCCATTGTGGGTTTGACTGTTGTCTGATGTGTGGGATCAGTACACGTAGTTGAGCGGCCTTATAGTACGTTTCTATATCTGCATTGTCTTTACGTAATTGGAGTAGAGATCTGGGGACTCTGGGCTTTTTATTTTGCCATAGGAAAGTCAATAAGGATTTCCTGGTGGTAGTAAAGTATTCTTTGGGTATTCAAATGGGGAGCATTTGGAACAGATAGTATTTTGGGCAGTATTACCATTTTATAGCATTCAGGCGGCCAAGCCAAGAGATGGTAAGCTTGTACCACCTTTCGATATCTCTTTGAAGGGTAAGCATCAATGGGGGGGAATTGGCTTGGTACAGGGTATCGAGTTCTCGGGTGACATTTATACCTAAATATGTAAGTGTGGAGAGGCTGACCTTCACCTCAAGGGGGGGTGAATCTTTCGACTTCAGAGTCTTTACTTTTATCGATCAGGGGGAGCATCGATTTTCCCATGTTTATCTTAAGGCCTGCTAGTTCGCCTTATTCTTCGATTATGCGTAACGTAGCTGGAACTGAGTTCAGGGGTTCGGTTAGGTGTAAAAGAATATCGTCGGCATAAAGGCCTAATTTATATTCCCGTTCCCCTACTTTAATTCCTTTAACCCTATCATCATGTCTTAGTTTCTGTGCAAGTGGTTCAAGGGACAACACAAACAATATTGCGGATAGTGGGCATACCTGTCTTGTTCCCCTTTCCAAAGGGAACCACCTAGAATAGTCACCATTCACTGTCAGACGTTTTAGGAGCTGTGTACAGTGCCTTAATGGCAACCCTGTCGAAAGCCTTCTCGGCATCCAAGGACAACAGAGATGGGTCCCCTCCCATTCCCTGTGCTTCATGTATCAGGTGGAGTGTTTTCCTCATTGTGTCTGCCCCTTGTCTCCCAATTACAAAGCCAACCTGGTCAGAGTGTATCAGTCGTGGTAGGTGTGTTTCAAGCCACGCTGCAATGACTTGCATATATTTTGGCGTCGATGTTAAGAAGGGAGATGGGTTGATAGGAGCTGCAGTGTTTTGGGTTCCTACCCTCTTTTGGGATGACTGCGAGAAGGGCTTGGGCGAAGGATGGGGGCGCATGTCCAGTTTCAAAAACATGGTTGAACAAGGTTGCCAAAAAGGGGCCAAGAAACACAGAGAATGTTTTGTAGAACCCAGGTGTGAAACCATCCTCCCCTGGGGCCTTCCCTACCTTTAGACGCTTTATGGCATCGCTAACTTCCTCCTCCGTGACTGGTATATCCAATGTTTCGGCTTCTGTGCGTGTCAGTGCGGGGAGCCCTGCATCTTCGAGATATGTGTCAATACTCCCCGGGGGAAGGGGATGGGTCACATGTGTATAGTGCTTCATAGAAAGAAGCAAATGCTTCTTGTATTCCTTCTGGGGATGTCTCAGTAGCATCTATAAGAGTGCCATCTGTCCTATCTATGGAATCAATCCATCTTTCCGCTTTCTGTGCGCAGAGGCGAGCCGCCAAAAGGGCGTCTGCTTTATCGCCTTTTTCATTATTTTTCTGTTTTAGGTATTGTAAGGTCTGGGCTATTTTGCCAACGACTATAATTCTCAGTTCTTCTCTGAGGTCCCTGGCTTCAGCAATATATTAGGATCTGTCGTGTGGAAATGACTGCGCTAGTTTCTCTGCCGTGTTCAGCTTTTCTCTAATGTTCTTTTCTAACAGGGCACGTTCTCTTTTATTCCTTGCCCCTTCCTTAATGAGGACACCTCTCCATGTGGCCTTGGCTGCCTTCCATACGGACACCTTCCCAACCTCGCCTGTGTCATTTGTGACGAAAAATTGCTTAATTTCAGTCTCAAAGTCTTCCCGGAAGACTGTGTCGGACCACAACGTTTCATTGCATTTCCATTTAGTGTTTCGGGGGGCTAGGCCGTTCCAACCTATATCCACCGAGACGTGTCATGGTCTGACCATGCAATAGGATGTATGTCTGCAAGTTCTAGTATTCGTAATAGGCCTTCGGAGAGGAAGATGTAATCTATACGTGTGAGGGTATCATGGGGAATGGAATGAAAAGTAAAGCCCCTTTCTACTAGGTGTAGGTGGCGCCAGCTGTCTGTGAGGCCATATAAGTCAAGAGTCGTTAGGATATTGGCTTTTTCTTGTGACTGTGGTGGGTTATATGCATCAGTTATGGTTTGTCTATCCAAAGAGCTGTTCATCCACGTGTTGAAGTCTTCTCCAAGAATTGTGTCTCCTCGTGCCATGCTTAAGACTTTTTCAGTGATCTTGCAGAGGAATCTTTTCTGCCCTTGGTTTGGTGCGTAAAGGGTAGCAAGGGTGACAATTGTGTTGCGAATGTTCCCTATGACTACCAGGGCTCTTCCCTCCACGTCAGACCAAGACTCGAGGGTCGTCATGCGGAGGCCTTTCCGAATTAGGATCCCCACTCCCGCCTTTTTTGAGATACCAGAGCTCCAGAAGGAGGGACCCACTTCACGATATGGTATTGCTCTTTCCTCCCCTTTTTGATAGTGTGTTTCTTGGAGGAAGAGAATATCTATGTTAGATTGTTTAAATTCTCTGGCTACCATGGAACGTTTTGTGGGAGAGTTCAGCCCTTTTACGTTAAGTGTGCATATGCGTAACGTATCATTTCGGAATTTGTGACATTGTGGGCATTTGATTTATGTTTAGGTGACCAAAGTGTCTGTTCTAATGTGGTTATGATATGAAGTGACCATACATCTGATTCTTTGCCTTTGAGTTGAGTCATGATGGGTCCTGGGGAGGTCTGTAGGTAGCTCTCCCGATCCCTGTTCCGCTCCCTTGTGGTTCCAGTGCGTGATTCCCTCCCTTTCAACCCCTCCCTTCCATACTATTAGATTGTTCTCCGATTTCCCCCCCCCCTTTCAGTTGGCGTCCGATCCGGCCAGGTTAACATCACCCAGTCGTTCCCGGACCACCAGTGGAAGCCCTGTAACAAGCAGTCCTATTAACAATATAACCATGTTAACAATGAGCCCCCAACATGTTGCTCTTAATGCAAAGTACTATTATTTAGACGCAAACTCTAACCCCAACTGTAGGTATATTGTTAGTGCCTGCCCTGCATCGAATCCCCATCAGCACACCATGAGGACTTTTACCATAACCGGGTGATGTTCATGTCTCTCACATCTTACCCGCCCTCCCTCAGGCGTCTATCAATTCTGCAGTGTTGGACATTAAATTGCTCTGTGCCTCGTGTGTATGTGTTGGGCACCAATCTCCATTGCCCAGCCACGACCTTACCGTGATCTCCTCATTTGTCATCTATTACGCGGCCGGATGAGATAGATGAGGGGAGGGATCAGTGCTCCATGTCTGAGGAAGCATTCATCCTCCTGAATTTTCTGGATCGCTGAATCCTCCTTTGCCACTAACCTTTGGTGCGCCACCCGCCCTCCTCATTTCTCCGGTCACTTGAGGATGGACCTTCTTCCTGGGTGCCCAGCAAGTCTGATGCACAGTTGACAATGTCTTTTTCTGAGATGAGTTTCATCGTTGATCCTTCCCACTCAAAAGTGAGCGAGAACGGGTAACCCCAACGGTATCTGACTCCTTTTTCCGTCAACATCTTTGTGATTGGTAGGCACTTTCTTCGCATCGTTAGTGTAAGGGAGGATAAGTCTTGGTAAACGGAGATGTTCGAGTCTCCCAGTGTCAGCTGCGGTGTAAGTCTGGCTTTTTCCAAGATTCGGGCTCTGTCTGCATACTTGTGAAATCGAACTAGTACTGATCTCGGGCCGCCTGGTCTGCCACCACCTCTGTGAATTTGGTCAGCTTCAGTATGGCGTGCAGGGTTTGTTTGAGATTGATTTCAGTCTCGCCCTCCTTTTCCGAGATGCCGAAAACCTGTATGTCATTGCGGCGTTCCCTCTTTTCAAGGTCATCGATCTTCAGTCGCATTTCCTCCTCTCTTTGCTCCATCTCCGCGATGCGGTGGTCCATTTGGGCCTCTAAGGTGTACAGGGAAGTTTGATTGTGTTCAAATTCTTCCAACCTGTCTTCCATTTTGTCCATTCTAAGCGTGATCTTATCTATTTTGCTGCCAATGTCAGCTCTCATACTTCTCATTTCGGTGAGCAGGTCGGCAAAGTCCGCCTTGGTCGCTGCTGCCTCAGATCCCGTTGCCGACATTTCGATATCAGTAGGTAGCCGTAAGGGTGCTTGAGGCGGTGAAGATTCGTATTTGCATTTTGCCAATTTGCCTTTAAAGTCCATGGGCAACGGGTCTACAGTGATGAGATGAGCAGATCTTTGTAGCGTGTAGAGAGGTCAACGAGCTGTAAGAGTCAGGAAGGAGGTTGTGTGTTTTAATGTGATCTCCCAGCATCCGTATACAATATGTGGCGGTCGGCTTCCTGCTTATGACAGTCTGTGGCAAGGTACGTTGCCTAAATTAACAGGTAATTCCAGATTGATTCCAGTAGCAAGAAATATCAGTGTATATCTCCCTATGTCCACAGTGGGTATTTCTCTTGTGTGAGGACTGTATACAGTTACATGCTAGGTACCTGGTCATATGCCAGCCAGAAATAAAGTACAGGGAGTCCGAGGAGGGCACACGCCCTCTGCTACAGGGGCCCAACCCTCAGTTGTTCGTCATTGCACCAGGTTGTAGGATGCCTCCTAGAATGAGAAGCATTTGACGAATTGGTAGTGTTTTATTGGAAGAAGCACCCTGCAGCCTCATGATTCGTGTCTCTCATTCAGGCCCCTGGCGTCGGAGACTGAGTCCCAGTAGGCGATTGCACTCTGTGGGTCTCAGAGGTCAGAGACGATGGGTCAAGAGGTGGTGTCAGTCGTGGTGGGCCCAGAGCTAATTGCAGGTTCATGGACTGCAGGGTCCCGAGATGGTTAAATCCTCAAAGGGGGATCAGCCAGATCCGGTCCGTGTGGTGCCAGGGAGGAGGACTGCCTACAGAATGCAGGTCTTCTGTGTGAGCCCCGTGCCAGCCGTCAGAATACGGCAGGACGTGGAGGCTTCCAAACGCACGTTTATATAATGCGCAGCGGATGTTCTTCCGTTAGGGATTGGGGTTGGCTCCACTCTGCTTAGGGGTTCGCAACTGCCGCACGGGCTATTCTAAGTTATATGCCCCGGGGTGCTCGCCCGTAGAGGAATCGATGAAGGGGATGCTCCACGCCGAGCTCCAGTAACGGCTTCCCTATAGGGGCGTAGTGGCAGGAGTCACGGTACCTGTGCTCTCGTCGACGATGTCCGGATCTTTCCTCCGCCGTTGCACATTAATCTTTATATGCCCATGATGTAGGAAGCAGCTCCAGAGGGTTTTGCGGGCCTGCTGTGAAACCAAATACGACGTGGTGGAAGCTCTCTTTGATGGGGTTCGACAGTGGCGTATACTGGTATAAGCGGCGGGCACCCGCCCGTGTCGACGCTTTACGGCCATGCGAAAGTGCGAGTCAGCTTCACAGGCCTTTCAGGGGGCCAGGCCCTGTACTTTCAGATGCAGCGTTCTCCGTGAGGAAAGCTCCGATTTTGTTCGGGTTTTCTGCTAGGGTATTCCTGACCCCTTCCGACGGCAGGTTCTGATGAATGCAGAGTCTGGGGGAGTCCCGTGGTGGGGGCTCAAGCCACTTTCCGGGACCGATGTGCAGAGCTTACACGATGGAGAACCGCATTCGCGCGCCCCCTGGTGGCCAGGTCCCTGCAGATTTTTTTGATCCAATTATCCTTATGTCGGTAAGTCTCTCTCTGTTTTCGAGATAATCGATTTTCGCTGCAAGATCTGCTTCCCTCTGTTCTATGTCTAGGCAGCGGCTTTCCACTTTTATCTCTGCAACAGCATTGTTTTCAACTGCCTCAATCCTGTCTTGCAGTGTGCTGACCCTTGATTGGACTGTGGTTTTCGATGCACAGATGCTGGACTTCAATGATCTGATTCATTGATCTGATTTCTTCAAGCAGCAATCGAACGTCTGCTTTCGTTGCAGCTTCTCGGTCTTTGACTGGTGTTAGGGAGAATTCTCATTCAATGGCTAATTTCCCTTACTTAGTGAGTCCCTCAGCAGCTTTGCTGGATCTCTGGAGTTTATCTTTTCCACTTGGTAAGAGTGTACCCCTTTTTTCCCACTCTTATTTGTGTTTTGCCATGTGTATTTCATCTGTTTTTGTGATTGTGGACTCTGGAGTACACCACTTCAGTAGCCCCCTTCTTTTGTGCGTTACACAGCACCTTCAGTGCAGTGACACAGGGTTGTCTTTTAGACTTCCCACCGACTCCATTTCTGAGGCTGACTACTGTCCCCTGGAAAAAGGTAAAGTTGCCATTAACTTTACTTTGTCATTTAACCACAGATCCAGTACACACCATCTTACATGGAGTCTTGGAAAGGGTTAATCCTTAGCCCTTTTTATCTGTACCTCCTAGAGCATTGTTTCGCTCCTTTAACATTTAGACTTGGCTGGTGGCAGGGTATCTACCCTAACTTTTCTACCACGATTATACTATATAAACGTGGTATAGTTTAAGGCTATTATATTCACCTCAAACTTAAACCCGCTTGACCAAATACTTATTCTTTTGGCTCCGGTCGGGTTTATTCGCCATTTCTTTTTGTTAAAATCCTTCTTGTGTTTTACTTTGCACAGCAAACCAGATTTGCCTTCTTTGTTCACTGTCTTTTGGCGGGCTTTTGCTAAGAAGCCCTCCTCTAGGTGCCTGGGTGTCTAGGTGGGCTGAATGTGAGGGAGGTGTGTAGTCACCCCTGCACAGGGTACCAAGTCGCACTTTGCAATGATTGGCTGAGGTGGTTGTCCGGGCCGGACAACCCCCCTGCTGCTTGATTTGACAGCCAGGCTGTGTGAATGGGGGATTTTCGCATAAAAGGCAGGTCTCTTGGGCTAGAAGTCAGTCGCCACTGGAACTACAAGGAACCGAAGAGAAGCAGAGAAGAAGTCGACTGCTGCGACTTTCCCGTCCCGGTGAAGCCCTGCTGCAGTCCTCGGCTATCTACTCTTCGACGAACAGAGAAGATCCAGTCCGGAGTCTTCTTCCCTTGAGCTTCGTGGGGATAACCAGCTCATCTTCTACAGCTAGAGGATACCCTTCATGGTCGAAATGGCTGCACACTGCTGTAGTGGTCCGGATAGCCATCTGAAGTGCCTCTCCTCTTTTTAAGGAGTGCACCTTTTATTCACCGTCGCTGCTGCCAGCTTCAGCCCTGTGTGGGGCAGACCCCTCCAGATGTCCTCCTTCGGATCAAAGCTCCAGGAACCGAGGGTCTGCAGGAAACTACCAGGAACAACGGCCGTGGCACCAGCTTCTTCATTGAATAAGTTACTGTGTTCTGCTCGAGACATTTGGGTGAACCTCTTTTTCTTTGCCTCCAAGGCTTGCCCTTGTCTTCCCTCCTTCTTATAACGTTTGCTTCCTCTGTTGACAATATCGAAGTACTCCTGCTACGTTGAATCGTGAACTATCCGACTGTGTGATCCTCGACAACAGGAACCCGGTTCCACTTGACACTGGCTCCGGCTTATTGACTTTTGAATTTCTGTCTAAGAGTGTTCTCTGATACTGTCTGCCTTGACAAAAGTATTGCCTATGATTTTTGCCCCAACTCTCTCTGGGTATCTCAGGTGCTAAGTGTGTTTTCGCGCCGGTAACATTTCTTGCCGCGGATACGCATTTCTTTAGTAAGACCGAACTGTCATTACTGTCAAAAAGTGATCGCAAGTGTATTCCCGGTAACGTTGTTTGTTTCATAACACTGGTCCGCTCAACCACAGGGTACTTACCTTGAAGTTATACCGTACAAAGGGAATTGGTTAGTTGTAGTATATTTTGTGTGTGGTTTTGAATTAATACAAGTGTTGTGTTTATAACAAATGGTTTAAAAATAAATGTACTTATATTTTTTTTACCTGAAACCTTGAGTCAGTGTTTGCTTGAGTTACAGTAAGTGTGGTCCCTTTGTGTAATTTCTTCTACTGCTCATATACTCTTGAGATAAGCCTGGCTGCTCCGCTACTGCTACCACTTTAACATAGTAGTACAGGCTTGTACCAAAGGTAAAACTTGTATAGCCACCTGCAGTCTTAATTGTGTCTAGTGGTCCCTAAAGGCACTGCACAGGATTCTGCCTAACAACTGGTATTACTGTTTGGCTGATTGAGGTGGCTCCTCCATGTTGGTTGTATTACGACGGAACGCTTGACGGGCGGACTTCGTGTTGGGATCCAGCTTGTAGTTTTCGCAGGGATTGGCTAAGTTGGGTTGACTGCAATAGTCAATGGGTTATTGGTCGAACACAAAGGAAGCAACCCTCCCCTGTGTTGTCTTCCAGTGGTCTATGAAGCAATTCAGAAGGTGGTCATAAGGTGATTAGAGATGGGTCACTTGATCAAGCTCACCTTTCATTTGGATGGCCTTTTGCGAACATGGTGTCCTGGCGATTTCTATGTCTCTTCTCAGTAAGGTATCAGTCCATTGCCACAGACAATATGTTTTGACAGGGTGCGATTGCCTCAGCTCCTGTTCTCATATGCGTACATGGGCTCATGTCACCTTTCACTTCCCCAGTATTTGTGTATCACATTCAGCACCTCGTCACAGCTCTCTTTATGGAAGTTGCTCGTAAATTCTAGAGGGCGGTAAAGTGTGCAGCGGGGGCAGTGTCGCTTGGAAATCCCTCACTAGTTATAGGCAGTTGCTAGTTTACTCGCGGCTGCAGCTCGAATACGTGATGTTTCTTTAATCTTGTGCCACGCTGCTGTGGTGTTAATAGCTTACACATAAGTCTCAATGTCCCTTGAACTGGAGAACTTTCAGCCCTTTAAGACGAGGTAGCAATACTCTGATATGAATGGGGATGCAGAGATTACTCAAAACCTCAATAATCAAAACGACTCAGAAAGTAGGCAAAAAGATAACTCATCATATTAAGTTTATTCAGAAGCAAATTATCCATAAACCATACACAAAAGAGAGCTGTATAGTGATACAAAATCGAATTCAACATTTTTTTTTTAAAGTCCACGTTATAAACTTACAAACATTACATATATATAAAAAAGATTAAAATGTGCACGTGTGTAAGTCAAGATAAAATCCACAGGAAGCGTCCAAACGATTCAATAAAATGTTCAGGGTTCGATCATATTTTGGACAGTGAATTTAGTTCTCCGATACCAGGCCCTTCTCAAGTAGTCCACCATGCCCCAGGCCACTGGCATCGTAGCGGCTGAAAGCAGATAACATAAAGCAGGCCTAGCCTAAGACAAGCCAGGGCACCTAAGTAGTGGCAGAAGTGTTTTTTGTCTTAGGTCTGTGAAATGTGGGCAAAACAACACAAAGTGTAGAAGGTCCTCCACTGGCCACTTACAGCAGGTGCAAGCTGTAGGTAGCACATTATGAGTCCATCTTTTTGTTCGTGCCCCTAGCCATAAGCAATCAAACCGGGCTCCGGTCAATGCCCAGCGATTTGCAGGATTATCACTGTGGAGCAAGTACGGCTGAATAGCGTCTGCAGATGTTAACACAATATGCCTTCTGTTTGCAAGAATACCCAAGGCAGCGGACTCCCTATTTGCAACCAAGACAGAATTAAACATTTGTTTGTATGCCCTGACCGCACAGGGGGTCAAGAAGATTGAGGGGCAGACAAGATTAGCACAATTTAACGGTATAATGCATTTCTGGATGTACATAAACCAGGGGATTTTCCTTACAGCTGAGCTACTCACCAGGGCTCTTATGATCTTTTGTGAAAGAGTGGCGTTTGGTTAGCCCATAGTGCCAGCCAATGCGAGACTGGAGCCAATAGCCACTCATCGGCCAGTTCTAAATGGTTTGGAGCAGACTGTGGTAGCCCAAGCAGTTTTTTAAGAAAGGAGTTCTCCACATTTTCGATTTTTGGAATCCTTTCCATCCCCCACAGTGCTGCCCCATAATTAGTGGTAGTTTTTGTTTGAGCCCTGTATACTTCGAGAATTAATTTGATTCGGTGCCCCACGCAGTTATGTTGAAAGCAGGACAAAACCCCAAGCGCCTGTCTCATCCTCATACATTGCTTATCAACATGGCCAAACCCTCGCCAATTCTCCGTAAAACAAATTCCTAGATAATCAAACCTGGTGACCCTCGGGATAGGTTTGCCTCCACTCCATGTCATGCGCTTCTTGAGATGTCTAACACCCAAACTCTACATGCCATAACTGCTGATTTTTGTGTATTCACAGTCAGCTTATGGGAAGCCATAAATTGGGTGTAGACATCCACCAGGCATTGTAAGGCTCTGAGTGTACGGGCAATTAAAACCATATCATCGGCATAACCTAAGACTGGGAGGGGGACGCCACCCACCGTGATATAGTCGGTATGGGAGTTAACCAATGCCTGGTAGACACCATTTATGTAAAGGGCAAACAATACCGTGGCCACAAAACAGCCCTGGCGGACTCCCAAGAAGGTCTCAAAAAGATAACTGTTTTAATATCAATTATCTAAAACAGGGAGTACAACGAATGTCATCGTTTGTCTCCTATGTCACCCGTAATAGGGCTCTAGGTAATAGATCCTGCTGACGTTCTTAAAAACTCAGGAAACTGGGCGTCTCCCACTGTGACGCTCCTCGTCTCACATGGTTTGTTGCTTGACGCTCGTTGTCTCAAGTTAACGCTTCTTAAATCACTCAACACACTTATCGTCTCGAGTCAATAATCCCCATTAAACTCGACATTCATCGTCTCGAGTTGACAATCCCTTCCAACCCACTGTTACTCATTTGTCTCTTCCCTTACCGTCTTCCCTTAGTGTCCATTCACACTTTTTGCCTACTCACTCAGTTTATGCTCACCATTTGTTTTATTTCTTTTTCAGCTCTTAACCCTCAGGATCGTCTGCCTTTTTTATTCGCCTCTTCAACCTTTCGTCCAATCAGCTTCCCATAGATGCCGGGAGGAGTTTCTGACTGAAAACAGAGAACCCATCTATCCTAGCTTACAAGCATTTGTGTTTATTCTAATCTGCTATCTATAGGGAGCCTCACCTCCTTTCAGCCAAATGGCAGACAACGCTTACTTATCTCGATAGACTTTTGACCATTCTCTCTCTGCTACCACGTGAACTGGAGAACTTCCAGCCCTTTAAAACGAGGTAGCAATACTCTGAGATGAATGGCGATGCAGAGATTACTCAAAACCTCAATAATCAAAACGACTCAGAAAGTAGACAAAAAGAGAACTGTTTTAATATCATTTATCTAAAGTACAACAAACGTCATCGGACGAACCATAGCAAGATCTCTGTGAACTTCACAAAAAAGCACATTCTTATATCAAATTCTCTTCATAGGTGATGTCCAACATGTGTATTACTAACGTCATCGTACCTTAACATCAGGTGGGGCAGCTAAGCCCTTCCCTCAAAACAGGTCACTACGAACATCACTAAATACACAATGTCCCATTGGTTACTTAACTATAGGGCTCTTAATCATGCAGCCCTCTATCATTGGCTGATTTGTAACCTCTGTCAGCCCTCCTCCACCCACGCTAGCAGCACACAGGCAAGACTGCCAGGTTCTTGGCGAGCTGGTCATGACCATAGCTTCCCACCAATTAGAACATCATCACCTTAGTGGTCTGCTGTCAATTAGGCCTTTTGAACTTGTCCTTGAAAATGTTCTCTGTTCATGCAGAATACAGGGGAGTGAAGGCACACTCTGCCCTTGTGCGTAGGTGTGACCATCATGCTCGTCCAACTTCCTCCCTCCATGTGACTGAAGACCACAAAATCGTGATAAGGCATATTAAAAAGACTATTTGCCAATGAGCCTCTGACATCTTCTTTGTTCTTATTCATGCTTTCAGAACAGGTGGTTTATTCCTTCACAAATTGCAACTAATTCCTGTTCCTTCCAGCCGAAACGACCTTAGCTTCTTGACTCATTCAACCTCGCCTTTCTGAAATTTGCCTGTAATTCATTTGTTTTCTCACTGCGACACATTAAAAGTTTTTCCTTCTTTTGGTCTGGCTCTGCTATAATGCGTAGTGGAAGACTGCATTCCTTACTCATACTTCATACACGTATATATGTATATATTGGCGCTTGCCGTAATCTATTTTACTATAAAGCTAGCCTCATGAAAACTTTGTCTGCTTGCGTTACTTTGCATCTGTACACGTGTGAATTAACTTTGATAATGTCATTGTTTCGTCAGCATAAGCCTCTTCATCTTGAGCCCAAGATGCTACTTATCTTTGATACTTTCTTGATGCCTTATAGAATATCCACATTCTCTCGTCTCTGCATCTCTTCTATGTACGTCAACTCGACTCTCGCATGATGTCACCAGTCTGCTCTCTCATGCATTTGTCGTTTTCCTTCTGGGTTTTCATTCACATAGCCATCATACCGTCTAGGAGGCAGGTATGGTTTTCTCAACGGGAACCTTGCCTCCAAGATTCTCTTTGGGATGGGCACTTCCCCTGGTACTGCTTGAGTGTGTCACTCTGGTACCCAACATATAGGCAAGAGGGGCGAGGTGGATGAGGTGGGGGCACTTAGCTCCTTCTCTACACTCTCCCCTCTGGGCGATTCCTCGACCACTCTTCCCTCATCCTTTACATCCAGACATCCTTGTTTGAAGAAATAATTCTTCGAGACCCATATCTTTATGACCCCCCCTTACCCCTAGGCATCCAGCTGACTTCAAATGCACATCATTATTCCAGGTCATAAGCATGCACTGTCCACTTGGACTGCAGAAGATCCATCTTCCCACATACTTCCTATGGTCCTTTGCATGCCGGAATTTCGTTCTCCCAGGGGCATAGATACTGGCCTTTACAAAGTATCTCATTTCTTCATCTCTCAAGTCTTTGCATTTCCATCTTGATTCAATGTCCATCATGATCTTCATCCCTATGGCTTTCTTTGCTGTCTTCCTGCATTGAGAGATTATTATCTTGGTCACACAGAATCCTAAAAACACTAACAAGATCAGTGCTCCAAGGATTTTGAACATATATGCCATCCATTGCGGAATCCAAGAGAAGAGTGATCAAAACCAACTGTCATCAGCAATGTCTTCTACTTCTATCATCTGGCCGTGCAGTTTTGTCAGCATTTCTATTGCCTATGACAAGGTGCCATTCTCGTCATCATGAGAAGATATGAATATGCAACATGATTATCCAATTTTTGCACAAACACCTCATCCATAGCTGTAATCATATCCAGGACGTATCTGTTCTGAAGTCTTACAGCTCTCAATTCTTCCTTGATAGCATTGAATCCCTTTACAGTCGTGTTGATCATCTGCAGCAATTCCCATCTGGTAATCTGCAGGCATTTGGTTTTGGCTCCAACCTGGATTCTTGGCATTAAGATCATAGTAAATACTGACAAAGTCTGGCTGAACAGTCTGTGCTCATAAGGAATAGAGTCAAAAGCTTCTATTGACTTGGCTGAGAAATAGTTCTCTCTCTTCATTTGAATTATCACCCCCTCAGATCTCTTCTTCCTCAGGTAAGCGTCTGCTTTTCGGAAAACTATCAGATCACTTTTCGGAATCACTAATGCTGGTACATTAACATTCAAAAAGGTGCGTATTCCTCCCCAGTCTTCGGGTAGCTTCATGTAAGCCTTGGCTCCGCACGACCAATAGTGATCCATGATCACTGCTGTCCCGATGTTCATTCCTGTTGCTTTGAAGATTCACCTGCATTTCTGATTCTCTCCAATTTTTCTGGTGCAATTATTTCTGAAGCACAGCTTTGCACTCTTCAAAGGCACTATCTGCAAAGGTCTTCCCCTGTCTTCGACCCAGGTCAGTAGCTTAGCAAGTTTCGGCCACAGTGACTTGCATGCACCTTGTGCATTCCACACAGTCGATTCTGGGCGATTAGTTATCATCCTGGATCTGCAGATAACTACTCCTTGTTCCCATCCATCTGGTGATAACCCTGATCCCCAGACCTGCATTTGGCCTCTGTTTTCCTATATCGGAATGTCTTCAGCAGTTTTTTCTGGACTCTAAAGTCTTCGGTTTACTTCCCATTTGATCCCTGCTCCTTTCACTCCGGGCTCTTCATACCTGTTTACATGATTCTTGGTATGTGCTCTATTTCTTCTCTTCGTATCCTGGACATAATCATCTTAATCTGGATCTGTCTTTTCAATTGCCCATTTGAGATAGGCATCTCGACCCATGAACTGGCCTCTTGTACAACAGAACACAAGGTGTGATAGACAATGTGCAGTGTGAACGTCTACCTCTATGGCTATAAAGATTTTAGACTTTCCCATACTATAAGGCAGGAGTGCACATACAAAGCATTCCTCCTTCGAGGTCCTCCTTCGAGGTTCTCCTTCCCAACTTTTCTTATGCTGATACCATATGTTATTCCCCAAATGTGCTGTACTGTCCAGGTAATCATTTAACTCGTGATCATTCCCCCTAATGCTTCTTTTAGGTCTAATTTTTCTCTCATGACCCTCTTTGATCAATCATGAAGCCTCTCAGTGTATGTTCTTCTTACTGGACCAATTCTCGTATCATTTGTGAGTAAGCTAGGTGCTATCTTTGTAGAAGACCGTTCTAGAAGCCTTTGTCTACTCTGATGCCATTTCCTGGCAGCAGCAAATGATGGCCGTAGAGATTCTACTAAAGCTTCCCTATGCGACCTTTCCTTAAAGGGAAGCCCTGGCTTTCTAATCTCAGGCTTAACTACATGTGTCTTTACAGTAGGGATAACCACTTAAGGCCTCGGTTGCCCAGTAGTTGCCACACGTGTACCTTCCTTGGGCACAAGATGAACAGAACCTTTTGCGTTACTGAGATCAAAATAATATGAAGTGTGTACTGTAAGCAAAAGAAGCACCACTACAAACAAAATGCATGAATAAATCAAATACACGTAGGTTCACTTTTTGCAACAATGGCCTCTTGCCCATCATGGTTGTCTGTCGATGTCAGTCACTACGTTAGTACTACTGCTGCCGCCCATTCTTACTCTTTTCATGGGAGGAAAAAAATTACCTTTATTAGGGCAATCTTCGATCTTTTCTACAAGCTCCTCGAGCTGCTGGCTAATTACTGGACGATTCACTGGATTTCTGATATACACAAAAGCCTCATCTTTTCTCCATACGTAATGTGGATATTTCTCCAGCAGGTAGTAGAAGAAAAAAGAAGGTATGTTCTCTGTGTCCACACTCAAAAGCTTCATTCGGGTCTCGGTGTTCTCTCAGAATAATGATTCACCTGCACAACAATGTCTCTTAGCAATTCATTCAGCGATGCATTATTGTTTGGGTCTCTCAAAAAGATCCGGACATCAGTTGATCGTCCAATGAGATATGGGCATTCCTCTATAAGATAATAGAAGACGATTCCAACCAGTCTCTGCGCATTGTCTTCAGGTCATCTGTACTGTTTTTTTGAACGATACTCAGGAAGCTGGAGCACTTGCTTTATAATAGCCACGAACAGTCTCCTCACGATTGGGCCATTTTTAGAATCTTGCTGTCATGATCTCTGCTTCCAAAAGGTCAGGGTTTTCCCAACTCCCTTGGAAGCAGATCCATAACCCAGGTTCCAAGTGCCAACCAGTCCCAATTGGGACCTTTTGGACCCAGTCCTGGCGCCAGTGGCACCAGGCTCATAAATATGCCCAGTCCCAGCGCTGGAAGCGCCGGGCTCATAATGCTTGGGTGGACTTACCTGCAGCAGACCATGCTGCTTACTTGCCTGCCAGTTGAGTCTCTGATCCTCTTCTGTTTGGAACTACTTTTCCTGTTGGGTGGGGCAGGAGCCACTCCCTAGATTCAGAACACTGGAACTCTTCTGGAAAGCAGGAACTCTTTTCTTAGGCGTGGCTGTGGAAGGAGACATCTAAGCACTACAGGAGGTTATTTAAACCACACCCGATGGATGAATCTTGCTTTGCGTTATTCTGCATCCTCAGCAGCAGAACGCTCATCGTGTCTTCTGCATCTGATCCTGGGCCTAAGGAAAAAGGCTTACCATTCTGAATCCAGTCTTCAGCAACACCTATAAAGACAAGAAAGAACAGGTTAGCATTACGGTCTTCAGTGACAGCTCTTCACTTACCTGGTCCATCGGCTGTCACCAGCACCTCGCGCTGCATTCCGGCATCTGAAAGACAAAGGCTTACCTACTCTTCGTGCGCTCCGGAGGTCTTCACACTGCATTCCGGCATCTGAAAGACAAAATCTTACCAACTCTTCGCACGCTCCGGAGGCCTTCGGCGCTGCATCCCGCATCTGAAAGACAAAACAAGGTGCGCTTAAAGACATTGGGGAACTTTAATACTCACATGCCATTACTCCTTTCCACATCTAACCCAGTGGGTATTCCGGCACCCTGCAGCCGCCCCGAACTTGTACCTGCAAAATAAAAAGACAGTTAGAGCGCATCGTGAAGCAGGCAACAAGCGCTTACTTACGTGCTTCCAGGCGCTTCTATTCATCACACGGGCTCTATCTTCAACTCACTTCAGCCCGCCATCCGCCATCGCCGGAACCCTGCAAAACAAGAGACATCATTACTAAAGACTTTAAAGACATTAGAATTACTTGAAACTTACCGCTCGTGCAGTTAACGACGGACAGCAGTCCTCTGAAGTCAAGAGGCCTGCCCCCCTTATCCAGTGAAGAAACTGGTTACAGCACCCTGCCTCGAGGCAGATGGAGAGCACGGCGTTCACTTACCTAAGGTGAGAGCGTTAACCTTTGGGGTTCTACAGGAGAAGAGAAAGGGAAGAAGAGAGAGACATTCAATAACCCAGTTCATTAATCCCACATTTTCTATCTGCAGACATCTTACCCTTCGAGCCAGACATACAGTGCACAGAGGTCCAGCCCAAAGAGCCAGCCGTGTGTTACACATCACCTTTGAAGATACGGTATACGCCCAGTCAAGACCGGCGCCTCTACGGGAATCAGGTGAGCGTTACAGAACGCAAAGCCTACCACAAAACTCCCGTCCAGGCGCTATGGAAACCTCGGATACCGACCAGCTAGCCCAGTTACTTGGGGAACTAAGGGCAGAAGTGCATGCAGCCCGTCAGGAAAAGAACGCTCTAAGAAGGGAACTGATTATTTCCAAGGAGCGAACAGATGATCTCGCTAGACAATTGCTACAGTCACAAGCCGGACAGACCCCGTTACCCGCATCTGGGGGAAATCTTCCTTCTACATCCTCTATGAATCCAGTGCAGATCAACCTACCTGGGAATGTACCTCTGGCTCCGCCCGAACGATTTTCTGGTGACCCAAAGAGGTTTGCAGTATTTATCAATCGGTGCCGGTTGCATTTCTTATGCCGGCCAGCAGCCTTTCCAACTGATCAAGCTAAAGTAGCTTTTGTGCTTTCGTACCTTAGTGGCAATGCGGCAGACTGGTCGATCCCTCTAGTAAATCAAGATGATCCGGTCCTCCATGATTTTCAAGCTTTTCAGCTCAGTATGGAAAAACTGTTCGCAAGACATTCACAGGGGCAGGCCTTGGACAATGAGCTTCTTTCGTTGCGACAAGGTAATCAAGACCTTTTGGCTTATATTGCGTCTTTCAACAGACTGATAGTAGAAACTCACTGGCCTGAGGACAAAAGGATTACGCTGTTTTATAGAGGTCTACGCGGAGAGCTCAAAGATGTGTTAGCCCAAGTAGTGAATCCCCCACAAGATTGTTCGGACTATATAGACTTAGTCGTTCAAATAGATCACAGACTGCAGAACAGGAAGGCCGATCGTTCCAAGTTTGATGCTCGAGTATTTTCCAAACCGCCAACTCCTTCCAAAGGAGTAGACTCCGGGGAACCCATGCAAAAAGGGGGTCTGAAAGGTCCTCTAACACAAAAGGAGCGGGAAAGGAGAAAACAGTTGCAATTATGCCTCTATTGCGGAAACTCAGGGCACTTTCTTCGAGACTGTCCGGTGAAACCTGCCAAGAAGGCAGTAGGAGCTGCAGTTACCAAAGTTACAAACTCTGAGCAGGGAAACGACCTCGCCCGACAAGAATAGAGGTCCTCTTGCCGAGCGTGAAAACCAGTTCCGTGACCTCGCATTTCGTGATACCTATGGTCCTCATTAGCCCTGATAATCCGGATCGATTACATGCAATTGAAGCTTACGTCGACAGCGGTGCCATCGGAAATTATGTGGATCATGAAATGGTTTTGAGGATGAATCTAACTCTTTGTCCCAAGGCTGTAAAGGACGTCATTACTACGGTGGATGGTACGGAGATAGCCTCCGGGCCAGTAACGCATACCACTCAAGAAGTGACGCTAGTAAGTCAAGATGGACACCATGAGAAGATCGTGTTCGATGTGATCAAGGCCCCTCAGTTTCAGATTATTCTAGGAATACCTTGGTTAGAGAAACACAATCCTCTGATCGATTGGCGAGCAAGAACGGTCCAGTTTCCAGAATGTGTCTCTACTTGCCACCCTCCACCTGGTGTTGCACTGGCAGCAATTTCTTCAGAGACTCCCCAGTTACCTCCCGAATACCTAGAATACCAAGATGTTTTCCGGAAGGATCAGGCTAACTCTCTACCTCCTCATAGGTCTTATGACTGCCAGATCGACCTGATACCTGGATCTACTCCTCCTTGTAGTAGAATTTATGCCCTCGCCGAGCCTGAGAACCTTCACCTTCGACAATACCTGGATCAATACCTGGCAAATGGGTTTATTCGTCCTTCCAAGTCCCCTGCTTCTTCAGCTTTGTTCTTCGTTCCAAAAAAGGAAGGAGACCTTAGAACTTGTATAGATTATCGCTCCCTGAACCAGATCACCGTTAAGAATAGATATCCGTTACCTTTGATCCCTGAACTCCTGGACCAAGTCAGAAAAGCATGCATATATACAAAGCTGGATCTTAGAGGAGCTTACCACTTGGTACGAGTAAAAGAGGGCGATGAATGGAAGACGGCCTTCCGCACCAAGTATGGGCTATTTGAATATCAGGTCATGCCCTTCGGACTTTGTAATGCCCCGGCCGCCTTTCAATATTTTATGAACGATGTCCTCAGAGAGCACATAGATGTGTGTGTTGTTGTTTACATTGACGACATCCTCGTTTATTCTTCATCGGAATCTGAACATCGGAAACACGTGAAAATGGTCCTCGAAAGATTGCGTCAACACAAACTTTTCGCTAAGTTGGAAAAATGTGTTTTCAACGTGACTGAAGTTGAATTCTTGGGATTCATATTATCACCTGGCGGAGTGCGTATGGATTCAAAGAAGGTCGATGCAGTTCTCAAATGGCCATCACCATCCTCCGTAAAAGGTGTGCAAAGCATGTTAGGCTTCGCTAACTTTTACCGCAGGTTTATCCCCGAATTCTCTCGAATAGTCCAGCCCATCACTGCCTTGTTAAAGAAAAACAAACTTTTTGAATGGTCTACTGAGGCGGAACAAGCTTTCCAGGATTTGAAGACTAAATTTATCTCTGCACCAATCTTAAAACACCCTCGCCCCGAACTCCCCTACATCGTGGAAACTGATGCTTCAAGCCTTGCCATGGGGGCAGTTCTATCACAAAAGGACCCGGTAACCAATCAGTTGCATCCCGTGGCATTTTGGTCCCGCAAATTCTCGCCTCCTGAAATCAATTACACGATTACTGACAAGGAACTTCTGGCTATCAAGTCTGCCTTTAAGGCTTGGCGGCATTATCTGCTGGGGGCCCGACACACCGTTACTGTGATTACGGATCACCGAAACCTGCAATATTTGAAAACCGCAAAAGCCCAATCCTCTAGACAACTCCGTTGGGCATTATTCTTTGCCGAGTTTGACTTCATAATTACCTATCGACCTGGTACAAAAAACGGTAAAGCTGATGCCCTTTCTCGGATGGGAGTGGAAGAACACTTGATCAACCCTAAACCTGTACCAATCATTCCCGAACAAAGAATTCTGGGTGTAATCGCCACAGAATCCATAGAGGAAGTTAAGGATAAAGCCAGGCAACTTGTAACTCCAGCAGACATACAGAATTGGCATCTGCAGGGAAAGGACTTTGCAGTAAAGGACAACTTATTGTATTTCCAAGAACGATTATACCTACCCAGCACAGATTTACAGAAAAAAGTAATCTCTTGTTATCACAATTCTTTAATGGAAGGACATCCCTGTATAGCCAAGACCTCAGAAAAGATCAAGCGCTACTTCTGGTGGCCGTCTTGGAAAAAAGATATCAGAGACTTTATAATGTCCTGTGGAGTATGCGCCCAAAACAAGAGTCAAAAGGAAAGACCAGCAGGCCTCTTACGCCCTATTGACATCCCACCTCGCCCTTGGCATACGCTTTCTATGGACTTCATCACCGATCTACCTCCATGCTCCGGATACAATACGATTCTAGTAATCGTGGACTTATTCTCCAAGATGGCGCATTTCATTCCGCTCAAAGGCTTGCCAACAGCAGCAACTCTGGCCCGAGAATTTCTCGAAAACATCGTCCGACTGCACGGTTTTCCTTCAGTTCTAATTTCGGATCGAGGTAGTCAATTTATTTCTCATTTTTGGCGAAGTTGCTGTCGGTCGTCTCAAATTGATGTGAGACTATCGACCAGTCACCACCCTCAGACCGACGGACAAACCGAGAGGACCAATCAAACTCTGGAACAGTATTTACGCTGCATGCTGCAACAAACTGAAAAAACTTGGAAAGACATCCTTTGGATAGCCGAATATGCCTACAATAACTCTGTCCATTCGGGAACTGGGAAAACCCCGTTTTTTCTTTTGTACAGCAGTCACCCTCGAACCTCGGAGTTGGATCCCCTCCAAGATCTTGAAACACCAGCAGTAGACTACCTGCATTCTACAATCACCCAAGCCTTTAAGGAAGCTGTTTCTCACCTTCAAAGGGCTAAAGAACAATACAAGAAAGGAGCAGATCAACATCGGAAGGAAGCCCCTCAATATCAAGTAGGGGATCAAGTCTGGTTATCCACCAAATATCTACCTCTAAAAGGGCCACGCACATTCAACCCAAGATACCTTGGTCCCTATTCCATCACTACCATAGTAAACCCAGTAGCGGTCAAGTTGGACTTGCCCCCGCACATGAAGATACATCCGGTCTTCCACGTCTCTCTATTAAAACCCGTGCAACCTCAAACCCGACTAACCAAATCTCCAAAACCTATCTTAGTTGATGGAGAACTCGAGTTTGAAGTCAAAAGCATTCTGGACTCCAAGATCTCCAAATCTAAACTATTCTACCTAATTGACTGGAAAGGCTACGGCCCCCAAGAGAGATCCTGGGAACCTGCTGAATATGTCCACGCTCCTCGCCTAATCAAAAGATTTCACCGAACATTTCCTGACAAGCCAAAACCCCCGGAGAAGCCCGGTTTGGGAGGGGCCTTGAGGGGGGGTACTGTCATGATCTCTGCTTCCAAAAGGTCAGGGTTTTCCCAACTCCCTTGGAAGCAGATCCATAACCCAGGTTCCAAGTGCCAACCAGTCCCAATTGGGACCTTTTGGACCCAGTCCTGGCGCCAGTGGCACCAGGCTCATAAATATGCCCAGTCCCAGCGCTGGAAGCGCCGGGCTCATAATGCTTGGGTGGACTTACCTGCAGCAGACCATGCTGCTTACTTGCCTGCCAATTGAGTCTCTGATCCTCTTCTGTTTGGAACTACTTTTCCGGTTGGGTGGGGCAGGAGCCACTCCCTAGATTCAGAACACTGGAACTCTTCTGGAAAGCAGGAACTCTTTTCTTAGGCGTGGCTGTGGAAGGAGACACCTAAGCACTACAGGAGGTTATTTAAACCACACCCGATGGATGAATCTTGCTTTGCGTTATTCTGCATCCTCAGCAGCAGAACGCTCATCGTGTCTTCTGCATCTGATCCTGGGCCTAAGGAAAAAGGCTTACCATTCTGAATCCAGTCTTCAGCAACACCTATAAAGACAAGAAAGAACAGGTTAGCATTACGGTCTTCAGTGACAGCTCTTCACTTACCTGGTCCATCGGCTGTCACCAACACCTCGCGCTGCATTCCGGCATCTGAAAGACAAAGGCTTACCTACTCTTTGTGCGCTCCGGAGGTCTTCACACTGCATTCCGGCATCTGAAAGACAAAAGCTTACCAACTCTTCGCACGCTCCGGAGGCCTTCGGCGCTGCATCCCGCATCTGAAAGACAAAACAAGGTGCGTTTAAAGACATTGGGGAACTTTAATACTCACGTGCCATTACTCCTTTCCACATCTAACCCAGTGGGTATTCCGGCACCCTGCAGCCGCCCCGAACTTGTACCTGCAAAATAAAAAGACAGTTAGAGCGCATCGTGAAGCAGGCAACAAGCGCTTACTTACGTGCTTCCAGGCGCCTCTATTCATCACACGGGCTCTATCTTCAACTCACTTCAGCCCGCCATCCGCCATCGCCGGAACCCTGCAAAACAAGAGACATCATTACTAAAGACTTTAAAGACATTAGAATTACTTGAAACTTACCGTTCGTGCAGTAAACGACGGACAGCAGTCCTCTGAAGTCAAGAGGCCTGCCCCCCTTATCCAGTGAAGAAACTGGTTACAGCACCCTGCCTTGAGGCAGATGGAGAGCACGGTGTTCACTTACCTAAGGTGAGAGCGTTAACCTTTGGGGTTCTACAGGAGAAGAGAAAGGGAAGAAGAGAGAGACATTCAATAACCCAGTTCATTAATCCCACATTTTCTATCTGCAGACATCTTACCCTTCGAGCCAGACATACAGTGCACAGAGGTCCAGCCCAAAGAGCCAGCCGTGTGTTACACATCACCTTTGAAGATACGGTATACGCCCAGTCAAGACCGGCGCCTCTACGGGAATCAGGTGAGCGTTACACTTGCAGAAAACTTTGTACGTCAAAAGTTCTTTCCATGAGTAAAGGATAAGAGTGCAAAATGTAGACAAATATAGCAAGAACCATCCGGTGTGCATTGTCATTGAGTACCACCATGGGCACCTCCAAAACGAGTTTCAATGGGAAAGGAATCAGGGTACTGTACCCTATTCCAGTCGTCGGAAAGGGGAGTTCTTCAAATTTGGAAACCTCTCCTTGTCGATCAAGACGTAAACATGTCTTAGTCTAATATCAGCAAGCTCCTATAGCTCAAGAACAAATAATCTTCCTGATCTCTCTTCTTTTGTAACTTAAAAGAAAGTACTGCAACAAGCCATAGTTCATTGTACTCCTTTTATTTGTTTAGCTGCTTCTGCGTCCTTCTTCCTCGTTATTGACCTAGTCTGCACGTGCTGAGGTTCTTCCCCAATGTTTACTTTCGTTTGGGGTGCGGGTGACAGGGGTTCTCCAGTGTAGATCTTTGTGTCGCCAAGGAAGATCCAGGCACATCTGCCTTGTACTTTGACTGCAGATGGTGTGACGTCTTCCACAATGAAGGCTTGTTGAAGCGCAGTGCATGCCACTTCCTCGCAAAGTTGCGATAAATAATGTTTTCTCCCTGAAAGCATTTTGGAAGACAGTCCTTTAACTCTGGCCTGTGGATCATCATCTTCTGTGTTCTGTGTTGCCCTTCACCACTGTCGCTTGAGCTGATCTGAAAAGACAGAGATGTAAGATACTCACGTAGCTCCATTCCTAACAATTCTGAGGTTGACTGGGCATCACTTCTAGTTCTAGATGGAGGTGTGAGAGGTGTCCTCTTTCGCCTCCATGTCACCATTTCATGGGGGTAAGATGGTGGTCTGACCCTGGTTGATTTCTCAAAGCATACAATGCCAGTGTTAGGCAATGCAACCATCTTTTCTTCAATTTGGCTATTCTTTCCTCAAGCAAGCCGTTGAGTCTCTCACAGATGCCATTTGCTTGCGGGTGATAAGCAGACGAGAACTTATGCTTTATGCTAAGTAACGCGCGTATCTGCTCAAAAACTTAATTAACAAAATGAGAGCCTTTAGCTTATCTTAATACTTCACATATACCCCATTAGGAAACACTTCTCGTGCAAAAAATCTTGAAGCGCAGGTGGCGTCTGGGTGAGTACACAGTCCAGCTTCGATCCACCTCGAAAAGGGACAAACTACTACAATCATGTATCTGTATTCATTACAGACTTGCAGCATGTCGACATAGTCGATATCTAAATGCTGAAAGTGGCCATTAGCCCTCAGAATAACTCCTCTAATTGTGCGCAGTGTGTGTCCAGCGGTAAACTTCTGACATACTATCCAGTTTACTATATAAATCGCAACGTGTTCTACCAAATTTGGAACAAACCATTCCTCCACAATAGTTGCGGCGAGGCTCTCTCTAGTGATGTGTGAAGGTTAGTGCAGCTGTTCCAACACTACTCTTAGTAAGGCTACAGGCATCACTGGTTAACCTGTGCTGTTCTGTCGCCATAGTGCATCGGAAGGGGATAAGAAACACCCCCTCCGCGTCCACAGGTCTCTCACCCTGAGGCACTTCCCCTTGGACCTCCATGAGCTGAGTTTTAGACAAATTACTATAACACTCTTCTCCAGCATGGGGTCTGGCATGGATTCACATGCTCATGAATATTCCCCGTCGTCAGGCTGGGAATCCTCGGTAAAGAAAAAACCAGTATCAGTTTCGTTTCTGATCTGTCTTTCGTAGTAATAACCAATCACTGATCTCTGCGTCATACTGACCACAGCCAATGACTGCCCTCTAGCTAAGCCCCGCCTCTGGCAGCCATCTTCAGATTTTTACCGCACGTTCATGTGTTGGGATCCTCGTGCTATTGCTCTCGAGCGTTAGTGCTATTTTTTTCACGTTTTTTCTCAAAAACGTAGTTTTTTTCGGTCAAAAGAGCCTCAAGCTCCACCGACTCTCCATCCGATCAACGGGGACCCGTGTCGGATTCGTCTGCGCCCCTCAAGGGTGAAGATTTCGTCGAGCTACGCTTTTGGAGGACTCCAGAAGTTTCTCAGGCCCGGTCATGGCCCAGGAGAAGGGAAGCTCGACGCCCGGAAAGCTGTTCAGGGTCTGCCGAACGTCTTCAAGGAGGACGAACACTCTTTTTGTCTTTACTGCCTACATGAGGACAAGACGCACGTGGAGAAGGACTGTGCGTTTTGCGGCAACATGTCGGAGCGGACCATGAAGGACCGCCATCAACATCTCGCCAACTGGCTAGAAGGGAAGAGCCCGTCCGGCGAGAAGAAGAGGAAGAAATCCGAGCGGTCTTCTAAGACCTTTGAGGACGCCCCGGCGACGGGGGTCCAACATAAGGCCAAGCACCACGAGTCCGCTGGCACCGGGAGCGCCGAACGGTCGGGCTCTACGGGCGCCAGGCAGGGCGCACCCTCCCCGGCACCATCAACCACGAGCCAACGCTCTGGGTCGGGTAAGAGGAAGGCCGAGCACCCGGCGAAGCTCCTGGAGAGGCCCCGGTCGAGCTCAAAGGCGGAGGGGGAGCGAGGCAGTGTCCCCCCCTCAAGGTTAAGGCGGTGAGCGCACATAAGGTGGTGAAGGCCTTAATCCATCCAGCCAAGCCCTCTATCGAAACTGTCGCGGCGGCCCTGGCTCAGCCTGTGGAGGCTACACCAGTGGTGGCGACCTCGGGGCTCAGAGTCTCCCTGCCACCTCGGAGGAAGTCCTCTTTTGTGCCCATCGATAGGACCCCCGTGAAATCCCCCGTGGGGAAGAAAAAGGGGGGGCAGGGCGTCGTCGTAGATTCGGCCTCAACCTCGGAGGAGGAGCTGGTCGAGGTCTTAAGCCACGGCCTCGGCGTGGAAGAACACCGGCCCGTCGGGATGGATCCCAACGCAAGTGCCTGAGGTTCGCCAGCAGGTTTCCCCAGGCGAGGAGCATGGGCGATGCTTTCTCGTTCCCCTGGGAGGGCCTGTTCCTCTACGCGTTCCCTCCTTTGCCACTGCTAATCCGGCTTGTCAACCAGCTCAAGAGGTCACGGTGCAGGATGATCCTCGTCGCACCTGCGTGGCCGAGGCAGATATGGTTCCCGGACCTTCTGGACTTGTCAGCGTCCCCGCCAATCAAGCTGCTGGTGGATGCGGATCTACTCTCCAGGGAAGGAGGCGCCATCCTCCACCACGACCCGAAATCGCTGAACTTGCAGGCCTGGCTCCTGCAGCGCTAGAGTTTGGAGGATACGACATACCGGCCGACTGCAGAGATGTTCTTGCAAAGGCCAGGGCGTCCTCGACTCTTAAATGCTACGGACACAAATGGAAGAGGTTCTCTGTCTGGTGCCACGCACAGAAGATTAACCCTCTACGGATTACGGCTCCCCAAGTACTGCCGTACCTGCTGACGCTGGCCAAAGCTGGACTGGCACACGCGTCCATCAAGATTCATCTTGCTGCAATCTCCCGATACACCAGAACCACGGGGCGGACGTCCTTGTGGTCTCATCGTCTGGTGAAAGAGTTCATGAAGGGACTGTTCAGATCGTTCTCGCCGGTGAAGGCTCCGGCCCCGGCGTGGGAGCTCAATGTGGTGCTGACCAAGCTCATGGGACCTCCTTTCGAGCCTCTGCACTCGGCTCCGTTGAAATTTCTGTCGTGGAAAACAGCGTTTCTTGTGGCCATCACCTCCGCACGACGAGTGGGAGAGATCCAGGCCCTTTCCTGCAAAGCCCCGTACTTGACTTTTCACGACACGAGGGTAGTGCTCAGGACGCACCCCTCCTTCATGCCCAAGGTACCGTCGGACTTCCATCTCAACGAACCCTTGGTGTTGCCTGTGTTCTTCCCGTCGCCTTCGTCGCCGGCTGAAAGGACTTTGCACTCGCTGGATGTGGCTAGAGCGCTGAAGTTCTACGTGGACCGCACGAAGTGTTTTCGGAAGACGTCACAACTCTTTGTGAACTTTGGACCTGTCAATCAGGGGAAGGCTCTCTCGAAGGATTCCATTTCCAGATGGCTCTCCGGCTGTATCATGTACTGTCACCGGTTGGCAAACCGACCGATGCCTGGCCGTCCGAGAGCCCATTCCACCAGAGCGATCGCAGCTACCACGGCGTTCCTATCTGGTGTGCCCCTGCTGGACATATGCAGGGCTGCTACGTGGAGGTCGACGCACACCTTCACGAAATTCTACTGCGTCGACCGGGATTCCAGGGAGGAGTCCAGGGTCGGCCAAGCAGTGCTGCGCAACCTGTTTGCCTGAGGTGAGCCTGGTGAGGAGGTAAGATGCTTAATGTTGAGTTTGATGTAATGCTTAATGTTGAGCCTTTGCCACCTCCCGTGGTTGTGCATGTGTGTACTGCTATGTATTCTTTATTCATGAGCATGTGAATCCATGCCAGACCCCATGCTGGAGAAGGAACAAGTTACTTACCTGTAACTGTTGTTCTCCAGCATGGGTCTGGCATGGATTCACATGCGAACCCTCCCGCCTACCCCTCTGCGGCTCTTCACTTGGTCATACTGCCACTTCACGTGCTTCCAAATCTGAAGATGGCTGCCAGAGGCGGGGCTTAGGTAGAGGGCAGTCATTGGCTGTGGTCAGTATGACGCAGAGATCAGTGATTGGTTATTACTACGAAAGACAGATCAGAAACGAAACTGATACTGGTTTTTTCTTTACCGAGGATTCCCAGCCTGACGACGGGGAATATTCATGAGCATGTGAATCCATGCCTGACCCATGCTGGAGAACAACAGTTACAGGTAAGTAACTTGTTCCACACTCATCATTACCACAATTCATTCACATCTGGTGTTTCAAAAGTCATTACATCATCTGTGCATGCAATACGTTTAGCTTCCTCTCCTCATCTGCCTTTCGATTTCCATGTGAAATAAAATGTGCTCCCTTGGTGTGTGCGGCACATTTAACCACTGCAATAGCTTGTGGGTGTTGCAGCGCTTTAATGAGTCTATCCAATAAAGCTGCGTGTTGCACTGGTGTGCCATCCACTCGGAGGTAGCCCCTCCTTTTCCATCGTGCTAACCCTGCATGCACAGTGTCGACGTTACATAGGCAGAGTCACTGTACAACGTTACTTCTTGGTCGGCATGTTTCTTGAGCGTGACAATCAGCGCCACTAATTCTGCAGCCTGTACCGAAAAATGAGACGGTCGTCGTGAATTTATTAATACTTCAAATTCTCCATTGGCGGTGTGCCTTACCACAGAGGCACCTGTATATCTTTGTCCATCATTCTGATCCATTTGTGAAGAACCGTCAATAAAGAGTATCTCCCCAGCAGCCAATGCATTCTTTTTTATCCTCGGAAGCTCATCATAGAATTCTTCATAATTTGAACAATCATGTGCCTGTTCACCTTCTGCCAGCGGCTCTGCTACAAACATGGCAGGGTTCACAATCTTACCTCTAACTACCTTAATCGATGGATTCGATATGACCACCTTGTAGGCCGAAGGCCTTTGAGACATCAATGTACCTTTAGGTTTCTCCAAAATAGCAAACCAAGGTACATTGATGTCTCAAAGGGCTTCGGCCTACAAGGTGGTCATATCGAATCCATCGATTAAGGTAGTTAGAGGTAAGATTGTGAACAAATAACACCATAGAACATCCCATTACCATACTGGCAGCCTTCTCGATGGCGAAAGCAGTGGCTGCCAAAGATTGTACGCACGAAAAATGACCCCTCATTACTCGATCTAAGATTCTACTGTAATAGGCCCGGGGCTTGTACCCCAACGTGGTCCTCTGCGTAAGCACACCTGTCATCACTGTACCATTCGTATGCGAGAGTAAAAAGAATTCCTCCGCACAGTTGGGGAGCCATAAAACTGGGGCTGTGCAAATTGCCTTTTTCAATTCATCAAACCCTTCTTCCATTTCCTCAGTCCAGATAATTCTGTCCCCATTCACTTGTGCTTTCTTTAAAGCGTGCAACAAGGGCCTTATGTATGTACTGTAATCAAAGGCTCAAGCTCTGACATAATTACACAATCCCAAAAACTTCTGCATGTGCTTTATCGTGTGTGGCTTTGCTGATTTCAAAATAGCCTCACCCCTATCTGGAGTGATCTTCTTTCTGTCATGTGAGATTAGCTATCCTATGTACAGCACTTCCTCCTGACAGTACTATAATTTATCCTTCTCTACTTTATATCCTTTTTCTGCAAAGATAATCATTAATTGAATCCTGTCTGCACCCTTCCTCTGTGGGGCTACAGACCAATATGTCATCTACGTACTGTAATACAACCCTTTCTAAGTCAATATTGCTCAAGTCCATCTGCTAGACTCTATTGGAAATCGATGCAGACTCAAAGTACCCCTGAAGCAAGCAAGTACTTTTCAGTTTAGTCTGTCTCAACGTAAATGACATTCAAACCTGTGAATCTTTATGCAATGGGATTGAGAAAAACACATTATTCAAGTCATTCACAGTAAAATACCATGCTCCAACAGTGATATTACATAAGATTGTGGCAGGATTAGGAACTAGAGGGAACTCAGCCTCTACAATCTGGTTAATCGTTCTTAAATCTTGAATTAGATGCCATGACCCTCCTTTTGATTTCTTAATCGGATAAACTGTGGTGTTACGCAGTGACTGTGACGTTACTTAGATACCTTGTTCCATCATGGCAGATATCGTCTTAAAAATACCTTTGTCCGCCTCTCGAGACATAGGATACTGTCGTGCTCGAGGTAAAATTGCTCCTGGTTTCAATGTAATCTTTACTTATCCAACCCCCTTCAATAGGCGCACGCCATACAGGCCTGTGGTCCATAATGAACTTGGCTCCTTTGGCATGTCTTCATGAAAATACTCTGGATGTTTCCGTACTGCCATCATTTTCTGAGGGACCTCTCGTCTGATGACTTTCACCCAATAAGTAATATCCAGTTCTAGCTCAAATAATACTTCGTCATTAGCTGGGTGATCACCAAACCTATCCTCATCAGTGACATCAGTTCATCTGTAACCTTCTCCTATGTCAATTACTGCGTGCCATTGTCTGCAGTCATAATCAACTCCATCAAGCATAGCTAGTTCTCCCCATACTATAACCGCTTGAATATCTAAAGGAAAGACTTGTACCTCCTCTTCATCCATCGGTATTGTTAGGCAGAATTACATGCAGTACCCCTTGGGAACACTACACACAATTAGGACTACAGGTGTAAGCACAATCTCACCTTTGGTACAAGCCTGCACTACACAATTATGTGGTAGCAGTGGCTGAGCAGCCAGACTTATCTCACGAGGGATGTGAGCAGTACAAGATGTTACACGAAGGACTTGCAATCACAGTAGTTCAAGCAAACACTTACTCAAGGTTTCTTGGGAAAAGAATATACATTTATTTACACATTTAGTTAAACATTCCACTAGTAAGAAGCAGCTCAATATCACACTATAATACACTACACTACACAACCAATAAGTTTCTGAACAAGTTAGGCTCCCCTGAAGTGGGAGCAAAATGCCACTTGAGTTGCTTTCATAAGGGGTAGAAAGGCAAAGGTTGTAAGAATCAAAACACAATTACTTTCAGAGGCAGGGCAAATAGTTTCAGTTCACTACAAGAGGCAATTAAATTCAATAGGCCCGGGCCAAAGTCAGTGGTTCAGTGTCTTGGATAGGATTGCACAGTTCTGGTTGTAAACGGTTAAGTCTTTGCCAATGTTCTTAGAAGTCGTTTTCCAGCAAAAGGGTTATATGTCGGTTTAGGAGCGAACAAGACTCCAAAGTTCGGAAAGTTTCACAAACTTTCACCACGGCAGAAAGGAATTCCACACCGCGTTTGCACAGTACCTTACGGATGAAGAAAAGCTGTAGCTGAGGCAGTTGTTCCTGGCAGTTCGGGCAGATCTTGCTGTTCCCGAGCTTCAGTCGTGGGGACAAGAAGGACGTTGGGAGGTTCCTGCACTGTCCAGCGAAGAAGCCACAAGCTTGGCTAAATGTCAGTTTTAAGGTGTGAGTGCCTTAAAGTCCACAAACTGGTATCCTTCTCACTGGCTGTCCGGTTTTCAACAGCACTCTGAAGAAAATTTGACCAGTATGGAGACGGTGTCCAGGTGACTTGCCAGTTGGTTGTTCCCACCAGCTCAAGGAAAGAAGTTGTCCTTGAAGGGGCTTCTCTGTCGAGGGAGTTTCAGACAATTCAGACCTTCAGCCAGGCTTCACCGGGCAAACCAATGGTCCAGGAGTTGCAGCAGTCGTCTTCCTTCAGCTCGCCTTCGGTTCTTTCGTCCCAGTGGTGGACTCTGCTTTCCAAGTCCCATAGACGTGCTTTTAAACAGTTTTCTCCCATTCATTCCAGCCTAGCTGCCACTCACCCAGCAGGGTGGCTGTCCTTGCCGGTCAGTCAGCCAGCCAATCACGCCAGAGTGCATTCAGGTCTCCTAGGAGACTAAGCACAGGGAGTTTCGGGCACCTCCATCACATCCTGTCCACCACCAGAGGAGGGCTTCAGCACTGAAACCTGCCAAAGGGCATCGAACCAAGGGACCAAACATAGACACACAAGAAGGACCTTTCCTAAAAGAAACCGCAAAAAAAGATGAGACTCTGTTTTTACAGAGGGGTCTTGGGTGCCAATTTGAAAAATATGGCTGACCTGATTTTTAGCTATCAGTATTCACGGTCAGGAAAAATCATGGTAGTTTGTATTAAGACCACAGCCACCGGCCATTTCAAGAGGAAAGGGTAACATTTGACAGTTACATGAGTGTTTAAACATAGGGGCTGCTAGGCAACCCCTCCAGCACTCTAGAGGAAGATAGTTTGTGCTGGGTCAATGAATTTAAAAAGACAAGCAATGTCAATTTAACCTTACATGCACTGGGAGACGGTAGTCAGTCCCAGAGAAGGTATTTAAACCTTGGAAAGTCTGAAAGACATCCCTGTGCCACTGCACTGACGGTGCTGTGTGACACACAAGAAAAAGATGATGCCTATGGAGTTTGTCTAAAAACTCCATATCCACAAAACACAAAAGTAAAACACACATCAAAGAGTGTGGGGAAAAAGGCTCACACTCTTTCCAGGTAAAAATTAAAGTCCTAGAAATCCAGCAGAGTTGCTGGGGGTCTCAAAAGGTAAGGGAAATTAGCACATTCTTGAGAATTCTCCCTAACAGGTATCATTGGCCTGAATAAAATTTAATCCGGAATCCTCACAGTTTTCCACACTAATCCTGGCAACCAAGTTAACAAAATGCACACTCCACAGAGAAAAACCTCTGGTTCTAGTGGTATGGCTCGCATGGCTATTTGTCCTGTAAATGACTTAATAATTTTACATACATTTGAATAATGCATTCCTGGTGTCGAACACACTATGCCCTCATCAGCAAACAAAATTGTCATATTCAAATTAGTCATTAAATCTCTACCTAAAATATTTACAGGTGTCTGCTTTGAATATAATTGTCATGATCTCTGCTTCCAAAAGATCAGGACTTGCCCGACTCCCTTGGAAGCAGACCCATAACCCTGGTTCCGAGTGCCAGCCAGTCCCAATTGGGACCTTTTGGACCCTGTCCTGGCGCCAGTGGCACCAGGCTCATAAAGATGCCCAGTCCCAGCGCTGGAAGCGCCGGGCTCATAATGCTTGGGTGGACTTACCTGCAGCAGACCATGCTGCTTACTTACCTGCCAGTTGAACCCCTGATCCTCTTCTGTTTGGGACTACTTTTCCTGTTGGGTGGGGCAGGAGCCACTCCCTAGGTTCAGAACACTGGAACTCTTCTGGAAAGCAGGAACTCTTTTCTTAGGTGTGGCTGTGGAAGGAGACACCTAAGCACTACAGAAGGCTATTTAAACCACACCCGATGGATGAATCTTGCTTTGCGTTATTCTGCATTCTCTGCAGCAGAACGCTCATCGTGTCTTCTGCTTCTGATCCTGGGCCTAAGGGAACAAAGGCTTACCATCCTGGAATCCAGTCTTCAGCAGCACCTGTAAAGACAAAGAAAGAACAGGTTAGCACTACGGTCTTCAGTGGCAGCGCATCTCTTACCTGGTCCATCGGCTGTCGCCAACGCCTCGCGCTGCATTCTGGCATCTGAAAGACAAAGGCTTACCTACTCTTCGCATGCTCCGGAGGTCTTCGCACTGCATTCCGGCATCTGAAAGACAAAAGCTTACCAGCTCTTGGCACGCTCCGGAGGCCTTCGGCGCTGCATCCCGCATCTGAAAGACAAAAGAAGGTGCGTTTAAAGACATTGGGAAACTTTATTACTCACGTGCCATTACTCCTTCCCACGCCGAATCCAGTGGGTATTCCAGCACCCTTCAGCTTCTCTAAAGCTCCGAACTTGTACTTGCAAGATAAAAGGGACAGTTAGTGCGCATCGTGAAGCAGGCTACAAGCGCTTACTTACGTGCTTCCAGGCGCTTCTATTCCTCACGCGGGTTCGATCCTCAACTCTCATCAGCCCGCCATCCGCCATCGCCGGAACCCTGCAAAACAAGCGATATCATTACAAAAGACTTTTAAGACATTTGAAGTGCCCAGAACTTACCGTTCGTGCAGTTAACGACGGACAGCAGTCCTCTGAGGTCAAGAGGCCTGCACCCTTATCCAGTGAAGAAACTGATTACGGCACCCTGTCCCGAGGCAGATGGAGAGCTCGGCGTTCACTTACCTAAGGTGAAGGTGTTAACCTTTGGGGTTCTACAGGAGAAGAGAAAGGGAAGAGGAGAGAGGCACCCAATAACCCCAGTTCATTAATCCCATATTTTGTATCTGCAGACATCTTACTCTTCGAGTCAGACATACAGTGCACAGAGGTCCAGCCCAAAGAGCCAACCGTGTGTTACACATCACCTTTGAAGATACGGCATTCACCCAGTCAAGACCGCGCCTCTGCGGGAATCAGGTGAGCGTTACAATAATAACGGTGCAGAGACTTGCAAGCTTTCAGTAAACTGAACTCTACTTGTAGCTCTTGTGAAACCTTCAGTATTCCTGGCATTTCCAGACATAGAAAATGTCCCCTCTTGTATACATGAGCATGTTGTGGTGCCCCTGTGTCATTAAAAACGAAAATGATTTGCCCCCTATATTGATGTCAACCCTGGGTTCCTCTTGAGGATTAGGCGTTAATGATAGTACTGAACACATCAAGTCTCCCAGTGAGCTGTCCTATTGTGGATACAGTCTCATCCCTGTACCTGTGAAGGGTTTCCCTTCATTGACAGTGACACCCCCTATTCTAGGAGGTAACTGTCCTGTATATGTGCTCTGCTGTATCTGCATAGGGGACTGCTGCGACTGCCCGTGTGGCAGATTTACTGCTGTCTGTTGGGTTTGAAAGCCTTGTTCCACTCCTGGCGCTTGTGGTTGCTGCGCTGGCGGATCCTGAACAAACCCATCTCCATTCTGCTGCGAATATGCAGGCGGGTTTGAAGTTCCCCCTCTTGAGAACTGCCCATTTTGCACATATCCCTGACTTCTACACATACGAGCGAGGTGCCCTGACATACCACACGTCCACCATATAGGAGGAAGTCTTCTAACTTGCCCCTTCTGCATGTTTTCATAATTATTCTGCAAATTTTGAAACCCAGCTTGATTATTTTGGAAGCTTCCTTGATTATTCAGGAAGCCTCTGCCTCGAAAACCTCCCCTTCCTCTTGGAATAATTCCATTATTTCCTTGGACGAACTGCCTTTGGCTATTTATTTGCAGCATATATGATACTTGTTGTGAACTTGGTTCGTCCCCACTAGTCAACATTGCCCCTTCAATGGCATACTTAGTTAACTTTTTCTGTACTAATTTTGCTTCTTCACCCTTTCTAGCATTGTCCTTCTTTCGGTTTTTCTCTTGCAGAAGCCTACAATAATGCGCAATGGTCAGCTGTATTTCCGACCATGGGTTTTCCATCATGCCCACTAACTTCTTCAGCTGCTTTTGTACTGCTTCTGGCAGCCCATGGCACAATATTTAATAAAACACAGGGATAGATTTTCCCCAAGCTTCTCGTGTCTCCAAGGCCCATGCCTCTTGGAAATTCTGAATTTAAACAAGAGGATCGTCCCCTTCCTGCATCTTTTTTGTCATTATTGCTCCCATATCAGATGTGTCTGGATACAATACTCTAAGCGCTTTCCAGACTGCTGCCCTACCATTATTGAACGGTGCTCCATCATGAGCAGTGTTAACTGTAGTAACACCAGAATACCCTGCTCTCGACCAAACATCAGCAGCTCTTTCTCCAAGAATGGCAATCAGAAAACCCTTAATGTCCCCTATACCTATCGTGTTTCCCCCAGTCATTTTCTCTAACTCATGTATCCACTTCCCAGCACCAGATGTCAAAATCAGTAGTTTGTACTTCAAATTATCCTTGTCCATTTGTGGACATGGTATATACTGTGCCTGGCCCAACCCTTTTCTAGCAAAGGAAACTTCGAAATCCCAAACTTACATTCGTCCCCTTCAGTTAATCTTTCCAAACCAGGGATAGTGGTTGCGCATTGCCTTCTTCCTGGCAACTATCGTAATCTGCTCACATATGGTGGCGAATCCCCCCCTCTCACCATTGGAACGCCCTCTAGGTCGACCCAGATAGGGAGCCATGGATCCGACCATCTAACTTCCTTATCCATAGTAAAACATCCTTCAGACCTACCCGAGTTACCTTCCTTTCCCCCACAGATGACTGCTGCATCTTCATCTGACTTGTCCTGTCCCCAACTCGTGTAACATCTTTCTTTTTTTATTTTTATTAGTTTAGAGTGCAAAATTGGTTAATTAAAACCTTATACACTTTAACATATACAAATATAAATCAATTATACACATACATTACAGAATCACAATAATTAAACACATATTTCATAGTCATGTAATTCATGTGAGTTATCCAACAACTTATGTTGTTATAATTACTGATAATTACTGACTGATATATAAAAGGCCATCCAAATATATACCATCATTTCCCCCTCGTAAATGATCGACCAAAACTGGTCAGAAGATATATTAAATTCAGTCACCAATTCGCCATATCCTTTAAAATACCATTCATATCATTTTGTGCATCGAGTGAGTATATTTCTAATGGTTTCTACCTCAATATTGCAATGCCTACACTATCTTTCCCCCCGGGGAATCTTCGTCCAGGTTTTTTCCAGTAAGTCTCATTAGGCGCTCTTCTTCCCCCTCCCACATCATAATCCTGAAATAAAGTTTGCAACAGCTTATTTTCCACAGGGTCTCCAACGAGGTTAACCCCAGTTCACACCTTATCGTCTCAATCGGTGTGGCCCCAGAGAGGCTTAACAGTGGTCCCCCATAACTTCCCTTCTAATTTCCCTAGGTTAGTCAAACATTTTCCAGTGCATAAAGTACCCGAGGTATGATGCAGCTTTTATACACCTCCAAATAGCCTTCAGTGGTATAACCACCCCTACTTGTCATATAGCGTCATACACCATTCCACTTCTTTGTTGCTTTGGATTTCCTGGAAATAATTCTTAGTGGGGGTTATTCATGATTGGGATACTGGAATAACGATAGATATCCACCACTTCCAAGGTGACAGAATTGATAATTGATATGCCATTTAAAAATCTTTTTACCTCCACTCCTGTTGGGTTCCCCAAATACCATAACCTTTGTTTTATTAATATTGATACTTTGGTAATTATCATTCGAGTAAAGATACAGCTAATTCAGCATCCTTTGTAGTCCCACAGGTGTTCTATCTAACAAAATAGTATCATCTGCATACATTGGACCACAAATAGCCCTGCCTCCTACTTTAGGTGGGAAATTCTTAATAGCAACATACCTACCCCATAAATCATACACATACAAGTTGTATAGCACTGGTGATGTCACACACTCCTGCTTAAGGCCTACGTTAGTTCTAATGACTGGTGATATATTTCACCCCTTACCCAAACTAACCACAACCGTTGTGTCCCTATACATTTCCTCCAAAAAATGAAAATGTCTTGGACAAAGTTTCCTACCCCTCAGTTCTTTCCAGAGAAGATCCCTATCAACACTGTCGAATGCTTTGGAGTAGTCAATGTAACATGCATACAACCTTTATCCCTTCTTATCCATGGTATCAGAAATAATGTGATTTAACATAGTCAGATTATCCAGGGTGCTATAGTCTTTTCGGAACCCCGACTTCTGCATGGTCATCTGACATCTCCTGTCCCCAACTCGTGTAACCTCTTTCCTCTTCGTCTCTATCCAGAGTCAGTCTGTCTAAAGACAGCTCTTTAGGCTCAAAGCTACATGAGCCTCCCTCTTTATCGGTCAGCTCCATACTCTGAAGTTGGTCGGTCTTGCCCTTTTCTTTTAAATCTTTCTTTGCCCTCATCTCATGATAGACTTTATCCATTGCGTCCCCAAGACTCCTAGAGTCAAAGTCGTCCTCCAGATTTACTGCAGACGGACCTGGTAGTGGCTCTTGTGTGGGGAAGAACTCTTCTAAAACTTCCCATGATACAACTGGATCAGGATCCATTACTTCCTTTTCTAGGACATCAATGTTGCATGCTATCTGCCTTCTCTTTCGTTCTATGTCATCATCAATTTCTCTATGCTTTCTTGCTTCCTCTCTTGCTTTTGCCTCCTCTTTCCTTTTCAGTTCTGTTCTCTCATTCGCCTTTCGTATCTCCTCATCTCTTTAAATTTGTATCCGTTTCTCCCTTAATCTTTGTTCCTCTTGTTCTTCTCTTTTTCTTTCTATCTTTTCTCGTTCCGTAATTGCCCTCCGTCCGTTGTCATGTTTCCTCTGTTTTTCCGACTTTTGACTCTCTTGCTGTTGCTCATCTTGGTACAGTTGTTCCCGCCTCTGTCTATCTTTTCTTTTTACCCTTTCCTCTATCAGCTGCTCTGCTCTTTCTCTATTTCTTTTATCTTGCTCATGACGATCTTGTCTTTGCCTTACGTCATCAATGCACTTACCATCGAGTTGGAGCATAATCTGACCTCCCATCCATTCATTCTGTAAAAGCGCTACCTGATCAGCCTTATCCTTTTCCCCTTTCCATCTTTTTATCTCTCGTCCTATATCCAAGGATTTATTTGGTCAATTACTTCTCTCCTTATTGCGTCTCTCCTTGTCCCTCTGGACCTTAGAGATGACATCTCGCTCAGTATTTTTCCCCGGGCCCTCGTAGCTGCTTTTCGCAGGCGACTCATATGCCGGGTTACTATACCCTATTGCTGCCTTGAGCTCCGTTAGTGGGTACAGCCCTCATCTTTCTTACTATCGCCGTCTATTTCGGGTGCGGCGGGTGGAGCGGAAGGAGGCGGCTCTTCTCTCTCCTCCTGGTACATTTTCCAGAGCTCTAAGCTCGCTAGTCGTTTGTCTAACTTTTTCCCCGTATACGCAGCATGCAAAAATGTCATCAAATGCTGCAAAACAGCTTTCGATAATGAACCCCAATGTGACCACGGCATAAACATTTTATCTACTGTACCCTTAACCCATTCCGCACTATACTGTTTAAGCTTGAATGCTTGCTTCGGAAGCTGTTTACACAAGTGCGTAAACAGAGTAATATCCTCCATTGTTGACTCGTCAGACTTGAGGGTAAATACTTCCCATAGATGCCGGGAGGGGTTTCTGACTGAAAACAGGGGATCCGTCTACCCTAGCTTACAACCATTTGCGTTTATTCTAATCTGCTATCTATATGGAGCCTCACCTCCTTTCAGCCGAATGGCAGAGGGCGTCCGATATTGCCGGAAACCTCAACGCTTACTTATCTCGAAAGACTTGTAACCATCCTCTCTGCTACCACGTGAACTGGAGAACTTCCAGCACTTTAAGACAAGGTAGCAATACTCTGAGATGAATGGGGATGCACAGATTACGCAAAACCTCAATAATCAAAACGACTCAGAAAGTAGGCAAAAAGCTAACTATTTTAATATCAATTATCTAAAACGGAGTACAACGAACATCATCGGACGAATCATAGCAAGATCTCAATGAACTTCACAAAAAAGCACTCTGTTATACTAAAATCTCGTCCTCCTACGTGGCAACCTACAAAACCTACTAGCAAGTGTGATTGGGTCTAAGGGAATATCTTCGTATATGTTCCATACTAGTCTAATTGGCGTGAAAGAGGTGATAGGTTTCTTAACATCAAGTGGGGCAGCTAAGCCCTTCCCTCTAAACAGGTCCCTACGAAGTCACTAAATACACAACGTCCCATTGGTTACTTAACTATAGGGCTCTTAATCATGCGGCCCTCTATCATTGGCTGATTTCTAACCTCTGTCAGCCCTCCTCCACCCACGCTAGCAGCACGCACGCCAGACTGCCAGGTGCTTGGCGAACTGGTCATGACCACAGCTTCTCGCCAATAAGAACATCACCCATCATCAGCTCAGTGGTTTGTTGTCAATTAAGCCTTTTGAACTTGTCCTTGAAAATGTTCTCTGTTCCTGCAGAATACAGGGGAGTGAAGGCACACACTGCCCTCGTGCGTAGGTGTGACCATCATGCTTGTCCAACTTCCTCCCTCCACGTGACTGAAGACCACAAAATCGAGCTAAGGTGTATTAAAAAGACTATTTTCCAATGAGCCTATGACGTCTTCTTTGTTCTTATTCACACCATCAGAACAGGTGGTTCATTCCTTCACAAATTGCAACTAATTCCTGTTGCTTCCAGCCGAACGACCTTGGCTTCTTGGCTCATTCAACCTCGCCTTTCTGAAATTCGCCTGTAATTCATTAGTTTTCTCACTGCTACACATTTGGAAAAGAACGTTTTTCCTTCTTTTGGTCCGGCTCTGCTATGAGGCATGGTGGAAGACTGCATTCCTTACTCATACTTCATACACGTATATATATTTTGGCGCTTGCCGCAATCTATTTTACTATAAAGCTAGCCTCATGAAAACTTTGTCTGCTTGCGTTACTTTGCATCTGTACACGTACACGTGTTAATTAACTTTAATAGTGTCATCGTTTCTTCAGCATAAGCCTCTTCATCTTGAGCCTAAAATGTTGCTTATCTTTGATACTTTCTTGATGCCTTATAGAATATCCGCATTCTCTCGTCTCTGCATCTCTTGTATGTACGTCTGCTCAATTCTCGCATGATGTCACCAATCTGCTCTCTCATGCATTCGTTCTTTTCCTTCTGTGTTTTCATTCAAATCACCATCATACTGTGTTGGAGGCAGGTATGGTTTTCTCAATGAGAACCTTGCCTTTAAGATTCTCGTTGGGATGGGCATTTTCCCTGGTACTGCTCGAGTTTCACACTCTGGTACCCAACATATAGCGAATATGGGCGAGGTGGTTGAGGTGGGGGTACTTAGCTCCTTCTCTACACCCTTGTCACTGCGACTGTTTATCACTCCCCAATGAATGTTGCCTGAGGAGGGCCTCAATGTATTGGTCCAGGTGTTAAATAGCTAATTGCCTCGCAGGTCATCCGACTTCTTTCCAGCTGTGTCACAAGTGCTGGCACAATGGTCAGAGATCGCAATATTACGCCGCTACGTGACCGGGTAGGCGCTTTCGTGGCTTGATTGTACACACACTTCATGGGTGTTGGTTTGTCATCATTTGCCTTTTCCCCGACTCCGGACGAGACTGCATGGGTGGCCCGCTCTGGTCTGATACGCCCAGCAGTAGTTTGCTGACCTTCTGAAGCAGGAGCTAACGGGCAGCTGCGATAATGTATGTTGCGCAGCCCACGCTGAAGTTCCTGATGGTCTTACCCACCCAAGGTTCAGCCACGTCTGCTCCATGCTTTCACACTTCCTCTGGTTCTTCCATACTGGCTGGTTGCTCAGTTCAGCCACAGTACGTCGCCATTATGTCTCGGTCGGCAATAGAGATGTGCGTTTAGGTGGCCATTTAGCCTGCGCCCCCTAGCGGTCTTCCTCGTCCTGGTATCTTTAAAGGGAACTGGTACAGAACTGAAGTGACCAGGGGAGGAGTGTGTGTGGTCTGGTGGTGTATCATCAGCTGTCTTAATCGAAACTGACCTATTAGGTTGGTTGACCTTATCGCAGAAAATATTGGCACTAACTGGTAATGGGGAAGGTGAGTTTGGCTTGGGAAAGGGGGGAGGGTCTAATAAAGTGGAGGAATACTGCATTCTCTGGGGATGGTCATCCCTAATCCCACAAGGGGGTTCATCCCCATGTGATCCTCTCCTGGTGCACCCCCTATCTCGCCAGGGGGGACTATTGTACTGTGGACGCCCCACCCTTGCCTCATGGGGAATGTTCCCCCCCTAGTGGAGAAGGGATGACATCCACAGATTCGTCACAGCTGTGTTACACTTTGTTTTAGGTTGTGGAAGCACTTACAAACCATCAGTTATTTGGATTGTGGTCATATGATGCTTCCAGTCAGGTATTGGAATTTCAAAAACGAGTTAGCTTGTTGAAATTATAGCAGCTAGTCGCACAGAGCCCTTCCTGGCACGAAGTCTTAGGGAGAAAGTGTGGTGTACTCGTCTTACCTTATACTGGCCTGTGATCTGATAAGTGCAAAATGTTACGGGGGGAGCATTCCAGCTGGGTTTGCTGGAAGCTCCAGATGAGGATAGTTGGAGTGAGGGCTGTAAGGGGATAGAAACAACCAAGGTTTACTGTAAAGATTAAACCAATAAACTCATCTGATGCAACTATGCGGATCTGTGTGGATGATTACATGACATTTGGTGACGAGTGTAATCCTGTAACAGCAAGAACTCAACCAATAAGACTCAATAATGGTTCATACCAGCGCGTCAAGGTACTGTTTCCTTTTAATTATTCATGCTGGCTAAATTCGAAGCACCAGTAGCAAGCACATCGTGACTGAAGGCATATTCAAGTAGTACATTCCACAATGATTTAGTGAGGTTCACAACTGGACTTACACCCTATCTCACTTCAACATCTGGACAGCATCAGTTCATCATGTCCTATTTCAGCAGTGTATCACGCTTTAAAAGCGTATTAAATGCTCCTGCCTTGAAGTTTGCCTCGCATGCATTCATAGCATACAAGCGCGTTATCACAAAGGTGGTGCACTCATAACTAAAGTGGAATATCCCATGCCTGCTGGCACATTAAAAACATTACAGAGCAACTGATTGTATGAAGGTGGAAGAGAATAGTTGTATTTCAAATCCAGTGCTGGGAGAATAGCTTTGATCGCGAGCGCATTGCTGTCAGTGACGCTGTCCTCCCTGAGGGCTCAGTCAAAGCATGATCAAAGCAACATCTCAGCACAAAGCAACTCATAAGGAGGACATAATACATTGAAACCTACCTGGTCCTCCCTCCTGTATACTTCCGTCTGGTCGCAGCTCTACTTGAGGAAAGGAAGCTACCTGTGTGAGAATGTTGAAACTTGGGGAGACGATTTAAAGGGGCAGTGCCATTACCCAACTTTCAGAAGCACTGGTTTGGTCTGTCAATCAAGTTGCCATTACTCCAACTGCATACATTAATTGAGTGAAACTGTAAATCAGCCGACTGTGTGTGCACCTGCTGTGGGACAACTGATCTATATTGCAACCAGAGACGACATTTCACCAAAATGCTAGGGGTAGTGGAAGTGACATCAGATGAGCCTTGACCTCTACTGACATCTGTTAGGGAGAATTCTCTTATAAGGCTAATTTCCCAAACCTAGTGAGTCCCCCAGCAGCTTTGCTGGATTTTTTTTTTCTCCTGCTAAGAGTGAGACTCTTTTCCTCCCACTCTTAGGCATGATTTGAGGTATGTCTTTGACTTTTTGTGTGCTTATGGGCTATGGGGTCTTTTACTCCATAGGGTACCATCTGTTTTTTGTGTATGTGTTACACAGCACCCTCAGTGCAGTAACACAGGGGTGTCATAGTGACCCCCAAACATAGACTCCATACCCTGGGACTGCCTACTGTCTCCCAGGCCTTGTAAATACACCATTGACTTTACTAGTCCAAAATTGTGAACAGAACCAGTACAAACCATCATATTGTGTAAGTACTGGAAGGGGTTAATTCGATTGCTCCTGGGTCTTTTTCCAAGGGGGCACTGTCCAGTCCCCCCGTGTCGAGTTTCTGGCTGGTGGCAGTGGTTACCACGCAAAATATTCCACTGGAATATTTCCTATGGGATTTTCCCATTGATTTTAAACGCACCACTTTTTGGTGCAATGTTAAAGATACCGCCGGTTTATTTATTTAATATTAAATCACTGGTTGGGTCTTTTTGCCAGAACTCTTTTCTAAAATGTCGTTTGTGTCCGTCTCTGTAACTCCAACCAAGGTCGGGGCCCTTTGTTCCACTTTTTGGCGGGCTTCTCCACAGAAGTCCTCCAACTGGTGCCACTCTGTCTGGGTTCCACAGGATGTGTGGGTGGGGGAATTGGCACCCTGGACTGCGTTGCCTTAGCAACTCAAGTCGCACTCTGTTCTGATTGGCCCAGTGGTGAGCCGGCCGGCTCACCACTTAGCATGTATGAGTGACAGCTAGGCTGTTGAATGGGGGGTTTTCTGCATAAAAGCAGGGATTTTGGGACTGTAACTTCAGAAGTCGCCACAGGACCTAAAAAATCCAAAGAGGGGAGAAGCCGAGCCATCTGCAATGATGACACCACTGGTGGAGCCCTGCTGCAACGACCTCACCACTTTCCCGACGACAAGAGAAGATCTTCTGCTGAAAGAGTCTTCTTCCTCTTAGCTGGTGGGATCAACCAGTTCGCCATTTCACCTTCCAGGACATCTCTTGGTCGAATCGCCCTTGCCAAGCACCCCGGCGGCCGGATAGCCAAGCTTCACCACTGTGACGGCGAATACCAGGAACTTACCTTTTAACCGACGAACTCCGCGTCTGGTTTCTTCCCTGGGCAGTGCAACGACTCCAAGTTTCCTCCTCGACAAGATCATCTCTTCCCCTGGTCGAAACCACAAACTGCACCCGCCGCCAGGAACAACTGCCACTGCTGGAGCTTCCTCAACTTTAAAGGTACTGTGTTCCACCTGGCCTCCCTTTCTACGGTTTGCTGAAGGTGACCCTTAAATCCTTTGCTTTCCAACTGGGTTGGCCCCCAGACCTTCTAACTTTACCTTTTTAACCGACCCAACCTCTTTTGAACATTTCTACAAAGACTTGAATGCATTTCTCAACTGTGTGATCTTGGGCACATTTCTCCTTGCTCCATTTAAAGTGGGCCTGGCCTATGAACTTTGGCTCTACAGTAGACTCTGCCTTCACTAACTTGTTTTGGTCTCTTAAAAGTGTTGGGAACTGTTTTATTTTTATGACCTGCCTTTTTCTCTTCCTTTTATTTAATTATTGGCGTGCCATCTAGGTTACGCGCTCACCTCTGTTTTGACAAAAAGTGGTGTTTTGATTTAGACTGGTCTAATCATTCTTAAGGGAGGTGTGTATACTTTTCTGATTGTGTTTTGAACTTGCTTTGATTAATAGTGCTAGTGTATTTTCTAAAGTGTGTGTTAAATAAATAATTATATACTTTTGATACAAAGTTCTGGTCAGTGTTTGCTTGTTCTACTGTGTTTTTAGCCCTATTGTGTAACCTCTGTATACTGCCTAACTCTTCTTGAGAGAAGTCTGACTGCTCAGCCACAGCTACCAGGTAAATCTGGGTGGTACAGACTGCTACCAATTGGGTTTACTGCTTACTCCTGTAGTCTTAATCTTTTTGCAGTGTTCCCCAAGGGAACTGCACAGGATTCTGCCTAACAACATCACAGTTAGTGATGTAATTGACCCCACCCCAAGTGACCTCACAGGAAGTGATGGCACACGACCTTTCGCCTCTTGACAAAACAGGAAGTCACATCACATAGGATCGTTCCTCAGTACACTAAGCAAAATATAGTTACAATATCATTGTAATATGATATACATTGTATCACCATATGTAGCATTATCAGTATGTATAGACCTATATTATCAAATTACTGTGAATATAAGCATTTGCACTTACCTTGGCATGCCTGCAGTTACGGTCATCTTGAGGTTCTGGACAAGGTAATGCAACTTGCTCTTGCTCGCTGTTGGTGTGCTCCGGTCGTACACGCCGTCCAGCTCCCAGTCCTGTGCCACATGATGCAGAAACCTGGGGTAGAAGAAAATGGCAATGTGTGGTCAGTGTGCACTATTGCACACATGCTTTTCCCATGCCTACACCCAATCCCAAACTCTTGCATTGCCAATGCTTGTTTTTTAATTGAATTCTGGTATGTATTGTCCAGTGTGTATGATGGCAAAAAACAGGACTGTATGTCCCAGAATGCAACACAAAATTAGAGAATTTTTTTATTGCCAATGTTTTAGTTTTACATAGAAACTTTTCATTTTATATTACACTTACATTTTCCAATTTCTTTCTTTTTTTAATCTTTATTCAATATTCGAATAACAAACAAACAACAACAGAAAGGTTACCTCCAGCCGACAGGTTCAACCCCACCCATACACCCAGCCCAGACACTGAACAAAAAAAAAACAAAAAAAAAAACACTTATAGTAAGCATGAACAAACAGCCCCAGACAGTTAATAGTGCACAGGAAAAGAAAAAAACGTTCACTCCAGCCCCCCTCGGAGTCCAAGATGGACAGCTAGCCATCCACAGGCTTGTATTATTGAGTATAGACCGGGGAGGAGGCAGGAGATTGCGCCGTTGAGGACATTTCTGCTATGTATCATCTCAGAGGAGGCCAAGAGTCAAGAGGACTGTCGGAGGGAGGAAGTGCGGAGATGTATCCAGTCTCTCTTCGCTCAGTGGTGGTCATGATTTCCAACCACTTAGCAACAGTGTGCGGTTTAGATATTCCCCAGAATCTAGCTATAAGATACCTCGCCAACACAGAGGCCATACTTAACAGTTTATTTTCCAAACGGGTGCCATCTTCTATCAGAGCCAACAACCAAAACTCTGGGGAGTAAGTACGCGGCGAGGGCAGCATCGCACTCATTACCGCCTCTACGTTAGACCAGTAGGGCCTAATGCGAGGACAAGACCAAGCGACATGAAAAAAGTCTGCGTCTGTGAACCCACACCTCTTGCATGCAAAGGATTTCCCAGGGAAGAACCTATTAAGGCCGGCGGGGGAGTAGTATACCTGATGGATGAATTTGAACTGAAGTAGTCTATAACGGCAGTTCAGGGATATATAGCGACTCTGCCTGCCAATTGCCCTCCATTGGGTTTCACTCAGAGGTGCTCCAAGGACAGAGTGCCATATATGTTCATGCCTACGATAACCACAAAAATTGACATATATTTCTCTGATCTACGTGAAATATATTCTGATAACATAATACATTTCTTATTACAGATTTTAAGGTATTGCAGATGACATAATCTTAGTCCAGAATGTTATAACAATAAATATCAGCTTTTTGCTCTGTCTCGAGTACTTGTGCCCATCTCGCTTCAGGGGTAAGTGTTTCATTGCTAACATTGAAATAAGATCTACACAGAGCTCTTTCCTCTTGCAAATCTGGACATATCAGGATGAGATGATAGAGTTTCAGTAATTGCTTTGTTTTTGCAAAACCTACAGTATTGTATTTTGGGGTCTTGTTTGATTAGTGTCATTCTCACTCTTGTGGGCAGGATATTGAGCCGCAGTTTCATGAATAATTATCTTATTTTTTTGTCTGGAAAGATCTGCAAGTATGCAGGTAGTTGATTAACTGCTATTACTTCTGTTTCACAGGACAAATTTTCTTTATATCTTGCTTTTTCTTCCATGGTGTTTAGCCAGTTGTGTAGGAGTTTTCTCTTTGCGTATTGTGGACGGTTAATCAGCATTTCTGCTGATATATCTTCTTGAGCAAGGATTTGTATCATCTGTTGGTTCCATTCGATCAAAGCTTTGGCGCATATAGGATTGGTGGTTACCCCCAGTATGTCAATTGCTGGTTTGTTTTCTTCAGAGATTATCTTACGGTACAGGTTCAGTTTCTTCCAGTTTACAATTGGCAAAAATGATTGGATAGCTATCTCAAAACGTATTCTTGCAACAGGGAACGAAGATGGCAAATTCATTATTTTCCTGCAGAAAAAAGCCTCCAATATCGGCCAGAAGGATGACTGGAGTTTTATCAGTGTTTCGCTTCCGTACACTATCGGTGGAATCACTTTGCTCCTGTAAAAGGTTATAATATGGCTGAAGGAGAACTTTCCACATTTTCCGTGTATGGCATACCCTTGTCTAGCAAGGGCATATACTTTCTTTCGAAGCTGCAAGACCCATTCTTTTTCATCAATTGATTGATCATAATCCCCAAATATTTGAAGGTCATCACTACAGTTAATGGAAGACCATCGATATTTAGCTTTGGGCCCTTGTGTTTTAAATTAGTTTTTGTTATGGAGATGATTTTTGTTTTAGAGGTGTTCATTTTTAGCTCATTTTTGTCCATAAATGTACCCATCGCGTCCAGGCTGTGTTCTAACCCTCGGGGTGTTTTGTCAAGCAGGGTGATATCGTTAGAATACATCATCAAAGGCAGCTGTATCTAATTTATTCTTGGCGGATTTGTTATAGATGATATCATTTCCTGTTTTAATTCTGCAGTGAATAAATTAAAAAGTGTTGCGGCCAATGGGCAACCTTGCTTGAGACCGTTCCATGTCTCAATAAATGTTGTATGCACACCATCTTTAGTCAGCCTTACTCGTATCTTGGTACACGAGTAGAGTAGTTTGATTGGTTGCAATATGTGTGCCAGGTTTTTCCATTGTCAAAAGCTAAGTGTAGATCGACAAATGCCATGCAAACTGTTGTCTTTTTTTCAATAGCTTCTTGTTTGATAAGATTGAGGAGGAACAAATTGTTTGTCCCCACTTGTTTGACGAAAACTGTCTGTCTCTTAGCAAATCGGTTTTCTGTAATAGCCCAAGCAGATAGATCTTGCATCAGCATAGTTGCAAATTTCTTTAGAAATCGGTATTAGGGTAGCCAATCTCCATGATGATGGTATTTGGTTAATTTGGTTCATTATGGTTAGGATCTGACCCATAATATCTGCCCATGTGTCAGGGGACTCCTTGATAACTTCATTCGGCAAACCGTCTGTCCCAGGTGCACGTAATGTATTAAGTTTTTTAATGATTAAGATAATTTCTTCTTTTGTCCTAGTAATGTTCCATTTGCTTACACCCGGACCTTATTCGGCAATTTCGCCCAACCTTCTGCTATAAAGTTCTGAGAAATAGTCTTTCCATCGATGTTCAGTCACATTTTGCGTGAGACGATGTTGGCTCATATACAATTGATTCAGGAGGTTCCATAGATCACAGGTATTTCGACATTGGAGCATTAGTTCGGCATCCTTCTCTACCATTGTGCTTTTGTACATCTTTATCCAATTTGGATATCTGTGTTTAGCAGTTTTTATTTTAATTCGATTTGCTTCGTTGTTATTCTTCTGGAGTAGCTTGCAGATATTTCTTAGTTCTCTTTTTTTTTTCCATAATATGTGGATCGAACTGATGGTTATGAAACTGCTTATTGTTCGCGACACTTTTCTTTGGCCTTTGGAAGGGATCAAGGAGCCATTCGTAGCTTAGCTTTGATAGATCAGTTTTCTCGGATTGTTGAAGTTTTTCTGCAAGATCGTCTATCTGACCTGGTTTGATTCGTTGTCTTGTTTGTTGATATTGATACGTTATGTCTATCGCGCTCGTACACAAGTGTTTCAGAGCGCGACAAGGCAAGGGAGGGGAACAGGGAAGAACAAAATAGCAATCTTACTAGGCCCAGTGACATTGAGAACACGAAAGTGCATGGGAGAGGGTAGGGGAAAAGTGCATAGAAGGGGGGAGAAGTGGAAAGTGCGAAGCAGAGGAGAAGCGGATAAATAACAATAAATAAATAATAAAGGCAACAAACAGTATTAGTGCAGCCAGCAATTTACAAGTGCTAGGTTTAAGGCAGCAGGCAGGGTAGGTCTGATAAGTGCAGGAAGAAAAGAGGGGGGAGCTGTATGGGAACAGATACCGACCCCAGTGCAAAGGTTGGCCCGGAGGGAGTGTGGGTGGGTGCCAGGGTGAGCAGGTACCTGGGCCCGGAGGACAGAGGGTGGCCAGGTGCACGGTGCAAGAGAGAACAGATCAGGAGCGAAGGCAGACGAAAAGAAGGTCTTGAGGTGCTTCTGGAACCGGAGATGGTTCTCCTCAAGTTTTAGAGTGGCAGGGAGGCTGTTCCAGAGGGAGGCCCAGCCGAAGACCGAGATCTACCCCCAGCTTGTTTGTTTGAAAAACCACTGACCCTGAGTGAGTTGGAGGTATTTGCGGAGGGATAGCTGAAGGTATTTTGGACCCAGAAAGGGCTTTGAATTTAATCCTTGCATCCACTCGGAGCCAATGGAGAGATGTCAGAGCTGAAGAGATATGATCCCAGGGCTTGAGGCCAAGGACAAATCTTGCAGTCCTGTTCTGGATTAGTTGCAGAGGGCAGAGAGTAGAGGCAGATAGATTTAGAAAGAGGCTGTTACAATAGTCCAAGCTAGAGAGAACCAGAGCTCGGGATACCATGAGCTTCTGGGGGAAGGAGATACCTGAGGAGGTGCAGTCGGAAATGTGACTTTTTAGAGACCGCAGAGATGTGGGCGGAGAAGGAAAGGGTGGAGTCAAAGAGTTCTTAGCCTCGCATGTAGGGGTAGGAGGAGGGCCAAGGGAGACCGGCCAGAGAGGGGAAAGGATGGTGACAGTCCCGATGAGGAGGATCTCCGTCTTGCTGGCATTCAGACAAAGATCATTGGCAGCACACCAATCTTGAATGACAGGCAATCAGAAATAAGAGAGGGAGAGGAGGTGGCAGACAGCAGCCTGAAAATGAGTTGTCGTCAGCGTAGCACTAGAAATTTGAGCAGAAAGTGGCAATGCAGTGGGCGAGAGTTGCCAGGTATTGGTTGAAAAGCCAGGGCGAGAGGTTAGACCCCTGGGGAACACCACAGGTAGAGAAGAAGGTAGATGAAAGGAAGGACCCAAGTTGGACCTGGGAGGGTCGATCTGAGAGGAAAGAGGTCAGCCAGGCCAGAGCCTGATCAGTGATACCCAGGTTTTCACAGAGACGGTTGAGCCGGATGGTATGGTTGACCATGTCGAAGGCAGAAGAGAGATCAAGGAGGATGAGGACAGAGGGAATGTCAAGGTTGGAGAGCAGATCTTCACGGATGTTCAGGAGAGCAGTTTCCATGCTTCTGGCAGCTATGAAGCCAGACTGGTGGTCATGGAGACAGCCAACAGAATTGGAATGAAGGTTAAGCTGAGAGATGGCCAAATTTTCCATGGAAATTGGGCGATAGTTAGCTGGACAAGAAGGATCCGCTGTGGGTTTCTTGAGAAGAGGATGCACAAAGGAGTGCTTCAGAGGGGAGGGGAAGGATCCTGAGGCAAAGGAGTGGTTACAGAAATCAGCAAGGGCCGGAGCGAGGGTGTCAGTTTTGTCCTTGATGGTTTTAGAGGAACAGGGATGAACCTGTTTTGATGAGCCTTTCATAGATCGGATTTGTCTATCGACCTTGTCAGGGAGGAAAGGACGAGAAGGATGGTGGGGGGGTGGCTAAAGAAGGGTCAGCAAGCACAGATGGGGAGGGCAGGAGAGGGGTGTGGATGGAGAGGGTGGACAGGATATCCTGGGTTTTTTAAATCGAGTGAGAGGCAAGGGCATTGCAAAGAGCCTGGGAGGCACCAGGAGGGTAGAGACTGCAGCAGGGTTGGCCAGCTCCTTGTAGATTTTAAAGAGTTCGGCCGAGTTGTTAGATGCTGCAGAGACGCAAGCTTGAATGTGGACTCTCTTCTTGGTGAGGACAGAGTCGGTATTGCCTTTGTAGCAGGCGACAGGCCAGTTTGTCAGAGGATGAACAGGAAGTCCTCCATTTCCCCTCAGCCGCCCTACACTTACGTTTAAATGTAGCTAGGTCAGAGTTATACCAGGAATTGCACTTGGCTTTGGACTTCAAACGGATCCTCATGACAGGGGCAAGAGCGTCAAGCGTATCAGAAGTTGAAGAGTAGAGCAGAGAAAGTGTCGAGATGTGAGACAGCCAAAGGTGGAGGGGGAGGGGGAGAACGTGGTGGCAAAAGCCACAACTGACACACGCTTCATGGGCTGGATATCCGAGAAGGTAGGTGGCAGTGTTGGGGTAGGCTTGGCTTGGGGGGAAGAGAGGGAGGGAGAGATGAGATGAGAGGAGAGGAGGGAGTGATCGCTCCAGGAGAGAGGAGTGATCAGAAGGATGGAGAGGGGTAGGTCAGAGGAGATCAAGACACCGAGTGTGTGCCCTGCAGAGTGAGTCGGGCCAGAAGGGAGGATGGACAGGGAGAGGGAGTCGCAGAGGTCATGGAAGAGTAGAGAGGAGGAGCAAGGAGAGTCTAAATGTATATTGAGGTCACTGAAGAGGAGGAGCTGAGTGGTAGAGGCCAAGAGGGAGGTGGAGAGGTCTGCCCACTCAGAGAGAAATGAGGTGATTTGACCAGGAGGCCGGTAGATGGTAACCACAGTAAGAGAATGGGTAGGCGAGAGAGAAAGCCTACTGACAAGGCATTCAAAAGAGAAGTAGATCTGAGTGGGAATGATAGAGGCAGGAATCCACTCAGGAAAGATCAGGGCTAAGATAAGGGAAAGGGATAAGATAAGGGAAAGATCCCGGACCGGGAGGATCTGGGTGCTGAGAGGATCTTGTAGCCATCAGGGAGGAGAGTGTCAAAGCTCGTGACAGAGCTGGCCGTGAACCATGTCTCAGTAAGACCAAGTACATCAAGGTCTAGTTCTTCAAGGAGGTGGCAGATGTCAGAGGAGTGTTGAGAGTGGCAATATGAAGAAGGTTGCCAGCCTTAAAGACCTTCCGGAGAGGGGTACAGATCAGAGGTACGCCCTGTGGAGGAGAAAGAGCCTGAGGAGGAGGAGGAGGGGGAGGAGCGAGAGGGCAAGGTAGCCAAGGGGGGGAGAGGAGAGGACAGCAGGATATGAGAGGAAATTGATGAGGCGAGGGAAGCACCTATCAAAGAGGAGGAGATTGGCCTGAGGGCCTTGGACCATGACAGTGCCATTTAGGTAGACATTAATGATGACTTTAGAGTCGTCGAAGGAAGCCATGAGAACTTCCCAGCGAGTGCCACCATTAATGGGAGAGTAGGAGATAGGGCAGAGCACAGAGACCATATGAGCAGTCCATAGATCTGGCGAAGGAACGACAAAGAGGATGTCGGTGATGGTCTGTCTGGCGGAAGCATTGGAGTAGGTGTCGGCTATAGGAAGACCAGGGTTAGAGACCAAGATATCCTTTTTGAACTTCTTCCTACCAGACTTAGTGAGAAGGGAAGGATGGTCAATGGAGAAGCAGGTGGAAAAGATAGGAGAAACAGAAAGCGCCATTGGGGTGGAAGCGATGAGAGGATGGAGATACTGGGGGGCTAAGGTAGGTAGGCGTGGGACAAAAGAGAGTGGTGAGGTCACTGGGCTGGCAAGTTACAGAGAAGAAACAGTATACAAGCAAAATACAGAGAAACAGTATACAATGCAAAAACAGCAAGATTTGACTTTTTAGAACAAAGCAAAAACAGCAAGATTTGGCTTTTTAGAACAAAGCAAAAACAGCAAGGTTTGGCTTTTTAGAACGAAGCAAAAACAGCAAGATTTGACTTTTCAGTCTTGGAATCGGATGTTAGCAAAGGGTTTTAGGAAGCACTGCGCATCAGGATGACAACATGGGAGTAACAAGCAGAAAGAACAGTGATAGTCAAAGGCGGTAGGAGTGAGTCCATAAGGAGGGAAGAACTAACCCATAGTTCTGGAAGAGTCAAAGTCAAGGCAGTCCGGATTTCCTAGAGGAGTGAGGTGGCAGCATCATGTTGCGAGTTAAGTTCCATTTGAGGCAAAGGTTGTTTTTGCCGCTGTCCTCTATGTCCTGCCCATGTGAAGGTTAGAATATGGTGATTACTGTTCATTATTTGAATAATCTCCATGTTTCGTGTTACATTCATTAGCCTTGGCAAGGCATAAATGTAATCTAATATTGCTTTTGAGGCGCGCTGGGTCCATGTGGGAATCATTTGTTTTTCTTTATTCTTATACTTTCCCATGCTGATCAGGTTCCTCATATCCATTTCTTTGACCCATGTTTTTGCTCTAGCCTCAAGAGCCTCAAGATAGTATTTCTCCCTCAGAGTTCCCATCTTATCGTATAGATGTATGTTAAAATCTCCACAAATCAGGATATCAAGTCTGCTGTGTTTCGCTATAATAGCGTCCTGCTCTGTCATGACTGTATCGATACATTTCATCTCGTTGATCGCGACTGGATTTCAGTATAGGTTAAATACAACTAAAGTTGGGATGTCTCTTGAATTACTGGGTGGGTATTTTTGCGACCCAGCATTCTGCAATAGTGTGTATTGTGTCCATAATTTCAAGTTCTTTGAAACAATTGGACTCCAGGGGGAGTCTATTTTTATCAACATTGATTGGCCTGAGGAAGGTCTTCATTTGTGCTGGTTTTGCACTGGGTTTGTAAATACCTTAAACCCTTCGCATTTTGGAGGCTGTGACAGCCATGTCTCCTGTAAGCAGATTATGTGACTTTCTACCAAGTGTGGTTCTGCTGAAAGAGGTGCCTGTGTCCCCTTGTGTTCCACGAAACCAGCTTTAGGTCAGGGTGTTTTACGGCCTTTGATTGTTACAAGTGTCGCAAGCTAGTTTTCTTTCCTTTGTTATTTTGGTGATCATTTTCCCTTCTCATGTTCTGCGTATCATACCTCTCGTTGATTTTAGAATAGTGCAATTGCTCTCTCTTAAACATGTTTGTAGAGACACGTGGTTCATCACTACTCATGGACTCTGTATATGAGCTTCTCTGACACGATTCTCGGAAGATCATCAACTGATTTCTAGGACTGACATCGACTGGCGACGTTCGTGTTCTTGAGTGTTATATTTGACCTTTGGTGCATTTAAATCCTATATATTCAAGGCGTTTTGCTGTTTTCAGGATTTCATACATTATGATCTGGTTATTCAATTCCACTTTGACTATATCGAGGGACTCTTCATCCACAAATATCACCAATTTTATATCTTTGGTTTGTATGTATTTTAGTTCTGCGATGGCGCCCAACAGACGTAAGGTATTGATACAGTTTATGATCACCAGAGTCTTTGAATGGTTCAGATGTGCCAGCGTTATCACACATTTTTCCTGTCATTATGTGGGATCTATAAATAGCTGTGTTCTTAGGTGTGGGTATGCCAAATGTCTCTCTTCTCTATTTCTTGAACTCCAGACATTTTCACTGAACCTTTTTTTTTTCGTTTTCTTAGTTTTAAGCGCTTCTCTAGTAAATTTTGGCTTTCATCGCTAGAGCAAATGGTCACGTGAGTCTGAAACTCTTCCAATTCATCCTGCGATATCCCCTCACATTTAAAATGGATAGTATGCCCTGCTACTGGTTGTACATCTGGATATTGGTCCAATATAGTCATTTCAGTAAGTTTGAGTTCTTGTGCTTGAGTTTAGTCAACTGTGGCTATCTCCTCTGTATATGTTAAGAGTTCCATTAATTGGTGGCTGTATAATGGGCACCTTTGATGGTTGAATCTGTTCTCTCTGCTTTAACTCTACAGGACTTTGTGTGGTCAGCCGGGCGAAGGATGGCTGCATGGTACCTTGAGGAAGGTGCAGGAGCCCGTATGTCGTTTTCTTGTCTTTTATTCTTTGTTCTTACTCCTTGGAATCATTGTCACATTTTGCTTCGTGAATATTTGGAACATCTGTACCTCATTAGAACCATGTGCCTGTAATTGTGTTCCACCTATCTGTTGCTGATCCGGCAAAGCTTTCATCATCTTGTCCTTTATCTTATCTATCTGGTCTTGCTCTTTAGCTGGCTCTGCCTGCATGGACATCATTACAGGCGTTTGTGTTTCTGTCAGTTTTGTTGTAATTTTAGACATTGCCTTCATTAATGCCATCAGGGCCGTTGTCGATTGGATTCTCTCTTTACGGTCTGTGCTGGCGATTTCGGCCAATCTGTATTGCCATGGATGACTTTGCTCAGCCTCTTGATCCCAGTCGTATCTGTTTTGTGTGCATGAGGACCATTAATGTTGCCTGATCTTTAATTGCATCTACATTTGACTCGTGAAGTTTGCGAAAAGGGGATTAATGATTGTGAAGTGGTTATGATCAGGAGGTTTTGCAGTTCAAACATAGTTGTCGGTAGCCGTGCAAGAGGGGGTTTTCCGGACTGATCAGCTGACATTTTGGTTTCAAAAAGATTTATTGAAAGCTGCTGGCTCCTTTCTTGCTTTATCTGTCGGTGGCAGTTTTCGCTTAAAATTGTTTCTTCAGTTTTTCCTTCTGAATCAGCCGGCAGGTCTTTCAGTTTGAATGAGAAGTTTGGTTCTATCGGTTGGTAAGATCGCGTAGATGTAAGACGAGTTATGATCTTCTTTCCTTCTCCTTGTTCTAACATCGCTTCCCTTCGGTTTTCATGTGGACTCATGATTGAATCCAGTTCCATAATGTCTAGGGACAGCCAGACAGCTCGCTGAGTTGTCTGATTTTCAGCTTCATGAGTCTGCGGGTCTTTTGTAGATTTCTTATTGTGTAATTCCAGCCACAGCGCCCTTGCTCTAATTGCTTTTTCTTTCCTTTTTGTGGTCTTTTCTTGCTTATCTGCTGAAGACTGTGCAGACTCTCCATCGTCTGGCTTTGTCCCAATACTCATGTTCTGTGAGTTGAGCTTTTTCGTCTCATTTACTTTTGGTTGTTGGATTGTTTTGAGGCCCTTGACTCGATCAGCTGTGGGCAACAGGGGGAGCTCCTCCTCCGTCCCGTGGGTTTGACACGGAAACAGGAGCTTCTGCCGTGGATCACCCACCATCTTAGTATCGCCATGGGGGTGAGCTCCACGCTCCGCCCAACACTGCGCCGGATGTTGTACAGGAACGTCATTTTCGTTTCCCATCACATTTGCAGCTGCCATTTTCTTCTGTGAGTAATTGGTCAGTGCTTGTACTATGGAGGGTTATCACCCAGTCTTTGTGGTCATTGCTGCCGTGGCCTCATCAAGGTCTGTTTTCCCTCGTTGCCGAGTCCGAGGTCCTTCAACATTCTGCATGTCGCGGTTAGGACATGTAGGTGCTGTCCTCTGTTCCGACGGTAGGTTCTACCACTTCTGGCACTCACAATCACTCACAGATATGAAGATGGTAACAGCAGTCACTGTTTGGACAGAGAGGGGGTCCAATACGGAGTCCAAGATGCTAATGTTCAGTGACTGAAATGTCGCTGGCCGCAGAGATACGGTCCGAGTCTGGGTTGCCCTCAGAACCCGAAGAGCCTCTGTAACAATCACCATAGAAAGAGGAATGAAGGAAAGTTCTCAGAGTCAGTACCCAAAGACTCTACGACCGACTCTGCGGCCGCTCCGCGGTTGCTGAGGTGTTTTAACTGCAAGCCTCTGTAACAATCACCATAGAAAGAGGAATGAAGGAAAGTTCTCAGAGTCTGTACCCAAAGAGACTACGACCGACTCCGCGGAGTGGGTAGTTAAGTGAGAAGAGGTTTAGTATGAGAAGGGGCTGCACAGTTGGGAAGAAGGGTGGCAAGTGGGGGAGAAATTGAGCTGGAACAGTTGGGGGAGAAGCAGGGCTTCTGGGAGATGGGAGCAGGAAAGGTAGGGAGAAGGGGGCAAGGTAAAGTTTGGAGAGAAGGGATTGGGGCAGTTGGGGGAGAAGGAGTGAATAGGGCCAGTTGGGGTGAAGGGGTAGGGCCAGATGGGGGATAAGAGGATTGTTGGAGGGAGAAGATGGGCCTTTGAGGGAGAATTGGACATGCTAACCCTATTTTGACGAGAAAATGTAAGCCCATGCAGAAGCGAGTGATTGGGCTAACTATGTTTGCGCTATACATCAGTTTCCGTTTCTAGTAACCCTGGTAGCATTGTTTGGCTGCTGTATTTTGTATTACTTGCGTAGAGGTTTGGTTGGGGAGCCTAGGATGGAGACTACACTACTGACACAGCAGGCTTACGTTTAAAAGCACTAGGCAAATGCCAACTACGGAATTCCAACTAGCCAACTACAGGGATATGACAAACGTGTTTGAGAACGTAAAGTCAAGATAAATTATATGAACTCTAGCAATCGTAAGACCATTTACAAGAGAAGCTGCAAAAGCTTTAGCTTCCATGTTTGGCACTGCAAAGTATTTACCCTTTTTTTCTATCAATCCACTCGTGTTACGAAATGTGCTAGTTCGAATTGTTGTTACTGTCATGATTGTAGTGCATGTGTCTCTTGCCATTCTCTCTAAGAGTACTGATAGTAACTCACATTGATGTTTTAATATTTTTCCAATCATCGGACCTTATTTTGTCCATGCTTAATCCTTCTGCATTGCAAATGTTGCCAGTGGTTGAAAGTGTTCAGCGCAAACCTCCTATCATCTACTAGAGAAACAATGACCTACTTTCTCTAAATACCAGCATCAGCTGGTCAAACCACAGTATCCTAATGCTTGTGCTACTCACGTTTGACAAACTACCAGTTTTACCGAAAGCGGCCCGTCAGGCAGATGGTTCATGTACTGCTTCTAATGCAGATATATTGACAAGCGTGGCGGGAAACCGTGAACGTAGGCGTACACATAATGACATGGTCCGTTTGTACATGTCACAAAAATGTTACTGCTAAATTGTGCAACTCTTTTAAAATTGTCGAGACTAGAGATGTATCCGACATGGGAGTGTTTCCATTGTAATCCAAAACTGGATGATGAAAAATCGTTAAAACTCGAGTTCCTATGTGTCGATGTTAACGTGACATCGTCTCACGCCGCTGTGTTGGAGATTGCTCATTGGCATAAAGCCCAACAAAGTATTCTAGGACTATTCTGTTCTTCCCACTTTATCTAATGTAACTAATTGCCAAGTTTGACTGATGATGTAAAAACTATCATCGTTATGAATGTGAATGCGGCGCTATGTTATGGGTAGCTTATTGCTGACCAATTGTCAAGTTTGATGATGCGAATACAAACATCAATACGAATTCTCTATGCTATTTGTTGGAAGTGTAGACTAATCACACGGATGCATTAGTAATAGGGTTATAAAGTGCTTGCATCAAAACATTCTTTAATATAATTGTTTCAGAAAATAACCTAAATAAGGATTATTTAGATTGTTGTAAAATACTTCTGTTCTTCACTATTTGGTGGTGTGTATCAACCTAGGTATGTAAATCTTTCTGCAGCATATGTTTGCACTGAACTCTGTAGTGAATAATGCATTCTGTGTGTTATACTATTAGCGTATCCTGAAAAAATTCATGTATACATAATCGGTCTGTTTCCAAAGTTTGTGTATTCTGAATGGGATTATGTTGTATGTTGCGATAATGCTTATGACTCTGCTGTGCTCATGAACCAACGTACCCTTTTATTGTATGTATGGATGTTAGATATAAGTGTAATCTCCATGTACCTCCCACCGGAATGTGTTTTTAAAAATAATGATTACTTCCACTAGTATATTTAGTTCCCCCTGGGCCTCAAAATGATTATTCATAGTGTAACTCTTGTAGACTACAAGTGTTATGTTTACATTCACTTTCTCATCAAGGTGTGCTCTTTGTCACAACACCGGAACACCGGCTATGACGTCGTAAAAAAAATCAAAAAGAAATTTGCGGTCGCAAAAAGATCGCAGGGGTCGCAGTTGCAACCCGAAAATGATGTCCCCGATTGCAGCTGACCCATTGGTGAAGGATATTGCTGCAGCTGAACAGAGGTGCTTGTGCATTAAGCAAGTCAATATTAAAAGAAAAGTGAAAAGGGAATCCAAACAAAGGGTACAGTAAGTCATTGCACCATGAGTGGATTGCCTGTTTCAGCAAGTTTTTTACCAGGACCAGGCACTCCAAAAATCAAATAGGACATGTGGAATTAGACTTTCTGGATTAAGTCAGTGTTGTGTGGGGTAAACTACACCTGTCAAAAGATAGCTTGTTTAGGTTATGGATTTAACAGTAGAACGAGGTGCTGAATGAGTTTAAAGGTTTTTTTAAAGAAACTTGATATGCATGACAGTCCTGAGTTAAATGTGACAATGGACAAGTATCTTTTTGGGAAGGCCGATAACTCTTACATTTGGGGACAAATTGGATGAAAGGATTTGGGTTCAATTTATGTTTAAATATTTAGGTGAGAAAATAAGAGAGGAACTATGGAATAAAGGGGACCCGAGTTTGAGGGAGGTCATACAAACTGCTAAAAGGGTAGAGCAGTGCATGAAAGAGCTCACCTGCAAAGAAAAGGATGCATACTGACATTCAGGTAGTAAAAGAGAAGAAAGACACAGCTAGGATGAGCGATGCCAATGATGATGTGAAGAGGAGTAACCGTGGCAATGAAAGAAGACCATGAAAGAAGCTGTGAGTGTGGTAGTAGCAGGAATAAACCCCTATTGTGCTTTAAGTGTGGCAGTTCCTGCAACTAGCAAATTCATGAAATAACACTGGGCTGAAAGTAACATGTATGAAATGTAAGAAAAAAGGTCACACTTTAAGTGCCGTAGGTATTGTCAGGTGTGGTCAGTTAAGAGGACTGATGTAAAATCACTTAAGGAGAATAGCATTGAAGATGATGATGAGGTGGTTGACTTGGTTGAACGTTCCGAAGTGTGTCTCATGGGTAATGAAGACAAGTACAGGAGACTGCACACCACAGCAGAGATTAATGGTATGTGTGTGAAAATGTTGGTAGATTCAGGGGCTAAATGGACATTGGTTGGAGACCTGGACACCAATTTTATTAGTGGGGGAGAGGTGAGCAAATTGTCTCCTTCCGACATCAATCCTGATGGAAACAATGATGAAATTCATTTATGGTTTCATGTAATAATGTCCCCGCAAAAATGCCTCCTGACAAAAAAGTCGCTGTTTTCTGTGGAGACATTATTACATTGAAAATGTGGGGGACACCCCTGCAAACCCTGAATTATCATTTTTTTTTTACAAGGGGAGCAGGGGACATCCCTGCAACCCCACCTCCATGCATAATGTCACCATATATAATGTAGCCAATGGCTTTTCCCAGCAAAATTATGTATGGGGACATTATTACCTGATACTTAATTTATTGGGTTATTTTATGGTAGACTTTCAATTAAAAGGCTTTAAGAGCACCAGCAAAGTCTATGTAACCCACAGGAGAGCATCCCTACTAGAGTGACGAGAACAGGGGATGCTAGGGATAAAACTGGATCCCAATGCGGATGAGCAAGTACTGACCACAGAAGCAGTTAAGGGGTGTGAAGAGATAATACATTAATTTCCTGTGGTGTTTGAAATAAGCTGGGGTGTCTCAAGGGTTATGTTCATATGATCAAACTTGTGATGCGTGCCAGATTGAGAAATGGCTAATCGACTTGAGAGATAATGTAAGAAGCAAAATCAAACTATTGTGTGAGAAAGGTATTATAGAGCCCTTAAAGAGTGCGTAAGGGACAAGTCCTCTGGCTGTGGCAGGGAAGGCAAATGGCACCTCTGTGTAGCTCTAAAGGCAGTGAACAGGTGCGTTGTGGGGGCAAGGCACCCTATGCCCAATATTGGTGAGCTAGTCAGTCTGTTGGGTAAGGCTAAGGTTTTCTTTACAATTGATCTTGCTTCAGCCTCCCATCAGAACAGGTTGCATGACTCGGCCAAGGACATCCTAACATTCATCACTCAAGAAGGGTTGTTAAAATTAATAGGATGACGTTTCAGTATGGTATCCGCGGCTGCTGTTTTTAGAGAAATAATCAAATGGTTGTATGGTGACTTTGACAAACAATTTTGTTTTCGGGATGATATTTTGTGGTTTGTGGTTTGTGGGTGAAGATATAGAGGAGCATGATAGAACGCAGAAGAAGGTTTTAAGTATATTATGAGAGAGGGGGTTGACTATATGCTTCATAAGTGTAAGTTCCAGCATGAGTCCATTGAATACGTTAGGTACGAGTTGAGCGAGAAAGATGTTGGACCCAAGAAGAAGATTGTAAGTGCCATTAGAAACGCTACCAGGCAATTGAGCAAAGAAGACGTTGTCATTTCTAGGTCTAATTTAGTTTTTTTTTTAAAGCTTTATATATCTTCCAGAAGCCACACACACGTACAAAGCATGTTCAAACAACAGTAAAACAATTCCCCCCAATAACATCATCACCCTCAGCACTCCTGGATGTATACATTTAATCCCAATAAACTACTAATAATAACCCAACCGTGGTGACCTTACTCTGACCCACAGTCCTCCATCGGCTTGTTTATCCTACATCTTTGCCTCCTTTCCCCCTTCCATTCAATGCTCTTGAGTCCCACCCCTCCCAAGTTCCTAGGTGCGCATCTTACAGTAGGTAGAAGTTCTTCAACAACATTGGCCTATACATGAAATGTTCCTTCTCTTTCATCAACTCATAAATGGGAGCCCATACCTTGAGGAATTTTTGATAGCTACCATTTGCATACCTTCTCCATGGCCATAATTCCCCAAATGTTCACCCACCATAACGTCGCAGTTGATTTACAACAGTGGGCGATGATCAGTCTTGCTGCGCTCAAGAGGTGAGTAATCAGTACTACCAGGGCCCTGCTTACTGCACAACTCCCTTCCAACACCGCCCCAAACACCACAATCGCAGGATGCATAGTTAACATAATACCTGTTATGTCTCTGATATGACCAAGGATCTCATTCCATAGGTTTGCCCTTGCGGGCTGAAGCACCACAGATAGCCAAGATCCCCAAACTCTCATTCTCTCCAGCAAAGCAGAGGGAGCTACCGGTTATTCTGTTAATGCGTTGAGAGGGTTAGGTACCATCAAAAGCAGATTTTGAATGCTGATTCTTTAATTGAGGTGCACCTAGAGGACCTATGCACCCTCTCCGATATTTGTTCCCACTACTCCTCTGCAAAAGTGACCCTTAATTCTCTCTCCCATCTGTCCATATATGGCAGTCCTTCCCATGGTGAGGTATCATCCAACTATTTGTATGACCTTGAAATACCTTTGTACTTACCCCTTTCCTGCATAGTTATTTCTATACCCACTATAGGTCTGGTATCAGCTGCCTTCACCCACCGATTCATTATCCAATGCCTTAGTTGTGTGTAACAAAGGCGCTCCTTAGTTTCAATTGGGCCTTACATTCTTAGAATGAGAGTGATATACCCTCCCTATATAAATCGTTCAATTGGTTTGATTTCCTGCCTTCACATCCTCCCCAAAAACTCTTGAACTTCCTGCGTCCAAACTTGTAATTATAGCAAACCGCAGACAACAGGCCCAACCCCGGTGTCAAGCCCTTCAATTTTAATGCCCTATTTCAATTCCATAGAGAGCACATGTTAGTGTCCAACAGTGTGCTCCCTCCACTTCTCTTGCAGTGCCCCAGAAATGGGAGCACAGCTAATGGGATGGATGTCGCCCCTTTCTCCACCTCAAACCATCCGTTAATGCCTGTTTGCAACAACCATTCAAGTTCCTTCTAACTTCAGGAATACCCCGTGTGAGAACCTTCCTGGATATCCTCGGCCTCTTCCTATTGCATATAAAGGCTCAAATATGTTTGTAATTTTCTGACCATTAATGCTGGGTTCTGTGTTCATTTTTCTGCTGTCATTTTTTCAATGGGTTTTTTGCCGAATTTTTATTCTCAAAATAATGTATACATTTTCTTTTTGAGGGGGTCACCCCCAAACTCTCTCTCCCCTTTAAATTGAACACTATTCCCTCCCCCTGCCGCACACCTTACATGCCCTTCCCCACTATCCCCAATGTTTTTCAATGAGATTTTAAGAGAAAAAACTATTCTGCAAAAAACCCATCACAAAAATGATTGTCGGTAAATGAATGTCGTACCTTGCGCTGGGATTCTAATCAGGAGGGCACAATTCTAGGGAGGTGTGTCATTATGATTGTCACAATTCATGCAAACCATGACCGCTCTTTCATATCCCATTGCTTCATATCCTCCCTTGTGGTCTCCCATAGAGGTAGAATTAAGTTTCACCAAAAGTTTATAAGGAATTTCTGAGATAAGGTGGAGAAAATGCATGACTTGACAAAGAAATGAGTTAAGTTTGAGTGGACTGACTGGTGTGAGAGGGAATTTGTGAGCATAAAGCAGTTGATGAGTAATGCTGACTATCTAGCATAGTTTGTCACCAATTTGCAATGTATTGTCACTACTGGTGCTAGGCACAAAGGAATAGGAGTGATGTTGTCTCAGAATTGTGATGACGTTGAATAAGTGGTTGCTTTTGCTTATAAAAAAAAAAAAGGACCAGAGTTAAGATACTCTGATCTACGTTAATGAAATATATTCATATGTTGTGCGCGAATGTATGCATTTCTTTGTGTTTTCCTAAGTGAATGTGTGCAGTGTAATATTTATATTCTCACTTTTACAATGTTGGACAGGAGGGCGGGGCATGGGTCCTGAGTGACATGTTCACCTGTCCATCACCAGAGGGGAAGGCTAGTCACCTTTGGTCTACTCCTCTTCAATAGTGTCCCCGGGTCTGTGTGAGTGCCTCTTGACTTCTCCACACTACTGCCTCTGGTTAACCCATTTACACTTGTAGCTGTTAAAATAATGTATCCTGCATATTTTATTTTTATTTTGTTTTATTTAACACGCTGACCTAACCCAAGAGCAGCGGAGAGCTGTACAGAATGTGGGTATCTGGCATTTGGGCTGGCATCCTTTAACGGTAGCACAGTACCATGAGGTCTGTGTGCCGGTGTGTGTGTCCATTGGAATGAGTCTATGGTCAGATATTATGTGCCGACACTAACCTTTTTAGAATGATTGTCATTAGGGAATGCAATATTTGTATGAAAATATATTCCATTTAATTGATTTTGATGTTGTTATTGGAAAATTATAAAGGAGTGTTATGGGATTCGCAAAGAGAGGTTAGAAACACACAGGATGAGATTTCAGATAACAAGTGCCATTGTAGTCCTCGGAGTGAACACCAACATGAGGCTATCCCCACTACCATGCTGGATCTGCAGAACCTGCTGCTAGCTGTTGTAACACAATCAATGATTCCGCATATGAAGCTGCAAGAAGCAAGTGTAGATGCATTAAAAGATCAGGCACACTGCTTGCGCTCATACACTCAAAACAAATATATCTAGACGCGTTTAACTCTATCCAAAACTGCCTTAATACTGAAGCAGAGGCCACAACACAATGGCAGGCAAAATTATTTGATATCCCCAGAAGTGACAGAGCTGAAAAAAAACAAATGACCTCGGCAGTACGGTCGATGTTGGCCGCGGCTCACCATTCTATGGACACATTATTTAATGTATAAGAAACTGCTAGTTTACAAGAGCACAAACAAACATCACGCTCAAGCCCAAACATTTCTCAGCAAATGCCCGAGCTAGCTAGGATCATTAAACGGATACAACATATGGAACAGCTGATGGATAAGATAGGATCCCATGTTATAGATGGAAGTTTGTCTCCACCCATTTTTGTTCCGGTTCTACAGCATCTGGCAAAAGTACACTCAGAGAAAATAATGCCAGAGAAACCTATTGTGGCGAAAGCATCCAATGCCCTTTTGCCATCTAAAGGAACTAAACCCTTTGCAATCTTTTCACAGAAAACTACCAAAATCGATCAAAAGCACTCTCAAGAACAAATAAAGAAAACAAAGAAAAAGAAAAATTATTCTAGAGCTTTTCTACGTAATCTCTCCACACAGCTCCTGTGACTTTCCAAGAGCAACAAAAGAACAGCGGTCAAGTGGATTCAAGTGTCAAAGCATCTATACTACCAGCTATTACAAACCAGAATAAGCAGCCGAGTGACCCCGATACACAAGGCATAGAGGAACATCTTCAACATGGGATATTGATGAACCTATCCGTATACACAGAAAATGAGCACATATCAAATTCTGAATGATCATTCTTGGCCGATGATCCATCATTGATCATTATAGATCAATATGATGAAGGGCACACTATTTTTACTCATCAGTTTGATCTCACCTGTGAAACTATCTCAGACAATTACTGGGATGTAACCTGGAGGGAATGATTGTCAGTGATTTACCTCGCATCTGATCCTGACAAATCATTAGAGTCCAGAACGGGAGGCTCCAAGAATGGTGGAAATGAGGAGGAGACCTGGCCTAATTGAAAAATAAGAGTTGAGGAACTAATAGCACTAATGTTCATAGACCCACGAGGCATGGCATCAGTGCATAAATTGAAGATAGTAAGATCAGAAGTGAAAAATGATGCACTTATTTTAAATAGAACAAACATACTTCGTCTTTTTCATGCTATACCCTCACTTTAATTTATAAGGTCAGGCGACATAAAACTGGTGCAATTCATTCATGAATCCATCACAGATAGAGTATGGATAGAATTTAAGGCTGTAGACATTATGAGGTCTGTGCTTGATAGAGAACAGCAATTTCCCCAGCTGGGATTTAGATGTACTACAGCTGGAGTGGAAGTTGACGGCCAGAGAAATTAATGGATCAAACAAGAAAACGAGATCCTAGATATTTAAGAACAAACGTATCCTCAGCATACTAATACCGCAAAGGTAATCCACTCTAGGACACAGAAAACATCAACCATAAGCAAAAGAGAGATTCCACGAACAAACTTCACTAAGCACTTCATATGGAGAGATGTTGAGATCGAAATACTTCACTGAACTCATCCAGAATATGGCATCGCTAACGATCACCCAAACAGGATCATGTGCACCTTACATTATGCTCATGGAATTAAAGAGGTTTTACTCCTCCATATCGATCAAATAGCAACAAACCTGATCAATTTCATATCATCTGCCTTCAACAAACATGGATCTCTGAACAGCTTATATGTGAGGGTTACCTCACATATATGAACCCAGCTATTCAGCGCACAAAAGGGCGTCCATCGACGGGGCAGCTTACTTTGATTATAAATGAAATAAACCTAGAAGTTCTGGATTCCTGTAATCTTAATCCTTGGTTTCAATGTACTATTCTACAACATTCTTTACATAGGCATCCTCCACATGAAGGTCTCCCAATACAGGCTAAGGAGATCCTTGGCATCATAAACTTATACTGGAATCCGATTGCGATCAATGATTAAGTTTTTATGGATACAGTATTCACGGCCATCGACCGTGCCATGGGTACATTTCATCTTATCCGATTCGTTGTATGTGGGGACCTTACTATACATCTCTTTGAACCCAATGGTGACTCAACTCCCTGCGATAGATTACCACCGAGAGTTCAGCGCTGGAAGAAAGAATATGCCAATAGAAACCTTTTTCTCATTAATCGACTCATTACTGTGGACATGCCATACAAACCATCCTGGTCTCGTGGCAACTATTCTGCCACGCTTGGTTATATATATGTCTCAGAAATCAAGGAGACAATATCTGCAATTAAATAACTTCACATCGATAAATAGTCATCATCATATACTTAGTGTAACTTGGATGTCCACTACCGCACATAAACAAAAAATATCTCTCGCATTACTGGAATTAAACAGTGGTACGAACAGACTCCAACTTACTAATGAACAATCACAAGCTTTAGCAGATACCTTCTCGGACACGTCACGCAAAGGAGTGGAGAAACTAAATTATGAATGGATGTTGTGGCCATTTCAATGGAAAGTATCTCATGACCATAAAACAAGGAAAACGCCCCTCCATGCATACAGTTCTATAATCGTTGAAAAAAAAAAAAACTGCGGAACGAACTGAAATGAATCAATAAAATGGGATTGAAAGATAAATTCAAACTAGCGAAAACTGTCAAACAACGCTTGACAGAAATTGGCTTAAAACAGCTAAAATGATGCTACTTCAACAGGACGCAGAGAATATGCTCAAAGCATTAAAAACGAACAATTCTAGAGAAATATGGAATGTATCGAATTCCCACACTTGATGTCAAGATCAACTGATACAAGATGTACTAGAAGCAGCATGGATCACGCAGTTTGCTGATCTGTACAAAGAAAGAAACACACAACCACATGCCAGCTGTGATAATTACCCTACAAAATGGGTATTAAAATGGGAAAAAGACGAAATTCTTGAACTTATCAGAAGCTTGAATACATTGCACGCCCCGGCCCCGATGGCCTCTGCAACGCTATATTAAAATGAAACCCAGAAACCTGGTCAATGATTTGTGCTCAGATTTCTACCATAATTGCAGATAAAATAAGATCCCAGATGCATGGAAGGCGGCCATTCTCATACCGATCCATAAACGTGGAGATCGAAAAGATCCTAGTACATATCGACCCATAGCACTGTTTGATCCACTAGGCAAGATTTTTGCCACACTATTAGTGAAAAAACTAACAGACTGGGCGAAGGATACTCAAAGATTCTACATCAGACAAACAGGGTTTGTGAAAAATGCTGGCACTTATATTAACCTGTTAATTTTGAACATCCTGAAATAAGAATTGATCCTGAAAAAATCGCTGGTATATGCAGCGTTCTTTGCTATGCATTTAGCTTTCAACTTGGTGAATAGAGCCAAATTGTGGGAAAAATTGACGGCTTGAAAATGTCCATCTGAAATACTTGAGCCGATCAAACAACTTTACACGAACACCACCATTAAAATCAGACTGACTCAGGATGGAGTTGTTTCGGCTCCGATACATACTATAATGGACTCAAACAGGGTTGTCCCCTTGCTGCGACCCTATTCAATTCATACACGTCGGATATCGCAGAGGAGCAACGATATGCGTCAGCAAATCCTCCTAAATTGAATGTGATGCCAATTCCATGTATTATGTATGCTGACGATTTAGTGATTCTGGATAAAACCCTGATAGGCCTCCAAAAAAGCTTCAGCAGGCTGGTAGAATACATGGAGAAGAACAATTTACAAATAAATACGAACAGAACCAAAATTATGACATTGAACAACATTTTGGCAAATAAATCGAAATCTAAGGTGTTCCTTCTCGATGGTGAAAGTCAATCCATAAAATATTTGGGACTATGGCTTAGTCGTTCTGCCACTGTGTACCACTTCACATTAGCTGTGCACAGTATTTGCCAGTATTGGTACTGTAGAACATGTTTACACTGACTATGTCCAATATATACCAGCATGCTTCTCTAAGAAAATAACGTCATGCTGGATGTGCTAAATATATGTCAGTATTTCTAATGTGCAACATGTTATGGTAGGTATTTGAAGTATGCGCCTTTATTCGGAATGTAAAACATTTCCAGGCTGGCTGTGTAAAATATATACCACTATTGCTATGTAAAAACAGTTCCATTGTGCACATGCCCTTGCTAACACCCTTCATCCTGAGACCTTGCCTTTGACAAGGTCATGGGACAAGGTCATGGGTGTTGGAAGAGTTAGTAGAAACACTGCCTCATCTGCTTCCCTATTGAACCAGTATCAATACCTTGTAACACATTCCTAATATCAGTGACTCATTCCCCTTGCATAGGGTGCATGCCAGACTGTGATAGAATTACCTCCAGCCACAGCTCACCCTCCTAGCATAAGGTGTCCTGTTCTGGTCAGTGGTGGGACTGTCTACAAACTCTTAGCTCTCTAGCATACCCCATTCTCCGAGACAGACCCCTCAGTAAGTTCTTAGATTTCTCTCCCATTCTGGGTTCAGCTAGGGTCTGAGATACCTATTTAGGTATCTCCCTTTCTGTGACTTCAGGTCTGTGACCCTAAATAAACAGCAGTGAACCCTTTTATAGTTGTCCAAAATAGTCTGTGAAATGAAGATGCAAGGGTGACACCACGTATGATTTTCTTTGTAAGCTTTATTCTTCACAGCAGGAATAAGACACAGCACCTCCAAAGCACAGTGAGGATGCTTACCTTCAAGTGGAAGTCAGTGCTGAGATTGAAGGTATGCTCTCAAGTGGAAACAAGACAATCCACAAGAGCACTCATGACTAATGGATATGTCTCCTCTCAGAGGGAAGTAGGGGGGGGTTGTGTGTGTGTGTGTGTGTATGAGAGAGAGAGAGATGGATTGCTGGGTCAGTATGGGCTTGGTATGGTCAGGCAGCAAAAGGAACACATTAATCCTCAATGCTGGGGACAGTGATTTATATCTATCTCTGTTGTCATCACACACAAGCCTGTGGGAAGATAGGAGGGGCTCTGTGGACCACCCATGCATTTCCCTCTGCCCACACAGCTCTTCATTTAGTGGATGGGCAACCCTGCTTCCCAAAGCCTGCCTATGTCTCAAAAGTGGACTATTCAAAGTAACTTCATCACTCCTCTTAATATTCTGTTCTATTTCAGTTGTTAAAGGTCAGGCACCTTTAGATTTCAAAAGCATCTGTTTTATTTTATCTATTTTGATGAATGCTTAAAGTGTAACGTATTTATGAATCTGCTGTCAGGGACGTTATGGATTCGATTTAAATCAAAGGCTGACATGGAATGCTTTTTGTTCACAGGAATCGATATGGGTGAAAGAATTGTGGAGATTATCAGGGTAAGTTTGTTTTGTGATTTCTAGATGGTATTTCTTCCATGTGCACGTTACCTCATCACGTCATAAACCTACCCGCTGTTGCAGCTCTGATTTGCATTAACCCTGTCGTGAACATTTTATCATGTATGGTGTATTTATAAATATTTTATTCCTGTGTAGCATATTGCCAGTTTTCCTAAAAGAGTTCTCGTTAATAGGGCCCAAACGATGCCCTGGGTATCAGCATAGCTGGTGGAAAAGGAAGCCCACTGGGAGACATACCAATCTTCATAGCTATGATTCAAGCAAGTGGTGTGGCAGCACGTACACACAAGCTCAAAGTAAGTAAAAGGAAAGTATGTTGAAAGTTGAACTTAACCCAATGTTCTATGTTTATTTTCCCTAATGATACATTGCCCTTTACTTAATTTTCAAACAATCCCTTCCTAATACAAACTCCCCATCTCTTATAATATCTACAGCCAAATCCACTATTCAGTAACTTTTTGTAGGTCGTCAGAGGCCACCGTCAATGTCCATCGGTGCCACTAATGCTAGGTGTTTCATCTTTCATACATAAACGGAGCCACACAAGACCCTCAGCACAATTCTTTCTTCCATTTACTTAATCTGTAGAGCAGGAACAACTATAGATGTTTCTTTCATTTGTTTGCTAAACTATACCCACTGTGCTTTGCATTTTACACCTTTCAAAGACTATGAGCATGAAGTATTGGATCTGTGGCACAGTGGACTAATGGATCCACTACAGGCATTTGTGCTTGACCTCATTGTGGCATGTTTGAATGTTGGCAAACCCATTCTGCTATTTATCCTTCTCGGGTTAAAAGGAGTACCATTGAGTTAGGTAACATAAACATCTGCTAGGTTCTAGGTCAAATATTCGAAAACAAAAGGATCAAATGCCTTTTTTTCCACGCCAAAAGGATCGAAAAAAAGGGTCGATTTTTTTTTTTTTTTATTATCATTTTTTTTATTATTATTTTTTTATGGGGGGGGTTCCCCTCCAACCCCCTGTTTTCTCTTTAAACAAATCTTTTTTTACATACAAAACCAAAATAATATAGAAATAAATAAATTAAAAGCATTCAACCCTTTTTTTTCCGATCCTTTTGGATTCGAAAAAAAGGTCATTCGATCCTTTTATTTCGATAGTTTGACTGGACACCCATCTTGCTATCTATAATATTTAGAGCCAAGATCCCCACTGGTCCCCATGAGACTCCCTTGTTATGTTGGTGGAGATCCTTCACCCACATTGCGTCTGGTCTCTTTAGCTGAGCTTTGATACTGACAGCTAGCTATGCTACTTTCAAGTCTATGGTCCCCAAGGCTATAAGGTAATGCCTGGTGAAGGCCTTTATTGCATTCGACAAATGCCATCTGCCCTACAATGATATCAAATTATGCAGAGACGGTCTGCCGATCGGTAGAATTAAAGCTGCAGCTGAAGTCCTGCTGCTGGAATGAGTCCTTGAATTCGACCTGTTGGAAGCACTCCACAATGTCCCTCTTAATCTGCACCAGAGCTCCAAATGCTAAATTGATAAAGGGGATTAATGTTCGTTTGACCTGGAATTGGGGTTTTTCCTTGGTGGAGGTAACCTTCCTGCATAATTTGACCTCATTACTTCACATAATCTTAATCTACTTGATTTGGCAGTATAGTGGCTAGATGCATGTTGTCTTGACATTCCCCTTGACTTGGTGCCTGTTAGGTAAGATTTTTATAGCAATGATAAATCTTCCTGACCTGTGTCAACTCCAGAACCTTTTGCTTTACTGTTGGATTATTTTTCCCTCCACCTCAATGAGTGGGAACCTTTTTCCACACTCACAGAATCTTTTACTGTTTTTATGGGTGTCATTTTTAAGACACTTCATAGTGTATTTTTAATGTTATCCTCTTAGACAACTTTTGGTGTATACCTTTTTATTGATGCAGGGTTGCCCTTGGGACTCCCCTTTTAACTTTCTCTGGCTAACCTTGTGAGAACTGCAGTCCCAAGAGTAGAAAGGATCTTTGGATCCCTTTTACATTTTGTTTGGTGAAACCTGCACGCTCACCTTCTATGGAATTCTGGGGAGATACAATGTATCCCTTTTCCCCTTTTAACTGTAGCATTTCTGTTACAGGGTCAAGCTTACCTTTAATGGCTGGTGGCAGTGAACCTTTTTACTAATTTGGTGCACCTCTACCGCAGACTGTTTCTACCCATTTTACCTGTCTTCTTTTTTTGCCACTTCAGGGTTCAGTGTCCTTTCTTGTTCCTTCCCCTGACCTCCAGGGTGGCAAAGTCCTTTGTGTACATCTTGTCTTCTGCAGGAGACCTCGGTCAAGCCTGCCCAGGCTCCAGAGTGTCTGTGAAGGCAAGAAGCGAGGGAAGAGTCCGAAACTCTGCAGCCCTTTGTCTTTCATCCTGACTGTGAGAAACCAGTGCAAACTGGGAGGCTAGCTGTCCTGCAAGGACTGCAAACCCCTCAAGTTTGAATGTTGCATGGCTGTTTGATTTGCTGGGTTCCTGCATAAAATTCTCATCCTGGAAGTTGCAGACTTAGTTGACCACTGGAACGAAATACGAAGGGGAAGATGAAGAAAATGCAGCTGATGCCATTTCCAGCGACCGGAGAGCCTGCTGTGTAACCAGAGCCTGCTATTACCCTTCTTTCCAATCGACTTGGGCACTCTGAAAATGATGACCACGATCCAGCGCCTGGTGAGATCCACTAGACTCATGAAGACCTGCATTTTGAGCCATCTCACGTTGTGCTACGACCTTGCAGGGCTGCAATACCCTGGGACCTCAAACCATTGTGTGGTGCACGGTCTTCCCAATTCTGAATCATGCTGAAACTTAGTGGGCATCCTGCTGTACCTCCAGAGACGTGAATCGAGTTGGAAAAGTCCCCTCACCAGAGTGCTGGACCTTGAAAACGACAAGAATCTGACGGGCGATATTCAGTCTTCTTCTGGCTCCTAAAAAGGGTGCCAAAATCCACAGAGCCGTATCCAGCCATGAAGAAACTCTTGCCTGGAGCCTTCCCCGTTGATCCCTACTGCAGAAGCCTTTGCAGTGTCCTGTTCAGTCTTCATGACAAGGAATTCAGCAGCCAGGTTTTTGACTGCAGATCCTGAAGTCCTCCCCGTTGCAACTTCGTCTTCTTTTCTGAGTAAACCATGTGAAGATCCGCTTGCCTAGAGCCATCCCTGTGATCCCTGCTGCAAAAGTTCTTCCAGAGTCCTGTCTTCTGTCACCATGATAAAGGAATTCAACAACCAGGTTTTTGGCTGAAGATCCTGAAGTTTGCTTGCTGGTACTCTTCGTCCGAGCTAAGGTACTGTGTTGGCTGGGGTATTTACTTACCTTAAGCCTTTGTGATTTCTGTAAAGCCATGGGGTGTTCTTGTGCTTGGACGTCTTCTCATCCAATGCACCCAGGCCCCTGCTGGAATCCTCCTCGGGTGTCTTCTGTGAATTTCCTGGACCCTAACTAACTACTTACTTTTTGAACAGTCTTCCAGAGGAATGCTGACTTTTGCCTGCAATAGAAGCCTATCTCACCCTGCCTACAGCTGGCACCTAGACCACTAGTGTCCCTCTTCTGCCCCTGAGTGAACTCACGTAATAGAATAGGGAAGGACTGGATAGGTAAAGGATTCTGTCTGGAACAGTATTTCAAGTGTTTAAAAGTGTACTTACTTGTGAAAGAATTGGTTGGTAACTGTAACTCTTGAGTTACAAAAGTTCTAACTTACCTTGAAATTGTTCAGCCACTTGTAAAAGTATATGTAAGGTTATTTTACTTACCTTGGAAATGTTCTGCCATTCTGAAAAGCATATGTAAAGTCTTACTTTCCTTAGAAACTGTTTTTGCATTCTAACAGAAAGCAGATGTAAGGTTAATTTACTTCCCTGTGAATTGGTTGTACCTCTTCCCAAAGGTAATGCTGTTGGCTTCACTTTACTGTTCCTGTTAGGATATCAACGTATGAGTGCCCCAATTGGGTCATGCTTCCACTGACTTGCTGTCAGCCTGTCTAGAATAAGTCTGCCTTGGGTTATACTTGGGTTTAGGTTGCTGGTAGCGCCTTTAAAAAGTATATAGATTTTACTTATCTTGAGTTAGCTGTGTGCCATCCAAAAATAAGTTAGTTATTGCTCACCTCAGACTGCGTTTCACTTAGCTGAAAAGCAACTGTAATTGAATATTACACTAAAAGGTCTTACTCACCTAGAATAACTGTGTTATCCTCAAAGAAGTTACAGGTTTTTACTGTTCCTTGAATGAGTGTTCCTCTATTCAGACAATTATCCTGTTAACAAGGTTCGTTTACTATGTGATTTCTTTGTTGAGTGCCACTGTATAACTGACAGGATCTACTACCCTTGTATTACAGAAAGTTATCTAAAAGTAACTCATGGTTTTTACTCCCCAAGAATAGGTGTGACCTATACTGAATGTCTATCAAAAGGTTTAACTTCCCTAGAATTACTGTTAGGTGTTCTGAATAAGGTTTTATGCTTTGATCTGTGCACCTTCAAGCATTGTGGTGTGTTTATATTAATGTGTTTATGATCTATGACCAGTACTTACCCCAAGACTTAACTTGGCCTACTTGTATTTATAATAAACCTTTATTTTGTATAACACTTCTGGTTGTAAATTTTCTATTGAATCCTTGGTGTACTACAGGTTCAGTGTATTTTCCTACAGCCCTCTCTCCATCTTAAAGTAAGCCAGGCTGCTCGGTCTATGCTATCATATACTCAGGTGGTACAGCCTTATACTAAGAGTGGAGTCTTGTACTGTCTCAGTTGAATGCTTTTACTAAGCCTTAGTTAGACTTCAGAAAAACTGTCCTAACACTGCACCAGTATTCTGAGCAGTAGTCAATTCCACTGTGTTGTTTTCCTCAGTGGAGTTGCTGAACTCAGTAACAAGGAGGTTATTTGCCTGCTGGACATTTGGAACTAAATAATGCGGGATCCAAACCCTCGGTACGTGTATTCCATGATGGATGCAACGAATATAACACCAAGAAACTGTAAACACAGATAATCTGTAGCTCTTAAATTGTTAAATAACATAACCAGTGTATTTGTAGAGCTCACGTTCACCCCCAGAGGGGCATTTTAGCGCTACTGATGTGTTTGTTACCCAACTTAATAGTACTCATTTTATCAACCTTGGAAGGATGAAGGGCTGAGAGGACCTTTCTGGTTTTCGAACCTGTGACCATGAGGTCAAAGGCCTCTACACGGTTAAATGTAAAACCTTCCTAACATTTAGCACATTGTTAGGAAATATTGGCAACTTTGTGTAGTAATGTACAAAGCAAATATTGAGCATTTGTTATTGGCACAAACGTTGTGGCTAGTGTGAGGGTGTAGAAGGAGACTAACAAGGAGGGATCATCTTGTGGTCTACAAACTTGTATTAAATCAATAAAGAAACCTATCTTGCCCTTATTCTAAGGGCTTGCCCTGCCCCAACCTAGGGAAAACTATGAGTTGTTAGAATGTCCGTCAAAATCAAATGCTCTCCGTCCTCGTCAGAAACCAACAAATTTAACCCTAACACTATAAACATAAGTATTTTACTAAAGAAGTTTGTGTTTCCTTCACCAGGAGAATGACCATAGTATAAGTAACTCCTTCAATGTACCATCACGGCGGACCAGGGGAATGGCTCCCTCCTACTGGTCCTTCTATAAATGTTTTCCACAGTAGTCTTTAAGCACTCTTGCAAACAACCTGGATTTGTCTCTTTAACTCCTTCCAAGAAGTACAAAAACTCATAGCCTTATTTGGCTTCCATTAACCACTTTGCTGAGGGCGATGGCTCCCATTCCGCTCTACTTGGGCAGCATTATTGGGTAGGCTACTGCAGTGAGGGAGATGACTCCCGACACAGTATGCTCTGGAAGTGGTGTTTGGCTGACCACTGTGATGAGGTTGATGACTCCTGAAGCACTCTGGCTTCTTGGTTGGGCTTCTGGACCCCTCCTGGTCTGCCCGCCATTGCCATTACCGTGTTCTCTGTTGGGACACAGCTATGGTTCTTCCTGGGATTAGGGGTTCCTTCCTCAGTGATTTTGACACATGCGCATCTTCCCCACAGGCTAGGCTTGTGGTCTCAGCACCGTTTCCAGACATTGCGGTCCACCTTTCTGCAGTCGTGCCACCACCTCGATTGCTGCTTCCTTCTGGCAAGTCGGCTCCCAGCCGTCTCCTGGGACTTTGTAGCAGCGTCCCGTTCTTTGTGGCCTCTGCCTGAAGGAACTGTTTCTCTGTGTCTCGGGACCTCCCAGTTTGAATCTCCCAGATGGGAGTTGCATGCTGCTGGATTCCGCAATGTGAGCTCCCTCGTCCGTTCTTGCTCTCTACTTTACATTGTTGACTCCGCCCTAACTTAACGTCAACACCATCTCGGAAAGTCTCTTTGGCACTCTTAATGCATCCAGTGAGCCACCTCGTTGCAGTACTTGGCTGGTTTTGCATATGGCTTCTCATGTTCTTCCTCGTCCCAGTAGTCATGGCTTTACAATAGCACATGGCTCCACTATCAATGGTGGGAGAAAAAGAACCCCCTGAGTTGTAGGTGGTTCTGTGACAAGGTTGTAAGGAGGCTTTTCCTGAGGTGGGTGTCCGTATCCTCAGCATGGGATTTCCTCCCTATGAGATCCTCCAGCATATTACCACCCCTAGGGGGACTATGGGTAGCGTGAGAAACCTGAGGTCGTTCTCACTACTTTTCCCCCTGTACCCTCCTCTAGGGTGGCCAGGGAAAGGCCACAGCTCTTGGATCCTGACCCTGGAGGTGAAGATGCGAGGGAGGATCATCTGGGTGGAGGAGACTTGGGGAGTGGGGAGGAGAAGTCCTTAGGAGAGACATGGTATCTCCCATTTCCCTTTCATGATGAGTCCTCTGTCCGTCAAGCCTTTATAGGCTATTGTCACCCCTTTCCCTGTTCTTTGCTTAAATCCTTCCCTAAGAACCACCAGTTGTGTACTGGGATGAGGAGGAGGCCAGCAAGAGTAATGCAGGACTACCGTTTCAACAGTGAGCGGTCTAGTCCTTTTTAGACCAATCATGGTGGTGGGAACTTTAAAAGCAGAAAGTCGTATGGAAAGGGAGTCGGCTGTGGAAGCAAGGCTACCGACTACTGAGCGAAAGACCTCTCCAGAGAAGCAGCGTGGCAAGCGAAGCGCTCGAGGCCCTTTGGAAGATGCAGAGCGTATGCAGCTGAATGCGATCCTGGAGGACATCGGATGCTGGTGGTGGACCGTGAGCGAGAAACCGACTTGATCCAGCAAAGCGGTCGCAGGAGTGCCAGGCTGCAGCAGAAGCATTGCTGGGTAGGCAGAGCCACAAAGAGCTGGTGGGAGACTACGCGAGGCACGACACGAAGAAGAGAGGGCTTGTGGCGGCAGGAGACCTTGCGGGCAAGCTGTAATATCCGACTGGTGAGTCTACAAAGCAGGGGGAACACCGGGATGACAGGTAAACACGCAAAGTGAGTATTGAACATTGATTTTAATTAAACCAAGTATTTATTTTGAGAATGGATTTAAGTGAAAGCAAGTTTAAGCACTTTTGAATACCGATCGGAGTGAAGTAAGTCTGAACACTTTTGAATAACAACTGAGGTGAAAGAAAGTTTGTGAAACCTCCTGACACAAGGAGCTATTATTTGAGAAAACAAACATTTGCACAAGCCACGTGAATACAATGAACTGTATATTATGAAAAACCCAGCATTGGCAAGAGCCAGGAGAATATAAGAAAGTGCAAGAAGTGCATGGTGGCAAACCAAGCCACGATACAATGTAAAGAAGGTGTGATATATGTGAATGAGTCCAGCACCATTGTCGAAGTGAAGCAGTGACCATGTGATGATGGAAAAGCAGCAAGTAAGGTACATCGGTTGTGTGACCTGTGTGGGTGGACCGTGTGGTCCAACAACTGCATCGACCGAGCGCACACCGATATGGAAAAGCCACTGAAAAACACCCACAAAGAAGCTTGTGTTTGAATTGCAAAAAGCTGGTATATGATTTGAAGTCAAGGAACTTAACTATATATGTAAATTGGTGAAAGGAAACCATTTCGAAGAGCTGGGAAGTGTCCCAAGGAATTGGGTTGTTTTGGAAAAGTTGCAAGAAGGGAACCCTTGTGCCTTGTCAACTATCTTGAAATTGGGGTGGGAAGGCTGTTTACAAGCTAGCAGCTGGAAGAAACTCTGAACCTTTGTTTGAACACTACTTATTTTGATGCTGACATTCCTACACATTTGTACAGTTAGAGGTGAGGGCAAGTATTGGTTTTGGACCACGACAGACATTTTCTTTAGACTTCCTGACACAGACTATCCTTAGTTTTTTTTAGGTAGGGAAATCCCCACCTTATCCTAGGGCAAGTTAGGCCTTATTGCATCCTACATTTTTAGTTAATAAAAGTTTGTGACCAAACTTTGATCTGTTTTCTCTGTCTGCTTCGTGATGCCTTCACAGTGGCGGCCTCACTTTCCTGCCTCATAGGAAAGGGCTCTGGGGGAGAAGTGACGAGACCTGGTGAATCGTCACAGTAGGTAAACATGAACCAAAACAATGGAGACAACAACCTAATGTGATAAAAGGCTGACAATACGACTGGCTGGTTAATAAATAAAACAAGCTATTAGTCGCAATAGAATCGAACATAGTGCTCAGTTTTCACTGATATATCTACAAATGCCATCAGATACAAAGAGAAAAGGAAAATAATTTTAGAATGCAACCTGTCCCAAAAACTGGAACCTATAAATGATTTGCTTCGGGCCTTAAGATTACAGTCTTGTATTATCAGTACAGATAACTGCAAGTTATGTATATGAAAAATTGGCAAATGGTTTTGACATGTAAGCCATCTGTAGACAAAGGTTTCTGGAAGGCTGGGATTAAAGGTTGGTTTATGGCTGGTAGGTTGTGGTCTTTTTTTTTTCAAACTTTTTTTTATTAGTGGCAACACAGGGGATACATGACACTCCTTTGCCTGCACCATGCGTATAAGAACAGATTATTGACATCATGATCATGACATTTACATAACATTACATAGATTTGTCGTCATCAGTGGCCAAGTTGCATAAGTAAGTTCTGAATGGGCCCCATATATCTTTGGGTCTGCAGGCTGTGGGTCGGGTCATAACATATTGTTCTTCTGACTCATTTACATACGTTAGTTCGCGAAGAAATTGGTCCATGCTGGGTGGGCTCGCATTTTTCCACTTCAATAGAATACATTTTTTTGCAATTGCACATCCAACATTAAACAATCTTCTAGTTTTCTCGGAACATTTGCCCATGTCCCCAAATAGGTATTTTTGGGGCTTCAGGTCTGGGGGGGATTTGTGGAATTTCTCCCAACATTTCAGCGACCTGCCTCCAAAAGCTCCTCACCACCCGACATTCCCAATGCATATGATACTCTCCTGGCTGTGGCATATTACATTTGGGGCATGCATCCGACGCACAAGGGGTACATTTTGCTATTTTAATTGGGGTGTAATGTAATCTGTTCAGAATCTTGAATTGGATTAATCGCAGGCCAGCATTCACGGAGACCTTCTTAGTCAGTGAGCAATATCTACTCCATTTCTCATCTTCGATGGGCACCTGTAAGTCCCTTTCCCATTTTTCTTTTATTTGGTTTATAGTGGGGGTTTGGGCCTGCACCGCCGTGTACAGTTTAGAAATTCCCAGGCCACCCACGGCAGTCACCATCTGTAAACATGGGTGTGGCTGTGGTTAATCCGGGAACAGTGGCCATTTCTTTTGAAATGCCGACCGCATGTGGTAATATTGAAGTGTCCTGAGTTGGCCACCTCCAAACGCTCGCAATATTTCCTCCAGGGACGCTAATTTGCCATTTATGAACATATCACCAATTTTAATTTCCATATTGGGGTCCCAGGCCTCCTGTATTGTGCTGTTATTTGTGGGGGGTATACCTGGGTAGTTCCAGAGAGGTAACTCTGGATTATAGGGTTCTAATTGCAATCTTCTGTATATGGCCTCCCATGCTTTAACCGTGCAGCTAACTGGGTTGTATTTGCACGTGTCCCTGTATTGTGTATCAAAGATGACTGATTGTATGTTTGTGGGGTGTGTGGTGTATTCCTCTATTAGTGCATGGGGTGTCTCCTGCATGGTATCGTACCAATGTTTTGCAAATTGTGCTTGAGCCACATAGTAATATAGTTCAAATTCAGGAGCTGCTATACCGCCCGTAGAGTACTACTCAGTCATCTTCTCCCAGCTAATCCTAGCAGTTTTTCCATTCCAGAGGAACGTCACCACTATGGAACAGAGCTTGGCAAAGAAGGTTCTGCCCGGCCATATGGGAATATTAACAAACAGATAAAGCAGCTTGGGAAGGATTATAATTTTAAGGACCGCCACCTTGCCTTGTAGAGATATCGGCAAACGCCCCCATATCTGGAGCTTTGTGGTAATGATCTGCAGTGTAGTCTCATAATTGTCCTGGTACAGCATGTTCCTACCCCTAGACACCAGGATCCCCAGGTACCTGATGTGTCGATCCGACCATTTAATTCCGTGCAGCTCGTCTGGGCACTCGGTGGACGGCGTGAGTGGGAATATTTCGGCCTTGGCTCTGTTCACCGTGTACCCAGAGTAAGCCGCACATTTTTGTATTTCCGCCATTATGGGTGCTATATTTGTTCTAGGTTGACGGATGTATAATAGCGTATCATCGGCGTATAGGGAAATTAATTGGATGTACCCCTTTATATTTATGCCCTTGTCAGCATGTCTCAACCTCACCGCAGCTGCCATGGGCTCTATAGTCAGTGCAAACAGCAGGGGCGGAAACGGACAGACCTGTCTGGTGCCCCTGCCCAGTAAGAATAGGTCTGAAATGGACCTATTGGTCAGAACTCGAGCCCCGGGTTCAGTGTATAGTAGCTTTACATATCTAATAAAGTTAGGGCCATCCCAAATGCCTCAAGTACCGCAAGAAGGTAGACCCAGGACACCGAATCAAAGGCTTTCTCAGCGTTTAAGGATATTGCGACTGCGCTTCTCTTGGGGTCTATTTGTGCCATTAGACCGAAGAGCCTACAGAGATTCAGGGCTGTGGACCTGGCAGGAATAAACCCATTTTGTTCGGGGTGGACCAGCCCGGGGACTGCCGTTAAGAGTCTATTGGCCATCACTTTTGCGAATATTTTAGCGTCCGTGTTTATAAGTGACAGGGGCCTGTAGGACGACACATCCTGTGGTGGTCGTCGTGGCTTGGGGAGCACCGTAATCACTGCCTCTCTCAGAGATGGAGGCAGCATATTGCATTCAAGGGATTCCTCCCACACCTGGAGAAGCACCGGGACAAGCTCTTCCCGGAATTCTTTATAAAATTCTGCCTCTATCCCATCAGACCCTGGCGCCTTACCTGATGTCAACATTTTAATAGCTTCTGTGACCTCTTCTGCCAATATCGGCTGATCTAACGCTACGCGTTCAGCCTCTGAGAGTTGGGGTTGGTTGAGAGTCGCAAGATAGTTTTTAATGTCTACGGGTGATTTTTTTATCTTGGTTGGAATACAGCTTGGTATAAAATTTGACAAATTCATTGTTTATCTCATCTTCCCTTAAAAGTACCTCCCCCTGTTCTGTCTGTATGCTAGTAATTTGGTTAGGTTGTTTATCACACTTGAGCAGATGAGAGAGTGCCCTACCAGCCTTGTTACCTTCTCCGTATCTGCGTGCGTGCATGGGGGCCGCCACATAATGCACCTCCCTAGCGGCCAGCTTATCAAATTCCTGCAAGTGTGTGTGTATGTCCGCCAACAGGTCCCTATTCTGTGTTCGGGTGTAGTCATCCTCCAGTACAACCAATTTACTTTCAATGTCCGCTAGTTCAGCGCGCACATTTTTTAACATGCCAACGGATTTGGACAGCAGTACTCCTCTGACCCACACTTTTAAAGGATTCCCACACAGTAGAGTATTTGCTTACCGTTCCCACATTATTGGTGAAAAATTCTGCTATCTCAACATGTAATGTTTCCACCACCCCAGGGTCTCCCAACATTCCACTAAGCATTCTCCACCTCTTAGCGCGAGAAGGGGCATTCTGAATCTTCAATTCTATCAGCACTGGGGAGTGGTCCGAGAACGTACGGGGCAAGATTTCACATTTCTGCAGCGTAGAGGACATAACCGATGTAACAAACCAGTAATCTATCCTGGACTCAGAGTCGTGAACCGAAGAGTAATACGTGTTACTCCTACGTCCCGTCCCCTTTCCTCCATACTTGTGGGACGGGACCGGAGCACTTTGTAAAAAGCATCCAAATTTTTCCAAAAATGTGTCCTTCCTCTCTTTCCTGCGCGGGGCCCGGCACGCGGCCGTAACCCCGCCCACCTTGGCTCCGCATCGCCCCTCAGTCCTTTTCTCCGCTCGATCGGGGCCGGACGCACTTGCATCCTCGGAAGATTTTCTTCCGTTTCCTCTCTGGCTCTCGCTAGCGTTCGTCTTCTAGTCTGTCTATGTCTTTTAATTTAGACTTTCCAGACTGTTCTTCGTGCCATCGTCGCTTTGCAAGGGCGGATCCCCATCCTCTTTGTTTAGAGTGTTTGGGTCCGGAGCACCATTGGGACTCCTGTTTTTACTGTGAGTCCCTTTCGGTACGGGCTCTTCAACGTCGGTTGGAACGGTGGGAGGAGGTGTTCCGACGCACTCCCCCATCTCATTTTCAGGCGTTCATCGACGAGAAGAAGAAACACCCGGTAAGTTCTTTACTTTTCAGAGCAACCCGGCACGCGGATACCTTTCCGGGTTCCTCTCGAGCCGGAAGGGGCGTTGATCGCTCTGTCACCGGGGTTCGCCCTGAGGTGCCTGTCGGGCCTAATAATTGTACCAGAGGTTTCTCCGAGGGTCTCTGTTAGGGGCCTGTGTACACCGGAGTAACTTCCGAGGCCCCTCCTGTGGGGGCTTTGTGTAGACCCAGTTCTGCTGAGTCACAGGGTACCAGAGCTTGCTCTGAGGCCTCTCTGTCGGCTTCCCTCAAAAATAAGACCGGGGGGCGCCCCGAGGCCTTGGCTGGGCTTGTGTTTACCGAACGGATGTTCGAGGCCCGTGCCTATAAGGCTATTATCGGGCCTAGGCCCGAGGTCCCTCGTACAGAGGCTAAGGCTACCAACAGTTCAGAGGGGCCCAGCAGGGCCCTGCCGGTGAAAGCGGTTTCTCACCGTTCCCGCTCTTGTGGTGATACCAGATCTGTTGAGGGGGCAAAGAAGGCAGGTGCTTCTTTTACCGGCAGTGCCGAGGTCCTTCATTCGAAGGCTCAGTTGGCGGTTGGTATGTCGCAGAAACATTCCAGGCCTCATAGTACCGGCTCTGCCGAGGTTCCTTATGTTAAGGCTAAAATTAAGACCCCTGATCCATCGACGGGGACCCCTGCCTCACTTCCTCACGTGCCTCAGTTCCCCTCAGATGAAGACAAATGGCGGCCGTTCCCGCCAAGACCACAGTGGCCATTTTAGGTACTACCCCTACAACTACGCCATCGGCCCCTGGTGTAGGGTTCGGTCCTTTGGGTGAACCTAAGGTCACTTGTGCGTATCCTTACCGGCCCGTTTATGATTGGAACGCCCGGATGCCTCTTCCGCACAATGTTTCGCTGCTCTTCCGCCTTTGCCACCGTTGTCCCCAGTGGACAAGGCAGTGCCTGACACGGTTCAGCAGGACCCTGACCTGTCAGATGACCCTCAAGGACAACGAGGACCTTCCCCGCTCTGTTAGAGCTTTTTATGACCGGGTACTGGACATGATGAATTTCTTAGATGTTCCAGTTCCCGAGGCACCTGCTCCACAGGAGGGCGTGCTTTCTGGGGTGTTCACCCTGTCTCCTTTGGAGCGTACCAGCCTTTTCCTGCAGAAGGATGTTTTGGCCGAGGTCCGAAGAGTCTGAGAGAAGCCACACTCAGGACTTTTTGTCAATAAAAAGATTGACGCGAGGTACAGGCTGCACTCTTCGAAGGAAGTGGCCTTGTCGTCTTGTCCACCTCCCTCCTCCACAGTGGTGGCTGCGGCCACGTTGCAGTCCAGACCTGCAGCATCCTCTTCCGCGACGGCTACTCAGGTCTTGGGAAAGGAGGACAAGCTCCTGGACTCCTTAGGGAGGAAGATGTTTGCCAATTCGGCCTTGCAGCTCAGGCAGGCCAATGCCGAATTGATTTTGGCAGGAGCTAACATGCGGATGTGGAAAGGTCTGTCGGAGTTTGAGGAGCACATTCCGGTCGAGAAGTTGGAAGACTTCAGAGGTGGCCTTTCCGATGCCAGGGTCTTGGCCCAGGATCTCCTGGATGCTGCGGCTCATCACGTAGACACCTCGGCTCGGGGCATGATGCTCGGGGTTGATACCTCGAGGCAAGCATGGTTGCATGCCACTAAGTTTTCGAAGGAAGTGCAAGACAAAGTATTGGACCTTCCATTCGATGGTAAGGAGCTTTTTCATTCTTCTACTGATGTCGAGCTCACCAAAACCAAGGATAGCACTCAGACGGCTAAATCATTGTCTGTTCTGGTTAAACCTCCCTTCAAGGCTCAAAGGCCGTTGTCGCAAGGGTGACCTTCCTCTGGTTTTAAGGGATTCCTCGACCGCAAGAGTGGATACTCTTGCGGGGAATAACCGCCTCAGACAACAGCGTACGCGGTATTTCTCCTGCTCCTCCGCCTCCTCATCAGGTTCAGGTGGCACCGCCGCCGATAAACCTGCCAAATGAGGGTTTTCGCGCTCGCACGAGACCCCATTGGGAGGGCGCATTGCGTCTCATTGGGAGGCGTGGCAGACCATCACAGAAGACAGGTGGGTCTCGTCAGCCGCTCGGGCGGGCTTCCGCTTACTTTTACCCCCTACCCCACCCCTCAACCCTCCTTTTCAGCCGTTGGGCTCGCCCTCCCTCAACGCCGAGGTTCAGAAACTCCTGGTCCTCAGGGCTCTGGAACCTGTTCCCTTTGGGGAGCGAGGGGAGGGCTTCTACTCCCGGCTGTTTACGGTGCCCAAACCCAACCAGGCTGGCCTGCGCACCATCCTAGACCTTTCCCAGTTCAACCTCTTTCTATCCTAAGAGAAATTCAAGATGATCACGCCCAGCCAGATACGCTCCTCTTTGCAGATGGGCGACTGGCTCAGCATAGTGGATCTTCAGGACGCGTACATGCATATCCTAATTTGGGCTCCACACAGGAGGTACCTCCGTTTCTCTTTGGGAGAGGAGCACTTCCAGTTTCAGGTACTTCTTTTTGGCCTCAGCTCGGCGCTGCGTGTCTTCACGAAGATGATGTCGGTAATTGCGGACTATCTTCGTCTTCAGGGTATCCATGTGTATCCTTATTTGGACAAATGGCTCTTACGCAGCCCTTGTCCGCTGGTGGCAGCGGGCAACCCCCAGTCTCTCCTTCAGCTCCTGTTCCATCTTGGGCTGTCGGTGAACTGGCGGAAATCCTCCATGACGGTCTCTCAGGACCTGATTTTTCTGGGTTTTCGTTGGAACACGATCGACTGCAGAGTATACCTGACCGAGGACAGAATGGCGGATCTGTTGGCCACGTGTCAGATGTTTGTGCAGTCTGAGAGTATGTCGGCCTGGTGGTTCCAGAGGCTTCTGGGCCTCATGGCCTCCTGTGTACTGGCTCTTCCTCTTGCTCGTCTCAAAATGAGACGGACCCAGATGGCCCTTCGGAATTCATGGCGTCAGGCAGTGGACCCAGACTCCATGCGGATAATGATTCCTGATTCCATGCGAGTGGACCTGGACTGGTGGTCATCTCTCAGCAATCTGTCTGGGGGCGTGGGGTTTCAGGACCCGGTCCCTATGGTGACGATCACGACGGACTCTTCCCTCCTCGGGTGGGGTGAGACGTTAGATCTCCTTCAGGTCTCGGACCGCTGGTCGCCTCAGGACAAGCTCCTGCACATAAATCATTTAGAGCTTCTGGCGATTTTTCTGGTGCTCAAGGCCTTCAGACCTCTCATTGTCAACAAGGTGGTCCGCATAAGAACGGACAATGTGGTGTCAATGTACTACATAAACAAGCAGGGGGGAACAAAGTCTCCCCCTCTCGTGGATCTGGCCATTCAGATTTGGGAGTGGGCCGTGCTTCATGGGGTCTGGCTGCTTGCAGTGCACATCCCGGGCCGGCTGAATGTCACCGCGGATGCCCTCAGCCTGCGGACAGTGGTCAGCTACAAGTGGGAGTTGAAGGCGGAGATCCTATCATGGATTTTCTCGCGTTGGGGCACACCGTAGGTGGACCTCTTCGCCACAGCGATGAACAAGAAGCTTCCTCAGTACGCCTCCAGAGGGGGGCTGGGAGCCTCCTCTCTGGGGGATGCACTTGAGATCCCATGGCACAACATGAGAGCTTACGTCTTCCCGGCTCTTCCTCTGGTTCATCGAGCAATTTGGAAGTTGAAGAGTTCTGTCAACTATTCTCTTCTACTGATAGCTCTGTGGTGGCCGGCCAGGTTTTGGTTCTCAGAACTTCAACACCTGTCGGTGTGTCCGCCGATCAGGTTACCAGTAACTCCCGATCTTCTTCACCAAGGGGAACAGCAGATGTGGCACCCCTCCCCACAATCGCTCAGCTTGTTCAAGTCTTTAGAGCATCTGAATTTGTCTGCAGATAACATGCGTATTATCCAGGCAGCCAGAAAACCCTCGACCAGATCTCAGTACAAGAGTAAATGGCTCAGGAATTGGATCCAAGGGGGGCCACGGTTGACACAGTGTTGTCCTTTGTGTCCTCCCTAGCAGAGTCAGGGGTTCATGTTCTGTCATGCAGGACTTACCTTTCAGCGGTCTCCGCTTATCTTTCTACGGATCAGCGTTAGTTTTCTCTGACTAACCCAGTGGTAAAGAGGCATTTCGCTGGTTTAACACGCCTTTACCCTCCAGTTTGTAATCCGCACCCGCCATGGGACCTGAATGTTGTCCTGACGGCGCTGTGCCATAAACCCTTTGAGCCAATGGCTACGGTGGACCTCAAGTACTTGTCTTGGAAAGTGTCCTTTTTGGTCGCCGTCACATCGGCAAGGAGAGTGAGTGAGCTCCAGGCATTGTCGGTGGAGCATCCTTTCTTGGTCTTTCACAAGGACAAGGTAGTCCTTCGATCTAATCAGGCTTTTCTGCCGAAGGTAGTGACCGAATTCCATCTGAATCAATCGATCTCCCTACCAGTCTTTTTTCCGAACCCCGCCTCTGAGGCGGAGAGGGTTCTACACTGTCTTGATGTCCGAAGAGCTCTTAAGTTACCTGGATAGGACTTCTGAGCTTAGAAGTTCTTCTCAACTTTTTGTGACTTTCGGCAAACCTCAAGGCAAGCAGGCGTCTAAGGCAACTATTTCTAGGTGGATTGCCGCCTGCATCACAGAGTCTTTCACTATCCAAAAGCTGAAGTCTCCTAAAGATATTCATGCACACCTGGTGCGGGGCAAGGCAGCTGTGGTTGCTTTTCAGAAGTATGTTCCCTGGGAGTCCATCGCAAGGGCAGCTACTTGGGCCTCTCCATCTGCTTTCTGTAAGCATTACTGCCTCGATATGAGTTCTAGAGCTGATGCTCAGTTTGGTCAGGCTGTGCTGAAGAACCTTTTTCAGTAAGGGGTATTTCCATCCACCCGTAGTTCCTGTAAGGAGTGCTTGGGAATCTCCCACAAGTATGGAGGAAAGGGGACGGGACGTAGGAGTATTACCAGGTTACTCACCGTAGTGACCACCTTACTCCGTTCCTTAGTCCCCTTTCCTCCATACGCCTGCCCGCCGTCCCCTCTAATCAGGCTCCTCTGTTATTGGCAAAGAAAAGGACTGAGGGGCGATGCGTGGGGCGGAGCCAAGGTGGGCGGGGTTACGGCCGCATGCCGGGCCCCGCGCAGGAAATAGAGGAAGGACACATTTTTGGAAAAATGTTGATGCTTTTTACAAAGTGCCCCGTCCTGTCCCACAGGGCGGAGAGATGTCCCACAAGTATGGAGGAAAGGAGACTAAGGACTAGGAGTAAGGTGGTCACTATGGTGAGTAACCTGGTAAATCTCCTGTCCCCAGGGTATATCACCCGCCAGGCATCCACCATTGACAATTGGACAAGAATGCTACTCAGAGCGGAGGCTGTTTTACTAGGGGTTCTATTGACCCTGGAAGACCTATCCAACAGAGGGTCCAGCGCCACGTTGAAGTCCCCTCCCCATATCACATTAGACAAACCATAGGCAGTAATCATCTGGTATATATTTACATAGAATGCAGGGTCGTCTATATTCGGCCCATACATATTAACCAGAAGTAGTAGTTGTCCAGCGAGCCTGCCCCATACGACCACATATCATCCCTGCTGATCCACCTTATGGCCCTCCAGCCCGAACCCCAAGCTTGGGTGGATGAGAGCAATTACCCCTCTGGCCTGGGTAGAATAGCCTGTATAGAAACGCTGGGCTCCCCATTTTGGCATCATGTGTACATTACTGCTTACCATTGTATGTGTCTCTTGCAGCATCAGTATCTGGGGGCCATGTCTAGCAACATAATTTGCAATTTTCTTGACTTTCACCTGGTTATTCAGACCCCTTACATTTCATGTAAGCAGTTTTATTCTCATCCCGTCACCAGTATTATGCAATAACAAATCTTCCCGGAGCCATGACCATTAAAGCTGTGCCGTCTGTACCAGCCGAACAGCGCCACTCCCACTGCAACCACTTTTTTAACATAAAACAAACAGTTAACCATAGACAGGCTATAACCTGGGCCACTCTTCTATCGGTGACAAGAACTTCTCCCTTCAGCGAAATCACTCCCGTCCCCTCCCCCCTACATCATCGCCACCCAACTTGATGATATATCCCAATTAACTGATGGAACATACCATGGGTGGACATGTCGCTCCACATGACAGCCAATTTGGCCCCAACGCTGCAGTGTTAATCTTAGATGGAGCCGCCCAGACCATTTTTCCACTAATCTTTGTTCCATACGGCACAGCGGCCCTACAGATATGCAAACAACACGTGTGTCCTAGTCCTCCGGCCTGGGCCTGTTGTTTTGTGCCGGTCTGCCCCCTCTAGGAGGAAGAGGTATAGAAGTCTCAATGTACTGCGTGGCCTCAGCCGGGGACTCAAAGAAGTGCGCCCTTCCCGCATGCTGTATTCTCATCTTGGCCGGAAACATCAAGGCGTATGACACTTGGTGGTCTCTGATGGGACTTTTAACCGGTTCATAGGATCTTCTACTGGCTTGAACCCCGGCAGAGAAATCGGGTATATATGGATACGGCTCTGTTCCAGCCTCCCTCGCCAACCGTAGGATTGTGTCTCTGTCCCTGTAGTTGAGGAGCCTTGAAATTATCGTGCGCGCCAGCGCACCTGGTTTAGGGGCTGGGCCGAAGTACAGTGCGCCCTTTCCACTAGGAAATGCTCTGAGAATGACTCTGGGCCGAATACGGATTTAAGTAGTGCTTCCTTCTGCTTCTCCATCTGGCCTTTGCCGAATGATTCTGCCAGTCCCACTACCTGGATGTTGTTACGCCTCGATCGCGATTCCAGGACTCGCACTTGTTTTGCATTTTTGACATGGCCTCGTTGAGTTGGTTGATGTCTCGGCTGTGGTGTGCTATGGCATCTTCGTTAGTGCTTATTCTGTTCTCCGTTTCCGTGACACGTGCACTCTCTTTTTTGACCCTTGCTTTAAGAGAGCCTATAGTGGACACTATGTCGTCCAACTTGATGTTCACTGCACGGAACACGTTTTGGACTATTGCTGTTAGCCTGTCCTCTTGTTCCACACCCTCGGCGCACAGGGCCTCTTTTGCGTTGGTGCACACCTCTGCAACTGTGGTCTGGGTCTGGCCACCTGTGTAGGCGTCCATTGGGACTTTTCTCTTGTTGCCGGGGGTCTTGCCACCTTTTCCAGGTTTCTGTGGTTCGCTCATGGTGTATTCGGATGTTTCGCTGCTCTGTCTTCCCCTTGACACACGTTGTATAGAGGTGCGGAATCTGGCAGAGGGAGCCTAGCAAAAAGGGGAGTTCCAGGGGACCAGGAGGTGTCTGCCACCAGTGGACTGTATTCTCCCACGTAGATTCGAGAAAGGATACAAGTATGGAGCAATCCCGTGTCGTCATCAGCTAGGAGTTCCCAGGGTGCCTCCTGCACAATGATTATGTGGAAGGGCCAAACCGGGCTCTTCGCTGGTTGAATCCAGGGTTTATCTACCCTCAGTTGTCCAATAGGGCGTGCGTGCACTGTAGGCCAAACAAGTTGGGAGCCCCAACACGGCCCCCGTTAGAGTAACAAGGGGAATGAGGCCGTGCCAGCCACAGCCATTAGATTCCAGGTGGGCTCTCACCCCCACCCAGCCCCTTCGTTCGAATATAGGCGGGTGTTGCCACTCCGAGGGGAGATCCAGGGGCCCGGTATGAAGGATTTTCAGGTCGGGCGCCTCAGGCAGGGCCCAACCCCGCGTGTCCCACCAAGCCCGGGCACGTCCACAATTCGCAGCCCGGAGCCCGCCAGGACCAGGGGAGACACAGCTCCGGATGTAGCAACTCCATGGAGAAGCCGGGTCGAACGCGACCAGCCGTCAAACAGTAGAGGGGGTGGGGGGTCGGAGCTGCCTCCAACATATGCACCTGGGTAGATGGGCTCCTTCCCCCCAACCGCCGCTCCAGCGCCTCCTTACTTGTGTCCCTGCGCGTCGTCTCGGGACCACGCGCTCCACAGTCGCGAGCCGACCGCACACTCTGGGCCCCAGATGACACAGTGCGGCCCCCGGTCCAGACACAGGCAGCCGTAGGCAGGCGCCCAGTTCGCTGATGGTGCCTCGCCCCCTCTCGGCCCGCGGCACAGTCCTCCGCTGTGTGCGAAGGCTCAGCGTGTTACACCAGCCCAACCCCTGCCCACCGCGGTCTCACACCTCCTCGCATCCACGGCCGCTAGTTACTTCACCGCGGAGCCCTCGGGCGGATCGCGCCCACGGCACGGGCCGGCCAAGGATCAGGCGGGCACAACTTCGGGCAGCACTCACGCAGCTGTCCAGGATTTTCTCGAGGTTTAGTCGGGTGCTTAGGCCGTCTGTGCCTTGAATTTCAGCTCTCCGGGCGGTGTCTAACAGGATGTCTGGACTCAGGATTCTTAGTTGGAGCAGGAGCTCACAATCAGGCAGCCATCTTCGTTTGGTAGGTTGTGGTCTTAACAGTAGGACTGATTCTCTCACTGGATGCCACTTTATGCGTTGAAGCTGAGAGGATTTTGACACTCCTCTTTGACATACCATAGTGTTTTTATTTTATTTTTTTATTTTTATTTAAGTGCAAATTTGGTTAATAATAAAAACCATAAACATTTTTGCGCATACGCATTAAACCTTAAGAGAACATAATAAAAACATCATCATAACAAATTACACTCACAATATCTCCTAAAATCCATTACATTACATTATACATTATCCATTATACATTATCCATTACATTACATTATACATTATCCATTACATTATACATTTCGTAATCACAATTGTAATTAATACTTCACTTCTAATAATATTCTAAAACTCATTTAAAATGAAATCATTTAAATGAATCTCAATTTGTGTATTAGATTTTTTTTCAATGAATGTCAATGCCTCCTTCCATACATAAAACGCTGCCATTGTTATTACCAAAGATTATCCTCCTAAGGTGCTCCAACATTGATATAATTCATACAAATCTTCCATAAGTCTTCCTGTATTTATCCACAAATTTTTCAGTTTGTTAAAAGATGTCGGCTTGTCTCATTCATTTTCCCATATGTCTGCATAGGCTGTCTTCTTTTTATATTTTCTGCCATACCCCTATGTAATATAATGTGGGCAGGTGATTTAAACGTAAATAAATAATGAACCTTCTCAACTCTTTAATACGAATGTTTGTGAAATAGGTTCAAGGTTTACCATGTTGGAAGCCTTGTTTGTTGAGCCCTGGAAAACTATTCAAATTTTTGGATCGGGCCCAAATCAGCGTTTTCTTTTTCAAATCTTTTATAAAAGTTGGGACAGAGCTTGCATCAGGGAATTCCAAGTGATCTATTGCTCAGTGCTGCAAATCTGAATATAATGAATTCATTTTGTAATTACTGTTCTTATTTGTAAAAATATTCAAAAGCGTATTACTTTTAACATTAGCATTTTTTAGAGTGACACAGAATTCAGTTAATCGTATTCTCCAAAGAGCAAACAAAGAGGGAACTCCCAGCTCTATCCTGAGTGCCTCCACTGGAACTGCCCGAGGGACACCCAGAATAGATCGAAGGAGTTTACCCTCCAACCTATCCAACCAGGTAACCATTTTAGAGGGGAGAACCTATAAACCATATAGGATGCAGGACGTAGAAGCTCAGGAATGGACTAAGCACTTTACAACACTCTATAACCCCAACCCTAATGACACATTAGTTGATTCAACTCAAAATGAGAGTTCATGGAATCTCAATTGGGACGTAGAAGATGTAAGAAATACCATCATGGCTCTGAACTCCTCTCAAGCTCCGGGACCCGATGGATTATCAAATGCTATGTTCAAAGCAAGTCCAAACGAATGGGCAGCCTTCTTCATTCTTCTTCTTCAACTCATCGAAAAAACGAAACAAATCTCTTGTAGTTGGACATTGGCTGTTTTGATCCCTATCTTCAAAGTTGGCGATCGCAAAAACCCTTCAAACTACAGACCCATAGCCCTGCTGGATCCATTGGGGAAATTATTTGCGGGATATCTTGTAAAAAAACTCAACAACTGGGCAGAGGCGAATGCGAAGCATGAAAAAAGGCAAACTGGTTTCGTCAAGAAAATTTGAAAAAACGTCAATCTCCTGTTATTGAACTTGATCAAACACGAGGCAATAACCAAGAAACATCAAGTATATGCCATCTTTATAGATTTAAAGATGGCTTTTGATTCAGTGAACAGACCAAAGCTTTGGTCCAAGCTTACTGCCTGGGGATGTCCAGCTTCTATTTTGAATCCGATCAAGCAACTCTACTCAAATACTTCTGTCAGAGTCCGGCTAACCAACAACGGAATGGGAACCCCTCCCATTCACACTTCCAATGGTTTGAAACAAGGATGCCCATTGGCAGCCTGCCTTTATAATCTGTACACCCATGAATTTACCGAAAAAATCCAAAATTCAGCAGCAAATCCTCCAAAAATTAACAAGTGTATCCAGACAATAATATATGCCGATGATATTATTATTTTGGACAAAACTGTATCGGGTCTACAAAAATCTCTTAATAAAGCTAAAAAATTCATGCTTGAAAATGACCTGGTAATTAACAGCAATAAAACCAAGACCATGAAACTCACCTCGCGAAAAAACAATAAATCCCAACCTAATCTAAAAATATATCTAGAAAGAAACGAAATCGCCACAACCACATCAATAAAATATTTGGGTGCAATGATTAATTCTTCCGCAAACGAACAAGAGTGGAAAAATCATATTGAGGGAAAAACCAGATCCCTGGCCAGACAAGGCTGTTTCTTTCATAGAAAATACGGAACATACTGTCATGATGCCTACCTCTAAGGAGCCAGGCCGGGCCCAGCAACCCCAGAGGCAGACATCATTTTCCCCAGGGAAGTCTCAGCGGGCCCAAGTCAGGGCCCTTTGGACTCAGTCCTGGCGCCATAGGCGCCAGGCTCATAGCTGACCCCAGTCCTGGCGCCTTAGGCGCCAGGCTCATAGAAGAGGATATGTGTTTAAGTGCTTGGGTGCACACTTACCTGATGCAGACCTTGCTGCTTCATCCAGGCCCTCTTGAGGCATGAATGGGACTACTTAACCTGTAGGACTACTTCACCACCTGGGTGTGGTCGGGGAAGGATACATACCTGATTGGTGGAAGGATACATACCAGGAACATCTTCCAAGGCTATTTAAACCCCACCCGAACAGCCACACATGCTTCGCGTTGTTCTGCACCTAGCAGCTGGACGCTCACCGTGTCAGCTCCTGCATCCTGACTTCAGCCACGCCTGCCAGCACCCTGGAACACCTGCAAGGGGAGAAAGGAAGAGAATAGGAGAAGAAAAGCCCTTACCTGCTAAATCTGCATCCCGGAGTCATTTCTTCAACGGCCCTGAAAAGGAAGACATCATTTTAAAGGCATTTCGTTTCGATCGCTGCAGCGCTGCATTTTACTCACCTTTGCAAGGCGCTTCCATCTTCAGCAGCGATCTTCTGGATTCAGCTACGCCCCGGCGCCTAGAGGAAAAAAGACAAGAACAAAGGTGAGAGGGAGAAAAGGAATAAGGAAAGCTCAGTTTCCTTTTAAGTCTTACCTGTTGGATTATTCCCACTGCATTTCGGGTCCTGCCGCTTCCTGGCATCTCCGGACCCCGGCCCCTATGGGGAAAAAAGACAAAGACATTGAATGAGCGAATGCAAAGACATTACCTGAGCGCGCATCCAGAACTGTTTCACTTCGGGTCGGCGCCATATCTCCGGCACTCCGAACCCCGGCCCCTAAGGGGAAAAAGACATAAGCATTAGCGCTTGCTGCAATTAGACAACGAACATTATTATTAAGCTTGATTTTTTGAACAGAACTTTTACAGCGCCTTACCTGAACAGTCAAGCTTACCTGAACTCCCATCAATCCTCAATCCAGTGAAGTAACTGGGTTTCAACGCGCCCCTGCATCAGAAGCAGGATGGAGAGCTCATCCTTCCAAACCCTAAGGTGAGGCTTCACGGGGAATCGTGGAGGAGGTATCGTGGAGGGTTGGAAGGGAGTGGGAGGCTTGAGCATTGTTCCACAGTTGGTAATACTCCCTTTTCACGCACAGGAGGGTATCCAACGAGCCAGGGAAGCCAGAATAGAGGGGCCCTTCCTGTCCATCTTCAGAGTTCTGCGCCTTCGACGCCGCGCCTCCGTGGGAACCAGGTGAGCGTTACAGAACGCGAAGCCATACCACAATTTCCCACCTGGGCGCTATGGAGACTTCCGAGACAGATCAGCTGGCCCATCTTTTAGGGGAATTACGGGCAGAAGTGCACTCAGCCCGCCAGGAGACTAATGCTCTCAGAAGGGAACTAATCCTATCCAAGGAAAGAACTGATGATCTGGCCAAAAGGTTATTGCCGGGCCAGGCAGAGCACACTCCTTTACCTGTTTCCAGAGATATTTCTACAACAATGGGTTCGAATAACCCGGTACAAATCAATCTACCTGGACACATGCCTTTGGCCCCGCCGGAACGTTTTGGGGGGGATCCCAAGAAATATGCCGTTTTTATGAACCAATGCCGTTTACACTTTTTATGCAGGCCCGGGGCCTTCCCCAACGACCAGACCAAAGTAGCCTTTGTACTATCTTACCTCAGTGGCTGTGCTGCCGATTGGTCTATTCCATTGGTAAATCAGGATGATCCCATTCTCCGGGATTTCCAGGGCTTCCAGGCCAGCATGGAAAGATTGTTCGCTCGACACTCGCAGGGACAGGCCCTTGACAACGAACTGCTATCCTTACGACAAGGTAATCAGGATCTTTTGCACAACTCTTTTGTCCTATATCGCCACCTTTAATAGACTAGTTGTGGAAACCGGATGGCCTGAAAATAAAAGGATCACATTGTTTCATCGAGGCCTGCGCGGAGAGCTTAAAGATGTTATAGCTCAGATAGTAGATCCACCCCAGGCCTGCGCAGACTACATAGACTTAGTGGTTCAACTTGATCACAGACTTCAAAATAGAAAAGTAGATCGGCTCAAGTATGAAACCAGAGTACCTATCAAGACCCACGTTAACTCCAAGAGTACTGACGTTTCCGAACCTATGCAAATTGGCAGTGTTAAAGGACCATTAACGCAGAAGGAACGAGAGAGAAGGCGACAAATGCAACTTTGTCTGTATTGCGGAACTTCCGGTCACTTTCTTCAAAGTTGTCCAGTTAAACCACCCAAGAAGGTGGTTGGAGCCAATGATAACGAGTTATTGACACCTGGTTCGGGAAACGACCTAGCCCGACAAGCGTAGGGGTCCGCTTGCCGAGCTTGAAAACAAACTCTTTGACCTCGCATTTTGTCATGCCAATGGTGCTTGTGAACCCAAAACAGCCTCAGCAGTTGCATGCTATAAAAGCATACATAGACAGTGGAGCTATTGGAAATTACATAGACCATGAATTGGCTTCCAGGATTAAGCTTCCTCTCCCCCCGAAAGTAACCCAAGATGTAATTACTACAGTTGATGGAACCGAAATAGCCTCAGGGCCTGTAACGCATTCCACAGTTGAAATCACTCTGGTGGGTCAGGACGGACATCGGGAAGCAATCGTGTTTGATGTGATCAAGGCCCCACAATTTCAAGTACTTCTTGGAATCCCTTGGTTAGAAACACATAATCCGAGAATAGACTGGCGAGCAAAGAAGGTAACTTTTCCTGATTGTGAACCAACCTGTTACCTAAGGAATCCAGCTATGGGTCTAGCCTCTGTAACTTCCACCCCTGTACAGCTACCATCTGAATACCAAGAATTCCAAGACGTTTTTCAGAAAGAGCAGGCTAACACCTTACCTCCCCATCGATCTTACGATTGCCAAATCGACTTGGTACCCAATGCACAACTACCTTGTAGTAGGATTTATGCTCTTACTGAACCTGAGAACCTGCATTTGCGCCAGTATTTGGATCAATACCTGGCCAATGGTTTCATTCGTCCATCAAAGTCACCAGTCTCTTCCGCTTTGTTCTTCGTACCTAAAAAGGAAGGAGACCTTAAGGCCTGTATTGACTACCGCGCCCTAAATCAGATAACGATTAAGAATCGTTACCCTTTGCCCCTGATACCTGAGCTTATCAACCAAGTAAAAGATGCTCGTGTGTACACCAAGCTAGATCTCCGAGGAGCTTACCACCTGGTACGTATAAAAGAGGGCGACGAGTGGAAGACTGCATTCCGCACCAAATTTGGGCTCTTCGAATATCAAGTAATGCCCTTCGGTTTGTACAACGCACCTGCCGCCTTTCAGTACTTCATGAATGATGTTCTTCGGGAACTTATCGATGTTTGTGTCATCGTTTATATTGACGACATCCTGGTGTATTCCTCCTCAGAATCTGATCACAGAAACCATGTTAGGGCAGTTCTTGAGAAATTGCGCCAGCACAAATTATTTGCCAAGCTCGAAAAATGCGTTTTTCATACCACAGAAGTGGAGTTTCTCGGATTCATCCTGACACCTCAAGGAATCCGAATGGACTCGCGGAAAGTGGACGCCATTCTCAAATGGCCATCTCCTAGCTCTGTGAAGGGAGTGCAAAGCATGCTTGGCTTTGCCAATTTCTATCGAAGGTTCATCCCGGAATTTTCTCGAACTGTTCAACCCATCACAGCTCTCCTAAAGAAAAACAAACGCTTTGAATGGACTCTTGAGGCTGAACAAGCCTTTCAGGACCTGAAAACCAAATTCACCTCTGCACCTGTATTGAAGCACCCGCGCCCAGATCTCCCTTACATCGTGGAAACCGATGCATCCAGTTCGGCCATGGGAGCTGTCCTGTCGCAAAGAGTCCCAGAAACTAACCAACTACACCCTGTAGCCTTTTGGTCCAGAAAATTCTATCCACCTGAACTCAATTACGCAATTACCGACAAAAAACTACTGGCTATTAAATCAGCTTTCAAGGCTTTCGCGTCACTATCTTCTCGGTGCAAGACACACCATCACCGTAATTACGGACCACAGAAATTTGCAGTATTTAAAGACGGCCAAAGCTCAATCTTCGCGACAACTCCGATGGGCTTTATTCTTTGCGGAATTTGATTTTGTAATTACCTATCGCCCTGGCTGCAAGAATGGTAAGGCAGATGCCTTATCCCGGATAGGCATCGAAGAACCCAATTCGAGTTTAGAACCTGTGCCAATCATACCGGAACAAAGAATTCTGGGCTTGACTTCATTGCAAACCATTGAGGACATCCAAGCTTAAGTAAAACAGCTTTTTGACTCTTCTGCCTTACTGGAATGGAGTCAAAAGGGTCCTCACTACACCGTTAAGGATGATTTACCCTACTTCCAAGAGCGGTTATTTCTGCCAAGTAAAGAATTGCAGGAACTTGTCATTACCCGTCATCATGAATCATTAATGGAAGGACACCCCGGTATCGCGAAAACAGAAGAAAAGATTAAACGCCACTTCTGGTGGCCTTCTTGGGGAAAAGACAGTCATTTGTGTTGTCTTGCGGAATCTGTGCCCAGAATAAGAGTCAAAAGAAAAGGCCAGCCGGCCTACTTCAACCTTTGGACATTCCACCAGCACCTTGGCACACCTTGTCAATGGACTTTATAACTGACCTGCCTCCTTGTGGTGGTTACAACACGATTCTCGTAATAGTGGATCTATTCTCCAAAATGGCCCATTTTGTCCCTTTAAAAGGATTGCCGTCAGCTTCCACCTTGGCCAAGGAATTTATGGAAAATATAGTGCGGTTACATGGTTTCCCTTCCATATTAGTCTCAGACCGTGGAAGTCAATTTATCTCCCACTTTTGGAAGAAATGTTGCCAACTAGCACAAATAGACGTGCGGTTATCCACCAGCCACCACCCCCAGACCGACGGACAAACCGAGAGAACCAATCAGACTCTCGAGCAATATCTGCGGTGCATGTTACACCAATCATAGTTGAATTGGAAGGACATCCTTTGGATTGCAGAATATGCATACAACAATTCAGTGCATTCTGGAACCGGACAAACTCCTTTTTATACCCTGTATGGTCACCATCCTCGGACCTCTGACCTAGATCCACCTCTGACCCTGGAGATGCCTGCAGTAAATCACCTACATTCCACAATAACCCAAGCCTTCAAAGAAGCTACAACCCACTTACAGCAAGCCAAGAAAAAGTATAAAGAAAACGCTGATTTGCACCGAAGTAAAACTCCTCCTTACCAAGTAGATCAGGTATGGCTAGCAACTAAACATCTACCCCTCAAGGGTCAGCGAACTTTTAATCCCAGATTCATTGGGCCTTACCCCATCAAAGCTATTATCAACCCAGTGGCCTTTAAACTCGATTTACCATCCAACATGCGGATTCATCCCGTTTTTCACGCATCTCTTCTAAAACCAGTACAACCTGGAACCAGACTGTCTGAGCCCCCAGGCCCTGTCCAAATTGATGGAGAATTAGAATTCAAAGTGAAAGACATTTTAGATTCCAAGATTGTTAAGTCGAAACTCTTCTATCTTGTTGATTAGAAAGGATATGGACCTCAGGAAATATCTTGGGAACCCAGTAACTATGTTCACGCACCACGATTAATTCAAAGATTCCATCGAAGATTCCCGCACAAACCAAAACCCCCGGAGGAAAAGACCTTGGGAGGGGCCTTGAGGGGGGGTACTGTCATGAAGCCTACCTCTAAGGAGCCAGGCCGGGCCCAGCAACCCCAGAGGCAGACATCATTTTCCCCAGGGAAGTCTCAGCGGGCCCAAGTCGGGGCCCTTTGGACTCAGTCCTGGCGCCTTAGGCGCCAGGCTCATAACGGACCCCAGTCCTGGCGCCTTAGGCGCCAGGCTCATAGAAGAGGATATGTGTTTAAGTGCTTGGGTGCACACTTACCTGATGCAGACCTTGCTGCTTCATCCAGGCCCTCTTGAGGCCTGAATGGGACTACTTAACCTGTAGGACTACTTCACCACCTGGGTGTGGTCGGGGAAGGATACATACCTGATTGGTGGAAGGATACATACCAGGAACTTCTTCCAAGGCTATTTAAACCCCACCCGAACAGCCACACATGCTTCGCGTTGTTCTGCACCTAGCAGCTGGACGCTCACTGTGTCAGCTCCTGCATCCTGACTTCAGCCACGCCTGCCAGCACCCTGGAACACCTGCAAGGGGAGAAAGGAAGAGAATAGGAGAAGAAAAGCCCTTACCTGCTAAATCTGCATCCCAGAGTCATTTCTCCAACGGCCCTGAAAAGGAAGACATCATTTTAAAGGCATTTCGTTTCGATCGCTGCAGCGCTGCATTTTACTCACCTTTGCAAGGCGCTTCCATCTTCAGCAGCGATCTTCTGGATTCAGCTACGCCCCGGCGCCTAGAGGAAAAAAGACAAGAACAAAGGTGAGAGGGAGAAAAGGAATAAGGAAAGCTCAGTTTCCTTTTAAGTCTTACCTGTTGGATTATTCCCACTGCATTTCGGGTCCTGCCGCTTCCTGGCATCACCGGCCCCCGGCCCCTATGGGGAAAAAGACATAAGCATTAGCGCTTGCTGCAATTAGACAACGAACATTATTATTAAGCTTGAACTTTTGAACAGAACTTTTACAGCGACTTACCTGAACAGTCGAGCTTACCTGAACTCCCATCAATCCTCAATCCAGTGAAGTAACTGGGTTTCAACGCGCCCCTGCATCAGAAGCAGGATGGAGAGCTCATCCTTCCAAACCCTAAGGTGAGGCTTCACGGGGAATCGTGGAGGAGGTATCGTGGAGGGTTGGAAGGGAGTGGGAGGCTTGAGCATTGTTCCACAGTTGGTAATACTCCCTTTTCACGCACAGGAGGGTATCCAACGAGCCAGGGATGCCAGAATAGAGGGGCCCTTCCTGTCCATCTACAGAGTTCTGCGCCTTCGACGCCGCGCCTCCGTGGGAACCAGGTGAGCGTTACACATATTCTATAAAACCTACAATAGCCTTGTATAAACAAAATGTATTTCCGATCCTGATGTATGCAACCGAGTCTCTGATCAACCAAGAAACTATACACTGGCCCAAGTATGAAGCATTGTTTTGGAGGAAAACTCTATCTCTCCCAAAGTCTTTCCCGATGGCAAGAATCCGTTATTAACTAGCTATTCAATCCATCAAATCAATAGTATTGTGGAAAGAAATAGACCTCCTCAGGAAAATAATTTCCAAAGAGAAGATTCCATCACTGGAAATCCTGAGAGAAAAAAAAATCACCACTACACATTACAGCACTGACCAAATGGGCTTCTGATATCAAAATGGAAATGCAAGCCGAAGATATCACTGAAGAAATGTTGATCAACAGACCACAATACGCAAAGCGTAAAATACAGACCAATGATTGGATCCAAACCATAGCTGATCAAAATAAATATAATAGATATTTGAAATGTCAAACAGAAACAAGAGGTCTTCATGAATTGCCTGCTTATTTAAATCTCTTCCCAGATTGTAAAGTTTGTGATCTGTTTCTCCGTTTCAGGTTTAACATCTTACCAACTCTAGAATATCATTCGATGATGGACAAGTCAAATAAAATAAGTCCTGATTGCTGCTTTTGTAAGGACACTAACTGCAAGGAAACTATTCCATTTGATTATGATCTGCCCGGCACTGAAGGATCAAAGATCTTTGCACAGAGATTACTTCGGGATATCGCATAAGCAACTAACAACTCAAGAAAGATGGGACAATTTGCTAAGAGGTCAAGATAAACGCCTAATTCTGACACTAATTAAATTTTGGTTGGAAATCACTAATGAAAATTCGAAATGAAGGAACGAATATCAAATATTGATGGTTACTGATGCTCTCTTTATTTTCAATAGTGTAATACAGAAATGAAAAGTTTGTAAAACCAAACAAAACATTATAATAAAAAAAAGAAAAATAGAATGCAGGGGATATTTCCAATTGTATACATTTCCAGCAGTCTTTCAATACTGCAACCTCCATTTCTTCTAATACATTTTATTATTACAGTCCACTTCCTCATGACCTTAGTTCACAAATAGTTTCCCACATAGGATTTATTAGGGGTAGAAATAACAGGGATGCCAATATAGATATATAAATTTACTATTTCAAGATTTTCTTTATCTATTTTCCAATTAAATAGCGTATTTCTGGATCTATCCCCGCTAATAACTATGACTTTCATTTTCCTATGTTTATTTTCATATTATTACTTACTGCAAATTTAACCATTGCATCTATAGATCGTTGAAGGCCTATGGTTTAAGATCAAGCTAGCCATTGTATTGCAGCTTTTCCCACTCTAGGAGGGAAACCGCATACTGTTCTTAAGCATACATGCATATCGGCTATGCATAAGTTATAGTGTACATGTGACAGAACACAACCCTGCTTAAGTCCTATGTTAGTGCATATGGGTTCAGTAAGGTGACTATATGCATCGAAACGAACGTAGCCTAAGTTGCTGGTATAAAGCAATTTTAAGAAGTAAAGTAATGTACTATCAATGTTCCAATTCTCAGGTTTGCTCCAGAGTCAATGTTGGCATACTCTATCGAAGGCGCAGGACTAATCTACATAACATAGATACAGTTGCCTTCCTTTATGCCGGTTAATATCTGCTCTTATATAATTAAGGGCCCAGATATTATCGGCTGTGCTATATACCCTTCTGAACCTTGTTTGAATTTTTGGCAAAAGACCCTTTACCTCAGTCCAATCATTTAGTTTTTTTCAAGATAAGACCCACATAAATTGTATTACTGGTTTCCAACATAGCTATCAATCTATAAGATTCAGTATTTAACCTAGTTCTCTTTTTAAAAATGGGGATATTATGGATTTACTCCAACAATAAGGTTTTGTTCCCGTTTCAATTTTTTTTTTAAAACAGGGCAATCAATACCTTTGTCCAATATGCAGGGTTATTTTTTAAAATTACGTTTGCTAAACTGTCTGGTCCTGGGGCCCTAGATCCATTTAATTTTTTAATTGCCAATAGTATATCTATTTCCTCGAAGCCCTTTATAATTATGTTTTCCATGATAGTAATTAGCAGTAATTTCGACTTGAGGAGTAAAGTAATTTTCCGTAATATGTTTGGTCTATATCTCTTCTGTTATCGGATTGAGGATTAAAGGGGTTTCATTAGCCAAATACTTTCTGTAAGAATACCAAAATTTACAACGGTCATTGGATCTCAACAAAGTCGAAAGAAATGTCCAGTTTACATTAGCCAGACTGCCTTTGTGGTTTCTCAATCAATTTTTGTAGTAAGTCGAACTATTGGCGAACTATATTACAATGCTTTTCTATAGGCATAACTGCTGTGTCTCGATTTATATAACAAACTTTTCTTTGATGTTGTTTTTTTCTATTGGCAATTTTTATATCAAAAATGCCCAATCTTTGCTCTTTCCAGTTCTATTTATTACAACTGAAACCGCATCTGGCAATGATTGTTTCTAGGTTCCAATCCTTTTCCTCCAGCTGATTCTTGATGGGAGTCTTATTCGCCATTATGTATTTATTGAATCTGTTCACATTTGAAGCGTTTCATATCAGTCTGTTTCCCTGGTGATTTACTTCGGCTTTCAAATGAATTCTAAGGACATTTTTTTCTTGAGTACAGTACATACTGCATGTGAGCATTCCCGTATGTGACACTATAACAGAGGTGGAGAATTTTCTAACTGAAGCACTTGCAATATCTAAATGGGAACAAATTCTCCCAATAGTCCAGGTGTAAACATAATACCTATCGCTCTCATTTTCCATATTCATTACATTGAAATCCGAGTCGGCGAGAAAGTCCACCCAATCACTCACTCTTCCCATCGTTTCATCCTTCACACCATTATATCCATCATTAAATTGGGTCATGTGGGAGTTCTCCTTCCTTTCTATTTGGTAATTTGCCCATTTGGCGATTTCATGGTAATTGAAATCACCCATAATTAGAATTATGTGTTAACTTGATTTCTTTCCATCCAGTGAGTGATTAGGGTTTTAACTTTCTTTTATTTTCCTTGTGTTAATTCCTCCTGGGGGGCGTTATATAAATTAATAAGTAACACCTTTATCCCAATACAGAGACCTGCCATTGGTCTACCTCGAGTGACTTCTAAGGTGGTTTGCTGTATAATGTTATAACCATCTATTATGATATGATATGTTATTTATAACGCACTAAATAGCCAGAGGTTTCTAAGTGCGGACCAGGGGATCGAACCTGTGTTGCTCCTTGTCGCCTTGCTTCCAAAGCGAGCATGTTGCCGCTGAGCTATCCTCCCAAGACAATATTCTTAGCGGCGAAGGTTTCTTGTAATGCAAATGTATCACTTTTTGTAAGTGCTTCTAACCCTTCTTTATTACACAGAAAAGAGTTCAAGGATGTGAATACATATTTGCTTTTTTTGACATATCATTGATTATCATCTCCTAATGATTCCTGGATCCATCTTTCTTGCATTCCCACTGAGCTTTTTAATATATTTCTTTTGGTGGTAGATGCTAGCAAGCTGGATTGTTTCGAACTATTGCTTCTTTAGGATTTGTATTATTATTTAATTTGGGGCAAATCTTTTCAGCGGGTCTTATTTTTTCGTAATGCTTTCAGATTATAATCACATTCACTTTTTTATACAATATATAAAAATGTTTTGCATAAAAGGTCCATCACCAAAGGAGACACAAACTCAATTAATAACCAGTTTTGAGCACAGTCACTTTTTGGCAGTTCCACTAGCTTAATATCAATTGGAGTAATACATTTAAATGCAAGGTTCTCTTTAAAAACATTTAACAACCCTTTCAATGGATTGGTTTTCTCACGCAGATTCCTCATCGTGATAGATATCCATTATCCAGCTATGCTGCTCGGAAACCTCTCGCCAGGGGGCGTAGTGGACCTCGACTCAGCCGTCTATCCATCTTGTCTGGCTCTCATTCGTTGGCACCGGAAGTAGCATCAGGCGTAGAATTATATCATGTCACTACGCTCCATGCTTCAGTTCCTTTTTTTCTGCACTCTGCATCGGGACCACGACTCGAGTAACTCTACGTCTGTGTACCTCGATGCAATGTCATCTCAGAGGATTTCGAGATTCAAATGATGCCGTGATTGCTAGCCCAAATTGTCTGTGACTGACCGCCACAACATCTGTCTGTGGTGTCTGGGTGTTAGTCACAACACGGAGGCCTGGGCGTCGTGCGCAAAGATGCAGCCGAAGTCCCTACATGAGAGGGACAGGAAACTGGCTTTTGGCCGACCGTCTGCCAAATCTCTGGCGCAGTCTCTCCAGTCTTCGGAGGCCGAAACTGAGGAGCCCAACGCTGACAAGGGGAAGGAACAACATCATAGAAGAAGCTCACCACCTCCGTCGACGCGAGTCAAGCTCCTCGTCAGAACGAGATAAGCCCTCGGCGGGGCTGACCACTCGGGAACAGTGGGAAAGTTTTAACACTTCTATGCTCGAAATGTTTAAACTGCTCTACGTGCGGCTCTGGCCCGATCAGCAAGCTTTGGTGGAAAAAGCGGCACTCAGTGATCCTGACCCCAAGCCGGCCACTCCTTCGACAGTCGATGTCGATAACAGCTTTGGGCGTCACGCCTACTAGTCCATCGGTCGTCGGAGCGTCCCTCGGCACCAAAGGAACCATCTGCATCGAAAGCCAGTTTGGCTTCGAAGCCTACTGATACTTAAGAACGCAACCCGCCCACCCCCTTTTCCAACACAAACACTTTCTTACAGACAGCTCACTGTGAGAGAAAGCAGAATAAAACTCAAGCCGTATACGTGATGTGCCCCAAACAATGGTCAGGCAGGGTCAGGCAATTGCTGATCATTACACTCACCTCACTTGCATCACACTTCCCCATACACATAAAAAGTGGAGCACAAAAGCACACTTAGCAAAGCATCGAGGAAGTATCGGATCCATGGTGGCAGTTTAATACAAGAAGGACGGCAAGACCGAAGAGCGTTGCAAGGAGGAAAGTCCCTTTGACCTTTTCAGAGGAAGATTGTTACTTTCATGAGCCTTCGTGAATAAGAAACATAAGACCCAGAGTCAAAGCTGAAGAAATCTGCATTGTTGTGTCGGAGGTACCCGGGCTCTCCGGCGTCGATAGCCAAGGCAGGGAGTATCGTTTGCCGCAGGGTTACTGTCCTTGGCTCTTACAACAAAGCAGGGCCAGTAAAGTCAGCATGGCTGTGTTGAAGCTAAGGTTGCAAGCAGCAACATTGTATAGAGAAAACTGAAGAGAACAGTGTGTGAAGCGTATGTGACAAGCAACTCGATTATAATTAAACAGATGAGTGACTGAACATTTGAAGCCAAGACAGATACCATAAACAGAGTGGTCCGGCGTCACGGGGGTGCTCATTCGAAAGTCTCTGTTAGGTATCCAACTGAAAGGCGGCAAATGTAAAAAGGAATTGTGAAATCGAAGTGGTCCTTCAACAAGGCAAGCCAAACCCTGTGCACATTCGAAAGTCTTTGATAGTTCATGCTAACTGAAATTGGTCTGAACCCGGCTGAGGGAGACTAATTGTATTAAGAAGGGGATCTGAGCCCGGCTGAGGGGTATCCGGGGTGAACTGTGTGCCACCCGAGAAAGACTATGCTACGAGCATTGTGAAAGAGCATCTGAATCCAGAATAGGGGGGATCCAAAGTGATGACTGTTGTATCAAAGAGATCTAAGCCCGGCTGAGGGGAGTTCGGGGTGTATAGTGAATCACCTGAATTGAGTACTTGTTTTGTCGCATCAGACCCTCTGCATGAATAGACTTTGACAGGCAAAAAGTCTAGAGCACAGAAGGCCCCGATTCTAATGATTGAACTGTATCCTCGTGCTAAATAAGCCAGAGATTGTGCTATGCTTGTGAACCGCCTTGTCCCGTGCTGTAAACGTGCGGAAGGGAGGCCTGAACATCCTGAAATATCAATTTTTGTGAACACTTTTTCTTTTTCATAAACACTACCCCCCACACACACTAGTTGTATTTAGAGGTAAAGATTGACAATCTTTTTTTAGTATAGGCCCTTTTATTTTGACAAGACACCAATAGGACTACGTTATTATTATTTGATGGTCATAGCTTGCTCCCATCTGTAGATTTAGGGTTAGATGGGCGTTTAGCATACCCTTGTTGAATTTCAATAAATACCCTTGAAATGTGGTCACTTGTGTCTCTTACTGTTGATACCGTGCCTTCCTTACGCTAGTGCGTCAGCGATGAAGCCCTCGGCGTCGAAAGCCAGTGATGGTTCTTTTGTGCCGTTATCGAGATTGGAATTCTTTGACTCTATGCAATCCATGTTCGGCATCAAAGACCCAAAGAGCAAGTCGACCCTGTTTACACAGAAGCCAGCAATGGCGATTATTTCCACAACCAGGTTGATTTATTGGCGTTGGCTCAAGGTTTACAGGATGCTAGTGGCCTGGATACTTCTCCAAGTTTTGAGTTGCAACAAAACCAGCTCTATACTCATGCTAATGTCAAGTTCAAGGCTTTGGTTGACAGGGTTGACACCACCCTTGGATTGAAGGCGTCTAGCTCGTCTCTTCCATGGTATGGGCTCACTGCTCTCTTGGACTAGGGTCCCACAGTTGAGAATAACATGCCATTTAGCCCAACCATTGCAGACCCTTTATCCTCCTGATGGCAGAACCCTTGCACTATTCCCCCTGTAAGCACCAATTGTACAGGGAAGTTTAGGCCGGCAAGAGGAGACAATTATTTCCTTGACACACGCCCTTCCCCGGAAGGGTTGGTTATACAGGCTGCTACTATTTCCACCAGACCAGCGGCATCCACTTCCAAAATGCCTACGGACAGGGAGGGAAAGAAATCAGACACACAAGACAAACATAGCCTGTGGATTCACAAAATACTCCTTCGGCTTGTGGAAAGCTGTGGAACATGCCGCTGAATACTTCTCTGAGGTTGCCATTCGGGACAGATTTTTACAGCTGGTGGAGTAAGGGAAAGAGGTCAGTCATTGCAAACACGCCTAGACCTGGCGGCCTGCGTTGGCCGAGCAATGGGTTCAGCCGTGGTAATGAGGCAGCAGGCCTACCTGAAAACTTTTGGTTTCTCCCCAAATGATCAGAACAGGTTGCTGGACATGTCCTTTGAGGGAGACATGCTTTTCGGTCAGAAAGCAGACAAATCCTTGGAAAAGTTTAAAGAATCCAAGTTGGCTGCTAAATCACTGGGCCTAGCAGCTCAGCCGGCCAAGCCTGCCTTCAGCTTTGCCTCCAGAGGCAGGGGCTATAGGCGTTACGTACCCTATGGCAGGAAGGCACAGTTTCTGCAGGCCAGGCAGGGGCAGAGGTGCTTCTCACGCCCCAGAAGGGGCAGAGGGGCCTCCAGAGGCCAACAAGCAGAAACAGCAGTGGGGACGCCCGCGCCTTCTAATCCGCTTTGATTTCCACTCCCACAATGCAACTGTTTGTGGATGGTTGACAGGGCATTGGCCCCAATGGCAAGAGATAACCTCTGATGCCTGGGCCCTGCAGATGATTCAGTGGTGTTATTGTTTGCCCTTTTTAAAGAGACCACCGACAGACCACCACCTCCTCCAATCCTACCGGGACAGGAGCTCCAGGAAGGAATCCAGGAAGAACTTAGAGCCCTGTTGTCAACGGGTGCCGTGGAAGAGGCACCTCTCCGAACAGAAAGGATTGGGCTGGTATTCCTGATATTTCCTGCTACCCAAACATGGAGGAGGTCTCCGTCCCATTCTGGACCTCAGTGCCCTAAACAGGTTTCTGAGGAAAGGCAAATTCAGGATGCTGACGTTGAGAGAAATTCTCTGCGCTCTCGAATTTCAGGACTGGCTGGTGTCGATAGACCTGCAGGACGCTTATTTCCATGTGCCAATACACCAAAAGCACAGGAAGTTCCTAAGGTTCCTCATATGGGACAAACACTATCAATTTAAGGTGCTGCCTTTGGTTTGACCTCCGCTTCAAAGGGTCTTCACCAAGCTCATGGCGGTAGTCGCGGCTCACCTCAGTAGATCCGGGGTCCATGCATTCACATACCTGGACAACTGGCTTATCCGGGGAACATCAGCAGGGCAGGTTTTGTCTCATCTGGAAGACACCTGCCTGCTACTGCACAGGCTGTGCTTCTCGCTCAACTTCAAGAAGTCCCATTTGACACCAGTTCAGTGGCTCCAGTTCATTAGAGCAGTCCTAGACACTAGGATATAGAAGGCTTTTCCTCCCGAAGATAGTCAGCAATATAGCCCTGATAGTGCAGTTGTTTCTGAACCACGCCTTCCTACCAGTTGCATCTTTCCTCTGCCTTTTGGGTCTCATGGCCTACTGCATTTGTCTAGTGCCAGAGGCTAGGCTGCGCATAAGATCCCTTCAGTGGCTATTGAGGGACCAGTGGTCTCAGTATCTGGGAGCACTCACGGATCACCTCTCAGTGTCCAGCCGTGTAGTCCCTGGACTCGGCTGGTGGAACACGCACAGCAATCTCATGGCGGGGGAACTCTTCTGGCCTCCTTGGCCTCAGGCCTGAGTGTGGTCACGGATACGTCTCTGAAGGGTTGGGGCGCTCAATGCGAGGAATTGCAGGTGAATGGCCTCTGGTCTCCGTCAGAAGCCAGGTGGCACATCAACAGGCTGGCGTTGCGGGCCATCAGGTTAGCCCTGAGGGCCATGGCCTTTTCTCTCAGAAGGAAGCATGTTCTCGTCCTGACAGACAACACAGTGGCCATGCACTTCCTCAACAGGTAAGGTGGTGTGCACTCCCATCGTCCCCTCTCCACAGAGGCGATACAGCTGTGGTTCTGGCTACAGGTTCTTTACCATTTCTGGGTCTTCTTATTAAGAGCAAGGACGGTCAGATCATTGTAGATCTATACCTCAAAGAAACGGATCGTAATACGATCCTTCACTCTCAAGCCTTGCAGTAAAGCATCCCCTATGGACAATTCCTTAGAGCAAGACGTAACTGCTCCAGATTGGAGGATTACAAGATCCAGGCAGATATTATTCATAATAGGCTTCAGTCAAGAGGCTATCCTTCACATCTATTAAGACAGTCATGTAAAAGGGCTAAAAACCAACCCCATGATATCCTGTTAACTAAAACCAATAAGGAGAATATTACTAAGGAGCGCATTGTGTGCGCCATGACTTTCAACACACATCATAATAAAATCAAGAAAGCCATTGCCAAACATTGGTACCTGTCGCAACTAAATAATCCGAATTTGGAACGCCCATTTTATGCATTTAAAAAGGGGAAAAACCGTAAAAATTGGGCTCACCAAACCAGACAGAGCAGTCCCCACTAAAAACCAGAATACTCTTACGAGCTTATTGGGGGGGGCTAAGCCTATTATGGGACATTTTCCGTGCGACTTCTGTAGTCAATGTACATCTACAACTGCTTGTACATCTGTTACTACCAAAAATGTAATTTATGTCATTATCTGCCCGTGCCTTAAGTCGTATATCGGCAAAACATTGAGACCAATTAAATTGAGAATTGGCAAACATAAAAGTTCCGCACTAAAACTTTAACATCTCCCTTAGTATCCAATTTTTTGGAGAATAATCATAGCTGCAACGATGTGAAATGGTGGGCCCTTGAACAAGTTGAAGGTATTGACTCGAACAATACATCATGATGCATTGTTGTGCTACATCCATCATTATTTGCATATCTTCCCAGGTTCTAGCAATGTTTCATTCTTGCCCGGGCTTTCGTTTCTTTCCAGCATTCAAGAAATGTTACATATTATTCAGCTTTTTAATTTTACCTGACGTTCCGCCTTTCTAGGGCCACCTGGTTTGATTTAATTTCCATCTGCCTTTCAAAATATGGCCTTAGGCCACAGCGCACTATCATGGCCGACCTTTTGCATTTGCCTCTGTAAGTCGTAAATCCCATTTCTATGTCCATGTTTTCCTTCGCGTCCCTTTTGGGCGAACAGAAGTACATTCTTCCGTTCTTAATATGTGCTGCAATTCGAATCGGCAGCGTCACTGACTGGAACGCTCAGGACGAGTTTGCTCGCCTTTGTATTGTTAGTTACCACGTTCGGTAAGTGTGCCCACGGGTGATTTGGTGTCTCCTTTTCTTCAATGTCAAGTTCCGAATTTAGGCGAAATTAAGTAATCTTACATTGCAAATACATTTTGTGCAGCTCTTCAAATCTATCATTGTGCTTGGTTATTAAGCCTTAGAACAAGCATTACTGCACGTCGCCTATCACTGGCTTATTTTTAGGCATTTCTCTATGGACCCGATAGTATTATAGCTCATTTGTAAAGTTTGTATCCCCACAGCCAGTATTTCATGTTAGTCTGGCTGCAGAATCGCTTTTTTCGGTGTGATTTTGAGACATCAATATGAGGTCCTTACTCTAGCTACTGTTTGGGCTCCTGTTCTTTAGCATTTAACTTTTGTTAGTTTTCACATAGAGGCTTAATTAATGTAACACTTTTTTCTCTCGATGGTTTCCTTACATAGGGGCCATCTCTCCTTCTATGTCCTTTTGGATTTGGACATATTAACTGCAAACATATCTGTCTGACATATTCGATAAGAAGTGAGATAGCACACTAAATAACTATTTCAAAAACCTTATTTGGAACTTCAAATGAGGTCAGTGTTTTTAATTTCAAATGGCCATCTGTACAATCCTTGTCTGGTGGCTTGTGTGGTTGGTGTGAATTAGGGATGGTATTAATCTCAGTTATTTTATTATTTTTGTCCCTGCAGATGTACTTACTATCATCTGCATGCTATTGGGCTGCCAGTGTGAAGAAATTGATTCTGGTGCACTTATTGGACCCATCAAGGTTAACATTGTTTACCTGGTCTTGCTAGGCCATAAAATTGAACTCTTTGTGGCGTTGGTGATTTTTAGATTCAGTAGGGTGTCTTTTAACAATATATATTTTTCTTTTTCTGTGTATTTTTTCAGATGTTCAGGTCCTCTATCAATCAAGCAAGAAATATATTTAATGTGATACACAGGACTTGTATGCTTGTTTGTGTCTACACTTGTATGCTTGTTTGTGTCTACATGTACTTTTTCCATTTGGATTGTCTGACATTGGAAGTCTAAACAATTTCTTTGTGTTCTGAGGAAGATGATTATCAGTTCTTGTCAATGAAGTAGATTCATATTTTCATCGAAACTACGTGGACACGTTATCTTGATGTTTTCAATGAAAAAGTATGGTCAAGATACTCGTAGTTAGCACCCATATATTGAACTCTGTGCACTGCCTTACACACGAATAGGGCATAAACTATGCCTAGCGGTGTACTCAGTTTGCTTTTAGAACTTTTCTATGCTCGTACATATTTTATGATGTTATTGTGTGAATTATTTTTAGTATATGTTAATTTTTGATATTAATAAAATATGTTTACATACATTCAATGCCTGACTGAGCCTATTCTCCCTTTCACCGATTTGAGTCAATTGTACTCTAATCTATTCTGTACTATTTCATGTGACCACTTTTCCATACTTTTTTAATCTGGTTATGGGAGAACGAAATCTGGTCTCAGCAGTTCCTCTGGCGGGGCACGGTCTCACACGAGTGGGAAGTATGCCAGGAAGACCTAGAGGAGGTCTTCGCTCACTGATGTACAGCAGCAGTAGATCTGTTCGCCACAGTGTCCAACAGGAAGTGCGAAAGGTTTTGGTCGAAGGAATTCCCAGTGAACGTTACACTAGGGGACGTGTTTCTGGTGGATTGGACCTTCCCTCTCCACTACGCCTTCCCCCTTATTTCCGTCATTCCATGGGTTCTAAGAAGGTTGAAGAGATTTTGAGCGACTATGATCTTGATCACCCCATTTTGGGCAAGGAGGACGTGTTACTCCGATCTCTTGGATCTAACAATCTGTCCGCTTGGGCGTCCGGATCGCCTGACCAAGTCGGAGGGTCGAGTGCTCCACCCAACCCCGGATTCCCTCTACCTACATGCAAGGCTTTTGAGAGGATGAGGTATGACTTGGACATCTCAGAGGAGGTATGTGAGGTGTTGCTGGCTGCACGCAGACCTCTACAAGATCTCTTTAGGCGTGCAGGTGGAGAAGATTTGAGACATGGTGCAGGGAATACGAGATTGACCCTATCTCTTGCCCCACCACCACAGTGATGGAGTTCCTTCTATCACTGGCCTTGTCAGGCTTTCAGGTTAACATAGTCAAAGGGTATCAGGCAGCGTTGTCTGTGTTCACGAGGTCTCCAGACCAAGGTTCCTTCTTTACTATTCCAGTTATGGCCCATTTACTAAAGGGTCTTTGAAGTTTTTGCCAACCCCCTTTGTCGTCCCAGATTGGGATCTTAATATGGTTTCAACCTACTTGATGGCGGCTGCGTTTGATCCTATGCATTCATGTTCTTTATGGCTGTTATCCCTTAACATAGCCTTTTTTTGGTGGCAATCACGTCTGCCAAGACGGTTAGCGAGCTGCAAGCTTTGTGCTGAAAACCTCCTTTTCTAAGATTTTTTTCACGAGAAAGTCTCTCTCAATGTCAGGCCCGTGTTCCTTCTTAAGGTGGTTTCTTAGTTTCACCTGTTCCAGTCTATCGATTTGCCTGTCTTTTACCCTCCTCCACATCCCTCGAAATAGGAAGAGCGGTTCCACCACCTTGACCCGAAGAGAGTGTTAATCTTCTATGTTGCTTGCACATCTGAGTTTTGGAGGTCAGATCAGTTGTTCGTGGCCCATTCTTTGTTTCGAAAAGGTCTTGCCATAACAAAACAAACTCTGTCACATTGAATTGTCTTGTACATATCTGAGTGTTACCAATCGGCAGGCAGGGAGCTTCCAGCAGGCATCATGGCTCCCTCAACTAGAGGGGTTTGCGGCCTCTACAGCCCTCCAAAGATGGGTTCCTGTTCGGGACATATGTCGAGTCATCTTTAAATACATTCACCAAGCACTATGCCTTGGATGTTGAACAGGGAGCTGATGCACGGTTTGGTAGGGCAGTTCTACATAATCTACTTGTTTAAATCTTTCTACCCTCCTCTGTTATTCTAACTATTTGGGGAGTCTATCAAGATGAGGAATCTGCTGAAGAAAAGCAATCCATTGAAGGAGAAATTACTCACTGTGTAATGATCTTTCTATGGATTCTTCTCCCACAGATTCCTCAGGTTATAGGTCATTTGGTCGAAAACAATTGGTCGACTGGACAACTGGTCGAATCAATTTGGTCGAAAACCAAATGGTCGAATTTTTTTTTTAATTATTTTTACCCCTTTTTTGTTTTTTTTGGGGGGGGTCCCCCCCCCAACCCCCTTTTTTTTCTTTTTTTTTTTCCCCCACACGAAAACCCACAAAACACATATATAAATTAAAAAAAAAAATCGACCATTTGGTTTTCGACCAAATGGTGTCGACCAAATTGCAGTCGACCAGTTTGCAGTCGTCCAAATGACTGGACACCATTCCTCATCGACCCTCCCATCCATCCCGCTCAGAAATGTCTGTGGCTTGTCGCTTCAGTCCAAACCAGAAGACATCTGGTGATGGCCCTTAGATATCTGCATATCCCTCACTCATTTAAAAAAAGAAAAAATGCAATGGGATCACTGTGTTGGGATGTATCCTTTTTAAGTTTTTTACCGGCTGATTATCCTCCGGTTTTTCCTTCTGCAGCGTTCAAGCACGGGGGAAAAAAGGGACGAACTGAAGCGTGGGGCGAAGTGGCGTGCTATATATACGATGCCTGATGTCACTTCCGGAGCTGACGATTAAGAGCCGTAAAGAAAAAGACGGATCGACGGCCGAGTTGAGGTCCACTATGCCCCCTGGTGAAAAGTTTCTGAGCAGCAGAGCTGGATGATGGATATCTCTCAAGATTAGGAATCTGCGGGAGAAGAATCCATAGAAAGATCATTACAGCGAGTAATTTCTCCATTCATAAATGGGCTTTCTGCTGTAGGTTTCAATTCCACCAGCTTAGCCCATGTCACCACTGAATGATTCAAGTGCCTAGTTTGTTGGTTATGTGTCGCGTTTAAAAATTATTTTTGGTATGGCTCTTAAACTAGGACTGGATGGTATTCTATTCTCCTCCCTATGTTGGGAGTCATTGGGTTAATCTATTTCATTTATGTTCTTTTTTCCATTGAAATTAACCCATTTATCCAAAGGGCCTTTACCAGATGCATGAATTTGAGCACTAGCCATTTTAGATTGCCAAACCTCTGGTGAACCTCTGGTGTAGGCTTTTTCCTCTGTCATTGCTTATTTTTTAGTTGTTGGATTTTCTGCCATTCCCTTTGCTTTAAAAGAAACTGCCCTTTTCTCCTTATCTTTGGCAGGTTTAGATTTTCCTCGTTCTATATTTGGTTTGGATTCGGCTTTTTTGGTTGTCCAGACTCCCTCTTTTATCTTTAAATGTGCCTCAATAGAAATATCCGGTGGAGGTTTTACCAATGTTTGAACTATCGGAGTCATTTCTATTCTCGTTTTCACTGGCAGTGTATCATTTACATATATATATATTCTGATTGTGTGTTAATAGTGGAGTGGATAGCATAGATTGACAGTCCCAGGAATTGGATCTTATTTCCCTCACCTCCGGTTTGTCACTATTAACCAGAGTTATATCCACAACACGAGCCAATATATGTCAATGGTTGTGTTGTTCTTTCAACACAGTAGACACCAAAGCAAACATGGATTCTATAGTTGATGCAAAAGCAATTATGTTGGCACCTGTTTCCTTAAAAGTATTATTACTACTACTCACATGAGCACTATTTGTCATGTCCTCATCCGTGGTAGTTGAACTTGATGTACTTTCTCCGGGTGCAAAACGGTTGGGGGAAGTCATTCTCAGGGGGATTGTCTGTCACTTTTATCGGTATAGTCTCCAATAGAGTTTCTTCCCAGACCCCAGCATAAATTAAAAAGGCAATTATTATTATCAATGCTTGTTGAATTTTGTCCATTGATTTCCATGTGGGTGCTCAACAATGATGTTGTTAACATTTCCATATCAGTTAAAGACTGTTTCAATTTCTGCTGGCTTTGTCAGGAAGAATCCTGTTATCTTAGGCTGCGCCTCAGCATTATTCTCTGTGATGTTAGCCATATTTTTCTCGGGGCATAGTTTTATCTAGTTGTTTCCCCTCCCATGGCAGGGCTGCTATTTATCTTATTGTTAAGTTTACTTCGCCTGAGTCCTTGTAACTATTTAAATGACTTCATCTTCAGTTCAAATATGAACAACGAATGGCACTCACCCAAACAGGTTTTCTGCATGTATTCCTTCTGTTCCAATAAACGCAATTCCCGGAGATATCCTCTGCCTCCCCCGCCTCAACTGCCACAACTGTCCTTACCGGTCCTTTGCGCTGCTTAGCGCCGGAATGGATTTGTATTTACTCCAAGGGGGCATCCTCTTCCTTGACGGTGTACCACGATGTCAAACAGCAAAAAGGGAATGCTGCTGCCAGTGTGTCATAGTGCTGTGTGCTTCCAGAACTGCTTATGGAACAGTTTAAAAGTAGCAGAGCCTCCTGCCACAACTGCCCTTACTTACAGCATGGGGTCTGGCATGGATTCACATGCTCATGAATATTCCCCGTCGTCAGGCTGGGAATCCTCAGTAAGAGAAAAAACAGTTTCACTTTAAAACTGTATTTCTCCTATAAAACAATCGCTGTGCCGTGGGTCATACTGCCCCCACCCAGTGACAGTCCTCTCCGTAAGCCCTGCATCTGGCAGCCATCTTCAGATTTTTACTGCACGCTTCAGTGTTGGGAGTCCTTGAGTTGCTCTCTGAGCTATATTGTACTTTTATTGCTGAAAAGCTCTATTTTTGTTCCATCTGAGCCCTTTGGATCCTATCTACATGGGCCTGCAACAGGCATCCGCTGTCGGTGAAGTTACGCACCCCTCAAGGGTCGTTGTTTGTCAAAGTTTCTGGAAGGCCGACTTGGGCCTACTTCGCAAGGAGAAAAAGGAGGGAAGGCCCCTCGTCAGACCCTGCACCCAATGCGGGTTAAGGAACGTCTTAGCAGAGGACAAGCATCAAAAGTGTCTGTACTGCCTGCACCTGGACAACAAGGATATGTGTGAGATATGCCTCTGCTTCTCAAAGAAAGACAGGTACAGCAGGCTGGTGGCATGGCTCAAGTCGCGCAAGACCCCTGACCCCTCCTCCGAGCACGATCATGCCTCACCCAGGACCGGTCGGTCCGAGGAGTGGTCTCCCTGCAAGAGGAGTTTGAAGTCCTTTGAGGACGCCCCATCTGTGGGGGTCGAAGGCAAGGCCAAGAACCATAAGGCCTCGTCCTCTGGGTTCGCCGATGGTGCAGTTCCCAGGTCGATAGACCGCTATTGCCATTGCTGTCCACCACGTCAGCCAGCCTGCCAACGGGTTGCTCCTCAAGGAGGAAGTCCTCCACCCCGGCCGAGTTAAGGGACAAATCTGAGAAACAAAGGGCGGAGGTAGAAAGGAATGCCACACAGCAGGCTCACCAGGCACAGCCAAGGACCCTGTAGACCGCTTCGGTGACATCCTCTGCGGCAACTGCTACAGTAGGAGGTACCGACCCAGAGAATGTGGTCCCTACTGCGCAGAGAATATCCCTTGCTGCGGGAACCCGGGGGTGGGGGGGATTATTTAATATCCCGGTTCACAGCCTTCATGAGGGAAAAAGGGGGTCAAGGAGGCCCCAAAGTAGCCCTCTAAGGTTCCATACGATCAGCCAATGGACATCTCCACGGACGACAACGACCAAGCATCCGTCCATACAGTCCGCGAGGAGAAGGCGGCACAGGGCCTAGCACTCCATCCTTCACTCCCCAGCCGGGGGACATAGCCATGGATATCCTGTCAATTCTCCACACCCGAGTGACAGAAATCCAGCAACACTTGCCTCCAATACCGGCACCGGTTGTACCGCAGGCCCCATGACAAGCCTCCACATAACAAGAGAATGCGTCACCCAACGCCACTGCATCAGCCTCCTCCACCACGTGTGGAACCGACACCACCAGTGGACCCAGAAACACACACACGCGCACTGGTACGGCCACGGCCACAACGGCCATGGGAACCGACGGAGATGACGACTTCGTCCCGGCGGACAACCAATCACCACACCTGGACGCTCCTCATAGAGGCTCTCCACCAGACGAGGTAGGATCATTCCACTTGATGATCTCCAGGGCCTCTGAGCTCTGAGTTCCTACTGGTGCCCGAGGAAACCAAAAAGAGGGGCTTCAGATACCAGCGACGAGAGTCCAAGAGTAAGACGATCATGTCGGTACCCTTTTTGGATGACATTTGGGAGGAAGGCCTGGCCCTCACGAAAAACCCATTCACGGCTCTTCCCAAACAATAGAGGTTGGAGAAGAAATACAGGGTGCCGGACTTTGCACCCAAGTTCTTTGAGGTCACAACCGTCGCCGGACTTGGTAGTGCCGGCCACCACAAGAAAACGCTCAGCCACATCATCGGCCCCCCAGACAATGAGGGGAAGAAGATGGACACCATGGGGAAGAGAGTCATCTTCACAGCGGCATCCATGATCATGCCGGCTGAAGCTCTGGGTATCTTGTCCCGATACGATCGGGAGCTCTGGTACAAGCTGGGCCCTATCTTCGAATTCCTTCCAGATGATATGAAAACTGAAGCTCTTGCCCTCTTCCAAGAAGGGGAGGTGGCGTTGGACCATGCCATTACGGCGGCAGTGGACATCGCCAACACTGGCTTCCGGCAGATGGGAAACAGTGTTTGCCTTCATCGGCAGGGATGGTTGAAGGCCACTAACCTTCGTCAGGACGCCCACAAAGCAGTGTGCCAGTGCTTAAGCAAGCCTGAAATGCCCAGGACATCGGGCCCCCACTCGGGTACCCCAGTGGGAGGCTGGCCGACAGGATTCATCAGCATGTGGAAGATGATCACCGACAGATTGGTGCTGGACGCTCTCGCTCAGGGACACACCTTGGAGTTCCAACGCAGGTGCCCTCGTGTTCCACCAGTTCCATGCCCGAACCAGCACATCCCTCACTTCATAGAAGAAGTGAAAGCCATGTTACGGAAAGGGGCGATAGAGCTTGTTCCCAACGACGCCTGAGTCTATTCCAGATACGTTCTGGTCAGAAAGAAGACTGGGCAGGAGACCCATCCTGGATCTACGCCGTCTGAACAAATATCTGAAGTCCCAAAAATCCAGGATGGTCACGTTGCAACGCGTGCTCGGCCAACTCAAGGTTAGTCTGCCCCAGGTGGCTAGTAAGTAACTGTGCGCAGCGCGCCATATTGAAGCAACTTAACTGTAAAGTACGGAATATTGAATTCACTTTGATTTGCTCCTTAATCTCTGTGCCTTGTAACGTGCACTAGATATAGAAGCTCAGTCCCATAAGGATTGCAGCACTTGCATTAGATTAAAAAATGTGGCCTTTGTGAATTGTTTTGTAACTGTGAAACCAGACTATAAGGCATCTATTAGTAAAAACACAGACCGCTTTGTGTGACTATTGCCTTGACTGAATTAGCCTATTTTGTGTCAGCTGCCCTTGAAATTCTGTGCCTGTAAACAGACTTCAATACACCGTGAAACGTAATCTTTTTAAATCGAGTGCCTTGTGTGCTTTCCGGCATCCTGCTGACGCAGGCACACAAGCACACACACCTAGGAACTACCGTTCCCAGAATCCTCTAACGTCGCCTTAAGGAAACGTCCGGCGCTTCAGCGCCGGCGCTTCCGCGACAAAGCTGGTCTACGCCGGTCCACGGCGTCCCACGGCACACGGCACGAAACGCTGCTGGATTATTAACGTAGCTTAACTTCATCTAATTCACAGGTATGGGCTACCCAAATCTCTGTGAATTACTGTCCCAAGCCACTACATTACAGCACCAAGGGTTGGTCCAAGACTTCCTTAGATCCAGACCTGATCTACCCAAACCAACTGTATTACAGACCAGAAGCACACTACTTAAAACGGACCTCCATAAAACAGCACAGGAGGCAGTAGCAGAAAATGCTAACCTCAAAATTGCATTGCTTAACACCAGGTCAATGTCAAAACATGCACAGGAGATCCACGACTACATTGTAGATGAGAAATTAGACATTTTATGTCTAACTGAAACATGGTTACAAGAACCAGTGGGACCTACTATAGATATCGCAGTACCATCCAACTACAATATCTATTCAAAAATAGAGAAATCGGAAAGAGCGGAGGTGTGGCGATAATCACTAAAAATACTCTCAAACTTTTTACTACTCCGATTCAGTGCACAGGATGTGAGGTCATTCACCTCAAACTGACTCATAACAATTGCATTAACATAATTGTCATATACAGACCCCCATCCTTAACATCGGACTTCAACGATGAACTTATAACCGTTCTCAACAACCTCAAATCACCCAACACAGAGACCATACTGTTGGGAGATATAAACAGATGGAGGGGTAATCAAAACGACCAACAAGCCATAATTTTTGAAGAAGATCTAGAGAAGAACGATTTCTCTATAATCAACAAGGGCCCTACAGCAGCCACAGGGAACCAGCTAGACTGGATCATCACAAATAGTTCAAATGTGACCATGCTTGAAACGTATCCATTTATTTGGTCAGATCACTTTACAATAGAAATTTCCTTGACTCTGAAACACAAAAAGAAAAAACCAGACAATACACCTAAATCTGTACTTGATAGGAATTTGAAAAATATCATGAGCAATATGCTCTCTGAAGAAATGAATAAAATCATGACTGACACTAAAGATGAGGACACATGCGAACACATCATGTTGATGTACAATCAAGGCATGAAAAAACTACTCGACCTCCAAGCCCCTTTAAAAAACAAGAAAGTTAGACCTAACATTGACCACCAAAAATGGTTTAACGCTGAAGCCATCAATCTTAAGAAAGACAAACGGAACCTCGAGAGGAAATGGTTAAAGGAACCCACTGAAAAAAACAAAATGAATTGGAAGAATGCCAACCGCATTTACAAATCCAAACTCAGTGATCTTAAGAAAAAGTATTACGACGAGCTCATTAGTACAGCGGCTAACTCCACGGGGAAGGTCTTTCAGATTCTTAAATCAATAGATAAACCCACAACACTCACCCCACCATTCCAGACCACAGAAACAGATTGTGAGAAAGTTCAAATTGCATTCCACAATAAAATCATTAAAGCCAGAGAGACCATTCTAAACTGTCAGACCACAAGCATACCGATCAAGATTAATCCAACAGAAATCGGGAATGAGTCAGAAAATCCTAAATTTCAATTTAGGTCCATTACTTTAGATGGCATGAAGAAAACACTAACATGAGATGCACCTCATGCTCGGAAAATGTATTATCACCCAAACTCATCCTAGACAACCCAGACATTTTTGCCCCTTTCTTCAGAAGAATGGTTAATGCCTCATTTAGGGACCAAACTGTACCTACCATAATTAAAACGGTCACGGTCACTCCTTTACCCAAGAAACCCGACTTAGACCAACAAGATCCAGCTAATCTGAGACCCATAACAAACTGCATTTTTTTGCTGAAAGTTCTGGACAAAGTAGCTACCGAACAGCTCCAAAGTTACGTGGACGACAACAACCTATTACACCCTCAACAATCCGGCTTCAGGTCCAGTCATGGTACCGAGTCAGCCCTCTTAGACCTTCAGACCGAAATGTTGTCCATCTTGGAAAAGGGCAAATCAGGCTTGTTCATTTTATTGGACCTCACAGCAGCATTTGATCTGCTAGATCTTACAAAACTCTGAGAGGCCCTCGAAAACTCAGGTAACTGCTCACCTGGGGCTACCGAGTGGATAGCTTCATTCCCACAAAATAGGCAATGTAGGATTGTCTGGGGAAATAAAGCCTCAAACACTAAACCGGTGGACTGTGGAGTTCCACAGGGAGCCAGCTTCTCCCCAATGCTGTTCAATCTGTACATGCGCTGCCTTTGCACCATGCTGTCCCAAATGGGTATATTCTTTACGAACTTTGCCGACGATACCCAACTGGTTTTTGAGCTCAGTGGGGATTACAAAAAGGATAGCGCCAAACTTTCAACCTTATACAACACCATCGAGAGTTGGATGAAGGACAACTGGATGTGCCTAAACGGCTCTAAGACTGAGCTCATGATCTTCGGATCCACACAGGCCAGAAAGAAACTGAGTCCCCTTTACTCCTCTTTTTGTATCAAAAACACCCAAATTTCAATATCTGAAAAAGTGAAGACTCTAGGAGTTTATCTACAAGCCTCCTTGGGAGTAGAGGCACATACAGCCTACCTAAAGAAAAATTGCCAGTACCATCAAATTCTATTAAAAAAAATCAGACCTCTGCTCGATCAAAAGAACACCATCATCATTGCCAGAGCAACCATATTATCCAGACTGGATTATGGAAACTCCTTGCTCCTGGGAGCTAACAGCAAATGTTTGAAACAATGTCAGGTGATCCAAAATAACGCCATCAGGGCAATTACAGGCAGGCCAAGGAGGGAAAATATCACCGGAGACAAGAAAGCTCTTCACTGGTTGGCCATGGAAGAGAGAATCATCTTCAAGTCACTCACCATAGTCCATCGTTGCCTATATGGTAAAGCTCCGGCCTACCTTTAAGAAACAGTTTAAGTGGCATGCGCCATCTAGGTGCCTTAGATATTCCAATATAGGTTTACTGCAAACTACCGTAACGAAAAAGCAAAACGGCCTAGGTAAGGCCTTCCTGACCAAAAGCACTAAAATATGGAGCGAACTACCAATATCACTGAAACTTGAATCCAACTATATTCAGTTCAGGAAGAAATTGAAAACACTGCTATTCAAATAATTCTGGAATTACGACAATCCTATTATGATGAAACAATGGCATGGTTCACGTCTTTGTCCCGTCTTTATTCTCTATTGTCTTGTCTCTTTGGAAGCGCTCTGATGCCTGCGGGCTTTAGCGCTATATAAACAAATAAATCAATGAATAAATAAAATAAACTGGAGGAAGGGGATTTCTTGATATTGTTGGACCTAAAGGATGCATACTTCTATGTCCCTATCCACAGGAAATATCGGACGTTCCTACGGTTGGTGGTACAAGGCCAACACTACCAGTTCAAGGCCCTCCCGTTCGGCTTAAAGTCAGCCCAAAAGGTGTTCACAAAATGCCTGTCTACGTTAGTGGGCCCCCTGCATCTGCAGGGCCTACATGTATACCTGTACCTAGAAAATTGGCTGCTACGCACCGGTTCCCAGGCACTGGCCGACGAGCACACAGAGACCGTCCAACTACTGAAGAAGCTAGGATTCTCCATAAACTATCGAAAGTCCTGCTTAACCCCATCTCAACGCCAGACTTGACACATTGGATTGCCTGGCATCCCCCTCGGAGGAGAGGCTAGCGGCCATTCAAGGGAAAGGTGCAGGGACTGTTGTCGCCAAAGACGGCCATGGTTCCGGCCATCAAGTCATTGCTGGGCATGAGGTCGCCCTGCATCAACCTTGTCCATCTCTGCAGGTTGCAAATGTGACCCCTTCAGGAATTCTTGGATGCACGTTGGATACAAATGTCTGAGAATTTTGCAGACAAAGATCCCCCTCAACGAGGAGTTCCGGCAGGTGATTGTCGTGGGGCGTACGTGTCCACCTCGCCCAGGGGACAGGATTTCATACCCCGCCATACTAGAAGAGGGTCACCACGGATGCATCTCTGGAAGGTTGCAGAGCTTACACTGGACGACTACACGCCAGAGGTCTATGGCTTCCGGAGGAAAAGGATCAGCACATCAACATCCTGGAGCTACGGGCATTGTTCTGGGCCCTCAAGTCTTACCTACCGACTGAGAGGCAAGGTAGTGAAGATCTTCACAGACAGCACTACCACCATGTTCTACATCAGAAAGCAAGGGGGCACTTGATCCCCAGCGCTCTCCATGAAGCTTAGGGCTTGTGGCATTGGGCCATTGAACAGGGGATGGTCCTCATCCCGTTCCACCTGGCAGGCATCAAGAATACCACTGCTGACTTCCTCAGCAGGGAACTGCGCTCCTGCCACGAGTGGGAACTTCATCAGAATCAGGTATACCGTCTGTTCGTGAAATGGGGAGACCTTCCGATCAACCTTTTTGCCACCGCTGCAAACTCTAAATGGCAGAAAATTGGCAGCGGATTCCGCCAGCCGAGGAGCATGGGTGACACGTTCTCCTTCCCATGGGAAGGTCTGTTTCTGTATGCTTTCCGCCATATCCTCTCTTGCTACGTGTGATCAAGCCACTCAGACAATGTTGGTGTAAGATGATGCTCCTCGCCCTGGCGAGGCCGAGGCAGATTTGGTATCCGGACATACTCAGCAGCCTGTCAGTGACTCCTCCAGTCAAGTTGCCAGTACTTCTGGATCTGCTTACAAGGGAGAAAGGTGCAATCCTTAATCATGACCCAGGATCTCTGAATCTGAAGGCATGGCTGCTGCAGCCTTGGAGTTTGGAGATTATGCGCTGCTAGTGGACTGCAGGCAGGTCCTCAACAAAGCCAGGGCGTTGTTGACACTAAAGTGATACGGCCATAAGTGGAAGCGTTTTTCTCTGTGGCGCTGGTTGCAGAAGATAACCCTTGGAGGATCAAGGCCCCACAGCTTCTACTATACTTGCTTTCCGTGGCCAAAGTTGGTCTGGCTCACGCACCCATCAAGGTACACCTGGTGGCGATCTCACGCTACACCAGGTCCCCGGGAAGGTGTTTTTTTTATCTTTCCCACCAGGTAAGACTCTTGCCCCAGCATGGGAACTCAATATAGTCCTGACAAGACTCATGAGGGCACCTTTCGAACGGTAGGCAGTGAAAAAGTCGAAATCATAATGTCGAAAGACATAATGTTGAAAGAAAAAAAAGGTCAACATTTTTTTTTTTCTCGAATGTCATTTTTTTATTTTGCATGTTTTTGTTTGCTTTCGTGCGTTTAAAAAAAGGGTTTAAAATAAAAGGGGGGGTTGTGGGGGGAACCCCCCCATTTCGAACAGAAAATGTTAAAAAAGGACATTCGAAATTTTTTTTCTTACATTTTTTTTCACATTTTGACTTTCGACATTTTGTAATTCGACTTTATCACTATAAACCCTTTTGAACCTATGCATCAAGCCTCACTCAGGTTTTTCTTGTGGAAGACAGCGTTCCTTGTGGCCATCACCTCAGCCAGACGAGTTTGTTTGTTTGTTTTATTATTTATAATGCGCAGATATACCCGGGGGTATCAGGGCGCAGCATTTACAAGAATATGCAAAGCTTAGTTACAAAGTATAAAATGTACATATTGGCAAAGGGAGTATATACAAAAGCATAATAAGGAAAACAGGCAATATATACAGTATATACAAGAGTACAAAAGTGGGCACATGTGGTTACACAGTGTGCGGATAGCATGAAGGGGTAGCCTTGGCACTTGGCTGAAATTGAAGGACCACCAAGATAGCTATGAAACTACCTTGGAACGGAAATTCAGGTAGGGCACGTCTACTCTCAGGTTGGGAGGCAAGGAGTTCCATAGTTTGGCTGCTTTTACCGGGAAGCTGTTACCTCCTATAGTGGCAAGTTTGAAGTTTGGGACAGAGAGGCAGTCTTTGTATGCAGTTCTGAGAGGTCTCGAGGGGGCTTGTCTATGGAATCTGTTAATCAAGTAGATCAGGGCGGCATTGTTAAGAGATTTGTAGGTAAGTGATGCCGTTTTTAGTAGAATTTTGTCTCTAGTAGAGAGCCAGTTGTTCTGTTGGCTGAGTCCTGAGATGTGCTCTCTTCTGGGGATGCCTAGGGCTGCTCTCAGGGCGTTGTTCTGGAGGGTTTGTAGCTTGCTGGTGGTAGCCTTGGAGGTTCCCAGGTAAAGGGCGTTACAGTAGTCAAGGTGGGATAGTATAAGGACTCTAGCGAGTGTGAGGCAGCTAGTGTCTGACAAAAATGGTTTGGCTGAGCGGATTAATTTGCACGTGTATGCAGATGATGATGCCAGGGAACTTAGTTGTCTTTTGAAGGAAAGGTTAGAATCCTAATGTTTTGACCTCCTGTCCAACTTTGTGAAGGAGTTGTAGGCCGAGCTGAGTTTCTTTAAACTGGACGTAGTACCCAGGATGATAAGATCCGTTTTCTCATCATTCTGGCATAGTCCATGAGTGGCCATCCATGCCTGAATGATGATGTACACCCTATTTAGCAAGGCCAAATCTTTTCCATAATCTCCAGAAAGCGGAAGGAGGATCTGGGTATCATCTGCGTAGTTAGTGTAGGTGATACCGAAATGATCCAAATCATTGAAAAGGGGCTTGGTAAATATGTTGTACAGTGTGGGGGAGAAGCAGGAGCCCTGTGGGACACCACAGGTGATGGGTATAGGGTCTGCTGCAGCAGTGGGAGAGAAGACCCTCATAGTTCTTCCGTTAAGGAATGAGGTGATCCATGTAATGGCCTCGGGAGAGGAGTGTGCTGCTGTGTGGAGGTGTGAGCATAGGACAGAATGGTCGACCAAGTCGAAAGCTGCAGATAGGTCAAGGAGGAGGAGCAGGGCAACTTGCCCTTTGTCCCTGAATGTATCAATCTGAGCTTTCAGGTCGATGAGTGCAGTTTCAGTGCCATGTTGAGGGCGGAACCCTGATTGTCTGTGGTGTTCTTCCAAGTGCATCTGTATTTGTACATAGGCAACCTTGTCTAGGATTTTTAGTAGGAAGGGAATAGTCGTTATGGGTCGGTAATTTGTAGGTATGGCTGGGTCAAGAGTAGGTTTTTTAGTAATGGAAGTACCCAGGATTGTTTTAGATTGGTGGGGATGGAGCCACTGGTAAAGGAGGCATTGATCAGTTTAGTGATGAAGGGTGAAAGGTCGCGGGCGGCATCTTTGATGAGCTGTGCTGGGCACAAGTCTCCCTGGCAATTGGAAGGTTTCAAAGGCAGGATAATTTTTTCCACGTTGAGAGTATTGACTTTAGAGAACTTGAAGCGGGTAGGATCTGTGGTCGTGCACTTATCCGGACTTTTGGATGGGAGCGTGTCTTTTAGGGCAGCTTTTTTGCTAGAAATTTTGCTTTGAAGGGTCACAATCTTATTTGCCAAGGCATTTTGAATTTCTGAGCACCAGTTTTTATCTTTGGTGCAGGTATCAGGGGGTAGTATAGGGGTTTCTACTTCTTTAAGTACAGAGAAGAGTTCTTTCATATTAGATTTAGCTTGGGATATGCGAGAGTCAAAGGGGGTTTGTTTAGCCAGGTAGATTTCTTTTTTTATAAAGTGCGGCTAGTTTGGAAAGTTTGAATTTGTTTGCGGCTGAGGGGGATTTTTTCCAGGTAGCCTCGCAGTTTTTCTTTTGCTGCCTTAGGTTTTTGAGGAATGGTGTGTACCATTTGTTAAGGTGCATTTTCGATTTACTAGGTCTGTGTTTAAATGGGGCGATGAGGTCCAATGAGGTAGCCATGATCTTGTTGTATTCTTCAACTAGGATCTCTGGATCCAAGTCGTCGGGGAGTGTGTTAAGTGTGGGGAGTAAATTCGGGATGAGTCTTTCTGGTGTAATGTTCTTCTTGTTTCTGGTGAGAGTAGGGGGGGCCGTGGTGATGGGCGGAGGTGGGGGTCTGTCGGTAGATAATAAGAACCATACCAGGTGGTGGTCGGTCCAGACTAGTGGTGAGATATTTGTGATGTTCACTAGGCAGTGTGGTCGGCCACCCAGTCAAGTATTTTACCTTTCGAATGGGTGGGTGCCATACTTCTTTGCGCAAAGCCTAGTTCGGCAAGAGTGGTGACTATAGTGCTGGCTGTTTGGTATGCCGGGTCATTGAAGCCCATGTTAAAGTCCCCCATGGTGAGAACTTGAGAAGAGCTTTTGAGATTGCTGGATAGAATGGCATTGAGATCTTCATCAAAGGTGCCGATGGGGCCTGGCGGGCGTTAAATCAAATGGATATTGAGGGTGTGGGTATTAGTGAGTGGACTTTGACTGATAGTGTTTCGCAAGAGAGGACATTGGTAGGGGTTGCTAGTCTCATAGATAGACTACATTTGTGTATAATGGCGACACCCCCTCCTCTGGAGTTGGGGCGATCTTGTCTCAGGATGGAATAGTTATCTGGGACTGCTAGCATGAGCATGGGGCCTGCTGCCGGGTGTAGCCAAGTCTCGGTAATAGCGAGGAAATCAAGATCGTCTTTAAGGATCAGGTCTGCGATTTCTATAGCATGAGCTCCAAATGATCTGGCATTGATCAGGGATCCCTTGATTTTAGGGCTGGCAGTGTTTTTGGTAGTAGTTATATGACGTTTGTCCTGTGTTCATTTGAGAGTGCCCTGACTGAGGAGGTTGTGCGGGCATCTGGGGATGAAGTTGTGGGGTGGATTTTTAGTGGTTTTAGTGTAAGAACTAGATCGAGGCGGCTGCTCTATGGACTTCTGTGAAGTGGGCCGTAGTGAGCGGGCGAGAGGCTCGTAAATTTTAGCTAGTCTAGCTCTAAGTCCTAGGTTCCTATCTGTTGTAGTACGAGGGTGACTGGTGGGTAGTAACTGAGGGTTGATTATGTCTAAGTAAGGTGCCTGGTCGATAAGCAAAGTTGGAGAAGGCATGTTGGGTAAATGTGGAGCCATCTTAAGCTGAATTGCAATGTTTAGGACGATGAGGACGCAGGCAAACAAACTAGTAGTGGATGGACACATTCTACGTAGTGGTGAGAGTATAGGTGGGTTAGGGATCGGCTTAGTTAGCGCCAGTTTGACCAGTGTGCAATTATAGTATGGACCTGGGATGGAGGTTCCACAATTTGAATGAAATGCTCTAAGGTTACACTAAGGTTACCATCTAAATTTGAGATGTGACAGTGAGGCTAAAATGCATCTAGGTTCGAAATATGGCCAAGAGGCTGAAATGCATCTAGATTTGAAATATGGCCAAGAGGCTAAAATGCATCTAAATTCGAAATATGGCAAAGACGCTAAAATGCATCTAAATTCAAAATATGGCAAAGAGATTAAAATGCATCTAAATTCGAAATATGGCAATGAGACTAAAATGCATAGTACATCAACTGGTTCAAATGTGGCAGGAGGTCTAGGATACATAGAACATCTCTAATTCGAAATTAGCGGGTAAAGTGGGTTGCAGCCCAACAGGCAGGCCTAGTCTAAAGGGCGCATGTGAGACAGGTGCGATAGGCTAAGTTAATTAGTATACGGAGGTTCACATACAATGTGTTACAGTTGCACAGAAAGGGTCGTCTTGGTACACAGGTCAGTTGCAGGGAAAGCAGGTGTGCGCACTTAGGCAATGTCTTAGTGTTCATACAAATTTTGTAAGTAGTCAATGACGGTAGCAAGGGTGACAGAATGGCATTGAGACATAAAGTTACCTTGATGGTGGTGGAACGTGGTGCCAGAGGGTCCGGCCGGAGCGGGCGACAGGAGCTCCTAATCCGCTCTTTGCCGCTCCATGACGCGAAAAGGGGGCAAACAGGGGCATTGTATGGGCCTTTGTCGGATGCGAGTGAGTGAGATCCAGGCCCTGTCCAGCAAGCAGCCATATCTGACTTTCCACAAATCGATGGTGGTGCTGCATATGCACCCCACTTTCATAGTGAAGGTCCCAGAGGAATTCCACCTCAACAAGCCTTTTGTGTTGCCTGTTTTCTTCCCAAACCCTTTGTCACCGGCAGAAAGGACCTTGCATACGCTGGACATTGCCTGTCCCTTGAAATTCTACGTGGCACGCACTAAGAGTTTGTGAATTTTGGACCAGTGAATCGTGGGAAGGCCTTGTCCAAGATTTCCATCTCAAGGTGGCTTTCTGTCTGCATCATGCTCTGTCATTGGCTGGATAATCGGCCTCTGCCGGGCCGTCCGAAAGCCTACTCCACCAGAGAGGTTGCTGTAACGACGTTCCTTTCTGGTGTGCCCCTGCTCGACATCTGCAGGACTGCGACGTGGAGGTCCATGCATACCTTCATGAGGTTCTACTGGTTCGACAGGGATTCCAGTGAGAAGTCCAGAGTCGCTAGGCAACCTGTTTACTTAAGGTGAGTCTGTTCCAGGGGTAAGTGTTAATTGCTTCTGTTGAGCCTTGCCACGTCCCGTGGTTGTGTAATGTGTACTGCTGTGTATTCGTTATTCATGAGCATATGAATCAATGCCAGACCCAATGCTGGAGAAGGTTTAAGTTACTTACCTGTAACTATTGTTCTCCAGTATGGGTCTGGCATGGACTCTCATGCAAACCCTCCCTTTGGCTCCTCTGCGGCTCTTCTTGGTAATGCTGCCACTTTACGTGCTTACCAAATTGAAAGATGGCTGCCAGAGGTGGGACTTGGGGAGAGGACTGTCATTGGATGGAGGCAGTATGTCCCAGAGGACAGGGATTGGTTTAGTGGAGAAATACAGTTTTAAAGTGAAAGTGAAACTGTTTTTTTCTATTACCGAGGATTCCCAGCCTGACTGGGAATATTCATATGAGCATGTGAATCCATACCAGACCCATGCTTGAGAACAAGTAAGTAACTTAAACCTTACCGTCCTCCATTTAGCAAAGCCAATATACCAGTTTTGGTTTTGTCAGCCCACTTCTCTGTGCCTGCCATTTGTAAAATGAAATAATTAATCTTTTATAACACACTTATAACTGGAGACCAGTCGCACTGTGCTGAACTGGGATTCAAACCTGTTGCTCTACGTTGTCTTTGGAACTAACTACTGTAATGAAGTGCAAGGCCTTGTTACTTTTCAAAATAGCAGGGCTACTTATAAGGATTGGGATGACCAATTGGGGAGAAGACGGTATCCCACCAATCACCTGACCCTAGACTCCCTTTCTAGGACCTCAATAGCAGTCCCTTCTCTTGGAGAGTTATGAGATATTGCCAACATTGCATTTCCTAGCAAGTACTCGGATGAGTAAGATGAAGAGTTACCCAAGTGAAAAGCCACTTCCTAGTACTGCGATGAGGGGACACTCCATTGACCCACAAGGAAACAGGAAGATCAGTACTGTGACGAGGGAGAACCACGGAAGCATGTGGATCACCTTTGAGAACCACAAGGAACAGTCTAGTGGTTGCTGGTTTCTGATTGGTCCATCTAGAGTAGAAATAGAGGGAAATCAGGAAGTGTTGTCAAGCCCTGGAGGAGCCGGGAGCCGGAATCCTGTGCTTGAACAGAGGGAGCTGTGGACCATCGCACTACCCAGAGAGAGGGGGAACCCTTGAACCCCAGCAGCCTGTGGGTAACTGATGGAAGCTGGACTCTTCCCTCACTTGGGCAACCAAGAAGACTGGCGTGCCTACCAAATGGGGTGAGGGGGTCCCTGAGCTGCAGCAGTGTCCAATAGAGTAAGGGAAATATGAGACTCCCTCACTGGAAGAGATCAGCTGGGTAGCCGCGAAGAGAAGACCATGAGAGCTCAGGAGAAGCAGTAGAAGCTAACCGGTGTTGCAGAGGACCGGACCCCTTGTGGTCCAAGTGCAAGGGGACGAGGAGGTGGACCGGGAAGGCACAGGGAGACCCCAGAGGCTGTGGTTAGGAGGGGTTGAAAGAGAGGGAGATCCCAAAGAGACAGAGAGAGGCCTGGCAGGATAGTGAACCAAGCCTAGTCAAGAGATATTACAAGCTTGTAAGAGGGGTTGGGACCCTAACATTGAGACACCAAGAGAATTATGCACACAAGAGAATGCCTGGCAGTCTAGTGAACCGGTCCTTAGAGAAGCACGCTACAAACCTGAGACAGGGTTCCGCGACCCATATGTGAAGAGCCCAAAGTAAAGGGGTCTGGGACCCATGGCTGTCCCTGGAAAGAGAGTACACCAGGGTTGCCAACATAACTGTGCAACAGTCTTCCAAGGCACAATACCTGGGTGAAGGGTATACCAGGTTGGCTTTAATAGAAAGAGCAAAGAAGGGGAAGAGAAAATGTTACCCTTGAACAAGTTGGAGTAAGAAAGACTGACCCAGCACCAGGAAGGAGAATTTACCAGGCAGGCTGGGGTGATAAGAAGCTGTGAGAGGGGAAATCTCTTGGCATTGCAAATATTGGAAAAGCGATCTCCCTGCCGTTTCCTAGACATCTTTTTGTTGGAACTTTCAAATTTCAATTTGATTAAACCTGGAACTTGATGTTGGCCTTTTTCAGGAGAGCTGAAACCTGGAGAAGGCATCCATTCTCGCAGGCGACGTTCCCACGTACAATTTGAAATTTTCCAGAGGAAGGAAGTCATTCCTCTGGATCACAAAGTCCCTTTATCCTTTGTTATCAGTTAGAAGTGTGAGCTTGGAAATAGGTATTTTGACACAGCACAGTGAGTCCTTAGTCTTTTTGTTGAGGTAGGGTAACCCCTCTAAGTCATAGGGACAAGTAGTCGTTTTCCTTATTTTCTTTATAATAAAAGTCTTTATCACCATAATGCCACAACTGTGTCAGCATCTTACATCTGCATCCTTACAATACCTAAAAAGCAGTGCTGGACTGTTAAATGCCTGCTTTGCTGGACTCAGAATACGAAACATTTCACATGATTGACAAACAAAATCAATGCTTTCGGTAACTTGGCACTGTCTGTTGTTTGTATCCTCACCAGGTGCACCCATTCTCTTTGGATGTTGTGGGAGAAACCTCTAAGCATATAGCTATGAATGTGCAAGCAGTTTCTTCAGGTGGTTAGAATGGTAAGGAGGTGGCCCAACAGTCTTTGAAAATGGACTTTGACACTACGGATTGTGTGGCTAGGTCCATTCTTGGATGCATTTCTTGCGGTTTACCCTTGATGTCCTTGTTAAACTTCTACATGTGCCTTTTGATAGCAAACCTTTACCTCAACGGAAGATGAGTAGCTGGAGATGGGCTGGATTCAGGCCTACAGCCTTTTTCAACACTGAATTAATACTTCTTACTTGTCTGTTGCATTGCATTAGTCTTCAGTGGGAGGCAAGGTATGCTTTTTTATTCCACAATGCACAGTAAACACCATTGTAAAGTAGCTCTTATGGATCAAATTGGATATATTGTTTCAGAAAGGCTTGTATCTTACTCTTCTGCAGATACCCCCATTACACTTACCTTGCCTGCTTTTACCTGCTCTGTAAATTCAAGTACAGGATCTCAAGGTACTTCCTGCTCCCCGTAAAAAGGGGTGGCTTGAGACCCATACTATATATTTGCCTTTTGCACACATTTCTGAGGAATGTCAAGTTTAAAATAATAATACTAGCCAATTTTCTTCAGGTAATGTAGGGGATGATAGGCTGGTTTCCTTTTTGTCTCCCTGGCACATATTTCTGCATACCATTTCACCAGATGCATCATGGGTATTTGCGTTTTGTAAGGGCTCAGAAGCACTATTAGTTTCCTCTACCCAGAGAGGATTAACGAAGATTCTGGCTTTAGTTGCAGCACACCTCACTTTCTACATCTACAGTGGATGTGCAGCTTTCGGCTTTTCCTGGGATTCTCAAAGAAACTGCACAAATCTTCCCCCGAAGATGCTTGTGATTTATACAGTGGTTGCAGCCACATCTCGGTAGCTTTTCGCCCAGTGGAGAAATGTGATGGGTCATAAATGAGGCGGACAACATTTAGATGATTTCTCAATAAATGCCATTTTATTAAATCATACGTTTCAATAAATGCATCACTATCCCTACCCTGAAGAGGATTTCCCCGCCTAAAACAAACTAAAGGAAACACACTAACAAACAATATTTGGCCCTCACACCTGTACATAAAATACACAAACTATATGGCAATTTTCCTCAACAATAATTGCATTTGTAATATTCACAGTCTCTCTTTATAACCTGGGTGAACTCTCCTTCCCCAGGTTTTAAGTTGATTTTCAGTTCCATTGTTCAACAAAAAGAAACAAGGAAATCCGGGTTTGTTACACAGTTACAACACAGTTCTTTGCACCGCCGCTTTAAGAAAGTTCCAATAATCCAATGTCCAACCAAAGAAAGGTTCCACTTCTTCCTTGAATAGATATTTTCAGTCCATCAAATAGCATCTATGATATTGTTGGTCAGGATGATTTGCCACAACTTATACGATTCAAAGATGCACAGCTTCTTGATAACAAGTTTTCTGAGCTGTCCTTTCAACACCATAAATCACAGTTTATATCTTTGTCAGGATAACTTCACAGCACTTCCACTGGTTTACTTGGTACCAGGCCTACTTCTAGAAGGATTCATCATGCAGGTCTACTCGCCTGCGCGATAGCTTTCTGCAATCAACGGTGCTCTTGAAGATCTAAATCTACTGACAACCAAACGTTCACAACAGCTTCAGCAGTTTGCAGTTTTATGACTTTAAACTATTTTTTAGAAAAGACAAAACTCACATTAGTGCTCTTTAACACATGCAACCAAGGCACTCTTCTTCTGAACCTTCACCTTCCAGAAGGGCAGCCTCTTTGCCACTCTTGTCTTTCTGAGAAACCAGTAACCAAATACCCTTAAAGATGTAATTCTAGCTTTTCTCCTTTTGGCTGTAATTCTATAGAACAATGACAATCAACAAGCTTCACTTTTGAAAATATAGCATCTGCCCCTTCTGTTCATGTTAGCCACAGTACCTTGCTGTTAGTCGCTTTTGGCAATGCTTGTACGACTTTTGACTTTGGGCAATGCTTGCACCAATCCTGGCTTTAGGCAATGCTTGTACAACTCTCGACTTTGGGAAATGCTTGCATCACTATTGGCTTTAGACAATGCTTGCCCCACCTTTGGCTTTGGGCACTGCTTGGTTGTTCCCTGGAACTCACAATCATTAAAGTTCAGTCACTTAAATCCGATGCTACAATGTTGCCTGCCGCTTCACAAATGATTCTTCAGTTAGCCTTTTCTTTAGAATCACTTTTAGGTATACATGATTAGTATTTCAGCAGTTTTCTTCAATTTAATATTTAATGAGTGTTATTCAAGCAGTTTCAATCATATGCGACTGCTTCTTTTTTTTTTTACAATCTTTGTCTGACAATCAACAGTCGGGTTTACAGCAATTTCACACATACGCAAGTGTTTCTGCTTTGCTAATGTGTCCTGCCTTTGTTACGCACAAGGGATTAGAATGCTTGGTAACACTCACCTGCTTCTGTCTTTGATCCCTTCGTATACTGGAGGATTTCCACTGCTTTGGCTACTTCCAAACGGACACACTTCCTTGCTGAAGTTGCCTTCATTTCCGCCAATTAAGTGCAGAGCTCGGCTTGCTCCTGAGACCCCCCAGCAAAGGTCTCCAGTATGCTTCCTGCTACGCAGTCTCTGCAATTGAGCTCACATGGGGGGGGAGCCTTCTTGCTTCACGCTTCCCACTGCACAACCTCTGCACTTCAGATTTATGGGGAAAAGGACCCTTTCAAGACTTGCAGCTGGAATCTGCTCTTCAGTGGTCCCGGCACCCTCTCTTTCCTCAGTCTGTTTGGACTGCCAACAACGAGCCTGATGCGGCTCTTTCCTTCTGCTGCCGCTTCGACTGCTACAACTGCTCCAACTCCAACCAATGGCCTGTACCTGAAGGAGCATTTTAAGCCTCTCTGCCTCCCTCATGTATGGGTTATTTGCCTTTAAAAAGCCGACCACTCCTGTCATCTAACTCTTGAGCCCTCTTCCTTGTCCCAGTACTTTGGGAATTATAGGACTTGAAGTCCTCAACAACATAATTGGGTTTTCTTGTCAGCTTTCCAATTTCAAACTCAGGTTTATTTCTTCTGAGTGTATTTAAGGAAACATCACAAGAATGCACTAGAAAATGGGAAGGCATTTCATTTAAGCCATTATTCACAGATTTCCTCTCACTGTACCTCTGGAAGTTAAGATGATTTCTAATGTTATAAGGTTCAGACAGACTTTCTTTTCTTAAAATGTTTGTTTGTGGATCAAAAGTTCTTCCCCATTAGAGACAAATTCCGCATCTCATCCCACAGGATCTCCTCACCACCCTGAGCCTTGTCTCCTTCCAGGTGATCTTCCTGCAGAGCACCTCCCCAAGGTCAGGATCAGGAAGTGTCTGCCTTTCGCCGGCCACATGGAAGAAGACTTTAGGCAGGGGTTTAGTGAGGGATCCACAAGATTTGTCACAGAAAGTAGCAGCCATCCAGCAAATGGTCTTTTCTTTCCAGCCACTGTGACATTCTTACTTACCTACTGAGGTTGCAATGTATGACTGCTTGGATCCTCCTGGTGCAGAAGGCATCTCTGCTGATAAGCGTGATTCTGTGGTTACTGTGCAGTCAGTGTTTTGGGGTACTCATCTGGATTTCATCCAGATCACTTCTTGATTGCTTCAGTGCTGGACATATTCAAAATTGCATGGAGAGCCACTGAAGCAATTGTGGCTCTAAGTCAACCTGGTAAAGGTCCCTCTTAGTGGCTGGGATCTGACATACTGGACTTGTTGGGAAAGATGCCTTTGGGAGGTGGGTGACAAGACCTCAGAATCAATCCTTTAGAGCTCATTCTGATCATGTTGACACCCATGGCCTCCTTTTACTCCTTCAAAGATTGATGGTTTGAGGTTCTGACATTTGTATTTCTTGGAATTGCTCCTGAATGTCTTGTTGGGAGATTCTCTGATTGTGGACTGGTATTTCCTCCTAGTTAATGTTTTCTCTACAGTTTTTTTTATGCCATGATGATCAGGAGGTGGTTAATGTTCAAGACCATAATGTTCCTAATTGCTTCGGTTTGGGCCAGGTTTTCTGGTACCTTCAAGGCTTCTGCTGAGAGTGCACCTTGTAAGGAATGCATGGTTATCAGAAGCACAACGGACACATGGAGTATAATCCTAGGGTGTTTATTAAACAGTATATGCGTGAGAAAAATGCCTAATATAAGCCTAAATCTAATATGGGAACAAATTACAACCATCAAAACAAAGAAAACGCTGTCCTGGTGGTGTTGTGTCAAAGCAAAATGGCTTATACTAAAAACATATTGTCAAATCCTTACTCTATATAACAAAACTCTGTTGGATGATGATATGTATAACAAAAGGGTGTAGTACAAACTGAAATGTCCAAAAGGGTGTTATTAGCTCAGGACAGTGTACTCCCTTCCCCACGTTATATCACGGGAAAAGGTGGAACAGTGGCATGACTGTGAGCACCCCTTGAGTCTATAGGCATCACGAAGCAGTTTCTACAGGAAAGGCGATATCCCTCGAATCAATGTCTTTTGCTTGGCATCAAGACTTTCCCAAGCTTTCACCATGTGAGATTCTCCTCTTCCCCGGCTTCCTCGTGATACCCCCTTCGTTGGGTTCACCTTCGTCTTTAAACCACTGTTCAGTCACTTTAACAAAATGCGGGATTCACTTTCCCTTGCTTTTACTTGGCATCCCTCCTTGGGTTCACACTTGCCTTTGCAACATAGTTCACTTAGCTTTACTTTACAATTGTTCACTTTGTTTCCCACTTGTCAAAGACTTGCGATTGTACAAGGATTTTGCTTGCACCTTCTTATGAACATATTGACTTTCCAATTATCCTACTTTCAATCTAACAGTTCCACTCTGGATGCGGAGACTTTCGAGAAGGTGATATTCTATTACTGGACCACTCTGTTATTCTTAGCATATTCCAGTCTTAAACACATTCGCAATGTTGCAGGCTTCCCTCGCAGTTTTCTATGACACGCGCATCATTCATTGTTCTGGTTACAATGTACTTTCGCTTGCGGTTTCACAAAATCCTGCCAGTTTCATCAAACGCTTTTGTATCTTTCACTCGATAACACTAGTCGGTCTCATAGTTCACTCACCTGTAGCGCTCCTTACTATTTTCCAGCATTTCCTTCATGCCAAGGCTATCGGCACAGCACGGCTCACCTCCTCCCAACTCTGTTGTTCACCCGATGGAGGGCCCGACTTCAACTTTTGCATTAGCGGGGAGGTTACCGTTGAAAAGTCTGCGCGACCTTCACTCTGCAGCTGGCCGGACCACAGCCCTTCTCTCGCTTCTTGGCTCCTTCTGCCCTGCTTCCATAGTCGCTCCAATTTTACAGAATCTGTTCTTCTGCCACTTTGCTGGTTCTGCTCGCCTTTTTCGCTTTGCCTCACAGGTGCTACCCTTGCTCTACCCTTTATCTCAGTGGGGAAAAGGGAACAGGATTTAGGTGCAAGTCATCAAGATTAAGTGCTTGACTCTGCCTGACTCTGATATTGGGACATGTCAAACGGACTGGTTGTGTGAGTCTGTCTCTGAAACGCTTTGTCCTTGCATCAAAGTGTGTGTCTAGGAAAGGGGGGGATAAGGATCCTAGATGGTATATAGAATGAGGGTGTTCTACAGGGAAATGGGTCTAGGGATACCACGTCTCTCCTTTGGGTGACAATAAATAGTAGCGAAGATGTATAATGGCCCATTTGATAACAAGGGACTCCAGTTCTATCACAGAATATTTGTTTTCTCTTGGGAATAATTTTCTACTGGGAAATAGGATGGGATGCTCAAAGCCGTCGCTAACTTAAGATAACACAGCTCCTAAACCTGCCAAAGAGGCATCAGGTTATAGGATAAATTCTTAGGAGAAATCGGCTACTTTTAAGATAGTGGCTTGATACAGAGCCTGTTTTAAGTTGGTATAACGAATGCAATCATCGGTCCAACTGACCTTTTGCGGTTCCGGTTTCTTAAGTTTGTCAGTTAATCAGGCCGTCTTATCTGAACATTTCAGAGTGAAATTTCGATAATACCCGATGAGGCCTAAAACAGCTCTGAGATCTCTTTTGGTTTTTTGGGTAGGAGCATCTAACACTGCTTTTACTTTTTCATGCTGTGGTTTGACACATCCATTACCCACAAAAGATCCTAGATATTTGACTGGCAAATGGGCAAGACAGCATTTTATTTGGGGTTGGCTGTCAGTCCTGTCTGTTGGAGGGCCCTCATGATTGTATAGAAATGCGAAAGATGTTCTTCCCAGGTCTGTTCATATATGATGATATTGTCGATGTAGGTTCCGCAAAAATGGGAGTATGGTGCGAGTATGGTATCCATGAGTCTATGAAAGGTCGCTGGAACCCCATGGAGTCCAAATGGCAGAACCTTAAATTGGAACAATCCAATGGTGGTAGAGAAAGCTTTTTTGCCTTTGTCAGGCCCATGCAATGGCACCTGCCAGTAACCTTTTGTTAAATCCAATGTAAATAAGAATACGGCACTACCCAGCCTGTTCATCAGATTGTCAATTCATGGAATGGGATCGATGTCGAAGGCCGAAGTGGTATTTACAAAACCGCCAGGATTGGTCTGGCTTGGTGACTAGGATGATTGGGGAAGACCAGGGACTAGAGGAGGGTTCTATGATATTGGTTTGTAACATAGCTGCTACCTCTTTGTTAACTATTTTTCTCCTGGACTCCGGGAGTCGGTAGGGTTTAAGATGGACTATTTTAGCCCTAGGGGTTCGAATCTAATGGTATGTGCCCTGGACTCTACCTGGCTTTTCACTAAAAACCTCCAGGAAGGATTCAATAAGATCCATTAGATCTCCCTGTCTTTTTTTAGATATATCCAAGATCGCTATCATCTTTTTCCTCTGGGGCTATGCAAGCTAGAATGTACGAGGTAGTTGTTGTATTCTCCTTCCACTCCTTCAGGAGGTTAATGTGGTATAACTGGGTCTTCTTCTTTTTATCCGGTTGTGCTACTTTGTATATGCAGGTACTTGTATGTTCTAAGATTTCATACGGACCATGTCGCTTCGAGATGAGCTTATTCTCTGTAGTGGGTAACGGAACTAACATCTTCTGCTCTACATAGAAGGAACAGAGCTCTGCCGTTTTATCCCATGCTTGCTTTTGATGGGCTTGAGCCTTTTCCATATGAGATTCCACCAGAGTTCTAACTAAGGACATATGTTCCTTTAAACGAGTGGCTTTTTGTGATAGAGGTAAAGTGGCTTCTTCCCAGGTCTCTTTAAGCATATCCAAGACATCTGGGGATTCTCGCCTGTAAAACAAGAGATGCTTGGGGGGGAATTTCCTCACGGCGAACAGGGCCCAGGGTATCATTCTGTCCCAATCTTTTCCATCCTCATCTACTAATTTCTTCAATATCATTTTCAGGGATTTATTAAATCTTTCTACTAACCCGTCAGTTTGGATATGGTAGACAGAGGTTCTTAGTGTGGAAATGTACATCAACTCTTTTACTTCTCGCATTAACTTGCTCATGAAGTTAGATCCTTGATCATTCAGCATCTCTCTGGGAAATCCCACTCCGGAAAAGAATGGTATTAGATGTTTTAAAATCTGTTGAGTCGAACAGTTTCTCATCGGGACCGCCTCATTGTATCGAGTGGCATAGTCCATTATCACTAGGATGTATTTGTGGTCATTATTGACACTGTCATAAACTCAATTGAATGTGGCATAAACGATTTTTGTTGTTGTGTTGCCTTGGATCTCCACGTATCCCTATGCCAATGAATGATTAATGTGGAGTACCTCAAGTTTTTGTGGTTCGGTTTCATCTTACTGCATCACTTTACTTAACTCTTTTTATTTATTCAAGTCATTGAATGCAGTTTCAGGACCTACGGTGACTATATATATGCTTATTTATAAGTGTTTTGCAATATTTTCACCTGCTTGTTTCATTTACTAGTGTGTGTTTAAGGCCTAGAATGCATACTGCATTGTATACAATCCTGTCTAAATTGAATTATTGTGTGCTTCATGTGTGGACTCATTGTAGACCCCTGGTCCCACTCACACGCTCCTGAGAATAGCATTGGCTGCTCTCCATTGCTACCTTTATTGGATTTTGGCTAACCTCTCAGATTTCCGCTGTTCACTATAACTATGGTGGCCTCTGGGAATTAGGAAGGAAAGACACAAGTTAGCCATGTTTTTGGTGAATATAAAAGGTTTGGGAAATGGCCTCTCTGACCCTGCTCTGAGAGGAATTTCTCTACCTAAAACCAAACCCAGGATGTCAAAATCAAAACTGTCCTTGTGTCCAAAAGTTATATTCTGACCCACTATAAACTAAACTATAAGGTGAAAAGGGAAATGTCTTTAACCTTACGTGCTTGTAAAAGAGTTTGTAAATTAAGAATAAATAGTTACAACGCAAAGGTTCTCCAAAGACAGAGTCTTGGATCCAGTGGATGGTTCCCTTCCTGTGGATTTCTCTTCAATACAAATTATTCTTTGTCTAACAGTTCATTGTGTCTTTCTTGACCCACAATGGCATTATCACTTAAAAACTGTTTAGCCTTGTAATTCCACTTCTATCAAAGTTCCTCATTGTCTGGTTAGTACAGTTCTGATATTTCTTCTCAAGACTTCCTGTATCCACACTCGTCTGGTATGCTTTCTTACCAGGGCATTTTACAGTCATAAATTTGAGATTGCCTAGTAAACTCTCCTGCCAGAGCTTTTTGCACTCGCACACTTTGTAATGTCCTGGTATACTCTCCTGCTAGGACGTATTGCGTTCACTCACTTTTTTGGTATACGAACACTCTAATATTCCATCTTATGACTTCCTGCATTCACATACTCGTAATTGTCTGGTTTGCTCTCTTGCCAGGGATTCTTACATTCACACGATGATTCTCTCCACTTCCCAAGTTGGGCATTCCCTTTGTTCCATAATATATCTTGATATATCCTTCAGTTTGGGTTCCTCATGTGTTTGCATTCCATACATTCACATACTGGTATGGGTCTTGTTTGTTATACACTTGCTTGTTTTACATTTAGGCTGTTTGTGCTGCACTAATGATTTTTGTTGGTGTTTGGAGCGATCGCCGATACCCCACTATCGGTGGGCTGATTCACTGGCTCTTGTTTTAATTGGCAAAGTTGTGTGCCACCTGATCTTTTCTCATGACTGCTTTCTCTTCGCTCTGGTGTCAACCGTGGCTTTGCTTAAGCTTACTTGCTTTGGTTCATGTTCCGACAGATACTTCTTTCTGTGCTCGACAAATGCCCAGGAGTCGCACCGGCTCCTGGCGTTTCTGCAGCATGTCCCGTCCTTGCAGCCTTTCTTGTCTTGCTGGATGGTGAGTTGCCTGGCACCACCACACCGGTTCATGCTGCCAAGCTTTTCGAGCCTTGCAGAGAGGCGAGATGTTCTCTATCCAACAGCAGCAGCCTCTAACACTCTGCCTCCGGTCTTTAAATCTCCCAGGCACAGGTGTTTTCTGACAACAACTAGAGTGCTCACAGGGCGTGTGGCTCCTTCTGCTCTGCACTGCTCTTTCCCTCTTCCTTGTCCCAGTATTCAGGTTATTCTGGGAAAAGGAGTCCGTTGTTAATGTAAACGGCTTGGAAAATAACTTTCAATAGTTCTGGGTGGTAAATCAGTTCTGTATGATGGATAATTAGAAATGGAAAAGGTGGTTTTGTAATTCTTTTAGACCAGAGTGCGAAATTTAATCCATTTGCTTTGGGGAAAGGTTTTCCCTATTCTCCCTAGGGGAAGGTGTGATATAAGGAAATAGGCCATGAGGGTATTTGGTATATGAGGATCATCTTCATGGGCAAATAGGTGATACCATGTCTCATCCATTGAAGCCATGACATCTCCCCGTAGGCTGTCTCCTCTCATGTGATCCTCCCTCATATAGCTGCCCCCAGGGTCAGGATCAGTTAGCGGCTGCTGTTCCCTGGTCGCATGGGAGAAGGTTAGCACCGGGAGATCAGTGATGACTCCATTGTATTCATCATAACTCCTAAAATCTGTCCACCAGGCCAGATTCTAGAAATGTATCTTAACAGACATGTTTTTCCAGTTTTGCAGATTTAATTAACACAGGAACACCAACTCTTTCCTGATTGTCTTTTATGGTGAACTGTTTCAAAAAAATTGTTTTGCTCTAAAGGTTTATGAGGATGCATAGAAAAACCATGCATGGAAAGAATGACCAAGCAACATATAGTTTTAAGTATTCTCATATATATTTGCTACTAATGCTTGTTGTCTTCTGTTTTTTAGGTTGGAGATCGGATTACCGCCATCAATGGACAACCGTTGGATGGATTGTCACATGCGGATGTTGTTAATTTGTTGAAGAATGCATATGGCAGCATTATTTTACAGGTATGGTGAGAAGATAAACCATGCAATTATTTTTTTACATATATTCACGGAAAAATATTTAGTTTCAGTGACGTTAAGGTGAGAACTTAACGCAACAAAGCCCCTGAAATTCAGCTAAAGCCACCTTAACTTCACGCCCACAATGATGACATCACACTGGGCCTCATGAGGATTCTGGCGACATCCCGACGGTAAAACCGCCGGGATACCGCCAGCTGAAATAGCATTACCGCTACTCGGTCCAGCGCTATTAGTGCCGGATCACGAATAGCTGTACAGTGGTAAGTTCCCAAACCCATTGGGTCTATTGGTAAAACTCCCACTTAACGCCCGACTCATGATTGGGCCAACCCTTAAATGCGGCGGTAATAGCATTGCCACCGCATTTAAGGGCTAAGGCCCAGCTCATGATGAGGCCCATTGTGTTTTTAGGGAGATTGAGCACTAATAGCACAGTTCAACACAGATGAGTGCTTACTTTGTCAAGTATGCTTTTTAAGAGCAATACCATATTATTTGCAGTTAGGAATCAGTTGAGTTGATACCATTTATATAGAATGTGAGCATTACCATAACACTAACAAAACACTCGTGGAACACATGATAAATTAATGATCATTTTAGCTTGCATAGTATTTACTGGTCTGGTTAGAAACAACCTTATTTCTCCGTCCAAGACCTTGGAGCACTATGTTGAGGCGGTGCCAAATAGCACTTTGGTGCAGAAAGTGAATCATGGTAAACACTTGTTTATAGTTTTGGCCATTTTGGAGAGGCTAGTACAAATGTTGGGGAGTGAGTGGTTAAATGTTGCCTTTACTTGTTTCTTTTGTTCCCATGCTGCTTGACACAATGACGATTTTCCATTTGGGTGCTGCATTACAGCGTGCTTCATGAATTCTATGTTTTTGGGTTTCAGAACATACACTTTAATTGCCAGCTGATTTATGTTTGTATTTGTGAAGGAGATTGATGCCATCACCCTAAGGTATATCAACATTCAACTTTAAAAAGCATCAGGGAAAAAGACAGAGAAAGGTAATTAGAAGACACATGTATATGCTTTATCTGAAAGCATAGTGTTCCGGGGTAGAGCAAATATATTCTGGAAAAGAATTCCAGAGCTTTGCAGCTTTGACCCCACAATAATATGGCAACCTTCCGGAAAGACAAGATTTATATGCTCCAAGACCTGGGACAACAGGTACTGCCATTCCCCCATCAACGCTGATATGAAGCAGTATTTTCACAGGCCCCCTTTGTGAATGAAAGGGCATCCCTTACATTGCTGTTGCTGCTTGTCTGTTCCAGCTCTGTGATATTGTTTCTGTCTGGCAAATAGCACATTTGAGCTGCAGTGTCTGAGTTATGGAGAGGAAAGAAATAAGCCTAGCAGCCTGGTCGAAGGGATTGATTTTAGTGCAGCCCATGGAAACCGTGCACCACGTTCTCTTTTATTACAAAGTAAGAAATGCAGGTGGTCAGCACTGCATAGTGTAGGGAAGGCAGGGTATAACAAGTATTGACACTGACACAATGGATACAATTTGTAAAACCTTTATTGAACATTTTCGGTTGGAGAAACTATTGTGCCCTATTACTAAGATGGGAGTAGTCTCGACCATCAAATTATATATAAAACAGAAAACAGTCCTAGTGGAGTCTGTCAAATCAACATGGGCTATACTAACAAAAACCTAATGCCTGCCCTATCTCTTGTACGAAAAGTGTAAAAAGGAGAACATTTATGCAAAAGGAAAAGTCAGTGTTCAAATGAGAATGTGGCTGAACCAGCTCTCCTCCCCATGTTAGGCCTCACAAAGTAAGGCGATCCTTGTAGGCAGGACAGCACAAACTGGCTCAGCTTCCAACACAGTACACAGTTCACAGCAGTGGATTGAGGCCCTCCTGGCTTTCCACACTTAACGTTCCTTTTTCTGGCTTTTAAAATAATGTTTCAATCAAAATGTTCACAAAGGTCCATCTCTGCCGGGCTCAGACCTTTCACCACACAGTCCTCGTAGGTCCCCCTCTGCCGGGCTCAGACCTCTCACGATACAGTTCACACAAAGTTGCAAGGGTGCTCACTTCCCCAAGCTTAATATATATCAGTTCTCCCTCAATCGGGCTCGGACCACTTTCGGATGTCGAAATCTTTCAAATGTGCGTGTCTTTCTTGATAGACCACTGCAGGACCACTTCGATTCAACGTTCACTATTTACTTTCACTCTTGGTGTTTGTTTGCCCTTTGGCTTCAAACATGCCACCTTTCACAGAGACTTTCGAATGGGCTACTTCCTTTCACTGTACCACTCTGTTACTTAGTATTGCTTATCTTGCAGCTGTATTTCACTTTAAAGTTCATACACAGGTCTGCCTTTCTTCACGTTTCACCCACACACGTGCAGCCTTCACTTGTGATATCTCAGGTCGCTTGCCAACTCACCGGCTGTGTGCGCGTCTTTCTTGTTTGGCGTTTTCTGAATTTTGAGTCCAGGTTTGTACCACAGACTTGACCTTGCCTCTCCAACTCTACTGTTCACCCAGGAGGATTGCTGGCATCCTTCGAACACAATGCAATCTTCACTTGTGGGATCTGGCCTTCTCCATTCATCTTTCATAGCCAGTCATGCGGTTTTCAGCCTGCTACTCTTGTCCCTTGGTCGGTTGCCCTGCCCCAGTAGGTGTGCCTTCATCCTGGAGGTTCTGCCCATTCTCGTGTTTCGCCTTGTTCAGAGTGTCTTTGTGTTGCCTTTTATTCATGTGAGGAGAGCCAATTACTATCAGGTGTATGCACTTAAGGTAAAGTGCCTGACTTTGCCTGGCCCGATTTATGGGACATGTCCTGTACGATGTGAGAGAGTTATTCTGGTTACTCTGTCACCTTCTTCCTCGGCTCAGAGGGAATACTGCATCTCACCATCAGCTATCTCACCCCCACTCTGGTTATCTCACCCCCACTCCCTGAAGACCCCTAACCCAGGTTATCATCCCGCACTGGTTCCCCCTCTAGGGTCTGGATACAAAGGTGATGGCCGTGCCCTGGCCACCTGAGAGAGAGAGAGAGAGAGAGAGAGAGAGATCTCCGGGGACAAGCCGGTCAAGTGGTACAGCGAGTAGAGCGCTCGCTTTGACATTCGTGCAGAGCCTGCTAACGCAGGTTTGAATCCCGGCAGGGCCAAACTCAGCCTTTCATCCTTCCGAGGTCGATAAATGAGCACCACACACCGTGGGTAATAATTAGCAGCGCTCAGATACCTGAGGGTTTGTAGCGCTATATAAGTGCCAAATTATTATTATTATTATTATTATTATTATTATTATTATTATTATTATTATTATTATTATTATTATTATTTATTATTAGTGAGTGAGATGCCCTCTGGTTTCTCACAATAGTGAATGTAATATTGTAGAGCTGCTGTGTAATCTTGGGTCAACAACATAGTCTTACCAATAGTGCTCTTTGTGCCTGCGTTTCCTCCTCAACCTGGCCCTCCATTTTGTTGTAGCTTAGGTTCTGGGTGTAGCCTGAATTTATGGTTAGGTGAGTGGAATGTGGGGAGGTCACTAGGAATGTTGGGATGAGTCATGGGTGTCAGAGTTCTTAAAGTGGCAGTTAGACATGAAAACTGGCTGGGGTGGATGTGCTAGTGTTACTGACCTAGCTTGGTACTTACCTTGTTGAGGATACTGTTATCAAATCGATCTTGGTGCAATCATAAACAGTAAAAATGTACTTAGAATGGATTCGTCTTTCAGGAGCAGCTGTAAGTGAAGACTGCAAGAACCTCCCTGTAGTTACTACCGTTCCTATGCTCTTAAAACTCCAGGGAAACCCTCATAAGGGAAAAACCCTGAAGCAAAGAACGCCGCAATTGACTTCCTTCTGTTGTTCTCCTATGTAGTGAGGTCATTCACTGCTAGGCTGTGATGAAATTCCTATTCGCTGGATGGCTGTAATGGGAGAGGAGACTGTATGGGTAAGCGGATCTCTCAGTCTAGGGTAAGTATAAACTTTGTAACATGTAAAGATTACCGTAAATCCGCAATCGCGGGCTACGAAACAGAAGCTGGACTGTCTCCGGAAACAAAGGTGGAGGATATGAGTTCTGAGAGGGGGCGAGACAGAGTGGATGAGATAAAGTGGAAGAAAGACTACGAAGGAGAAAAGACATAGAATATAGTACAAGAATCAAATTCCCAAGCATTCTGTGGGTTTAAAGCAAGGCGCCATCTCCTGCTTCTCTCGTACAAGAACTTGTAGCGGTCTGCTCAGTGACACCATGGGAGGAACTGCTCCAGACCGACACACCCCCTCCAGAGGAACTAGAGCGGTGCATGGCACTCTGGCAGCCATTTTGAAGAGACATGAAAAGACATGAAACAGAATCCATATGCAATAAAGAAATCCTCCTCCTCCAGCGGACCAACAGAGTTGGGGCATGATAACAAGATATAACGGATACAGACAATAAACCTACTTACATTGATGGGTATCCAAGCATCTTTATACCCACAGAGGCTACTAAATTTTGGTGAGGAGCTGGTTTTAGCTGCTGAGTAGGGGGCAGCGGGTGGACAGGACACTGCCCTCCAGAGCACACTTCCATCAAGAGGCAGGGAACCTCAAACCGGAGCCGGTGTGAGGCAGAGGCCAAACAGGACAGTTCCCAGCTGGCATGCCTGGTGGTGCGAGCAAGGCCGTGCTGGCAGGAGGTGGTGAGACAGGCAGAACAGTCCCTTTTCCTTGCCGGCCGGGTGGAGCAGACACCAGTAAGTCAGTAGCTGTCGGGAGGTTGGGGGATGGAGAGGAACTGTCCAGGAATGTTGCCATGCAGAGTGGCGCCGGCACGGGAGTCAGCTGCGGCTGGCAGAAGGTTCAGTGTTTGCAGCTGGGTGGATGTGCCAGTGTTACTGCCCTCGTACCTACCTGGCTTGGCACTTCATTTTTTGGGGATATGGACAATAAACCTACTTACATTGATGTTGTGTCCAAACGTCTTTATACCCACAGAGGCTACTACACATGGCAAACAATCCATTGTGCAAGTGGTGCTAGCTTCTCCTACCATACCCTGGGCCTTGAGAGAGTTATTGTTCAAGTTCAAGACTTGCTGGACAGGTTGCGGCCACTTAATCTGCAATTGCTCCCATCTGTGTACAACTGAAAATCACCTCCCTTGTCACTGAGCCTTTCCTGCAACCTTTTGCTTTCTGAAAACTGGCAAAAGCAGTGTAAGGATGTGGCGGACAGCAGCTCGCTTGAAGGAACTTAAATTGCCTTTATTCAGGTTCACAAAGAAGAATATAAAAAAATAAAAAATGATTGTTCAAAGTTCTTGAATAGAGTTCTTTCTTCCTCTGTGATAAGGATGAACCAAGGAAAGGTGACGCCTAGTCTTCATACGCCTAGAGCGTTTCAGGTGCAGTTCTCTCTCTTCCCCGGTGTTCTGCAAGAGAAGCGGAAAAAACACACACAGTCCTTCATCAGTTTCATCCTTATATAGGGGTTGGGGCTGTGTGGACCAATCAGGGCTGTTCTGGCCTCTTTTTCTATAAATAGGCCCCCAAGCTCCGCCCCTTTCTCTTTGCCCGTGGTTTGCCATTCAGACTCTCCCGTCAACACTGGAGTTTTGCGGGGTACCCCTGTCTGTCTGTCAGATGATGTTAACGCTTCCGTAGCGTTGTACTTCCCACTGGCAGGTGAGCTATGATTGGGAAATGTGGACTCGGATATGTGAAACTTAGTGACGGCATCTGTGGGGAAAGCCGCGTGGCGCATGGCTGCAGGGGAAACGGGAATGTGCAAGAGACCGTGACCGCCTGCCTGACTCTTTCTCTGTGTGTAGCCTGCGGTCACATGTGAATGCTTCTTGTTAGCTATGTCTTCCTTATATAATGACCCTCTGTGACCCTCTGTGAATGAAGAGTTTGGGACCCGTCGGGTCTTTATTGTTAGTTTCCAGTTTGACTCCACATGATAAGGGAGCGGGAACCACCATGCTGTCACTGCCTGTTTCCTCGGCTCCCAGCACTGCTGGATTTAGTCCGGGTAAGTGTTGCCGCTGTTCCCTCTCACGGTGGTGATTCCACCATTTCTCCCCTTCTCCCCTTCTTCCCGTTCCTCCCTTTCCTCCCGTTCACAAGCAGATTTTGGGCTTGCAGCAAGCTACTTGCCAGTGGTAAATTCTAGGCTTTGTGGTCACGTCAGTAGCATTTATATTCCTTTGGCCACAAGCCTAAACACAACCACTCTTCTGTAACTTACATTAGTTAATGATTCATTGAGTGTCTGGCACACTACACGTGTCTCATAGAATGTTATGTTTTTAATGACATATAGCACAAATAGTAAAGTTAAGAACATTGCAAATTGTAGATCTTGGACCCACAGAGAAGGTAGCTTGAGAGTTTAGCTCTTCTCTAACAGCAATTGATCATTCTTGGTTAAGGCAAGTGGTCCTGTTGGGGCAAAACCTTTTGCAACAATGACTTTCTCAACAATGGAAACAAGATGGCAGGATGTCTCTACATACAAAGAAAAGCAGAGCACCCGAGACATCAGCAGATTCTCACCTAATGAATGGGGTGATTCTATGTCTGAAGAAACGGTTGAAATGTTGCGAACACAGAAAACGATTCAACTTAGACGTGGGTGACATTAAAGTTTCAATGGGAAAGCTTATGTACAGAGATCAACATCTTTGCTAAATAATATTAAAGTACAGAAGATGAAAGGTGTGGCTTACATACTGTGAGGGAGAGCTGAAGTGCAGCTTTAGTGCCTACAGAGAAGTGAGGAAACCCAGCAATGTAAGCATACGTTTAAAAGCGAAAACCACAAAAACATAAGAGGGGTGTGTCAGAAAGATTGCAGGGTATAGAGATAATGAATACAAAAATGTGTAGCATTATTTAGAAAAGGCTGGGGAACAATTTTGGAACCCAACTTGAGACAAAACCAGCGTTAGTAGAAGCTATCACAGTAGGGAAGAAGAGAGAGGTTTGGCAAAGTCCCATTTAGGGAGCCAGTTAAGGGTGAGCAAGAGACTGTTTTGTGGTAGCAGGGATTTGGTGCAGAGGAAGCCCGCGACATGATACACCTCCATGGGACCTCTGGGGAATTCGCCCCAGAGTCCTTTCACACTTCCCAAGACCCAGGCAGGTTGTAGAATGGCCCTTCCCAGAGAATTGCAATAGCCAATAAAGACCCACTCCATTGCTTTCATTGCAACCTACCAGCTTTCAGGGAGTAAGCAGCAAAGTAATAGATGGGACCTCCCAAGGAGCCCTTCCTCGCAACTTCAACATCCAGAAAAGAGCCACACTCACTTTCAGTGGGATCACTGGCCACTCACTCCATTGAAGAGAGATGATATGTACCAAAACATGGTAGAAAGGAGATGCATCCTAACCCTTCCTGACATACAAATCATATTGTCCCTCACTGAGCTGAAAGATTTCAGTGAGATCCTCCTCTCTTAGCACGGGGCTTGCTCATGAACAAATCATTATCATCCCTTAACACCATACTGGAAACACCAATTCCTAACACACAAGGACAAGGGACGTAAGTAGGGAAAAGCGATTCAAAGTTTTCAGTTCCATGTGTTAATATCCACGCAAAAATATCGCAATTCAAATATATTGCCATATTTTTGCTGCGATATTGAGTCATGGACCCTGCATGGGACACCCGGCAACCCCTGCATTATTTTTAAATGTTCAGGGGACACCCCCGTAACCCGTGCTCCCACAAATGATCCCCCTATAAATATCGCCTATGGCGAGACAAACGACCATATGTACGGCGATATTTTTGGTGGGGATAATATGTAGGTATACCAGGTTTTCCAGGCTTAAACCATTATATCTTTTGAGAAGGCAGCAAACCCAAGCTAGAGGGAAACCAGCTTCTCCACAAACAAATCGACAATGCAAATGGCAAGGATCCAACAAGCCCTTCTTGACTATAAAGCCTCACTTCTAATCTGATAACTGCAGAATACCACATGACCCCTCAACTAATTAGGAAGGAGAAATGTGGCAAAAGTGGCTCTATTTCTCTTTCTGCGTAAGAGGAAGCAGGAGTGTAGAGGAGGAGGCACCTATGTTCTCCTTAGTTCCCGCTCCTTTCCCACCATCATATTGGGATGAGGGACAAAGAGCTTTTTTGGGGAAGCCATGCATGAATCCTTTAATGATCCTGCACCTCGTCGAGTATATGAGAGACAATATGCGCTCAGATAACCCTTCAGTGTATACCCACAAGCTGATATAGTGGAGGAAAGTAACCAAGAACGATGCACTTTGCTGAGCTGTCGAAATGCAGCAAAGAATAGAATGGATGTTCGTTAAAGTCGAACAGCAAATAATGTCATAGAGAAGATATACGAACCTATGCTGAAACGATATGAAAATACTTAAGAATGACGATTTAACTGAAGCACTAAGAAAAACATGTACTCCATGATGCAGTACTTATCAACACAAAGAAGAATTAAGTGACTCACTGGTCAATAACTGTAAATAGGCTGAAACGCAAAGTAGAAAGAATGCATAGAAGTTTGCTTATGAGGGGTATATATTCAACATTTAGGAAGACCATTAGAAGAAAATGGACGGCGACTTATGTCAATCAACCCATCTACCTCAAAATACGAGCCCAAGATCTTAAAGTGAAAAGTTGATGACGAAGGTGTTTTCCTTTGCAAAATAGAGGAGTACATTGGCTTGGAACCAAGGATGCTATTTTGAGAGGTGGAGGAAAAGCACAAAGGGTGTCTATGAGCAGACCGTGTGCAAGAACATATTTCCCAAAGATTAGAAGGAACAAGAACATTTATGGATGCCATATATTGGACAAATAAAAGGGCATGAAGTTAATATGGTATAGAGTGAGCAAGTTTCTAAAGGCCAAGAGGGGCAACTTCACCCAGCATAATTGAATCAAATGGTGTTTAATACACTGTTGAAATGGACAAATTCATGGTCTTGTAACATGTGATGGAAAGCTTGCAAACAAGGGCTATTCATTAAGTCTGGAGCTAAGATAATGGTGTACCTACACTCCCTCGAATGTCCCAAGGCAGTGCAGACTGGCAAGGTCAGTCTTCAAACAGAAGACACTGACATAAGGCCTAACGATAAGAGAGGGTAGACTAATTGGGGAAAACAAGGGGAAAACTGATGGATGTCCAAGCACCTGGTTTCGTTTCTATGTACGTGCTGCTAGCAAGCTGAATGTCCATGGTTGGATTTGGGTTGCCAACCAATTAGAAAAGCCTGCCATGCACTTTTACATATAATGTTGCAAAGTATTATTCCGCTGCCACATTTTCTGTTATGATGAGTGTAGGATACCACGTGCATAGAAGTAGCTCAGGGCGTGTGCTACAGATAAGGGGCCGCCAATGAGAAACCTATCTGTATGCGTTCTATATGTAGACATGTTCCCCTAATCCAATCCCATCCCTCGATGGGTTTTACGGTTTAAATTATAATAATAATTTGGCATTTATATAACGCTACAAACCCTGAGGTATCTGAGTGCTGCTTATTATTACCCACGGTGTGTGGTGCTCATTTACCGACCTCGGAAGGATGAAAGGCTGAGTTTGGCCTGCCTGTATTCGAACCTGCGTTAGCAGGCTCTGCACGGATGCCAAAGTGAGCACTCTACTCGCTGTGCCACTTGACCAGCATATACTTGGTCATAGAGGACAGATCTAGCATTATATAAACTGAGTATAATTGCAGAGACATTGTGATCCTGCATGAATCGATTTGATGAGTGTTTATTTTCCCTGCTTTACTTCGTTAAGATTAAAGCAGTATTTTACCATCTCCTTTCAGTCTGTCCGGTTATTTGTCCGGAGATATTTTATTGGTAATTCCATCTAGGACACAGATGTTTCAAGGTGCTAGCACACATTTGGTAGCAGTGCGGATGGCTCAGGACTAATCGACCCAGAGTCCAAACCTAGATTCCCAGAAGCTTGACGACTCCTGCCATAAACCAGACGAGCGCGGAGTTGCCTGCAGTGAGCGGTGCGCAAAAGTATCCCGTAATCACCAAATGGTCGACAGTTCCCCCTTTGAAGAAATTCCTATTCAGTCCCTGCAGGTGCCCGACAGACAAAAGGCAAACTGGTTGCTTATGGGAGAGTCAATGCCAGGGGACTCGAGCTGAGTACCAGACATAAGTAGACCATCGTAGCTGGTAAGGGGAGAGGGATTGTAATTGTGTTATGTTATAAATAAAAAAGGCATAAAGAGTAACTGGATTTTTGGCACTTTTAAAAGGAAGAGAGAGAAGGATACCTTGAATTGACGGGCTTAAGAGACATGGAAAGGGTGTACGCTATAGTTCCATATTGGAGCATTAAGGATTCCCAAGGGCAGAGCCTGTTAGAAGAGCGTGTATCAAACTCCCATCGGGGGTAATAAAAAGAGAGGAGAATACACGCACTACGGCAGTGGATAAAGATGTACATAAAGGGGAATATATATACAAACAGATATTATTATCGCAGATATGGACACTCTCACTACATTAGTCACTCTACAACAAGAAAGTGACAATACTTTGGATGTAGCATCTACAGACTTAGAGACATTAGGTATTTGCACTGATTGGCCTTCCAAAAGCAAACTAAAATGAAAATCTAAGTTTAACCCATTGAGTGCCCAAAATATCTACATTGAAGCATTCTCCAACATGGTTATTGATGAATTAAAACAAGAAAGAAGGAAAAATAAAAAACAAATCAAAAGCAATCTATCATGGAAACAACAAAAGGCTCTATCAGACATATGCAAAATGGACAAATATATAATAAAACCAGCAGATAAAGGCTGCAACATAGTCCTAATGAATAAACGGGACTATGTTAAAGAAGCATATCGACAGCTCAACGATGTGAAATTTTATGAAAGACTTACGAAAAATCCCATTTAACAAATGGAAAGTAAAATCTGGGATTTTTTATTAAAATGGCAGAACGCAGGCATTTTGGAGGAAGAAATGGTGCAATTTCTATTCACAAAGCACTCAGTGACCCCCACGATATATTTCCTCCCCAAAGTGCACAAGACCCCCATTACACCTCCAGGGAGACAAATTGTGACGCTTTGTGGTTCACTCCTCGAAAATATGTCTAAATTTGTAGACAAAGTGCTTTTTACCTTTGTTTCTACTTTACCATCATATGTGCGAGACACCACAGACATTTTACGTAAAATTGATGATTTACCATGGGAATTGACATATTTATTGGCTACCGTGGTTGTGATGTCACTGTATACATCAATTCAACATGAGGATGGTATAAAGGCTTGTCAAACCTTTTTGAGCACTCGATCTCTGAATTATCTTGAACATTCGACTATGATTCTCGAAATAGTAAGACTCTGCTTAGAGAACAATGTTTGCCACATTTGGTCCCTCGTACGTGAACTTAATGATGGGCAACTGGGAAAAATCAGTGGCAGAAGAAAATTAGACTTTCACAGAGAAAATAATATTATGGCTACGCTATACAGATGATTTGTTTATTATTTGGAATGGCACAGCACAATCTTGGCGAGAATTTGTTAAACCTTTGAATGTTAATAACTTGAATTTGCAATTCACAGAACAACATAGCGCACATTCCATTGTATTTCTAGATGTAAATGTTAAAACTGTGGGACAAAAGATTGGGTGAGAGCTACATAGGAAAATTACAGGTGCAAACGTTCCTCTACATGCCAATAGTGCACACCCGAAGAGTCTCCTGTGGAGTATCCCATATGGAGTATCCCATATGGCAAATTTATCCGCATCAGACGAAATTGCAGCAATATTAAAGATTTCGACCACATAGCAAGCCAAATCACAGCCCACAACTTTTTTACAATAACGGTACCCGAAAAAAGTCATTGAAAGATCTTAAAGTTCGAGATCTGGATAGACAGGACTTGTTGACAATATCCATATCTGACTCCATGAATACAACAGAAGAGAATACTAATAGATTGATTTTCAGTTTTGGAAGTCATTCACCAACCATAAGGAATATCATCAACAAATATTGGAAAGTTTTGAAGGTGGACAAAGACTTGGGTAACTTATTAACAGAACGCCCTGATATAACTTTTCGAAAAAGTATGTCCATTAAAGACCTAGTAGTGCAAAGTTACATGGTACCGGATACCAACTACAAAGGCAAAAACTGGCTCTCAGGTGGAGGCGATGGCTTTTTTAAGTGTAGCAAATGTTAAATGTGTAACTATGCTTTTAATTGCACTAGTTATACTCATCCGGTCTAAAAGGTACCCCTGCAAATTAAGGGCAAAATTTCATGTGAATCAGAGCTAGTAGTTTACGTCTTGACGTGCAAATGTAAATTAAAAGTGCGTATCCTGCAACATATCAGAGCTATTGTCAATAAGGACTGTACATCTCCAATGGCCAAACATTTCTCAGAATTTCACAATGGTGACCCCAAGACTCTTACATTTTTCTGCATTTATAAAATTGTGACAGGCCTGAGAGGAGGTGATAGTGAAAAACTATTACGACAAGAGGAAACAAAATATATAACAGATTTTGAAAGTAAAAACCTGACAGGCCACAATGTTGATGAAGAATTGTATACATTTTTAGGGGTCTTGGTTGTCATGACAGTTGATAGTTTCGAGAGTCAGCACCAAATCATTTTGATTTTGCTTTTGGTCTTTGGGTTTTTGTTCTTCTTTACTTTCCTTTTTCCCCTTTCTTCTTTTCTCTTATCTTTCTGCCTTTTTTCTTTATTTTCTTTTTCCTTTTCCTTGATATCTCTCTCTCCTTGCTTGGCATTCCTTGCTGTGTGTCTTTGTAATTATCACATGCGAGACCCATGGAGATGGAGGCAACAACCCCAGCCAATCCTTACCATCCCCAACCGCCCGTTTAGCTACAACTAGGTACCACTGGGTTGTGGAACTGGCGAGATACCACCAATCACCACACTAACTGTGAGGTATGGACACTGGCAGGCGCACTAGCCATGTGGGTGGGGGTGAGGAACATGCAATGTTGTTGACGGCGCCGGCGGAGGAGGCAGCGAGCTGTTCAAGGGGCCTCGAATGCAAAATGGGCACGGACCTTCAGAGGCACAGGGTGCCCAAGCACCCCATCCGGTGAGATTACGCGAGCCCAACTGGTCAATTCAGGATACAGATACCAACTAACCAGTACCACTAACAATTTTCTCAAACTCCAAACCAAACACAACCACAAACCTCCAGCACAACAAACCGCACAAACTTCACTACACTGCAACAACAAAACAATAAACACACATAGACTCACACATCAGAACACGACTACTACCGGCCGCATACACCCCAGGCCCAGCCGACGGACCCACCGGGCTGAGGCTGCCAACAGCACATCACTGCACTCTTTCACTTTTCCAGCCTTCACCCACTAACTCACCTTCCCTCCCTCTTTCAGAGCCGCCAGAGCACCAGGGGACCACTCCGGTGGTGATAGTGTGCAGTACAAATGTCCTTTAACATTAGACTGCATTAGCACTTTACTTTTGGGATTGTATCCAATGCAGATATCTTATGAATATCTAATATCTGAACATAATGCACTTGAACTTTATGATGAATATACATTCATATAGCTAAATGACAATGTTGCTTATTTTTGCACTATGCACCTGCACTTTATTACTATTGGATTCATTTACAAAGTAGATATTTAATGAATATCCAATATGTTAACACAATGCATTTGCACTCTATTAGATGATGGAGGTACATTCATAAAATTTAATGAAAATTCAGTCTATACTTGCACTATGCATTTGCACTTTAGTATTTCTATTCCATGCATTTGCATTTCAGCCTATGATAGATATGTTTCAGCCACTAAAGTGGGACATATATAATCCTTGATGCGGCTAAGTATAACAGCACTTTGCACTTTCTTCATATCATATTTGTATTCTAGATTGGATAGGGGTTTCCTTAAAAATATGAAGATCTCGATAGCGAGATGGTAGTGTCCATGTGGCCATATGTCACATCACAATCCTATTGGGGATGATGCCCAGATCGACCATGCCGGGGAGTAGTATCTCCGTGTGCATACATCTTACTTAAGATGATACACACATCGCCCATGCAGACTTAGGCAGTGAGATCTTTGTTTACATTTCATGATCGTTACATGGGGCCATAAGATCCATTTAAGAGCACTTTGCTATGACTATTACTCACTTGCATGATCCATGATTAACACAAGGCAAGGTCAGCGATTTATATAGTCTTACCGACACACATGTGATACGTCTTACAATGGATATAATTGTGATATTGTAGGAGCATGGCCGCAGCATCGATAATATAGTAAATAATTTGTGATGCAAATACTTTGAAGTGTAAACTAAGGCACCAATATTTATTTCATCGAATGATATACAATTTGCAATTTGCACTGCTTTTTTCAACAATGTTTAAAACCGATTGTGAATGGAACATTTGTATTTTCACCCATTGTAAGTGAAGGCTTATATAGCTTTGCCAACAACAAATTAGAGAAATGGAACAGTCATTTTTGGATTACATTTGTATATGTTGGACCATTTAGCACTAGTTATCAAATAGAATGCCTATACATTTTGTGTGATCCTTAAGTCCCTTCAAACATGGCCAACGGAAATACCAGCAGTCAGTTAGTCACCTTTTCATTGTCAATGAATGTTTGTATGTGTTCAAATGGGCTCCCAACACAGGGAGGAGTTACTGTGAGCAAGCCACAGGAGTGTGGCGAAACGCGTCAGACAGCCTCTCCGGCATGCACGATTTTGGGAAGCTGTTTTCAAACTGCATTACAAATAAAGCTTATATTTTCTACGACTACGTTGGGCAGTGTATGAGTTGGTTTTTCCCAACACATTTATTTTTCGGCAACTTTTGTCGTGCATCAGTTGAAATCCACTTCGAGGATAAAGAAAAATAGCAAAAATAAATAAATAAAACATGTTTTTCTTTAGAGTTTTTGACAAAGGATTGACTTCAATCAAAAGGCTAGAAATACACGAAACCAAAATAGAAACAAAAATGATAGTTTGAAGGTACTAAAAAAGCAAGAACGATATAAAAAAAATTCACAGAAAGTGTAAACGAAGGAGCTAGAAAAGTAGTGCCAACAAATTTTGTTTTAAAACAATATAATAAACAAAGGTAGGGAAAATATTCTGTTCTTCTGGCATACGAGTGGCGATTGATGGTGCCTACTCAAATATATTGAAACTATATATTTAATTAATTCGGAGGTTAGAGAAAAACGTATTAAGTATTGACCGCCTGAATTGGCTTGTCGTAATGGAAGAAACACCTCTCACACACCTATGCAGACCACTACTGAAATGTACAGCCAAGATTATGCAGTACCATTCCGAATGGCGACCAATAAGACATTTATGCCATGGCTTCAAGGAAGCTCATTGTCAAAAATGGTATTATGTAACCTGACGACATATTTGCATGCCATGCACAAGGGAAAGAAGCTAGAGAAAAGATTGGCAGTACTAGAGCTTTGGAATATGTACCAGAATGAGAAATAAGACCCAGTCTATAGGGAGTGGATGCTTAGTCAGCATAAAGGGGAAGAAAAACACCTTCAGCTCCTCTTTCCCCAGACAAGAAATAAGACATAGAAGACAAAGAGAAGGGATTTTACCCTCTAAAGGAATTGAAAGCAGCAGCAGGGTATGTTAATCCACCATACGAACCCCCCTGCCTGTACTAGTGAAGAGACTGAGGAAGAGAGTAGAGGTAGAGAACGCAAATATATATATATAGACACGCAATGAAAGTAAACAGCTTTATGAGATAAAGGATAGAAGGAACAAACGGAGATGGAGGAAGAGGCAGACAATCAAAGAATAACAGATATAGCTAAGGGTACGACAGTAGTACAGAACGAAGGGATGGGAGAACAAATATTGCTCAAATTGGATGATAAAGGTATTAGTGGAGTTCAAGAAAGAGAGGAGGAAAGGGAGGAGCAGCTCCTGATAAGCAGTGAAGGGTCAGATTTCACATTTTAGGCTTGACTAACTCACAGGGAATACTGAGGTCCACCTTGAAAGGAAAGATTACTCCTGCGTCATTCAAGCATAAACATTTAGTAGGTTAGGTCTTGGGTGTAGGTTGGTTACCTGCATGGAAAAAAGAGCTTTAACAAATATTGAAATTACAATAGAGGTGGGTGAGGTGAATGAGGTCAGTGTGATTAGAGTGCGAGAAGGGTAAGATGTAAGTTTAGGTGTAGCTTGCAATTTCTGTAACTCATCTGTGCTGCATTGAACCTCATTATTTCATTTGCGGATAGGGTCAAGTCCGAGGGCTACTTGCAATGATCCTGATTCTGCAGTGATGAATATTTTCTTTTGTTAGCCAGGCCCTCATATCCCCAAGCTGCCTTTAAAGGTTTGTAGTTTTGTGTCAGAGAGGGCGGAGGCTGGTCGACTAGAGTGACTACACACCTACATGTCACTAAGATGCCTTTTTCCAGTTCTTTTTCAGTTGGGGAAATATCCCAACAGACTGGAGAAATGGATATGGACGCACAGAACTAAACCACTGCTGCTGCTTTACATGATGTATAATATGCAGAAAGAAAGCTCTTGAGCTATGCCCTTAAGATGTTCAAGTCCTTGCTTTCATCACATTCCATTCTTGTTCTTGACTAGCAATTGTAGTTTTAGTTTCAGACAACAAAGCCATGTTTATAAGTACAAATTCAATGAGATGGTGAGCCTGGTTTAGCATCTCACACCTGATCAGCGCTAATTTGAGAGGTATTTAATCTTTCCTTCTGGTTTATACATGAACCACTCACCTGCTCTTAGTCATTGCTTGATGGAAGCATGCAGCTTGTTGTTATGCCCGATGTGCAAACAAGCAAAATTTAATGAGAAGACATCACTCTTTCATCAACCCCTAAAAGTATGCATTCATTGTTAGGCCACAGGCTTTTAACTAAAACAGACATCACTCCTGGCTCATCTTCAAATAATACATAGTAAGATAGAGATGGTGTTAAGCAAAATAAACATCACTCCCAGACCAGCTTCAAATAATATGCAGCCAAAAACAGTCAGTTTAAGAGATGAGATATCACTCATAGCGCAGATGCAAATGTCTAGTAGTCAAAGACAGTCTGATTAACAGATGAACTATTACCCATGGGCGCAGAGTACAGGGTGGAAGATGGCATCTGCCACCTTAGTTCTTCAGCAATGGGGACAAGACCCTCACTTTCCCCTGTAGAAATGTTTTCAGTTTCTGTCTGTACATCCTAAGTGAGTGTGTGCAGTGTCACTGTGGCTGGATATTAAACCCTATTGGCTTTAAAATCATGTAGCGAACTGCACTATAGGCACTGTAGTTATTTTGAGTACAATCAGGAATCCATATCTAATGCTGAATTCTTTGAAGGTAGAGAGACACCTCCTACAGTATAAAGCTACCATAGGTAGATTAGCAGGTTGAGTGATGGTTGCTGAAATGTTAAATACTTAAAGCTGTCTTTAAATCCGATTAATTTTTGCAATTCCTTATAAAAAGAAATAGGTGTTGGAAAATGCACTGTTTGGCCACGGGGTTTGTTTGGGCTATCACTTGCTCATATTTAGGGCAAGAGTGGGAGAAATCTAATTGAAATCAAAAGTTGGCATGACCACACTAATCCGTTTCCCTATAACTGCCGTCAGCACAATAGAAGCGTTTATTTTGTAGCAGTTTGGCAAGCAAATCCATATTTAGAAGTATACCCTGTGATAAAACTCAAAGGATGGGGCATAAAAAGCACAGGGTATTTGTAGGGTGAGTCCGAAAAAATGAAATGCAGTTGAAAGAAAACTGATGGATTTAAGTTTAAGAAACATGCTTCACATTGGAAATATTTTACTGTTGTTTGTATGACATTGTAAGCTGCACATTTAGAAAGCAATGGAGTGCCCAGCATGCGGGAAGCCTGTTTTTGGCATATATGCTCCCTACCCTACTGGCCCATCTATTCCTGTGGTGTCTGCATCAGGCCAGAGGAAAGACCAGGCTAAGTAAACAAAGGGTTTTTAAACATATGATTGTCTGCTGGTTGAAGGAGCACAGCACATTTAAGACTCCTGAAAGTGTTCTTTTTTTAGAGGGAGTTGAAGGGGTGGGGCATCAATTAGGGCGGGCAGGGCATCAGTTCGGGGGGACAATTGCCCCACACTGCCATCTCCCAGGGGTATCTGATACTTGTCAGTTAGAATCTACTCCTCTGGAGGCTCTCGAGCCTCACATGGTGAAACGATAAACAAGTTTGAGTCTAAGCTAGCCAGTAAACAGAAGACTCACAAGCTGTCCTTCTCCTGTCATGCCCCAACCATCTGGAGCACAATCCAGGCAGATCCTCGAAATGCCCCACCCATCCTCCAGTTCTGCAATCCATTAAAAACGTGGCTCTTAGAACAAAAGCTGCTGGGAAAATAAAAATCCTGACATTCAGCTAAAGACTGGACTACTACTGTATGAAATGCCAAGCCCAATCCTGGCACCCTCCTGTTGTAAAGCCCTCCCCTTTTCTCGAGCTGAGTTTGCGCTTTAAGCAAGACAATTTAATAAAAACAAATTCCCTTATTTCCATTTTAATTTACACTATCAAAATGCTCCCTGCTCTAACTCACTCAAGCTTCTATCAGCTTACCACACCCCAGGCTTCCTTCCTGCAGCACTCAGTCATTGCAACGTCTTTGATTAATGGCCCTTCCTGCACGGACTGCTGCTTCCTTCCTGCTTGCTCTCCCTATCACTAATAAAGGTTGACTCCCCTTTCTCCCTCTGTACGGAGGATACTAGATCCTTTCTTCAGTGTACAGGTAGACTTTATTGTTCCTGGTGTTCTTGACACACAAAGTAAGTCTAAGGTAGGTTAACACAGTTACCCAGATAACATGTGACTGACGCTGACCATCCACACCCTGCCAGCCCATCACTCCTCCTCCAACTGTCACTCTATGAATCCCCACTCTCTCTCACACGCACGCACACACACACACCCAGTGTTCCACACTGACATCATAGCCACTGACATCACTGATACCTAGTCATTGGTTAAAGGTATATATAATTATTTATTTAGGCATCAATTGTTACTGCTGTACTCATTTGACCTACAATATTCAGAAAGTTTAATAGTGTAATTTGAGAATGTCTCTCTCTAGCACTTATTTTCACGCTCCCATTTCACTAAATAATAAATTTGTTTGCTCACAATTTAGTTCTATATTGTTGTATTTGATTATGGATTACTTTATTAGATTAGCCAACTATAATCCGGTTTTAATTGCATCTTTAATGTTATCCTTTATTCATGGTTGATCGTCATCCAAAGGAATGCATAGGCACACTCTATCCTTTCATTAAATAAACATAACTGCTTGCATTCCACCGTCTACATTGTCTCTAGACTGATCAAGTATCTGACTTCCATTGTACTAGTTATCACACACAACCTTGCACACCTAAGTAATGTCTCTTACATAACTGGTGCTTACACCCCGTCTCTGAATGATAATAAAAACAAAGGATCTTGGCTTATGAGAATAGTTGTTTTTTTGTCTGATTTGAGGCTTTTTATTTTGGCTCAGAGTGGGAATGCCTTTTTGTCTTTTTTGTCTTACCTTTCCCATTTTATTACCTGCATACCATCAATACATAGCAACAAATTGGCCCTTAGAGATCCTTCACCTTGCATAAACTCTTATCATTCGAGAGTTTTGACATTACCCTTTCCTATGAATAGCCACCAAAACTGTCTGGAACTCTTTGAGCACATCTCAAGGCCATCATGTATCCATAACCTGTTTTAATGATTCTCCTCAACACACCCAATATATCATACACCAACTTAAGAGGAGGTTGTCCTTAAGGTGGTTCCGGTCTTTCTCCTGTTTTACCTTGTCTAAAGTTTGTTCCATTTTGTTAACCCATTCTCCCCAAACGTCCTCTCTGCGTCTTTCACTTTTTCCTCTTCTCCCACCGACTACGGTCTGGTTTAACACCCTGTGCGGGGTAACAATTCGCTCACCGACAGACAGGGACTCGACACTTTAAGACCACTACAATGGTGGCTCGTGCAGCATTAAAGCCAAATAACATAACTGCAGAAGAAACTGAGGGTGTCGTTGAGCCCTGGCAATGTGGAAGTTGTGGGAACAGAAGGGGACAGCTTAAATGGTTTAGTGTAAATGTTAAGTTAAGAGGCCTGGTTATTTACACTCAATTAATTTGGTGGCCTCTTTTGAGTTGTGGTGTGGAGACATTGTGTGTGCTTAAGATTTGGCAGGATAAGCAGTTTCTGGGTTCACAATCTGCGCATGTTATTCTAGAATGTACAGGTGTATGAACTGTGTGCGATTTGTTGGTGTGTCGTCTGGAAGTATGGTTGTAGTTTGGTCCATAGTGGATTCCTATTGTAATTGTGTTGGTGGTATAACAGGGAGAGTTGTAGTAATCTGATGTACTAGGTATTTGTGATGTCAATCCCTATGCTGTCAGTGTGGAACCCTGTGTGTGAGTGGGGATTCCTAGAGTTACAGCTGGAGAAGGCGTGCTGGGCTGACAGGGTGTGGCTGGCCAGCGGCCAGTTACATATTATATGGGTAACTGCCTTAACCTACCTTGGACCTGCACCGGCCCCAGTAGCTTTGCTTTCAACAATTCACCTTTCCAGAAACTAGATTGGTGGGTATTGTTGGGAAGGAAATAGTCTTCCCCCATTCCCCTAGCCGCAGCCAAGGTAAATAAACTCCATCGAAACAAAGGGGGGGGGGATCAAGCCCCCCCCATGGTATGAGTGATAGCCCTATAACATAGCAAACTAGATGAATAACATCAGCCATGTCTTCACACTAAGACTCCATTTTGTATGAAGCCTAGTTGCCATTTTTTACTAGCCCCAAAAACTACACCTATGTGAGGCACTCGCAGCCCCAGCCTCTCACACCGAGGGGCCAAGCCATCAACACACCAGGCCAGCTGCGCACGAGCCTTGTTCCCGTGGAAGTCCATCTGTTCCCTGTCCTCTCAATGTTGCAAATAACTAGTATCGTTTCTGAAAGAATTCGCTCTGCGGAGAGCGTGGGACAGAAACAGGCCACAGCACAAATGCCCATCCATCTCCACTAAAATGCCCTTGTCCCCTCGACCTCACCCCGCCAGCCCAGAGCCCACCTAGCCTCTCCGTCCTGACCCCCCAATTCCTTTCATGCTGATAACCATCTAACCCCCTGGTCTTGCCCATTTCAGATGACCCACCACAGATCTAATCCTGTGCATCAATATATTCTCCCAATAGCAACACACGTCTGTTCGTATCATGATGCACCAGGGAAGTCAGGCAGCAAATGAAACCCCTGGGAGGAACCTTGGGTGCAGGAACTGCAGTATTACTGAAGCCCTGAATGTGGAGGTCAGCATGTCTATATATTATTCTCTTTCCTCACAAGACCGCCTTTCATATGATACTCCGGTATCTGCCATTCATGAATTACAGATTTGTGTTGTTAAGCTTAGATTAGTTAGAATGCATCACCCTCAGGACCCGGCCTTCATCACAGAGATGAGCCCAGCTGACCCGCGAGCACCAAGATCAACTGGGAAGCAGCAGCCAATTAGAGCCTGGCACCCCATATGGAGCAGGCATATCTATATGTCTCCCACCAACCAGCGAGTTTTGCCTTATACTAAATCATCACTGATGATGCATTTGCCCTTTTTAATGTGTTGCCTGTGTAATTTTTGGAAGAGAGCTCTCGAGCAGCAGAGTTCTTTGCTGGCATGTTACTATTGTATAAACTTTGTTTTCCTTGCAAACTCTTTGGTCTTATTCCCTGACGGGGTGTGTAATTATTGGGACACATGTTTGATGTCTGTGACTTCATTTGGTGGCCCCTTAGCATGATTTCTTTAGCCCCCCGTACCTGCTGCGAGATCCAAGGCCTCTCCGGAAAGGACATGCCCACCTACATCTGACCAGTCACCCAAAACGTATACGCAGAAGATGCGGTTCTTGTGGGTTCCGGCTTTGCAAATACGCTGCTGCTCGTTGGAGCTACGTGCGGCCCCATGGGGAGGCACAGGCATTGTGGAGTAACCGCAAACTGAGGATTTTGGAAGAACACAGGCACGTGAGTATAAGTTGCAAGGAGAAACAAACAGTGGGGTTTATTATTCTTTTTTTATTAGAGAAATAAGGAGATTATAAAAGAGGAGATGCAGCAACCTACCGCGGAAGGGGGCAGAAGGTGGCAGCCACATTGCACTGTCCCGACCAGTGCGGAGAGTGAATACAGAGAAAAAAGTAGGAACTCTGTATAATTAGAGGGTTTGGGAACAAGTAGTGGTTGTTATTTTAACTTATTATTTTAGTTTGTTATTTTCAGTGCTTTTTTACATATGCACGGAGGATACCCAGGAGGGGCAGGAGTGTGATGTGAGTAAGGAGTAAGTGGGTGTGAAAAGGTTATTGCTCTAAGGGGAAGAAGTAGGGGGTATTAAATGTTTTTTTTGTTTTGTGTCTGTTTTTTGGTAAAATATTGTTCCATGTATGTTTGACCATTTGATAAACAAGAGTGTGATATATGTGACATTTATTAATTGATTGACAAAATACGGCGTCAGAGTATAGTGGGAAAGAAAATTAAGGGGTAGGGAAGGGAAACGATCCATAGAATTCCTTTTTGGGAAGTATACCTGAGGCAAAGGTGACTAGCCTTGGGGATAGATACCCTGCTATCCCACATTTGTAAACACCTCCCCCTGTATAGTGACTAAATCAAAAAATATTATGGCCAATGGGTAACAGAGACGATGGGGGAAGGGCTATCTCATGATTAGCCAGAAGCTTGGTCCTTTACAAAGGAACATTAGACCACCTGTCCACTTATCTGACCGCTAAGTAGAAGGGGAAACAGTTACAAAACAGAAGGGAGATATTAGATCTGTGGCGGATGTTTGAAGAAGCACCCGCCACAGATAAAAGGGAGAGGGGACCGGAAACATTAACAGTGACGGGACTTGATGTGGGAGATGAAAAAGAAGAAGAAAGAGGAGCCCAAGAGAATCTATCGATTGCTCACGCGGCCAGCAGAGAGTACTCAAATCTGACTTGTGCCAGGGGGGAGTGCACAAGCAACGCCGAGTACAACCCCAGCACGGTCCTATGACCACCACCCCACCCATATTGCAGTAAGTGCCAGGGATATTTAGGTGGCATTGACGTCCACCCGCAGAGAGTTGGTTCGATTGCAAACAGCGCGCGAAGCAACACGAGAATCAGAGAGTGGGCCCGCTCCGACCCCCAAGTGTCACCCCTCCCCTACCGGCAGATGAATGGAAATCAGGAGACTTCCTCTTCAGGACTGACAGCGCGCTCATACGGGCAGTTTGAGTAGAGCGAGAAGGGGAAACTGATAGTTTGGGGTTTGAGAATGTGGGATCGGTAAGGGACGAAGAGTATTGGAGCGACTTTGATGGGATGGCGGAGGGATTCCGCAAGTACAGTGGGACACCCCCAGGGTGGAAGATACATGGGAGGGAAGACTCAAACAGGCTTGGGAGGATGGCCCTAGCGAAAAAGAAAGTAACGGGAGTGAAGGGTGGGAAGGTGGAATCGAAAATACAGATGCCCCTCATCCACAAAGGAGCTGGGCAACCCCATTATGTCCCCTGGGCACAAATGGATCAAAAAAACTAATTTCCTTCCCCCCGCTTATGGCGAGCGTGGGAAAATGGATCTATGACTTTGAGAAAAACACAGCAGGGGTGCCTTTCGCCACAGGAGAAATTAAGAGCCTCTTGGTGTCCGCAGTGGGTGTTCAAGTAGAATCAGTGTGGGTGAAAGCGGGTTACGCGGGTGTGACTATAAGTAACGATACCCATGACGGGGCATCGTTCAATAATGTTCTAGAACAAGTGTGGGATGCACTGCGGAGGACCTTCCCTGATACCCCCGACTTATACTCTATAGTGCAATGTACCATGGGGGATGAGGAAGATCCTGCGCAGTTCATTCTCCGGTCCAAGAGATATGGCGCGCAGAGACAGGCACTGCGTGGGACCAGTCCACCTTCCTATTTTATTTCATTATAAAGCGAGGACTCCCAAAGGTAGAACAGAAGGCCCTTGACAAGATAGCATGGGTAGAAGCCAAAGGCTGTCCCGAGATTCAGAGCATCATAGTACAGCATTGTAGGAGGATCAAAGAAAGAGAAAAGAAAACTATACAGAGGAGGTTAGCTGAGGAAGCGAAACTCGTACAGACAAAATATGTGAAGGTTGCGACTGTAACAACAGCGCCACCCCCAGAACAGATGGGAGAGGAGGGGGATGTCTCTTTAGCCACACAGGCGAGAATGGCAGCGGTGTGGGCAAGAACAGTGGGGAGGAGAACAACAATACATGGGACCCCAGTGGCAAAGAAGACACGCACGAGGACAAGGTGGGTTCCGGGGACAGAGGGGAGGAGGATTTGGAGGGCCGGGCCCCGGAGGAGGGAGCCAATGGCAGTGTTGGTCCTGCGGGAGGTGGGAGCACTTTGCACAGGAATGCTGCAGCGGACAGGGAGGGAACTGTCAATACAACCAACCCTACTACAACCAGCAGCCTTATGGGAATCCCCACCCTGAGAGGACACACAGGCCAGCCCAGGGGGCATATGAGATACCCCTACCCCCAATTGCCACCTCAGATGCCCGGCTCCAGCATGTATTGTCACCCCCCTTCATGCGATGCAGGCACACCAAAATCACCCCAGTCAACAGACAATCCAAAAATAACCCTTTCGCCACCACCCCGAACATTGCACCCGCACCTCATCAAGGAGCATGCGTGCTCGGAGGAGAAACCTTCTCTTGCCCAGGGACAGACACCTACCCCTACTAGGACAGCCCACAGAGAGCACTTGCGTGTCCAGTACTATCCACTACCTTGCATCCAGGCGAGGAACCACTGGTGGGGGCAGAGATAGGAAACAAACAGTTCATCTTTATGGTGGATGCAGAGGTGGAGAACTCATGCATGTGTGAGGGTGATTTTCCGTTATCGCGATACGCAATGATCCTCTGGGGCTGTGGTCACGGTTCCTTACACAGAAGATTTGGACGTTAAGATAAGGGGGGAAGGTAGTTAGAGCACCTTTATTGGATTACAAAGTTCCCCTGTCAATTTACTGGACAGAGATTTGCTCAGAAAATTAAACATGACCATATAATTCACTGAAGGCGAGATTGTTTGCTCCACCCCTGGCATGTGCTCCCTCAGGGCAATGTTGTTAATAAATAATATGGCTGATTAAATAAAAGCGAGAGGGCACTCTAATCCCATAAATGACATGTTCATTTATGGGATTAGAGTGCTAGCAAGAGCAGTGCCTGAACTCACAAGGAAGGAATGGAGGGTGCCCTCTGATTTTGTCTTTCGCCCCGTGGCGACCCCAGAAATAGTTTCTGGTACACCCCGACTTTAGATTTGGAAGGGTGCAAGTGTCTGCTAAAAGAATTGTTGTAATTGGAACTGACATTCATGGATGCGAGTGGCATACAGTGCTGTGCATTGACCCCAATATACCATTGCATGAATTGACTGATAAATTGTTCGCTGACGACAACAATGACAGGGAGATTGTGCTAGAAATCAATATTCCTTGTGAAATTATGGTGCAGTACAGAAATGTACCAACCCCCCTCATGTCTATCGCCAGCAGACCACTACCCTTTTGTGACACAGACATGCAGCAAGTCCTGTCCTACCTGTGGACTACTAACCCCCATGATATGGGATTGTTAAGAGAAGTGCTCATGTAAAGATAACACTCAAGCCAGGAGCTATATTACCCAGAGTGAAACAATATCCCCTGTCTAGAGAGGCTGAGGAAGGGATTCAAGAGATACTGCGAGTGCTCTCAGAGAAAGGAATAATTGTCCCCTCAACCTCCCCATGCAATACGGCTGTGTACCCCATTAAGAAACCGACATGGGGGAGTTGGTGTATAATCCAGACCCAGGGGTATCGCGAAAGTCCTAGCATATTCAACATAATATTGCACAAAGATATTGGCAATATTCAAGTTCCGAGCACCATCATTCAGTATGTAGATGACGTATTAGTCTGCAGCGAGAGCAAAGAAAGTTGCCAGAATGATTCCATTGCCCTTCTCCAACTCCTTGCACAAAATGGGTACAAGTAAGACAAGAAAAAACTGCAGTACTGTTTAGCAGAGGTCCTGTACTTGGGCTAATTGATTTCAAATGACGACTGAAGAATAATTCCTGACAGAGCGGCAACAGTGCGCGCCACTGCCAAACCAAACACAGTGAAAGAAATGCAGACATTTCTAGGACTCTGCAATTACTGTAGAGCATGGATCCTAGATTATGCAGCATCCACAAGGCCCCTCCTGCAAGGGCTGAAAGAAGCATAGAAGGAAATGACACATCACCTGGACAGCAGAAATGCAAACAGCATTTAATGACCTAATATAGTTCATTTCAACAGCCCCAGTACTAGTCACCCCTGATTATGATCAGGAATTGTATCTCTTCTTGCACTCCAATGGCGCCCTCATGACCGCAGTACTGACACCAAAAAGTTCAATGGATCACAAGCCACTCGCCTACTATAGTGGCACATGATTCAGTGATGCAAGGTCAATTTGCGTGCAAACAGGCTCTTGCAGCAGCCGCCTTTGCTATTGAGAAAAGCTCACCAATTGTCATGGGGTACTCTGTACGTTGAATACTCCCTGTTTGCGATACTAGAAAGATCAAAATCCACCCTCACTACACAAAGAGCATCCGCGTACAAAGTGATACTCTGCACCCCAAATATCCATCTGGTAAGTGTTATGCTTGAACTAAAATGGCACTGGTGCGCAATGCATTCTGGGAGTGCTCGGAGCCATGATGGATATTTACTTCATGCAGCAGTGAAAAGCTGCACACATTTTGCTGAGTGTTAGATTCACGGTGCTGAGAAAAACATGCTTTCCAAACCTGGTATGCGGTCAAGGACATTTCTGCTGGGAAAGCTAACTTTGTTATGGTTTGCTACTGTTCTCCGTGGAGCATGTTTTTAGAGAAGGGAGGCACAGCGCTTCTTGGGGGGGAGCTCTCGATTGACCCAGCTGGCAACCGACGGATGTTCCTCAACTGCGCAAGTGCAATTTCCAGAGGGTTCGAGAATTGACTCCCCTTTGTGGAGTGTGTATATGCGGAAGCCCGGAGGTGGTCAGGTGAGACTTCTGCCGGAGAAGGACGCTTACGTCCGGCCCTCCTGTGAGCTGTTGTGCTCTCGGCCTGGCTGTTCCCGAGGTCTTCCAGCCACTTCTGGGCAAAATGAGGAATTCTGTTACGCTCACGGTGATGTATTTCCTTTTGAATTCTTTACTTCTTTTGTGATTTATGTCCATATTATTTTTGAGAGTTATTTCTATGTACTTTTAAGCTTTGAATAAATAGCCGTATAAGAGCTGATTATCTTCTAAGAATGCTTGGCTGTGAGTTATTGCGTCTATCTACGTTCAAAGTATTTGCTCTTAATTGCATTGGTGATTTATGTTTGTTCCGTGCACTTTGGGGAGAGCAATACAGTAAGGTATAAGACAGTAAACCCTGCCACGTTCCTTACAGAGCCATGTACTGTCCAAGACATGCAAGAACATGACTGTGCAACGTACAAAGGAGAGGGGGAATAACATTCCAAAGGCAAGAGAATATGGCTTAGAAGAGGGAGCAGTGTTCTTCGTTGATGGGTCAGCGTCCATTGACCAAGAAACCGGTGAAAAACATCTAGGGGCTGCAGTAGTAAGGATGGAGGAAGGAGAATAGGAAATATTGATTAAAAAACGCTTACCTATGCACTTTTCCGCCCAAGCAGCAGAGCTCATATTACTGATTGAAGCACTCCATGCAGCAAGATGGTGCTCTGTGACAATATATTCTGATTTGGCGTACGTAACCACAACGGTACATGCTGGGCTATCGAGATGGAGGAGGAGGGGCTTTAGGAGAGCTGATGGGGTCCCCAGTCAAACATGCAGAACTACTAAACAAATTGAATAAAGCCCTTGCAGAACTCTTTGTAGTAGCAATATTGAAATGCCAAGTGCACACACAAAACAGTCAAAATATCTTTATGAAACAAAGTCGCGGCAGCGTATCTCCCAGTACCCATGAGCACAGAATGTATTCTAGTGAGCAAGGCAGAAATTTCAAAGCAGACGGATACAATGCACTACCCATTGCACAGGTGATAGAATTGCAGAGCACTGTACCAACAGCGAAACAAGAATTATGGCTCAAACGAGGGTGCACCCAATCCCCCACTGATCAGTTATGGGGACAGAACTCAACAGGGAAGGTTGTCATGCCAATAGAGCTTTTATACATAGCATTTGAACAACTTTGTTTTCCCATACACAGTTCAAAACAGCACATAGATGCTGATCTCCAGGAAGATTGGTTCATTCCAAACTTTCAAGTGTACCTCAACAAGATGGTGGTCCGGTGCATCACATGTCAAGTGTTCAGTATAGAGATTACCTTAAGGACGCTGCCCCGTCCTGTAGGGCCCTTGCGTGAGCTACATATAGATTACGCAGACATGGGAGAAAGATGCAACGGTGCCAGATATCTCATTGTGGTGGTGTGTTCCTTCTCTCGATGGTTGGAGGCAGAGCCCTGTGCCCACTGAGACGCAAAGTGTGCAGCAAAATTTCTAGTGAGAGAGGTATTCCCACGATGGGGAGTATGTGAAGTAATATGATCAGATAATGGGACACATGTTTTCAATGAGCTTTTCAAAGAAATCACATCAATGCTGGTGTTAAAACACAAAATGTACTCAATTTAACACCTGCAAGTGAATGGGGTGGTAGAGAAATAAACAGTCTCCTCAAGAGCCAATTATCCAAACTGTGTACCACCCTAAAGAAAAATTGGGTGTATTGTCTACCCCTGGCACTGTTTCAGCTGTGCACACAACCCAGCAAGGACCAACCACCTACCTGTCCACCCATGAAATAGTGACTGGTGAACGCATGCAAATGCCACTGTCACCAGTAAGGAGAGCCTCCGATGCCCATGGGGCAGCAACAGTACTCAGGGAAGAGTTCAAAGAGTATCTGACACAACTCACCCGGGCCATAAAATGCATATCGGAACTGATTGCACCCCCATTCACTGCAGAGAGTGAGACAGCCGCTTGGGACCCCAGCAGGAAACGGCATTGTACAACCTCTAATGCCAGGAGACTTATTGTATGTGCAAAGCTTTGTCTGGAAATGGAACTCTCCGAGATTCCACGGCCCCTATGAAGTCATATACTGTACTCCACTCGCTGTAAAAGTAAAGGGGCTGCAGTACTTGATCCATCTCTCAGATATTAGAAAAGCATAGGGTGATGCCACCGCAAACGCCGCCCGAATACTCAGGATGCTATATTGTTTACAATGCTTAAGTTTATTTTGGGAATTTATTGGGGTGCATCTTTTATCTGGAGGGCCCATAGAAACGAAGGGGGCAGGGGGTAAAATGATGTGGAACAGCAATATGTCATTGAATTTAACAAGCTTGCATAAAAACGCAACAAAAGTAACCCAAAATGTTTTCTTCAAATAATGTGACTGAGAGTATATCTGATGCACCAAATGTTACGCTGCCGCCCCCTACCATGTTTATCGTTCAGCAAACTACCTCACAACCTAATATGATATCTACCTCAACGTTTGATGAAATGTTTGATGTGTTACTCATCCCAGTTCACAAATGCCAAACCAAGTTCCTCTTTAACCCACTATGGTATATCAACAATTGAATATAAATACTGATGTTTCCCCACTGCATAATGAACAACATATAATGCCTGCCACCACCAATGGCAAGAATCAACCTTAATGTGCAAAGCAGAGGAGCTCTGTGGCCTTTCTGATGAAAAACTGGACTTTGTATAAAAAAAAAACATGTGCACACGTATGGACAGAGCATATCTCAAAACTACCTTGTTCATCGCTCTCAAAAAACCAATCAAGGTGTACAGCAAGAAGTATCATGGCACTGTTAGAAATTTGCTCTCATTCGTCCTTGGGCCACACTCCGGTTAGAGCACACCTTCCCAATATCTGTTACAATGGTCATGGTTTTTCCAGTGTTGTTATATATCCACTATGGTTTAAATGGTAGTTGAGTGTTAGGGAGAATTCTCTCTTTAGGCTGAATTTCCCAACCTAGTGAGTCCCCCAGCAGCTTTGCTGGATTTCTGGAGTTTGTTTTTTCCTCCTGCCAAGAGTGAGACTCTTTTTCTCCCACTCTTGGACATGATTTATGGTGTTCTTTTGACTGGTAATGTGTTTTATGGGCTATGGGATCCTTTACTCCATAGGGTCTCATGTGTTTTTACTATGTGTGTTACACAGCACCCTCCGTGCAGTAACACAGGGGTGTCATAGTGACACCCCATCATAGACTCCATATCCTGGGACTGACTACTGTCTCCCAGGGCATGTAAAGTCACCATTGGCTTTACTAGTCCCAAATTATTAACAGAAACCAGTACAAAACCATCATATTGTGGATGTACTGGTCGGGGCAATTCGATTGCCCCGGGGTCTGTTAGTCGAGGGGGCACGTCTCTGTCCCCCATGATCGAGTTTTGGCTGGTGGCAGTGGAAACTACTTGTTATATTCGACCGCAAATATTTTCCTATGGGATTTTCCCATTGTTCGAGGCTACCAACTTTAATTATTTAATTCTCATAGCCTCGAACATATCGCCGGTTTATTTAATTAATATTAATTTGCCGATTGGTATTTTTTGCCAGGACTCGATTCTAAAATGGCGTTTGTGTTCTCTTCTGTGACTCCAACCCAAGTCGAGCCCTTTGTTCCACTTTTTGGCAGGCTTCTCCACCGAAGCCTCCAAAAGTGGTGCCACTCTGTCTGGGTACCACAGGGGGTGTGGGAGGGGGTTTAGGCACCCTGGACTGAGTTACCTTGGTAACTCAAGTCACACTCTTGTGTGATTGGCCCAAGTGGTGAGCCGGCCGGCTCACCACTTAGCATGTTTGATTGACGGCTAGGCTGAGTGAATGGGGGTATGCTGCATAAAAGCAGGGCTTTGGGGACTGGAACTTCAGAAGTCGCCACAGGACCTGAGAATCCGACGAGGGAGAAGCTGAGCCGACCTACCACGACGACACCACCGGTGGAGCCCTGCGGAACCGACTCACCACTTCCCGACGACAGAGAAGATCTCCTGGCTGGAGAGGCTTCTTCCCCTGACTGGTGGGCACAACCAGTTTTACCTTCCTTCTTCGCACCCCAGACCGGTTTGTGGTCGAACTGCCTGTGCCAAGCACCCCGGCGGCCGGATAACCACTCACCACTGAACCGCGAATCAACGGACCGCTCCTTGTACCTGAGAAACTCTGCGGCTGGTTTCTTCCCTGGCAGTGCAAACGACGAGATCCTCTCTTCCCCTGGACGAAGCACCGACTTGCATCCGCTGCCACTTTAAGGCACCGTGTCCGCCAGGCCTCCCTTTCTAAAGATTGCTACAAGGTAATAATAACCCCTTAACCTTCTGGACTGGGCTGGCCGCCTTGACCCTCTAACTGGTCCCTTCCTTTGGTCCAACTTCGTTTCGAACCGTTACAAGACTTTTGTGCACTGCAACCGTGTGACCTTGGACACATTTCGTTTGATCCTCTTAAAGTGGATCCGGCCTATTGAACTCTAACTTCACGGTTTTACTTTGCCTTCCTCTCTTGTTATGTTCTTGTAAAAGTGTTGGGATCTGTTTCAACTTGTTCTCTGCTTTTCTCTCCCTTTATAAAACGAACTATTAGAGTGCCGTCAACGTTAAGCGCTCACCGCTGTCTGAAAATAAGTGAGGCTTTACTTAAGACTTGTCTAATATTCTTTTAAGGGAGTGTATATCTTTTAGTGACCGTGTTTTTGAATTGCTTACTATTAGTGCCTGTGTGTTTTTCTAGACAGGGCTTTTACACCAAGCCCTGGTCAGCGTTTACTTGCTCTATTGTGTTCTCTTGACCTATTGTGAATACTCTGTATACTGCCTAACTCTTCTTGAGGGAAGTCTGACTGCTCAGCCACAGCTACCAAGTGAATCTGTGTGGTACACACTGCTACCAAGTGGGCTTACTGCCAAACACCTGTAGTCTTAAATCTTTTGCAGTGGTCCCAGAGGGAACTGCACAGGTTTCTGCCTAACATTGAGTTATGCAGCCCCGAAGGAGCTCAAATGGGAGGATTTCTGTTGTGGGATGAGGCGTAGTTTGATATGTAAACCGCATACATTGGACAGCTTGTAGGGGGTTCTAATTCGTTTTGTACTGCAGTTGTTTGGTAGACATTAAAACTATGAAACCTTTCTGCCATACCATTTGCTTGAGGGTGGAAGAGGGACATTGTACAGTGAATAACTCCATACGAACTCTGGAATCTCTTCATTTAACCAGAAGGCAACTACACACCATTATCGGATATCAGGATTTCTGGGAACCTTTACCTCCTGAATAATTCTGCAGAGAAGCCCATATTGCCTATAGTTTGGTAACGAGAGTGTGAAGCACGTTCACTACCAGTGAAAATACCAATACCAAGGAGAATCCTGGAAGCAAGATTCCCATTAAGAAAGCCATACCTGCATACATGACAGTATGATGGCCATTTGAATAAAATCCCAGAAGCAGAGTCAGAAATGAGCAAAAGAGCAGATTGGTGACTTCACATGAAGTAAGACTGACACACCCAGAAGAGATGCAGAGACAAGAGGACATAGATATTCTATAGGCATCAAGGAAGTGTCAAAGATAAGTAACCTCTCTGGCTCGAGATGAAGAGGTTTATGCTGCAGAAATGATGAAAATATCAAGTTATTTTACACATGTACAAATGCAAAGAAACACAAGCAGATAAAGTATTCTTGAGGCTAGTTATGTAGTGAATAGATTGCGCGAAGCGCCAACGGATATGTATAGGAGTGAGTGAACTATGGACGATTCCACTATGCATTGTAGCAGAGCTGGACAAAGAAAAGGAAGGCCTTTTCCAGTGTGTCACAGTTGAGAAAGCAATTGAATTACAGGAGTGAATCTCAGAAGGGCGAGGCTGGATCAGCCCCAAGAAGCCAAGGCCATGTCAGGCTGGGATGAACGGACATTAGTTACAATTGTGTGAAAGTACAAAACTCCTGTTCAGTAGACATGCACAAAAACAAGGAGGTATTTTAATAATAGTATTTTAAATGCACCAGGGCTAACATTTGTGGTCTTCAGTCACATGGAGGGGTGAAAATGGACAATCATGGCGAACCACACCTACGCAAGGAGACAGAGCATGCCTCCACTCCCTCATATTCTCCATAAGTCTGGAGAACCTTTCCAAGGCCAAGTTCAAAGACTTAATTGACGCGCAGACAACTGAGGTGATGATAGATGAAATGCTAATTGGAGGTAAGCTATGGTTATGAACAGCCCACCAGCACCTGGAGACCAGCCTGCATGCTGCTAGCTTAGGTGGAAAAGTACTGATTGATTTAAGAGTGCCAACCAATTATAGGGGGCTGTGTAGTTAAAAACCCTATAGTTTATATAACCAATGGGATGTCATGTATTTAGTGACGTTCATAGTGACTTCTTTGAGGGGAGGGCTTGGTTGCCCCACCTGATGTTAGAGACCCTATCTCTTTTCTAGACTAGTATGGAACGTATACCTAGATGTTTCCTCTATGCCTATCACATTTGCCACTAGGTTTTTGTAGTTTGCCACGTAGGATGACGTTAGCAATTACGTAGGTTGACGTTGGCAATGGCGGGTTTTTGCTATATAACATGTTTTTATGAACTTTGTTGAGATCATGCTGTGAGACGTCCATCGATGTCCGTTGTACTCCCTGTTTTAGATAATTGACATTAAAACAGTCAACTTTGCCAACTTCCTGAGTCGTTTTGATTATTGATGTTTGAGTATCTTCTGCATCCCCATTCATCTCAAAGTATTGTTACCTCGTCTTAAAGGGCTGGGTCGGCTGTACCGGTTCACATGGTAGCAGAGAGATGATGGTTAAAGAACCGTCGACATAGTAAGCTTTGGGGTCCTGGCAATATCAGACGTCCTCTGTCATTCGGCTGAGAGGACGTGAAGCTCCCTGTAGATAGCGGAAACTAGCTTAAAAAATAAAGCTTGCAAACTTAGGTGAGACGGGTCCCTTGTCTTCAGGCAGAATCCCCTCCCAATTTCTACAGGAAGCTCAATGGATGGAAGGTTGAAAAGGCTGGTTGGAGAGGCGACGATCCTGAGACGGAAGTCAAAAAAGCGAGTGGTGAGTAGCACTGCGTGAGGTGGCAAACTATGAATGGGCTGTAAGTGGGGAAAGTGATGAGGGGAAATAAGTAACAGAGGGATGTTTGGGGTAAAACAACTCGAGGAGATGAGCGTTGAGGATATATTAAGTAATTGACTTGAGACGAGGATCGCCAAGCAATTGAGAAACTGTGAGACGAAGAACGTCACAGTAGGGTAAGCCCAGTACCCTCTGTCATAGCATGTATCAGAAGGTTTCATATCCAGAGTCCCAATAGCGGATGGCGTAGGTTACGGACAAGTATACTGACTGTTCAAAGGGAATAACTCAAACTCCGTAAGAGTGTTTTTAGGGGCAAGGATTGTCACGAGTAACGTGAATAAAGGAATAGTCTTGAGGAGCATAGACTGTGGTATTCGTGGGCTGGTCAAGTCTGTCAGTTTGTCAGTTCGTTTTATGTGTTGAATTTGAACATGTGGTGAAGAAATGGTGACTAATTTAAGAGACGTAAAAAGGAAAGCATGGAGATGTGAAATTTTATTATTTGTTTATTTAATTGAACGGATGATGCTTAGTGAATACGATTGAAACTAAACGTGATATAGAAGGCTTGGAGCTGCAACGATTGGTGCACGCTCATATTGTGTAATTTTTCTGAAACTTACTTATAAAGTGTAAAGCATAAAGGTGAGTATTGACAGTCAAGTGTGACGGGGCAAAATGGAGAATATTACTCTGCTTATACATTTATGAATGCAGTTGCCAAAACAGGCACCCAAGCTGAAGCAGTACAGTGCGGATTGGTTAAGGGCACAGCAGATAAGTTGTTCATGCCATGGCCACAAGGGGATCACTATCAAAGGCAGTTTTGGAACATAAGACGACATACTGCTACACGCACCATACACAGGAAAAAGGTTAGACAAAAGGCTAGCGAGCTTAGAGCTCTGGAAAATGTACTAGGAGGAAAGGGAAGAGCCACATCCTGAAAACTGGATATTTAACATATGCAAAGCGGGGGCTGAGGAGCCTTCTGCTCCCCCCAATGTGCCTGAAATAAATGGCGATAGTACGAAGGATGACAGAGTGGACCCATTAAGAGAACTTAAGGCAGCAATAGTGTACAGCAATCCGGCATGAGTCACCTGCGCATAGCAACTATGAGAGTCCAGAGAAGACTCCAGAAAGAGATGTGATCTCTAAAGTCTCACGGGATAAGGGGAGAAGTGATCGACCAAGTACATCCTTATATATAAGACGAGAAATAAAGAGATGGAAAGGAGAGAAAGATAAAGCTGATGAGGTAGAGCTGATGCAGAACGAATGGATGGGTGGTCAGATTTTGCTCAAGCTTGATGGAAAGAGCATTGAAGAAGTCAGGCAAAGAGAAGATCAAGACGAACAAGATAAAAAAAGATGGAGAACGAGAGGAACAATTGAAAGGAGATGGGCTTGAAGGAAGGATAGACCGAGACGAGAACAGCTGTATCAAGATAAACAGCTGCAAAAGCAAGAAAGGGCAGAGGAACAAAAAGTGTGATAACGGACAGCGGGCAATCGAAGAACGGGACCAACTAGAAAGAAAGAGAGGAAGAGGAAGAACAGAAATTAAGGGATAAAAGAATACAAAGACAAAGAGATGAAGAAATACGTAGAGCAAATGAGAGAAGAGAGATGAAAAGACAAGAAGAGGAAAGGGTAAGAGAAGATGCAAGAAGCGAAGAGAGCTTGACAATGAAATGGAACGTAAGAGAAGGCAGTGAGCACCATTGATCGCGTAGAAAAGGAATGAATGGCTCTTAATCCAGTAGTAGCATGGGTGGACATAGAAGAATTCTTCCAGGCACATGAACCAATGCCAGGTCCGTCTAGAGTAAATCTAGAGGATGAGTTTGACTCTAGAAGCATTGGGGACGTAATTGATAAGGTCTATTATGATATGAGAACTAAGAAAGAACCGAAAGGAAAGGGTAAAAAATGACTGACTTGAAAGTACACAGTTGTAAGAGAGGGAGGCTCTTCTAATTCTGAGCATAAAGAGTTGTCGGTAGACAGGCTGACTCTGAATAGAGATGAAAAGGAGGGAAGCCATACAAGGTGGAGACAGGATATGTCAAACGAGGACAGAGAAACCTTCTGGAGGGAGGAGGGAGGTGACGCATGTGTTCCTGAAGGATGTTCTCCGATGGGCAGAGAAAGAAGATGGTCAGATCTAGATCTACCCAAATCACGGGCGTTAGAATCTCTGGCACAACTAGATAGACCCAAAGGGCGATCCCGTAGTGAGAGGGGGGCTCTCCACTTTATGTGAGCAGGTTACGGTTGCTACAAGGCAGAAGGCTGTGCAGAACCATTGTCCCTGCTATGGACAGACAGACGATGGGTGATGAATGTGAGTTTGGAATCTCGCAGTTTCCTTTGCTAGAGAAAGGAGGAGCCACACCACAGTATATACCTTGGCCACAAACGGATAAGGACAATTTAAGGTGTGAACTGCCGAGTTTAACTTCTGGCGCTGGGAAATGGATACATGAATTCTTCGAGCGCTATTCTTGGGAAGAGAGCAGATGATATTTGGGCAAGAGCAGGACACTCGAGTGTCACTGCACAGAACACTGCTCTTATTGATGGAACACTGTTTAATAACTGTAGAGCCGCAGTCTGGTAAGCGCTGCGAGTGCAGTATCCAGACATGTCAGATATAGGAGCTATAATGGCAAGGAAGATGCAGGAAGGGTGGATCCTCTTGTTTACATTCAAAATGTCAAAGGGCAGTGGTCTTTTAGAAACGTGCGAGCCGTGGGGTAAATCTATACCTGTGTTCTACCATATATTATGCCACAGGCTGCCAGACCCAATGCAGAAGCAGCTCAGGAAAATAGAGGGTATTGAGGCGAAACTATGGTCGGATATACAGCTGACCATTGCGCATTATTGCAGATTACTGCAGGAAAAGAATCTAAAGAAAGTTGACGTTAGGAAGGGTGAAGAGGCAAAATGAGCACAAAAGAAATGGTCAAAATACGCCAAAGAAGGGGCGATGTTGACTAGAAGGGTCAGGTTTGCAGCAACCAGCAAGAATGCCACAGGTGAATAACCAAAGGCAGTTTGACCAAGGCAATAATGGATTCATACCACGGGGAAGGGGAGGCTTCCGAGGTAGAGGCTTTCAGAATAATCAGGTAATTTTCCAGAATAATTAGTTTGGGTTTCAAAACACACAGAACGACAGTGAAGGCATGCAGGGAGGACAAATTCGAAGACCTCCTATATGTTGGACATGTGGTATGACAGGGCACGTTGCAGGCATGTGTGGAAGCCAAGGATTTGTGCAGAATGGGCCGTTCTCAAGAGGGGGGACTACATACTCGCCTCCATACACTCAACAAAGTGGAGAGGGGTTTTCCCAAAATCAGAGAGTGCAGCAGACACAAGCGCCGAGAATGCAACAAGATTTGCAAACACAGCAGACAACAATGAATCCGCCACAAGGGTAGTCACAGCAATCACCTATGCGGATACAGCAAGGCCCAAAAACAGGACAGTTAGGGTTGACGTCACTATGGGGGGCACACCTTTTTTAGTAGACGCAGTGGCAACACGCACATGTATACGAGAGGGGAAATTTACATTACATTATCTGGGAATGCCATGAATGTTCAAGTTTTCACTGTAGCTACAAGTAGAGCTCCTTTTACTTAAAAATGTCCAGTCTCTATAGGAGAATGTGACAAGTCTGTACCTTTTATTGTATTCAAGACAGACACCAGTTAATTTTTCTGGGTTGAGACTTAATGACAAAGTTAAATATGACAATTTCGTTCACTGATGAAGGAATAGTGTGTTCGACTCTAGGAATGCATTATTTAAACGTGAGTGAATTTATCATGGCATTTACAGGACAAATGGCCATACGAGGAAATGTACCATTAGAACCAGAGGCCTTTCACTATGGGGTGCGCATTTTGTTAACATGCCTACCAGGTTTAGTGGGTAAGAATGTGAGAATACCTGATGAGTTTTTATTTAGGCCAAGGATACCTATGGATGAAGATCGGGGGAGGGTTTCCCTAGGAATTACAAGCAGCTATAGTGCGAGCAGAGTTAGCTATGCTTGATGGAGTTGATTAAGAAGGTAAAAGATGGTGCACAGTGATTGCCATTGGAGAGGGTTATAGATTGAATGACGTCACTGAGGAGGATATGTTTAGATACCATCTGTCAGATGACGAAGTAGTATTTGAAATGAGATCACTTATTGGGTGAGAGCAATAAGACGTGAGGTTCCACAGAAAATGATGTTAGCACAGAAGCGTCTGGAATTTTTCGATGAAGACCTGGCAAAAGTGGCAGTTTCATTATGGACAAAAGGCCCCTATGACGTGGGATTATTAAAGGGGGTTGGATGAGTTAAGATTAAACTGAAACCAGGAGCAATTTTGCCTCGAGCATGACAGTATCCCATGTCTCGAGAGGCAGAGGAAGGTATTTTTAAAACAATATTTGCCATGATGGAGCAAGCTATCTTAGTGACGTCAGAGTCACCATGTAATATTGCAGTGTATCCAGTGAAAAAAATCAAGGAGGGTTGTGGCGTTTGGTGCAAGACATGAGGCCAATTAATCAGATTGTAGAGGCCGAGTTTCCTCTAGTTCCTAGTCTGGTGACAATCTTATGTAGTATCCCTGTTGAAGCGCGATATTTACTGTGATTGACTTGAAAAATGCATTTTTCTCAATCCCAATGCATGAGGATTCTCAAGATCTGACATCATTAAGTTCAGACAGACTAAGTTAAAAATTACGAGATTACTCCAGGGGTACTGTGAGTCTTCATCAATTTTCAATAGAGTCCTGCAGATGGACTTGAGCAATCTTGATTTGCAGAGTGTGTTGTGCTGCAATACGTAAACGACATATTAGTCTGTAGCACCTCAGAGGAAGAGTGCAGAAGCGACTCAGTTCAGCTAATGATTATTCTCGCAGCGAAAGGATATAAAGTGAACAAAGAGAAATTGCATTATTGCCAAGAAGAGGTGTTATACATAGGCCAGTTAATCTCGTATGAGGGAAAGAAAGGCTATTTTGAAAACATCAAATCCACTCACCATAAAGCACATGCAAAGGTTTTTGGGGCTACGCAGTTATGTTAAGGCATGGGTATTCGATTATAGTTCTTATATAAGACCCTTGTTGCAGGCTTTTAAAAAGGCACAGGCAACTCAGGAAAAAATTGTCTGGACTGAGGAAATGGCGGAAAGGTTTGATGAGTTGAAAAAAGCAATATGCACAGCTCCAGTTTTATGAATTCCCAATTATGCTGAGGGATTGGCACAATTATGACAGCATTACTCACGCAGAGAACTACGTTGGGGTTCAAGCCCCAATCATATTACAGTGGGATTCTAGAGGTGTCATTTTCCTTGCGAACAATCTTTGGCAGTGCCACGTTTGTCATTGAGAAAGCTGCCAGCATAGTAATGGGGTATTCCATGACGTTATTTGTTGAACTTGCTTGTTTGCCATTTTGGAAAAACCTAAGGGTACGTTGACTTCTCAAAAGGCTTCTGCCTACAAGGTGGTCATATCAAATCCAGTGATTAAAATAGTCAGATGCAGAATAGTAAACCCTGCCATATTTGTAGCTGAACCACTGGCAGAAGACGTACATGATTGTTCAAATTATGAGGAGTTGTATGATAAGATCCCGAGGGTGAAAGAAAATGCTTTGGCAGCTGTGGAAATTCTCTTTATTGACAGTTCATCTAGAATCGATTAGAATGATGGACAAAGATATACAGGTGCTGCTGTGGTAAAGCATAGAGCTAATGAGGAGTTTGAAGTATTGATAAGTGCAGGACTACCGTCTCACTTTTCAGCACAGGCTGCAGAGCTAGTTGCACTGATTGTCGCGCTCGAGGAAAAATGCAGACCAGGAAGTAATCGTGTACAGTGACTCTGCCTATGTGACGTAGACAGTACACACAGGGTTAGCACTTTGGAAAATGAGGGGCTTACTCAGAGCGGGCGGCACATCAGTGCAACATGCCGCCTTATTGGACAGACCTATTAGAGCACTACAACTCCCAGTAGCAGTCGCAGACGTTAAATGTGCAGCTCAAACTAAGCAAGCAGACTTTATCGCGCACGGAAATCAAGCCGCAGACGAGGAAGCGAAACGTGTTGCATGTTCTGAAGTTATGAGTTTTGATACACCTGATGTGAATGAAAGCATGGTGTTGATGATGTGTGTACATGATAGCTTTAATAACTTGTCTAAGACTCAAATAATGGGGATTCAAGTTGAAGCGCCACAGGGTGAGAAAGACCTGTGGACGCGAAGAGGGTGTTCTTTATCCTCTTCCAAAGCATAATGGCGACAGGAAAGCACTGGTAAACCGGTGATGCCTGTAGACTTATTAAGGGTGGCATTGGAACAGCTGCACTACCCTGCGCATGTCACTAGAGAAAGCCTTGCAGCAGCTATTGCGGAGGACTGGTTTGTTCCAAATCTGCTAGAATACGTTGCATTTTATGTAGTGAACTGCATCGTATGTCAAAAGTTTACTGCTGGGCACACACTGCGTACAGTTAGGAGTCATCCCGAGAACTAATGGTCTGTTTCAGTATTTACACATTGACTATGTTGATATGCTGCAGGTCTGTAATGCATACAGATATGATAGTGGTGGTATGTCCTTTTCTAGGTGGATTGAGGCTGGTCCATGCACACATCCAGATTTCACCTGCGGTGCGAAACCTTTAGTACGAGATGTATTTCCTAGATGGCGAATATGTGAAGCATTAAGATCTGATAATGGCCCTCATTTTATCAATGAAGTCTTTGAGCAAATAAGCTTGTTGCCTAGTATAAAGCACATGTTTTCATCGGCTTCACTCAACACCCTATCTAACACAGTGGTTACCAAATCTCTAATCATCATCCACATAGCACATTGTACATAACTGTATATATCTTCTTCTCTATCTTACCAGGCACGTCTCGACCTTGATCTGTAACCCAATGCAACTGCCTGCAGTTTGCCATCTAATTCATACTTGTTACTCTGTGTCGACCCTACTGTCTATTTGCAACTTTGTAATTTTATATATTATAATTTTGTAACATGCCCTATTTTGTAATTTGTAATCTGTAATACTGTGTACTGTAACGTGCTAAGATTCTGTATTCTTAAGCAAAAGCAGCCAGATACCCCTGGGTTAGGTGCACTATCCAAGTAAATAAACTATACTAAACCCACAAGCGAATGGGGTCTGTGAGAGACTCAATGGCCTACTTAAAGAAAGGATAGCTAAATTGAAGCTTGCCTTGAAGAAAGGATGGTTACATTGCCTGCAACTTGCATTATATGCCTTGAGAAATCAACCCGGCTCTGACCATCATCTTACGCCCCATGAAATAGTGACAGGGAGGCGAATAAGGACACCCTCACTCCTCCATCTACAACTAGAAGTGATGCCCAGACAACAGCAGCATTGTTAGGAAAGGAGTTACATGCCTACTTAATATGTATGACTACAAGTATCTCTGTCATTTCAGATCGGCTCAAGCGGAAGGGGTGTGGGCTTCAGAACACAGATGGAGACTATACAACAACTGGATTTGAAGAATTACGTCTTCCCAAGCTTTTCCCCGGAGATGAGGAACTTTATGAGATAGTGGCACGAGCCACGATTCAGCGGTCCGTTTGTAGTGGAGGATGGAACACTGCCAGCCATGAAGGTGCTAGGAAGACGTGCAGGGATATTTCTCAGAGACGTAAAAATCTACGCTGGAGAATCCCCTTCACCCCCACCGCAGTCGGAAGCAAGCATCGGGGGAAGAAGCTCAGCATGTGCAGACTAGATCCATGACGAGGAAGGACAATGCAGAGACTGTTCAATATTTGTTCTTGAACCACAAGCGCTTGTTAACATTGGACATTATTTAAGTCTTGATCGAGAAGGAAAGATGTCAGATCTAGAGTTCCTTTTTTGATGACTGGAAGAGGGAACAGTTCCCTGATTCCTTTTTCACTGAGTTTCTCTTTGGAGGCACCCATGGTAGTGGCTAATGGCCACTTTTGCCTGATCGTTCTTACTGTTTTTTTCTTCATTCTTTGTGCATACCCTGCGCTTGTGGGGAGAACCACCAGCGTTCATCTTTTCCTGCAAGGTCCTAAAAATGGTCCAATCGTGAGGAGATTGCTCGCACCTATCATAGAGCAAGTTCTCCAGCTTCCTGAGTACAGTTTGGAAAACACAAATGCCCCTATCTGATGACAACACTCATAGACTGGTTGGGATGGTCTTTTACTATCTGATTGAGGAATGCCCACATCTTGTTGGAAGACCAACTGATGTTCGTACTTTCCTGAAAGATCCAATGAATCTAACGAATTGCTACGTGACATCATCGAACAAGTCAATGTATATTCTGAGAGAACTTTGAGAATGTCCTGAATGAGGCGTTCGAGGGAAGAGATCCAGAATTGACTGTCCATAATCGTTTACGTCTTGTTGGAGACGCACCCGCACTTTGTCTGGCGAAAGGACTGCCCCTTTGTGTACATCAGAGATCCTGTGAATCATCCTGCGATCAGCCAACTGCTTGAAGAACTTGTGGAGCAGATGCAGATGATGCCAGAGTGGGTAACATCGATAGCAATAATAATGTGGCTAACAACGAGAGGCCACCACGACGAGCAAGGATGTACTGCTGCATCAAATGTGCCTATCTATATGTTATCTATACATGCATCTTGTTTATTGTTATCTTTCTCTTATTTTATTTTCAAATTTGTTTATTGGCATTTATCTTAAAATCAGTAGCACATAGCCGGTCAATCGTGCCAAATGAAGCTAACTCTTTGCAGTAATATCTTAGTGAACAAAGGTGAGGGGGGGGTGGGAAGAGGGGGGGAAGGGCGAGAAGAAAAAAAGGGGGGGGGGGAAAGTAGGGGGGAGATAGAGAGAGAGAGGGGAGAGGGAGGGCGCGGGGAAGAGGGGGTGTTCCAAACAATAAACAGTAAACCAATAACATTAACATAAACCGTCTCCGTATCTAGTCCTCTTCGTGTTTTTGCCAAGGCTTCCGTAGAGGGTGGTATAGGGGGGGGGGGGTTCTTGAGTGCAGCAGTTTCCATAGGTGTTTGGGGGCCTCCCACATGAGTTTCTAGGTTTTGCAGTTCAGCACAATCTAGCTAGTGCCTGTTCACGGGGGTTTATCGTCCGAGGGGTATGTAATAGTTCTAACTATCTCCCTCCATGCTTCTAGGGTGGAGCTGGAGTCATCGGTAGATCTGGAAACGCTGTCTTCCCAAGCCTTAGTTTCTGCATCGGCCCATCTGATAAGTTCGCTGTGCCAGGCGCCATGTCTGGGGCCTGTTGGTTTTTTCCAGGACATGGCGATATGTCTTTTGGCCAGAAGGCACGATAGGTCCATTAGTTTCACCAGGTGCTTAAGTTTGGCCGGTCTAGAGTACGTTCCTAGGATGCATTCTTCAGGAGTCCATCTGTATTTGGAGGCTCCTGCCTTCTCAAGTGTTAGCTTGACTTTTTCCCAGAAGGATTGTACTTTGTTGCACTTCCAGAACATATGTGTGAGGTCAGCTCCTTCTGCCCTGCACCATGGACAGTCGGAGCTCGCATTCCTGTTGAATGTCGCCAGTCTGTGCGGGGTGAGATATGTCCGATGCAGGACATTTAGTTGTATAAAGCGGAATATTTGGGAGACCGGCCGTTGCCCCTCGCCTAGGTTATATAATAAAGTTGTGAGAGGATCAGATTCAGGTTCTTCTGGCCAGGTGTCCCATTTGTGTCTTGCTATTTCGCGTATCTTTCGGTACCACAAGTATTGACTAGTGGGTATCCCGTCTACATTGTGTAGTGTGTTGAACTCTTTAAAGGAGCCTCCTTCATAGAGATCTCCCCACGTGTAAACCCCCTTCTTCTCCCAGGTCCTGAGATGTAACAAGTCCAAGTCCGACCTGCACAGGTCCCAGATCAGTGGTATCTCTGGGGAGTACAGGTGTGTTAGATTCCTTAGTGATTTCGTTCTATGCCAGATTTGTTTCCCCAGAGTGGCTATGAAGGGTGTGTCTCTCAGTAGGTGTTGTGGCGCCCAAATGAGTTCTTTAAGTTGCAGTGGAGAGATCAGGGACTGTAGCAGGGGAGTCTCGGATGTGATCTCGTCAGCTAGCCATTTGGACACAAAGCTGAGCTGGGCTGCTAAGTAATATTTTTCGAAGTGCGGGAGTTGGGTTCCACCTTGAGCGTGTTGTAGAACTAGTGTGGAGTGTGCTATTCTGTGCCTGCCCTGCCCCCAAATAAAATCTCGTGTTATGGACCCCAAGAGGCGGAAAAATGAGTTCTTGATGTAATATTGCACATTTTGGAACCTATACAGGAGCCTAGGGAGGACTATCATTTTGGTCACCGAAATTCTCCCCATTGCCGACAGTGGGAGCTTTGCCCAGAAGGACATTGATCTTCGCAGCGCGGGTATTGCTGCATTAGTGTTATTTTCGTGCATCAATTGGGGAGTGTGCATAATCTGGATGCCCAAGTAGCGGAACCTGGTGGTCTGCCACTGTATCCCTAGTGTTGGAAGCTCCTCCGAGCATCTGTCCCTAAGGCCAGCTAGTGGGAATAGGCAGGATTTTGCCCTGTTGAACTGTATGCCTGAGACTTTGGAAAAATTATCAAGGACGTCCAGCATGGTTGGGACGTTGAGGTGGGGGTCCCTGACATACAAAAGCACATCGTCCGCGTACAGTGAGATTATGTGATCTGTCGTCCCTAGCCTTATTCCAGCATCGAAAAATTGTTTCCGAAAATAGATAGCTATGGGTTCTAGTCCCAGTATGTAAAGCATGGGGGACAGCGGACAGCCCTGACGGGTACCTCTGCATATCTCCCAAACTTCTGACACATGTCTCCCAGTTTTTACCCGTGCTCTTGGTTCGGTGTATAGTATTCGGATCCACCTGATAAAGCGTGGGCCAAACCCGAATTCCTTCAGAACTGCTAATAACCACTCCCAGTATATGGAATCGAACGCCTTGATGGCGTCTAGTGACAGCAGGGCGTAGGGTTCAGTGATCGTATCAGTTTGTGCAATAACATGTTGGAGTCTGCGTAAATTCATGGTTGTATTTCGGCCTGGGACAAACCCGCACTGATCTGAGTGTACGATGTCTCCTATCTGTTTGGACAGTCTCTGAGCCAGGATTGTGGTTAACAATTTAACATCGTGGTTGAGCATGGCCAGCGGGCGGTATGAATCGCAGTGCTCCGCTGGCTTGTTCGGCTTAAGAACTGGGACCACTAGGGTTTCCTTCATGCTGTCAGGTAAGATACCTCGCTCGTATATTTCCTGGAAGACCTCATGTAAGAGTGGTGTCAAAGAGGAGCTATAAGTTTTGTAGAATTCCGAGGGCAACCCATCGCTCCCCGGGGCTTTAGCCGCAGCTTGTGCCTTGATCGCTTCGGCAATGTCCTCTGTTGTAATATCTGCCTCTAGTTCCTCGGCCTGCTCAGGGGAGAGCCTAGGCAGCCCTATCTCGTCTAAGGTGTCCGCTATGTAGTCCCCAGATATTTCTGTTTCGTGGGAGTATAGGTGTTCGTAGTAATTCTTGAAGGTGTCATTTATTTCCTGTTGAGTCTGGTGTGTATTGCCCTGTTCATCTTGGATCAGGGTAATGGTGTGTCTGGGGTGCTCCTTCCTGCAGAGCCAGGCCAGGAGCCTACTAGGTCTATCTGCTTCCGTGTGCGTCCTGTTCGTTCTGGTGGCAAAGTCGAACTTAGCGAGCCTATTCCAAGCATTCGAGCATTCTCCGCGGAGTGTACGAAGTCTGCCTTCATGCTGTTGTGGGTCTATGGGGTCCGTGCTAAGCTTCTGAATCTCCGCCTCGCCCAACTCTAATTCCTTGCGTAGCGATCTTCTGATGCCACCCGCTTTCGCCAGTATCTCACCCCTGGTCACCACCTTTAGGGCCTCCCATGTCGTGCTTACATATTCTACGCTTCCCTTATTTAGCACTATGTAGTCGTCTATCGTGTCCTGCAGTTCGTCTCTGAATGCCTGGTCCTTCAGGGCCGTTATTGGCATGCGCCACATAGGGATGGGGGGCCTGGGGCCAGCGCGATTCCAATTTACAATTAGGGGGGAGTGGTCTGAGATCGTTCTTCCTAAGTATTCTGCTTCTTCCATCTGGGATAGGTGTTCCCTGCCGACAAAAATGTAGTCTAGCCTCGTGTGGAGGCCATGTGGGGATGAGAAGTAGGAATAATTCCGTGTATGGGGGTGTAGTTCTCTCCATATATCAGCCAGATCTAGTCTGTCTATCAGTGTGTTTAGTGCTGTCGAGGCTGCCATAGTGGTGGTGGGCGGTGGTAGCGACCTGTCTAGCGTGGGATCTCGTACACAGTTGAAGTCACCGCCCCAAATAAAAAGGCAGTCTCTGTGTAGGGTGGTTATGTCGTACATCGAGGCCAGGTATGCCGGGATACTAATGTTGGGTAGGTAAGAGTTCACTATGCATAGCTCTTGTTGTTCGATGTGACCCCATACAATCACATACCTGCCCTCAGGATCGGTAATAAATTTGGATAGACGGAAAGGGAGCTGGGGGTGGATCCATGTGTATACCCCTCTAGCATATTTCGAGTAGGCTGTACCAAATCCCTGTCCCCCCCAGTGCTCCTGGAGTTTGCCCATAGATGTCGTTGTGCAGTGCGTCTCCTGTAAGAGCGCTATCCCAACCTTCTTCCTCTGTAAATATGACTTAATTCTATTCCTACGGAGGTAAGTACCGAGGCCCCTCACGTTCCATGTCATTATTTTCGTGTTTCCCGCCATTCTGTTTTAGGTTGGAGGTTACTGATCTCAATGTTTCGCAGGGAGGCTACCCCCAGGGTGTTGCCCCCTCCAGCCCACTCCCCTTCATTCAGGTTGATACATTCTGGAGACTTACCAACGGTTGTAACTTTCATCTGAACGGATGAATAACCAAAAATGTCTAACTGCAAACTGCCCCCAGCAGTTGCTTCTAACTTGCAGCGCTCAGGGGCTCCCGGGCCTTCTGGGCCTCTCCAGGCCTTTCTGCGCGGGTGGTGTGTAGGCATTTGACCTGCACTTGTCGTGGAGGGGCGTGTCAGCGGTGTGTTTGCTCGTGGTTCTTCGTGGTCCTGCCCGACGTAGCTATATTCTCAGTGCGGTCCCTTGTAGTGTCCGGTTGAGTGTCTCATCATCAATGTGGGACATTTCATGGGTGTGCATTTTGTTGTCCATTTCGCTCCTATCTGTTGTCTTGAGGGTCCTCTCCATTCCCGGCCAAGTTGTTGTGCTCCATCCACATGGTTGCCGCCTCCGGGGTCTCCAAGAAGATTGCCTTCCCTTTGTATAAGACTTTAAGGCGAGATGGGTAGAGCAGCATGTATTTTATGTTAAGCGTTCGTAGCCTGGCTTTCACTGGTATAAAGGAATTCCTGGCTCGTTGTACCGTAGGGGTGTAATCAGGGTATAAGACTATTCTGGAGTCCTGTCTTCTAATCGCTTCGCCTTCCCTGGAGTGGCGTAGTATTGTTTCCCTGTCGCGGAAGTTGAGGATTTTTGCTATTATCGGGCGCGGGTGCGACCCCGGGGGGGGGCGCTTTTGGAGAGATCTGTGGGCACGCTCCACTGAGAACCCCTGGGAAAGTTTCCCAGCTCCGATTTCTTGTAGGAGCAATGTCTCTACAAAGTCTGTGGGGTCCGAGCCTTCCATGTCTTCCGGGACCCCCAGGATCCTGACATTATTGCGTCGTGCGCGGCCCTCCGCATCTTCAGATCTCGCCTCCAGCCTCGCTACTTTCAGTTCCAATTCCGTTACCTTTGCCTTTAGGTCTGAGGTGTTAGTGACGTTGTCTCGCATGGTAGCTTCATTCGTGTTTACTCTCTCCGTTAGGTTGCGGGCATCTTGTCGCATGAGTTGCATGTCCGCCCTCATTTCCCCTATTTTTGTTTCGATAGAGGTGCGCAGTGCTGCAATTGCTTGAAGGACCACTGTGTCCTTGGGTTCCGCCTCCGGCTGCGACTGCGCTGCATTGGGGTCTGGGGTCTGTTGTAACGGCTGTTTGGGCCTGACCGTCGTGTAGGAGTCCATTGTCGTTGACAGTTTTGTCTTCGCTTTAGTTGGGGGCATCTCTGCCTGTAGATCCAGTTTTAAGTAGGGTACAAGCTTGCTTTGAGCCACGATTTAGTTCCAGTCGTGGGCTTATGCGTCGCCTCAGATTGCAGCCACCCAGTTGCAGTGGGGAGAAGCTGCTCCGTAGGTGTCGCGAGCCTTTTCCTGCTCGCGGCAGTCAAGGGATAAAGTGTGGCCTCACTGGGGGTGGGAGTGGCGGGAGCCGCAGCTTGACCTCCTCGGCGGCCGCACGGACCCTGGACTCACCTCCCTGCGCGGTAGGCTTCCGCGGGCGCCACAATCTGCGTTCCGTTCTCCAGCTCCAGGCGCCTCTCCTGCTCCTCCTCCGGCTCAGCACGACGGGGTCGCGTGGTGTGTCTCCCACACCGTTGTTTCGCCGCCTTTCGCTCGAGGTAAGGCTTCCGAGGACGCCGGCTGAGGAGAGGGGCACCCGCTCGCCCAGGTGTCCGCCTCTCGCTCTCAATTCACACCGCGGCCCAGCCACACACTTAGCTAGATCTCCAGCAGTTCGGGGGTGGATCTTCACAGCGTTAGGATGGGGCAAGCGTGAGGTGGTCTCCGCTGGTCCGCCAGGGTCTCAGAGTCTCTTCGTCCGGGAGCTCCAGTCCCCCTCCCCCATCAGCGCCACGGGCGCCGCCATCTTGTGGGGCCGAGGGGCGCCTCTTCGCCGGTCTCGTTCTTAGGCTTGCCCGGCTCGGTTTTTCTTGGGAGCAGGTTCCGGGTAGGGGGGAGAGGCTCCCCTTTCCGGATATGTTGTTTTTGGGCGCCTCTGGGGTAGTTAGGTTGGCGCGATTTCACCCGTACCAGGATCACGGGCAGGAGCTTCTCGAGCACACGTCTTCACGGCATGCTCGCTGGCCACGCCCCCTTGTTATCTTTCTCTTAATTAAAGTATGTACCTCCTACTATTTGAATCTAAATAAAGTAAAGGTCCATGTGTATCTTCTTATGCAGAAGGGGGGTACAGATGTGGCAACTACAAGGCAGTCGAGACCTTATGTGATTGTCCCTACTCCAGAGATACATTCAAAGGTACCTAGCCCTATGATAGATAAATCTAGGCTTCCTTTTGGCGGGAGGTCACAAATGGAAGTTATACGGAACTCTCTGATACCTTTGTATTATCTCAATAGGATGACGCTTCTGGAGCTTTCTCCTACGCAGGTAGCACATGTGAAAACACCAGTTTCACTGACAAATGTTCCTATGATTGGCCCAGTAAGGAGGAATTATGCTGACATACTTCATGAGATGATTATAGAAGATCATGAGAAAAGGAGACCTAAGAGAAGTACTAGGGAAAATGATAATGAGTTGAATGATTACCTGGATAGTACAGCTCATTTGGGAAATAACATATGGTATCAGCATATGAAAGAAGTGGGAGGAGGACTTTGAAGGAGGAATGCTTTGTATGTGCACTCCTGCCTTATAGTATGGGTAAGTCTAAGATCTTCATAGCTATTGAAATAGATGTCCAGACAGCACATCGTCTATCTCACATTGCGCTCTGCTGTACAAGGGGTCAGTTCATGGGCCGAACATCCTATCTCAAATGGGCAACTGAATGGACAGATCAAGATGAAGATGATTATGTCCAAGATACAAAGACGAGGCTAAGAGTTCATACCAAGAGTCATGTGATCAGATACGAAAAGCCTGGAGTAAAAGGAGCTGGAATCAGATGGGAAGTAAACGGAGGACTTGAAAATCTGCAGAAGAAATTTGTAGATGGAAGAATAGAGGCTAGATGCATATTTGGGGATCAGTGCTTTCACCAGATGGATGGGAAGAAGGAGTGGTTATCTGCAGAGCCTGGGTAGTACTTGGTTTCTATTAGCCAACCATTGACATTGTACAGAATGGATGCAAACCTTTATGGCCTAGACTTGCTAAACTACTGACATGGGTCGAAGATAAGGGAGGACCTTTGCAGATAGTGCCTTTACAAAGTGAAAAGCTGTGCTTCAGAAACAATGGCACAAGAAAAGTTGGAGAGAACCAGAACCGTGGTTGAGTCTTTGATGTACCAGGAATGAACATTGGGACAGCAGTTATAATGGATTACTCCTGGACTTGTGAATCCAGAGCTTCCATGAAGCTGCCCAATGACAGGGGATGACTATGTTCCATAGTAAATGTTCATGTTCCACCGTTGGTGATTCCTAAGAGTGATTTGAACATTGGAAGCTTTCCAAAAGCAGACGCTCACTTGAGGAAGAAGAGATCTGTGGAGCTGATAAATCGAATGAAGAGAGAGAATTATTTCTCAGCCAAGTCAATAGAAGCTTTTGACTCCATCCCTTATGAGCACAGGTTGTTCAGTCAGACTTCATCGATCTTCACGATAATCTTCATGCCCAGGATCCAGACAGCAGCAAATACTAAGTGGTTACAGATAACCAGATGGGAGTTATTGCAGACCATCAACACTACCATAAAGGGATTCAATGCTATCAGGGAAGAACTGAGATCCATACGACTGATCACGCTTCAGAATTGATATGGGCTAGACATGATCACAGCTATGGATGGAGGTTTTTGTCCCAAAATTGGAGAATCATGTTGCACGTTTATACCTTCTCATGATGACGAGAATGGCACCTTGACAGAGGCCATAGAGATGCTGCCGAAGCTACACGTCCAAATGGTGGACGAAGTGGAATACATTGCTGATGACAGTTGGTTTGGATCACTCTTTTCATGGGTTTCACAATGGATGGCAGATCTGTTCAAATTCCTTGGAGCCCTGTTGGTGATGATCCTGCTTGGATTCTGTGTAATCAGATTGGCCATCTCACAATGCAGGAAGACTGCAAAGAAATCTATAGGCATGCAGATCATGATTGATGTTGAATCAGGATGGAAAACCAAAGAGCTAACCAAGAACAAAACTCCTGTTCTGAAGACATGCACAAAAGAGATTCATTAAATGATAGTATTTTAAATGTACCAGAGCTAAAATGTGTGCTCTTCAGTCACATGGAGGGGTGAGAATTGACAATCATTACGAACCACACCTACGCAAGGAGACAGAGCGTGCCTCCAATACCTCATATTCTCTAGAGCAAAGAACATTTCCAAGGCCAAGTTCAAAGACTTAATTGACATGCAGACCACTGAGGTGGTGATAGATAATATGCTAGTCGGTAGGAAGCTATGGTTATGACCCGACCAGCCTGCATGCTGCTAGCGTAGGTGGAAAAGTACTGGCGGATGTAAGAGTGCCAACCAATTACAGGGGACCGCGTAGTTAAGAGCCCTATAGTTTATGTAACCAATGGGACATCGTGTTTTTAGTGACGTTCATAGTGACTTGTTTGAGGGTAGGGCTTAGTTGCCCCACCTGGTGTTAGAGACCTTATCACTTTACTAGACTAGTATGGAATGTATGCCTAGATGTTCCCTCTAAGCCTATCACATTTGCCACTAGGTTTTTGTAGTTTGCCATGTAGGATGACGTTCGCAATTACGTAGGTTGACGTTGGCAATGACGAGTTTTTGCTATATAACATGTTTTTATGAACTTCATTGAGATCATGCTGTGAGACGTCCGTTGTACTCCCTGTTTTAGATAATTTATATTAAAAAAGTCAACCTTGCCAACTTCCTGAGTCGTTTTGATTATTGATGTTTGAGTATCTTCTGCATCCCCATTCATCGGAAATTATTGATACCTCATCTTAAAGGCTGGGTCGGCTGTCCCGGTTCAGTTCCCTCAGGACTTCGACGATGGAAGTGGTTGTGTCTGTCTTGGCAAAGTTAACTTCAGGCCACTTTGAAAAAGGATTGATTATTACCACTGTATATTTATCACTGCAAATACGGGTATTTTATATCAAAAAGTAATTTGCTCCATGGTTCCTCAGGTATAGGTATGGATGTTCTCCAGCATTGGATCTTCGATGGATTCACATGCTGTGAATATTTCCCCGTCGCCATCCTGGTAAACCTCAGTAACTTTAATTTAGCGTTTTCCTATGGAAAACTTCGACACTTTAGTGTCCTATCTGGGTGCTTTATGTCCCACCAATTGGACATCTGGTATAAATAGCCCTGCCCCCGTGGCTTCCCTTCAGATTTCAACCGTCTCCAAACTGTTGGGATCACCTCGTGTTTGTTCGTTTTTTTGCACATGTGGTTGGTTCGTGGACTTGGATGTCATCGGTAGCCCAGAAGAAGTATTTTTTTCGGCCTTGTGCTACTTGCGGCATGAAAAAGGTTTGTTTGTTTATTTGGTATTGCGCACATAACCCGTAGGTAGCTGGACGCTGCAGATAAGAATACTTAGAGCTTGGTTACAACATACATAAAGTCAGAAATCGTACAGGCTGGGCTATACATATATACAGGTGTACGAAGCCGATCTTTATATGGACTGTCTTTACTGTCTCTACCCCCATCACTCGGCTGATGCCTGCGACATATGTCAGTTGTTTTCGCAGAAGACCTTGAAGGACCGTAATCAACGGCTCATATGTTGGCTTAATGAGGGCACGTACGGGCTTCAGAGCCAGTCTTCACGGAGAGCAGAGAAATCCGTGGAGCATCGCCGAGCGGCTTCGCCAGAACCCCCTGCTAAGAAGCATCGCCAGCGTTGCCTGCGTTGGAGGTGGGGAAAGGCGGCAAGTCTTCGGCTAGGCCGCATCATTCGAAGACGAGTGGCTCCTTGTTATCCAAGCATGGTCGGCCGGACTAGTCCAAAGGGTCTGGAGGTAGGCCCGAGAAGTCTTCGGTGTCGGAGAAAGACCTGGCGAAACAGAAGGAGTCTTTGTCGAAGCACTCGTTGTCCAGGGACCATCACAAGTCTTCTTCCAGCTGGGAGTCTTCGAAGCACCGTTCCGGTTCTTCCAAAAAAATCTGGGTATCTGGTAAAGTCGAACCCAGGGGACGTGGTTCCGACTACGAGCTTGTCGACGGTTGTGCTGCAATCTACGGTCCCGTTGTCCACGGTGGTGTCGTCAGCGCCGGCCACGACTCTGATGGGCAGTGGTCTGCTGCTCTTGTCGTCAGATGGAATCAGAAGGGTTGTTGTCGACGGGTGGGGCGCCTTTGAGTCCATCCTTCCTGAGAACATTTTGCAGCAAGATCCAGGTATGTTTTCTGTTTCTTCTGGAATAGAGGAGGAACAGGAGTCAGTGTTTGACCTGTCGGCTCTCGGTCTGCAGAGTGGGAGGCCTTCGACGTCGAGTGGGGTGGGTTGGGGTCTGGGCCACCCCTTTACCCGTTGGTAAACCCGTAATCTTTGCTGTCGTTGCAAGTGCTTTCTACGCTTGTCTTTATTGGGGCAACTGGATGCGAGATTGCCGCCTCCTCCGAGTCCGGCAGTGCCCGTGGTCAAGCGTTTTCCTGGAGAGGCACCTAGGAAGTTTCCTCTGGCAGGGTTGCCATTGCCGGTGGGGTTAGGCCATTCACAGTCTCATCCTGAGGAAGGCGAGCTACCTGAATCGGACCCGGAGAGTGTTCCGCGGGACACTTTGACTACTGTGTCGTCGTCGCTGGCGATGGGATGACGCGTGGGACACGGACCCTGAGGTGGAGCATCCACTTTGTCCGTCACAACCATCGCCTTCGGATGATATTGGGGCGTTCCACGCCATGATGTCGAAAACGTGTCTGGGGTTTGGGCTGGCACCTGAATAGGGACATAAGGACTGCTTCCTCTTCGACCATATGGGCAAGCGGAGGAGGCGGTCTTCTCGGTGCCGATTTTCGACCACGTGTGGCAGGAGGGCCTGCGCACGATGCGCCACCCGTTCTCAGAGCTGGCTGTGAAAGATCGCCTTGAAAAGAAATGTAAGGCTCCTTAGTCTATGCCTAGGTGCCTGGTGTCGCAGCCCACGCCCGGTAGGGGCTAGGACTGTAAAGGCTGCAAATTCCTTGGCGATTATGGCCAGATATGATCGTGGAGCAACACCGAAAGGAAGCAATGCTGTTGGTTCGGGAGGGGGAGGAGGCCTCCAACCACAGCATCAATATTGCTGTGGACCTGGCTGAGCAACACCGAAAGGAAGCAATGCTGTTGGTTCGGGAGGGGGAGGAGGCCTCCAACCACAGCATCAATATTGCTGTGGACCTGGCTGAGCAACACCGAAAGGAAGCAATGCTGTTGGTTCGGGAGGGGGAGGAGGCCTCCAACCACAGCATCAATATTGCTGTGGACCTGGCTCAGTTAGGTTTTAAACAGATTAATAATGGAATAGTGATCCGGCGGCAGCCTGGTTGAAGTGCACAGACTTTCGCCCGGAGGTCCAATATAAGGTAATCGACATACCCTGCGAGGGCGATCACTTGTTCAGCGAGAAAATTGATGAGGCCCTAAAAGGGATGAAAAAGGATACGGAAACAGCTAAATTATTGGGTTCCTTGCAAAGTGGTCGCTCTTTTCGCTTCTTTTGAGCCTTTCGTGGAGCCTCTGGGAATTCCCGGTTTGCTTCTGCCAGAGATCAAGGATTCGGCGCTCTAGCTACTCGTCTCAGGGTTATCAGCGATCGGTCCAGTCGGCTTAGAAGGGCCGGGACTTCCACGCTCAGCGAAAGAAAGGTTCGCAGTCCTTGGCAACGAAGGGATGGCAAACAAAACCTCAACAATGACACCCATATGGACAATCTGCTGGGGGGCAGGGTTGCCATCCATGTCGACAAGTGGCGAAAGATAACAACAGATCGCTGGGTGCTGGACACAGTGCATCTTGGCCACTCGTTGGAGTTCTGGCGTCCTCCGGTCCCTATTCTGCCGGTGCAGGTGCTGCAGCCGCATCTTCCAATCCTGCGGCAGGAGGTGGTTCTCATGCTAGAGAAAGGGGCGCTAGAACCAGTTCCGGTTGCGTAACGGGGCCAGGGGGTTTACTCCTGCTACCTCATCGTAAAGAAGCCCAACGGCAAGTGGAGGCCTATTCTAGATCTTCGGGCATTGAACAAGAGTCTTCAACGCCTCAAGTTCAAGAGGCTCTCCCTTCAAGATGTCATCCGTTCGGTGCAGCCGGGCGAGTTCCTGGTGTTTTTGCTTCTGCAGGATGCCTATTTTCACATCCCTAAGAGGCGGAAGCACCGCAAGTTCATGCGTTTTGTGGTCACAGACGAACACGATCAGTTTAGGGTCCTCCCTTTTGGCCTGAAGTCGTCCCCCAGGACGTTCACGAAGTGTCTGGCCCCGGTGGCGGCCTTCCTCCGTAGGGAGGGTCATCATGTGTACCCCTACTTGGACGATTGGTTGGTGTGGGGTTTGTCGCAGGAAAGGGCACGAGAGTCTCTCATAGCGACCATGCGGCTTTTGCAATGGCTGGAATTTGCCACCAACTTCGACAAATCATATTTGATGCCGTCCAGAGAGTTGGTGTTTCTCTGGGCGCAGTTTCTTACCTGGAACAATCTGGTAAAGCCTTCCAACGAGCGTGTGGAAAGGTTGTGGGCCAAGGCAAGCGAGTGGAAAGGGGGCACAGTGGTCTCGGTCCGAGGTTACATGTCGCTGTTAGGGGCCATGGCGTTGTGTATCCCTCTTATTCTCATTTGCCGCCTGTTCATGAGGCTGGTGCTGGAGTTCCTCGCAGACAGACGGTTGCAAAGTCGAGGAATCTGGTCGGACAAATTGATGTTAGACGAAGACTTGCTGGACGCCCTTCGCTGCTGGACATACACGACCAATCTTGTAAGGGGCATGCCCTTGCTGGAACCGGATTTCCATTTTACGATCGTAGCAGATGCTTCCCAGGTAGGGAGGGGGGCACACCTCGACAAGTCACAGGTGCAGTGCCTGTGGCCTTGGGTGGAGACTGTGTTACATATCAATGTGCTTGAGTTGAGGGCGGTGCACTGGGCTCTGAAGTCGTTTCTTCCCCGCATCTGCGGTTCAGTCGTGAGGGTGTTAACGAACAATACCACCACAATGTTCTATTTAAGGAAACAGGGGGGCACACATTCCTCCAGAGTCCTGCCGAAGGAAGCGCAGGACGTTTGACTTTGGTCTCTAGCTCAAGGAATCAGTATTGTCATTTCCCACCTGCCCTGAGTTCTGAATGTTGAAGCAGATGCACTCAGCAGGGACGCCAGTCAGCTGCACGAGTGGAGGCTGATGGAGCAGCAAGTGTCAAGAATCTTCCGGAACCTGGGGCATCCTCCTTTGGATCTGTTTGCTACGAGGGAAAGCAAGCAGTGTCTGGAGTTTGCCAGCAGAGGGGCTCATCCCAAGTCATTGGGGGACGTGTTTTTGTTCCAGTGGACGGGCCTCTTCGCGTATGCGTTTCCCCCTTCTCGCTTGTTTGGAGGACTATCCAGTGGATTCGGAAGTACTAGTGGCAGGGGATTCTGGTGGCCCTGTTCTGGCCCAGGTAGATGTGGTTTTCAGATCTCCTTCATCTGGCGGTGGAAGAGCCGGTTCGGTTGGGAGCGGATCCGGATCTCCTATCTCAGGACGACGGCAGTGTGGCATCACGATCCGTCATCTCTCAGCCTGGCGCGGCGTGGCTCCTGACCACTCCGAGTTCAATCGTCTAGGAATATCCAGAGAGTGTCGATGGATCTTGGAGGCAGCAAGGGCGCCTTCTACAAATGTCTTGTACGGTCATAAATGCACGAGATATGAAACTTCCTTTTGAACCCATGTCGACGGCTTCCTTGAAGTTCCTCTCATGGAAGGTGGTATTTCTAGTGACGATTACCTCGGCCAGGCGGGTGTCAGAGTTGCAAGCACTGGTCATTGACTCCCCTTACCTAAGGTTTATGAAGGGAAAGGTTCTCCTTGCCACTAACCCGCACTTTATCCCGAAAGTGCCGTCGGCATTTCACAAACTTGCCTCTATTGCTTTACCCTTGTTCTTTGCTAATGCATCCACGCCAGCGGAAAGGGCCCTGCATTCTCTGCACGTTAAGAGGGCCCTAAAGTTGTATCTGAATCGCACACAGGACTTCAGGCATTCCCAGCAGCTGTTTGTGGTGTATGGGCCATCCAACAAGGGGCAGGCCCTCTCCAAGTAAGAACTTTCCCGCTGGATTTCCTCTACAATTTAGTTCTGTCACATAAAAGCTTGCAAGACTTTGAGGGGTGTTCCGTAGGCTCATTCTACGCGGTCCACGGCGTCGTAAGCGGCGTTGTGGTCTGGGATACCGCTGGCGGACATTTGCCAGGCAGCCTCCTGGGTGGTGCTGCATACCTTCACCAGGCATTACATTCTGGGGCAGCAACATGTGGAAGATGTGCAGGTGGGGTGTGTGGTCCTCCAACGCCTGTTTCAATAAGATGGGCCCTGAAGCTTCGGGGTGTTTTCCATTTACTATATCACCTTCTGGGTTTGTTGTCTCAGGTATGTGATTTAATACTGTTTGTTGGTTTGCCTGTCTCACACCGCCACACATTGGTTGTACTGCTATATAATCTATTCACAGCATGTGAATTCATGAAAGATCCAATGCTGGAGGTGGGAGTAGTTTCTTACCTGTAACTCGATTCCTCCAGCATTGGTATCTTTCATGGATTCACTTGCGCCCGCCGCCCCTGCAGGCAAACCTAGGTTCGGGTACCCTCTACTTTGGAGGTTAAAATCTGAGGGGAAGCTGCAGGTGCGGGGCTATTTATACCAGATATCCTATTATTTATAAAGGATGTTGATAGGACACTAAAGTGTCGAAGTTTTCCATAGGAAAATGCAAAGTTAAAGTTACTGAGGTTTCCTAGCCTGCCGACGGGGAAATATTCACAGCATGGGAATCCATAAAAGATGCATACGCTGGATAAATGGAGTTACAGGTAGGAAACTACTCCCTTATTGAGGCTGGGTTTGCCTGATTGGATACAACATTTGCAATCTCTCTTATATCTCTTGACATCGGATTCTATTACCGGCCACCAAAAGTCTTCATTCACAACTCTGTTTTAGACTAATATTTATTGGTGGCACTACTTTGTCTGCCCTATACACAAACATTCTGCATAGGGACAATTCATCTTGTACTCTGTCAAACAGAATATGAGTACTCTCCATCACTCTCGGAAGATGCCATCCATTTCAAACATATTTTTTTATTTCTTGCAAGACCATATCTTCTTTATCAGTTTGAATCCACTTTTCCTTGCTGACGTGTTCCCTAGTGCAAGAAAAGTCATCAATACAGTAATTGTCAAAATCCTGTTCTCTTGTGGATACATCCTCCACTGGAATACATGAGGGACAATCAGTTGCCACATTATTCTTTCCAAGTTTGATTTCAATGGTGTAGTGAACTCTTGAAGAAGAGCTGAGAACCTGGTCAACCTTTGGTTGTGTGTCCTTGTTCTGTAAGCAAAAAGATGCATAGCTATAATAAAAATGGAAAGCAGGAATCCCTGTCTAGTAACTCTGAACAAATTAATGTTCGCCCATGTTCGTATTTACTCTGGCACATGTTGTTGGGGAATAGTAATTTGCCAGTACAGTACAGTACAAATAGTACATTTGTGTCCGAATCCGCATTTGTTTAAAACCGTTTTAATATTTTGTCAATCAACTAGCTTAAATGCTTTCTCAACATCAAATGTAAAGATAGCCAATGGTTGATTGGAACCTTTAGCGAAATCCACCAGACTCAAATCACCAAATATTATCAAATATGGATATATGTATGTTTATATGACAAAGGTGTGGTTCTATAGAGGGCACACAGGGTGTGGTGCCCACCCTCCTTTTATAGTAACATGATTGTAGATTAACTCTTTGTGGGGGCAATTTCTGTTGTATCATTTAAGTTGTGAAATACTTTTGCTAAATTGGATCAATTAATTTCCTTGTATTGTTTATAAAACAGGGCTGTAAACCAGTCGGGCCAGGGGCTTAACAGGTATGAGTCAATTACTTCAGTAACCCATTGAGATCTGAGGTAGACTCGTGTTCTGTAAATATTCAGGTTCCAGGTCGGTACTAAATTGCTCAAGAATTCGGCACAAAAGTCCTTTTTAACTTCCACTTTCTTACTTTCTAAAAAATATTGGACTCATTGTGAACCATTCCATTTAATAATATGATTTCTGTTTTTCTGCCCTCAGTTTGGTTGCTAGCAGTTTGCCTGATTTGATGCTATTATCATAGTAGTAAATCTTAATACATCTGACTAGCCGTATCCAATAACCGATCCTTCAATAACACCGTTTCCATATCAGTTTGTGTATATATTTGGAGGCCCACACTTTTATGGGCTAATTCTAGTATCATCTACTTTAAATCCTATAGGAAAGTACATTCTGCTCTAATAACTACCTTACATGCTTTACATAATGTTATCTAGGATATATTTAAGGTTTATGCTCAAGAAATTCCTCCATTTCGCTTTTGATACAATCTTTCAAAGGGAGGGGGGCTCTTAATTGTGCATTTCGTTGCCATGAGGGGTACATAATGGGTGATTCATTAGCCAAATTGTCTTAATTAGTAACAGGTGCATGATCAGAAATGTCCTTTTGGCTTATCATTACTCCATGAGCTAGATCCCTATGAATTGAGATTATAAATATAAGATTCAATCTTGCATAGCTTATATGTACAGATGGCTAATGATTACATTTTATTTATTTATTGTGCATTTGTAAGGCACTTATACATCAAGGAATTGTGTTTCAACACGCCCACAGGGCAAAAGGGAGGGAATAAGGGAGCAAAACAGGACAATGGAATAAAGTAACAATGATGAGCAAAAGGTAGAGACGGTCCTACTAGGTCTTGTGAACATTCAGAGCGTGCAAGTGCAGAGAGACAGAAGGGACAGGGGTGGGTAAGTGCTAGAGGTTCCACAGAGGGGGAAGTGGCAAAGTACCAGTTGCAGGGTAACTGGTAAATGCAGGGCATTGACACCTTGGTAGGAGAGTGGTCACCTGCAAGTACGATAAGTGCTGGCCTGAGAGACAGCACAGTCTAATGGGTGCCCAACGCAAGTGCGTATGGGGTTGAGGGCGGAGGCTGAAGGCGATTGAGCAGAAGGCTATGGTCCAGAAGGACACAAATAAGGGCTCATGCCATCAATCTCAGCGACTGGGGGTCAGCACAGGAGGGAGAAGGGGAAGGAAGCGAAGAAGAGGAAAGTCTTGAGGAGATTGCAGAATTTTAGGAGATCCGGCTGAAGATGGAGAGGAAAGGGAAGGCTGTTCCAGGGGAGGGAGCCAGCCAAGCAAAGAGATTGGCCATCCATCGGCCACCCGTTCTCTCTTAATACATCTGAATGAAAGATCAAGGCTGACACAGAAATAGTTCTCTGCGCACTTCGTGCTTATCAACAGCCCTTCATCTAGAGAAGATCTAGAGAATAATAAAAAGTATCAATAAATGCTTGTGCTAATGATTCTAAAACCTAAATCAAATTTTCGAACATGCTTCACATTAGCAACAAACAAACTGCTATCAGAAGTGTCTAAATAACCTGAAAGAAACCAGAAAACGAAAAAGAAATTGAAGTCTTATATGGAATCAAAAGCAAATTACCAAAAAGACACCAGGTGTAGAACAGAGTAAATTACCATACCTTAATTACCTGGCAATTAAGATTGAATATCAGTGAATAGCTTGCTAGGGGCCAAGGTCGAAAAAGGTAGCAATCCAATACCTGGGAATACAAGTGACCAGAAACCTAGCGTTGCTGGCAACAGCTAACTTTAACCCGTTGCTGTCTACCATTAAAACGGATTTGAATCGGTGGGGCAACATGATCTTATCATGGTATGGCGGGCTGACGGCGGTAAAAATGAATGTTCTGCCGAGACTCTTGTTCCTGTTTACAGCCCTCCCCACAAAGGTATCAGAATCAACCTTTAAAGAGCTCCAGATAGCAGTGGATAATGTTATATGGCAGGACAAGACCCCAAGGACCTAGCAATACACTCTTATCCTTCCAGGGAGGAGGGGGGGCTTCAGCCTTTCAGTCTTCAGACTATACCATAATGCAGCCCATCTCAGGGTGCGATTGGATCATATGGAGGAGGAGCTGGGTACGTACTGGACCTACCTACAAGATATGGATACGCACCCAGTCCAAGTGAGGGATCTGTTATGAACGCCCCATAAAGACATACCGGGAAGCCTACTCAATCATTCCACCCTAGGAGTGGTGTGGTCCCTGTGGAGGGGGGTTCATATACAGAGAACCTATCAACATGGCCCTCCCTTAATGATCTCACTCAGGGGTCCCGTCATAAAACTGGGAGACGGGTTACCGTAACGCTCAAGACCGGTCGGAGAAAGGGCTGGAAAGGGTGGGACAGTTGTTCCAAGAGGGAGAATTCCAACCGCATGTAGCGGTAGTAGAGGTCCTGGGAGTTGGGAAAGTCACAGTATTTGAGTACCTCCGGTTGAAAGGACTTCTGAATTATCAAAAGTGGGGACTGAAATTGAAGAGACCACTAGCCCCTTTTGAGAGAGTACTAGACTCTGACAGCAAGCGAAAAGGGATGGTGTCCAAGCTGTACAAGGTCATGAACATCAGCGACAAGAAAGATAGGCAAGGTTTTCAACAATACTGTAACGAGTTAGCGGGTAGGAACTCGCAGAGGAGGTGTGGGGGAAAATATATAAGATAGCATTTCATGGGAACCTCTTCCCGGTCTATATGGAACATAATTTCAAGGTACTCCAGGGATGGCATAGAGACCCTCTCAAGTTATCCACGATGTTTGCTGAGCCCAAGTTCACACTGTTGTATGACTTAATCAAGTCATGCACTTCACCTCTAAATAACAAATTTGATAGTGCCGCTGATTTGACCCGGTGAGTGGTCAGATAGTGTTCTGGGGGATTGTGCTAGGGTATGTGCCTTGCACCCCACTACTCCATCTTTCCATCCATCCTCTGTGTACACTTGACCATCTGTGGTCTTTCCCAGCAACCATGTTCTCCTCCTATCTCCCAAACCCTTTTCCATGGGCGGGGAAGTTGTTTCAGATTTATAGTCTTTGTGTCTCCTTTCTGTGGCCTGTCAGTTATATATTTATTGCTTTGTCTAACTGCCAATAATTGTTCATCATGTTGAGAGTCTTTATGGAACTGTCTTCATACGGGAACGTCGCCTGAGACATCCATCTCAATGTTGCTGTTTTCCCTTGAAATCTATCTCGAGTTGTTACCATAGACAGGTGCATCAGGCATTGGGCTCTTGCTGCTGGTATTTCAGTTGCTATAAACGTTCTGGAGGAACTCATGGCGTAGGGGATTAATGAGCAGACATAACGGCTCTCCCTGGTGGTTTCCTTACCTACTATGTGTCATGGTCATGACGTTGGGGCACAGGCATGCAGAGGTCTCATGTACAGGAGACCTGGGTGGACTCTGATACTCTGCCGTGCTGCAAATCAAAATGTCGTCTTGTTACTGTAGAACCGTGCTCTGCATCTGTACATTTCCTAGGTCCATCTTGAAGAGCCTATTGAATACAGAGGGCGACTCGCGGTCCCTTTGAGGAAGTCTTGTATGTTTCCACTTCTGGTTTCTATACATAAAGGAAGTCAAGTCTTGTGAGTCTGGGTTTAGTGGTACTGAGAAGAAGGCGTTCCTCAAGTCTATGACCGTGAAACAGGCAGCTTCCGCTGGAATGCTGCACAAAATTGTTGCTGGATTTGGACCCAGAGGATACGCTGCTTCTACAATGTGATTAGGCGGCGCAAGTCCTGGATAAAAGGCCATGACACCACTTTAACTTTATTAACTGGGTACACAGCCATGTTGCGTGAGGACTCTGATGGTACTAGAATACCTCGCTCCACTAGTGCTGCTATCGTCTTATAAATGCCCTAGTCTGCCTCCTTTGATAGTGGGGTACTGTTTTACTCTAGGTACAATTGCTCCTGGTTTCAGCTTTACCTTCACTGCCCCCACTCATTTCAGAAGCCCCACATCATAGGGCCTTTTGGTCCTTGTCTCCTCAAATCTCTGACGTCTCTAAGAGGTCACACTACCAGCTGCACCTCCTCAGAGGTATTCTTCATTTCCTCTCCTTCCCCCAGAAGCTCACTGTCTCCAGAGCTCTGGTTCTCTCCAGGCTTGACTACTCCAACAGCCTCTTTCTAAATCTGCCTGCTTCTACTCTCAGCCCTCTGAAACTTGTCCAAAACAGGACTGCAAGACTTTTCCTTGGCCTCAAACCCAGGTATCGTATCTCTCCAGGACTGAAATCTCTGCACTGGCTCCCAGTGGCAACCAGGATTAAGTTCAAAACCCCCTGCATTGTCCACAAGGCCTTCAGAGGCCTGGGACCCCGATACCACCAACTCTCTGTTGCTAAATATCTTCCTTCTCGAGCTCTCTGCTCATCCGTCTCCAACTCCCTCAGAGTTAGTCGCTTTTCCAAGCAGCGAGTTGGTGGTAGATCTCTTTCTTCTGCTGGGTCCTCCCTCTGGAACAGCCTCCCTGCCTCTCGGAAACTTGAGGAGAACCATCTCCGGTTCCAGAAGCACCTCTTTGCTTCTGCTTTCTCTCCCCCCCCGTCCCCTGCTGATCTCCTGGCTGAATCTGAATTTGCACTGGTTACATGGCTACTCTCTGATCTCGGGCCCAGGTCTCCACCCTGCCAGTTGCCCACCTGCACTGCCCCCTTGGCAACCTTCACACTCGGGAACTGTTTCTGTATCCCTACAGCCCCTACCAGCACCTGACTCCGGATGTCTACACTTACCCTTGCACTGCCACCAGCTGGCCGCACTTTTATTTATTGTCTTTAGTTATTGTCCTTATTTATTTATTGTCTTTATTTATTTCACTGTTCTCCTATGTACTGCACTGCCCCCTCCCCTTTCCCCCTGCACTTTCTCCTCCCCCCACCTCTGCACTTGCATGATCTTAATGTCACCTGGCCTAGTAGGATCGTTGTCTGTCTCTCCTCTGTTTCCCCTCCCCTCCCTTACCTTGTCACGCCTTGAAACACTTGTGTATAGGTGCGTTATGAATGCCATATCATATATCATATCATATCATATCATAGGATGCTAGATACCTTGGCCAAGTCCTCCTCGCAGAAGGATGGAGGCGCTTCTAGCGCCATTGCCATCCTCTTTGGTACCTCTCCGTAGTGTATCTTCACCCAATATGTCACACTCATCTCGAACACCATCTGGTGCTCCGACCTTTCGTCTCGAAATAGTTCTTAATTTTTTACTGTGGTCAACCTGTACCCCTCTGCTACAGCGATCAGTGCTCGCTATGATCATCCTGTGTCGTCCTTCCCATGTACTACTATCCATTTGTACCTCACAATCACTGCCTCGATCCCTAGTGGTATATTGTCCCTTCTGCCTCATCCAATGGTATCTCTGGTATGAACAAATACTTATTTGGGACACGTCACATCTTGCCTTGATTCCCTGAGACCATGCAGTTGCAATCTCAGTCCCGTACTGGAACAGCTCCTCGTCTACTGGTACCCCCCCTCTGTACATTCCGTGCACACTAGGCTTGAATGATCTCTCTTATGTTGAGGAAGTGTATTGCTGGCGTAGAGCACACCATCCCCTTGTCTGTGAATGAAATTGTCATGTTTAGTCTGCTCATAATGTCTCGTCCCAGTATATTTATAGGTGTCGGTCGAGAGTAAAGTAAAGGCAGAGATAAATCATGTTCCACTATAGAAATGGAGATAGTGTCTGTAAAAGTTCCTGCATAGCTTTGGGTGTGATCGACAGGATGGAACACATCAAGTTCGTCTGTGGGCTGTCCTATTAAGGGTGTAAGGTCATCCCATTCCCTGTAAATGGCTTGCTTCTCACCATGGTGACCCCCCCAGTTTTCTAACGAGGACCGTGGCCATGGAGTCCATGTGTGACACTTTGCTGTCGTTTGGCTGCATGCAGTTCTGCATCTGTGGCACTTGCTGCGTGCTACCTCGGATCTGTGGTGATTGCAAATACTGTGGTATGGGTGCTTGCATCTGCAGTATCTGCGTCATGGGCTGGTTTGTCTGCAGGTGTACACTGTGTGTCTGTCCTTGTTGTTGCTGTGGTTGATCCTGCGTATAATAGTGGTCTTGGTCCCCCTGATTTGCTTGCTGGTACAGTGCTCCCCGAATCTGCTGCATCTCCCTGCTGCTTCAGACTTTCGAATGTGCCCTAACTGCCTGCTTGTCCAACATTGTAGTGGCTCTCTACCTTGCCCCTGGAAACCCCCCCCCCCCTGCATAATCCCCTGGGCCCTGCTGCACCTGTAGCCCGTATCCTCAAAACCCCCTGGGACTCTCTTTTGGTTGTGATGTATCTGTGGCACATATCCATGTCCTCTGGGTGGCCCCCTTCCTCCTCGGAACCCTTGCGGCATGTTCTCCCGCTCCATAAATCCTCATCCCATGGGCGGTGGTGCATATTGCTGCTGCTGTGTCCCCTGTGTGCTCGCGCTTGACATTACAGCCCATTCCATGGCGTACTTTGATAGTTTCTACTGCACTAGTTTCGCTTCCTCTAGCTTTCTCTCGTCTTTCTTTTTTAATTTCTCTTGCAATAGCCTACAATGATGAACGATCGTAAGCTGTATTTCTGGACAAGATGTTTCTTCCATGCCTACCAACTTCCTTAGCTGTTTCTGGACAGGTTCTGGTAACCCCTGGCATAATATGTGGTAAAATATGGCTACTGTTTTGTCCCATGGTCATCGAGTTTGAAGGCGTCAAATCTCTTGGATCGCCTGAATAAAGTGTAGGGGGTCTTTGTCTATCTCCATTTTGCGAGACATAATTGCACCAATGTCTGACATGTCGGGCTATTGTGTCCTTAAGACTTGACATACAGCAGCTCTGCAATTTTCAAACGACGAACCATTGTGCACCGTGTTCTGGGTGGTCCCATACAGCATCAGCCGCTTCCCAGAGGAGCTCCACTAATAGTCCTTTTATGTCCCCTACTGCTAACCTCTGGCCTGCTGTCATCCTTTCCATCTCATATATCTATTTCCCAGCACCCTCAGAAAACGACGGTAACCTTCATCTCACGTATTCCTTGTCAATGTGCTTCCACGGTATATACTGAGGTCACCTCCTTCCCTTTTCCATTAGGGGCATTTGTGTGAACCCTACCTCTGCATTCGCACTTCTGACTTGCCTGTCTGCATTTCTAATGTCGGTATACATGTCTATTGGTTCTGTTATAGGTATTCGAGCATAGTCGTCATGTTCCCCCATTACCTTTCTCTAGAGCATACTATAACCGGCTCCCCCTTCCTTCGTCCCGGGAGGTCTCTAAGTCTCTCTGCGTATAGTACTAGGTCATTGATGTTACATAACTAGTCCACCGAACGTGGTGTTCGCTCGTCCTTGCTCCCCTTGCACTGGTCCTTCTCTCCCATGTCACCCATTTGTACGCACCTGTCCCTGTGGATTGAGGCCTACGCCACTCGCCTCCCTCGTCCCCACTGTTTCGTCCTTCTTTGTCTGACCCCAAGCCCATATTACTGCAAAAGTTGTCCACAAAGCTCAGTCTCCTAGTGGTTGTATACGTGTTGGGTTTCATGCTAATGTCTATGTCACACAAGCCGTTTCTGCTTCCACCCCCCAGGACCCTAGACACCGCTCTGTTCGATACCATGGTAGTCCTGCTCTGTGTGGTTGTGCTGTCTGCCCCGCTCATCCACACCCCTACCTCTGTCATTTCCCTTGTCCGCTGTCCATCGAGACTTTATGTCCCGAATTGCACGCTCCTCTTCCTTGCGTGCACACTCCCTCGCTATTCTCTCCACCTGCAACTTTTTGTTCCCTCTCTATCAACCTGTTTTCTTTCTCCTCTGCCTCTCTCCATCTCTCAATCTCTTCTTGTTCTCTTCTCCTTTCCCACTCCTCTTCCACTCTCTCTCCCCTCTCCCTCAGCCCCTGCTTTTGCTCTTCCTCTCCTCTCTTCTCCTCTCCATGTCCTCTCTTTATCCTCTCTTCTCGTTCCATTTCTTCTATTATCTCAGCCCAATCCGCAGCTTCGCTATTCCCCCTAAGGCTTTCCATTGTTTTGGCTGCTCCCTCTCCCTCCCCATTCGTCTTCCCTTCCAGCTTCAGGAGGATCTTTCCCCCTATCCACTCGTTCATAGCTATGCCCTCTAGTCCCTCCTTCGTGCCCTTCTGCGCCTCGCCGCTTGCTCCTCTTTCAGTGGTCAGATGCCCTGTACCTTTCTGTCCTTCTTCTCTAGTATATGGTGGCTGTTTATATGTCCAGTTTGAATACCCCTCTGCTGCTCTTAGCTCTCGTAATGGGTACATCCCCATGTCATCGTTTGTGTTGTCAGAAACCTCGTTCGGAGGGACGTGTGGGGGAGCGGATGGTGGGGCAGCGGGCCCCTGCACCTCCTGCTGGGTCAGCATCCACTGACGCAGCGTCCTCCTCAGCCTCCTGAAACCTTCTCCATAATTAGAATATTGTCATGCGGCTGACTAGCTTCTTCCCCATGTAGGTACCCTGTGTGTGTGTCCATAGTGATTGCTGCACATCTTTGGAGAAACTTCTGCAAGGTGGGTTTGGTTTAGTTAATTTTCCCTCTGTGCTTTTGGTCCATTCTATGTTCTATTTGCAAATCTTGTCCTTATAAGGTGGAAGGTTCTCACACAGGTGATGTAGGGTCGTGCCATCCCCGCACTTCCCTTGATAGATTGCTCCTGGTTTTTACCTGACCTCAAATTGATGCGCTGTTAAGGAAGAAACACTATGTAATCACAATGCTTTTAATTCACTACAAGCCTCTGTGGCTCCACACCCTGTCAAGCGTTCTCTTCGCACTGCCCCCTTCACAATCGTTGCCTTCTCTGGCACACCCACAATCTTGCGCATGCGCCTTCCGTGTACCGCCACTGGTTCACCTCGTCTACCATAGCTCAGGTTTTCCAATTCTAGCTTCTCACCGTCTCGTGCTCTCCGTGTCCTAAAAACCTACGGGTGACGTCACCAATTTACTAGACAAGGCAGCACTAAGAAGTCAAATACAGTGCACAGACTACAATAACCCATTGCCCCACAATACACACAACCCCAGCACAAACCCCACAGCTGTCTTCCTGCCTCCTAGCAGAGTATACCACTTTTCTTTTGTGTTCAATCTGTACCTGTTACTTTTCCTAACAAGCAGTACGTCTCCTCGAGACTTAACCAGACAAATCACCTTCCACAATCTAGGCCAGCTCCCTTGCTAAACCTTACGGGAATACCGTCATCTATGAACCGAGCAAAAACTCCCAACCCACAAGAAAACCACTATTTACATAACTTCTGTCATCCGTGCGTTTGAGTCAATGGTCTAGGTTGTTCACCAGAACCTTTTCCCTCTCTGAGCCGAATGTACCCTAACCACATATCATGACTTTTACCTCTGCTTCTGTTCCTACTAAGCTTGACAATGCTAGACAATACTTTGACAATACCCGACTGTGTTCAACAATACTATACAATACTCTGCAGTACTCCATACCCTCCCCCACAACCCCAGTTGCCGTGTAGCTGGGTCAATACTTACACTCCGTGGTTTGTTGACGCTTCTCGGCTGCCATATCCCACAAAGCTGCCACTTCCCCTTCCTGGTCTGCTGACGACACACGGACCTCGGGCAGGATATTCCCCAAGCTGGCTCCTGACTTCTTTCCACAGGAACGTGTTCCCCTTCTTTCTTGAAATACGCGAGGGTCCTGCAGCCACTCAGGTTCTGTAGCGAGAGAGTTGGCTTTGTGCCGGGCTAGCGCAGCCAACCATCCTCTGCTACTAACTTGGTGGGTAGTTCTCCCAGGTATATCAGAGGTTGGCTGGGGGTCCACCTAATCTTGAGGGCCCAACACCCTCCACAGAACAAATGGAGGACTCGGCCAATGGCAAGTTAGAACTGTGGTTTATTTCAAATAAAACCTACAGGAATCATACAAGAAAATAATAATTCTCTGGTACGTTTCAGCTCTCCATGGTGTGCAGCCCAGTATTGTACATGTGTGGCGTCATCACCTGGGCCAGTCCCCTAAAAACATATAATTGCTAGGGATTGGGTATCGAGAGTACTATTACCTATAGAGGACCCCTATAGAGTTAATTCTATTGGTCCTTGTATGCCAGGTGGCTGGCTTGTCCCGTCCCCAAAAGCGATCTATTACATTGTTGCAAAGAAATGGGATTACCATTGGTTCGCACCCCTTGCTATCCATCCCTGACTTTCTAAGCTGTGATTGGTTATGGCTGATCTAGGCCGAGGACTCGATTCGGTCCTCGGCTCTCTGTGCACCTCTTCAAGGTGATGTGAACAATGATGTATCTGGATTGTAACTTGTGTGTACCACCTTTGCGTATGAGAGTGCGCTCCTTTCATTGCAAAACTTGTTGCCTTGTGCATCTGACTTGCTGGGATCAGATCCTCTTTTCCACCATGGGTGAATGTCCATTGTCTTGTCGGGCTGTACCACATGCTTAGGGATCACACAATTGAGCTCTTAAGCCTGCATTTATGAGGATTTATTCAGTTTCTCTGCAGCTGTTCCCCTTGTTGTATGAAGATTGGAATGTGTCCGCAAATCTCTGACCTTGACTGTGAGCCTGCTTCGCGCTCTGTGCAGCCTGAATCAGATCTCCTCATCTCAGGCTCTGTTGGTTTAGGCCTTCTGTAATTTTCCTTAGACGTATAATATAAATTCTACATGTTCATGTTATTCTAGGTATTCTATGCGTTAGTCACACTTGGCGCTATCAAGTTCCATATATATCCCTGTAGTCCCATAGGGTTGTATTTATTAAACGTATAGATCGCTTTACTCCAAATCGCTTTACATTACAACAACTGGGTAAATTGAGTTGTTCATGTTAAGCGTCAGCAAGCTTGCTCAGGATCACTTGAGTCTTGCAGCTTTGAATTACTGCATTTGGCTAATGATAAAATAATAAAATCGTTGACAGTATGTATATGTATCTGTCCTCTTGCTATAGAACTGTGTAAGCATGTGCTCAGTGTATGTGAGGTACGTATCCGTGTAATGCACTGCAGGACTACGAATATGCTTCATGTCTAACACTGCTACATCATGGTGTCACTAATGACTTCAGCATCGTGGCTTCTTGTTGCTTAGTCGAGACTTTCCATATAGGTGTTTCCGTCCACGATCTCGGTTTGGTCTGTATGGCTGCCTGAGAGGGCACCTGTCTGTGTACTTGTCAATCATTGGTGCACTCAGGATTCGAACGAAATAAGATGGGTGGCTGCAAGCGTTTCTGGCTCTTCGTTTCGTCATGGATCTGGGGGTGAGGAGGGCCATTCTTTGGAACCCCTCGTCACTAACAATGCTTACTCAGAAAAGTATCTTTTCACAGTGTACACACTTGAGGTCTTGACGGTAGCTGCCCTTACCAACATGTCTCTCAGATTACTAATGTCTGTATATGTAAACACGGGTGGTTTGGGAAACAATTTATTTAATGTGGTATCACACTGTAAAATGTCCCAATTTCTACAAATAATACTTTTCAGTAAAGTCCAGTGTTCCATGAGTCCAACATGTATCTAACTGTGGCAACCAAAATCCCAAAGTTCATCAAGTGAGTTTGCAGTGTAAAAGAAAAAGTATGCTATACCAAGTCTCCCAAGTAGGAGGTCTTCTCTCCTTCTGCTGCACCTGTAGGTAGGTGTGGAGGGGCGCGGGGGTGGGATTTCCCCTCTGGCATTTGCTTGGTCCTGCAAAAGGTCCTCTTCCAGGATTGAATTGCTTCCTGGCAGAGCAGATTTGGGAGGTCTGCCAATCGTTTGTCTTGTAGGCATTTATTTTTGCTCAAGATCTCACTTGCCCTAGGGGGGTGTGATGGAGACGTGGGGCCTTAATCCTAACTGCCCCCTTCTTCCTCCTATGTCACTTCCCATGGCCATGTTTCTTCTCTTTCTTCTTCCTACACTCGCCTTTCTGTCTACCAGAACAGTGTTGCTGTCTTGAACCTCCTCCCACTACTATGTTCTCGCCTTGACCAACAGGGCGGCCAATAGAAACCTTCCTATCCTGGTCTCTATACCTCTAAATGACCAGTCTCACTTCCTTGTTTAGAGTTTCCTTTTTCTGTGTGTGGTCTTTTTGTACTACCAAACCTTTCCCTTGAACTGGTCTCCCTCTTTGGTGATCTTTCCTATCTGTTGCTTCCTTAGACTTCCCTCTGTCTTCCTGCTATTCTTTCAGTCTGGTGTGAGCTTTCCCTCTTCCTTACTTCCTTCTTCTACGCTCTCTTGCTTCTTCTCCAAGGTGATGCCCTTCCCACTCTCCTCCCAGGCAATCTCTCTGCCTCAGACTCTTGTACACCTCTGTTGTTTCACATTCTACACTACTTTCTAATTGGAACCCATTGTTTCCCATCCCAAGCCAATACCCTTCTACTGCTTCACGATTTATTTTACTTCCCGATGGTACACTTTCCTCTCCTCACCAAGCTGGTGCCCTTCCCTCCTAGCAATTCCCACTACATAAGCCGATTCCTCTTCAATCTGAACTCTTACCAGAGCTGTCTACCTGCAGTGCTTTGTTGTTGAACTCTTTAGTAGACCCTCTCTGATCAAGTTTTCCCATGCTCGGATGCTTTCCAGTGGCCACCTCTCTGCTGGTCTGTCAGTTCACTTCCAAGTCTCCTGACTTGGGATCTCTCTGGCATTGCAACCTTATTGCTGGTAGTTCTGCCATGGATTGACAAAGGATGTTTGAGCTGGCAGCATTTTATTGGTGTCTTCTGCTCCTCTGGGCCTGTCTTCAAGGGAACAGGATTCACCTTTGCGATCGGGCTTGTTCGGTTCCCTCAGTGGGCCATGTGATAGTGGCCAGGTGGGTAGTTAGGGGACTGGCCTAAAGCCATATATTGGACAGTCTCTATTTTGGCTTTTATAGTGTGGGTGTGGGGGTGGTTTTAGGATGAGAAAAATATGACCTTTTATCTGCCGGGACGCTTGTTGGAGAGAGATTTAAATGCTTGATAACATTTCAACTATGTTGTTTGTGTCCTTTACCTCGGCAGAGGGGAAAACTAATACAACATATTCATGCAACCTTTCAGCTTGATTTTCCTCAGCAGAGCTGCTGATGCATGCAAAGTAACAGTTCCATTGTCTGGGTTTCTATATTTATCATTCAGTGCTTTAAAGGGCACATGCCTCTTTTCAATGCACAGTGAATGGGCCTGCTCAGAGGGAGCTTTTAACCTTTTTACACCTAAAAGCCTTACTATGCAGGGCGTTACTGTGCCCCAGAGGCCAGTGGGACTCTGGGGCTCTTCAGCATGAACTTGTAGTTCTAATTTGTGACAGGTACCCTCCCTTAGAAAGGCTGCCTTGTCACAGTAGGCATGGGATAGGCATTTGCTAAGCATTATCATAATGCTATTTCCTGGCTCTAAGATGGTAATAGCAGCAAAATGGTGTGATTAACTGGGCATATGATAGAAGTTCCTGGCAATCGCCTTATACCAATATACTGGTCGTCTTTGTCAATGATTGCCTTTAAAAGTACTTCAGTGTAAGGAATATGTATATGTCAGCTGGCTGAAAGTACACTCGGGTAAGCCATTTTTAATACACCAGTAGTGCAGTTGCATGTAAGCCATTTTCTGTCAGTAAACTACTTAGAAATAATACTTATTGTAATTTTTGATGGTACTTCTTGGTAGTGCTAGCTTGACGATATCCCAGGTGGATGTCTTGTCCGTGTGGCGTGGCAGGGGCGGATGGATATGTCCTTGGAGATTAGCATTGCTATGTGTAGGTAAATAATGTAGCACTCAGCATTTGCGTGTGCTTCCTCACATCTCCCGCTTAGACAAACTCCAATGCAGTAGTTTCAGCTTATATGTGGCACTAAATCCCCATCCAACAGCCAAAACTAAAAAGTGTGAGAAATATAGTCGCAATCAATGAAGTAGAGCCATAACACTGAACAACCATCCAAATGCCCCCTGCGGGCAACCGGAACCATCATATTCATTTTCAATTATGCACCAAATATCATATTACAGCATCCTGGGAAGCCACAGAAAGCAGGCAACACCTTAAATATATGATCTCTACTACATATCAGCCATTACGTAAAATGGTAATTGTTGATCGGTGCCCACTGAGGAGCTCTTCATGTCCACCTTTACAACTCAGCACCAAAAGCTGACCCAACAATGTTAAGTGTTTTATAAAAATGATCCGTCATGTATAACAGTACATAACTTTAAACACAAAATAGTCTTATAATATTGAGTAGATATTAAGAGAAGTTCTACTTCTAGATGTTACATGTTGTGCCAAGTTGATTATTTAATCATGAAAGTCTAATTTAACATGACATTCTGTCAGAATTCTCGATATTCACATTGTAAAAAAAACGAGTTTTGTTAATGTAATTAAATGTTATATCCCAGATAAATGCAGTATGTTTATCACCGAGGTCAAGTCCATCTTAAACATTGCCAACTTGATACAAAAGTATTCACTTGTCAAAGGATCCTGCGCAAAAGCAGAAATGTTTCTGTAAAATACAAATGCACACATTTGAAAATAACTAAGCCGAATTCCAGTATATTTAGCATATTATGTAATGCTTTCCTATTCATAATTCACACAATAGCAACAAAGTGTTTGCATTGTTTTAATTACTGTGACTGGCATGTCATCAGGAATTTATTATCAGGCAGCACAGCCTTATTGCAGACTGTTGTAGGTTAGATAATAGTGTTAACTGGCGTGGAAAGGTTGACTATAGGGATGCCTAGGAAGGATGTTAAAGAGTGTGCTGTTTGCAAATGAAAGATTGTCGTCTCAGGAGAGCAATCATCCTATCAAACTGTCCTGACACGTCTGTAACGTTTAATCTGCGCTCTGCAGGTGTAATGATGTGATAAGGGGGTGTTTGCAAAAGGTTGTTTATCTCTGGCGTGTGCTTACTGCCTGGAGATGAGTGTTTAATTCTCCATAGAGTGACATGAGATAAGAATGTGTGAAATATTTAAAGAATCTAGATGCTTGAAAATTGGAAATATGAGATTTGTTTTACTTTTGGCTCCAGGGGGCTGACTAATGCAATCAGTAGCTATGTGGGATGTGGTATGCAACAAACAGTGCACATTTTTAGTTGGTCGTAGGTGGTCTCACCCATTTGAGCCAAAAGTATATGTGTGCGTGGAGGAAAGGTGATGTCTTTCAGAGGAGGACCTGGCATAATGCCAATGCACAGGTATATTTTAAACAGTGCTTTGGCCAGGATTTTAAGAGGACAGAGGGATTTCAGTTTTTGGTGGGTAAGACACTGTTGGACAGGTTGCTGTGTCATGCATAAGAGGTCTAGGAAAATAATGTCTATATTTAAATGCACTCCCATGCACTCTGTTACCATACCTATGCAATAGTTCTAGCTGAGGTCAGGGTCTTTAAGTGTATCTTTTTGTTAGTGATTCCCTCAAGGTCACCAGGCTCACTAAGTAGTAGTCGTGATAGAGCAGCCCAGGCTATAAGGAGGTGGAGTGTGGTGGTTAACAGCTAAAGTACACAATCGTCAGTTTTATTCAATGAGAGAATGTCCACATACTATTTCTTAAATAAAACTAGAACCTTTATATAAGAAAAGGGAAAGGGACAATTCAGTGCACTTACATGTGTGTAACTTTGTAAAACAAATGGCGCCACAATGTATCAAGTAAGGACACATTTTCACAGAGAGTTCAGTAAAATAATCTTTCCTAAAAAAAAGAGAATTGTATAGCAGGTAAGCAATGCACTTGTCCAGTCTAGGCCAGAAAATGAAGAGTGAACAACTGTTACCAGTAGTGCGAATAGGGGCAATTTTTCGTGGGAAAGGGTTACCTGTTGTGAAGGTGTCTCTAGGAGCAGTTGCTCGAGTTCCAGTTGAATGAGACACAAAGAAGACCGTTGGTGAAGAAGAGAGGGTCAGAGATGACGAAGAGGTTTGCATGCACTGTAGGAGAGTCAGAAGAGGAATGCCCTTGTGATGAAAAAGCAGTTTTGCATCAGGTGGTTTGCAGTCTCCAGAGGTGATTGCTGTGTATATTGTTTGCTGACCACCTAAGCTTCCAGCGATGACACACGGATGCAGTAGAGACCACACGACTCTAGGAAAGGAAGATTATTCATGATTTGGAGACTCTCAGGTTTTGGGCGATAGCCAAAGGAGTGTACCGGAAAGTCTGCTGTGGTGGGCAGTAGCCCACAATGCATGTCTCTCATGTTGTCCTCTGGGACAGGATTCTGCTTCTGAGGATGTGGTCAGCTTTGAGGGACCCCAAAGAAGAAAGAAAATAAAGGAGTCAACCATGTAAGGACTAGGAGCCAAATTCACTGGTTTGGTTGCAGGTACAAAGGCAGCTATGATGAATCCAGGGAATTCCTCCATTCTCCCCAATGGAGAGTAACCCCCTTTGGGACTGAGGAGGTGAGCTTGCTATGGATTACCCTCCCTAGAGGACAGCGTAAGTGGGATCCCATTGGGGGTGACACCACTTTGGGGACGAGAATTGGCAAAATAGAAATACCTCCTCTCACGTCAAAACCCCTTCATGATGGTTTCCTACATGGGGGTTAAACTGGTACAGGGGCCCTTTAAGTTGGATGGCTTGGTTTCTGTCCTGAATGGGTCTCAGCCTCTGAATACAACGCAGGACCAATGAGTCCTTGCTCCCAACCCAGGCACAGACTCAAAGAAGAAGGATCAGTATGCAACAAGGAGAGAATCTGCCATGGACCATGAAGTACTGGCTTGCATCGATGTGCAACAGAGGAGGCAGCTCCCATCTGCAGGAAGCTGTCAGCCACGCAACCAGCGTGGTGGGCGGGGCCCCATTCCATCCCTCGGAGCGCGGGTATCATAAGAGAACTAGAAGGAACCGACCAATATAAGATATATGGCGGTCTCCCTCTGTCGATGGTAGAGCCCAGTTGTGAAGGAAGTGCCGCGGAGCAACCGCCTGTGAGAACCGAAGAAAAGGCAAGGACGCTGACATGCAGGAACCACACCATCGACCTCCATTTCCGAGCAGCACCGCTGTCACCCAGGTACGCAGCAGTCCCTAAAGGGTGATTGGAAGATGGTGGGATGACACTGAAGCCCACAGGGGGTAACGCAGCACCTAGCGTAGAGAGGGGTGACGGAAGCAATAAAGGCCCTACTGCTAAGCAGGCATGAAGCCCACAGGGGGCTAACCCAACAAATACTCCAGAGCGGGGTGAAAGAAGCAATCGAGAACCTAGGCTTGAGCAGTTCCAAAGCCCACAGGGTGCCAACACAGCGATGACCCCAGAGTGGGGTGGAAGAAGTGACCAAGGAACCAGGGCTGTCCGGGCCCAAATCATGGAACTTGGGCTAAGCAGGCCCAAAGCACGCAGAGGGCTAACACCGAAAATTCCCTCAGAGTGAGGTAGAAGAAGTGACCAAGAAACAAGGGTTGAGCAGACCTGAATCATGATACTGTGGCTAAGCAGGCCTGAAGCCCACAGGGGGCTAACGCAGCAAAGACTGGGTGGAAAGAGGGGTCAGTAATGTGAGGCTCACAACTGTATTGAGTTTTCTCAGGGTTTGCCCTTTTATTATGTACAATGTAATAACAAAATTCCTACCTAAACCTACTCTACCAGGGGATTCCCTACCTATTCTAAGATCTAAGGGAAAACCTCCTAGCATTCAGAAAACTAACCCTCACCATAAACAATATCAACATTCAAGTAAAATAAATACAACATAAATAAAAGGTTACCAAACACCCTTGGATGACTTCTTGTTGTCCTGGGCAGATCTTGCTCCCCCAAGAATGTTCAAAGTCAATTTTCTCCAAGTAACAAAAAGTCTCAACAAAAGTCTTCAAATGTTACAAGGAAACAATGTTCACAAAAATAAAATCCACTGGTCGAAGTCTCTTCTTTGTTTGATTAAAGACCTCCTTCTTTACAGTTCCACAAAGAATTAACAGCACCAATGGAGTTTCTTGGATGACTTCCTTCCCAAAAAGAATAGATGAATTTGGTAAAAGCTTATTTTCCCACGATGCCAACAACTACTTCACTACTGGAGTCTGCAGTGCCTTTTATATAATTGTCAGGAGGTTCTTGCTTGAGCTTCACTCTTCTCTCAACCAACTTCCTTCTACAATGTAGCTGTGAGAACAGCTCCGTGGCCTTAACACAGTTAACTTCACCAATATTGACAACCACAGTCTTGTTACTGCTACTGCAACTTCTACTGCTTCTAAATATACTGCTTCGACAGCATTTTTAAAAGTAGGTATTACTACAGCAAATTGATGTTGTGGCTGGGTCGGTATCGTTTAAGGCGCCAAAATTATGCAAATGAAAGAAATGGAAATATTCTTGTCCTTTGTAATTTCTGATGTGTCACGTCTCACTGAGTTGTGGTTTGAAAAGCCACTCAAAACCACTTGAATTGGTATACAGTATGGAGGATACTCAGAAACGAGACTGCGCCAAGTTAGTATTGAAAAACCAGTTGTTGGTTTTATTTAAACAATTGCCCTTGCTCATGACACGTGTTTCGGCTTAAGAACCAGCCTTTTTCAAATCAGGGCATTATTGTCACTATTTTGTTATTACAGTACATAGCCATAATTACAAATGCATTGTTAAGATTTCACATTTTTGTAATTGAAGGCAGAGGTAAATTATAAATATCATGTCACCGAGAGAGAGGGGTGGGGGAAGGGGGCGGATTCAAGGGTTTCGTAACAAAAATATTTCAATTATATTCATCGACAACATAACAGTAAACGTGAACAATTGTGCACCACATATAAAGTAACAAAGTTTTTTGAGATACGCAAAGGTTGGATAGAAAAAAGACAAAGAAAATAAGTGTGGAAGAAGCAAAATAATAAAGGGACAAAAAGATAAAGACAGAGTTAGTTGAATAGTCATGATATATGACATTGTTCTGTATCATCCCATGAATTCACTATTTGCAAGTCGTATGAATCAAATGTGGTTACCTTAATTGATTTTTGTTCCCTATATGGAGAATCAGGTAAATCTTAAGCAGTCGATGGCTTTGATCCCTTTAAAATTAAATTATATTCTTTTTAGTATCTCACAAATAGTTCACTGTTTCAGCACATCCTGAATCCATAATCTAATACATGTTGTATTAAATTATCGTTAGTGTACAACAAATTGTATACTTAGCAGGTACGTATGTTTTCATTTTGGAGCTAATGGGACCAAAGACTGGTAATCTTAATCTCCACTGGTTTACTACATGAGTAATGCTTTCGCTCAGTCCTAATTACATTCATGTCAACACGAAGTGTGTCCGATTCGCTAATATGCGAGAGCTTAAAACAGCACGTTTCCTATAGTTCGTTGATGATCCCTTACCTTCGGTTTGTGATAAATGCGTTCAATCGCGTGCTGTTGTTTCCTAGAAACGCTGGACGCCATTGAATCAATTAAATAATTTGTTGCCATGTGGCGCCATGGTTGGCGACTCACCAGAGTCTTTTGTTAGTGTTTACTATTATTACACTAGAGGCGCGCCATGATGTGTGTAAACTCATGTGGGCCTGACCTTGATATGGGTAGTTCAGTGGACTAATCTGTATACATGTCCTTTCTTTCTTTTTGTTACTTTTTAGCTTGGTTCTAATAAACTATACGTATCTTAATTAATAATATGGCGGCGTGAGTCCAAGTATGTGACTCCTTGTCGATTAGTGATTAGTCAGATTAGGTGCGCCGATATTTCCCACAGAATGCGGGCAATTTAAATATTGGCGATCAGTAGTTGTGACCTAATCTAATGACAGTGAGTGATTTTCATGATAATTAATTGAAATGAAACATGAACATATATTTAAAACGCAACACGTACAATTTATAGAAATGACACCATTTCATTGTCGGAATTCAGTCCGAGGACAGTCGAGTTAAGTTTGCAGATAGTCTTTGCCTCGGCTTGTCTCAGTGCTTTTTCCTTGTTCCCTTCTCTTTTACCCAATGTTATTTTCTGTAGGCCAATGAATTTAATTTCCGATTTGTTCTCCATTTGATGATATTTCTGCCAATAATAGGAGAGTGGGAGCCTGGGTCCTGGCTTCCAATTTTCGCCAGATGCTCCCTAATTCTGATTCTTAACTCCCTAATCGTGCTACCAATGTATACCAATTTGCATATACATATGATACCATACACAACAAATTTAGTTTTGCAGTTGATTGATTGGTGTATTTTGATCTCATTATTGTAAGAGTCCCTAAATACATTTGTTTTTTCGTGTGCATACTTGCACATTGTGCAGCTTCCACATTTCCTGAAACCATCACTGGTCGGATGTAACCGGGTGGTGTGTTTCATCGTTGCCACATCTGGCAGGAGTGAAGGGCTTAGTTTAGTCATGTCTGTAGGTATCTGAAAACGGACCTGCTTGGGAGGTATATTCCTGTTACCTTTTTTGTATCTTTTTATTTGGTTCATATATCCCGAATAGTTAGTTTCTTTTACCACTTCCTTGTTGCTTCCATTACCAGAGTACTGCAGCAATCATAAAGTTATCAATAGGATACTCTCAAAACACTGGTATCTACTGAAATTGGATATTAAGAACTATGTAGACTCCAAACCGAAAGTAATCTACAGAAATTTAGTTTTGCAGTTGATTGATTGGTGTATTTTTATCTCATTATTGTAAGAGTCCCTAAATACATTTGTTTTTTCGTGTGCATACTTGCACATTGTGAAACCATCACTGGTCGGATGTAACCAGGTGGTGTGTTTCATCGTTGCCACATCTGGCAGGAGTGAAGGGCCTAGTTTATTCCTGATTGTTCCCGCGCTTCTGTAGATTACTTTCGGTTTGGACTTCCTCCTATTTTGAGGAAGTGGGTGACACCGCTGCAACTCCCTAACTCAGAAATACTGAACTTGGGGAGCGGGTGACACCCCCGCAACACATGTTCGGTATTTATAAAAATCGATCGAATAGTACTGGACGAAATAGGTCAAATTGTACCATTCGATCGATTTTTGTCATCAAAATGGGTAGTACCTTGATTAGAATCGCTCTCCCGACAGTGTTCTGCAAGCTCCCAGCGCTTTTCACAGGGACAGGCCCTTCATGGGCCTGCCACAGTAAAATGTGACCCAAAAAATGCATTTTTATCCTGTTTGAGGAACAGAAATGCAAGCGACACAGCAGCGGTTCGTACCTTAAAAGAAATGCATGACAGGGTCAGGAAAGTCCCTGTCATGCAGTGGCACCCCCACATCCCGTGCGCGTAGGGTTGCCTACAGTTTCTGCACATTTAAAAGTGCATCTTGCTTGGAACTGAGGGGATGCAATTTTAAAACGCCATCTGAATGGGCACGCATGTAAAATGGCCCATTCATGTGTCCCTTGGGGATTGGGTTTCTCTTTTTTTGGGCGCAAGTGATGAGATGTGTTGGCGCATTTCATTTCTTGTGTAAAAAAAAATTGAGAACCTGGCACCCTGAGTATTTTTTTTTAAACAGTAATTTTTGCAGATGACTTTTTTTTTTTTTTTTAAAGATATTGTTTTGCACAAAACGTCCGTTTTCATGGCATTTTGTGCAAAACGGCTGTTTTAGCGGCATTTTGCGGGATCGCAAAATCGCTATAAACTGGAGGGGGTCTGCCTTATGCACAGACAAGCAACATGAACAGCCTCTTCTCTGACTCCCGACCCCCGTTGGCCCATTCAATTTTATGTTTTTATTACTTACTGTGTGTAGCCCACATGCACAAATTCTGTCTCCAGAGACTCTCCATTGCAATTTATGGCTGGGCCGGGCAGCTCAAATAGGGTGTGCTTTGCTTGAGGGCTGCTCCCTCCTCTGTCATCAACACTTCCTTTTCGAATATCTGTGCCTTGTGCTGGCTGTGGCACCCGAAAACACACCAATGCGCACGACGGTCCACGCGTCTTGAGCATGATTGGCTGCCACTGCATTTATGGTCTATAAAGGAAATGGTCATATTCAATTTACTGAAGAGGTTGCACCCCAACAGATTCACAGGGGAGCTTTCTGAGTATAGTAAGGGTGCACACACCACCATTCCTCCTATCATGATAGCTACCTCTTCTGTATATGAAACCATTGCTACAGCCCCAGAGAATGTATGCGTGTCAAGAGTTTCACCTGATAATGGGAAGTCGCCATCACTGATGCATGATTTAGTGGCACCAATGTCGACCATGAAGATGGATTGTTTGTTTCCTTTCCCGGCCCGCGCCATGGGGTTCTCATCAGGGTGGGTAGTCATAGACGGGACCGGGCATGCAAGAGCTCCCTGTGGGCTGTACTAATCAGGATATGTGTTGGTCCCTGGAAACGTGAAAGGGTTGCCTCCTATCACACTTATGCCCTGGTAAGGTGCCACTGTCCCATTTGGGATTGCACTGTTTCTGGGCACAAGGGCGCCATACGATTGGTTCAGCAGCGCGTGCTAAATTTCGGCATTGGATGCCAGTGGTTGCATTTGTGGGGGTCGTGGTGGTAACTGCATCTACACCTGATGTATTTTGCATGGGATTGATTGGGAAGTATTGCTGCTGTGGTGGTGGTGCCGCATGCATATATGTATTATACCCCATTCCCATCCTACTCCTACAGTCCCTCATAAAATTGTCAATTTTGCCACATCCCCAACATTGCAGCCAACCCACTTCCCCTCTCATCCCCATTCTCTCAAATCCACCACTGCCCTTTTTATCTCCTGTGAATGCTCCCCTACCATGCTGCTGACTTCCTTAGTGCCATTACGGATACTGTTGCTGAGGCCCACCGTTTCACTGCCCTCCACCTAGCCAGAGTGCTGCTATTCTTGCCTCCGGTTGTGCTGCTGTCTGCCCCTCTCACTCCGTTTAAGTTACTGTTGCCACTGCCCCCTCAACTACTCTTTTCCCAATTTTTTCTGTACCAGTTTTGCTTCCTCAGCCTGCAACCTTTGAGCAGTTTCCTTCTCTCTCTTGTTATTATGGTCTGTATCTCAGCCCACCCCTTTGCTTCAGTACCCACCATCTTCTCGGGCGCCTTCTGCACTTCTTTGGGAAATACCCTTTTAATAACAAAATAGAAAAGAGGAACTGATCGGTCAAACTGGTCTCTCATCTCGGCTCTCTACATCTCCTGCACCTGTAAAATGTACTGCAAGGGGTCTTCTTCATCCCCCATTGTGTATTGCATTATAGAATGTAAGTCAGGTGTGCCAGGGTATGCCCGTCGCTATGCGTCCCACACCTGTGCTTTGATGTTGTTAAAGTGTGCCCCGTCATGTGTGTTATCTAGCGTAACTCCTGGGTACCCAGCCTTCACCCAAACGTCCCCAGCCTGATCCCCCATGATTGCAAAAAGTTTTCCTTTTGTCTCCCACCGCGAAAAGAATCCTAGCTGTCTGCTTTTCAAACACATAGCACCACTTCCCAGCCCCCACAGTGAGTGTTGGAAGCGCTTTGATGAAATTATTCTTACCCATCTGAGCCTCCTAGGGCCTTTATGCAAAAATCGCAGCTGCGTGCCCACACCTTGCCTTGCTTTCCTTCCATCACTTCCCTTTTTCCTTGCCACTGCTACCCACCCAAATCTGTTCCTCAATCGCAGACCCCACAAGCTCTCTACTCTTGGTGTAATCTCTGGTGCCTCCAGTGATGTAACCGTTTATCAGAATGATAATATGGTTAACAAGTTCTTTCCACTACACGTCTTTGCCACAACCACACTTCTTCAAACTATCTTATTCTTTCCTGGTATACTCGCCTGCCAGATCTAACTATTATTGATCCCTTTCCTGGTTTACTCGCCTGCCAGGATGAAAAGCTCCTGCAGCTAAGTCTTAGTGTCAATATTTGTTCCAAGGTTCTCCACACCAGTATCCCATGTGAGAACAAATGCTGCCTCTTTTTATAGTTTCTTATAATAATATGGGTTACAGGTGTCCCCTTGTTGATATCCCAAAGCAGGGGACTTGTGCCCTTGTTGTCTTTGTTCTGCTTCTTTACAGCCTCTTGACTGTGGGCAATGTGGGTTACAGGTTTACCCAAGTTTGTATTCCAGAGAAGGGGATAATGCACCCTTGTCGCCTTTGTACTGCCGCTTTACATCCTCTTGGCTATGGGCAGTGCGGGTCACAGGTTTCACCAAATTGGTATACCAGAGAAGGGGAATTGTGCCCTTGTCGCCTTTTGTACTGCTTTATTAGTTTGTTATTCAAAATCATGAATTTCTGCCAAATGTCCTGCTTAAAGCACCCCCGGGTCACCTTTAACTTCAGACCAACTCAGCTGTGTGTTTTGGCGTCTGTTTCAGTTTCTGCTGCTGCCACGGTTTCTGCACTCGGCTTACTCCTCTGCCAGCTTCCACGTAACCTCAGTGGTCTGCCTGCCTCTTCTTCAGAGCTCCGCCAGCTGCACTGCACCTCCACATCCTCCCACTCACTGATGAAGCACACGTCGGGTTGGGAACACGTTTCCCATATGGCTGGGCCTCTTCTCCCATACCCGTCCATGCCGCCGCTTCCTGCTGCACACACTCTGCAATCTCGCCCGCTTTCTCTGCTCAAGTCGGCTTCAGCTGGCGTTCTTCCTTATGCTTCTGCTGCCTTTCCAGTACTCCTGACTGCTTCTACCTCTACTACTCCTGCCACACTTCTCCTCACCTGAATCCCATTCTTGGATTTAAATGTCCCACTGAGGTGCCTTGTTCCACCGCAACTAGACGGCACATTCTGTTCAACAGTGCCTCTGTCCTCAGTAACTGAGTTATTCTTCCTCGTCCTAGTACCACATGCATTATGGATATTAAAGTCCATCGTGGTTTTGGTTCCTTGATATTCAGTTAGTTTTAATTGGTTGTTGAACTGAGTGTTATGGGATATGAAAAAGGTTTGGGATTTAACATTTGGGCCAGAACCTCCACCTAAAACAAAATCATGACAATTAGAGGATGTCAATTTTAATCCCTGGACTCCCAAGACACAAACCTTATGCTGTTTAGATGACTTTGCGTGACATTTTCTTTGGGTAGTTTGATGGGAGGGACTTGTGCAATGACAGCATGCCATTAAGTATTTGGGAATAATAGGACTTTCCTCCTCACAAGAAGATGAATACCGCGCCCCTCCCAAAGAAGTCACCACTTTCCCCTGACAGCCATCTCTTTCCATGTGATCTTCCCTCATTATAGCACCCTCAGGGTTAGGATCAGGTTGCGGCTGCCTTCTCCATTGTAAAGACTTGAGGGGGGTATCTGTACTCTTGCCCTCTAAATGGCAGAGTAGAAGCACAGCGCACCCCAGACAAGTTTCTCTATTTGGTAAACGTGGACGAGCAATCAAGGCTTAAGCTCTCGGGAGGTGATGCGGGCTGGTTCTTTAGTACAGTGTGGTCACCAAGCCCCCACAAAGGAATGTCCACACACTATGTTAGTGATAACACAGTTCTTTATATAAATACGGTTTAAGTTCTATGCGCACTCAATAACACACCTTGTGCTCAGGAAATACTATAATGATAAATCTGTACGGTCTTTATGTGGTACCACAATTACTCTTTGACTCCATTAAAATGCACCAACTGCTGACTGTTTCAAATGGCATACAAATCAATAGCAAAAGGTATCAACTATAGACTTTTGGAAGGAAAACAAATAGTTAAACAATTGGCAGAATACTGGGCCCCTGCCACTAGGCACAGTTTCTGTATGAGGATCCCCCCACCTGGGCAACCTGTAAATAATATAATAAACAATCCCAATCCATATATTGATCATCAGAGTCTTCTTTCCTTCTACAACTGTTGTACTACCTCAATGTCCATGGTATAGCAGAGTTCGACGACAGGTAATCGACGGATCCTTCTTGAGTTAATTGCATTGAAGGCAGCAGCCACGGATTCGGTCCTTGCTGGGCTCGTCGACGATTGGTCGTGAACGTCCTGCAAAGATGAGGCGTGCGGTGCACCTCAGCGACGATAGTTCGTTGCCACAAAGAGTCAATGAAGAACGTAGTCCCAGCAAGGGCGTCGGGGAGTCTGGTGTAGGCGATCAGGACTCTACCACGGCTGGCTTTCGGATCTTCGTCGGCGTCTTTGAGGACTTTGGGTGGCAGGAAACCCACCGGTGGCTTCTCCTCAGTGACCTTTAACGACAGTGCTGAGCAAGGGATTACTTGATTCAGTGTCTTAGGCAATGGAGCGTTGCAGCTCCGGTCTGCAGTGATAGTCGTCAACGGCGATGGACTTCAATGTCTGGGCGCTTTGCTTCTGATTCCTCGGCGTTCCCCGTCTCCGGTTGGAAGCCTTTTGAGGACTGATTTCCAGGGAGCCTTGGTGAAGGTTATCTGGTGCACGATGTTGCCTCGTAGCTCTGGAATAGGTCACCTAGCCAGGTTCTCTCTTAGATCAGTTCTTGGAGGCCCGACAGATTTCGGATTGTGTCGAAGGAAAGCAGCAGCAAAGCTTTCTTCTAGCTGGGCTTCAAGGTAAGCATCAAGTTTCGACTTCAGCTTCTGAAAGATTTCCATCAGTGAGAGGTCCCCAGATATACTGTTTGATCTCTCATTCACTCTGCTGGGTCACACTCAGCAACCAATCATCCAGAAGGGATTCAGGCAGGCAGGCAAGCAATCAGACACACAGTGCATTCAGGCCATTCTTCTCCATCCAGAGAGTCACAACAAGGAATGTGGATTGGGACAAGCACCCAGCTATTCATCACTCCACACTGCATTCGTACCAGTTTTGGGCAGGGCTGTCTCAGTCTTTGTGTCACATACCAGAAACCAGACACCTATAACAGGAAATGTATATTGGTCGCACACTCCATACACACCCATGTCCCACCCCACGGGAATACTCAAAACATACAGTCATTTGGAAGGCTCCAGCCAGTCTGGCCTGGACGTCCCCCACAATACCATATATGGAACTTCCACCCAACAGCCAGGCAAGGGAAGGGACAGAGTCAAGGCTTCCTAGGACTTTGGGAAAATGAGTTAACAGTCAATAGAAAGCAAGAGGCCACAAGGGCCATCTTGTCTCCTATCAGGTATCAACTGATTTCAATGGCAGGGCCCAAGTGTCCCAAAATGGACGATACTCAGAACATCTGTCAAATTCAGCATGGAGCTGTCACCAGCCCATACCCTGCTCTGTGGACCACACACAGGTGCCCAAAAACATACACTAGGGGTACAGGGTTGTACCCCAACCCATGGTTGCCATAAGGGTATCCCAAGGGTCTGTTCACCCGACCAAAAAGAGGACGAGCTGCACTGCCAGGAGTCCCGCATGGACTCCTGTGCAGAAAATAACACAGAACACACATGATAAAAGAACTACAGGACAAGGAGGCCCTGTCCCTCCAATGCATTCCAGAATCACACCCATGCCGCATGGGAGGACATCTGAGGCTGGGGTTCAATGATGACCCTGCAGGATTCATCACACTACCCAGAGGACAAAGGAGCATCACATGTGCCCCCAGAGGCCATGGAGGAAAATCTGCTCAGGCAGCCACCTCCTCACTGCCCTCTGCCGTAGCTCCAAAACCTCTCTGAGCACTTTTCTCACAGAACCCTGGTGGGAGGCAGGTTGACACACCATCTGCAAGAATGGCATTTTATTAGTTCAGATACATGGGCACTACAGACAAGCCTAAGGGTACTGTCTCTGATTTCTACAAAGGCTCCCAGATTGTCCCTCGTTTTAGCAATCCTTTCGAGAACCAGATCTGCTCCTTCTACAGGAGATTATTTCACTTGTTGAGAAAGGTGCCGTGGAAAGTTTACCTCTAGTGGAACAATACCAGGGTTGGTACTCCTTATTTTCTGGCTCCCAAGAAAGACGGTGGACTGTGACACATTTTGGACTTGAGACGCTTGAACAAGTTCCTCAGGAAGGACAGATTCAAGATAGTCAATCTTTTGCAGATCCTCCAGGTCTTTCAGTTCCAGGATTTGATTGTGTCACTCGATCTTCAGGATGCTTACTTTCATGTACATATAAATCCCAAGCACAGAAAGTACCTGAGCCTACTTGGATGAATCCTTGGATGTCATCACCTCTCCCCAAGGGGGGAGCCCCTTCACATGAGACCAGGGAGGTGAGGCTGCTACCTGCTACTCTATCTGGGGGTGGTACTCAGCAGGAGGATCTCATGGGGAGAGACTCCTCCTCTGGGGACAGGGACGACTATCCAAGGGAGATGCAGTGTTCCAGCCATATACCCCCTCCCATACACCCTCCTATCCCTTGCTTCCATCTGCATGTTACCCAACTACCCCATGTGTGTATACAAGGCCATAGGCTGACCTCTACTGAGACGAGGAAGAGGACAGATGCCCCAAGTAAAACCTATGGGACTCCCAATTGAGAAGAAGAAGAGGTGCAGAGCCAAACAGAATAGCTGGTGGAATGGTAATCAACAACCTAGCATTCCGCAGAGGGAGGACTGGGAGCTTAAGATAAAAACTGATGACAGACTGACAGAACTGTCTGAGAAGCTGGAGACACTTCATTGGTAAGAGCGACCACTGCACCAGCACCTGAAGCAAATGGACTGCTCAGCCCGGGAGATTGAAACGAGACGCGGAGAAGGAGGAATCCCTCGGGTCACAAAGGACCAAAGTACCCAGTGATGTGGAGCGGTTTATAGTCATTTGGTCGAAAACAAAAATGTCGAAAGTCAAAATGTAGAAAAAAAGTGTTGAAAAAAAAAAGTCTAATTTCTTTTCCAATACGGTTTTTTTTTCGAAATGGGGGTTTCACCCTTAGCCCCCCCTTTTTTATATTTTTTTTATTTTCCCCCTTTTTTTTTTACTTACCGAACCCAAAAAATACATATAAATAAAAAAATAATACATTCAACTTTTTTTTCGATATTTTTTTTCGACATTTTTGTCATTCGACTTTTTTTTCCGACATTTTGACTGACCACCGTGTGGAGCTAACCTGGAGCAGCGCTAGTAGCGGGAAGCCGGTGCTAGGTCTGAGAAGCGCGGAATCCAAGCCGGTGGGCAGAGAAACACCTGCACAGCCCAGCGAAGAACCACGCACACCCATGGAGGACCAGCAGAGCATCCCAAGGCCCACAAAGGTAAAGGGCTAGACGCTGGTGCCAGTGGGGGCTTGGAAAGCGGTGTCTGGGACCCACAAGCAGAAACAAAGTATCTTCCTCGTACCAGTACTTTGCAAGGTCTGGGATCCACATACAGAAATTAGGTATCTACCTCAAAGCAATTCTTGACATGAGAGGGGAGCCAAGTTGTTCAAGCTAAGGTGCGAGAGAGACCAAGGTCGGAGACCCCACAGACCTAAGATGCCTTCCTCACGGCAATGCTTGGCAGGAGAGTGACCCAAGCCTAAGAAGAGGCCAGGGTTGGTTCACTCTCCTGCCAAGCATTGCCATGAGGAAGGCATTTTATGTCTGTGGGGTCTCCGACCTTGAGCCTAAGAAGAGGCCAGGGAACGGAAGTCCGTGGAACACCGCCTGACCCAGCTAGAGGCGGATGTAGTCTTTCTACAAGAAACCCACCTCCTGGCCGCGGACGAACAGAGAGTCAAATACCAAAGGTTCCCTAAAAGATACTTTGCATCCTCTGGCCAGAAGAGGGGGAAGGGTGGCAGTACTGCTCAGTCAATCAGCGGCACTAACAAAGGTCACGGTCAAACTGTTACGCTCACCTGGTTCCCACGGGGGCGTCGACCGGAACTGGGCGCTGTTATTTCCACCAGCGTGACGTGTAGCGCCGAGATGACTGACTGGACTGGCCCGCTCAGCCTAGTTTGTCTGGCTCGCAAGAATATTCTTCTGCAAAGGAGAAGAGGAATTAACCACCCGTGGAATTGAGTGTCAACCCACCTTCCCCACTCCCGTTGTCTTCCCACTGATCACTCTTGATGTCCCCTCCTTCGTCTCACCTGATGGTTTGGAAGGATGAGCTCTCCATCCTGCGTCGACCGCAGGGGCACGTTGATGACCAGTTACTTCACTGGCGTAGAGGAATTGGTGAGTTCCAGTATTGACTCTAAAGTCCAATTGTTCATAAGAGTTCAAATGTCTGCTCTTCACTCTGTCCGATTCCTTGCAGGTTGCCGATTAATCCACTCAAAGATTTCCAAATGGCACTCGGTAAGATTCAGGTAAGTCTATAGTGTTTTTCCCCTTAGGGGCCGGGGTACGGCGATGAAGCTGAGTTGACTGTGCCGACCCGAGATGAGGTGAGACCCCCGTGGTAAATCAGGTAAGTTTTGTGGGGGGTAACTGGTATTGTCCTTGCTTTCTCCCCTTAGGGGCCGGGGTGCGGCGATGAAGCAGAGTTGACTGCGCCGACCCGAAATGAGGTGAGTACCTCCCGTGGTAAATCAGGTAAGTCCTTGGGGGTACCTTGTATGGCCTTAGAGAGTCTCCTTGCTCACCTTGCTGTCTTTGTCTCCTTAGGTGTCGGAGGGCGGCCGCGAGATGGAGAGAGCGTGATGGAATGCTGAAGTACCGCCAAGCAGGTGAGTTCAGCACGGCGCCGTAGGAATGCGAAGCGATGCTTCAAAGACTTCTGTCTTTCAGTTCCGTGGCGAAATGGATCAGGATTCAGGTAAGGATTAAAGTTAAAACTCCTGTTCTAACCTTTATCCTTTTTGTCTTCTTGTTCCAGGAGTCCCAGGACTGAAGCGGGCGTGGCTGTAGACTGGAGCTGCTGAAAACACGGTGAGCGTTACGCTGCAGCAAGCAGAATAACGCGAAGCACGTTTGGCTGTCCGGGCATGGTATAAATAGCCTTGGAAGAAGATCCAGGTAAGTATTCCTCCACAGCCCCACCCAAGTAACAAAATAGTCCCTTCAGTAAAATAGTCCCTCTTAAGCCTCATTTGACTTGAGTCTTCTTGCAGCATGGTCTGCCTCAGGTGAGTATTCAGCATGGTCTGCTTCAGGTAAGTTATCAATAATGAGCCTGGCGCCCATGGCACCAGGACTGACTTTATTTTTATGAGCCTGGCGCCATATGCGCCATGACTGTACCCAAACAGCCCCTAACTGGGGCTTTTGGGAATGCTCCAAGTGGCATGGTGCCTGCTTCCGGGGCTGTTGGGCCTGGTCTTGTCTTCCGGGGGCAGGCATCATGACACAAACGGGACCCCGAGGGCAGGTTCCTAATGATTAAAGGCCTACTGGTCGAGCTCCCAATAACCATCATATCAATCTACTGCCCAAACGAAGCCCAGGAGAAATTCCTACGTAGGATCCTCCTAGTCATATCATCCTTTGCCAAAGGCAAACTACTGATCAGAGGGGACTTCAACCTCACCCTGGACCCAACCATCGACAAGACCTTGCCGCCCTCTGGAACAGACTTCATGAAGGCCCCGGGGTTCGCGGAATTCCTAAGAGACATAGACTATCGACGCCTGGAGGCTGGCGAAAGACAAGACTTGCGACTACACTTTCTTTTCACACGTCCACAGGATTCTCTCCAGGATAGACCTTCTACTCATCTCAAGCTCGCTGTTCCCAAGCATCGTGAACATCCACATCGGCCTGAGAGTGATCTCCGACCACGCCCCAGTCATAGCGCCGCTCCAGACGGAAGGCCTACCAACACCGCGACACAGAGCCTGGAAGCTGCAGGACTATCTCTTCACGTACGTTGCAGACAGCCAGGAGCTGTCGGAAGCCCTCATTAACAATTTCACGCAGAACGTGGGGAAAGGGCCTACAGAGGCTATGGTGTGGGACGCCATGAAGCCAGTGATCCGAGGGGTCGCTATGAACTGTTCAGCAGCAGTTACAACTTGAAGCTGCAGTCGGATTATGATGCCAAATTTTATGTCCGTTGACAAGTTTTAGGCACATTCCGAATAATCCACCTTACAGAATTGTCATTGGCGGAACAACCTTAATTGGCTGGTTGAGTTTGCAGGGTTTATGGAAGCGAAAGCCTGCTGTGTCAAAAGTTTTAAAAAAAAGGCAGGCCCTTTGAATTTGCCGTTGCTATCAAGAGAACCTATATGCATTCTCTTTCACATGTTTTAAGCTGTTTGAATATGTAAGCAGACCAATGCATTCTGCGTGCTGTTCAGTCAGAACAAGGAAAGAAACAGCATTGAAGCAGTCAATAGTTTAGGATTTTGCAGTTGTTCATTTCATTTTACATTTATAAGCAACAATTCAGTCTCTGAGTTAGTCTGTGCAGACATAAAACATTTGTAATACTCATAGTAAAAAGAATTTCCTTCAACGCTTTGGTGGGTTGGAGGTAGTAGGGAGGGCTGAGGTGGTTGCAGGTGCCCACGTCTCTCACGCAGACACACCAAAAACCCCTGTTCCAGAGGCTTGTCTTGTAACACATGCATGCAAGTTAGTTTCAAACTTTTTTTATTACTATGTAAATTGATTGTGTTCTTCTTTCTTGCCTTCCTTGACTCATGAACGGGTAAATGGGGAATAGCACAGGATCATGTTTCTGTTGGTGCAGGCAACATTTCATGGCAGTGTAGGCAGGTCCTCATGGTCCTTTTTGGGTACCTATTCAGAGACAGTTGGTGGCATAGTCTACTAAATTTCTGGCTTTGAAACCTGCATGCACAACAGTACAATACAATAAGCTTTATTTGGTCAATTTCAGTACAGCCATAACAGTATTAAAAGAAGGTGCCCTCCCATTTCACTAATAATGCATTTAATAGTAAGCATTTTAAATCAAGGTGTGTTAGGTAAACCTAGTGCCTGGCTAGAGGAGACTAATGCTAAACACCATTTTGATTCCTATACTGTTGATCCCTCACCAATTCCAACAGGTACCAACAAAAAAGGGGAGGCGTAGGAGAACCAGGAAAAGGAGAACACATATATCATCCCAAGTTCTCACCACCAAGACTATTCCCCTTCGCCTAAGAGCATTTTTTATAATTTTCCTACCACCACTCGGAAACACTTCAACTTCCATAATTCCTACTGGGACGAAGAGGTGGCAAACTGGAGCTATGAAGATTACCCATAGGAACCAATGTACCATGTATTCCTATGGGCAGTCTCCATCTTGTCCTATTAATCAGGTCAGGCAGTGTCAGGCAGGGCTGGACAACCACTCACACTTAACTCCTATTAATTCTCCTAGCCAGTATAAAAGCTGGAGCACACAGGCCCACTTTGAGTGAGCTGAGGATGCTAGACGAGGCACAGAGGCCAAGAAACCTCAGCTGGAGAGACCCTGGAAGGCTTGAAGCAAGGAGGACTGCCACATTACGGGGCCTGTGAGTACAGGGGAAGCTGCAGTATGGAGAGGGAGCTCTGACTTCAGGGAGCCAAACCAGTGGACGCTGGGGTTACCTGACAGTGCCTAAAACCAGAGCTCCTACTCTGGGTAAAACAGGAATGGTCAGACCTTTGAGGGGCAGGTGGCAAGAACTTGACCTCAACAATCAAGGATTTCCCCACATATAAAATAAGCTGAAGAAAACATAACAAAATGATTCTGTCCCTCACACTTGTACATACAATAAACTCAACAAGGTAATGCATAGCAGTTCAAACGTGACACGTAAACAGTTGTCTGCAAGACCTGGTCACTGGTCCTCCTTATAATCTAGGTGAATTCCCCTTCCCCAGATTCAATTAGGATTTTAATCGATAGTTCATAAGGATAATGAAAACCAGTATTATAACACAGTTCAAATAAAGTTCCTCTTCCACCAGTTGGTCTCCCACAGATTAACCAACAGTTCAAAATATTCAGAAAGTCACTTTCTCTCTCCACCGATGATAGAGAGTTCCACGCAACTTTTTGTTAAGAGAGGTGCATGTCCGCATTGTGTCAATGACAACAAAACCACTTCTATCGGAATGATTATGCAGCAGTTTGCAATTGTAGTAGAGAATTCCACACAACTACTTCTTAGCAACAAAAAGGTGCATTTCCACAGTGCACCTATGACAACAAAACCACTTGAGGATAATTCTGCAACAGTTCATAATGCACTTCCTTAAATAATGTTGATTAGTCCAGATGCTTCTACAACAATTAATCTTGAGCTTTGATAGTGTTGCCACTTCTTCAACACTTTTAATAATGCCACAGTACTTCAATGAGTTCCGCCTGGTGTACTCTCCTGCCAGGACAACATGCCACTACTACTGACCCAAGTACCACTGTGGTATAATTCTGCTTCGTACAACTCATCAGGGCTTTGACTTTCCACAATCTCAGTGTTGATTACTTCTTCTGGGAAAACATGAGAGACATTGGTGCTGTTTATTCCACACTTTTGATTCCCACATGCAATGCAGGTTATGCTTTTCTTCTCCCAAACATCTTCTGTCAGATGGGCAGCCTTGTTGCCACTCTTGTTTTTCCACTCTGGTTTTAACCAAGAACTGATACTGCGTTTCTCCCACTTCTGCTCTTATTTGGCTTGGATAATGCTTATTCAGGTGAGTTCTTTCAATTGCCTCTTTTTCTCTTTTACAATAGGGTCCATACAAAGCTGGTTGTTTAACTGCCTCCCTTTGACTTTGGCAATAGTTGTTTGCTTTGGGTTTTTGAAATAATGCCCTTGAATCTTTTTGGCAATTATCCTGACCTTAAATTAAACAATGATTCTGCCACTTTATCCCCTTCGTATCAGCGTTATATTCAGTATGAATATCTTTCACCTTTACACTAGTTCGATACACATAGCAATGTCTTTTCTGCCTCTATCCAGTAGTCTCATTAGTTCGGTATTCAAAATGCCCGAGCTTGGCTATCAGGCGGTCACAGAGTGCTCTGGGGTCACAGTATTAAAGTGAACTCACCGGGTTGGCTGCTCCACATGCTTCCAGGTGCGCACCTGCCACCCGAGCCTGTGCCTTGGAGAAAGCATTCCAACCACCCGCTTCCCGCTGCACAATCTCTACAAGCATGATCCTCAGTGGGGAAGCTCGACATGAAATGCTTCCCGCTGCGTGACCTCTGCAAACCGAGTCCTTGGAGGAAGAGGCCTTGGCAGAACCTGCATCCGTGCGGCAACGGTTCCGGCATCTATGCTTTCCTTCTGCTGCAATCTTGGTGTGGAGTCATGGCAAGCACTCCACCTTCCACTACTGCTGCTACTCTATGTACCGGCACCTGAAGGGGCTTTTTATGCCTCTCAATCTCCCTCAGGTGTGGGTCATTAACCTTAATGATCTGCAATCTGCAGTTCAGAGCCTCTCCATCCCTCTTCTTCATCTCAGTACTTTTGGCATTGTGAAACTTGAAGTCCCCAGTGTTCAATTCACTCCTCTTCATAGTTTCAACTTTACAATACGCCATTAGGATAGTAGGATCTCTGGGAAAGTTGTTGGTCAGGATCAGGAAGTGTCTGCCTTTCCCTGGCCACATGAGAAGGGACCCATGCGAAGTTTTCTGGGGGAATCATCTCTGAATTATTACATGGTGCTAATGGTAGACAATGTCTTTTAACTTAACTGCAGATGTTCAGAAAACTACCAGATTTCCAGGTCTCAGGACCTGGACATGAGGCTGACTTCTCAATTGGTCACCTAAATCCACATTTTGCCTAAAACTCCATAGAGTGGTGCAGGCACTATGACCTTGAGCACCCTCGAAACAGTGGGTTCAGTATGACTGGATAGACACAAAAGGAAATAACAACATTGCCATTTAATGAAACCATAGTAGATCCAATTCTTTTGCTGTGGCAGCACACTGGCTCTGACCCATCATTAGACAGAGATTCACCAAGAAATATAGATCAGTACCTTTGGACCCCAGAGAGCCTGCTGGTGCAAGCCGCTTGGTGGAAGCTGCAACGGTCAATGCCAAATCTTGCACCTCTTTACGACATTGCCCCCTGACAGGAGCAGCAAAAGATAGATGAAATAAGCAAGAAAATGTTCAGGTAATGCAGTATGATACTGATGGCCATCAACATTTGAGTGTTGGCCAAGTACACCCATATACTATGGTCCGTTGTATTTTTTTAGATTGCTTACCCATCTTCCTGCAGGGGAAATGAGAGATGGCTTTTCAGACATTATTGCAGGAAGGCAGCATGTCTGCCCTTGCAATCCAGCCTGGACATTTCAATGGGATGTACTTCAGGTATGAGGCAGTTCTTGTGAATGTGGATATCGGTTTGTGCCCCAGACGTGCAGGCTAAGAAGCTGTTGGACATGCCTTTCAATGGCACTAACTTGTGTAGTATGAAAGGCCAGTCCTTGGTAAAATGTAAGGAATCCAATGTTCCTGCTAAGTTTCTAGGGATGGTTGTTCAGCAGGCTGCACCCTCAGTTGCTCTTTAAACTTCAGTTGCCTTCACATCAAGGTTTGGAAGCATATTTCTTTTTAAGCCCACCAAGGCCAAACTCATTTTGCCTTCTCCAAGAATGTTCAGAGAAGTTATACATGTCTAAAAGGAAGTAGGGGCATAGAAAGGGCAGTCCTCTACAGTTTCAGTTACCTCAGCAAAATCTCTTTGAGGTGCCGTCCCCACATAGCATGCCTATCGTGGTTTGCCATTACTTCTGATGCATGCATTTTGTCAACTTTGAGGAGAGGTTACTGTCTTTCTTTTTTCAAAAAATCTCTGGATCACCCGATGTTGGACCCTCCTCCATCCCCAGATCTAGTGCTCCTGGAGAAATTGACCTCCCCTTTGGCCAAAGGGGCAGTGGAGCATGTGCCTCCTTTGGAGAAGGGGAAGAGATAGTATTTTTGTTACAGGGCTTGGTTTCCCACAAGTGGGTGCTTTGCCCAGTTGTCCTTGCAGAGATAGTCATCATTTGGGGGACCCCTCGAATAGATCTGTTTGCAGCCAGCGTAAACTTGATGTTTAAGATGTTTGTGTTGGGGAATGGATTCCTAGTATATTGGAATTTCAGTCTCCTGTACATGTTCCCAATGGCTTCTGGCATGCCACTAATTATCAGGAGGTTACGGAGGCCTGAGTCCACTATAATTCTGGTTGCTCCAGATTGGGCTCAGACGATGTGGAACTCTGACCTTCTGGAGATGGCCTGTTGCTTACCTCTTCCCCTTCCATGGGGTCCGGACGTTCTGTCTCAGTCAGGGAGGGGGCGGGTGCTCCATCCAAACCCTGCTCTATCTTCATGCATGACAGCTGAGAGGTTTAGCTAAACAGACAGGGATTTGCCAGGAGCAAGTTCTTGAAGTACTGCTTTCTGCATTCAGACTGGTTATGAAAGCTGTATATGGATCGACGAGGAGACAATTCAAAGAATGGTGCAGGGAAAAAGGTGTGGACTCTTTACCTTGCCTGATCTTTGCTGCTTTGTATTTTTGATTGTGCTTGGGTAGGCAATTGTTGCAAGTAAACAAGTGAAAGTTTAACTTGCAGTGATCTCAGTATTCAAGGGAATTCCAGAAGAAGGTTCCTATTTAACGATACCAATGGTCGCTCAGTTTTATTTTGTTTAAACTTTCTTTATTAAAGCACTTGGTTCACAGCATTACACAATTCACTTGCAAAGATAAACATACAAACTGATATTTTGTACACTGGCGCGAGCCTCTGTGTTTCGGGCGGTTCCCCAATGGTTGCATGGTTTCCCATTGTTCTTCAGTGTCACTGTCCATGGCAACAGTCTGCAGCCATTGGTTGCTTGATGGTACAGTGTGTTTGGACCAATGCAAAGAGGCATCGCACAGCAAGCAACAAACATAAATTCACTAGCTTTCGCCCCCTCACCCCTCGATCCTCAAAGACATGAAATAGGCATTGCATGGGGGTAGTGTCAAACTTGACATCTGTCATATCAGTGAGAATAGTGCAAACATCCCTTCAGTAATCCTCAAGTTTGGCACAACTCCACACCACATGGAAGTATCCAGCTTCCTCCCCCCGCATCTAGGACAGCTGCCCGTGGTCACTTGGGAAAAGAGGTTCAGTCTTGCTGGCATATATTGGTATCTGTGCAGGACTTTAAATTGTATCAGGTGAAAACAGGAGTTAAAGGAGACCTCTCGGGTTTATGCACACATGTCCTGTCAGGTGTCATCGGTAATCTCAAGATTCATGTTTGTTGCCCATTCAGTTCGTAACCTTTCCAGGGGCGTCAGTATTCGGTCCTGTACAGAGAAAAGACCATACCCTGGGATCCATAGGCCCCCATAATGCACCCAAGTAAGGAGTCATTCTCAGGCTCCACAGGGAATCCCTCACATCGGCACCTAAAGACCTTGCGAACACCCATATATTGAAGCCAGTTTGAGGATTTATATTGCGCAAGCATAGGGTTGTCAGCAGTAGAAATAAAGTTACCATTCAGAAACATGTTCCCTAGCATGGAACATCCGTTTTGAGTCCAACGCCGTTCAGTAACCACATCTACTTTCGGAAATGCTGTGGTAGGGATGTGCGACTCCCAACAATTTTGCACCAGGCCAGCAAAGTGACTCTCGCCGATCAAAGGGTCAAGGATCTACCAACCCTAGGGGCACCACCAAAGACCTAATGTCTCGCCCACCTGCCAAGCACTTTTACTTTTCGAGCCTGACATGTGGCGTGACTGCATCTCCCGTGAACCAAAAAGCTGTGTACTGCGCTTGCGCTTTCCACCAATATACCTGAAATTAGGGCCCAGCAAAAACCCCTGCGCATAAGACATGGCCAAAGTATCCCATTTGAGGCGCACTGTGCCCGAATGCCACACAAAAGCATTGACAGTAGCTGTCAGTTCTTAATGACAAAATGTCCAGCCAGGCCATAGGGGTATATTTAAAAAAAAAAAAGGATTTTGGGGAAAATCATCATTTTAAGCAAGGCAATTTTACCCGTGATGGTCATTGGTAAACGTGCCTAAGTCGCTAGTTTAGGTGAATGGTACACCAGGCATTTGGCATAGTTATAATCATATAGTGTATTGTGATGCCGAGATACTGTGACCCCTAAATACTGCACTGTGGTCTATGCCCACGTGAAACCAATCAGATCGCTGGGCTCAGCCATGGCCTCAGTAAGAGGGAAAAGCTCTGACTTATTACAGTTCACTTGAAGTCCAAACACTTCCCCAAAGGCAACAACATCATGCATGATGGGGTGCAAGTGAGTCTGGGGATCTCTCACATATACTATTGCATCTTCTGCATATAAAGATATTATCTCGGCCTCTCCAGATATCCAGATGCCCCTATGCCCGTGTGTATGCCTAATAAGATCTGCTAAGGGTTCAATGGCTACGGCAAATACAAGGTGAAAGGGTGCACCCGTGACAAGTACCCCTGGGTATATGAATTGGGGCCGACAGTGTCCCGTTAGTGCTAACCCTAGCAACCGGAGAGGTATAAAGCAATCGCACATACGAGACAAAACCAGGGCCAAAATCACATTTCAATAATACAACGGCCATGAAGCACCATTAAACAGAATCAAAGGCTTTCTGTATATCAAGCATGACCCGTGCGGCTTGAGCCCACATGTCTATCTGGGCCAGAGATATTAAAGAGTCGGTGCAGTAGAACGCCCTGGTATAAAACCCGACTGATTCGGATGTTTGATATGGGGCATGTAAGGTGACAGTCGGGTGGCCAACATTTATGCAAAGATTTTAATTTCTGAATTAATCAGAGAAAGGGGCCGGTAGGAACCGCAAAGATGAGCCAGTTTGTCAGGTTTCAATAACACTATAATTACTGCCTCTCTCATGGTAATGGGGGCTTACGGAACTCAAGGGCTTCCCCCCACACACTGTGGAGATAAGGTGCCAGGGCAGACTTGAAATGTTTATACAATTCGGCTGTGAGACCATTGGGTCCTGGGGCTTTCCTAGCTGGTAGGGTGTCAATGAAATGAGCTATCTCCTCCCGGTAGAGGGGGAGATCCAGTTGAGCAGTAACCTCTGCAGACATGCATGTAAGTGGGAGTCCCTCCAGGAACCTATCAATGTCAGCATCGGAGCATGTGTCTTTGTTCGTATAGAGCTGTGAATAGAATGCTCTAAAGACTTCTTTAACCTCTGATAGTGTATGAACCAAGGTGCCTGAGTCGTTCCTGACCAACGGGATTCAACAACCCCCGCACGCCTGTCTGACCAAATGAGCGGGCAACCTACCCGGATGCTCTCCCTCCCCATATTGTTTCGCTGCCTCTGATGCATTCAAAAACTTCAGCTCTCTGGACGCCTTGTACCTAAAGTCATTTAATGCTTCCCTAACCTGCAATAGTGTAGCAAAGGGGGGGAGAGGGCTATCAATACACCCTGAATGTAAGCCTTAAAAGCCTACCACAATATGCCCGCCATTGAGACTGACCCCACATTCATCTCAAAGTAACGATTTACATGCTCAGCGTGGTTGATCTCAAAGGCCACATCTGTCAGCTCCTGAGATTTAAATGGAGAGTGATTTGGTTGAAGTAAATTGGGTGAAAAACTTGAAAGGAAACTTTGGAGGAGGGCCTTGGGTCTCCCTAATTGTTTATCTGTAGAAGCAATTTGTTTAGAATTGGGGCTTGTGTCCTTACAGACACAAAAAATTACTGTTTACTGTGTTTAAAAATATTGAATGAACCTGATAACAGTGGCTCTATTAATTCATAGTTATCAAAACAAGTAGAGGTCTTAAACCCTCATGCTGCGTTTAAACCTTGGATTTAGGATATCACTGTATTTCTTAATGAGATTGGATGTGCAACTACTGATTTGGACAATATTACACTGAAGGAAAGGGAGATCAAAAAAAGGCAGTGGATTGGGATCAAAGCAGGTGCCAATCCAAGTTGAACATCATGTGTACTTATAAAGGAGTATTCGTCACATTCTTTTATGATAGGGTCGCTTTGCTTCTACATTATAAATGTCCAAGATTCAAGAGTTAGGCGATTATTATGCGCCTTAGATCAAATCAACTCTTTAATATGTCAAACCAAAATAGTATTAAAATCGCCTCCTCACAGTATGGGCACCAAGGGATAGAGAGATAACATATTTCGGCAAGCTCAACATAGAACGCCGAATCATCCACATCCCGTGGATTGTGTGGAATAGGAGGTGTAAAACCAGTTCTTGTCCCAGTTCCTAGCACTACCTCACAGTTTGCAGCTATAGCGTGGGTCTCTTGTAAGAATATCAACTTAACTTTGTGGTGCTCTATGTAGAGCATGAGCTTCTGCCAGTTAACTGGGTTTCCCAGCCCCTGTAGATTCCAGCTCATAAATGTCAGTTCACCCACCATCCCTCAATGATATAAATATTCCTTCAAAACCACAACCTTCCCTTACGGGGGCAGATTGCAAATCACTTCCCTTGCATTGCATGTAGTGCAATAGAGTTGCTGTGCTTTCAACACGTGCCGTTTTGTAACCGCAGTATAATTCATACCCACCCACCACCCTCATCCCCCACCCCCAATCGGGAAGATTGTGCCCACAACATAAACACCCAACCAAACTTTGCAACATTGCATATTGGGAGTTGGTGCACGGTTAACGACCTGGGCCCAGCAACAGCTCTTCAAGAAAACGGTAACAAACATTTTTCTCCTGCATTTTACCTCAAAGAAATAGTAAGGGGTAGATCAACCCCAACATTCTCAGTGTATGGCCATATTTTTCAAGTAGGTGCTCCCAGGTGCCAGTGGCACTCAATTTGCAGAATTCAAAGGTGTTAGTAGCTTGAAATTCTTGTCCAGAACAAAGGATAGTAGAAGTAGCCTCATGTTGCGGTAGAGCACTCGTCGAAGAATGTAATGGCCTCTTCGGGTATCATAAAAAAGGATGTTTTGCCCCTATATTCTATACGGAGTTTAGCAGTGTATAACATTGCATACTTCATGCCCAATTCCCTGAGCCTTTTCTTCACTGCTAAAAAGGTGTCCTCTGTTGCTGCACAGCCCGGTAAGATATGCAGTCTGCTAGAGCCCAAGAGCAACTCTCCTTTCTCTCGGGCAGCCCGAAGGATCTCATCTCTGTCACAATAGTTTAGCAGGCGAGCAATGATCGGGCAAGGCGCCGCTCCGGGCTTAGGTGCTAGTGACCAGTGGGCGCGCTCAATCACCAATTGTGGCGAGAGCTTAGACTTTTCTAGGAGTGAAAGGATAGTATGTTCCACAAAGTCTTCCAAATTGCCATCAAGATTGTTCTCCGGGACACCAAATATCCTAATTTTGTTACGCCAGGATCTGGATTCCAGTTTGTCATTCTTCTTTGTGACAGCTTGGACTTGTTTAGTTAGGGTGGCTACATCGGTCTTCAATTGATAGACATCATCCTCCACCATGCATACCCTGTTCTCTGCATCCATAAGCCGGCAATCTGTTTTTTCTAGCTTTGCTTTGATGGATCTTACCAGTAATGTCATCCAGTTTGCTATGGATGGCTGAAAAACTCTGCTGCAAACAAGCCATCATTCGTTGCAGTTCAGTAGGCTCACTTGGTTCTGTAGCATCAGCTGCAGGTGCAGTATTGCCTGGGACGTTCAAAGCTTTCTGGGTAGCTTTGGTGAACATGCCGTGAAGGCAAAGATTAGGGGTCTTTCACCAGCAACCAATAGATAGGGGTTGGGTCCCAGAAGTAGTGTGGACGGGTACCTCACTCCTGTATGCTATGTATCAGTGTCAAAAACCTTGTAGCGCCAGGGGCTAGAGCCACCACTCCACCACAGCAATCCTAGGGCAATCAAATATCAGGCAAATGCAGTTCCTGGCAAGGATGTAAATGATAATATGAGCACCCCATACCCTCACAAGACGCCTCCTCTAAAATTCAGAGTGACAGTGCAAGTCCAAGAAGGATTGGCAAGTTAGGAGGTTCACAATAACTCCACACATGGAGGGAGAAAGGCAAACACAGATTTAAATATGTCTATGTGTTAACATTGGAACACACAGTAATTGGCCCTCAGACCACATCAGCCACTAAAAATGCCCCAAAAGGTACCAGGGTCCTCCAGCAGTAATTGAACACTGTGTGTTTCATAAGGCTGTTGGAGACACTTAGTAGACCCGAAGTCCCCACAGTTTCACTTCTCCAAGCAGCCTCACCGGGAGTTCTTCCAGCTCTGTGTTGGTCTGCAGTGGGGAAGTGGTGTGCGCGGCGCAAAACCCGCACAGACTCGCCGGCTCTCCAGCTCACCAACAGCCCCGCTCCTTGCAGCGCCAGCTCCAGAAGGCGTTCCGCAGCAATGCACTTACCCCCACAGTTAAGAAAGCAGGAAGAGCCCAGCGAGCCCCCTGACACTCCTGCTCCGTGAAAACAGGTGGCAAAGGTTTATAGGGCGTCACCCCAGCCCAGTTAGGCACTGCAAGGGCTTTGCAACCCCCTCAGAGAGCATCAAGAATGTCGCAGCCGCCACCTTTGTCGCAGAACCTGTCGGGGTGATTCTCCCGGGGCCGGCAGAGCCGTCCACAGGCCTCCGGGCTGGGGAGGCCCCAACTCCTCCTGTGTACCCAAAAGGCGTATGAGACACACACAAGAGGCAAGGTGGTTCTGCTGTTTATTATAACAACGGCAGGGATGGGTCTCAGATCATATGCGTCCGATGAGACTCTCAATCTTATTGGGCTTGCAGGCCCTTTTTACGGCAGTATGACGCGCTACTCGCGTCACCTGGGAAAGTTAGCACAAAACCTATCGCCCCTCAGGATTGGTTCCCCGAGTGGTAGGGTTAATATAGGTAACATATGGAAAGAAATATTAGTGAATGAGGATGGGTCAGGTGGTACACTTGGGTTGTCCCTTGCGGTTGTTACTTTAGAATTGTTACAGGGGGAACCTTGGTGATTGGTTAAGGGTAATGGTGTCAGTAATAAGCCCCCCTGGATTCTGATTGGTTCTCCCGCGAGCCCCCAAGCCTGCGACCATCATCGTTCCCAGCTCGCAGTGTACCTGTCATTAGCAACAATGTGCAACTATGTGTTTGTGCAGGCAACGGACAGGTCTGCTCATGGCTTGTGAGCGGGTCTTTCCCATCGCTGTAGGTATCCATCTTGCCACTTTGTTGTTGCAACCTGTGTCCCAGACATGGGACCCTGGCGACTTTCTGTCTCGTGAGCTTGGCACTTTGCCAGTTCGGCTTGGTCGCGTGTGGAGAGGCCGTAGCTGGAGCAGAATTATGAGCATTAGATTTGTATTTCGTTTCTTTGGGTTTGGCATTTTACAGGTATAACCTTGGCGCTGGGCTTGCGGCATGCGGGTTGCAACATTGTGGCCTTGGCTGTGAGCTCTCGCTGGGGACTTGCATGGTCAGCACTTGTACTCTTGTTCTAGGAGGATTTTCATTGCTAGGCTCCTGCCTGGGGACTCTTGCTTGCGGCCTACTCGAGCCTAGTTCATGGGTGGCGGTACATAATCCATACTATGGAGGTCGCGGGTTGACAGGGTGTCCCAAGCAGCATTAGATATACATGATGGTGTCGTCATAGGGGTGGGTGGCGGGAGAAGCGTCAGCAAGCATATACACAGGCATCTTGCGTTTCTATGGTGCTGTAAAAAGGCCTATGTGAACGATGCACATCAGTGGGTGTGTCAGTCACCTACGTCATATCACTGTGTATGTTCTTCGTGTAGGTTGGTGTGTGAGTGACCAGTGTGCATGGTGGCACGTGTGTTCTTGGCAGTTGGCTATGTCGTTATGGCATCTCTAACGATGTGGATACTTGTGGCTGTTGTTCTAGTCGAGCTCATCCATGTCGCAGGCATCAGCGTGAGCCGGGCGTGCTGGTCGGCATACTCCTCTTATGTGTACGTTTCTGAACCAGGGTATTTTGTCATCTGGTAGGTAGACAAACTCGTCTTGTGGGGGGTGCCTGGGTCGTGATCCTCTAGGCCATGGTCTGGATGAGATTGGGGGGAGGGTATTGTCCCATTCTCCCATTTCAAACCTGTGACCGCCAGCAAGGTTTTACAGAGGCTGGGAAGGGTATTTTGCCAACCGTGGGAACTGGAAACTGCTTCACAATCGCTCGGCTCTCACAATCTAAATGTGCCCACTCTTCAGGTGTCCGACAGGAACACAGAGGTCACTTGTGCAAGCACCGGGTCGCAGGAGCTCGAGAGCTACGCAGCCATCTTGTCTAATGCGAAACATCACCCCCCCTGGTCGCTCAGTTTTTAAAGTTTAAATTGCGTTGTTTACCGAGACTGTAACCTGGTTTTGACATCTCTTATCGGTTGCACATTGCACCCATGCATTCAGAGTCAAATGTCTTAAGGAACATGAAGGTGATCTTCTTGGGTGCAATAAGATCTGCTAGAAGAGTGAGTGAGCATCAGGATCTCTCATCTAAATCTCTGCATCTTCTATTTTCACAGAACAAAATTACCTTGAGGGTCAGAACTTGCTTGCCAAAGATGGTCTCTAGTTTTCATGTCAACCAAAATATTCTATCTCCAGCATTGGATCTTTCATAGATTCACATTATGTTGAATTTTTTCAGTCATCAGGTTGGGGCTTCTTGATACATGATAAAGCAATTCCCTTTGCCAGTAACAACTAACTGCACCCGCTTTCCCCTTCTATCAGAATAATTTTGGGTCATTTGCTCATAAGCTCCCTCTCAATTAGCTCCATCCCTGGAGGTTATTTTCAGATTCTTTACCGCACTCTGATATTTTGGAGTCTCCTTCAGAGTTCTTAATTATTTTGATTTTTTTTAAAGAATCATTTCATCTTCGAGAAAGGGATAGATAATAAAATCTATTCTCCCTCAGAGTTGAGTCCTCTGAAGTGGTTCCTACAACTACCGTGGCTGAAGTTAAGATCCAAAAGAGCCTCTTTAAGAATTGCTCCACATAAATTTGTGAGGGGTCAGAAATGAGAGGCAGGCACAAAGTTGTAATGTTTTCAACAGCAGACTTCTTTATTAAATTAAAAGGGCTGAATAAAGGCATTTCTGTCCCTATCCTAATGGAACTGTCCCTGCCTGTGAAATCAAAACTAGTCAAAAATTATGCAAACAGTCCCTGTGTCTAAAGCAAACCTGACCCTGACACCTCAATAAACAATTACAGATACAAGGTAAATGTTTCGGATTCTGGCTTAGCAAAGAGTGTAAAAAGTGTGTATATAAATCAGTATGAAAATTAAACAAATAATTCTTGAATCCAGAAGGGGTTTCCCTTCCCCTGAATTATTTTAGGTAGAATAACGAAAGTGTAATTTTTAAAGCTTGAGTCTTTTAAGAGTAGCTGACATTTCTCTTTCATAGAACACTTTCTTAAGAATGACAGAGTGTCTTTTTAAAGCGATTGTGTGTTTTGTAAGGATGGCATGAAATTTCTCATTCACATTAAAGGATAGCAAGAGTGTCTCTCTTCAATAAAGTTTTTAGATCCTCTGGTATACTCTCCTGCCAGTTATCCTTTCTCCAAGTCGTTTCCTTTTATAGGTTTTGTGTGGGTTACCTGAAATATTCCACTGCCAGGAATCCCCCCTTCTAGGTCTTGCAGTTCCCCTGGTGTACTCTCCTGCCAGGTATCTTTCTCCAAAAAGGACTGCCTGCCTGATGTGTTTCTTTCACCAGGGCTTCCTAAAATGTTCACTTTCTTTCCAAGTATAACATAGTTGTACTGCTTCACAGTGTATACCTCCATATTGACATCTAATATATGCAGACTGGCTTTCTTCTTTAGTACCCCTGTGCTTGTGGCAATGGTTGTTCAATTTCCCCCAAATTGACTTCTCATATATGGAGACTTGTACACACTTGTAATGTTTATCTGCTGAGGATAACATTACTACAACATTCCCCATATTGATCTCTCTCACATGAGGGTTTGTTCAAGTTCAATTGTCTTGGTTGGTATTCAAAAGAATTGTTTAATTGTCCATGTACCTGTCCCGAACACTTATTGGCAGACTCACCAGTGTATGATTACGTTTCTGGACAGTGGCACGCTGCTGAAGTGAAGCAGTATTTCGGGGAAGGCTTCTCCGGCTTCATAGACCCTCACTTGTTTCCAGTGTCAGCTCCTCGTTCATGAACTGGTGAAACTGAAGTGTTTTCACAAGACCGTGCCTCCGATGCAAGACCGGAAAGGTGCTGCAGTTGCTTTACAGAGACCGCTGGGAGGTCAGCAGCAGCACAAGACAGAGCCTCCCTGCTGGGACCAAAGTTCGGGGCTGCGATGGGACCACTGCTCTCTGTCGATGCAATTGTACTTCTGACCTCTGTTGCTCTCTTTGCCTCTGTGTCGTAGCATCTTGTGGTATTTCGAGCCACACAGGGAATACTGGTCATCCTTGTGTATAATATTGTTGACATGTTAGTCAAAACGTCTACTGAAAGGTAATGCATTTTTATAGGCTGCAATGACATTCAAAGCATTTCTGGCAGGTTATAAGGACAGGGACACAGTCTTCTCCCTTCCTACTCCTCTTCCTCAGAGAACATACCCTGTGAACAATCAACGTTCGATTGTATTTCATGTTCGGTGAGGTGGGAGTCCCTCTGGTAAATAATGGAGAATGGGATTCCACGAAAACTTCCTGGCCTGGGTCCGACTATTATACACCTCCCCCGCAGCCGCAGTAAGGGTAAATGGGGGTCACATCTCAGACCTTCCCACTGGAAAGAGGCAAGAGAAAGGACTGCCCCTTCTCGCCACTACTCTTCATCCTTGCGATAGAACCACTTGCAATACGGCTCAGGGAGAGTACAAACTGGGAGGGATTTAAATGGCCATGGGGGTGAGAAGACAGGGTATCACTTTACGCGCATGACCTTTTAATTTACATGAGCAACCCCAGGGTCTCGTGCCCTATCGTGACAGGAATATTTCAAGAATACCAGACGTTTTCCAGGCTTAAAATCAACTGGCAAAAGTCGGTCCTTTTTCCCAATACAGGGTGAAATAACAGGGCCTCCTCGTGAATGCCCATACACAGTGTCCACAGCAGGCTTTAAATACCTTGGAATCCAGTTCAGCTCTCAACTGGGAGAATGCACCCAACTCAATCTAACCCCGGTGATGAACAGGTTCGCCTCTGACATCGCCCACTGGCAATCCCTCCCACTGATCCTTCTGGGAAAGGCGGCCCTGTTCAAAATGCTGGCCCTGCCCAAATTCCTATATGTCCTGCAAAACGCCCCACTCCCAATCCCCAAAAAGACTTTCACTAACATTGAGGGATCCCTGAGAGGGCTCCTGTGGGGAGGGAAACGACCCCGGGTGGCACTGCGGACACTACAGAGGTCTATATGGGAGGGAGGGATAGGCCTACCCAATCTGCGCAGGTACTACTGGCCAGCTCAGCTGGGGTCAGTAAGTCACTGGCTGCACGGAGACCAATCCCTCCCACACATTGCAGCAGAGAGAGGACGACTGGGAGGGAGGACACCCAGACAAGCCCTATATGGGGGGAAACGGTATCAGGGAACCCTACCCGGGCCAATGAAACACACGTGTCGGTTTTGGCTGAAGCTCATCAAGATATAGGATGGGGCCAAAGACCGACCCTCGCACAACCCATTTGGCACAACACACTCCTCGGGGAACTGTTGAAAGTGGGGTACCTGGAAAGCTGGCCAAAGAAAGGATAGACAACATGGCAGACGTTACAAAGGACGGCAGGCCTAGGCCGTTCCCAGAACTACAATTGCAATACGGGCTGTCCACAGCAGAGGGTTTCAGATACAGGCAAATATCCAAATCCATTGCAGCCCAGTTCCCACCCTTGAGCAACATTCCTAGCAACTCCCCGCTGGAAGCCAACTTATTTGAAGCAGGCATTCCCACTAAGGTCACATCCACCTTATATCAGGTACTAACGGCGTTCGGGGCAGAGGACCTAACCAACTTGCAATGCAAATGGGAGCAAGATTTGGGTAGGATCGAACCTGAAGAATGGGTAGAGGCCTTGATGTTCCCAAAAAAAGTCTGTATAGCGGCACAGCTGCGACTGATACAATTTAAAATCCTCCACAGGGTATACTACTCTCGCACAATGCTAAATAGATGGGGGAGAATAGACAGTGACACCTGCCTCAGATGTGGAAGGGAGGGCGGCACCTTCTACCACACACTCTGGGAATGCTCACAAATTAGAACCTTTTGGGCCAAATGCACCTGGAAATTGTCCACCATAATGAGGGCCCCAATCCGCTTGGAACCCAAACTGGCATTACTGGGAATCTGGAAAAACACAGACTTTAACAGCTATGAGAAAACCTTCCTGGCTGTAGCCCTAGGGCTATTTAAAAGACTGATAGCAACCGCCTGGGGCTCAGCGGAACGCCCCAAACTTATCCAATGTGTGTCGGACATGGACCGTTGTATGGGTCTGGAAAGGAGGGTAGATGGAGCCAGGGGTAACCCCCGGAAATTTACAAAGATATGGGGGAAATGGGAAAATGAGGCCTAACTGGACGGTATGCCCGAACCTTAAGAACTTGTAAGTTCCCCCACAGACTCTCCGCACCGACGCTTGGAAGGCGCACTCTCAGACCAGCAAGAATCCCAAGTTGAACCTTAACTATATCATGCATAAATCGTACTTGTTATTCATTATGTATTGTTTGTTCTGTAAAAAAACAATAAACAGATTTCTAAAAAAAAAACAGACAATTTACTGTTGATTATTCTTTTCATTTCAGTGTTCTATTCGAGGATAGTGAAGTAAGTTTCACAGGCTACCCTGTGCTAACTCTGAGAGGATAGTTCTAGCTACTCAGTGTCCGTAGCAGATATTTGTAAAGTGGCAACTTTGTCATCCCTGCATAACCTCTGCAATTAACTACTGTGTGGACTCAGTCTGGGGAGGATGCTTGTTTCGGGAGAGGTGTTTGCCAAAGATTCTACATTTAATGATAATTCTCTACCATCCTATAAGATGGTTTATGCTGCTATTGGAGTCTATCAAGATGAGGAATCTGTGGGCAGATGCAGTTCATTAGTAGGGAATTTCTTTTTACCATGTAATGTTCTATCAGATGGATTCTCCTCCCACAGTAATTACTTACAGTAAAACAAAAAAGGAGACATTTCGGATTCTTTTTTATATACATTTTTTCTAATGAGATGTTCCCTTAGCGGCTGAGTATGGAAGAAAGGGGAGAACTGCGATCATGGGGCGTGGTGTGATCTTCTTATGTGATGGTGGCGCTGCTTCTGGGATCATAGTAGTGGCCGCATGAGGTGAATGGCGTCACGCTACACTACTCGCCCCTTCTTGGAAACCTTGAGAGAACTGCCACTGCAGGGTATGTATCAAGATGAAGAATCTGTGAGAGGAGATCCTATCAGAAAGAACATTACATAGTAAGTAATTTTCCCTTTAGTATATATGCTTTGGATTTGGGTGATCCTATAGTAAAAGATAGATTTATCATAAATGGCCACATGCGTGTTGTAGATGTAATTCTATGTCAAGACCGGAGGCTCAAATTATGCTTCTCTTTCTTTTATTAAACTTATGAAAAGAAGCTCACCAGCAAGTATTTTATACACCTGGCTGCGGGCAAAAAGTGTGCATTACAAAAGGTGCAATAAAATATCAATAAACCTTAACTTTAGTCCATATAACAGTCTCTGAAGGAAAATAAATCCATTTCCCAGGAGGCTTAGTTAGAGTTCAATGTAGGTCCCCAAACATGTGACTTCAGTTCACCAATAGGCATGCAGCTGTTCCTCCAAATAGCCATTAACATGATGTAACTTCCTCTTTCTGTGCTGCTCACCGCAAGCGATAAATACATTTACATGCCCTTGCTGTATTCATTTATTTATTATTAATAATTGTATGTATTTGGCTTGATGTTCGTTATTAATAATATATATTGGCTTGATGTTATCCCAACGTCTGTCTAACTGAACATGTAACGTTTAATTGGGTATATTTTCGTTACGAGGTTTCCACATTGTTTTTTCATCAGCGCGAGGTCCGCGTAGCACGCGTCCTCTTTCTACCTTGCGCTGCACTGTCTCCGTCGCCAGCGGCCCCAATTGTATTATTATTTCATATCCACCTATTTTACTACGTTCGGTAAAAAAAGAGAAAGGTGCATTTAGATTTATTTACATTATCATTATGGCAGCCCAGTACTGCCCTCAGGCAGACCAAGGTTGGTCAGAATATAAGGAGGATGCTTATCAAATTGAGGAAGTGGCTATGGCAGACAGATTCAAGAAGGTACTGGGATCCTCTGTGGAGACCAGCATCAAGAAGGCTGTTGCAGAAATGCTCTTGCCCATCCAGCAGTGCCTGGACAGTATGGAAGAGCACTTGCAAGAAACTCCTCCGCTAGGGAGGAAGAAGGAAACAAAAAAGGAAGCACCTTTCTGATGGGGGATGTACTCCAGCTCGTAAGAGTATAGACTCCGACCCCCCCGATCCAGCCGGAGCAAGCCACTGCTTCTGTTTCAGATGCCTTCTCCAGGCTTAAGAAAGCCTTTCTGACCAGGTAGGAAACCCCTTCCAACGATAGACCCTCTCACCCAGAGGAAGACAATAGGGGTACCAGACCCTCGAGCCCGGAGGAAGAACAATAGGGCACTGATGATGACCAGGACAGGGGCGATTATAATATTGGTGATCAGACCGCCATCTCCTCGGATGAGGATGATCAGACCATAGGGTTGATACCCTCTTCCTCGGGGAATGGAGCAGCCCCCATCCCCAAGAAGACAGCCGGTGAACATTCTTCTCTAGAGGGGATGTTGACGACGGAGGATTTAGTACACCTCAGGTCTACAGACTGGGAACCGTCGTCGAGAGCCACAGAATACATCAAGGCCAGGCTGCATAGGCTCCTGGATAAAGAAGTTAGAGCGAGGCTCAGAGCAGAATGCCCTCGCCAAGAGATCCCGGGGAAGGTGGCTCTAACTCCTGAACTGGACTCCATGATGATTACCTTCCTAGGAAAGAACACCAAAGATCCCAGGAAAGGCATTGATCGTGCCTCGAGATCCTGCCAAGACAGGGTCCTGGACATTACTGAACCCATGGTGAAAATAATGTACCTGGCTGAAACAGCCATTGACACAGGCAATTCTATTGACCCAGTAATTCTTTCAGGTTGGGCCCAGCAAGCTCTCTGTTTGCTGGGGAATGCCAACTATGCCATATCCGCGGAACACAGGAAAGGTATCCTGCTAAAAATAGATTCCAAGCTGGGAGAACTGGCAGGCACCGAATCTGGAGCAGCAGCCCAGGGTCTGCTATTTGGGGGACCCATTTATGAAAGAGATGTCCAAATTTGTTGGCACCTTCACCACTTTGGACAAGGCACAAGCATCCATTAAACAGGTCTTTGCCTCCAAGATTTTTTCCCAGGCCGGACGAGGTAGGGGTTGCTCCTCCGGCCGATATTCATTTGATAGAAGACCTCCGCATTCAAGAGATCAGCACAATGCCTGGCAGGACCACTCGGACACCTTCTTCCCATCAATGGGGCGAGGAAGAGCTGCAAGATATCCAGCCCAACAACAACCAACAGGTCAGTGTACCCATAACAGCGTCAGCGCCGCAGACTCCCATAGGAGGGAGATTAGCTCTCTTTACGCGAGCCTGGGATTCCTTATCGGGAGACGCCTGGGCCAGGGAGGCAGCTCGAGGCTTGCGCCTAGAATTCTTTGCTCAACCCTTTCAAGCGAGTCGCCCTGTCCCAAAAATAATGTCCTCAAGTCAGGGCGGCTTCTTCAGCCCCATATTTTTGCTTCACAGGAAGCAAAGGGTACGCCCGGTGATAAATCTCAGGGCTCTAAACAACTTCACAGTCTACCACCATTTCAAGATGGAAGGGATACACATGCTCAGAGACATGCTGAGACCAAGCGACTGACTCATTCGCCTGGCCCTCAAGTACGCTTACCTGGCAGTGCCCATACACCAGTCACACGTAAATTACCTGAGGTTCTCCTGGAAGCGCCAGGACTGTCCGCTCTTGCCTTTCCTATGCACCATGGGCATTTACCAAGCTTCTAAGGCTAGTAGTAGCTCATCTAAGAGAGCAGAGTATCAGACTAATAATCTATCTAGACAACATCATCTTCATGGCTCAGTCTCAAGACCTGGTAGAACAACAGGCCAAACTTGCCATAAATCTGCTACACGGTCTCGGTTTCCTCAAATTTGGGATATATCGATTCTCTGCCCATCCAGGAAACTAGAATTTCTAGGATTCGGAGTGGATATGCAGATCTCGCAGCTCTGTCTCCCCGTGGCCAAGATACACTCCACTCGTCGGGAGATTCGCAGGCTTCTTCAGAGGAATGTCATATCCCTCCGAGAATAAGCGAGAGTAATAGATCTCCTATCCTCTTCCATCCAAGCGAGGTTTCCCGGTCCTCTTCACTACCAAGAGTTACAGAGACTGAAGGGCCAGCAATTGCAGCACAACCTTTCCTACTCTCAACGTCTGACACTCTCGCCTCAGGCGAGAACAGAACTCATCTGGTGGCTCACGTACATGGAAGCCAGGAACGGCAGAGCCATCATCAAGTCCACCCCGGACATAGTCATCGAGTCAGACGCCAGCCGCTCCAGTTGGGGAGCAAGATGCGGCACAGTAGCCACAGGAGGGACTTGGTCTCCTCATGAGCTGGAAATGCACATAAACTGCCTGGAGCTCGTAGCAGGCTCTTTTGCAGTGCGGTCATTTGCCAGAGACAGAGTGAGTTATTGTATTTTACTGAAAATGGACAACCTTTTTGCAGTAAGATAAATCAATCATCTGGGTGGCACCAAACCAAGACCTCTAGTGGAGCTAGCCAAAGACTGTTGGCATTTCTGCCTGGAACACTGGATCTCCGTCACGGCAGAGTATCTCCCAGGACTCAGGAACGTAGTAGCAGACCGGCACTCCCGCCATCCCACCGACTAAAGCGACTGGACGTTCAACAGAGACATCTTCCTCCAACGGATATGGGGCCCCATGTCCAAGGACCTTTTTGCCTCACGCCTCAACAATCAGCTCCCAGAGTTCTACAGCTGGAGACCGGATCCAGCAGCGGCCGCGACAGATGCATTTCTTCAGCATTGGACGGAAGGGATCCTTTACGCCTTTCCCGCCTTCACCATGATAGCGAGGACCCTGGCGAAGACCCGTCAGGAGCGAACAGAGCTGGTCCTCATAGCCCCGGTCTGGACATCTCAGACCTGGTATCCAGTTCTTCTGGAACTTTCCTCTTGTTTTCCAATCCTTCTACCCCAGATTCCAGATCTGCTACTGGATCCGACAGGGCAATGTCACCTCCTTCTCCTCAGTGGGTCACTGACCCTAGCAGCCTGGAGGATTGCAGGCCAAGATGGAGACTTCCAGGGATGTCACTCAAGGCCATCAGTCTCATCGAGGAGAGCTGGGCTCCTGCTACCCTAAAGAGGTACACCAACTCTTGGAACGCCTGGACAAGTTGGTGCCTGGACCAAGGGCTTCACTCGGTTTCAGCACCTATAGGAGAAATTCTGAATTTCCTAGCCTCATTAGTTGAGAGAGGTCTTGCCTACAGGACGGTCAATGCTTACCGTCCCGCAATTTCAGCCGGCCACGACCTTGTGCAAGGGGTCTCAACAGGAGAACATCACCTCCTTTGCAGACTACTCAAGTGTATCCGCCTTATAGTGCCACCTCCGTCTAGTTATGACAAGCTTTGGGACGTGAATAAGGTGCTCAACCTTTTTCTTTCTTGGCCTCACAATGAGGAGTTATCCCGGACTGCGCTTTACGGCAAACTTACTACACGGCTTTGCCTGGTCTCCTGAAGAAGGGTCTCTGATGTCAGGGCTCTCGACTTAGCAGGCAGGACATTTTCTCCTGATTGCATAGTTTTCCACATATAGAGAAGGACAAAATGCAATTCCAGGGTAATTTCATATCCTGCCTTTAGAGAACAGCCCAAGCTTTGCCTGGTCAAGTGCTTAAAGGCCTACGAGGAGATAACGGCGCCTCTTAGGACCTCTCCTAACGTACAGCTATTGATAGCACTGCGCAAACCCCACATAGTGGTTTCCGCTTTATCATTGGCACGTTGGGTGCGTTGGACTCTATCTAAGCGTAATGCTTGCCTCCGTGTCTTTAATAGAATTAAGACTTTCTTGTAAGTTATTATGGAAAATCTTTATTGTATAAGCAAAGCCATTTAAATAGTTTTTTGGATTGATTTGAACATATGCCAGTATGTAAATAGTGATCTAAATCATGAAATAAATAATAAAGGGTGACTTGTTGCTGTGTCCAGGGGGTGGGAGGATAGTAGTATTTTTTTGAGACCAGTATAATCTCCCGTATAATAGAAAGTAAAGCTCTAGGCCCAGCCCTGACACTTCTTTACAAATGCATTATGCTGCATTATCTGATCTGTTGTAAGCAATCTGTTAAGCAATTTCGTATAGTGTACGCCCTGCATTATTACAACTTGTTTTATGCCACTTGGGAGTAACAGAACAGTGCAGAACTCTGGTAAAGCACTGTTAACATAAATATCTCATTCCTTTTATCGAAGAGACTAATTGCACAGAAGGCTCCTAATTCCATAACTTGTTTTTCCTTGTACCTGATCAGTATTGCAGAAATTGAAGCAGTGATCGACTTGTGGGAAAATACCTAGTTAAGTGCTATATAAAAATGTATAGTATGCTTTTAATTGCACGTTTATTTTGTCATAGTTTCAAGTGGCAGTTTTAATCATTTTTAGAGTGATGCTTATTCTCATTCAATTATTGATATACAATGTACCTTTTGTAGGTTATCGCCGACACAAATATTAGTGCCATTGCTAGCCAGTTGGAAAATATATCTACTGGGATGAACCCCAACATGCAAGTTGAGCCGCACTCAGAAGATCCAGAGTGAGTATTCACTATGCTGCTTCTATTCTAGCAGGCGCTGCTGCCCCAGCCAATCAGTTATTGTTTGGACATGTTGAGAGTAGCCTGGATGTGATGCAGCCTAATGCTGCCCTCTCAATTACACATGTCATGCATAAAGTCCTCCTGTTGATACTATGCCATTTATTTTTTACATAAATGAATTCTGTTCAATTCATACATGTACCTACATTTAATATGTAGTGCACCGACATGCTCAATCAATGTAACATGCACTTTTTACTGGCTGACACTGGATGGGGTGAGCAGATTGTTTGTTGTTGCTGACCTACAATTTAAAAACACTAAAGCAATAGTAAACCCAGGTCCAGACTAAAGTTCTGTTTCAAGCAGAAGATAATGGTAGCCATCTAAAACCGTTCGTGCTGTACATCAGACCACTGCTCTTTATTGTGAAGTTAGCATACAATATTTAGTTGTTTCAGTATAATTTTGTTGTGTATTTTCCTAGTGTATTGTTAGCACCTGCTTCCAAATACATTACAGAATCTGTGTGCTGAACCGAAACAAAACCGCACAGTAACTGCATAAGAGTTGTTATTGAAAATGTAAAAAAATTATTTAGCCTCTTGCCAAGCATGAGGCAGAACACTGGCCTTCTTGAATGCTTCACATCTGTTCGCATCTCATCCTCCACCCTTACCAGGCACTGCCTACATATTTAGAAGGTATTTAATTGGCGTTTTATGGTACTACTATATCAAACATTTTGTCTATCTAAATAATTGATTCTAATGGATTACTTATTCCCACAGAATTAATTATTAATTAATTAATTAATTAATTAGAATCCTCATCTTCCCAGGGGCAAGCCCATCTTCAAAAGAAATAGTTCCAGTGACCCAGGGGCACAATTGCGACCCTTCAGGGTTGATGCCCATGCGACATCATGGGTGGTACAAACGGAACTGGCTCCGCCTCATTACCTCAGTTTGTTTTTTCCATCTAGTCAGGCGCTGCTTCAGGAATTCCAATGCTTGTGTTTTCTATTGACTCCATCATTTGTTCTAATGGCTCAGGCTTCATGAGCTTTAAGGAATGTGCAAAGCACTGACAAATGCGACTTGTGCCCGTCTGTGCACCCTAAGGCTGTTAAAGAGCATGTTTCAGAGGTGTTTTCTACCCTCCAAAATACATATAGGACCCCTATCAAGATTGCAATTCCATTAGAGACCTTGCTCCCCTCCCACCTTCCTCCCCAAAGGAACAGGAGATATCAGAGGGATGCGCTGCTGAACCAGCCAAGAACAAAAGCAGAAGAGACATAAGTGTGTTCTTTTCATGGAGCTCTTTGTCTTTCAAAAATCCTTCTGGGCCCTATCACCCTTTGGTTAGGGAGATGTTGTCATAGTCTTCGGAATCCTCACCTATTCTGGTCCACGTATAATTCTCCCACTGCCTACATCCTGAAGAAATGAGTTAAGGCTGAAGATGTCTTTGCTCAGGCACTGGTACCAGCAGCCTGAGCCCCAGAACCAGTAGAAGTGCTCAGTCCTGGGGAACCTTCTCAGAGGACCTGCAGCACCCTGCCACTGCATGCCTGTGGGCTTGGTCCCAGTTTTGGAGACACATGTTTCAGCTTCCTTGTCGCACAAATTAACTCTGCCTTCCGGTGTCTTAGACCTGGTACCAAGTGTCATGGTTGATCAAACCCTGCTTCAGCACTGGCTGCAGAGAAGGACCTGGCAAAACAACGCAACCAGTGCCTACCAATACTATGTTCTCGTCTGCCCACCAGTCACAAAGTAAACATGGGTCAGAAACCTGGTCGGAGAACAACTCTTCTTAACAATTATTTTATTTCTCGTTTTGCTAAAGGGAACTATTTTGAAGGTAAACTTTGTAATTGACAAATAAGTGGTTATGATTCTTTTTCCAACTGCCCTCGTGCCTCTACTACTCTGTCCCAACTTTCTTTTCGTCTCCCTTTTCTTGGAGAAAGTCATCTGGATAGCCTAATTCTGAGGACTTGTGCGTCGGCTGATTCTGGAAAAGAGGGTCAGAATGAACCAAAGGACTTCCAATTTGTTCCACATTTCGGTTTCAACTTCATTTTAAAGCGAGCCATGCTGGACTAGTCATGGGTATATATGTAGGGTTCTCACAAATAGTAATCACCAGTTATCAAGGGAAAAACATCTTTAATGGGCTCTCCTAGTTCTCCCTCAGTTGTTCCTCCTGACTTTGGGTTGAGACAGGAGTAAATTCAAATATTCATGACAGGCTGGTTAACATGAATGACAAGTGTCTGTCAAGGAAACTTACTTTGCAAAATCTCTCTGAAGGAAATGTTCTTGTAGGTTTATTCGCACTTTGGCATCTGGTCCATGGAAGGAGTTGGGTTCTTCAGCTTTGGCAGACACATGTCTGAGGCTACTGGCCTTGGCTTTGGGGAAGGGAGTCTGAATGGATGGTTAACAATACCCAAATTCTCCTCCAGATGAGCAGCCACCACCAAAGCTTTCTAGGCAGTTCTCTTATCTCCAGTCTACCCCCCAGAGTCTGTGCTTCTTTCCACCACATACCTCTTTACTCGTATCCTCACCACCTTCTCAGGCCCTTCTTCTGCTAAACATGCACCCACCACCTTCTTCTCAGCTCTTCACCATTCACCCCCTCTCCTCCTCTGTGTTTCTTTGCACCTTCAGCTTGACTCCTCTCCCCACCTCCGTCTCAGCTCCCCCTTCCACCTTCTTAACATCCTTTCTAACGGATTTTTTCCTCGCACAGATTCCTTATCTATGGTAATCCTATCACCAGTGCATCTGTACTCGGAAACGTTTCCGCCGCCAGGAGGTGCAGTGCGGCTCTGCGTTTGCTCCACCCTACGCCTCTACATTCCCCTCGTCAGATATGATGTTGGGGCCAGCATCTATTGAGGCACTGCGCCCTGTGACCTTTCTTCACACACTCTGTTCGCTGATGATGGCATTAAAGACTTGTGTAGATTGCGGGAGTCAGATGTCAGTTTCGGATCAGCACCTGATCTGTCTTTTTTTGGGTGAGCATCACAACACCCAGGATTGCAGGTAGTGCCAGTCCATGCACCCGAAAGCCCTCTGATAAAGAGCGTCATATCTCTTCACCTCCGTCCACAATGCAAAGAGCACCGAAGAGGTCCTGCTCCCCGAGTGGCTCCTCTAGCTGTCACTCTTCATCCTCCACATAGAAGAGCCACCGCTCCAAGGAGACCGCCGAACGGCAGGTACAAGTCACTTTTCCCACCCAGTTCTCCACTAAACCGGAACAAGAGGCATTTCGCCTGAAGATGATGGACATCTTTCCCACAACGCTGACTGCTTTGGCCCCGGCAAAGGTGCTTTCGGCTGGGATGCCGATGGGCCCCACTGCGTTTTTGCAACCGGCAGGGCATCTGCTGAGAGTCCACTCCAATATGCCTTAAGGCTTAAGCCTGGATCCACTGACGAGCAAAGGGTCCAGGATCCGGATGACCCGCCTACGGGTGCCAAGGTACCAGCGCCGGGCCCGATCTCAACATCGACTTCCTCAGCGCTGATCGATGTCTGTGTTGTCAAAGCTCCACAGGAGTATGCTCCCCTCCCAACAGACGCCTTGTGTCCAAGATGTACTCCATCTACGATGAGGAAGGTGCCTGTGATGAATCGGTAATGATTCCCCCCAAAACCTCGACCTGGGACCTTCCTCATGTGGCCAGAGGAAGGCAGACGCTTCCTGATCCCGTCCCTGGGGGTGGTGTTCTGTGGGAGGATCACATGGGGGAAGAAACAGGTCAGGGAGTTGGGGAGATCATCCCTATTCAACTTTCCCCGAAGCCCTAGTCTTTTAATGGCGTGTTGCCAAGTAAAAAGAGTTCACAAAGCTAACTTTGTTGACAGGGACTTAAGTCCCATAATTCCCTCAGTAATGGGACGAGGAAGAGGTATACAGAGGAAGACTGCTGTGGGAGTGATCTCTTAATTGGTTTAAATGAATTGCATCTGAAGGGGACTGGGAGGCTTAAAAAGCCCCCTCTGGTGCAGGCATTATAATGAAGAGGGCGGGAGAGGGAGAGGGAGAGAGAGAGAGAGAGAACGATAGAGAGAGTAGCACTGTGGAAGAGGAAGAAGCAACGCAAGACGTGGTTGGAGCTGAGAGGGAAGCCTAGGGCGAGAGAAGATGCAGCAACCACATAATCGCCAGAAGCCGTGGCGGGTCCTGAGAGTCTTTTCCTGTGACTCTCCCAGTTGCGGAGGTTGCGCAGCAGGAAGCGTGAGGACAAGACGCTTGCCCGATAATATTTCATTGTGCAGAGTTCACACAGCAAGAAGCAGTAGCAGCGCAGAAAGTGTTCCCTCTTGTGAGGATCAAGGTGGCTGGGTTGCACCTGACCCTCTCGGGAGCAGAGAAGGTTCCAACCATCAGTGGCGTAAGCAGTGGAGAACCAGAGGAGGCTGTGCACCTGACTGTGAGAAGCCACAAGCCCTGAAGACCTTCCAACAGAGAGCGGGGCGTATACAGTGATTTATTCAGAGAGTTCACAGCTTGCAAGTGACTCTGGAGTGCTAAAACGCTGCCTGCGTTTTCACAGCAGGCCGCTTCACTTGCGAATGAGTGAAAGCGACAATAGAATTGATTTTGAATACCGAGCTATACGAAACCAATACAAGGTATGCCTGTTAAAAGCCAGTGCCTGTACAAATAAGCGCATGATAGTGTGGAAAGCCCAAAGCCCCCACGGGAAAGCTGTAATTGTTCCAAAAGCTTACAAGCAATACCCAAGCCAAGAGTTTAAGCAAAACCAGTGTAACAAATAGTACTCAAGGCAAGAGGGGATTAGTTAGAGGCTTAATGACTATAGAGCTTACTGCTTATGCGCTACAAAATACAAATCTGCAGGTGATAACCTACATTGCCAAAGCCAAGGTAGAAGAGAAGAGTGATTTTCTTGTAATCAGAATTTGCTTGTTGGTACAGAGGGAAAAGAAAGGTGGCAAACAGGCTGCCCTTCTGGAGTAGATTATCCAGAGGGAGAGTAGCATAGCTGGCAAGAAGTCTTGAAGAGCACTAACATGCTCCACCTCAATATGTTTAAAGTTTGATTCTGAAGAAGTATAATGAAGTTATTGTTACGCTAAGTTGGAAGTTACCACTGAAGCAATTTTCTGCTCTTGTTGTTGAAGAAGTAGGCAGGCGGGCACATACAAAAATGTTAAAGGTGGTGCTTAAAGGTGTTTGCAATTCACCTTGAACCCATCTAATCCTGAGTCTTCCCCATCCTTATGCTGTCTAATCTCATGCAGCTCTCCTCTACCTGACAGTGGGCCTCATTAGGAATTTGGCGGTAAGTGGTAAAGTTGGCGGTAACTATGTTACCGCCAACTTCACCACTATGCCTAATTCCGAGTGACCCAAAATTCAGCAGTAATTCCTCCGGCAGAGTTATCTCCGGCAGAATTCCCTCCCCCATTAAATCCAAAAGGAATCAGCAGAAACAGCGCCAGGGCCATTTCCTGCAATGGAATTACCACCAAATATCAAAAACCCATTACCTTAAGAGTACAAGTTCAAAAACAGCGGAATTTCCTTTAAAAATCTGAGGTAGTTCCGCCAAAAACACAGCACAATTACCTCCACAAAAAAGGTGCCTCACATGGATGGTGTTTGTTTTCTAGGGGGTCACGTTGCTTGTGTGTGTTGGAGCCTGTAGGGTTGTCCATTAATTGTTGGTTGCATCACTATGCTACTCACTAGATTCAGCCTGGCTTCTGGCTCCTAGCTGTGCTGTGCCCACGCCCTTGATCCCGACCATGTGTATTATCCCTCTAACCATCTCCTCCCACGGTGTCAGTTGCATGGGTTCCACTGTGCCACCTCCCGGCGGTGGATGGATATGAGGGTCCTGACCCTGGCCTTGATGTCATTCCACCTCTTCTTCATGTTCTCAACATCACGTTGGACGTGCCCTACGGCCACCACTTTGTCCCTGATTTCTGCCCATATGCACTAGTGGCTGGCCTTTCTGGGCGATGCCCCATATTTGCCAAAATTGTGAGTTCCTGCTCACTGAATTTGGGCTTCCACTGCCTCATATAGGTGTCTGGATGGCACTCCTATCTCGAGATATTCAATGGATTGTAATTTTCAAAATGGCTTCCTGCCGTCGAGCGTCGAGCTTTCTTTTATAGCGATGACTAATTTCAGCCGGCGGAACATCCACTAACCGCCGTGGCGGTAACAACGGTAATTCCGTCATTTCTTAATGCAATTTTGTGGTACCACGGGTTGTTCGACGGGCACTCCGCTGAGCGGAATTACCGTTACCGCCATTGGTGCGTGCGCGCAGGCGACAGGTTGTAATTCAGCGGTAATTCTGCTGCGACACACAGTGGTAACGCTAATTGAATTACTGCCAAACTCATAATGAGGACCAGTGTCCTTTCAAGCTGCCTCTGTGCACATAACTAGGAGAAGTTAGAAAGTACTGTCAAATAATTAGTCTAAAAGTGTCGAATCTGGGACAGTAACTTTTGTTAAGGTCCTCATACACCTTAAATCTGTGTTAATTACCCCATTAGCCACAGCCAAATTTCCATTTCTCGCATTGATTGCTTCTTTAGTACCACCCCCATAAGATTTGAAAGACATCTGGCCAACAGTCTCCCACATTTGGCCTCCTGATCCCAGTACTGCTGGCGATAAAAGACGGCCTTCTTGGCCTGTGACGAGTACATCTACCCTATTTAGTGACACAACAAATACATTACCTCTTAAATGTGCATTCAAAGTGCCCCTAACAACCAGAGTATGGGCAGATCCCCTGGTCACCTGATTCAAGAGCCTAGCCTTCTCAAGAATACAATGCATAACCAAAAAAGAGGAGCGGGACCATCTGCACCTTTTACTTTTCTCATTTCTGATATGCATGATCAAATGCAAGATCACCTTTTTAATGTCCTCAATCACTAACATAGTTAACTAAAGTTTGTGATATGAAAATATAATAAATCATAGAAAATAAAACGTGGGCTGTGGAATAGAATGCATATTGTCTAGCAAATGGATGCAACTTGTGCAAAACAGTACACAGATGTCACGCTCACCTGATTCCCACGGAGGCGCAGGTCTGGCTTCGAGTGCTGATGCTTCTTCAATGGTGAAGCGCAGGACTCTGATGATGGACAGGAAGGGCCCCTCTACTCTGGCTTTTCTGGCTCGCAGGAATATTCCCCTTAGGGTCTGGAAGGATGAGTTCTCCATCCTGCTTCTGATGCAGGGGCGCGTTGAAACCCAGTTACTTCACTGGTTTGAGGTTTGATGGGAGTTCAAAATAAGCTTGACTATTCAGGTGAGGCGCTGTAAGAGTTCTGTTGCAAGTTCAAGCTTAATAATAATGTTCATTGTCTTATTGCAGCAAGCGCTAATGCTTACGTCTTTTTCCCCTGAGGGGCCGGGGTTCGGAATGCCGGAGATATTGCGCCGACCCGAAGTGTAAGTTCCGGATGAGCGTTCAGGTAATGTCTTTGCATTCGCTCATTCAATGTTTTTGTCTTTTTTCCCCATTGGGGCCGGGGTCCGGAATGCCAGGAAGCGGCAGGACCCGAAATGAAATGGGAATGACCCAACAGGTAAGTCTTAGAAGGAAAGTGAGCTTTTCCTATTTCCCTTCCTTCTCTCACCTTGTTTTCTTGTCTTTTCTCTCTAGGCTCTGGGAAGTGGGTGCGGATCCGGATGATCGCTGCTGAAGATGGAGGCGCCCAGGAAAGGTGAGTGAAATGCAGCGCTGCAGCGATCAAAGCGAAATGCTTTTAAAATGATGTCTTCCCTTTCAGGATCGTCGGTGTGATGTCCCCGTGATGCAGCTTTAGCAGGTAATGTCTTCTTTCTCTCCAATTCTCTCTTATCTCCTTTTGCAGGCGACCCAGGATGCTGACAGGCGTGGCTGAAGTCCAGATGCAGGAGCTGACACGGTGAGCGTCCAGCTGCGAGGAGCAGAACAACGCGAAGCGTGAGTTGCTGATCGGGCGTGGTTTAAATAGCTTTGGAAGAAGTTCCAGGCATGTATCCTTCCACCGATCAGGTATGTATCCTTCCCCGACCACACCCAGGTGGAAAGTAGTCCCACAGGTAAAGTAGTTCCATTCAGGCCTCAAGAGGGGCCTGGATGTAGCAGCATGGTCTGCATCAGGTAAGTGCACATTTAAACACTTGAACACATGTCTAGCTTTATGAGCCTGGAGCCTAAGGCGCCAGGGCAGGGGTCCAACATGAGCCTGGCGCCTAAGGCGCCAGGACTGTGTCCAAAGGGCCCCAGCTTGGGCCCGTTGGCACTTTCCTGGGGGGAATGATGCCTGCCTCTGGGGTTGCTGTGTCGGACCTGGCTCCTTGGAGGTAGGCATCATGACTGTACCCCCCCTCAAGGCCCCTCCCAAGGTTGTTCCCTCTGGGGGTTTTGGCTTGTTCGGAAATCTCCGGTGGAACCTTTGTATTAATCGAGGTGCGTGAACATGGTTACTAGGCTCCCACGATCTCTCCTGAAGTCCATATCCCTTCCAGTCAACAAGATAGAAGAGTTTTGACTTTAACACCTTGGAGTCTAAAATGTCTTTAACTTCGAATTCTAATTCCCCTTCAATTTGAACTGGGTCTGGAGGCTTGGACAGTTGGGTCCCTGGTTGTACTGGCTTCAAAAGTGATGCATGAAAAACTGGATGAATATGCATGTTAGACGGTAAATCCAGTTTAAAGGCCACGGGATTGATTATAGCCTTGATGGGATAAGGTCCTATGAATCTGGGATTTAAGGTTCGCGGGCCCTTGAGGGGTAAATGTTTCGTTGCTAGCCATACCTGGTCTCCTACTTGATAAGGAGGAGTTTTACTTCGGTGCAAATCAGCATTTTCTTTATACTTTTTCTTGGCTTGCTGTAAATGAGTTGCAGCTTCTTTGAAGGCTCGGGTTATTGTGGAATGCAGATGATTTACTGCGGGCATTTCCAGGGTCAGAGGTGGATCTAGGTCAGAGGTCCGAGGATGGTGACCATACAAAGTATAAAAAGGAGTTTGTCCGGTTCCAGAATGCACTGAATTGTTGTATGCATATTCTGCGATCCAAAGGATATCTTTCCAATTTAACTCGGATTGGTGTAACATGCACCGAAGATATTGCTCGAGAGTCTGATTGGTTCTCTCGGTTTGTCCGGCCGTCTGGGGGTGGTGGCTGGTGGATAACCGCACATCTATTTGTGCTAGTTGGCAACATTTCTTCCAAAAATGGGAGATAAATTGACTTCCACGATCCGAGACTAATATGGAAGGAAAACCATCTATGCGAACTATATTCTCCAGAAATTCCTTGGCCAAGGTGGAAGCTGAAGGCAAACCTTTTAAAGGGATAAAGTGGGCCATTTTTGGAGAATAGATCCACAATTACAAGGATAGTGTTGTAACCAGCACAAGGAGGCAGGTCAGTTATAAAGTCCATTGACAAGGTGTGCCATGGTGCCGGTGGAATATCCAAGGGTTGAAGTAGGCCGGCTGGCCTTTTCTTTTGACCCTTGTTTCGGGCGCAAATTCCGAAAGACAATACAGAAGACTTTGTCTTTTCTCCAAGAAGGCCACCAGAAGTGGCGTTTGATTTTTTCCTCCGTTTTAGCGATACCAGGGTGTCCTTCCATTAATGATTCATGATGATGGGCAATAACAAGTTCTTGCAATTCTTTACTTGGCAGAAACAACCGTTCCTGGAAGTAGGGTAAATCATCCTTAACGGTGTAATGAGGACCCTTTTGACTCCATTCCAGTAAGGCTGAAGAGTCTAGAAGTTGTTTTACTTGCGTTTGGATGTCCTTAATAGTTTGCAATGAAGTTAGGCCTAAGATTCTTTGTTCAGGTATGATGGTTACAGGTTCTAAACTCGAATTGGGTTCTTCCATGCCAATCCAGGATAAGGCGTCCGCTTTACCATTCTTGCAGCCAGGGCGATAGGTAATTACGAAATCAAATTCCGCAAAGAATAGAGCCCATCGAAGTTGTCGGGAAAATTGAGCTTTGGCCGTCTTTAAATATTGTAAATTTCTGTGGTCCGTAATTACGGTGATGGTGTGTCTTGCCCCGAGAAGGTAGTGACGCCAAGCCTTGAAAGCAGATTTAATAGCCAGTAACTCTTTGTCGGTAATTGCGTAGTTGATTTCAGGAGAAGAACATTTCCTGGACCAAAAGGCCACAGGGTGTAGTTGGTTAGTTTCTGGGTCCCTTTGCGACAGGACAGCTCCCATGGGCGAACTGGATGCGTCGGTTTCCACAATGTAAGGGAGATCTGGGTGCGGGTGCTTCAATACAGGTGCAGAGGTGAATTTGGTTTTCAGGTCCTGAAAGGCTTGTTCGGCCTCAAGAGTCCATTCAAAGCGTTTGTTTTTCTTTAGGAGAGCTGTGATGGGTTGGACTGTTCGGGAAAATTTCGGAATGAATCTTCGATAGAAATTGGCGAAGCCGAGCATGCTCTGAACTCCCTTCACCGAGCTAGGAGATGGCCATCTGAGGATGGCGTCCACCTTTCGCGAGTCCATTCGGACTCCTTGAGGTGTCAGGATGAATCCGAGAAACTCAACTTCTGTGGTATGAAAAACGCATTTTTCGAGCTTTGCAAATAGTCTGTGCTGGCGCAATTTCTCAAGAACTGCCCTAACATGTTTTCTGTGATCGGATTCTGAAGAAGAGTACACCAGGATGTCGTCAATATAAACAATGACACAGACATCGATAAGTTCCTGAAGAACATCATTCATAAAGTACTGAAAGGCGGCAGGTGCATTGCACAAACCGAAGGGCATCACCTGATATTCGAAGAGCCCAAATTTGGTGCGGAATGCAGTCTTCCATTCGTCGCCTTCTTTTATACGCACCAGGTGATCAGCTCCTCGGAGATCTAACTTGGTGTACACACAAGCGTCTTTCACCTGGTCGATAAGCTCAGGGATCAGGGGCAGAGGATAACGATTCTTAATCGTTATTTGATTTAGGGCGCAATAGTCTATACATGTTCTAAGGTCGCCCTCTTTTTTCGGCACGAAGAACAGAGCTGAGGAGACAGGAGACTTGGACGGGCGGATAAAACCATTGGCTAGGTACTGATCTAAATACTGACGCAAATGCAAGTTCTCAGGTTCCGTAAGAGCATAAATCCTACTGCAAGGTAGTTGAGCATTGGGTACCAGATCGATTTGGCAATCATAAGACGGATGGGGAGGTAACGTGTTAGCCTGTTCCTTCTGAAAAACGTCTTGGAATTCTTGGTATTCTGACGGTAGCTGTACAGGGGTGGAAGTTGCTGAGGCTAGATCCATAACTGGATTTCTTGGATAACAACTTGGTTCACAATCAGGAAAACTTATCTTCTTTGCTCGCCAGTCGATTCTGGGATTATGTGTTTCTAACCAAGGAATTCCAAGAATTACTTGAAATTGTGGGGCCTTGATCACATCAAACACGATTGCTTCCCGATGTCCATCCTGACCCACCAGTGTCATTTCAACAGTGGAATGCGTTACAGGCCCTGAGGCTATTTCCGTTCCATCTACTGTAGTAATGACATCTTGGGTTACTTTCGGGCGGAGAGGGAGCTTAATCCTGGAAGCCAATTCACGGTCTATGTAGTTTCCAATAGCTCCACTGTCGATGTATGCTTTTACAGCATGCAACTGCTGAGGCTTTTTGGGTCCACGAGAACCATTGGCATGACAAAATGCGAGGTCAAAGAGTTTGTTTTCAAGCTCGGCAAGCGGACCCCTACGCTTGTCGGGCTAGGTCGTTTCCCGAATCAGGTGTCAATAAATCGTTATCAGTGGCTCCAACCACCTTCTTAGGTGGTTTAACCGGACAATTTCGAAGAAAGTGACCGGAAGTCCCGCAATACAGACAAAGTTGCATTTGCCGCCTTCTCTCTCGTTCCTTCTGCGTTAATGGTCCTTTAACACCGCCGATTTGCATAGGTTCGGATACGTCGGTACTCTTGGAGTTAACGTGGGTTTTGATCGGTACTCGGGTTTCGTACTTGAACCGATCTGCTTTTCTATTTTGAAGTCTGTGATCAAGTTGAACCACCAAGTCTATGTAGTCTGCGCAGACCTGGGGTCGATCTACTATCTGAGCTAGAACATCCTTAAGCTCTCCGCGCAGGCCTCGATGAAACAATGTGATCCTTTTGTTTTCTGGCCATCCAGTTTCCACAACCAGTCTATTAAAGGTGGCAACGTAGGACAGGAGATCCTGATTACCTTGTCGTAAGGATAGCAGTTCGTTATCAAGGGCCTGTCCTTGAGAGTGTCGAGCAAACAATCTTTCCATGCTGGCCTGGAAGCCCTGAAAATCCTGGAGAATGGGATCATCCTGATTTACCAATGGAATAGACCAATCGGCAGCACTGCCACTGAGGTAAGATAGTATAAAGGCTACCTTGGTCTGGTCATTAGGGAAGGCCCCGGGTCTGCATAGAAAGTGTAAACGACATTGGTTCATAAAGACGGCATATTTCTTGGGATCCCCGCAAAACGTTCAGGCGGGGCCAAAGGCATGTGTCCAGGTAGATTGATTTGTACCTGGTTATCCAAACCCATTGATGTGGAAGTACCTCCGGAATTAGGTAAAGGAGTGTGCCCTGCCTGGGCCTGCACTAGCCTTTTGGCCACGTCATCAGTTCTTTCCTTGGATAGGATCAGTTCTCTTTTGAGAGTGTTAGTCTCCTGGCGGGCTGAGCGCACTTCTGCCCGTAATTCCCCCAAAAGCTGGGCCAGCTGATCTGTCTCGGAAGTCTCCATAGCGCCCGGGTGGGAAATTGTGGGTAGTCTTCGCGTTCTGTCACGCTCACCTATTCCCACGGAGGCGCAGGTCTGGCTTCGAGTGCTGATGCTTCTTCAATGGTGAAGCGCAGGACTCTGATGATGGACAGGAAGGGCCCCTCTACTCTGGCTTTTCTGGCTCGCAGGAATATTCCCCTTAGGGTCTGGAAGGATGAGTTCTCCATCCTGCTTCTGATGCAGGGGCGCGTTGAAACCCAGTTACTTCACTGGTTTGAGGTTTGATGGGAGTTCAAAATAAGCTTGACTATTCAGGTGAGGCGCTGTAAGAGTTCTGTTGCAAGTTCAAAAGTTCAAGCTTAATAATAATGTTCATTGTCTTATTGCAGCAAGCGCTAATGCTTATGTCTTTTTCCCCTTAGGGGCCGGGGTTCGGAATGCCGGAGATATGGCGCCGACCCGAAGTGTAAATTCAGGATGAGCGTTCAGGTAATGTCTTTGCATTCGCTCATTCAATGTTTTTGTCTTTTTTCCCCATTGGGGCCGTGGTCCGGAATGCCAGGAAGCGGCAGGACCCGAAATTAAATGGGAATGACCCAACAGGTAAGTCTTAGAAGGAAAGTGAGCTTTTCCTATTTCCCTTCCTTCTCTCACCTTGTTTTCTTGTCTTTTCTCTCTAGGCTCTGGGAAGTGGGTGCAGATCCGGATGATCACTGCTGAAGATGGAGGCGCCCAGGAAAGGTGAGTGAAATGCAGCGCTGCAGCGATCGAAGCGAAATGCTTTTAAAATGATGTCTTCCCTTTCAGGATCGTCGGTGTGATGTCCCCTCATTGCAAAGTCCCAAGCATGTATGGGTTATATGGGAACTGAACAGGGTTATCAGGTACAGGGCCCCTTTAAGGCAGATGGCTTGATTTCTGACCTCTGTGTTACCACCTCCTTGTGAAACTGAGGTCCAATCAAATCTTCCCCTCCTTTCCACGAAAGGTGCTAAATACACCTGTCAAGCAAGAGAGCAAGAAATGCTACCTTACGCCGTAGCGCAGAGGAGCGAACCTCACAGGAGAAACCGAGCCTGAAAGCCACGCAGTTGGCATGGTGGGTGAGAACTCTAGGCACCCTGCGGAACGCTGTTGCTTCAAAGGCAGAAGCCCCGATGAGACCGGGATCGCTGAAAGAAGAAGCAACCTTAAGCAACCCGAGACATACCGGTGCTGCCGAAGGGAAGAACCAGAGCAATGAAGTGAACAGCACAGTCCACATCAAGGAAGAGTATGTGGATCTGTGATGGCCAGGGAGACTGCCTCCCCAGCCGAGCACCGGTGCTGGCAAGACGGTACGTAGCATTATACCTGGTGGGTGGACGGCAGCTAGGCCTACGCCGGGTTGATAAAGGGCAGTCCCAGGCAGGGATGAAAGAAACTGTGACATAAGCAGAGCTGAGCAAGCCTGCAGCCCATGCCGGGCTGTTAACCAGTTGACCCAAACAGAGGGTGAAAGGAAATGCAACCAAAGTGGGGCTGAGCAGGAGGTCCGGAGCCCACGCCAGGCTGAGAATCAGAAGACCTCATAAGGGGTTGAGAGAAATCCCAACCAAATCAAGAACTGATGTTGGGCTAAGCAAGCCTATACCCTACCCAAACCTGAAACTAGAGCTATTCAATCGGGAATAAGAAGAATGATGTGTTTCGTGAACCTTGAACGATACAATCAGAAGAACTTGTGACATTTAATACGTCCCTGAGAAGGGGTTAAACCAGAAAATGTCTGGACGAGCTGATAAAGAGACAATTTTGCTAAAAGGATATTGAGAGACACTTTTTATTTGATTATTGAAACCACCAGAGCGGGAAAAGACTTTTGAGAACTCTTTGGCTGTGGTTAGAGAAATAGCCACCATCAGTTTAACAAAGGGGATAGTAATTCTATTATAATTCAGATCTTAGATTGTCTTTCTTTTTGTAGTGGTAGGGCAGATGTTAGTTTAGCATAGGTTTGACAGAGGCAGAGTTTATTTGTTGGACATTCTGACGAGCACCCGTTTGTTGTTTTTTAAGAATAGAGACCTCATCTTAGCGGTAGGGCTTAGAGGAAGTTTTCTTTATCTTAAAGAAAAAACATCCTGTTTAAATGTGAATGTTAAGTCCTATGCATCCAATTGTGATCTCTTCAGCGAAGACTTTCTTCCCCCTATCCCACTGTGTCTGCTCCCCATTCTTGTATTCCTGTTTGACTTTAACCAGCGCCTAGACGCCCTCAGGCTTGGTATAAAATACGTTACAAAGAAATATGTCAAAAAAATTCAGCCACCGCTGTACCGAGAGCTCCTTTCCATCATTGCCAGTTACCTTTTTCGAGAATCGCAATGGACATAGTGGGCCCCTTTGAACTATCTAAGTTAGGGAAAAAATACATATTGGTCATCCTAGATGATGCCACCCATTACCCGGAGGCCTTTCCTCCTCAAAGACAACACCAGTAAGCATATTCGTAAACCCCATTCGCTTCTTCTCCCAGGTGGGATTCCTGAGAGAAATCGTTACTGACCAGGGTACTACATTTATGTCCCACCTCATGCAAGTGGTGAAGCAGGTACTGACTATAAAAACATTGAGAACATCTGTTTATCACCTACCAATAGACCCTGAATCGTGTATTACACAAACTGGTAGAAACAGATGGAAGAAATTGGGATCTGATGATACCATAGGCCCTTTTTGCAGTCCGGAAAACTCCCCAATCCTCTATGGGATTCTCCCCTTTCGAACTTCTAAATGGGTGTGAACCCAGAAACATATTGGACATTCTGGAGACGTGGAACGACAGGGAGGATGTGGAATTACTCCTATCCCACTTGACCCATAAATTGAAATCCCACATGAAGACAGTAAAGGACATTGTAAGCCAACATCTCTCAAGATCCCAGGAACACCGGAACACCATTTATGATCGACAGACAGTGACTAGGCGGGTCATCAGGTTTCGGGGAAATCAGTAAAAATGCAGCGGTAAGGCTATTACCGCTGCATTCACGCTCCACCCAATCCTGAGTTTGGCCAGAAAGTGGAATGTTTACCTAGTCACGTCAGAAGCAAGAACCCAAGGTCAGCAAACTGAAAGTGCAGGAAAAGAGTCAGGAAGGACTAGAGAAAGCAGGACCAGGCAAGATATGCAACGGAAAGTATCAAAACAGCACCTCCACTCAGAAGAGGTCTGGTTAAGCAACAATGGTTACCTACACTGTGGCCAAACCAACTTTAAAAGGACTAAGGGTATTTAAAGAAGTTAGGATCACACCCTTAAAGCAACTACACATATTCACCTATAGATCCCAACGCCTCATGTCTGTTTTCAAGGACACCTATTGGAACCCTCTGAAAGCTGAACGTCCAAAGGTGGTATGTATTACTTAGAGTAACACATCCAACATACAATGTTACAAATACAAATATGGGTACTATCATTATATCATCAACCCACCTTAATAAAAACTATTTTCTTTATTAAATTCTTCGTTTATTAAAAAAACACATAAAAATTAAATTCCATTAAACATATCAACTCGAATAAAGTAACTTTTGCAATACCTTCTATAATATATATTCAGTGAAAAAAGGTTGTTAAAGTGATGTTATGGTTACAAGTAAAACCAAAAACCCCCTGAAATTTGCCGTTTATGGTAAGCTAAGCAACCATAACTCGCGCCACCACCGTGCACTGCTAAGAATAACACCCAACCAACATCAAAGATGGAATCACAAATATGATTGATGACATCACTGATGACATCACATGTCTAGCCCCTTCTTTTTTTGTTCACTGACATATCTAGGCCAGGTGAGTTTCTTCACTGACAGTCAAAAACTTAAAACTCAAAAGGTATTACATTTGTATACGTTGCTATTCTCACATGTTCTTACAGTACTTTCCTTAGAATTCTGTCGCATCTTATGATGCACATACATAGGGAAAGACGCAGGCCTGAAACACAGCAATCATTTCTATGCTTACCATAACTGGTGAATTTCAGGGGGGTTTCGGTTTTACTTGTCACCATAACGTCCCTTTAACAACGTTTTTTCATTGAATTTCATAGGTTTTTATTAGTGCAACTTAACCATAACGTCCCCTTAACAAAGTTTTTTCATTGAATTTCATAGGTTTTTATTAGTGCAACTTACCATAACGTCTATGAACATCTGACTTCATTGCAGACCTTCCGGACAGTGCCACATGACCATATGCTGGCGCACGGCATCATGATGTGTCCGAGAACTCATCCGCACTTCACAATAAGATCCGTGCTTTGCGGACAGTTCGGAACTGCATTTTCTACTGATCTAGGAACTTTCAACTTCAAAATGTCCCTTGCACAGCTCTAACATCTATTCCTACTCATCCATTAACAATCTAGTACACAGTGCATACTTTTAGCAAAACTGCTATTTATCTTAAAATGGAATCAGCTAATGCCATCCCTCCTCCCCAAGAGACACCACCACTGTTGTAATCAAGGAGCATGAGAAACACTGCCCCTACCTGAGAAATAACACACGTGCAACATTTTCCCCTGTCCACCTGCCCCTCCATATTAGTGTTTGGTGCCTCTTCCCTCATTTCCCTCCCCACCTTTCGTTCTAAGTTCTCCTGCCAAAATAAATGCATCCAAAAACAATAAAAAAAATGTTCATTTAGGAACCACCTTTCACAGTTAAAAAATAGAACTAAAAAAAAAAGTATAGACTCAATCTACTTTATATTTCTCAGTTAAGACTCAATAAGATTTTCCAACATTTCCATTTGCATTTTTGTGTTATGCCAATGGCGATATTGTGGCGTTTATCCCCCGTTGCAGGGTTGTAACGGTGGATACCGACCTGGCAGTCCAAGTTATCAGCCCAAGCAAAGCTAGGGTGGATAACAAGGTCTCCGGACCATAATCCCCCCATTCCAGCCCCTGTAATGGGGGAGGAAGGCCATTAGCACCCTAGGTTCCCAAAGTGGGAACACGGGTGCTAAAAAAAAGATTTTTCTTCCTACACCGGGCCGTTGTAATGCTCACCTGGTATCCACGGGGACGTCACTTAGCCTGTTCTGACCTCTTACGACCTCGAACCCTTCCCTGGAGGCTATTCGACTGGAGACTGGGCCTGAAACACAGGATTGGTAGAGTTTAACTCCCTATTGTCTCTGGGTGCTTGAACCCCTTCTTCCCTGGGGTCCAACCCTTCCCATTGATCCACAGCTCACCTTGTTTTCTTGGATAGTGTGCTCTCCGTCCTGCCTTCAGCACAGGGGCGCGTTGATTGATGCGGGCTCATTGCTGCCTAGTTACTTCACTGGCAAGAGTCCGACAGGTAAGTATAATGAGTCTTTTGAACAGTTCTCTAACTTCGTTCCTTTCCTTCCTTAGATGATGGCCGGCGTCCGGGGTTGGCGGTGTGCTGCTGAGATGATTAGCGCTGAAGGTGAGTGAGAGCGCGATGCACCCCTTTCGTATTTGCATTGAACCGAGTTCTTTTTCTGTGTCTTTTAGGTGCTGCAACGTTTTCAGCGTGGATGCCGGTTATGAAGAAAAAATGCGGTGGGTAAGCGCACTATGCGGCGCCTCTAGATGTTTCCACGCTAACCTGGAGTGTCTTTTCCCTCTTGCAGATGGATGAGAAGTTCCGGAGACAGAGTTCCCCCAGAGCGGCTGGGATAGAGGTAAGTGTTTGAAGCTCGTACACTATTTAAAAATAAGCGAAGGTTTTCAGAATGCTTACTAATGCCTTTTTTCTGTTCTTTTCCTTAGGAAGCGGCGTGCCAGGATGGGAATGACACACCTCGAAGATGCCCGCAGAACAGAAGGTGCGATGACTGATGGGCAGAAGCGCCGCAAAGTAAGGCTGTTCCTAACGGTGTTCTTTTTTCTTGCAGGATCTGAGCACAGAATAAAGATGCAGGCCTAATGGAGACCGATCCGCACACAATAAGTGTCACACTGCAGGTGCAGAAAAAGCAAAGCATGTTTCTCAGCCTGGGTGTGGCTTAAATAGTCTCTGGGTATCCCAGGTGCCTCTGGGTTGAACCACACCCAACAGACTAGACCGCACATGCAGTTCTGGGAACCGAAATATGTGGGGGCATACATCTTGTCCCCATCAATGCACTACACGTCCAATCCCCAATGTTATCCTATGGGAGTGAGTGAGTCTGGTGCCACAAGCGCCAAGTCTGACTCCAAGTGGGTCTTTGGAGGGATGGAGAGGCCCTTGAGGGCCATGTAGGTGATGGTGGCCTGGCTCCAGCCTGACATCTTGGAGGGCTGGGGACATGAGGGGCAGGAATCATGACAGCCGCCTGCGGCATCCCGTTGTAGGAAGGAAAATCATTTTCCAAGATGGCCACCATGGAAAGGGAAGGCAGGGTTCCGTACAGGGTCCCTCTTCGCTTTCCATGGCAGCCTGCAGAAGGCGAAAAGAGAACCCTATGACCATATTAACACGAGCACATTTTTCTTCCCTTTCAAACCTATCCCAATTTCGAATAACTTTACCACAAAGCCAGTCCCAGGTGGACATGGCCACTTTAACCCCATGTGTTGTCACTCGTGGTCATGGCCAGTAGCCTGATTGTTCGGATCATGACCTTATTCCATGGCCCGGACAATATGGCCACTGCCCATGGCCACAGGCTACACCTCTGTCACCAAAGGTAAATCACTATTTTTTGTACCTACATTATGACACTTGTCAAAAAACAAAATCCATTCAGACTTTACGAAAACACTTATATCTAGATCTATAATCTTTTTGCAAACCTTTATGTAGATTTGTCAAATGGCACCACATTTATTAGCCTTTACAATATTTTGGTGCCCCCCTCTAATTTTGCCCCCTCTTGACAGAATCCCACCAAACTTTGCAAACACATTCAGAATCAGGACGGGAATATAATTGCAAAATTGCATGTGGTTTCATTGAGTGGTGCCAAAATTATATGGCATCCAAAAACTGGCCCCAAACATCAGAAGTGTCCCCGAACTTCTCAGGACTGTTCACGACTTTTGCGGCAAAAACCACCTGTTTTTTTGCTTCTCGCAGCCATATTCCATCCCATCCTCATCAACCCTCACCTCCCCAGAGATTATTTGATTAGTTTGACAAGTGCAATGTTGTGTTTTTTAATCTGTTTTTACCGCGATGTCCGCGGACACTGGTCGATGTCCGCGAATCAAAGATGGCGGGCGTTTCCAGAAATCTGATGCACCTCAAGCTTCACGCCAACCAATCAGCGAACACGTTGTGTGTCTGCGGACATGACGCAAGTCTATTAGCCAATCGGTGTCCTGTCCGCAGAGCGAACAGGGAAGTGTGTCCGCAGAGCTGACACAGATATCACTAACTCTTTTTCCTTATGTTTTAGTCGTTTTAAAAATAACTACTGGACGGATTTACACCAAATTAACAAAGCACGCTTTCGGGACCAAGCAGCCGCACCTGCCGCAAATTTGGTAAAAACCCATCCAGCGGTTTGTGCTGTAGGCGTGAGCAAAGTTTTTTCCCATTATGTCTATGGGGAAAAAAAGAAATTTTGGGACCCCCCTATAACTTTGCCCCCCCTTGACCAAACCTCACCAAACTTTGCAAAAAATTCAGAGTGGGCCATATACTTTTTTTACAAGCAAAGTGAAGTTGTAAGCCACCCAAAAAGTGTTCTTCCTATGGGTTTTAGCAACTTAACCATAACTACATGGCCACTACCGCAGGCCATGTAATATATCCGTGAGAATTTCACTTACACAAAGAACATCAATAGGGGTTCAACTACCCTCAAAATGACACTAACATCTGCTACTATTTGATTAGGTAAAACATCGATATGTCTAGCACCAGCAAACTCCTACAATTGTCAGGTACCTATATCTAGGACATGAGAGAGACAAAATTGTCCTATTCGAACACCCTGCTACTTTTAGCAGTAATTACACTCCGAACATGTTTCCTTCTTATTTGAGTCAAAAACCATTCAAAGAACTTCTTCAGAGGAAATTATGGTGTCGCAAACGTTTGTTTTCAACGTCCAACACATCATCACTGGATGTCCAGCACAGAGAGCTCCATAGGTAACTACTTTGTTTTTATAAATAAACAAATTCCTGGGGAAACAGTGCAAACAGCTACTATTAGTGTGGCTTATTACTTTACCATAATGTTCCCAATTATAACATTTTAATGACTATAGGGGACTTAGTGCTACATCTTTCAATGATTATACACATGCGGTGGGTGAGGGCACCTTCTGAATAGGAAATGATCTAAAAACAAAAACAGGCAGAAAACACCAAGTGTAAGGCGTGGATACAAGAATCAACCTAAACCTATTCCTATATGCAATCATTAAAAAAAATGTTTTAGGTAATCAAATCTTATTTCATGTTGTGCACAAAAGAGCTTTGTTCATATAGAACCTTGGCACATACTATGCCGTCTTTACCGTTAACCCTAACTGGTCATCTAACACTGTCTAGCTTTTATCCTATTTATCAAAGGGGATGACGTCACAAGTTGTATACACTGGTATTCGCTTTCATCCCAGTTCTTATACCTGTATTATATTCTACTTTTGGAAATGACATGGGTTTATTGTACCATTTAGCAAACTGCCACTCTGAATCCCTCCGTCTAAGAAACCTAAACACTCACTGTAGCGTTGTTTTGTTAGTGGAACGTTCTAATTTTATTTGCTGGGTCATTTTCTACATGCACATTATGCATTAGCTGTCCCGTATTCCACTGTGCTGCAAAATGACATCAATATACTTTTAATTCTCAAGCGATCTCTATCGCATATATTCATTCGGCGTGCCTATAGCACCACGATTCAGCTCCTTACCTCCAATTGATTGGGCAATAACAACCTGGTGGTCCGAGTGCAAACTTCCTCAAGTTAGCGTCTACAAACTACCAGCGTCTTAACGGCAATGTAGTTTTATATTTCTCCCATGTGGGAGACCGAGACGACAGAGCTGCATGTTAGCCCAACTAGTCGTCTACCGACTTGCACGTACCACATGTCCCACCCTAGCGACCCTCTTAGAAAGGCAAAGATATTGCGATTTCCAGTAGTATCGAACTCATTATACCATTCTGTTAGCTGTTCAAAAACATGGCTATTAACAAAGTCCAAAATATCTCCAGTCCGTGGTACATCTCCTGTTTTTTTAATGGTATAATTATTGCATATAACCCTGCCGTCAATAACCAGAATATTCATATGCGTTTTGTAAAAGATTAGTGTCATTAGCGGCAAACTTATCGTATCATTAGCCAATCAATGGTCTCATTAAGGCCACTTACGAAGCTGTTACATAAAAAAATTAATCGCTGTTCTTTACCATATAATCTTTTCTTATCTTTAGGTGTACTTCCAAACAGTGTAATCTGCAGTAATATAGACCGCTTGAGTCACATGAATTAGCCATTGCCACAAAATGCCCAACTACGGGTGCAGTAAGTACCTGAATATTACCTACACTGTGGCTCCTTTTACTTTTGTATATCTAGTAAGTAACAGGCTCCCCAGAGACTTACAGCCTTGTTGACAATGCAATTCTTCAGCATTGGATCTTTCATTGATTCACATGCTCTGTGAATATTCCCCATCATCAGGCTGGGAATTCTGTGTAACATTAAAGCAGTTTTACTTTAAACTTTAAAACTGCTTGCTTCTTTAGTGCTCTATTGCATGGGTAGTAAAGCTCAATGGCAACGCGCTCATATTGGAAGCAAGACGATGCAGAGCAACACAGGTTCAAATCCTGGGTCCGCGCTTAGAAACCTCTTCGGTATTAAACGTGTTCTAAAAAATCAATCATAATAGCATCATAATAAGTCATTTTTGTACTGCCCATAGCCAATTAGACAGGTTCCCTTAGCCCGTCTCTGGGGTCATCTTCAGATTGTTTATTGCACATTAAGTGATGGGAGTCCTCGAGAATTTTCTCTTCTACAAATTCAACGATTTTTGTTTATTTTTGATAGTTTTTCGGATCAAACGTCTGGTTTTGGTGCTGTAACGCTCAACACCTAAGGCAGTGTTGTCTCTGCCCATTCCATAACCTCCAGAGTTCAAATCTTCCACCTTAGGCTTTCAGGAGTTCGTTGAAATGACAGACACGAGGAAGAAAAGCCTTTTTAAGGCATGCTCGATGTGTAACCTGAAGAACTTTTACATTGAGAATCTTCATGAACAGTGCCTCTGCTGTCTGTTTCCGGACGACAACTTGACCCACTGTACCATCTGCTAGTCATTCTCATCTAAGACCCACAAAGACCACCACTGCAGGTAAGTGGCCTGGTTGGATGAGGTGCCAGGGCCCTTGACTGTAATTATGCCTCTGCCAGGCACAGCAGACCCCAGGGGCACCCCCCCCCCCTCTTCAAAGAGGTCGAGTTCCCACGAAGAATCTTCCCAGCTTTGTCAGCCATGTACTCTTCAGAAAAGTGATGCTCGTCCACGACTACAGTTCCATTATCAATGATAAACAGTTGGCCCAAATCATCGTCTACGACGAAATCTTCTTTGACGACGGCCATTCCGTCGACCACAACGTCGACCACTTTGTCGACGACCAAGGCAACTACATCAACTTGCAAAACCATTGCTTCTGCCCCGTCAACCTCTTTGGCGACGAGCAAATTTTCAACATCATTGCCATACAGACCAACACTATCACCAAGCAGGTATACATCATCGACACCACCTGTACAGAGGCCCTTGGTCTCCACGTTTCCAAAGGCAGTTGCTGTGTACAGGGATGTCCCGTCCACATTATCATACCTCCCCAGTCCAACTAGTGATCCGTCACTGTTTTCACTGGCTCCTTATGCACTGCCTGCAGTTCCCTGTCCATCCATGGGTCCTCCTGCACAACTGCTACAGCAGGGTGCTGATTCACACATGCAGGTGGTTTCTTCAGGAAACAAGGAAGGGGAAGCTGTGCCTCCTGTTGTTAGCATGTCTACAGCTGGTTCAACAAAACAAGTCCTTCTTCTACCTCAAGTCCCAATCAAGCTCAACCTTCTCCAAGGCTTCCTGTTCCAAAGGACATACCTTTTCGGTGCAGAGCTGTGTCAATGGATATACTATCCACACTACAGACACTAGTTTTGGAAGCTTTGTGTGCATCATTGCCTCCTCCGGTACAACCCTGTGAGTTCCCTGTTCCCTACAAGAGAAGGCCCAGATCCTCCTCTGCCCTTGGTACCTCTTCCAGGGGCTCCACCTTTACCACTGGTCACCCTCACAGATACGGACACCGACTATGACAACTATTCATCAGATGGTTCCACAGACACCCACTCCACAGACGAGTTTGAAGGTCTGGTGTCAGATGACGGTGAGCCAGCAGACCTACCGCCAAGAGAATCTCCTGCAGCTGAGATTGGCTCCTTTCATGCCCTTATGTCACGAGCTGCAAAACTTTTTTATCTTTTACCTGAAGAACAGAAAAAGGAGGGTTTCCTTTACCATCAACAGGAATCTTCCAGGAAATCAATGTTGGCCATTCCAGTGCTGGAGGATATCTTAGAGGATGGCCTCCTTGTCATGAGAAACCAATTCTCAGTGCCCTCCAAGAAGGATCGCTTTGAGGAAAAAATACAAGGTCCCAGATTCAGCACTCTAATGCCTGCGCACACAACCCTGCCTGGACTCCGTTGTTTCTGCAGCAGCCCGTAAGTGGTCTGCCAATCCCTTCTCTCCCTGTGTGGTGCCTCCAGACAGAGGGGAAACATTTAGACGCTTTTGGAAAGAGATTAATCTCTACAGCAGCAATGACCATTAAAGCAGCTAACGCTCTTGCTATTTATCCCACTACAGCTGTGAACAATGGTTCAAACTGGGACCAATACTGGATTCTCTCCCAGATAACAAGCGGGATGAGGCACTGGAAGCGGCATCGGATCATGCCATCTCTGATGCCATAAACATTGCGGATAGGGGATTCCAACAGATGGGTAATGAGGCAGTGTTTCGCCACCAGGTATAGTTGAAGGCTACCAACTTCTGGCTGGAGGTACGGTCAAAGGTAGTTAATATGCCTTTTGATGGCACTGGCCTCTTTGGAAAGAAAGTGGATGAGACACTGCAGGCCATCAAGGCCGACACAGACACTAGGGACTCTACAGCAATTCTGCCAGTGCTTTCACTCAGGCAAAGCAAGGCTTTGAAGGACTTCGAGAGACTACAGATCCTCCTATCGTCCACAAACATCCCGCACTGGCACCACCCAGGAGGCCTATAAAGGAAGATCCCGGCCGTATAAAGGAAATCGGCGAAGACGAAGAGCTTCCTCCAGAAGTCAAGTACCCAAAACTGGCTTGACCAGGCCACCCACTTCGACACTCCAGTATGGGGCGGCTTACCAACTTTGGTACAACAGTTGAACAACATCACCACAGACAAATTGGTGCTGTCCATCATTCAGCAAGGCCATTCACGTAGTTCACGGAGAAATGTCCATCCATTCCGCCTGTCCCAAATACAGAGAAACACCAGTCCTTTCTCCTCCAAGAGGTACGGTCCCTCCTAAAGAAAGGGGCTATCGATGTCATACCACTGCTGCTCCGGAGCGTACTCTAGGTACTTTTTGCTCAGGAAAATGTCAGGAGGATGGAGACCCATACTAGACCTCAGGGGACTCAACAAATTCTCAAGCCTCAAAGGTTTTGCATGGTGACACTACAACACATCCTGGATCACCTGAAAGAAGGGAACTTCCTTGCCTCTCTTGACCTAGAGGATGCCCATTTCCATTTCCCCATTCATCGGCGGCACGGACGCTTCCTCCAATTTTAAGTACAGGGAAAACACTACCAATTCAAGGCTCTGGCCTTCATATTAAGGTCAGCGCCAATAGTGTTTACAAAATGCCTAGTTCCTGTGGCAGCCACCTCTGTTGTTCAGGCGTTCACATATACCCGTATCTGGACAACTGGCTGGTGCTTGCTCTATCTATACCACTGGTGACTCAGCACACTGTTAGGGAGAATTCTCTGTTAAGGCTAATTTCCCAAACCTAGTGAGTTCCCCAGCAGCTTTGCTGGATTTTTGGGGTTTATTTTTGTTCTCCTGCTAAGAGTGAGACTCTTTTTCTCCCACTCTTAGACATGATTTGAGATATCCTTTGACTTTGCAATGTGTTTAATGGGCTATGGGGTCTTTTACTCCATAGGGTTTCATGTGGTTTTTGGTAAGTGTGTTGCACAGCACCATCAGTGCAGTAATACAGGGGTGTCATAGTGACCCCCAAACATAGACTCCATACCCTGGGACTGACTACTGTCTCCCAGGGCATGTAAAGTCACCATTGACTTTACTAGTCTTAAATTGGGAATAGAACCAGTACAAACCATCATATTGTGGAAGTACTGGTAGGGGTAATTAGATTGCCCCTGAGTCTGTTTTTCGAGGGGGCACTGTGCAGTCCCCCCCCTCGTCGAGTTTCTGGCTGGTGGCAGTGGTTACCATGCAAAATATCCCTTAAGAATATTTACTATGGGATTTTCCCATTCATTTTAAATGCACCACTTTTTGGTGCAATGTTAAAGATACCGCTGGGTTATTTATTTAATATTTATTCCCCGGTTGGGTCTTTTCGCCAGGACTCGGTTTTAAAATGGCATTTGTGTTCGCCTCTGTAACTCCAACCCAAGTCGAGCCCTTTGTTCCACTTTTTGGCGGGCTTCTCCACAGAAGCCTCCAAAAGTGGTGCCACTCTGTCTGGGTCTACAGGATGTGTGGGAGGGGGGTTTAGGCACCCCGGACTGAGTTGCCTCGGCAACTCAAGTCACACTCTTGTGTGATTGGCCCAGTGGTGAGCCGCCCGGCTCACCACTTAGCATGTTTGAGTGACAGCTAGGACTGATGGATGGGGGTTTTCTGCATAAAAGCAGGGCTTTGGGGACTGGGACTTCAGACGTCGCCACAGAATCCGAAGAGGGAGAAGCTAAGCCGACCTGCAAAGACGACACCACCGGTGGAGCCCTGCTGAACCGACTCACCACTTCTTCCAACGACAGAGGAGATCTTCATCCCGAAGAGTCTTCTTCCTTTGACTGGTGGGGATAACCAGTTTGCCCGCCTTTTTGCCTTCCCGGATCATCTCGTGGCCGCCTTGCCTGTGCCAAGCACCCCGGCAACCGGGATACCACTTTTTACCACTACCACGAATAAAAGGGTAGTACCTTTTAACCAGATAACTCTGCGGCTGGTTTCTTCCCTGGCAGTGCAACGTCCTTAAGCTTTCCTCCACGTCAAGATCTTCTCTTCCTCTGGACGACGCTGCGACTTGCACCCGCTGCCAGGAACAACTGCCCCTGCTGGAGGATTCTCTCCACTTTCAAGGTACTGTGTCCGCCTGGCCTCCCTCGCAACGGTCTGTGTGGGGTGTCTCTTAAATCCTCAATTTACCTCGTGGGCTGGCCCTAGGCTGGCTAACTGAACTTTTCTGAGCTGAACTAATTCCTTTTTGAACTCCCTGCAAGACCTTTCAAGCCTTTTAAACTGTGTTATCTTGGGCGCATTGGTGTTCTACTCTCTCCAAGAGGGAGCCTGGCCTCTGAACTTTTTAGTAGACTTTGACTTTCCTGCCTTCCTGGGTGCATCTAAAGTATTGTGTTGTGTGCTTTTCCTAATTTCTGCCTTTTCCCTCCCTTTTTCTTAACTTATTGGAGTGTCATCTTTAGTTAAGCGCTCACCTCTGTCTGGAAATAAGTGGTGTTAACTAAGACTTGTCTAATAAGGAATAAGGGATGTATATATATATTAATAGTGACTGTGTTTTTGAACCTGCTTACAATAATAGTGCTGGAGTCTTTCTAAGTGTGTCTTTTTAATAAATAATTATATAATTTGATACCAAAGCTCTGGTCAGTGTTTGCTTGTGCTACTGTATTTTGGTACCTATCTTGTATACTCTATATACTGTCCAACTCTTCTTGAGAGAAGTCTGGCTGCTCAGCCACAGCTACCAGGTAAATCTGGGTGGTACAGACTGCTACCAATTGGGTTTACTGCCAACACCTGTAGTCTTAAGCCTTTTGCAGTGGTCCCTAAGGGAACTGCACAGGTTTCTGCCTAACACACACCACAGATACCATCTAGTGTCTATCATCTCTGGACTTCTTAGTGAACTTTGCAAAGTCATATTTACAGCCTGCTCAAAGCCTGCTGTTCTTGGGCATGTCTGGCCATGTCTTCAGAGGAGAGGGTGAAAACGATACTGTGCAAGGTCCAGCAGCTGTCGGGGACTGCTGATCGTATCAGTCCACTCCCTCAAGTCGCTTCTGGGAATGATGTCATCTTGCATCCCGTTAATCCCTCACTGCAGGTACTCCAGATGAGGCCTCTTCAAGAGTTCCTAGACGCCCGTTGGCAACACATTTCAGAGTCTTGCGAGGGCAAGCTTCTCCTCATGATATCCTTTCACTAAACTATCCAATGGTGGAGTCATAGTCTCAACCTCACCCAAGGAGCCCCCTTTTGCCTTCTGAATCATCAGGTCACATTCACACTGGATGCGTCCCTCGACAGGTTATGAGCCCACACAGGACGGTTCCACACCAGAGGTCTGTGGTTACCAGAAGCAAAAGCCCTTCACATCAATGTCCTGGAGTTGAGGGCAGTGTTCTGGAACTCGGGTCCTGCCACAATTGGGACCATCCGGAGATCGAACTGTTCGCTACACCGACCAACAGAAAATGCACCACATGTGTAAGTTGGTTTCCCCAGAAGGAGAGCCTGTGGACACGTTCTCATTCCACTGTTAGGGACTGTTCCTTTAAGCTTTCCCTCCGATTACACTGCTACCTCGAGTTCTCAGTACACTCAAACAGAACGACTGCACAATGATTCTGGTGGTCCCAGCATGGCCGTGGCAGATTTGGTACTTGGACCTGCTTCACCCAGTGGCTCTGTACGTCAAATTGCTTCCTATCTGCAACCTCCTCTCCAGAGACACTGGGTTAGTTCTGCATCACAACCCAGCATCTCTCAACTTGACTGCTTGGCTCCTGCAGCCCTAGAATTTGGAACCATTCTGCGGCCTCCAGACTTCAAATGAATCCTAGCCAGGAAAAGAGCACCATCTATGCTGTCCTGCTATAGGAGCAAATTGAAACGTTTTACCATATGGTGTGCAACTCAACACCTAGATCCATTACCGGTTCAGACTGCGCAAGTCTTCCAATACCTACTGTGTTTTGCAAAAGCTGGCTTGGCACACTCGTCTATCAAGGTGCATTTGGCAGCCATTTCATGCTACATGCCTACCTCAAATCTGCCTTCTCTCTGGTCACATAGGTTGGTGAAGGAATTCCTCAAGAGTCTATTTTGTGTTTTAGACCCTGCTCCAGCTTGGGCCTCAATGTGGGTCCCAAGCTGGAGCTTGGGACCTGCATTCAAGCCTCTTCTCAGACCCTCTTTGTAATTTCTCTCCTGGAAGATGGCATTCTCAGTTGCCATCCGGGGTAGGTGAACTGCAGCCCTCTCCTGCAAACCTCCCTCCTTGAGTTTCCACCAGTCTGAGGTGGTTCTGCGTACAAACCCTTCCTTCATGCCAAAGGTCCCTTCAGCATTCCACCTTAACAAACCTCTTATTCTGCCAGTGTGCTTCGGCTTGCCTTTCTCTCCAGCAAAGCAATCCTTACATTCTCTAGATTATGCCCGGGTCCTCAAGGCCTATGTGGCCCACACAAAGGAGTTCCAAAAGTCACCTCACCTGTTTGCTGCTTTCGGATTTCCCGGCAAGGGAAAAGCCCTTTCAAATTCGTCCATTGCAAGATGGCCGTTGGTCTGCATTTCCCACTACCATCGTCTGACTAACAGGCCCCTTGCAGGAAGACCAAAAGCACACTCAACGCCATGTCATCGGTGTAGGAGTAGCACAAGAAGCTGTGGGAATGGATAAGACAGAGAAGTGGCCGCAGGAAAGAGAGACAGACCTAGAGCAGAAGGGAGCAAGATAAACGGACTGGGAACGGTCAGCCAAAAAGGCAGAGAACCAAGCCAGGACCTGACCAGACAGACCCGCAGATGACAGCCGGGAAATCAGGGTGGGATGGTCAATGGTGTCGAAGGCAGCTGACAGGCCTAATCAAATCAGCAGCCTGACACCACCCTGGTGAACTAGACGAGCAAGGTCATCAATCACGGACACAAAAACTGATTTGGTAGCCCTCCCAGGGTGAAAGCCAGATTGAAAAGAGTCAAAGAAACTAGAAGATTCAAGAAATGAGGAAAGTAGGGGGGTGGGGGTACCAGAGACTCAAGAAGCTTCATAAGAAAAGGGATAAGAAAGAGAAACACCCTACCTATGTCTAATTCCCACTTACGCCTTACTTTGGCGATGTCTTCCGATAATGCGACTAGCAGTTCCTGGTATAATCTGGGAAAGTAAAGGGGAAGTCCTGCACTTATATCCCTGATCCTTCAGGTGTAGTGTACTTATATCCAAGGTTGGATCAGTAGAATGGGATGCCACTCTTTTAATACATATTCAAATTTTATTCAATAAATTCATCACACGAAAAAATAATCTAAATACCATAAAAACTGATAAAAAGCACAATTTCATACCAACAATCATAGCCACATACAAAACCCATTCAGACATTCACACAATAAGAACACCCAAGGTGTTTCATGCATCAATAGGTATTGGAAATATAGTATTTCCCTTCATTTAATACATTAAACCATGACCCAGTCCCTAATATTAGGTGTCGTGGTATATCCGATGCCGAATTAAGGTCAGATATCTTTCACAGAAAAGCGTCGATACGTGTTTTGGTCGGAGACCTTCTTCAGGACATAGGGCAAAGAAAACTTTGCCCTGTTATTAACAAGTATGGGCCCGTAACCAATCTTAAAAACAATAATAAAAACAAAGTGTCATCCCTATTTCTTCAAAAAAGTGACTAATAATGTCACAATGTGTACCAAATCTCTTAACACACCAGTCCCTACTCACCCCCAGGTTCCAAGTCGAGCGTAGGTGAACGGGATAGTGGACATTAATCCTCCACTGGAAACAGGGTAAATACTGTGCCTGTGGAACCAACATAAACACACATTTCAGTGTCCATGCCAATATTAGTATCACTGCAAGTAATACCGTGAAATTCAAAAACAATAAAAAACATTTACAGGCACCTGTGGTGCAGCTCAAGAATCTTCACCGAGATATCGTGACCAATGGTCACTCACAGACAAGCGTAGAACTTGCTGGCTCAATAGAACCTTCACAGTGCTATAGAGAAAACACATAATAAGACCCATGTTATTGACTGGATGTCTTCTTCATATGTACCCCCAGTTAAAAGGGGGGGAAAAACTCTCCCCTAGTGCCAGTAAAACCACATTTTCCATAGCCCATTTTACTGTGTCCGCATAACCATGCGTATGTCCCAGTGTGTGCACAACCATGCAAAATGCGAAGTGAAACTTCTCAAACCAAATTGCGAAGTGAAAACTCTTGTAAAAAGTACTCAACAGAAAGGGACCACCCTTCCATCTTTTTATATTTATTTCGGTACCCGTAACTCCTATTCATCAATGCTACACTCACAATTCAAGCTGCGTGCCTGTCCTCTGATTAAAATACGTCTTTGCATGAAGACGAAAGCGGAAACGGCACGCCGTTAAATACACGGCGCTTGTTTCATTGTATAGTTACTCGGACACACCACCGACTATTCGCGTGGTGCTCAGGTCTGCTATGGAGGGCTGACAGCAGCCGACAAAGCTTAAACAAGGGTGCACGTACTGGTAGCTAAACGAAACACCGGCTGCTCGCGAGATACTCGGACATGCTATCGAGGGCAGGCTGACACTGATCAACAAAGCGTTTACCTTTAGTGCGCGAAAGAGTTTCAAAAACGGCCGCAATCCATCATTCGACTCAAACAAACAAGTGAGCTAAACATAGGTAACGGACTACCAACCTATAAAGAGTGCTCCAGACACTAAAAAGGGACCAACACGCCATCTGCATTAGCCCGGGGACTCTGAACCCAGAAACGTTCGTACCTATGAATCCCGAAATAACTTATTACACGGCCAAGAGGCCTGTGTGCCATATATTCGAGCCTCATATTAACGATCTACACCAAAGATAGAGCAAATTTTTACCTGACTCACTAATTTAAGGAACTGAGTCCATCTTTTAATATGAACATGTGGGTAATTGCACCAGAAAAGTTTTTGCATGCACCTGATTACCATGATCTTTAGAATACCAAGAGGATGGCTCATTATATTCACATTATCGCATATTTTTTGGAAACATTTCTAAATGTAAACAACTGAAACAATACGCCATCTCTTAACACACTGCACAAAAACAACTGACCTAAGACAAGCCTTTCTACTTCCGCTACTAAAACCTTTTGATTTACGATAAGAGGAAGTCTGGTGGACCCGACTCATAAGTGGTAATAAAAACATTTGGTCAATTGCAACTGCAAAGATCATAGACGCAGCACTAACAAGATGCCTCAACGAAGCAAACTTTTCAGAAAACGGTTAAGAACCTAAACAGATGTCCAACGAAAACCTGCCAGATAACACCGATAACATGGACGCCGAGACCGGCAGAACAGCCCGTATTTAGAAACAAAGAATGAAGACTTCTCTCCACTACACAGACGCAGAATCACTTTTGTAAAATCAAAGAAATTTGATAAACACAAAATAAAATAAAAAAAATAAATAAATAAAAATGTAAACCTGTGGGTGATTACAGTCCATGGCTTCTTACATAAACAAAATATCTATTGTGTATCTAGGACCCCTTTATATATTACATATAACACTTGAACCCCATGAGTGTTAAGATGTCAATAAATTGGCTCATTGTATACACAACACTATAATCTATTCTTAACAGGATAATATACTCCAATTTACACCGTATACTTGAAAATTAGTGTACATAATGGTCATTGGCCAAATGGTTCAAGGCAGTCTATCATATACAGTAAATTCAGTAAATACATCTATTGTTCATATTAATTACTCATTTAGCTATCAATTTTTTGTGATCAAGTTGTTCCATTCTACCGAAACGTTCAAACCCTTATGGACTGTATTCAGGGTATGGATCCATTTTTGTTCAATACGATGCAGTGTTATACCAATGTCACCTCCTCTCATGTTAGTCTTAATATGTTGCAGTACAAACCACCTCATATCTGTATCTTTGTGTTGCATATAATCTGGACATCCACGCCCCCAACCTCCCTGAAATGTCATACAATAACCCAAGTATTTTACACTTTTGGGTGTATAGTACATCTTTGGACTTAATGAGCTATACATTGAATTACAGCTCATTACGCAACATTACAAAAACATGCTAACATTCATTCTCATGTTATGTTTCTAACTCAGTGTTTTCAGACCTCTGTTAATCAGATAGTGTGGTCGAATTTTTTAACACAACTGTAATTGTTATAATGTTCTCTAATTTGTCTATATATATATATTTAAGAATAAAAGTATTTTACCTTCTTTATGTGTGGGGGTCTTGGATTCTGCCCCGCTCCAACCACAACACCTGCTTCAGCAAATAGGGAGCAATCACTGCCTGCATCATGGTGTGTTCTATCGTCTCCGTGTCCGACAGCCACCATGTCACATGCTGCAGCTGTCCTGCCAAGTAATATAGTTTAAAATGCGCGAGCCGTACTTCTCCATCTTCGTAGTCCCTGCACAGTGGGTCTCGGGCTACACTACGCTTGCCAGATCCCCATATAAATCCCCCTATTACTGTATGCAACTCCCTGAAGAAAGACTTTGGTATGAGATATGGAATGTTCAGGAAGTGATACAACAAACGGGGGAGGGCAGCCATCTTTAGCAGCGCGATTCTTCCCATCACTGAGAGATGTCGTTTTTCACAGAACTTAATTGAGCACTCCTGCCCCACATCGTATTCTCCTGGTAAGTCAACTTAATATCATGATAGATGTTAACAGTTAGGTATCTAAATGTCTGTACTCTCCACTGCAGCCCGAAGTCTGGAAGGCGTGATTCATCTATGTCCGCCCATCCCGACCAATGGAAATATACATGACTTTGCTTTACTTATCGATATTCCTGACAGTGCCACAAAGTTGTCTTGCACCTCTAAATTTTTTACGTCAGCGTATAACGAGACCACATGATGTACTCCATCCACCAAAAGACCTGTGTCCCTAAACTCCTTTCTCAAGAACACTGTGAGGGGGCTAATATATACAGCATGGGGGACACTGGGGCATCCTTGCTTTGTGCCTCTTTGTATGCGGAACCATCCTGATACGTATCTGCCTTTCCGTACCCTCGCACCTGGTGTAGAGATAAGCATCCAGACCACCTCATAAATCCCTCTCCCCCTGCCAAATTTTTCCAAGGAGGCATGCAACTACACCCACCCTACTGAATCGAATGCCTTAATTGCATCCAGTGCCACCACTGCAGAACCTTTTGACCACATAAGCGTTCTATCTATGACTGCATGTGCCTCCTTACATTTTCAGATGTTGCTCTTTCAGGGACATATCCTTCTGGTCTGGATAGATCAATGCCCCAATCACCCTCCAGTCTTTCCGCTAGGACCGCTCTGAGGATTTTACTATCTTGGTTAATTAAAGATATCGGCCGATACAATTCACAATATCGCCCCACTTTCCCTGGCTTCAGTATCGGCACAATAATAGCCTCTTCCTTGCTGGGGGGTAGTCGTCCACCTCATATGCCTCCTCCAAGGTCTGCCGCATCCTTGGAGCTATCTCGTCGACAGATTCCTTATAAAACTCAGCCGGTAGACTGCCTCCCCCTGGCGTCTTGCCTGTGGGCAATGCCCCGATCACTGCCCTTAGTTCCTTCCTTGTGAGTGGAGAGCCAGCGCCTGCGTCTGTTCTTTGCTTAGGGTGGGTAACCCTATCTCCGCCAATGTTTCCATGATTTCCTGCCCCTTATCTACCGCTTCTGCCCCATATAAATCCTGGTAGAATTTCCAGAAAACATCATTGATTTCTTTCTGTGATCTTCATAGTTCCCCACACTCATCTATCTCAGTGATCCCTCCCTGGTTTTCCAATCCACGGCAAAGCCACGCCAGTAATATGCCCTGCCCATGTAGTTTCTCTGTGTATGTAGCATAGCTGTATCGGTCTAATTGATCCCAGTGTTCCATGCGTTCTTGTCTAAGCCTCATAAGGTTCTCTTCCACATCGCCCTACCTTAGATATGCTCCCTCCATTCGCTTGATTGCTGACTCTGCTTCCCCCAATGTCTGCACTATCTCCCTCCGAATCCCCCTGGCTTTTGCAATGGCAACTCCCTGTATCACCACCTTCATAGCTTCCCATAAAGTCCTACGGCTACTGACACTCTGCTTGTTCATACAGAAATAATCTTCTATTTGTTCTAACATGCTATCTCGAAATGGCCCATCCTGTAGAGCCTCAGCTCACAGCCTTCACATTGGCACTGGAGTGGGTTGAAAGCACATCACCCATTCTACAATTAAAGGAGAGTGATCAGAGAGCGCCCTGCCCTCATATGAGGCTCCCACAAATTCCCCAAGCTGATCTGCCGCTGTGAGCACATATTCAATACGTGTATGGAACCCTATGCATGCTTGAGTAGTATGACAGTTCCCTCCTCCCCATCAACCATCGCCAGACCTCCTGCAACTCCAGCCCCTCCAGTAGGCTCTTTAAGACTTTTGCTGGTGGGGACAGTGTGGTGTGCCTGCCGTCTGATCGATCCAATGTCTGTTCCAGAATACAATTAAAATCTCTGCACCAGATCCATGTCATCCCTCGAAAAGGGGCCAGTCTAGTGTACAAGGAGCGGAAGAAGGGAGACGCATCATGGTTGGGAGCATAGGTTTTTTAAGGCACACTTCCTTTCTGTCCAAAAACCCATGTATCTGCACCATCCTCCTTTTGTTAACTGTGCAAACTGCTCGAAAAGGCACTGTTATGGATAACCAGATGAGTACTCGCCTCGCGTAAGTGAAAAAGACTGACCTGTATCCAACTCCTCCGCATTTCTGAAGAATCCGGGCCTGTTTCCCACTGTGAAGTATGTCTATTGTAACATCTCTACCCCAACCCCCATCCAGTGTAGATACAAAGCCACCCTGACTCGTTTAATTTATTTATTCAATCCCCTGATGTTCCAGGAGGATACTTTCTGCAACTCAGCCATTTAACCGTTTCATGACCCCATTCCTCCCTGCCACCGATACCCAGGGGCCCCTCTTCTGCTGTCTCCCCACCGCCCCCTGTGAAACTCGTAAATTCTTCCGTCATATAGTGCTAAGCCGTGTTGTAACCATAATTATCTGTATTGAACTTGAGCTAACCACCGATCAGAACCCGTCTGTAGAGGTGTAACTGCCTTTTATTCCACCCCCTCTTGTGGAACCTGATGGATGGATACTGCCCAGTATCCTCAGTTCCAACCGAGCGACTAAAGGACATGTCATGTAGGCCAGCTTCCCAGAGTCGCTAGCCCTCAAGGTCATAGATCAAAGAAATAGAAATCTAACCTGAACGGGGCTACTCAACGCAGCCCCAAAGCTATAACATCCTTTGGGCCAGTCGCGCTATATAAATAAATAAAATACAAATCCTCTGGTATCCGTGCATCCTGTGCATCCCATATTTCATAGTTTTCCCCTTCTTGGCAGTGTGTCAAGTGTTGTTCCTCTTGTCCGCCATTGTGCCATCCGGTTAGCATCCATCCAGGCATTCACCTCCTCCGGAGCATCGAAAAGCAGGGCCTTTTCCTTTATGTAGCACTGCTTTGCTGGGTATAGGAGTGTTAGGCAGAAAACTGTGCAGTTCCCTTAGGGACCACTGCAAAAGATTTAGGACTACAGGTGGTTGGCAGTAAACCCAATTGGTAGCAGTCTGTACCACCCAGATTTACCTGGTAGCTGTGGCTGAGCAGTCAGATTTCTCTCAAGATGAGTTAGGCAGTATATAGAGTATACACAATAGGTACAGAGATACAGTAGCACAAGCAAACACTGACCAGAGCTTTGGTGTAAAAGTATATAATTATTTATTTAAAGACACACTTACACTAGCACAAAGAGGTAAGTAAATTCAACACACAGTCACTATTATATATATACAACCCTAATTACTTATTAGACAAGTCTTAATGAGAAACACCACTTATTTTCAGACAGAGGTGAGCGCTTAACATAAGATGGCACTCTAATAAGTTATTAAAAAGGGAGGGGAAAGGCAGAGTTATGAAAGCACACACCACAGTGAGGCAGGTTAGGCAAAGTCTACTGGAGAGCAAGGAAGTTCAAATGCCAGGCCCACTCTTAGAGAGAGCAAGCTAAATGTGTCCAGGATCACACAGTGGGGTTATGCCCAAAGTGTTTTTGTAGAAAGTTCACAAAAGATTGAGGTCAAGTCAGGAAAAGTTAGTTAACAGGTCCCAAGCTAACCCAGGTTGGAAAGTCGAGGATTTACTGTCACCCCGAACGATCTGTCGCAAGGGAAGCCAGGCGGGACACAGTACCTGAAAGTGGGAAGAACGCTCCAGCGGGGGCAGTTGTTCCTGGCAGCGGGTGCAAGTCGGTGTTTCGTCCAGAGGAAGAGGAGGTCTCGACGTGGAGGAAAGCTGAAGGTCGTTGCGCTGTCAGGCAAGAAACCAGCTGCAGAGTTTCCCGGTTACAAGGTACCACCCTTTTCTTCGCGGTAGTGGTAAACCGTGGTATTCCGATTGCTGGGGTGCTTGGCACGGGCAAGGCAGCCACGAGATGGTCCAGGAAGGCGAAAAGACAGGCAAACTGGTTATCCCCACCAGTCAAAGGAAGAAGACCCTCCGGACTGGAGATCTCCTCTGTCGTCGGGAATAGTGGTGAGACGGTTCAGCAGGGCTCCACCGGTGGTGCCGTCGTTGCAGGTCGGCTCGGCTTCTCCCTCCTCGGATTCTTTAGGTCCTGTGGAGACTTCTGAAGTTCCAGTCCCCAAAGCCCTGCTTTTATGCAGAAAACCCCCATTCATTCAGCCTAGCTGTCACTCAAACATGCTAAGTGGTGAGCCGGGCGGCTCACCACTTGGGCCAATCACACAAGAGTGCGACTTGAGTTGCCGAGGCAACTCAATCCAGGGTGCCTAAACCCCCTCCCACACCCACTGTGGTACCCAGACAGAGTGGCACCACTTTTGGAGGCTTCTGTGGAGAAGCCCGCCAAAAAGTGGAACAAAGGGCTCGACTTGGGTTGGAGTCACAGAAGCGAACAGAAACACCATTTGGATCCAAGTTTCGGCAAAAATTACCAACCGGTGAATTTATATTAATTTAATAAAGCGGCGGTATGTTCGAGGCTATTTTTAAAAGTGGTAGCCTCGAACAATGGGAAAATCCCATAGGAATATATTCGCGGTCGAATATAAAAAGTAGTATCCACTGCCACCAGCCAAAACTCGGTCGGGGGGGACTGGACAGTGCCCCCTCGAACACAAACCCTGGGGCAATCGAATTGCCCCGACCAGTGCGTCCACATAAGGATGGTTTGTACTGGTTCTGTTCACAATTTGAGACTAGTAAAGCCAATGGTGAATTTACATGCCCTCGGACACAGTAGTCAGTCCCAGGGTATGGAGTCTATGTTTGGGGGTCGCTACGACACCCATGGGTTACGGCACGGAGGGTGCTGTGTAACCCACATACCAAAAACACATGAAGCCCTATGGGGTAAAGGATCCCATAGCCCATAGAACACATACAAAGTCAAAGGAACACCTCAAATCATGTCTAAGAGTGGGAGGAAAAGAGTCTCACTCTTAGCAGGAGAAAAAAATAAAAAACCCCAAAAATCCAGCACAGCTGCTGGGGGACTCACTAGGTTTGGGAAATTAGGCTTTACAGAGAATTCTCCCTAACAAGGAGCATATATTTTATGCCCTGCTGTCTCAATCTTTCTTTTGTTGCCTCTCCTCTGAACTTGCAAAATATAGTCCGGGTAAATTGTTAGAGTGGCAGACCTCTGTCGGATCTCACCTCCCTCTCTGGAGAGTGCCAAGATCTTTCCTTTATCCTTGAATTTGAGGATCGTGGTGATGATTGGTCGGGCGGTGCTCTGGGGATTGTGGGGGGGGGGGTTCCTCACCAATGACCTATGGGCTCTCTCTACAGTGAACCCCTGTGACAATGTTCCCGGGTCAAACTCTTGGACCAACAGGTTTTCTACATATTTGGTGTGGTCCCTGCTGCCTTCTCCCTGCGGCAGTCCCAGAATCCGAATGTTGCTTCTCCTCTCCCTTTCGTGTGCATCTTCCGCCAGGTCTTGTAGCATCTGCACCTTTGTCGTTAGATCCTGGACCTTCTCCTGCAGTTCTGTTGTGGTGACGGACATCTCCTCTACCTTCTCTTCGATCTCCCCACTCTGCCTGCTAAATTGTGCACATCTTGCCTTAGGAGGCCAACATCACATTTAATCTAATCTATGTGAGACTACAGTGATGCTCTCATGGCCACTATCTCCTGCAATATCCTAGCATCAGTTCCTCCTACTGCATGCTCCTGGCTTCCCACTGCCAGCCGCACCTCAGAGTCTATGGGGTCCTGCTTTTGCTCCCCCTTCTTTGCAAATGCATCCATTTTCGTCTGCCTTGGCCTCGCTGGGGTTTTCTTCCCGCCTCCCTCCGACATGTGGTCTCAGGGCACTTAATGTCGCCCCCTCTGGATTGAATTCTTGCACAAGTACAGCTCTTGTAACTGTGACCCTTGTGTTGTCCTCACTGTGCCAGTTCTGCATATGCTTCCTCCATTCCTAAGGGATTCAGCCACTAGCTCGATTCAGTCCGTGAAGGTCCAAGCCCCCAACGCACATTCTTGCTTCCGGGCACTTCCTCCACCAACCAGTTAATAATCATTTTATGCTTGATGCACCAGCTTGTTTGTCATCTCTGAGTAGCTCAGCCCTACTCAAAGGATGATCTCTGTGCAAGCTGTCCCCTCCCTTAATATTGTGTGGTTTCCAGGGCTCAACGTGGGCAGTCCCTTTAGCGAGGGACTAAGTGTTCCTCAGAGTCTGCGTTGGTCTTTTTGCTTCGGGCGGAGGGTCTCCTCCATGTCGTCCCAGCCGTGCCGGTTTCTTATCCCTCCTAGTGGGCCTCTACCAGGTACTCCAGCTCTATCTCCTGCATGTGCGGTGCTGCACTCACTCTGTTATCACTCCAGTGTCCCCTTCAGGTGCCCGCCATCTGTCCCCGGGGTCATCCGCGTCTCCGCCCCTCTCGATCCTCGTCTCGTTTTCCCTCTGCTCTTCTGTCCCCTTCTAGTCAGGCTGCCACTTCGCAGGGCTATGCACCATCGGGTTTGCACATTTGCCACCTCCTAAACCCCGCTGGAGGTGCAGTGCTGCTTCTGGCACCCAGACTATAGGCCGCTCCACCTCTCCCTGCATATTATCAGGGTTTCCCAGTCACATCCGTCATCTTGGATTTGGTCGGCCCAGTCACTCTTCTCCACTTTTAACCTCCCAGCGGTCTCAGATGATCGCTTCTCGGTTTGTGGACTCTTGGATCCCTCTTTAGTATTCATTCTCACTGCAGGAGTGTTTCTTGGCTAATCAGTGCACGGAAAGCCCATCAGTTTTGGATCTCTCAGGGAGCTTGCTGAAAGCATGCCTGTCTCACATCTCAAGAGGCCACCCCCTCCTCAAGCAGTTTTAAAGTTCAAAGGTAAACTGCTTTAATATTACCAAGGATTCCCAGCCTGACGACGGAGAATATTCAAAGAACATGTGAATCAATGAAAGATACCAATGCTGGAGAGCAGGAGTTGCTGTTAAGTAACTTATCAGCTTCATAATGGCACCACCGGCAGCAGCAACGCCCATTTCTCATTCTGTGATGCTTGGACCTGTTTTTCTGCTTCTCTGCTTAGCTTCTCTGCTTAGTTTCCTCTATGGGTCCATATCTGGGTCCAGTCCTCGTTGCCAATGTTATGATGTAGGCTTCCTAATAACACGCTTGCTCAGTAGTGTAGTTCACAGGTTTATTTCTTTAGTACCACATCATGATAATTAGGTTACATCAGGTAATAATCAGAGATATCTTGTGGAGAGCCCACTGGGGTTAGTTCAGTTTCTGAGGGTACAGAGGGGGCAGCGTATCAGCCCATTTAGGGGCATGGTAGTGCTCAGGAGTGGCAGTCTGGAGGTCCAACAGTAGCAGGGATGGATGGATGGATGGATGGATGGATGGATGGATGGATGGATGGATGGCGATTTGTTTTCTTTACAGGTGGTGTGAGAACGTGGTTTGGTAGCCCATGGAGGGGCAGGTTTGTTCTCTAGCACCTCAGATGTCCATTTGTGTCAGGAATGGACAGGAGGAGGAATGTAATGTCCTGATGGTTTGGAGTGTATAGAGTTGTGGTGCTGTCTTCTGTAGCATGTTAGTTACACCTGGTTGGTTGCCTCGGTCTCCTGGTGAGGAACTCATTTTGGTCTTAGAGGGGGTGTGAGAGCCGTTTGAATGGTGGTTGTAAAATCTGAGTGAATGGGAAGTTTCCATATTTCATTTGGTGACGGGGGAAGGTGTGTTTATATCTGAGGGCTGACTCGGTATGCATGTCTTGGTGAGTGGTGATGTCAGTATGGAATGTTAGCATGGAGTCCTGTGTGCTTGAGTAGAATGTTGTGTGGTTGGAGTTCTGACCTTGACAGTTAATCAAGATGTAGCCTGGTTGGTGGGCTCCCCACAAGATATCTCTGATTATTACCGGATGTAACCTGATTACCATGATGTGGTCCTGAAGAAATAAACCTGTGAACTACACTACTGAGCAAGCGTGTTATTAGGAAGCCTACATCATCAAGACCACCACTATGCATTTACCCCTGCTCTGGTCACACCATTGGTTCTGAAGAGGTTGAGGAAGTTTCCTCCTCCTATGATTCTGATCATCCTGGATTGGTTGAGAACGTGGTACCGTGAACCTCTGTAGTTTCCCAACTGTCCACCTCGAGGTCTTCCTTGGAGGGTGGACCTGCTGTCACAGTCGGATGGTCGGGTGCTTCACGTAAACCTGAAATCTCTCGGCCTCAATGCTTGGTCTTGAGTGGTTAAGGTATGATTGTTAGAATCTCTCTGATGAGTCTTTCGAGGTGTTGCTGGTTGCATGCAGACCCTCAACAAGGTCAATTTATGCATGCACTTGGAGAAAGTTTGATTGTCCTCCCATAGATTTCTTATTGCTCTCCCATCCTTCCTTCTGAAACCTTCGTATGAGCGAGGGAGGAAAATGAGATGATTTAATCAAAAATAAAAATTACAGACATATATATATTCACTGACAAAAAACATTGCTAAAGGGACGTTATGGTTAAGTTGCACTAGTAAAAACCTATGCAATTCGCTAACACAAACCATTGTTAAAAGGGACGCTATGGGTAAGTTGCACTACTAAAAAGTTATGAGGTTCACTGACAAAAAACATTGTTAAAGGAATGATATGTTTCAGTTGCCCTAAGAAAAGCCTATCAAATTCAGTGCAACAAGTACTTGAATGGTGCATTACACTTACTTTGCACTAATAACAACCTTTCCAAATTATGGTTACAAGTAAAACCAAAAAAACCCAGAAATTCGCCAGTTATCTTCACCTAAGCAACCATATCTCGCCCCACCACTGTGCACTGCTAAAACCAACACCCATGACATCAAACATGACATCACATCATTTAGTAGTGCACTTTACCCATAACGTCCCTTTAACAATGTTTTGTGTGAGCGAATTGCATAGGGTTTTACCAGTGCAACTTAACAATAACGTCCCTTTAACGTTTTTTGTCAGTGAATTTCATTGGTTTTTACTAGTGCATCTTAAGCATAATGTTCCTTCAGCAATGTTTTTTCAGTTAATTGCATAGGTTTTTAGCAGGATACCCTTACTTTTTGAAGATGTACTGTACAACATACGGAACGTGGACACCATGTTAATGAACACAGCAGTCTCAGAGTATGCGTCTGGTCGCAGACATCGGGTGGCGTCCAACCTGCTCAGAAAGGCATGTGCTCTCTTACATAGTGGTACTATTCAGCAAACACAAGGAACATACGCAAGCAGAGGCATGGACATGCATTGTAAGGTAAGCTAGAGTAGGGCTGCAAACTGTGTCCTTATGAAGCAAACAGCACAAAGGCATAGGGACTACACCATAACGTAATAGTGACGTCTCCCTTCAACAATCTTATCTCACTGCTACTGTGCATGGGAACAAAGAACGAACGGCTAGAGTAAGGACGGCGAAGTACTAAGACCAGAACATCACTGCACCATAGCAAGGACACTACATGTTGTCTGATAATTGCGCAGTGGTGCAGTATACAATGGTACATAAGCAGAAGAGAGGTTTTTTTGTACGTAGCAATGGCAAGCACCTTGCAGTGGCTGGAAGAAATAAATTTCCCTCATGGCGCAATGACTTACGATACTAACCTCATTGGTACTCTCAGTAGTGTGAAACGTAATTTATGTAGTATATATTGCTTCATGTACACCCAACACATTTTCTTTTCTGTAAGTGGAACATATTGGAAAGGAAAGCAAGGCAGCACAAGCGGCACCCCTTCCACAACAGCATACGGGCATAGGAAAGGAAAGAAACTCTGTAAATAGCAAAATTGACAGCCTGGAAGACAAAATCGACAGCCTGGAAGACAAAATGGAAGAATTGGAGAACAATTGTGCCGCCTTAAAAGATTGTGTACAAGGGTATATTATGGACAAAATGAAACCGCACTGGCAGACCTGCACGTGTACCTGTTCCCCATGTCACAGCCAGACCAACCCCTCAAAATCTGTGTGATGGTAGACGATACAGTGATACCTCAATCCCTTCCTCCCCTCACAACCACCCTGTGCACATCCCCCCAATAAGTATCCACTTCTACTACCCCTTCCCTTTCCTAATGGTGTGTATGAATGTGTGCAAGTAAATGATGATATTGAAATTGTTGCTGAGTGTGTATGTGATATTGTTATTTTTATTTTTTTTGTAAATGCTGTTATGACTCAGCGGCAAATAGTCCTTGTGGGAATGACCGCAATGTTAGGCAGAAACCTGTGCAGTTCCCTTAGGGACCACTGCAAAAGGCTTAGGACTACAGGTGTTAGCAGTCAACCCAATTGGTAGCAGTCTGCACCACCCAGATTTACCTGGTAGCTGTGGCTGAGCAGTCAGACTTCTCTCAAGAGTTAGACAGTATATAGAGTATACACATTAGGTACCAAAATACAGTAGCACAAGCAAACACTGACCAGAGCTTTGGTATAAAAGTATATCATTATTTATTTAAGAACACTTGTAAAAATACACTAGCACTAATATGGCAAGCAAGTTCAAACACCGTCACTATCAATATATATACATCCCTGATTACTTATTGAACAAGTCTTAGTTAAAACACAACTTATTTGCAGACAGAGGTGAGCACTTAACCTAAGATGGCACTCCAATAAGTTAGTTAAAAAGGGAGGGAAAAGGCAGAATTAGAAAAGCACACAATACCAACACTTTTAGAAGAACCACAGCAAGTCAAGGAAGGCAGGGTCTACTGTAGAGCAAGAAAGTTCATAGGCCAGGCCCACTCTTGGAGAGAGCAAGGCGGAATGTGTCCAAGATCACACAGTTGAATTATACTTAAAAAGTCTTTGCGGATAGTTCAAAAAGAGTTGGATCAGTTCAGAAAAAGTTAGTTAACAGGTCCCAAGTCACCCCAGGATAGGTAGTCAAGGATTTACGGGACACCTTGAACAGTCTGTTGCAAGGGAGACCTGGCGGGACACAGTACCTGAAATGGTGAGAAATCTCCAGCGGGGGCAGTTGTTCCTGGCAGCGGGTGCAAGTCGGTGCTTCGTCCAGGGGAAGAGAAGATCTCGACGTGGAGGAAAGCTGGAGGTCGTTGCACTGCCAGGGAAGAAACCAGCCGCAGAGTTTCCCGGTTAAAAGGTACTACCCTTCTATTCACGGTAATGGTGAAGCGTGGCTATCCGGCCGCCGGGGTGCTTGGCACGGGCGATTCGACCACGAGACGATCCAGGAAGGCGAAAAGAGGGCGAACTGGTTAACCCCACCAGTTCAAAGGAAGAAGACTCTCCAGGATGAAGATCTTCTCTGTCGTCGGGAAGTGTTGAGGCGGTTCAGCAGGGCTCCACCGGTGGTGTCGTCGTTGCAGGTCAGCTCAGCTTCTCCCTCTTCGGATTCTTTAGGTCCTGTGGTGATTTCTCAAGTTCCAGTCCCCAAAGCCCTGCTTTTATGCAGAAAACCCCCATTCACCAGTCCTAGCTGTCACTCAAACATGCTAAGTGGTGAGCCGGGCGGCTCACCACTGGGCCAATCACACAAGAGTGCGACTTGAGTTGCCGAGGCAACTCAGTCCAGGGTGCGTAAACCCCCTCCCACACATCCTGTAGACCCAGACAGAGTGGCACCACTTTTGGAGGCTTCTATGCAGAAGCCCGCCAAAAGTGGAACAAAGGGCTCGACTTGGGTTGGAGTTACATAGGCGAACACAAATGCCATTTTAAAACCGAGTCCTGGCAAAAAGACCCAACCGGGGAATAAATATTAAATAAATAACCCAGCGGTATCTTTAACATTGCACCAAAAAAGAGGTGCGTTGAAAATGAATGGGAAAATCCCATAGTAAATATTCTTAAGGAATATTTTGCGTGGTAACCACTGCCACCAACCTTAAACTCGACGAGGGGGGACTGCACAGTGCCCCCTCGAAAAACAGACCCTGGGACAATCTAATTACCCCTACCAGTACTTCCACAATATGATGGTTTGTACTGGTTCTGTTCCCAATTTAAGACTAGTAAAGTCAATGGTGACTTTACATGCCCTGGGAGACAGTAGTAAGTCCCAGGGTATGGAGTCTATGTTTGGGGGTCACTATGACACCCCTGTGTTACTTCACTGAGGGTGCTGTGTAACACACTTACCAAAAACACATGAAACCCTATGGAGTAAAAGACCCCATAGCCCATAAAACACATTACAAAGTCAAAGGATATCTCAAATCATGTCTAAGAGTGGGAGAAAAAGAGTCTCACTCTTAGCAGGAGAAAAAAATAAACCCCAAAAATCCAGCAAAGCTGCTGGGGGATTCACTAGGTTTGGGAAATTAGCCTATACAGAGAATTCTCCCTAAAACGCAATTAAGCAAAAGATAGGTGTCCTACAGACATGGCACCTGCCCGGCCTATCTGCAATGATAATGGAGGCATCCGTACGATTCCAGAACAACCTTATGTCTGCATGTTGTGCATTACCTATAATTACGCGTGGGAGCAGACGTTTGTTCGTTGTGCAAGTACACGCATGTGTATCTGTTCCTCTGTGTCCTGGTGACACTGCCACTGTGCACCATATGCAAACACACGTTAATTAGGTCGCGCCACCCACCTACAAACTAAAGGTAGTGATACAGATAAACATCCCACCTGCTATACCCTATAAACACCCAACGTCTCCGAAAATAGTCGGTGCATGGTGCATGTGTGTCGCACTATTAATCAGTCGAGAAGTGGCAACGGTGTGCATAGCACACCTATGCACATACGCACAATGTATGCCGCATAAACAGCGTCCTGCGAACAGCCGTCCCAGTGGAGAACAGTGGCGATGTCCCCATGCGACCGCACCCACTGCGCGTGGGCCGTTATTTCAGAGACACGATCTGGACCCTCGGACAGCGGAGAAGTACAGTATTGTGCAATGTATCTAGTGTTTTTCGGAAAGTATACGCTCACAACACACCACATTGTGCCGGTGCACATGTATATGTTTTTGAACAACGTAGGCCTGTTTTCCAGGTGCAAGTTCTCCACAGCAGCCCTATAAAAGGCCACACCCCAGAGCTGCTCCGCAATCTGTTTGTAGCTTTTCAGAACAGAGTAGCAGGCCACATAAGTTTGCCCTGTAAGTGATGGTGGACCGAATCTGCTGTGCTACATTGCCTTTGCAATTAATGGCAACCATGTCAGCCCAGCTCGGTGCGCACAGTAATGAAGAAAAATATTAACGGGCCAACTCTTACGTCCCATCCCCTTTCCTCCATACTGTATGGGCGTCCCTTCCAAGGGACAGGAGACGGAACCTTTTTCACCAGAAAAAACATTCTTCCCCTTTTAGAGGCGTGATGGGGTGCTGCCCAGGGGGCATGCCCTGCCCTGACACCGCCCTCCGACGCCACACCCCTGTCCCCTTTTCCGCGTCGACGGGAACAGACCAAATTCAACAACGCTCCTGGTTTTGGCTTAGGCCATGTAATTCCACGCGCGGATACTTCTTCTCTTTGTCTTATTTATCATTCAGGTACTCGGTCCTCAGGCGTCATGCTCCTCCCTGGCACATATCGACTTCTACAGGATTCAGCAGGTGTCCATCCTGCAACGGGCTCTTCCCAACTTCAGATCCACACGCCATCTGCCTACGTTGCCTTGGCCCAGACCACGGTTGGCAGTCATGTTCGGCGTGTGACTCGCTGTCCTCGAAGGCGCTGAAGAACAGACTCGCCAGGTGGAGGGAGCTCTTCCAGAGGTCGCCTTCAGAGTATCACAAGAACTTTGTGCAGCATCGAGCCAGGCCCAAGGAACAATATTTTCCAGCTCACCCCGCAAGGGAGACTCCTTCACAGGGACTCTCCTGCGCGGGAGGGACCGGCCAGGTCCTTCTACCGGCACATGCCCCGAGGCTGCTACAGCTACCGGCCTTCGGGTCGAGGGGGCTTCGGATCCTCCCGGGCACAGCGTCGCAGGACCGGAAGGTTTTTGTACCGGGTCTACACCCGAGGGGCTACGTCCCTTTACCGGCACAATGGCCGAGAGGCTATGCCCTAGTACCGGCAATACGTCCGAGGGGGTGCCTAAATGCAGCTCTACCGTCCCCCGGGTTGAGGGTCTGACACCTACCGGGCCGGGGCCCGAGGTGCAGGGTAGGCCTTGTGATCCACATGCAAGAGTCTTGGACGAGGCTGGGCCCAGCGGGCTGAGCAACACGTTGCAGGCACGTGGCAGGCAGCTCGACAAAGTGGCCACCGCGCCAGAAAGGTGCACCCGTCCGACGCCATTCAACGAATTCGGCAAAGAACGAGTGTCAAGGTGGGACTGGCCCCAACCAGGTGCGTTGGCTACAGTCTACACTTCATTTGCGAAGGGCAACTTTCCTTTGCGTTCACGTGGACAGGGTACACATCGACTCTAGCAGCCCCCTGCTACCCTGTCGGTACCCTCTGCCACCTCTTTGGCCAGAGAGGAGGTGCTCTTCGAGAAGTTTCTCGACCTCATCAGGTCTCCTCAGATGCGGTTATCATCAAAAATGCAGTCAGGGAAGTCCTCCCCGCCATGCTAGAGGCACCACAGACACCTTCATCGGGCCTCCAGTCCCGTGCTGCCGCTTCCTCCGGCTCCACAGCCAACTCTGCAACCTCCGCCGCATCCTCAGCCTCCGGCTGCGGTCCCTGTACCCCAGCCTCCGGCGCCATCTTCCCCTCCTCCACAAGATCATCCAGATCCACAGGATACGGACGAGGACGACGATGTGGACACGCCATCCTCAGCCAGGGCCTTCCATGAAAGTCTTGCTGGCCTGGCGGAGTAGCTGTGCCTCTCCCAACCCGAGGTCGAACAGCCAGCAGAGGGGGTTCTTGCTGAAGTCCTCACAAGACGCCCCTCTGCCAACACAGCGACGTGCTCTCCTTTTCGGCGCACCTCGCTCATTCGGGCGTTCACCCCCCCAATGCCAATCGCGCTTTAAGGCTGGGCTAGCGTGTGTGTTCGTGCACGCCCCGTTCGTGCACGACCCTGGCAGGGTCAGGGCCCCGGCTCTCTGGGCGACGCATTTCACTTCCAGTGGACCGGCATGAAGGCATACGCCTTTCCGACCACTCCCCTGATCCACAGGCCAATTTGCAAGATAAAAAGTCTCACCAAGGACTCATTCTGATAGCTCCATGGTGGCCGGCCAGGTGTCATGATGCCTACCCCTGGGGACCCAGACCAAGTCCAGCAACCCCGGAAGCAGGCATCAAGTTATTCCAAGCAAGCCCAACAACCCCTGCTAGGGGCTATTTGGGTGCAGTCCTGGCGTCTATGTCGCCAGGCTCATATGGAGAGTCAGTCCTGGCGCCAGGCTCATAGATTAAAACTTACCTGATGCAGACCATGCTGCAAACTTACCTGATGCAGACCATGCTGCAAGAGCGCCAAACCAAAAGAGGCTTGGAAGGGACTACTTTACCTAGGGACTATTTTTTACTCGGTTGGGGCTGGGGAGGAATGCTTACCTGGGACTACTTTGGAGGGTATTTAAACCACGCCCGAAGAGCAGCACACGCTTCGCGTTATTCTGCATCCAGTAGCGTAATGCTCACCGTGCCTGCAAGTCTGCTTCCAGTCTTCTGCCACGCCCGCCACGAGTCTGGAGCTCCTAGAAAAAGGGAGAAAGAAGGAGAAAAGGTTAGAATAAGAGCAATACCTTTTGATCCTTACCTGAATTCCGGATCCACTGCACCTTCGAGCTGGAAGAAAGACGTTATTTTATGCGCGTCGCCTCGACTGCTGCAGCGCCGCGCTGAACTCACCGGCCTTAGCAGCATCTTCACATTCCACCGCATCCTTCAGCATGTTCCCGCCGCACTCCTGCACCTAAGGGGAACACAAGAACAGCAAGGTGAGCCAAGGGAATAAACAGAGGCAATATTAGTTACCCCCCATAGACTTACCTGATTTTACCACCGGGGGTACTATTCCTCTTCACGGGTCGGCGCAGCTTCCACTGCATCCTCGCCGAACCCCGGCCCCTAAGGGGAAAAAAAAGGACAGCAAGGTGAAACAAAGGGACAAACAAGGGGAAACCTCCTCACCACAATAGACTTACCTGATTTTACCGCCGGAGGCATTATTCCCAGAGACTTCATACTTTCTCTCAGCGCCTGAATAAGGGAGAAAGCAACAGGTTACATACTGACATTATTTTGGATAATACAAATCCTTACCTGAATATTACCGGTTGCCACGAGGAACTCTTCGCTAGGGTCAAGCTGCAACCTGCAAGGAATCGGACAAGAGTGAAAGTCGGACATTTGAACTCTTACGAACTACATACTTACGGCGTCTTGCCGTAAATCTCAGAGTCAATATTGTTCTGGAACTCACCAATTCCTTCGAGCCAGTGAAGCAACTGGTTATCTACGCGCCCCTGCGCTCAATGCAGGATAGGGAGCTCATCTTTCCAAACCATCAGAAGAATACTCCCACGGGCCAAGCAAACGAAGCTAGGTGGGCCAGTCCAGTCCGTCATCTCGGCACTACGCGTCACATTGGTGGAGACTGCAGCTGTCCAGTTCAGATCGACGCCCCTGTGGGAGCCAGGTGAGCGTAACACCAGGCCATGATTTTCGGATCTGCTCAGCCTCTCGTAGGTGCCCCTGATACACCTTCTGACGGGCCCAGCACATCTTTTGGTGTAGCAGGGGGGCAGAATCATCCACCCCGCACCAGGTAAACTAGCCCTCAAAGTGTGGTGCCTGCGCAGGCAACACTTTGGCACCTTAGCCTCTCACAGGCCAATCTGGAGATCATACAGGGAGCCAGGAGCAAAGCCACCAGGGCCCAGTACAAAAGCAAATGGACAGCACCTGCCGTACATACCTTGCAGCCATTGGGGATTACAGGAACTCAGAGAAAGGCATTTTTTCCTCCTCCAACCCTATCATCAAGAAACATCTGACGGGTCTCGCTAGGTTCTACCCGCCTGTCAAGAGACCGCACCCTGTGTGGGACCTTAACATAGTCTTGGGCGCCGTGGCGCACAAACCATTCGAGCCAAGGGCGTCCGTTGAGATTAGGCTGGTCACCATCAAGACGGCCTTACTAGTCGGGATTATCTCGGCTCGCAGAGTCCGTGAGATTCAGGCGCTGGTCGCCTCTGAACCATATACCACCTTTTACAAGGACAAGGTAGTGATGCGGACGCACCCAGCATTTCTGCCCAAGGTTCCATCTGCATTTCACTTGAGCAAAGAAATAGTCCTTCCTACGTTCTTTCCCAATCCCAAGGACGAAGCACAGAGGGTGCTGCACTGCCTGGATGTCCGGCGTACCCTAAAATTCTACTTGGACAGGACCAAGGGATTCCGCAAGTCGGACGCTCTGTTTGTCATTTTCGGAGGCTCGAGGCCAGGCAATCAGGCCTTTAAGGCCTCCATATCCCGTTGGATGGTCTCTACCATCAAAGAAGCATACGAGGGCCAGCACAAGCCGCTCCTAGCCCACATGCATGCCCACACAGGGCAACGACCATCGCATTCCAGCGCCATGTCCCTTGGCAAGTCTTAAGCAGGGCGGCCACTTGGGCCTCTCGCTCAGCTTTCTGCAAGCATTACTTTTTGGATGCCGGCTCTAGATCTGATGCGGCTTTCAGACAGGCAGTTCTCAGGAACCTATTTGCTTAAGGAGGGTCTCCTCTCCACCATGGGGCTACAATCAGTTGTAATCGACCATAGAGTATGGAGGAAAGGGGACGGGATGTAAGAGTAATTATAAGTTACTCACCGTAGTGACTAACGTACTCTTGGTCCATAGTCCCTTTTCCTCCATACGTTCCACCTCCCCCCTAATAACACTGGTGTCTTGAGGCAATGTTAAATCTATTGTTGACGCGTCAATGGGGACTGAGGTGTGGCGCCGGAGGGCATAGTCAGGGCAGCGCATGCTCCCTGGGCCGCGCCCCTGTACGCCTCTAACTTTAAAGGGGAAGAAGGTTTTTTCTGGTAAAAAAGGTTCCATCTCCCATCCCTTGGAAGGGACGCCCATACAGTATGGAGGAAAGGGGACTATAGACTAAGAGTACGTTAGTCACTACGGTGAGTAACTTATAATTTCCTGTGACTTACACCCTCAGTTGCGATAGTCTCTACTGTCCCATTCCATGGGTAGCATGCTGAAAACGGTACTATGTGGCATGTGCGTTTCCCCAAGTATGCTGAGGGCTGTGCCCCAATAAAGCAGAAACATTCCTTCTTCCCAGAACGCCGTCATTGGGTACTGTTAGAATGTTCCACACGCATCCACCAATCACATTGAAGAGCTCTCCATGTAACAGTATTAGTTCTGTACAACAGTCTTTTGCGTTCACACCACACCCAGAACCGGTATTGCGCAATACCTCGGGCTCCACAGTCCCATTTCCATGGCCAGCCTCAAAATCCCCAGATGTGGATTTCGTGCTGCATGCTGACGTGTGGGAATAAAGTGCAACCAGGGTAGGGATGTTTGTAAGGTGCCCCTAGTGAAACACCTTTTTTTTCGTTTTTTATTTGATGTTGTGTTTTCTTGTGCTCAGATTGTTACTTGTACTTGTGTGAAGTTGGTAACATGCATTTAATGCTACTTTTATGTGATCATTTTTGAAAAGTTTGTAGTAAATGGGGTACTGCGGGAAAAAAAAACTGTAAAGTGTACAAGGTAAGTGGCAGGCATCCTGTTGTCATGAATGCAATGTGTGTATGGTATCATATGATGTGAAATTGTATGATATGCCATTTATAATGCGCCTATACACAAGTTTTGCAAGTCGCGACGAGGCAAGGGAGTGGGAACAGAGAGGAGACAGAGACAACGAACCTTCTAGGCCAGGTGTCACTCTGATCGCCCAAGTGCATGGGTAGGGGAAGGGGAAAGTACAGTACATGGGAAGATCAAATGACAATAAGTAAAAATACGGCCCGATTGTGCCCAGTGCAAGGATAAGTGCAGACATCAGGTGTTGGTGGTACTGTTTGCGATACAGACAACAGTCCCCAAGTGCGGGGTTTGCCAGAAAGGCAGTGAAGGGGTGCTACTGGCAGGGTAGAGGTGGCCTGGGCCCGACATCAGAGAGTAGCCAAGTAACAGTGGAGAATCAGTTGCAGCCAGGAAGTCAGCCGGGGAGCGGAGGAGAAAAAGCAGACGCAAAGAGAAAGGCTTTGAGGTGCTCCCGGAACCGGCGATGGTTCTCCTCAAGTTTCAGGGAGGCTGTTGCAGAGGGAAGTCCCAGTCAAAGAAAGAGATGTACCACCAACCGGTTGCTCTCAGAATCAAGTGACCCTGAGGGAGTTGGAGGCGGATAAGGGAAGAGCTCGAGCAGGGAGATATTTAGCAAGTGAAAGTTGAAGGTATTGAGGTCCCAGGGCCCAGAAGTCCTTGTGCCTAATGCAGAGGCTTTTCCCCTTATTAATTGCAGCCACTCGGAGCTATCGCAGACATTTCAGTCCAGGAGATATAAGATCCCTGGGCTTGAGGCCAAGGACAAGTCGTGCAGTCTTCTTCTGGATGAGTTGCAGAGGGCAGAGAGTAGAAGCGGGCAGATTTAAAAAGAGGCTGTTGCAATAGTCCAGCCTAGGGAGAACCACAGCTGTGTAGACATTGACCTTTTGGAAACTTGCTTTAGGTTGTAAGATACAAACAGTGCTGGTTTCGGTGCCTTATTTTTACGATTTATGTAGGAGATGGGTTAGTGGGGAAAACAATTCGTAGCATTGTCTGAACAAAAGAAGAGAGTTTCTGTTTCGATATTGCAATGTGTGATATGGGTAAATGACAACGTTGCAAGCACATACCATTGAAGTGCCACTTGATGGTAGGGTATGGGAAAAAAAACAGTATGCTTTACAAGAACGTAATGGAAGCTCAGTGGCAGATACTGTGCGCAGAGGCACTTATAACAGAGTTATAAACATACTGCATAGAAAGTATTCATATCTCTATGTTGTGGTGATGGGTGCTCATGTGGAGAAATGTGGATGCACAAATCTTGCTATCTTCTGCTGAACTTTCTACTGGACGTGCTTTCGAATGACACGACACTTGCAGGCTGAATTTGTAATGGTACATATGAAGTGTTGTGCAGAGCTGACAGTGTTAGATGCTACCGTCTTCGATGGCATTGGTGGATGTGTGTGTGACAAAAATAGTGGAAAGTGAAGGAGGACTGCACCGGTTTACTGGGGTGCGGCCCTCGCGGTACTTTGAGAAGCGCACGTGCCACATTCTGCGCTTCTCACCATGCTGGCCAATGGAAATGGGACTGTGGGGATTATCCAATCAGGTACTGAGGGTGTGGTTCACAGGAAGGGGCGGTCAAACTGTTTAACATTACTCTGCTTGGTGAGGCTGGCTGACATGAAGAAACGCATTGTGTTGACTTTGGGTGATGCCTTTGTGATAGATCTGCACAAGTATGCCCTGGAAAGACACTTTGATGGCAATTTTGGTTTGGAAGGAGTGGACGCATTGTGGTGCGCTGTCTATGAACGCAGTTTCACCGATATGCATGCACTTTGCAGAGACCTGGCCACTGTTGCAACAGTCAATGTTGTCGTCATGCACTATGGGGGCATGCATCTGGGTTACGTGACTTGTTTAGGTTTGGTCCATCGACTGAAGAGGTTGCTGAATGTAGTGAAGAAGCTTTTTCCCGCTGCCAAGGTTAGTTAGTGAAAATGCTGAGTTTTTCCAAGCATATGTCATTTTGGTCTCCAGCATGGGGTCTGGCATGGATTCACATGCTCATGAATATTCCCCGTCGTCAGGCTGGGAATCCTCGGTAAAGAAAAAATAAGTATCAGTTTCGTTTCTGATCTGTCTTTCTTAGTAGTAACCAATCACTGATCTCTGCAAAGAATGGGTGTGGAGAACATGTAAGACGTAATAGAACAGGAGAAGTGAGGTGCATTCGTGCATGTTTGGTTTTTCAGGTGAGGACACTGTCACAACATGGTAAAACTTTTGATGTGTAGTTGGTGACGGTGGTGTGAAAAGTCATGCAGTGTGGGCACTGGGTGCTGGGTTTGCATACTGTCAGTATGGAAGAGGATATGGTAGAAGTGCAACTTAAATGTGCTTGGTTACTATGCAGTGTGCTGATTTATTGAAGTAGGGCTAATGTTGTGAAAAGGTTGTGGGTAGATTGCTAGTGACATAATACTATGTTAATGACAGTGAGTAGGGGTGATGGAGGCTGTGGTATGTTTGTGGATGCAGCTAATTGCAACCTTTTTTCGTGAATGGGATCTTTCTGGTGTGAGGGAGTTGGGTTGAAGTGCCGTTATGTATGTTACGTTTGTGCACAATGTTAGCGGCCCACATGGTCACATGCATGGATTCATAGTGGTGTTCTGGGTGTGGGCAAGGGTGGAATGTTGTGTGCATGGCAAAAGGTGTGCTGGGTGCGCTGCAGGATCATTGTTGATGGTGAAATAGGGCATCCTGTAGGAAAGGTTTCTGGTGGAGGGGCAAAGGGAACATGTTCTCAGCGTGCTTAACAGGAAATATGGTCTTGTGTACAGAAATGATAGTGTGCAATGTCGAGGTTCAGTAAGTGATTGGTGCAGGCGTTTTTGGAATTTTCATAGTCGCCAATAGGGAGTGTTGGAAAATTCGAGTGCAAAGGGAAGAAGTATTGTGTCTCCTTTACTGGGCCGTGGCCCTAGCTGTAGCTGGGAAAGCGCACGTGCCACATCATGGCCTTCTGAGCATGGAGCCTTCGCAAATGGAACTGTGGGGATTCTCCAATGAGGATTTGAGTGTGTGGTTCACCGAAAGGGGCGGTGACATATTTACCCAAAGTTTGATGCAGTGAAGTTGGCAGAGATGGACCGACGGTGAGTGCTTAAACGGTGATACCTTTGTGCACAATCTGCAAAGGTATGCCGTGGAAAGAGGCTTCGATACTGACTTGCAGTTGGGAGTGCAGTCTTTTTGGGGCATGGTTTATGAGTGGGGTTTCGGGTGCATGGATCTCCTTTGCAAATGTGTGGCCTCTGTTGGTACTGTAGATGTGGTGGTCGTGCATTTTGGAGGGCTATATTTTGGGGCGCATGTCGTGCTCACATTTGCTCGCTTACTTAAAAAATTTGACATCTGCAAAGGTGATTTTCTCATCGATGACACCAAGAGGACATTGGGAGCATGCCAGTGTAATTTGTACGCAGCCAGAGGATGGTAGACGTTGGATAAACAGAAACATGTGCGACTTTATGTGCAGTGCTGGGATGTTCTGCACCGTTTATGAAAGCATTAATAATCAGGAAGATTTCCAGTGGTTCCAAGGACCAAGGAAATGGCATTTTCTTTTCTTCTATTGACAATGCTGTTGTGTTTTCCACTCTGCACAAAGCTTTGCAGTGAATCCTGTAGGAATGTAAGATAACCGTTCATCTTCAATGGACAAAAATGTCAGGAGGAGAAGCAAACAGACAGTGAGCAATAGAAAGAAAAACAAGAAAAAGAAATTGAATGTACCAAAAAAAAACGACAAAACCCCCCCAAAAAGTGTTTTTAAAGACAAAATCCCCACTCCTGTCTTACCTTCCCCCCCAATATCCCCTGAACCTCCTCCCCCTCCAGATTCTAGCACGGTGATGCCGCGGATTCCGCAGGACTTTGAGGATTAGACGTGGCAGATCCGGCTGTTTTTAGGATGGCACCTATAGCATTGGCACTGTGGAGGCTAAGCCATTGGGCAATGTGGTTGCTGTGTGTGGTGTGTACACAAACACTGTCACATGAGGTCTGTTTGTACAGATACATGTAGGAGGCTATGGTGAAAGTGTGCAAGGTAAGGGGCATGCATCCTGTTTGTATGCATGCACTGCACGCACTTGCTTAACATTGCTAATATACATTCCCTGCTTTTGTGGGATCCTTTTTCCAACATTTGTAGTACATCCAGTACAATGGGAAGACCGTATTGTGAAATGTACAAGGTACGTGGCAGGCATCATGTTGCTATGAGTGCAGTGTGTGCATCATATGATATGATGTGCTATGGTATTTTGTGCCATTTGCATCGTGCCACTATATAGGTTTGTGAAGGCGCGCAGAGGAAAGGGAGGTGGAACTGAGGCCACACAGAGACATTCATTCCTCTAGGCCTGCTGACTTTGAGCGTGCACAAGTGAGTGGTAAGGGGGAGGGCCAAGTGCAGTACATGGGAACAATAAAAAATAGAAATACATTCAACTACACCCGGTGTTGGCAAGTGCAAAGCTAAGAGTAGACATCAAGTGGTGGCTGGACTGTTAGAGTTCTAGAAAACAGTCCCCAAGTGCAGGGGTGGGCAGAAAGCCAGTGCAGGGGTGGAACTATAGGGAGGGAGGTGGCCTGGGGCACAGATTATAGGGTGGGTAGGAAACCAGTGCAGAATACTTTTTAGCTAGGAAGTGAGCAGGGGAGAGGAGGGGAAAAAGAAGAAGCAGATGTAAAGGTTTTCAGGTGCTTTCAGAGTCTACAATGCTTCTCCTGAAGGTCCAGGGAGACAGAGAGTGTGTTGCACAGGGAGGCCCCAGCAGAAGAAACGTATCTACCACGATCTGGTTGCGTGTAGAAGGTACTGACCCGGAGGAAGTAGCAGGCGGATAAGGGAAGAGCTCGAGCAAGCAGATATTTAGGAAGTGAGAGTGCAAGGTATTGAGGTCCTAGGGACTAGAAGGCCTTCTGCATAATGCATAGGGCTTTTATTTTATTGTTCGCAGCCAGTGGGAGCTATTGCAGCCATTTTAGTCAAGCAGAGATACGATCCCTGCCGTTGAGGTGAAGGACAAGTTGCGCTCTCCTCTTATGGATGACTTGCAGAGGGCGCAGATTGGAAGCTAGCAGATTTAAAAAGAGCCTCTGGCAACAGTGCAATGTATAAAGCACCACACCCGTGCAGACACTACCCTTTTGGAAAGTGACTGCAGTTTGCTAAGATACATTCAGTGGGGTCTTTAGTGACTTTATTTTTACGAGTGACATAGAAGGTGGGTTAATGGGGAACAATTTGCGTACCATTGTGGGAAGGAAAGAGCAGAGTTTCTGTTTCGCTATTAAAACATTGCAAGCACATACCAACGAATTGCCACTTTATGATAGGAGATGGGAGGAACATCAGTATGCGTTTTAAACACGTAGTGGACGTTTAGAGACAGATATCGTGCGCAGAGCCACTTATAACAGAGTTCTGACCATACTGCCCAAAAAAATGTCATAACTTTTTGTGGTGATGGGTGCTTATGTAGATGAATGTGCATGTATAACTCCTGGAATGTTTCACTGAACTTTCCACTGATGTGCTTCCCAATAACAGTACACGTGCATGCTGATTTTGTAACGGTACGTATGAAGTCTTGTGGAGAACTGTAATTGTAAAATGGTGAAGTCTTGGAGGGCATTGGAGGATGCATGTGTGGGTACTTACTAATATCTAATAAGGGCGTGGTGGGAAGAGAATAGTGGAAAGGGAAAAAGGACTGTTCATGATTTACTGGGGCACAGTTCTCACGATACTTTGCGAGCTGCACGTGCTACATTCTGCGCTTTTGAACATGCTGCCCAATGGAAATACGATTGTTGCAATTGTCCAATCAGGTGGTTAGAGTGTGCGTCACAGGAAAGGGCGGCCATATTTGGTTTCATTACTGTGTAGTGAGACTGGCAGAGATCTCATGGTGGGTGATCTCTTTGTGCTAGATCTGCTCCAGTATGCCGTAGAAAGAGGCCTTAATGGCAATTTGAATTTGGACGAAGTGGACTCTTTGTGGTGCCGTTCCGTGTCCATACTTTCAACCATTTGCTTGCAGAATGTCGATGAGTGGCCACTTTAGGTACTGTACACGATGTGGTAGTGCACTATGGAGCATTGCTTTTGGGTTCCATAGCTTGTGCAAGTGTGTACCGTCAACTCAAAAAGATGATCAATGATCAAAGAAGTGCAGTGCATTTTTGCCAGTGCGAAGGTGCTTTTCTCATGTATACCACCAAGTCCAGTATATAACTATTCCAATAAATGTCAGCAGCCAGACGTGGGAAGGCATCTTATCAACAGAAGCATGTGTAACTTTTTGCGTGCTGCTGGAATGTACTCCTGTGCGAATGACAACATTGGTTATTGATATGTGCACCTTCTCAATGGAAATGGCGTTTCATTGTCACCCAGTGGCAATGACATTTGGTTTTCCAATCTACTGGCTGCACTGAAGACGCTAATGTAAGAATGTGGGGCGCTGTGCAACAAATAAAAACATTTATAGAAACCCGAAAAAAGCGTTGTTACTGTGGAAGCTGGTTTAAAAAATAAGACACCAGCATTTTTAAGAGCCACAACTACAAAGGACATCCTCTACCCTGGTTGACATTTATTCCCGTACTCCCGCGCGCGCGCACCAGCTAAAGTCCACGGACATTGCGACAGTTGGAGGGTTGTATGTGTAACGGTCGCCCCTTTTGCGTATGGCCATCTTAGATTTGGGATTGTGGAGGACACGGGATTGCGCATTAGGCTTTCTGGGTGTGGAGTGCACGCACAGACTGTGGTATAGGGTATTTTTGTCGACCTACATGCAGAGGGTGAGCTTATGGCTGTGTGTTGTACGCGCCACAGCGTATGCTTTGTGAGTAAATTGTATGTTCATTACTTGACAGTGAATGGAAAACAGAGTCTGGTGGGAGTTGTGTGGAGTTTATCATGTGGGTTTGTACGTGTATGGAGCACCTACACTGCAGTGATTGCTTTTCATTTGCGTGTGTGAAACTTTGGTGACGCTCGATCTTGACTATATTATTTTTGTTGATTGTGGTAGGACAAATGCAGACCATGTAACACGATTTTCAGTGGCGTGTGTGCAGGGGAAGGTAGTAGGCCAGGCAATGCTTCTGTTTCTGATCTTCTGCATAATTTTGTATCCCAATATGCAGGCACCCATGTTGGCACGTTATTTTTTATTTGGGCTGGAAATGGAGAAAGCGTGGTACATTGTGAAGAACTGTATTTGTGTCTTTTTACAACTTGTGCCATTGTCCTACTGTAGAAATGGGAATCTATCGTTTCACAACACGAGCAGTTTTCCCCACAAATAGCGTTCTTGTTGATATTACTGCATTTCCGTATTCTGTACGCTCTATACACATTGCCTTGCTGCCCTTTTTGGAAGTATAGGAATAACGTTGGTGCTTGCTGTAGTGCACTTGCGCTCTTCGGAACGCACTGCAACACGCACAACCATCTGTTTCAACAGCCACCCATTTCTACCTGTTTGCATTGCAGTGTTTTCCACAGTAGCACAGTTCCTTCCATTTAGCACACAATTGTGTGGAGGGTATATGATGCGCGTCGCACTGCCTCCCTTCATTGCCACTTACATTGTGACACTCTACAAGGTGCTTTATATCATAATCAGCCACAAGAAATATTGCTAAAGGGACGTTATATTGCAGCTGCGGTACTACAAACATAGCATCATTAATAAATACACTATGCTAAAGCAACGCTCTGCTTACTGCGCCCTAGTAAAAACCTATGAAATTCACTAACAAAAATGTTGTTAAAGGGACGTTATGGTTATAGGTAAAACCGAAAACCCCCCGATATTCGACAGTTATGCTAAGTTAATGAACCATAGCTCGTGCCACCAGTGTGCACTGAAAGGACTAACACCTGTGACATCAAAGATGCCATCACAAATCTCATTCATGACATCACTGATGACATCAAATGTGTGGCTCCCACAGTTTTGTTCACTACCATAAGTAGGCCAGGTGCTTTTCTTCGCTAACAGTCAGGAACAAACAATTCAAAAGGTTCTCCATTTGTAACAGCAACTTTCTCATATGTTCTTACACTACTTTCCTTACGGTTCACTCACATCATAAGATACATACACATATAGGGGAAGAGGAAAGCGTAAAACACAACACTGGTTTCTGTGCATGAAGATAATGTTATGAACATTTTCTGGTAATACTGCCCCTTTTTAGCTTACTTTAATTCTCTTGTATATCATCATGTTTGTATACATTGTGGTGTCTTGATGGTTTCTGTGCAGTAGTGCAATTATGTAGTTATAAAGGCAATGGCAGGTGGTACTTACATGTTTCACAGTACCCGACACTCTAAAACGAATGCATTCATGATTTCACTATGTAACATGGAAAGATTTTGAAGGTTACACTTCCATGAGGCATGGTGCAGACAATGGCTACGTTTGCACATAAGGTCCTTCATGTGCAGTGAAGAAGTGTGTAATACAATGGTGTGTATAGCAATGCATTCCTCCATTACCTACTTATCTCATGATAGTTCCTCCAATAATCTTTCATAGTTGTCTGCCGAGTTATGGTTGCTTAGCTTACCATAACTGTCGGATTTCGTTTTTTTTTCTCGGGTTTACCTGTAACCATAACGTCTCTGTGACAACGTTTTTGTTAGTGAATATATATAGATATCAATTGTAACTGCATATTTGTGAGTTTCCCATTATCAGTGTTAGCTTCTTTGTGTCTCTTGGGTGTTTCCGGTCTTCTAGTTGCTCCCTCTCTCTGTTCCTTTTCTCTAATTTCTGAAGGCAGTGTTATGTCTATGATTCTTCAGGCTCACCCTAAGCCGCTCCTTTAGACCCTCTTCCTGCTTTTTTGGGTTCCATATGTTTATAACGAATAAATAAAAAACGAAAACGTTTTCAGTGAATGAAAAAGAATGAAAAAATCTGTTTTTTCTTTCCTTTTTTTAATTTGGGGTTCCCCTCCACCCATGTCCCCTATTTCACTAGCTTTATTGCCCCCTCCAACTCCCTCCACCCTTTTAATCCCTTACCCCACCCCCATGTATACTTTTAACCAAACATTCGACATTTGTTTCGTTATTTATTTTTCGTTATAAAAGCTATTTTTTATTTATTTTCCATTATAATCGCTGTATACTGCTTTTCTGGTATAGTCCATTATTCCCGCTCTTTCTCTGTTCCTTACTTGCTTGTTTAATCTATCTCTGTCCTTTGGTATTTTCCTTTGTCTTTTAAAAATGCAACTGTTGTCCAACTCTTAAAAATTCCCTCTTTTTATTCTTATGATCCTTCACATTTTCCACGTATCTCTCTTTTTCCGTATCTCTCTAAGCTCCTAGAATGAGTAGGTCATGTTCAACTTTCTTCCTATCTTAACTCCTATAACTTTCTCCCACTCACCAATCTGGTTTTTGGTCTGTTTTTTCTGCTGAAATAGCTATCTTGTATCTTATTGTATTCTCCATTCTCCATACTCGATTTCGTAAGCTTTCATCTTTGTTAATTCTTCTTGACCTTAGTTCCGCATTCGTCACTGTTGATCACTCTACTTTACTTTTGATGCTTTCTTCTCTTGGGTTTTCTGGTACTGTTTTAAAGTGACTTTATTCCGATCTATCTAATGACTCTTTTGCCGTTTCCTGGAATGGCACTACATCTCATTCCTTTCCTCTTCTTCATGGTGTTCCACATGAGTCAGTTCTTGGTCCTTTATTATTCACTATGTACACCTCCGACGGATTCCTCATCTTAGATATGCTTTCCTGCCATTAGCAGATCTCAGAAACATTTTCTCAGAGCATGGTGTGCAGTGCCACTCCATGTCGAGGATCCTCAGTGCTGACGGACTTGGTGTTACGGCCCAAGGGCTAAATCCAGCAGTGGTGGCTTGACACGTTGTGATGCAATTAAGTCTTTCTGACAATATACCCCTCATGAGTACAAAAGGACAGATTGAGGTGAGTATTGGCCGAAAATATTTGTACACCCTGGTATTAACGTATGACTTAAGACAATGAAATATCTAATCAATGAGCTGAGCAGATACTCACAAACAAGAATAGTAGACTGGGACTGACTAGTTCCAAGCTAGACTGGTGAGTAGCCTGAAACAAGAGAGATAACTATTACCATGAGCAAAGGATAGCAAAGCAAAGGAAGAACCAGACAGTAGTGTGCTTACCAAATAGTGGTCTGGATGGATTCTGTAGATGAAATTGTAGGAGTGGAGTGGAAGTCCTGGGAACACAAAGTCTTGTTGCCTTTTCCCGCCGGCACGAGGACGCCTAATGAGTCTCTGATCCTTGCGCAGTTGGGCTAGTGTCCTTTAAGTTCCTTAGAGTCTTTGAGCTGTATGGGGGCAGAGCTTAAATACAGATGAGCTGACCACACGCACAACGTGCCACCGTAGGCCTGAACGCCTACGCGAATGCAAAGGGCGCCAGCATCGCCAAGGCAACATATAGCGTTCTCTGAAGGGACGCGTACACAATGATGAACCAGGGTTCCGAGGTGAACGTAAACGATCCTATCCACTGGGAATTCGGAAACATTTCTTCCTGTGTGAGACCGCTGCATGACCAGGCAAAGAGGAACCTAATGTAACCCTGACACTTGGGTCCGGACGTGACGTTGATAAAAAAAAAGCACGCATGGGTCTCCGTCACCTCAGATGCAGTTTTTTGAATGCCCAGCACGCATCTCGGTAACACCTTTCAATGCCTCTGAGAATTTTGTCCACAGACGCTTTTCCAAAATACTTCAAATTACTTTTAATGTTTCAATTTCACCAACAATGTTGACTCTAAAACCAAAAAAAAGTCATGATTGTGACACCAAAATGTCCCTGACCAACCCACACAGAAATTGTCTGTGTGATGCCTCGGTGCCGATTCTATAGTGGCGGACTATGGCTCATGTCAGAGCATGGTGCCTAAAACCCTAAAGGAGAGAGCATCCAAATTGGCATTAGGACGCCGAATTTAAAATCACCCCGTATGACACCATGCTATCAAAGCACAAATCCGACGAGGACAAAGGCTCCACGATGGAAAAATCACCAGAGAGGGAAAATAAACAGTCCAAAAATTACAGTAAAAGATCCCACTCACAGAGCAACTCTTGACATTCATCTTCTTCATCCTCATCCAGAACAGAAGGAGAAGACACTTGTCCACGAATGTATCACCTGAGAGACAGGTATGCTTTCCTACGAAAACTGCTTTGGTGGAAAAGTGGACGGAGTTCTGCTTAGAAATGATGCAGATCTTTGAGAATGGGAGGCCGCCCATTTCCTCTTCCTCGATGAAGAAGACTGTCGATCCCACCACGCCCAAAAAAGCTGGCAGGGTTTTAGAGCGCTGTCATCCTCATGCGTCTAAGAGCCCCGGACTGCTAAAAGCCTTGACAAAAATTCATGAGCTCTCAACGCCACTGACATCCTCGTTGACTGCCGTGTTCAACTCCCCATCGGCACCTGCACCGAGGCACCTCTTGGTGTCAAGAATCGGTGAACATTTGACTTCGAGATTTGAACTGCAGTCTAGAAGGGGAAATTTGGCTTTATTACATGCCCTTTTGACAAAGATGATGACCCGATTCCTGTCTGTTTCAATCTCTTGGGCCCTTCTCGGCTGCACAAAGAATTCCAAAACCAGAAAGATAGTCTTGCTGATTTAGCATCTATTTTAAAGGATGCCAGAGGTCTGGCCACCTCCCCAGAGGTTGATTTTGCCTCAGACGGATCCTCAAGCTCACCCCATTGTGATGACCAAGGTGGCTGGTGAGGGTTGGGGCCCTCCTGCAAAGGAGATATTAAAATGTGATTTGACTGACATTCTGGACAAGATTACACAGGTGCAATCCATCCTCCCTTTACATAATGCTATAAAATATCCAATACTGGAGCTATGGAAGACTCCCTGCTCGGGCCAGCAGTTCACAAAGTACAAGCCTGCACCCTCTAACCCAGAGTTCCTCACCAGACACCCTATGCATGATAGCCTTGTGGTTCAGGCAGATAGTGTCAACACTAAGGCAAGCTCCTGCCCCCCTTTACCACCAGACAGGGATGAGGAGCGGTACCATGATGTGGCCAAAAAAGTCTTTGCATCTTGCAGTTTGTCCTTGGCAGCGTTTAATGCCTTTTGTGCACTTTATAAATACACTCCTACTGTATGGTCTGTCAAATCTGTGACGGCAGAGCATATCCCTGTAAGGGAAAAGAGGGACTTTTTTTTTTTTTAGCATAGTAGAGGATGGGAAGGAGGCAATGTGCCAAGCGCTCCAACCGGGACTTGATATGGCTGATTGTTTCAGAACGGCTATGGTGGCCAGTTCTACCACAAAAAGATGTGCTTGTTTGAGGAAAACTGGCTTTGCACAAGATGTGCAGTCAAAACTTCTTGACATGTGTTTTGATCAGTCCCACTTGTTTGGACCAAAGGCTGCTGGTAGACTAGAGAAATTTCAGGCCTCGGATAAAAAGGCTGCAGAGAAATCCTTAGGAGCGGCAGTAAGAAAGCCTTATCGGACTTCCTTGCAGTTGGAATGGTGTCACTCAACCTCCAGGATGCTTACTTTCCTGTACCAATTCATCCAAAACACAAAGTATGTGGGGTTAGTCATAAGTGATGGCCATTACCAGTTCTGGATTTTGCCTTCCAACCCAAGGGTTTTCAATAAGCTGTTGGCGGTAGTAGCGGCCAGTCTCAGGAAGGGAGGGATTCACCTTGTTCCCTACCTACACGATTGGCTAATCAGGGCGCGGTCCCCAGCTCAAGTTCTAGACAACCTAGATCACACCTGCTACCTTCTCCACAGGCTGGACTTCTCCCTCAATTTCTAATTTTCCCAAGTGTCACCTTCCCAAACGCTCCAGTTCATTAGAGGAGTTCTGGATTTTCCTTCTGAAAAGGCTTTTACTCCAGAGGACAGAGCTCTACACATCCAACAGATGGTTAGCAGATTCTAAAACACACAATATCTGCCAACCCTTTGACTTCCTACATTTGATTGGTCTCATGGCAGCCTGCATTTTCCTGGTGCCGGAGGCACGGTTGAAAATGAAATCTCTCCTGCTGCGCCCTTAGATCTCAATGGTCGCAGTTCTCATGCAGTATGACTGACTTGAATCAAGTCCTGAGCAGAGCTGCGCAGGATCTCCTAAGGTGAACTCTTGGCAACCGTGGCTAGAAGCGACAATGGTGATGAATGCGCCGCTGAAAGACTGGGGTGCTCACCTGAGTGAGTTGACAGTGAGTGGGCTGTGGTCCCTAGCAGATACAAGACTGCGCATAAACCTGTTAGAGCGGAGGGCTATCAGACTGGTGCTGATGGCCTTTTTGCCCTCCATACAGGGGAAGACTGGCCTGATCATGACAGAGAACACAGTGGCCATGCACTACATCAACAAGAGAGGTAGTGTTGGGTCACTCCCCATGTGCAGGGGACTCAGCTCTGGTTCTGGGCATAACAGGCCAAGATCTCCCTATTAGCAATTCACCTCGCCAGGAGAGAGAACAAGACGGTGGGTGCCTTGAGCAGGCAGGGCTTGTCTCCTACAAGTGGGAGCTCTGCCATGAAATTCTTCTGGAGATCTTCACCGTTAATTTGGCAAGACACTCATCGACAAAGATGTAATCAATTGTCGATGTACTCGCTCCTCTCTGCCACGTTGGTGGAGTTGGCTCAGTCGGATCTAGTGTTCCATTAAGGCACACTAGGCCCACGGATTCAAGGGAGAGATTCCACAATCTACCCCAGTTGAATTTCTGACCCCTCTCTGGTAAGTCCATTGTTTATTCTCCTAAGTCCTTGTAGCCCTCATCAAAAGAAATACGGCAGTCTGAATTTAGATCCCCAGCAAGGATCACTTTGCCATATATTGTTGCAGATTTTCAATCCAGTACTATTTCTGTAATCTTATCCATGAATACCTCGAGTGGTGCTCACCCCAGATGATGACAAACATTGATAAGTAGGATATCCATCAACCCATCCCTAGAGGACACTTTGACTGCCAAAATTCCCAATGGGAGACCAGCGATCACCGATGTAGAGAGACCCAAACTAGACCTAAGTGCAATAACGAGGCCTACCAACGGCCTACCTCCCTTGCTAGGTTTTGCCAATTGTAAAAATATTTCGAAGCCATCCTCAAATGGTTCCACCAGGAGCCAGGTTTCTTGTAAGAAGATGCAGTTATTTTCTTTCAGGATGTGCGCTGCATCAATATTCGTAAATAAATGCATATTCCCCCTGGTGTTCCATGAGATACACTTCAAATGAACAATTTGTGATTGTTCAGTCACGGGATGTAGAATTTTATGTTCTCATCAATTCCACAAGGCTGAGGTAATTTAGGCCCAATCTTGCATTTCTCTAAACTGCCCTCTCGGAAGATGCCTCTGTTGATCCTAGTTATTTCTTTATGGTCGGTAAACTATTGTCAGGTTACCATTATATTCTGTATCTTTTTGTCCGTTAATTTGATTCTGATCTTTCTTCAGTCTTTATTTCAAAGCCCAGCTCTCACAGCGCTTCAATTTCCCCCATTACCAGAGTAAAAAACACCCGAGACTTAAAATAAATTTGACTTATATCAGAACAACCTTCGATTGGGGAAAACAATCATGTCAAGGTCGCAAGTAGACAGCAGAGTTAAAGAGGGGATCTGGGAGAACATTTTCAGGACATTGCCTCAATTGAAACAGACTGGAATGTCCTCTCCCCAGAGACTTGTTATCTGCATGGCATCAAGTTGTTCAACTTCGGCCTGCAGTTTCACACAATTCCCCTCATCATTCCCCTTTAGTTCATTCATACCCTGATATTGATCATCAGGGCCCCTTGCCCCCCTTAGGATAGTACCTCTCCTTTTATCCTGGGGCAACAATGGCTTACTATTTTGTGTCCCAAAGGGTCTAAAATTGGTATCCCCCGTCCCTGAATGCTCTAAAAGCTTGGGAACATATAATTCCCCCAAGAATTGTGGTTCAAATTGGGGTGCCCCCTGGAATAGTGTATTACCTCTCGAATACACCTCTGTCAGGACTCATCTGGTCATGGATAGAAGGCTTAGAGCTGCCATTGTTTCTCCCTAGGTTCAGCCCTAAATGTTTAGCGGGTCCTTCAGCCAGATGGTTCTCTTGGCTATAAAGTTCTTGTAATAATCGTCTTGCTGATATGATTTTAACTAGAGTAGGGCTCTTAGATTCTAGAGCCAACCGTTCAACCTGAGCGATTGGCTCAGAGACGGGAGCCATCAAATTCAGATTTTTTATTGCCTCGAGTTTGTTTTTACCATCATCTTTATTGGTAGCATCTATCACACTGAGAGCTCTATTAGCTATATGATCTCTTAAGTCATCTCCTGGATGTATATTTGCTGGCATCCCTGTAGTTACCGCTGGTACTTCAAGTAATGGCAATTGCTCTGTCTGAATGCCTGTGTCTACCCTTGAAAGGTCTCATTCCTTGTTCTTCTTCTATATTAACTGGGAGGATGGTGGGGGCAGAGACAGGTGGTCCTTCTATCCCTATAGGGTTCCCGCATTCCTTAGAGTTGTCCTTTTCCAGAATGTTAGTTTTATCTACTATCTTAGGGTCAGTTTCCCCACTTTTTGAGATTCCCCTCTCTTTACGTTGTAATGTTTCTGGTATAGTTGGATTTCATAAATATGTGTTTGTTATAAAGTTTTGTTTTTTAATGTTCTTTTCATTTTTCCTTTTCCTAATTTGCCCCATATGTCTTTTGCCCCCACCATAATCTTTCTTTTATGGGGCGTTTCATCTTTAGTCAGATCAATAATCGGGGTCTCCTTATTTAAATCAGATTTATACTTTTGGCTGGATATAGTCTCATTGTTTGTCCCTTTCCCATGGTGTATCTCCTTGGTTTTATCATACTCGGGAGACCATGTAGGGAGTGTCGGGAAAAGAATATCCTGTCTCATCGCCGCTCTTCCCTTAATACATTCTGAATTTACCATATTAGTCTTATCAGGCTCAGGCATTATTACGGCCTGTCCGCCTAACTCAGTTATTAATATAGAGTTAGGAAGGGGACAAGCTCCTTTAGTAATAGTAGGGGATGGTCCAGCCTCCCTCATCCGCTTCACCAAGTGATCTAGACCTTCCAAACCTTCTATTCTTGTGTAGATTTCCGTAAGAAGTTCAGTGTGGGATCTAACCTCTGCCCATATGTTATCGTATAGGTTGACAAAAGAACTTAAAACCATATTTAATGCAGAGACCGTAGGTTGAGTGAGTCAGATCCTTTCATCAGCTTCCTTTAGAGTATGATGCAATGTTGCATCATCAAGATTTTCTTTTGCGGCTTCGGGCAGAAGTCCCCTCTCTCTTAGACAATTCTGTTTCTCTCTATACTCATCAATAAAATTGGTGAGTTCAGATGGAGATCCCATATATGAGGCATCACATGTCTGTTGAATAACACTATTGGATTCACTCTGTAAGTATCCGAAATTACTTTCTGCAATTGCCTGATCGGCGTGCTCAATGATGCTCAAGTCGTCTATATCACTCTGTGTTGCTCATTTAATTCCAGCTTTTTAATGACTTCCGCCACCAGAGAGTGGTCTAATCTGGCTACAGATATCGTTGATATAGCTGGTTTTATTTCGGTACTTGTTATAAAGTTAGAAATCTTTTTCCCAGCGATAGGTCCTCCTTACCTATTCTTAGGTTGTTTTTGATTTAAGGTTTTATCTAATGACCCTATTATTTTTGTTTTGAATAATCTTTCACCAGTTCTTGAATTATCTTGATTGTAGTCTGGGTATATATCTTTTTTATCCATTTGTAACTTCAATTTTTTGTTGGGGTAGATTTAGAAATAACTTACTGGAAGTAGCATCATTGTTAAATATTCAGCTATTATTATTGCAGAAATTGCTGTTCTTATCCTGAAGGGTGTCCCTTTTGTTCTCAAAATCTTCTGACTCCCTAAAGTTAATTACTTCCTTGGTATGCCCCATTGTAGTATCCTTAGGCATAATTGGAGTCTGCGTACTCTGCTTGGTCGGAGACCCATCCTTGTTAGTTTCCCTAATTGGGGTATCGCCTAAATGCGCTGCTAGTACCTCACCCACATTTTGGGCCAGAGTAGCTGCAATTCGATCCTCCTGAGCATTGATGGAGATATCCTCCTTCCCTTTAAAAATGCAACTATTACCCATAGCCCCTTTCCACGACATATGTGTCTCTTTTCAGCAGACATCGAGACCTCTGCATTTTCTTGGTTATGTATTTGGGCCATGGCCGACCCTATAGTGTTACCTGCAGCCCCTGTATCAGTATTAGACACCAAGGCACTTTCCCGTTTCAATACCTCTTCCCTACCTGACGAAAGTATTTTCTGGGGGCAAATTAAGAGTTCTATCTTAAATGTATGTATCCATCAGAGCATTTATGGATTTATTAGGTTTGTTTACCTCCTCAACAGCATAATTGTAAGCCCCTTTCGAGCCATATGCAATTTATTTTTTCCTTTAAATTTATTTTTTATGGTAGGTTTATGGTAGGGTCAGCCAACCACTTATGTATAAAGCACAAGAGAAGTCAAATATAGAGAAATGCCCCAAAGAATTGTGACAAAATATTACTAAAGGGTAGGGTCACAATCCTAATCAGTTACATAGTAACTGACTACCAATCTGGACGGGCAATGGTATGGCTGAAGTAGCTTCAACCTTGCTAAAAAGCTAAAAGAGGAAGGGAAGGAGAAATGAAACGAGAAGACCCGTTATATCCTCTTATCTGTTGCTGTCAATTACTGATAGTCTAAATGTCAAACCAGTTATACAGCACAAGTAAACGTTCTAGAGTAGATACTGCCCAAGTAGAAAAAAATCCTTACTGGTTCTAAACCAATATACCGACATCTGAGATGGGCCTATGAGTATATCTAAATACAAGATGCAGACTTTAGATATAATAAGCCAATTATTTATAAAACGCAATATGCAAAACAATGTATCAAAGGTTCAACACACAATAGACATAGTCCCTTCAAACAATATGCAAAGTGTTAACCAAGCAGGGGCCCCCACCAATTTATATTGGAATGTAATAGTTAGGGCAATTCATGTGATAAAGTGATAAGTGCAAGGCAAAAATGTCTGAGAGAACCATATACAGATATTTTAACGGTTCAAAATTTTAAATAGGTCGGTGTTGTTACACACCAGAGCAACTCGGGAGAAAAAAGACCTTTGCAGCCCCCAAGACACTCAACCTAATAGATTAAGTTGTAAATTCATGTAAGACCGGAGGGGGAGAGGGGTGCTCGCAGCCCCCAGCCACTATACCAACCCCTCCAGACACAGGCCAAAGTTCAATAGGTCACACAGTCCGTATAATACAGGGCTTAAAATTGTCCACTTTAGCTTAAAGTGACACAAGCTCAAAATTAAACTAAACTAGTCAGCTGAAGCTGCAATTGAAGTGAAAAAAATGATTACACTTTTAGTAAGCTAGAGCGCAGCGTTGCTCAAAGAGGATACGATCATCAAGTCACCCGCCGTGTTTTCTGTGAACAGGTCTTTGCTTAATTAAATCCAAAAGCAATTCACACCAAATCCAAACGAATAAATGACAGCTGTGTAATTTGAGCAAGATTCCCAAATAGCTTCAGTTGAAAAAGAAAAAAACACACAAAAGATCTTACACAAAGTATACAAAAACGCTGCTAGCAATTGATGTAATAACTTTGTTTGTAATAGATGAGACTCAGCGTGGTTCAAAGAGGAATGACCTCTGCAGTCACCCGCCGGGTCTTCTAAAGAACATTGCAAGCTCCATCCAATTAAAGGAATAATTAAGGCATTGCTGGATGCAATGAGCACTTTCCTTCAAGACAAGTCACTGAACTGCAGAAGAGCACTTTCCGTCCGTTATCCGGTAATAAACGGTATCCGCATGTAGAAACAAACATAGAAGTATGCGAGGAGGGGGTTCACTGGAGGGGAGGCTTATTGTGTTGATTCTAGGCGAACAAAGGACCTCCGTCTCAAGTCCTTCACCCCGCGAAACACCGCAGAACACTTCCACTCACTTGATTTCAAGAGAAATGGGCTTTTTAAAGTCTCGTGACTTCAAGCCAAATCAACTGTTAAAGGAAACGTGCAGCAATCAAATGCTCCAAGCAAAGCAAGCTGTAATTTCAAACGCAGGTACCGCAGAACATTTTCACTCACTTCCTTTCGCCCATCATTTCTCAAGTGATCAGGATGTTGAAGAGGTACGGAGCAACCATGACCCTGATTGCCCCAGACTGAGCCAAGAGAATGTGGTACCCCAATCTTATGGACATGGCCATCTGTTCTCTGCAATGTCTTCTCCACAAGCCAGACCTTTTCACTTACGAGAGAGGGCCTAGTCCTTGACCCAACCATTTACATGCTGAACCTGCATGCCTGGTTTCTGAAAGGCTTAGGCACAGGAATTAGGACTACACAAAGACTTAATGGCAGTGTTTCTTTCGGCTAGGAGCCCGGCAACAAAGGCTCTGTACCGCTGCTGTTGGAAGAAACTCTCCCCCACCACCCCTCTCCTCCCCTCCTTTGTGGTGCTGGCATTCGGAATTGAATCTAGTGATGTTTCTTATGGCTTCTCTGTTCGAGCAGCTGCTTTGGTGCCCTTTGAGACTCCTCACATGGAAGACAGGCTTTGTGGTTGCAATATATTCAGTGCGTAAGGCGAGTGAATTGCAGGCCTCAACCTGCAAGCCTCCCTTCATGATCTTCTCCAAAGATAAGCTGACACCTAGGATACATTCTTTTTTTTCTACTTAAGGTAGTGTCAGAGTTGCACTTCTCGCAAACCGTTTGCTTACCAGCCTTTTACCCTCCTTCTCATCCATCTAAAGAGGAAGAAAGACTGCATAGACTCTGCCCAAAAATGGCCTTGCGTTTTTATATAGCCAGACCAATCAATTCAAACTGGAGGACCAACTTTTCATTGGCTATATGGGCCCGAAAATAGGTAAGGTAGCGAAAGAAGTAAACCATTTCCAGGTGGATTGTGTTTCTGAATGCTACTCTGGAGTGGGGAAATATATCCCTGAGGGCTTCAGAGTACACTCTATTAGAGGTGTGACAGCTACTTCACTCTTTCGTTTGGGGAAAAACCATTACCTGGATACTGTGTCTGCGATTGAATCCTGCTTTGGCATGACTGCTGGGAAGTTCACTCCTCCCTCCTCCTTCAAGATCGTATTGCTATGGGAGTCTATCTAAGATGAGGAACCAGTGGGAGGACATAATCTGTTAGAACAACAAATTATTTATCTCTGGTAATGATCTTTCTGATGGATATTCCACCCACGGATTGCTCATCGCCCTCCTACCCTGCCCACCAGTCAAGGAGCTCTCCTATGACTCTCTCCTTTAACGCTTAAAGCATCTAGCACTTTATTCATAATTCCCAACGTGGCTGAGCACAGAGAAAAAATAACAGAGGTCAAGGGAGCCGTATGTGCTATTTGTATTGCATCACGTCCGTACCTGAGATAGTCAGCACTGAAGATCCTCGTCGATCAGCTGCACAGCACCCCCTGCTGGGAAAATGTTTCAGAGTTTTGCTAATGGCAGGAAAGAATCTCTAATGTGAGGATTCCAGGGGAGGAACATCCATCAGAAAGAACATTACCATAGGTACGTAATTTGTTCTTCTCTAGCTTTTTATTTTTGACCAGGGCTTTCAGGTTCATCGTTATGCCGATGATACCCAGATTCTTTTGGCATTTTCTTTTAATGGCTCCATCCATCTTCGTCTTTCTTCTTGTCTCTCTGTGATTTCTTCCTGCTTTCTCAAAGATCCTTCCTCCGTTATCTATTTTCTTTCCACCACTTCAACTTCCCAAATCCCTTCAGGCACTTAATCTAGGAGTCCTTATTGTCACCTCCTTTTCATTTCAGGACCAAATTACGACTGTGGTTTCCTCTTGTCATTTTAATTTATTTAATATTAAGAAAATGCATCCTTTGCTTATTTTTTCTTTTGCTAAAATATTACTTCAATTTCTAGTCCTTTCTCGTTTATGTTGCTGCTCCTCACTCTGTCCGTTTCCAAATTGTCTTTTTTCCTTTACATTCGATTTTATATTCCGCTGTTAGGATTCTCTTCCATCTTTCTCTTCTCATATTTCCCCATATTTTGCACTTCTGACATGGTTACTCGTTTAGCAACAGTGTGAATTTCACTTTCTTTGCTTATTCTTCAAATGTATTCATTCCTTTGCTCCACCTTAAGTTTGCTCTCGTATTTCCCTCTATCATCCCACTCGTAATCTATGTTCTGCTTCTTCGTTTTTTCTGACTGTACCTCATCCTCCTTGTACTGCTTCTCGTTTTCATTCCAATCAACTTCTTGCTCCAGACTTTGGAATTACTTATCTTTTAATATTTGTTCTTGTTCCACTCTTAGACAATAAAAAACACTACGGGGGGATGTTTCACACTGATCGAGATGGCTGCTTAGAGACTCATAATGGCTGCCATTGTCTCCTGAAACCGCTTTATCCAGAACGCAGATCGGGGTGCCTGATCTGGCCGGCAATCACAGGAGACTGCAGCCGCTATGGTAGAATGCGTAACGGACTGCCTTTGTGCGGTTCATCTCCGGTCCATACATCTGTGACACTGCGCAGTGACACTACGCAGGCTGCCATGAGCGCTCTGCATGTGTGACAGCTGTTCCCTCTTCCCCCAAAGATACAGGGTCGGGAGTGCCAGATATTCCAAGGCCTCCCTTACTCTCCTTGAAAATCCAGTGTAACGCTGTAGTAGTGTGCATCTGACCCTCTTTTGAAGCCCATTACTGCAACGCTCTTGGTTGAGGAGGTGCCGCGTGTGATGCTGGAAATACATTGGAGGGACAGGGCCTCCATGTCCTTGTCCTGTAGTCCTTTTATCATGCGTGTTCTGTGTTATTTTCTGCACAGGAGTCCATGCTGGACTCCTGGCAGGGCAGCTCTTCCTCTTTTTGGTTTGGTGAACAGACCCTTGGGATACCCTTATCGCACCCATGTGTGGGGTTACAACCCTGTACTCCTAGTGTATGTTTTTGGGCACCTGTCTGTGGCCCACAGAGCAGGGTATGGGCTGGTGGCAGCTCCATGCTGACTTTGACAGGTGCCCGGAGTATCCTCCATTTTGGGATGCCCAGGCCCTGCCATTGGAATCGGTTGATTCTCGATAAAAGACAAGATGGCCCCTGTGGTCTCTTGCTTTCTATTGCCTGTTACCTTGTTTTCCCGAAGTCCTGGGAAGCCCTGACTCTGTTCCTTCCCCTGACTAGCTGTTGGGTGGAAGTTCCATATATGGTATTGTGAGGAAGTCCAGGCCAGACTGGCTGGAGCCTTCCCAATGACTGTATGTTGTGGGTACGCCTGTGGTGTGGGATCCGGGTGAATGGAGTGTGTGACAAATACGCATTTCATGTTACGGGTGTCTAGTTTCTGGTGTTTGACACAATGACTGAGACAGCCCTGCCTGAAACTAGTATGAATGCAGTGTGGAGTGCTGAATGGTTGGGTGCTTGTCCGAATCAACATTCCGTGTTGCGAGTGTCTGGATGGGGAAGAATGGCCTGAATTCACTGTGAGCCTGATTGGCTGCCTGCCTGCATGAATGCCCTTCTGAATGATTGGTTGCCTGAGTGTGACGCAGCAGAGTGAATGAGAGACCAAACCGTAAATCTGGGAACCTCTCACTGATGGATATCGTTCAGAAGCTGAAGTCGAAACTTGATACTTTACTTGAAGCCCCGCTAGACGAAGAAGGCTTTGCTGCTGCTTTCCTTCGCTGCAATCCGAAAGCTGTTGTGTCTTCAAGAACTTATCCAAGAGAGGACCTGGCTAGGAGACCTTTTCCCGAGCTATGAAGTATACATTGTGCACCAGCTAACCTTCACCAAGGCTCCCTGGAAGTCAGTCCTCAAAAGGCTGCCGAGCGGAGACGGGGACCGCCGAGGAATCAGAAGCGAAGCGCCCAGACATTGAGGTCCATCGCCGTCGACGACCAACATCGCCGACCAGAGCCGCAACGCTCCATTGCCTAAGGCACTTTGAATCAAGGTCTCCCTTGCTCACCACCATCAACCGTTTTGTCCTGCCAGAGAAATTCAAGGTCGCTGACGAACTGAGGAGAATCCGCCGAGAATCCACCAGTGGGTTTTCAGCCACCCGAACTCCTCAAAGAGGAGACGAAGATCCGAAAGCCAGCCGTGGTCGAGTCCCCGATCGCCGGCGACCCGACGCTCTTGATGGGCCGATGTTCTTCATTGACTCTTCGCGGCAACAAATTATCATCGTCAAGGTGCACTGCACGCCTCCTCTTCGCCGGACGTCCACGACCGATCGTCGACGTGCACCGCAAGGACCGAAGCTGCTGCCTCTACAACGTTGTTGACCCCTTTTTCTTCGTGGAATCTTGGCGATCTGTGGCTCGTGCCTTAAAGTGTGTTCACTTAAGAAGGATCTGTCAACGAACTCCGCTAAACCTGCTACATTGGGGTGGTAGAACAATTTCAGAAGGAGATAAGATTATGAAAAGAAAATATATGGACTGGGCTTGTTTAATATCTTATTTACAGGCTGCCCAGGTTGGGGGGGGGATCCTCACACAAAACTGTGCCTAGTGGTTGGGGCCCAGTATTTTGCCAATTGCTTAACCAGCTTGTTTTCCTCCTCCAGTCTAATGTTGGTTCACTTTATTAATTGATTTGTATGCCATTTTGGAACTGCATTGTAATGGAATCAAAGGATTGGTACAACATAGAAACTGCATACCCCTGTCCACATAGCAGACTCTCAAACTTAGGTGTGTTTTCTCCTGTTCCTAAAAAATCAAATTGCATTGTGAAAATATTTAAAATTGCATTGTGAAACCTAGACCTTTTGCCCACTGTTCAGGACTCTCAAACTTAGGTGTGTTTTTCTCCTGCTTTTAAAAATAATTGCATTGTGAAAATATTTAAAATTGCATTGTGAAACATAGGCCTTTTCCCCACTATTCAGGACTCTAAAACTTAGGTGTGTTTTTTCTCCTGTTCTTAAAAATAATTGCATTGTGAAAGTATTTAAAATCTAAGTGTCAGTCGTCTTGTCCAATTGTCTACTTGTCTAGTCTCTCTGTCTCGTCTGCTTTCACCCTGCCCTGTGCCCTCCCCTAGTGTTCTCCCCTTCCCTCTCCTCTCCCTACCTACTTTATGGTGCGCTCTCTCTCCTATCTTCTCGAACTGCTTCTCTATCAACTATCCTGCTCTCCTCACTAAATCTGGTAGGAAGAAGTTTAAAAAGGAGACCCTGGTCTCCAACCCAGCCCTCCCTCTCGCTGACACCTATACCAGTGCCGCCTCCAGGCAAACCTACACCGACATCCTCTTTGTCGTTCCCACACCAGACCTATGGACTATGCATATGGTCTCTGTGCTCTCCCCATTCTCTTCCTCTCCCATTAATGGTGGCACCCAGTGGGAGGCCCACCTGGCCTCCTTCCACTTCTCTAAGGTCATCATTAATCTTTATGTGAATGGTACCGTCTTCGTCCAAGGCCCTCAGGGCAACCTTCTCCTCTTCGATAGACTCTTCCCGCAACTCATCAATTTCCTCTCTTCTCCTGCTGTCTCCTCTTCCCCCTCCACGGCTTCCTCGTCTCCCCCGTCTGCCCCCTCCTTGGCTACCTTGCCCTCGCCTCCTTCATTTTCTGCCCTCTCTCAGGCTTCCTCTATGTTATGTTTGTTATGTTTATTCTATTATATATTTTCTATACTCTTACTTTCTATACTATATTTTCTATATTATTTTCTATACCTCCGCTGGGCGTACCTCTGATTTGTACCCCTCCCAGGAAGTCTTTTAAGAATGGCAACCTTCTCCATATTGCCACTGTAAACTCTCACTCAGCTGTCAAACACTCCGACATCTGCCGCCTTCTGGAGGAACTTGGCCTCGATGTCCTCGGTTTCACGGAGACATGGTTCACGGCCAGCTCTGTCACGAGCTTTGACACTCTCCTCCCTGATGCCTAAAAGATCCTCTCTGTGTCCAGGTCCAACCGTTCCAGAGGGGGTGTAGCCCTGATCTTCCCCGAGTGGATTCCTGCCTCTATCATTCCTACGCAGGCCTATTCCTCTTTCGAATGCCCCATCTGAAGGCTCTCTCTCTCTCTCCTAGCCATTCCTTTACTGTGGCTACTATCTATCGGCCACCTGGTCAGATCTCCTCCTTCCTCTCTGAGTGGGTGGACCTCTCCTCTTCCCTCCTGGTCTCGATCACTCAACTCCTCCTTCTTGGAGACTTCAACATCCATCTGGATGCTTCCTGTCCTTCCTCTGGATTCTTTCGCGACCTCTGCGATCCTCTCTCACTCTCTATTCTCCACTTTGGCCGGACTCACTCTGCAGGGCACACTCTGGATGTTCTGATCTCCTCAGACCTTCCCCTTTCCATCCCTCTCACCACTCCTCTCTGCTGGAGTGATCACTTTCTCCTTTCCTCCCAGCTCACCCTCTCTACCCCTCAGGCCAAGACAACTCCAGCACTGCCACCCACCTTCTCGGTCATCCGACCCATGAAGTGTCAGTTGAGGCTTCCGCCGCCACTTTCACACCCCCTCTCCTCTTTGGCTGACTCACACCCTGACACACCCCTTTACCTGCTCCACTCAGCTATATCTGATAGTCTTGATGTTCTTGCCCCTGTCATGAGGATCTGCCTGAAGCCCAAATCAGAGTGCAACACCTGGTATGACTCAGACCTTGTCACCCTCAAACGCAAGTGTAGGGTGGCTGAGAGGAAATAGCGTGCTTCTGTTACATACTCTGACAACCTGGCCTGCCGCCTGCTCTAAAGGCACTGCCGGCTCTCTGTCCTCACCAAGAAGAGAGCTCCGATCCAAGCCCGCGTCTCTGCGGCGTCTAACAACTCGGCTGAACTCTTTCAAATCTGCAAGGAACTGGCCAATTCTGCTGCAGTCTCTACCTCTCCTGTCCCTTCCCAGGCCCTCTGCACGGCACTGGCTTCTCATTTCATCTCTAAAACTCAGGACATCCTGTTCTCTCTCTCCTCCTCCCTCCTTCTCTCCCCTTCCTCCCTCCACTCTTCCGCTGGCCCTTCTTCAGCCACCTCTCCTCCCTCCTTCTCTGCCTTTCCCCTGTTCTCCCCAGATGAGGTTTCTAGACAAGTCCGATCTATGAAAGTCTCCTTAAAACAGGTTTATCCCTGTTCCTCCAAAACCATCAAGGACCACATTGACTCCCTGGCTCCTGCTGACTTCTGCAACCACTCCTTTGCCACTGGAGTCTTCCCATCCCCCTTGAAGCACTCCCTTGTGCACCCTCTTCTTACGACCCTTCCTGCCCGGCTAACTATCGCCCAATCTCCATCATTCCTTTTCTGGGCAAACTCCTGGAAAAGCTGGCCATCTCCCATCTCAATCTTCACACTGAATCTGTTGGTTGTTTCCATGATCATCAGTCTGGCTTCAGTGCTGCCAGAAGCACGCAAACTGCCCTCCTGAAAATCCCTGAAGACCTGCTCTCCAACCTTGATTCCAACACCCCCTGTGTCCTCATCTTGCTTGATCTCTCTTCTGCCTTTGACACGGACAACCATGCCATCCAGCTCAACCGTCTCCATGATAACCTCGGTATCACGGGTCAGGCCCTGGAGTGGCTGACTTCTTTCCTCTCTGATTGACCCTCCCAGGTTCAACTTGGATCCTTCCTCTCCTCTCTCTCTCTCTCTCTCTCTCTACCTGTGGTGTTCCCCAGGGGTCTAACCTCACTCCTGGGCTGTTCAACAAATACCTGGCACTCCTTGCCCACCGCATTGCCGCGCTCTGCCCCAACTTCCAGTGCTATGCGGATGACACTCAGCTCATTTTCAGGCTACCTTCAGCCACCTCTTCTCCCTCTCTCATCTCTGACTGTCCGCCATCCAGGAGTGGTGTGCCACCAATGATCTCTGCCTTAATGCCAGTAAGACTGAGATTCTCATCGGCACACCCGCTCCCTCCTTTCCTGTCACTCTCTGGCCAGTCTCTCTTGGCCCTCTTCCTGCTCCCACCTGTGAGGCTAAAAACTCGGGGCCATCTTCGACTCCATGCTCTCCTTCTCTCCTCACATCTCTGACGTCTCTAAGAAGTCACAATACCAGCTACACCTCCTCAGAGGTATTCTTCCTTTCCTCTCCTTCTCCCAGAAGCTCACTGTATCCAGAGTTCTGCTTCTCTCTAGGCTGGACTATTGCAACAGCCTCTTTCTAAATCTGCCTGCTTCTGCTCTCTGCCCGCTGCAACTCATCCAGACCAGGACTGCGAGACCTTTTCTTGGCCTCTTGCCCAGGGATCGTATTTCTCCAGGACTGAAATCCATGCATTGGTTCTCAGTGGCTGTGGGGATTAAGTTAAAAACCCTCTGCACTGTCCACAAGGCCTTCTAGGGTCGGGGGCCTCAATACCTTCAACTCTCTCTTCCTAAATATCTTCCTTCTCGAGCTCTCCTCTCATCCGCCTCCAACTCCCTCAGGGTCAGTCCCTTCTCAAAGCAACAAGTTGGTGGTAGACCCATTTCTTCCGCTGGAACAGCCTCCCAGCCCCCCTGAAACTTGAGGAGAATCATCTCCGGTTCCGGAAGCACCTCAAAACCTTTCTCTTTGCTTCTGCTTTCTCCGCTCCTCTCCCCTGCTGATTTTCCTGGCTGAAACTGAAACTGCACTGGTTACCTGGCCACCCTCTGATCTTGGTCCCAAGTCCCCTCCCCTGCCAGTTGCACGCCTGCACTGCCTTCCTTGCAACCCCCGCACTTGCAGACTGTTTTTCTGTATCCCTGCAGTCCCACTACCAGCACTTGACACCTGATGTCTGCACTTACCCTTGCACTTTCCACCAGCTGGATTTACTTTTACTTATATTTATTTATTCTATTTATCCCATGTACTGCACTGTCTTCTCCCCCCGCCCTTCCCCTTCCCATGCACTTGCGCGATCTGAATGACACCTGACTTAGTAGGATTGTTGTCTCGTCTTCTCTCTGTTCCCCCTCCCTTACCTCGTCACGCCTTGAAACACTTGTGTATAGGCGCATTATAAATGCCATATCATATCTCTTTTATCATTTTTAAAGAACTGTGTTTTCACTAACATAGTGTGTGGACATTCATTGGTGGGTGCTTGAGGACTACACTATACTTAAGAACCAGCCTGCATCACCCCCTGAGAGCTTAAGCCCTGGTTGCTCGTCCACAGCTACTGAATAGAGAACCTTGGCTGGGTGCTCTGTGCTTCTACTCTGCCTTATAGGGAGCAGGAGTACAGATACCCCCCTCCAGTCTTTACACCGCTCAACATCAGCAGGCCCTTAGACTCTGCTGACTCCCAGATTGGGCGAGGATGCAGACCTGCAATGTGTGTTGAGGCGATGTGTGCCTGTGGTACCCGATAATCTTCCTGAAAGACTTATGCTCGCCACTTATACACCACATGCCTGCAGCTGAGTCAGTGGATTGCTGCCTGCTCATACAACGTGGCCGACTGTGAGCCCTTGACTTACCTGCCCAACAGTCTGCCTGCATTGCCTGATGGGAGTTCATCCTAGGAGGCACCCTGTGTAGTTGCTCTGCAACTCTCCTGCTCTTGTGCTGTCTGAGCTGTGACCCATTGCCCGCCATCGATCCCCATACCTTGTGGCTGGTCCCCCTGGGTGCGTATTAGGTGCATCCTTACCTTTAGTACTACTCTGTACTCTTGTACTGGGTGCTGTTGTTTAAGCTGCTGAACCCTGCCTCTCCACACTGCCTCACCGCAGGACCCCTACGCATGATAGTGGGAGCTTTCCTGAACAAAAGATCGATTAATGTGGATTAGTGCGCAGAGCAGCTGGAGATGCCGAAGGGGGCTGGGAGGAAACCAATCTCCATGAATATGTTCGCTAAGGCCACCCCTAGGGCACCTGAAGCTGCAAACGGCACCTTAGAAGACACTATGGAACTGGGTGAGCCCACATAAGCGACGTACAAAGTCTCCCCATTGAAAGCAGACGTCGCCTCGCTAATCAAGCAGATACAGGCGGTCACATGAACCTGGTGAGCACCCCGTCCTATAATAGCCCGCCCGTTAAACTACCGAGACAGGGACGCTATCCTACAGGCTGCCTGTGAAAAGGTGGAGCCCCTCTTAGGTTCTATCAGGCTCCATATTTATTCTGACTTCTCAATGACTTCTCAATGGCTGTGCTCCAAGAAAGGAAATCATTCATAGCAGTTAAGAAGATGCTCCATGAGCAAGGCATGAAATATGCCATGCTGCACCATTCCAGACTACCCATTGAGAGCGACGGCAAGATGTACTTTTTCACACTTCCAGCGGAGGCCATGAAATTTCTAGATGAACGTTCTGCTGGGTAGCAATACTCTTAATTTTGCTTTGCTGCCTGCTATACTTGGTTTTGGTTCACATCACTGGTGGTTTGAGCGGATTGCGCTTTGTCTAGTGGTTTGCACCGCTGAGAGGAGGATAAACCACAACCTCAGGTAACTGGTTACTGTGTTTTTCATGTTCCTTACCATACCTTAGGAGAAATATTGATGCTCGATACTATGATTTCCATAGGTTGTGATAGAGCCCGGGTTGCTACCCGTGCCCCGGCTTCCCGATATAATGTTGCAAAGTTTTGGGGTTGTCTTCTATACGGGATACATCCTCCTGATTGAGGGAGCATGAGGAGGGGTCACATTGGGGTTTCAAAATGCACTTGCTTTCAATGTATGAACACTATTGTTTCACGGACGGTTGATACAGCGCATTTGATAGTGTGCTTTACAGATGCGGTTCACTCTGTAGGGAGGCACTGATGCTTGGCATGGCGGGATGGGTGAAATTTAATCCTGTTAAAATGTGAAATCTCAAGCGTCATGTGTAGTGACATAAGATCCAGCTTTTCTTCTTCCAGGAAACCCAGGCTTTAGACGCAGGGGGAAAAAGGTTTGCTAAAAACTGGGGCAGGAATCGATTTTAAACCACATACTCCACACAGTCTAGGGGAGTGTTGATTTTACTCTGTTACATTTACCCAGAGGAAGGTTCACATGGATCCCATGGGGTGTTATGTCATGGTCTATGTGGTGTTGGCTGGGAGGGAGATGATCCTTTTTGAATATATATGGTCCCAACGTGGATGATCCAGCGTTATACGCGGAACTCGCATACCTGCTAGCTCTATACCCCTTTGTACCAATACTGTGGAGTGGGGATTTTAATACTATCTGAGATGTAGACTTGGACAGATCCGGTTAGAGCAGTATGACCCTCATGAAAGCTGTCCAGACAGTGCGTGACAGAATGGCTGAGCATTGTAGATGTGTGGCGGGCTCTTAACCCGAGCGACTGTGCATACTCCTTCTATTTCTCTGTGCATGACTCCTTCTCCTGTATCGACTTATGGCTGATCTCCAACACATTGCTTAGTGGCGTGGAGATATTGCCAAGAACATACTCTGACCACTCTCTAGTTGGACGGTCTCCCTAAACCCTACACCAGCTGGCAATACAAATCCCAGGCACTGTTTGACATTGCTTTTTTAAGACTAATCTTGAAGTCCATGTCAAGCTGTTCTTTATAACGAACGTAGCATCTGTGTCTACCTTCAGTATATTGTAGGCAGATACATATATCATTTTAAGCAGTTGACTTGCTCCCACATGGCCTTGCTGGCGCAGGTCGAGAAGGCATTGTATGACTTTAGGGAGCATGCTCAAAGAGAGCTATGGATCCTAGACATCATGTTGGTGGCGAGGCGTTTCGGAGAAGGCGAGCGACCGTGTAAACTACTGGCTTGTGTGATTTGCCATGTGGGTGTGATAGCAGTTGTATTCCTCGCCTTCAAGATGTCTCTGGCGGCTTAGTGCATACATTGACTGAAGTAAATCGAGTGTTTGAGTCTTTCTATTCCGATTTATACTGTAATAAAGATTCTTGCTCATCTGCTGATATAGATTTTTTTGGGGGGGAACTCCCAATCTCATAACTATCAACTGAGGCTAGAGCACAGCTAGACCTTCCCATTTCTCTGCAAGACATTGCCAGCGCTATTGACGGCCTACCTTCTGGCAAGGCTCCTGGTCCTGATGGCCTCTCTGCCAAATTATATTAACATTTTAAGACCTTCCTGGCTCCTCACCTTCCTAGAGTGTGAGTTGAGGCACTTGAGGCACAAACATCCCCCCCACCCGACAATGAGAGAAGCGGTCATCATAGTATTGCTGAAACCTCAAAACCTGCAGAGCACTGCGGCTCCTACCGACACCTCTCATTGATTAATTCTGATGTTAAAATTGTTGCCAAGATCTTGTCCACTTGTTTGTCGCCATACATGCCCCACATAGTTCACCCGGACCAGTCAGGCTTTATTCCCGGGTGCTCTGTGCCGCCTTTTTGACATCCTCGCTCAGGTTGATCTGGCCCAGGAAGTGGCGGCCACCCATGATATACAAAAGGCCTTTGACTCCGTCTCATTGCAGTTTATGTATGCTGTCCTGCACAAATGCAACTTTGGCACTAATTTAGTGTCTTGGGTGTGATTGTTATACGCCGCTTCTTCTGCTAGGGCTAGTTCAAACGGGATGCTCTTGAGTCCATTTTCCATTGCTAGGGGTAAGGGACAGGCCCCTGCTGTTTGACATAAATATCGAGCCACTAGCAGATTTAATTAGGCATAAACATAGGCATGGTGGATCAGGCTTCCCGGTGAACCTGAAATATTATATCCCTTTACGTGGATGACGCTATACTCTATGTGAGGGAAATTCCAGTTTCACTTGGTTCCGATTATGCGTGACATTTTTCCTTTTGGGGAGCTGTTTGGTCTCTGTGTTACTTGCGCCAAATCTGAACTTTTCCCACTGTTAGGGAGAATTCTGTCTTTAGGCTCAATTTCCTAACCTAGTGAGTCCCAGGTTTGCTGGATTTCTGGAGTTTGTTTTTTTCTCCTGCCAAGAGTGAAACTCTTTTTTTTCCCACTCTTGGACATGATTTATGGTGTTCCTTTGACTGTTTGTGTTTTATGAGCTATGGGGTCCTTTACCCCATATGGCCTCATGTGTTTTTACTATGTGTGTTACACAGCACCCTCCGTGCAGTAACACAGGGATGTCATAGTGACACCCCACCATAGACTCCATACCCTGGGACTGACTACTGTCTCCCAGGGCATGTAAAGTCCCCATTGGCTTTACTAGTCCCAAATTATGAACAGAAACCAGTACAAACCATCATATTGTGGACGTCGTGGTTGGGGCAATTCGATTGCCCCGGGGTCTGTTAGTCGAGGGGTCACGTCTCCGTCCCCCCTGATCGAGTTTTGGCTGGTGGCAGTGGATACTACTTTTTATATTCGACCGCGAATATATCCCTATGGGATTTTCCCATTGTTCGAGGCTACCAACTTTAATTATTTAATTCTCATAGCCTCGAACATACCGCCGGTTTATGTATTTAATATTCATTCGCCGGTTGGTATTTTTTGCCAGGACTCGATTCTAAAATGGCATTTGTGTTCTCTTCTGTGACTCCAACCCAAGTCGAACCCTTTGTTCCACTTTTTGGCAGGCTTCTCCACAGAAGCCTCCAAAAGTGGTGCCACTCTGTCTGGGTACCACAGGGGGTGTGGGAGGGGGTTTAGGCACCCTGGACTGAGTAACTCAAGTCGCACTCTTGTGTGATTGGCCCAACCACTTAGCATGTTTGATTAACAGCTAGGCTGAGTGAATGGGGGTGTGCTGCATAAAAGCAGGGCTTTGGGGACTGGAACTTCAGAAGTCGCCACAGGACATGAGAATCCGACGATAGAGAAGCTGAGCTGACCTACCACGACGACACCACAGGTGGAGCCCTGCGGAACCGACTCACCACTTCCCGACGACAGAGAAGATCTCCTGGCTGGAGAGGCTTCTTCCCCTGACTGGTGGGCACAACGAGTTTACCTTCTTTCTTCGCATCCCAGGACGTCTTGTGGTCGAATTGCCCGTGCCAAGCACCCCGGCAACCGGATAGCCACTCACCACTGGACCGCGAATATAAGGACCGCTCCTTTTACCTGAGAACTCTGCGGCTGGTTTCTTCCCTGGCAGTGCAACGGACTCCTGTCTTCCTCCCTGACGAGATACTCTCTTCCCCCGGACGAAGCACAGACTTGCATCCGCTGCCAGGAACAACTGTCCCCGCTGGAGTATTCTCACCACTTTAAGGTACTGTGTCCGCCAGGCCTCCCTTTCTAAAGATTGCTACAAGGTAATAACCTTCTGGACTGGGCTGGCCGCCTTGACCTTCTAACTGGTCCCTTTCTTTTGGTCCAACTCTTTTTGAACCTTTGCAAGACTCTTGTGCACTTCAACCGTGTGACCTTGGACACATTTCGTTCTGATCTTCTTAAAGTGGATCAAGCCTTCTGAACTCTAACTTCACAGTTTTACTTGCCTTCCTCTCTTGTTGTGTTCTTGTGAAAGTGTTGGAGATCTGTTTCAAATTATACTCTGCTTTTCTCTCCCTTTTAAAACGAATTATTAGAGTGCCATCTGCGTTAAGCGCTCACCGCTGTCTGAAAATAAGTGGGGCTTTACTTAAGACTTGTGTAATATTCTTCTAAGGGAGTGTATATCTTTTAGTGACCGTTTTTTTGAACTGCTTAACATTAGTGCCTGTGTGTTTTTCTAGATGTGGTTTTAAATAAATAATTATATCTCTTTTACACCAAGCTCTGGTCAGTGTCTACTTGTTCTACTGTGTTCTTCTGACCTATTGTGAATACTCTGTATACTGCCTAACTCTTCTTGAGGGAAGTCTGACTGCTCAGCCACAGCTACCAAGTGAATCTGTGTGGTACAGACTGCTACCAAGTGGGTTTACTGCCAAACACCTGTAGTCTTAAATCTTTTGCAGTGGTCCCAGAGGGAACTGCACAGGTTTCTGCCTAACACCCACTGACAGATGCAGCGACTGCAGCACACTACTTACTAGGATTCTCCTAGTCCCCAAGGGAGAAGAGATATTTGGGAATCACAGTAGCCAGACCCCCTCCCCACCCCCACGCCTCTTTGTTGGACCACAAATAGGCTGCTTACATCCTACATCTCACATCTAAGCTTCAAGCTTGGGCGCGGTTATCATTGACCATGGTGGGTAGAATATCCTTGCTCAAAATGGTGGTCCTCCTAAAACTCCTTTCTTTTTTTGAAAATATACCATTGTGACCTGGAACAAAGTTCTTCAAAGAACTGGATGTCAGCATTAATAGCTTCATGCGGCACCCTGAATCAGTGCTTCTTAAATAGGACACGCTGTGTATGCCCCATGCGCAGGGGGGGGGGGGTTTGCGGCCCACAACTTTAGGATATACTGGATGGTGGCACAAGCACAGTCGTTGCTTTGTGGTTCGCGAGAGACACATTGTATCCGCATGTCAAACTTGAAAAGTATTCTTCAGGAGAGGGTGACATTCGGTCACTAATATTGCCGCCACTGTTGCAAACTCCTGCCCATTTGTCCCTGCCAGTGTGACTGCTCTTGCCTCGGGTATAGTGTGGAAGCTCCTGGGTGTATCCTGACCCTTTCATACTGACTTCCCTTTGTGGAATTGCATTCCTTCCCTCCCCAGGGCAGATACTGTTACAGTGAGGCAGTGGGTGCAGGACGGATTTAGTGTACTGGGACACATGTATATAGCTGGGAATGTTATTACTATTCAAGAGGTACTTGGGCTCATGCAACGCAAACCTGCACAATGGCTCCATTACATTGGGTTAAGCAGGGCATTTAGGGGGTTGTGGGCATAGTTTCTGGTCATACCACCTCATGGATTTATTATGAGTGTACATGGGGCCTGTGGTATTGTCTCAACTTTATATGGTCTGGTTCAAGACCGTTGTGAAGGCATCATGAGTCAGGCACAGACAACAGGTTCAAGTTTCATCTCATACAATTGTATTAACTTAAATGTCAGGATGGAGTAAGGCCTAACTTGCCCTATGCTGAGGTGGGATTTCCCTACCTAAAGAAAATTAAGGATAGTCTGTATGAAGTCCAAATCAAAAGTCAGTCTGTGTCCAAAACCCTCACTTGCCCTCACAATTAACTGCGTACAATGTGTAAGGATGGCCGCATAAAAATAAAGTGTTTAAAAAATAAAGTTATGAGCTTCTTCCAGCTCTTGGATTGTAATCAGCTTCCTCTTACCCAAGTTCAACGCAGTTCACAAAGTATCAGTGTTTCCTTCCGCAAGAGTTCAAATCTTCCAGCTCTTGAAAATCAACGCTGTTCCTTGGGAAGCTTCCCAGCTCTCTTATCATCGGTACTTTTCACTGGTTCCCAAAATGTGTTCTGTCTCTTGACTTCAAAATCACATGAACAACTGTGGCAAAACACCAGCTTCCTTATAGTGATTTTGGTTTGCTTTTTCATCAATTTTTAGCATCACCACTTCTTCACTGAGCTCCAGTTCGGTCATCCTGCATCGAGCCACATTTCCACCAAGTCAGCGTTGAGCCAGTTATGTTCCAAACCCCTCTACCTTGCGCTCAACAGTGCCCATCCTGCTTGTTAGGTCTGCCAGTGAGGCTTGTAAGTCTCCTCTAAGGGCCTTGATTTCTGCCAGGATGTGTACTGAGTCCTCTTTTGTAGAGAAAAGGGCCATGTCTACTTTTGTCAGCACTCTCCCCTCCAGTGGCTTCTTTGGTAATCCTCCTTTCTTCCCGAGTTGCTGTGCCATTGTATCCATTCTTTGTCACTGCCTTCGGAACTTCCTCTTACAGTCCTTTCTTGTTTCTTTCTTCCTTCCTTCCCTTTGTCTTTGTCATTTCTTTCTTCCTCTTTGTGTCCCGCGTCCCCTACAGGCACTGCCCACTAGCTCTCCTGTCCAGGGGTCCAGCCTTGGGTCCTACACGGCTTTTCCTCCTCTGTATTCACACTTCACGTCCTTTGTTTCCTTTGCCTCTGTTATTGCCTTGCCTGTTGGTATACCTTCCGCTCATCTTATCTCTGAGGGGTGCTGTTTCCGGCAGTAGAGCATGTTTTCCTCTCTGTGGATGCACTGTATTGTGGATCCTCCTCACACCGCTTTTGTCCACTGCTAAACCAATTAATGGCAGTCCTCTGTGAAGAGCAAGAGGCGATTTGCAGTGAGCTTGGAAGATATCGGGGCGGGCAGAGATGTGGGGCCCCAGCACCAGCTATATCTAGACAACAGTGCCAAACACCCAGCGTGTTCAAGAGTAGACAGCAGTTAGTAGTCGACGGATAAGCAGCCGTCGAGGCACTTGAGGCAATGAAGGGGATATGTAGTTGAGTAGTTGGCTTCAGTTGCCTGTGTAGGCAGTAGGGATGGCAGCAGCGATGCGTGCACGTTGAAGTGGTGAAGCGTGTTCCGAGACGCACACAGTACTAATAAATACGGTATAAATAAACAAACAAACTAATGATCATTGCAGGAGGCATGGCAAGCATCGGTGTCCACTAGTCACTAACCACTCTGGTGGTGGCAATTTTTGGCTCCCCTTGTGGAGAAGGTGTTAGCAGTTCAACCCGGAGCCTGCCGCGATGCAACTTGCAGTGAGCTGTATGTGTCAGTGGTTGAGATGGCGAGTGTACACAGTGCTTCTATGATGGCCAAACCTTAGCAGATATTTCCATTGTAAGAAGCGCGTGATTCCAGTACTCTGCAGGCAGCAGACTGTTTAACTTCACAATGGCAGTTGAGTGAATGAATCTTGGGGCGAGGGCTTAAGTGCGAAGACTGTGCCTTATGGATGATTGTATCTATAGTGCAGGGGCCCTTTCCCTTACGCCGGCACACTGGGGTCAATTAACCCTTCCAGTCCCTACTGCGGCATGGGTACAGCAGCATGGGGCCAACATTTCACAGTATAGGTGAATTTCTGAGACACGAATATAAGCTGTTGTGTAACGAAGCCTCAACAACCATCCATGAAGTCACTGTCACCTTTCCACCACTTGTGACTCCGATGTGGCTCTTATGCCACTGTTTTGGTCCCTTTGTGAGTTAAGGGTTTGTTGTGTCTGTCTCCCAGGAGCCGGCCACTCCCTTTGCCCTCCTTCCACCTCCCCCTACCCTTCTGCTACTGGGCCTTCTTCCCTGCTTCTTGCCGTCCACTTCAGGACCAGAAGGGCGGGTGAGGGGCTAATTACTCCACTGCGCGACTCCAAAGTATATTTTCTTTACTCCAGGCCGTCCCTCTCCGGCATCCACCTTGTTCCCTCACTGCAGCCTCGTCCTGCTCCCACGCGGGCTGCCCTCTCAGCTGCGACACCTCCTTCTCCCTCCTCTGCTTTCAGCTCTGCCCACCTGCGTTTCCCCACACCGGTCCGTCTCTGCTGCAGCGTCAACATCCCTCACTTGAGCTCTGCTGCTTTCCCTCTAAGGATTCTTCGGATGTGTCTCTGCTCTTTCCTGCGGTCCAGTCCACTTCTCAGCCATGGGTTATCTCGTACACCACGCTGCTTGAAGGCCGCGTCCCGACCTCCTCTGCCAAACGCTGGTGTGCGCCCTAGTTTCCGCTCCAACTTGTGGCTTTTCGTATTCTTTGCCACTTCACCTGCTAACGTGTACCCGTTTCAGGACTTTCACCAGGTTGGGAGAGCTCATTCTCGTCGCTTAAATGCTGGAGGGTGCGCAAGCCGAACATTAAACAGCCATTTTCTCCCACGCCCCCTAGTGCGCTCCCAAAGGTACTTATTTTAACATTCAAAAGTGCTTACAACAATTCCCAGTTCGTTCGATATTCAAGAAATGCTTTCTTCATGGTCCCTGTGCGTCCAGGTATGAGTGTTTCCTGTTTACACTCACCGGCTTCATGCGGCAGCTCCCATCAGCTTTGTTCCTTTCCTCATTCAGCTTCAGAGAAAGGTCAGAGAGAGCACCACTCGCTCTCCTGGCGGTTCACAGCGACCGGAGTCCTTTGGCACCCCACAGCTCCTGCTGCCTGCACCCGACACAGAGGCTGTGCAGGCCGCCCAGCCCTTCTCTGGGTCATCCCTGGCATCCCTTGTCGCTGCTCGACATGGCTTGCAGCACCCGTGTCTCCTGCTCCTGTCTCTCCGGTCCGCCTCTCTCCCACACCAGCCGGCTCCAAGCTCCAGCATACTGCTTCTCTCCCCTTCTTGTGCACAGCCCGTATTTTTATACTCATTAGGCTTGCTAAGTGACTACAGGTGAGAATCATTTAGTCCAATTGCCTGACCATAGTTAAAGGTACATGCCTGGCTGTTACATCTGAACTCCTGCATAGCCCTCTTCTTTGTCTTAGTACAAGAGTGGTGTTTGGGTAGGTTTGCATTATATAAATGAGGTTGTGTCCTCCTAGTTGGCCTCTTCTTCATCTCCATGTTAGAGTCGTATTTCTGAGGGACATTTTATAGGGGGGAAAAAGGTGAAAGGCTTACAGTACCCTACAAAGGCTGTTGGGACAGATGGTTAGTTTTGAAAAGGGAATTGGGGATACCATGTCTCACCCAAGGACATCCTCTCCCCACTTTCCCTCCACCCAGGTGATCCTGCCTTGCATATCCACCCCCAGGGTCGGGATCCAAAAGCGATGGCCTGTACCTGGCCACCTGAGAGCAGGATTCTGGGAGAAAAAAGTGAGGATGCCCTTGGGTTCCTCACACCGTGCTCAAACTGTTCCCACTAAAGCCCGATCCAAATGGGAATGAGACATGAATCTAGACATCACAGACTAGATCTGGAGAGCTATGTGTACACAAACCCGTAAGGTTTCCTACAACTCCAGGTTTCGTCTGATACATCTTAAGTTGCTTCACGGGCATCACTATACCTCGGTCAGATTGAAGCTCTTTTCCCATACAGGAGCGGGCTCCTGTCCCCGGTAGGTGATGAGGGTTACTTTCACATGGTATGGAGCTGTCTAAAGCTGGATGGGAACTGGAGGGATATGTGCTATGCCCTTTCTGACATGCTTGACTGTAAAATTGATGCCAACCCCCCTACATTGCCTTTTCCACATATTTGAAGACTTAGCGGGGTAAATGAGTAAGCTTGCTGGTCTGATTGCTACTGGCGGTGCGCTGCATATTACTGTTATGGCTCAAACCCATGGGACTGACGATTGGGCAGTGTCTGCCTGCAGTTATTCAGGTCAGCGTCACCGAAGACCAACGGGCCACTATGCAGCCGGCAGGTAACTGTCCAGTACATATTGTGCAACCCTTTAAGGCATACCTGATGCGCACCCATCGAGATTCCCCCCTTGTGTAATGCATGTCTGCTGCTTGCTGACTTAATGCCTGCAATATTACTGAATACTTGCCTGTACCTGGTAAGCCTAAGAATTTTTGTAAATGTTTACATTTATTTGGCGGCTATGCCTGTTGTCATTGACTGACTGTCTTTGTGGTATTTATACTGTGATTGCGTAAACTGTGTTACCAGGTGCTTTAATAAAGAAAGTTGTAAAAAAAAAGAAAACATTGATTTACTCCAGATCTCTTTTCCTGAATAATTTCCCTGGAGCCTAATCCTTGACTCGTATTAGTTTTTGTTTTGTATTGTACTGCTTTTCATTTTGTCTGTGAAGCTGTTTGGATACAAGAACTATATAAATTTTGCAAATAAATCAAACTAAGCCACAAAGAAAAAAACATTCAATTTAATCAACCAATGAATTAAGAGGAGAATGGCAATATAACAAAAAAGAAATAAAAAGTTACATACATGAAATCACAATTGACAGTATAACAATTAGGTATTTTAATCTATTCACTTCTATAATTCACTTAAACCAGGTCTGAGAATAATAACCAAATAAATAGGTTCTCAGTCTCCTTCTAAGTAAGGCTGAAGGAAGGGGTATGTCTACCTGCAACAAATTCCACAGTCGAGACACTGTTGAGGAGGGCTGGTGGGATGATTTACAATATCTAAAGAGCATTCTGACCAATCTCTTGACTTCCCGTTACCCTGTTTTCCCATCCCATGTAAAGTTTTTCAGCGAGCAATGTGGGGTATGTCATAGGACTGGTTCCTCGAAGGCTTTGCTGCTCAACGTGAATTCGAAAGGGCAGATCAGCTAATAAAGGTGAAAAAGAATAGGCTTTATATGCTTACATGTATGTGCATAAACTTTTAACTGCGCTACGGTGTGACTAACCAATTTCAAAGGAATGTAAGAAGGATCTGGACAACAATAAAGAAATGTATTTCCAGCAATCCAACCTTGTCATTTTTAAAGCATGAAGAACCGACTGGAAATTGTAAACTGTTATAAATGGTTTCACACATAATTGAGATTATACAAGAGACAAGACTGGACTAATTTTGAAAAGGTTAAGGAGAAGCTGAGCAATTAATCTAATATACTACTTAACCATGTACCTTAAGAAAGCATGCATGTGTGATATTCCAAGAGGAGAATCATAGCATAGGCAATGTTCATTAGAGAATAAAAAATGGGGCAAGAAATTAACGCAATTTGTTTTTGAGGTATGCAGTTTAAGTAAATGTACGTTATTGGTAGAAAGATTGCTACCTCTTTAGCATACACGATTCGTATTGCCAATTCCACCACATTCATAGCAAGGTACAACAGTGCCCAGTGGGATGACTTTGATTATTTTGTTAAATGGTTCCAGAATCATGTCAGGCAGCTTTTATAAAAGTCATTCAAGAGAGAAATCATTCCTCTAAGGCTATTATCATTGATGCACTAGATACAGCACACTCCGGTGGCTGATGGGTTGCCCATGCAACAGTTATAATAAGACATGCATGGCTCAGAAACATAGGGTTTAGGCCAGAAATTCGGGCAAACCTGTTACTAAAACCAAATGAGCAGTCAGATTTATTTGGTTGGCATGTGGACAATGCTTTAGAAAAGGCCAAAACATGACACTTTACAAAGTGAACCCCGCCCTCCTTAGCTCTGCCCGTTGCATCGGCCTTCAGTCCTTTTCTAAGCGCGGTCGGGGCTGGATGCACTTGCATCACTGGGAAGCCCTTTTTTCCTTCCCGTTGTCCTTCTCTCCTGCTCCGGTTCGGCGGTCGCGTACACCTATGCCAGATCGTTTGGGATTTGCCACTTGTTCCTCTTGAAATTTCGCTTCGCTAGATCGGATCCCCATTCTCTCTGCTTGGAGTGTCTGGGACCGGATCACCGCTGAGACTCCTGTTTCTACTGCGACTCCCTCTCGGTCCAGGCACTTTAGTGTTGTCTTCGTCGGTGGGAGGAGATCTTCCAGAGAGTTCCTCCATTGCATTTTCAACTTTCATCGACAGAAAGAAAGACGCCCAGTAAGTTCCTTACTTTTCAGTGCACCCAGGCCAGGGGACTCCTTCCCGGGGTCCTCTAGGCCCGGGAGGCGTTTCAAAAGCTTTGCTACCAGGGTTTCCCCTGAGTTGCTTTGCAGGCCTAACAGGCGTACCAGGGTTTTGTCTGAGGGTTCCCGTGAGGGGCCTGCCTATACCCGATCACGAGCCGAGGTCCACCAATCAGGTGCTAATAGCCAGCATAGTCGTGCTGAGGCATTGGGTACCGGAGTTCGCTCTGAGGTCTCCTTGTTTGGAGCTTACAACACAGACACCGGGGTGCGCCCTGAGGCCTCTGTTGAGGCTTTCTGTACTGAACAACGGTTCGAGGCCCCTCTTGGTGGAGCTGTAAAGACCGGACTCTGTTCCGAGGTTCCTCTTATCGTTGTGTACCAACAGAAATGAGAGACCTGTCAAGGTCTTATTTGTGAGATTGATTCCTCAACTTTCCTGTGCCCGCGGCATTACTGGTTCTGTTGAGGGGGCACAGGGAGAGGTTGCCGACCGTAACTCCTCTGGAGGCTAATTCAAGGGACAGGATGTCCAGTAAGCATCCAAGGCCCCATAGTGCCGGCTCTGCCGAAGATCCTTGTGTCAAGGCAAACATTTCAGTCAAGTTCCTGACCAGTCTGTGGAGTCAACTGCCTCATCTACACATGTCACGCAGTTCTCCTCAGATGTTCACAAAATGGCGGGCTTTCCCGCGTGGTCTACGGTGGTCATTTTGGATTCTTCCCTCACACCCACGGAACAACAGTTTTCACGGGTCAGTGCAAACCCATCGCGCCCTTCTTATGACTGGCCCTCTCGGATGCAACTACCGCATACGGTCTTGCTTCCTGGCAGCCTCTTCGTCAGAGGATGCCTTTTTCGGGATGTTTCAGAGACTTATGCACTCTGACCCCATGAGGGAGTACTTAAGAGCTTTTCTTGTAGCTCTGTCACCAGGGTTTCCCCTGAGGTGCCCCAAGGGCCTAACAGGCATACCGGAGATTCCTCTGAGTGTTCTGAAGGACCTGCCAGTACCGGACATTGTTCTGAGGTTCACCATCACTGTGCTAAAGTTAAGCCCAGTTCGGCTGAGGTCTCCTTTTCTGGAGCTTTCCCTGCTGTAACCAGGTTGAAGCCTGAGGTTCCTTTTGTGGAGGCTAAAGTCTGTACCGAATCCTGACGCGAGGCCCCTTTTAAGGGAGCTTTACGTTCCAGGTTGAAACCTCAGGTTCCTCTTGTCGAGGCTAAAGTCTGTATCGACAGATCTGAGAGGCCATCTCTGAAGGTCTTGTCAGTGAGGTATTGTCCTTAACTGTCCCAAGCTCAGGGTCGTGGTGGTACCGGTTCTGTCGAGGGGGGAAAGAGGGGAGTCGCGGAGCGCATTCCCTCTGGTACCGGCTTGTCCGAGGTACCTCCGTTGGAGGCTAATTTTGAGACTGGTGCGAAGATGTCGACTAAACATCTGAGACCACCCAGTGCCGGCTCTGCCGAGGTTCCTTGTAAGGTTTAAGTGTTATTTAAGCCCCTGACTCTCCTGTGGAGCCAATTGCCTCAGCTACGCATGTGACACAGTTCTTTTCAGGTGGTGACAAAATGGCAGGCCAACCTGTGTCACCTACGGCGGCCATTTTGGATACCTCCTTTACACCTACGTTCGCAACGTCTGGTGCTGGGAGCATTCCTTTCGGCAATAGTAACCCGTTCCGCCCTTCTTTGACAGGCGTGCGTGGGCTCCGCTGCCTCATACTGTCTCGCTCCCTCCTGGTTTTGCTCCTCTGATCTATGTGGACCCGGCCGGGGGTGGACCCTCCTGGCGACCATCCTCCTAAACCCTCGGCTGAGGATGAGTTTTTTGGGAAGTTTCAGATGCCCATGCACTCTGACCCTATGAGGATGTATTTCAAGCGTCTTTTCACTCCTGTCCACCCCGTTCCTGGTGGCTCCGATTAGGTTTTTCTTTTAAAACCTGAGGTGGTAGGCGTGGAGGACCAGTCTTCTGTTTCTGCCTCGTTGGGGATGCGCCTTAAGCGGATGAGGGCTGGGATGAGCAGCCCCGCTCATAAGAGCATTCTGTGACCGGGAGGGGCTTGTGTAGCTCTGTTCCCCTGAGGTACCTCAAGAGCCTAATAGGCGCAGAGTGTTCTCTGAGGGTCCCTCCGAGGACCTGCCAAAACCGGACGTGGTTCTGAGGTTCACCATTTGGGTGCTAAGTTCATCTTTGGCTCTGGATATCGGGGTTCGCCCTGAGGTCTCCATTTCTGGAGCTTTCCACACTGATACCCTTGTACGCCTTGAGGTCTCCGATTCTGGTGCTTGTCACACTGAGCCAGGCTCAAGGCCCATCTTCAGGGAGCTGTATGTCCCGGGTTAAAACCTAAAGTTCCTCTAAATACAGTAGCAACAGAGTTGAGGAATTGTCTAAAGGGTCCTTTCGGTAGGGTACATTCCTCAACCATCCCACCTTTGGGGTTGTGGTGGTACCAATTCTGTCGAGGGGGCAAAGAAGGTGATCAGCAACAGGCCTTCCAGTACCGGCTCTGCCGAGGTTCCTCCATTTGAGGCTAATTCTGGGTCAGTTTCTGGGATGTCCACTAAACATCCTAGATCTGCCAGCACCGGCTCTGCCGAGGATCCTTGTTTCAAGGCTAAGTGTTTCTTAAGTCCCCTGACTCCACTGAGGGGACAGTTGCCTCATTTTCTCCTATGACGCAGTTCTCTTCAGGTGTTCACTAAAAGGCGCCCCAACCTCCTTGGTCCAGGGCAGCCATTTTGGATACTTCCCTTACACCAACTTTCATGATGACTAGGGCTGGGAGCATTCCTTTTGGGGCTGAACAGTTTTTCCACGCTATGTGGACAACAAAGACCTGTTTGTCGTCCCTGGTGACAGCTTGAGCTAAGGCCCCTTGTACACAGAGGTCAGGGTCCCAGACTCGGAATCAGGGGGTTTCAGGGTCGCTGTGCATGCCGATCTGAAACTCGTGTTGGTAGCCCCGCCTTAAGCGGCAGCGGCAAGGTGGTTGGTTTTTCTCTCAGCCATCAGCCTCCTCTACAGGGACAGGTAATATGCCTGCCGACAAATCACCAAATTATATTTTTTGTCGATCACACTACACTTCGGGGGGAGGACGAATCTCGTCTCATCTGGAGGCGTGGCAAACCATCACCGAAGACTGGTGGGGTTTGTCCATCGTTTAGGCGGGTTTTGGCTTGCCCTTTCCTCCTACCCCACCCTTCAAACCTCTCTTCCGAAAGATCGGGATGCCCTCCCTCAGAGTAGAGGTACAGAAACTTCTATACTTCAGAGTGGTGGAACCTGTTCCCCTCATAGAGCAAGTGAGGGGCTACTACTGCTGTCTTTTCACTGTGCTCAACCAGGCTGCCCTGCGCACTATCATCGATCTTTCTGAGAGAAATTCAAGTTGATCAGGCCCTTGCCAAATAAAGTCCTCTCTTTGGAAGGGCGATTGGCTCAGTGTGGTGGTCTGGTCTTCCAGGATGCGTAAATGCACATTCGAGGGGATTGGGTCCTCCGACGTATTCCATATCTATGACGGGTAATCACCACAGCTGTGCTGCTTCGGAAACTTTTTTCGGCGTCTGCGTCCTGCGTCGATGACGTCGATGCGCTGTCGTCGAGGACCTCCTCCGACATCATCCAATGTGATAAGTAGGACGCACGACGCCCGTAGCCTCAGTTCCGTTTTTTCCACGAACGTGTTGCTTCGTGAATCTCGGTTAACGCCTCGACTCTTTGGAGTTCTGTTCTTCTCGGTTTTTCGAACCTGTTCGTTTTTGTGAGAAAATCCTTCGTGTGGAGATGTCTTCTACTTCGTCTTCGACCCCGCGTCCGGGCTTCAAGAAGTGCGGGTCCAAGATGTCGGTGACGGACTCGCACGACGCCTCCCTCTGGTGCATCCGGGAGGCCCACGACACGGATGACTGTATCGACTGCCAGTCGCTCACGTCCGAAGCCTTACGAGAACGTAAGAAGAAGTTGTCGGTAGGTCGGGGGTCAAAGTCTGCGGGGCTTTCGACAGATGATTCGAGAGGTGACTCTCCGCGTCGTTGTCGGAAGTCTCGTGGGTCTCCTTCTAGGAGTCGGTCTCGCCACTCCTTGGCCTCTCGGAAGTGTACAGCGGTCGTCTTCCAGGTCCTCTTCTGAGGACTCTGCCCGGCACGTCGCTTACCCCTCCAGCCGTGCGACGCCAGAGGAATGGGCTTCCTTCGGGAAGAAAATGCTGGCGATTCTCGAGTCGCAGGTTACTAAGCCGTCCGCGCCCCCGAGTGGGGTCGGCCGTGAGAGGTCGAGAGACACCGCTCGTAAGAGTGGTCGGCACGAGTCACGGGAGAGGTCCCGTTCAGACAAGGGGACTCGTTCTCGACGTACCCGTTCCAGGTCCCGGTCCTCGACGCGTTCGAGACCGTGTGCACCTGTGATGTCTTCGAGGAAGACATCGACGCCAGAGGCGTCGAGGGCGTCGACAGGCTTTCTCGAGGCTCCGGCTCCGAGGAAGTGTCGAAGCCGTCGACGCTCAGGTCGTCGAAGGACACGCTCGGAGCTCCGCCTTCGAGGACTGTGTCGACGCCGTCGATGCTGGCGGCGCTGAATCTGACGTCGACGCCGATCCTCACAGCGCCGATGCCTGTTCTCTCGACGCCGGCGCCGATTCACTCAACGCCTTTCGAGGCCGGGGTGTCGGAGGTACCCCGTGGCACGGGGGAACCCCCTAGGAAGGCTCTGGTTAACAGCAAGCACTCTCGGGTGCCTTCTTTTCACCACCTGGAATATATTTCGGAGGTGGATGAGGATTCTGATGGCCTGGTTCCTAGTCAGGTTCCAGATGAGATGGTCTCGGGCCATAGCCAATTTGACGATTTGAGGCAGTCACTGCATGATGCCAGTGGACTGGACACCTCTCCGGAGGTGGAGTTTTGTAGGCCTGAACCTGGCTCTCATGCCGATTCCTCGTACCGGCGCCTTATGGCAAGGGTTTCCGAGTACTTGGGATGGTCTGCTCCCCCAGGGGAGTTTGTGCAGGATGATCTCACGGACATCCTTGATGTTGGTCCCCCTACTGACCCGGTACTGCCGTTTCATATGGCTCTACAGAGAAGGGCGGCGGCGGCTTGGACTGCTCCGGAGAGTCTCCCGGCGATGGGCAGGTCCTTGTCGCGAAAATACCACCCAGCCAGTAGCGACCCCTGCTACTTGACCAGGCACCCCACTCCGGAGAGTTTGGTGGTGCAGGCGGCCACGGCCCCGGCAAAGCAGGCGTCGTACCCTACCATCCCTCCTGATAGGGACGACAAACGTTTTGATGGCTGGGCGAAGAAAGTGTTTTCTTCAGGTGGTATGGCGCTTCAGGCGGCCAACTCCATTTGTTCCTTGTCTCGTTTCACACACACACTGTGGAACTGTGTTGTGTTAGCGGCTGACCATATTCCCGACGGGGACGAACGGGATGGTTTCCTTGCTATGGTCCAGGATGGTAAGGATGCCATGTGTGAGACCGTTCAGTCGGGTTTGGACATGGCTGAATGCGTCAGCAGGTCCATGGCGGCGAGCACCGTGATACGCAGGTTTGCATGGTTGCGGAAGTCGGGGTTTGCTCCTGATGTGCAGTCCCGCGGCTCCTCAACATGCCCTTTGACGGTGAACACCTTTTTGGCAGCAAGGCTGACGAGAGCCTTGAGAGGTTGCAGACCTCCAAAGCTGCAGCAAAGTCGTTGGGCGCTGCAGTTCGCCAACCTCCGCCTTTTCGTCCTAGGGGACAGCAATGGAGGGGTGGTTCCTTTCGCTATTACTCGTCCTTCAGTAAAGCGAGAGGAGCTGGCAGTCAAAGAGGCCAACGCAGGGGTACCAGAGGTGGACGACAGGGTACCCGTGGTGCCAAGGCCGCTCGGGCAGTTGCCTCTTTGCCCTCAGGTAACGCTGCAGCCGCTACCACTCAGTCATGAAGCCATGTCCCATGGTTCGCCGGTTGGGGGAAGGCTGGCGCAGCATCTTGTAGAGTGGCGTGCCATTACTTCAGATGTGTGGGTTCTGGAGATCAAAACCCACGGCTACTGTCTTCCCTTTCAGCAGAGGCCTCACGACAATCCACCGGGGAACCTCTCTTTGCAGAGTCCGGATCCGCTCCTTGCGCAGGAAATTCAAGCCCTGCTGGAGAAAGGCGCCATAGAACTGGTGCCTGTAGCGGAGAGGAACAAGGGATGGTATTCCCCTTATTTTTTGATTTCAAAGAAAGGTGGGGGATTGAGACCCATCATGGACTTGCACCGTTTGAACAAACTCCTCAGGAAGGACAAGTTCAAGATTGTTACTCTCTCTCGAGTCCTCCAGGCCCTTCAGCTTCAGGACTGGTTGGTGTCTCTCGACCTCAAGGATGCTTACTTCCATGTCCCGATCCATCCCAAGCACAAGTAGTATCTGAGGTTCGCGGTTGGCGACTCGCACTTTCAGTTTCGGGTCCTGCCATTCGGATTGACCTCCGCCCGAGGGTTTTCACCAAGCTCATGGTGGTGGTGGCAGCGCATCTCAGGCAAGAGGGGATTCACGTCTACCCCTACCTGGACGATTGGTTGATCAGGGGGAGCTCTCCCGAGCAAGTCCTGGATCATCTGTCCGTCACCTGCCACTCCCTTCACAGGCTGGGCTTCTCCCTCAATTTAAAGACGTCCCACTTGACGCCAACACAGCGGCTCCAGTACATCGGAGCAGTGCTCGACACTTCCCTGGGGCAGTGTTTTCCTCCCCAGGTGAGGGCTCTTCACATTCAGCAGATGGTGCACAAGTTTCAGCATGCCCAGACGCTCCCAGCGTTCGAGTTCTTGAGGTTGCTCGGCCTCATGGCATCCTGCATTCTCTTCTGGTGCCAGAGGCTCGCCTGCGGATGAGATCTTTGCAGTGGGCACTCAAGATGCAATGGTCGCAGTACTCCGGCAGGATTTCGGACCCGGCTCAGGTGCCGCCCTCGGTCGCCCGGGACCTTCTGTGGTGGGCCGTCGAAGGCAACTTGATGAAGGGGGCTCCATTTTGGCTTCCCTGGCCGGAGGTGACGAACATGACGGATGCATCCCTCACAGGATGGGGAGCTCATGCCAACGAGCTGACAGTCAGCGGTCGTTGGTCTCCGTCGGAGTCCAGACTCCATATCAATCTGTTGGAGCTGAGGGCCGTCAGGCTAGCCCTGAAGGCTTTTCTGCCGACTCTGCGAGGAAAGAATGTCCTGATCCTGACGGACAACACAGTGGCCATGCACTACCTCAACAAAAAGGGGGGGGGCAGGGTCACTTCCTCTGTGCAGGGAGGCGATGCAGCTCGAGTTCTGGGCCATCCAGCAGGAAGTTTCGATCTCAGCAGTTCATCTGGCCGGAGACCAAAACGTGACGGCGGACGCTCTGAGCAGGCAGAGCACGATCTCTCACGAGTGGGAGTTCGCTCTGGAGATTCTCCTGGAGATCTTCGCCCTTTGGGGGACCCCTCAAGTGGATCTCTTCGCCTCCAGTGTCAACCGGAAGTGCGAGAGGTTCTGCTCGCGGGAATTTCCTCCAAAAGGAGCCTTAGGAGACGCGTTCGTGGTGGAGTGGTCATTCCCTCTGCTGTACGCGTTTCCTCCAGTCCCCATCATCCCACAAGTGCTGCGGAGATTACGGAAGTTCGGTTTCCGGATGATCCTCATTGCTCCGGCGTGGGCTCGGACCTTCTCGACTTGTCCATCTGCCCTCCACGTCGTCTTCCCTACCGAGACGATCTGCTCTCACGGGAGGGGGGTCAGGTTCTCCATTCAGAGGTCAGATCCCTCAACCTTCACGCTTGGCTTCTGAAAGGTTGAGGTATAAGGATTGGGACCTCCCTGAAGACGTGATGGAGGTGTTGCTCTTGGCCCGACGGCCAGCAACAAAGTCTCTGTACCGTTGCCGTTGGCGTAAGTTCTGCGACTGGTGCAGAGTTCAGAATGTGGATCCTTTTGCATGTGACATCCCCATGGTTCTGTCCTTTTTACTTTTTTGGCCCACAGGGGCTTGCAAGTGGGTACCATTAAAGGTTACCTTGCGGCGCTGTCCATCTTTAAGCGCTCGTCTGAAGAGTGTTCCTATTTTAAAATCCCTTTAATTTCACAGTTTCTGAAAGGGCTCACTAATGTGTTCCCTCCGTCACCTTTCCTGGTGCCCGGTTGGGATTTAAACCTTGTTCTTAAGTTTCTTATGGGTGCTCCGTTTGAGCCTTTGCATTCTTGCCCTTTGAGGCTGTTAACTCTGAAAACTGTGTTTTTGGTTGCGGTTACTTCCGCTCGCAGAGTGAGTGAGTTACAGGCACTTTCAGTTAAGCCACCCTTCACTGTATTTCACAAGGACAGGGTTGTCCTTAGAGTTCGTCCTTCTTTTCTTCCGAAGGTGGTTTCGGAATTTCATTTGGCCCAGAAGGTTGTTCTTCCGGCATTCTATCCTCCTCCGCATCCTGGTAAGGAACAGGAGAGGCTCCATAGGTTTGATCCTAGAAGAGCTTTAGGCTTCTATGTTTCACGCATGCCCCGGGTCAGAGTGGACGATCAACTCTTTATTGGTTACGCTGGAAAGCGTTTGGGACAGGCTGTGACGAAACAGACTTTGTCTCGCTGGATTATTTTGGCCATCTCGGAGTGTTACCACTTGGCGGGTAAGGACCCGCCGGCTGGCTTGCGGGCCCATTCTACCAGGGGTATGGCTGCATCTACTGCCCTGCACAGGGGTGTTGCTATTCGCAACATATGTGATGCAGCCACCTGGGCTTCAGTACATACATTTGTACGTCACTATTCCCTCGATTCCATCCGAGGACAGGATCTGGCCTTTGGCAAGGCGGTCCTTTGCTCTGCTATTTGATTGGCAATTCTAAATTTTGATTCTAAATTCTTTCCCTCCTCCTTGCTCTGGTACTGCTTTGGGAGTCTGTCATAGATATGTAATACGTCGGAGGACCCAATCCCCTCGAAGAACAAGTTACTTTCTTACCTGGTAACGTTCTTTCGATGGGATGGTCCGACGACGTATTCCATATCGCTCCCTCCCTGGCTTCCCCGCTGCAGAATTTCTTTTGCGATTGCAGCTTACGTTCCGCAAGGCATTGTGTCTGACTGGCAGTTGACTAATGTCACACGTTCTGGGGGAAAAAACTACAACTGAGGCTACGGGCGTCGTGCGTCCTACTTATCACATCGGATGACATCGGAGGAGGTCCTCGACGACGGCGCATCAACGTCATCGACGCAGGACGCAGACGCCGAAAAAAGTTTCCGAAGCAGCACAGCTGAGGTGATTACCTGTCATAGATATGGAATACGTCGTCGGACCATCCCATCGAAAGAACGTTACCAGGTAAGAAAGTAACTTGTTCTTCTGACTTGGAGCCTGCATATGAAATATCTGCGGTTCTCTGGAGCCCGCATATGAAATATCTTCAGTTCTCCGTGGGAGCAGAACACTTCAGATGCGGGTACTCCTTTTGGTATCAGCTCAACAAGACGCACCGGAAACTCCTCTGAGGGGCCCTGCAGTGGTCTCCCAATATCAGATCTTCTTCCAAGGTTCCCCATTTGGGGCCAAGTCTGACCCCAGTCCTGCTGTGGCTTTGGATGCCAGGGTTCGCCCTGAGGCTTCTCCATCTGGAGCTTTCTGTACCAAGTCTTGGCTCGAAGCCCCTCTCGAGGTGGCTATAAGACCAGGGTTAAACCTGAGGTTCCCCTGCTTGGGGCTAAATCGGTCACCAACAGAATTGAGAGTCCCTCATCGAGTGTCCTGGCTGTAAGGTATATCGCTAAGCCTTTTCGCATGCGCGGCCATGATGCCACCAGTTCTGTTGAGGGGGCAAAAGAAGGCGGTCACGTACCACAGACCTTCCAGTACCGGCTCTGCCGATTATCCTCCACTAGAGGCTAATTCTGGGGAAGCCCCTGACGTGTCGAGTAAACACCCTAGATCAGCCAGTACCGGTTCTGCCGAGGTTCCTTGTTTCAAGGCTAGGATGGCACGCAAGGCCCCTGACTCCCCTGGCGGAAACTATTGCTTCACTTGCGCCTGTGACGCAGTTCGCCCCTGGTGTGTGATAATGGCAGCCCAATCTCTGCGGGCCACAGTAGCCTTTTTGAATACCTCCCTTAAAGCGAGGTTTTACATCAACAAGCATGGCGACACAGACTCTCCTCTCCTTGTGGATCTTGTCATGCAAATTTGGGCTGGGCCATCCAGTATATTGTTTGGCTCCAGGCTCCACACATCCAGGGTCACCTCAGTGTGACCACAGATTAATTCAGGCACCAGTAGGTGTTTGGCAGAATCCTCTGCAGTGCCCTTATGGACTACTACACACAATTAAGACTACAAGTGATAATACAAGTTCACTGTTGGTACAAGCCTGTACTACACTGTTAAAGTGGTAGCAGTAGCGGAGCAGCCAGACTTATCTCAAGAGCAAATGAGCAGTAGTAGAGATTACACAAACGACTACAATTACTGTGAGTCAAGCAAACACTGACTCAAAGTTGTTGGTTAAAAAGTAAAAGTACATTTATTTCTCGAACATCTGTTCACAAAACACTTCACTTCTATTAATTCAAAACCACACGTAAAATACACTTCGCACAACCAATTCACTTTGTGCAGCACAATTCAAGGTAAGTACCTTTCGATTTGACAGACCGGTGTTGTGAAACGACGACATTACCGGGGCTACAGATGCAATCTTTTTTTGACAGTAATGACAGTTTGGTCTTACTAAAGATCCGCGTACCCGTGGAAAGAAATGTTACCGGAGTTAAAACATGCTTAACACATGAATCAACACAAGAGAGTTGGGGATAAAAATCATAGGCAATACTTTTGTCAAGGCAGATAGAATCAGAGGACACTTTCCTACAAGTGAATAAAAGTCAATAGGCAGTGTCAAATGGAACAGGGTTCCTGTTGCCGAGCATCACACGGTTAGTAAAGTTCAGGATTCGAGATTGCCAGGAGTACTTGGATATTGTCAAAAAAGGAAGCAAAAGTTATAAGAGGGGAAGGAAGATAAGGACAAGCCTTTAGGGAGGAGAAAGGGGTTCACCACAGTTCCTCGAAGTGAAAGAAGCTGGTGCTATGGCAGTTGTTCCTGGTAGTTCCTGCAGACTCACGGTTCCTGTGGCTTCAGTCGTGGGGACAAGAAGGACGACCTCTGGAGCGATCTGCACTACCCAGGGATGAAGCCAGCAGCAGCAAAAGCAACTGTGAATAAAAGGTGCGCTCCTTTAAAACAGGAGAGGCTCTTCAGGTGGCTATCCGGACCACTACAGCTGTGTGCAGTGATTTCGACCAAGAAGAGGATCCTCTGCCTGTGGAAGATGAGCTGGTTGATCCCACCAGGCTCAAGTTAAGAAGACTCCGGACTGGATCTTCTCTTGTCGTTGAACGGTAAATAGCTCAGGCTGCAGCAGGGCTTCACCAGGACTCGGTAGTTGCAGCAGCCGTCTTCTTTTCTGCTTCTCTTCGGTTCCTTGCAGTTCCAGTGGCGACTCTCACTTCCAGGCCAAGAGTCCTGCCTTTTAAGCGAAACTCCCCAATTCACGCAGCCTGGCTGTCAATCACTCAGCAGTGGGGTTGTCCAGCCCGGATAACCCCTTCAGCCAATGGACGCCAAGTGCGACTTGGGTTTCCAAGGAGATCCTGTGCAGAGGGTGACTATACCCCTCCCTCACATTCAGCCCACGGTTTATGTTTGAGGCTAATATAATAGCCTGGAACAGTACCATGGTTATATAGTATAATTGCGGTAGAAAAGTTAGGGTAGATACCACTGCCACCAGCCAAGTCTAAATGTTAAAAGAGCAAAACAAAGCTCAGAGAGGCACAGACAAAAAGGGATAGGAGTTAACCCTTTCCAGTACTCCATGTAAGATGGGGTGTACTGGGTCTGTAGTTTTAAGTGACTACATAAAGTAAATGGCAACTTTATCTGTTTTCGGGGGGACAGTAGTCGGCCCCAGAAAAATGAAGTCAGTGGGAAGTCTCAAAGACAACCCTGTGTCACTGCACTGAAGGGTGCTGTGTAACGCACATAAAAAGTGGGGCTCATGGAGTGGTGTACTCCAGAGCCCACGATCACACAAACAGTAGGAATACACATGGCAAAACACATGTAAGAGTGGGAAAAAAGGCTCACGCTCTTACCAAGTGGAAAAGGTAAACTCCAGAAATCTAGCAAAGCTGCTGGGGGACTCACTAGGTGAGGGAAATTAGCCATAGAATGAGAATTCTCCCCAACAGTCAGCATTGGTTACGAGTGTGAGATGAACAGCAATATCATCTCCAACTTTTTCCAGCAATGGGGCACGCCATAGGTGGTCCTCTTTGCAGCTTGTGGGTCAACATGAAAGCTTATGCTTTCCCCTCATTGCCTCCTACCTATTGGTCGCTCTGTAAACACATTGAACTGTTGCCAAAGCAGCTATGTGGGCTTTTCCACCAGCTTTTGTGAAACATTACTGCTTAGACCTGAGCTCCAGGGCTGATGCTCAGTTCGGGCAAGCTGTTCCCAAAAACCTCTTTCAGTAAAGGAGTTCCATCCACCCGTTATCCTGTAAGGAGTGCTTGGTAATCTCCTAAAAGTATGGAGGAAAGGGGACAAGGCGTAGGAGTATAAGAAAGTTACTCACCGTAGTGACTACCTTACTAGTCCATAGTCCCCTTTCCTCTATAAGCCCGCCCACCGTCCCCTCTAATAAGTATCCTCTATTATTGCTTAAGTGGTCTCAGACCTGGCGATAAAAAAGGACTGAAGAGCGATGCTCACGGTGGAGCTAAGGAAGGCAGGGTTACAGCCGCGTGCGGTAACCCGCGTAAAAAGAGAAGGACACATTTTTCAATTTTATGCTTTTTTACAAAAGTGCTCCGGTCCCGTCCCACAGGACAGAATGTCCCAAAGGTATGGAGGAAAGGGGACTATGGACTAGGAGTGAGGTAGTCACTACAGTGAGTAACTTTATTTGTCCCCATACATATACCCCATCAACAGGTCAGAGTATACACATCAGGAACCTATACATAGGGATGTGGATGGTACTCAAACCCAGTGGAACAACCATCAACCTTTACAAACCACTAACAAAGACATGGCCGGGCAAGGGAGTAGGTCATACCATGAGGGCATTGGCCTCTGCTGCTAAACAATGACGTAGGTTCTCCCGTCGGAAGAAGATGAACACCCGTCATACACAAATCCGAGTAGATGACATCAGACATGTGTGTGTGTGAAGTACAATCTGAAAGGGCTACTGCATGGCACTCCTCTCAGATCTGTGCAGTCTACCACCACATGGCAGAATGATGATGCCCTAACATCTGACCTTTCTACAGGCAGAGCACTACTACAAAAAGAAGCAATAGAAGCAGTGACATTAAACAAGGTAAATAAGGGCAATTGTTCACTATACTACCTTGTGCCCAAAAAACCAAAACAAAGTGCCTGTTACTAGACCTACAGCTGGCACAATCTAGAAGTTCAGAATGGCAAATCTTCAGCAGGGCATTCTGCTGTTGAAAAAGGGGGATTACAAGGCAACATTGTACATGAAAGTTGCATACTTTAATATTTTAATGTTCCTAAGTCATCACAAATACCCTTGATTCAAAGTGGACAAACATGCTAAAAGTAAGATTTTTCACCAACCCGCCTGTGCGAGTAACAATAAAGTCAGACACTTCACTCAGGGATGAAGAGTAGATTGTCAACACCTCATGACCAATTGCCAGGCCAAAATGCACATGAGTGTGTTAGAATTGCTAGCTGTCAAATTGGTATTGCACTCTTTTCAGGCATTACTCACAAACATAAGTGTGATCATCACAAAAAATAAAACTGCCACGTTTTATTGAAAAAATACTCAATAAACGCATCAAAACAATGTCTCTTCCCACACAAAACATCTGGCACTGGTGTCTCCAAAAGGAATACATTATTTCAGGTACAACACATACCAGGGGAAGGCAATTGTCTTGTGAATAAGTGAATTGCAAATATTTCTCAGTCTCAGAAACCTTTGTCGCAGTACACAAGTAGTCTTTTTTTTCATATCTCTTTTCATTGTTTAATAAACTCACAAAAGAACCATAGGTACATTCACTTCCACTTCAGTTGTTTGTCATGTAAACCAACAATATTAGACACCAGTGCGATCAAAATAAAGCAAGCGAGGCAAATAAAGTCCAATCAAAACAGAACAGTTGACCATTTTTCCACATCATAACATCCCAGGTTATCACCATCAATTCCCCTCTTCCCATTTACCCCAAATGTTTACTGCTTTCATGGGGCAACCTCGTGCAGTGCATACTCTGTGTTCCACTGCTTCACACACGTCCACATCAGCCGTCCATTGGGCCGAGACTGGGCTCTCTGGCGAGCCCCACCTTTGAGCTATATTACATTTAATCAGCCCGACTGCAGTAGATAAGAACAGTTTTTCCCATCACTTGGCGATAGTTTCTTTCGGGATTCTCAACAAGAGCAATTTAGGGTCCATTGGTACTTCCTTCCCCAAAGTGTCGGTTAGTTTATTGCAACATTGCTGCCAAAAGTTCTGAATAAGAGGGCATTCCCACAACACAAGTAGTCTTAAAGCAAAATCCACTTTAATAGGAAGAGGTTAAGACTAGTGCCTACACCTTTTACAAACCCTGCTTTTCTATTATACAGGTGTCCTGACTCAGCTGCCCAGAGTTTTAAATGACGCAGTAGGATTTACGCAAAGATGATTCCCAGCATATCCAAGAGGGCTATTGGTCTATAATTCCTGGGATTTTCTTTATCTATCTTCTTAAATATTGGTATAATCTGTGCGGCCTTGCAAGATGCAGGGAGGACCCTCTTGCTGATAGGATTTGATTATATAGCAGGAGGCATAGAGCTGTCGATTCTTCTGGATTTTGGTTTAATAAGTTGTTATTACGTCCATCTGGGCCCGATGCTCGGGAGGAGTTCAGTTGCTTGATTCAGAGAAGGATATCTTCTCTATCAAAGTCAATGGACCAGTTCTCGTTCGATGTACCCTCCTTTGAAGTGTCCGTAACCATCGGACCAGCGAAAAGTTGAGTAAAGAGAGCGATCCAATTATCTTCTGTTACCGCTGGAACTATGCTAGTCGGTTGGTATATATCGTTATTGTTTAGTAATGCCCAGAGCTCACGTGTGTTTTTTTTAAACAATTAGTTTAATAATTTTTTCTGCATCTACTTATAGCCACCGGACTTTTGTGGATAGAAGCCAATTCGTATATTGTTGCTACCTTTTTTTAAAATATTTTTTTTAGGTCATTCTGACTCTTCCGTGTAAGCGGTTTATTCTCCTCAAATCCTCTCGATAGATTTCATATCTTATTAGGGTGCTGCAGTCTTCTAGTCCCTTGTCTAGAGCCCTCCCTTGGTTGCACCTGAAATTCCATAAAAAACCAGGAGTAATCCAATCCTGACTGTATTGGAGCCAGGAAGTGTCGATTTTTTGCGATTATGGTAACCCATCCGTGGGATATATTGTAAGTCGATTCCCTCCTTGATTTACCTGTACCTTCTCTTTCATCACCAATTGATGAGAAACACAGTCACCCTTCTATTTTAAAGTTAGAAGCTAGTGGTCACTATTTATTGTGGGCTTTACAACTGGAGCGCTAATCCGTTTAATCCAACTCAGAGATAAAATAATAATCCAAATGGGATTCATGGTTGCCCCTTGCCCATGTCGCTCTTGCCGGGGTATCCCCTTTTGTTTGACCGTTCAACATAAAGATATTCTGTTCTTTTAACTCAGTCACCGATACTATGGCTTTTTTTATTCATAGCTGTAAAGGAATGCTCATTCCATGATTGTCAATACACTTTATGTTGAGGTCTACACAGATCACAATTAGGGGGTCATTTATCTCCAAATAAACCTCATAAATTAAAGCTGTTAAAGTATTAATACACTCTTCATCCCAGTCCCTTCTGGATTCCAATATAAATTAAATATTACCATTTACTCGGAGGAAACCAACCTTAGCCTATTCCAGTTCACAGTAACCATTTGTACAAAAGGATGGGTGCAAGTGGTCTTTTGATTCTGTGCTGTGCACTGTGTATTTACTCATCGTTCAGTGAAATGGAGATGAACGTACCCGTTCAAAGTACTGTACTGCTGCAGCCTTAATACAGCGTTATAACATTACAACGCTGCTTTGCATTAGTTTTCAACAGGGGAGTCTGTCTACCAGCTTGCCTGCAGTGAGCCTCACTTTCTCCGGACCTCGCTGGACACTCAAAAGGCCCATTTTAGCACGGAGACCAAGTGGTGCAAGTGGTCTTTTGATTCTGTGCTGTGCAGTGTGTATTTACTCATCGTTTGGTGAAACGGAGAAAAACGTACCCTTTTGAAGTACTGTACTGCTGCAGCTTTAATACAGCGTTATAACATTACAACGCTGCTTTGCTTTCGTTTTCAACAGGGGAGTCGGTCTACCAGCTTGCCTGCAGTGGGAGAAGCCTCACTGCCCCAGGACCTCACTGGACACTTAAAAGGTCAATTTTTGCGCGGAACATGCGCAGATACCAAGTGCTCTTTTGGTTTTGTGGGCTGGTGCAGGGTGCGGTCTGGCCCAGGCTTCGATCATTATTGATTCCTACACGTTACACTTCGCTTCCAAAAACAAAGGTAAGAAAAAGACAGTACACTACCTCTTGCTTTGCAAAGTAGCCTGTAATGCCTCGCTAATCCCACTGCGCAGTGCGGCTTTTAATAACAAACAAAATGTTAGGAAGGGGACAACTAAACAGGGAATTGTTCATAACACTCCGCTCATACCATCTACACAAGCGGGCATTACAAAATGTTTTGAATCAAAACTTCCCCCCGTACCTCGCCATTCCTCAGTATCCATCAACGAGGACTCGGATCAATCACTATCCAAGACCATTGATTTCAACTCACTACTAAATCAAGTAGTTAATATAAAAAGGGCCTCACTGGGAGGGGAACATCTCTTGACAGAGAGGCGAAATATGGATGACATGATTTCTACCAATTTATCTGCTTGCCCTAACATGCATGCCTTTGCATCCCACTCCGACTCTGATTCAGTGGAAGAATCCATTAACCTAGACGATAAGTCCTGCCTGGAGGAAATGACAGAGGGAGGAGTAATAGCAAACCCGAATAATGTCAGCAAACTCGACTCAATGATTGCAGTACAGTCGAATACCCTTGCAGTAATTCTTGAAGAACAACGAGCTAGCAAAGCCATTATGCTGCAAATGATTGATTTATTCTCAGTCCTGGATAAAAAGGTGTCTGAAACCATGCAGGGGCAAAGCTCTATTAAGAATCTTTCTATAAAGGCTCCTGAAGATGGAAGTGCTCAACATGAATGCTTGTGCAAATCTACCAAAATCAGCACAAGTAAAGATGACAACGTACCATCATCACCAAAGAGAAATAAGAAAGTTCAAACACTAGGATGGGACTTCGAAGAAGTCAAAATTTCCCCCTTAAGAGGGTTAAAAAAAAAATAGAAAAATAAATGCGGCCTGCTTGAAACCCCAGCCTTTTATAGATTTGACTTGGAGAAAAGTTAATATAGAAAAGCAGAAAGTATCTGACAACTCTAATAGTCAGGGTGTTTCCAGCCCCAAGCTTTTCCTGGCAAAAAAACAGGACCCAGATGGCATTATTTGATGGGCCCACCTACGGGCCCCTCAATGATTAGAGGGGAAAGACCAACAAAGGAGCAAAATAGCACTCTACCACATAACAAAGAGTGTCTAGTTAGAGAGGACGCAAAACATATAGAGGAAATAAGCACATATGATTCTGGAGAAGTGACAAACAAATCAAAGATGATTTCTAAAACGGAACAAAAATACGTGGAGTCTAGCACCGAAATTCACATCATACATCCTAGCGCTTTAAAAGACATGAATACTTGGATCATTTTGGATGAAATCTCTCCTATGGCGCGCAATCCGTTTTTAAATAGAACAGTCCTCCTTTCAATCTTCAAGCAGATCCCTTACTTGGAAATAATCCAGTCTAGGGATATCTTAGAAATTGAGCTGCCGCATTGGAATAGCGCCACCAATTGGGCATTGGTGGAGTTTGTTTCTCCATTAACAGTGGTTCTGCTGAGAACACATGCATACTCTCTTTATAACATTGGCTTCTCTGTAATCGCCTGCCGGAAGGTTAAGGGCAGGTTCCGCCTTCTCTAGATCATGAACTACACCTCTATAAACAACCCGCTCCAAAGATTCAGAGCGTGATGCTCTTCGTGCCTTACAATTTGAAAGTATCAGGGCTAAAGAAAGTAAGCCACTGAAAGGACCTTTGGATGCTGGTGTGTTCTTACACCCGGGCCAATTGACCTGAGCCATCTCTAACTGCCTTGAAATTTATTTCCTGGAACACAAGGGGTTTTTGCTCTTTTCTTGAACGTACTGAGGCTCAAAGTTTATCGGAAACCGCTGATGTATTTTTAATTCAAGAGACCTGGTGCACTAAAAATGTATGTATAGATGGTTTCCATACGCTATATTTGAATGCTATCCCCTCTAAGAAGGGGCAAGTCAGCGGTGGACTGGCCATTGGGGCCAAGGTACATCTAAGTTTGACCCCTTGTAGTGTATTGGAAAAATCATTGAATGTGCTAATGGGCATCTTGCGATTTCGCTCTAATTCTGATGTTGAAAGTTCTATCTTGATCATAAATGTTTATGATCCACTGGGTGGTTTGATTGCAAAATCCATCCAAAACATGGTCTGTAATGCCATTGTATTATGGCAAGAGCAATCTCCAACAGGATTTGTTGTTTTGGCAGGCGATTTTAACAAAAGGGATCTGCATTTAGGGGCAGAAGCTGCCACCCAGGGTCTCTCCCCTGGTTTGAGCCAATTGACCCTTTTGATCTAAAATGTTTTGCTCCTCCTTGTAATAATGGCAACATAACCCCTTATACTTGTTCTAGTGGCATTGTCAAATCCTACATTGATTATGCACTATGTCGTTCTATCTTGTATTTAGTCATTTCAATATTACTCACAATCGACTGAGTGATCGTGGAGTTTGGAGCTGGTTTATGAATATCAAAAACCAGCCACCTTTGGCCATGAGCACTTTTACCACAATTTCAAACTTCCAGGGTAATCGCTTAGGTAGTCCGAGGAAAACATCAAGTTTACCAATACGGCGCTATCCCTTGAATCATTTGATCTGTTGGAAGCCTTGGAAAGGTCTGGATGGGACCTTGGAAAAGTTGTATGTATTATAGTTTTACCTTTATTGAACAAATGGAGACCTAGAAACAACAACATGATCAGACAATCGGCTCCTTTTGATCATGTCATAACTGAACGTAAAAAGCTACTCCATCAGGAGCGTGTAGCTGTAAGGACTAATCACAAACTTAGCCTTGAGGAGAGACAAAGGATGTTAATAAATCTTAAAACAAAATTCAAAACTGGCTAAAACAACACAAGTTATCTCTCACAAGTGTCAATTATCAGAAATAATTCTTGTGGTTGAAGAACCATGATGCCAGTAAATTCTGGCAGTTTTATAATAGTTTTTCAAAAATCATCCCCCAGGAGCTTAACCCAATATCACAAGATGTGTGGCTTCAATATATTCAGAACTTATATCTTCTGCCTTTACAACATCATCCAGCACTTAATTTCGTAAGGTTGAACATTAGTGGGAGTGTGTCATGACCGCAGCCTCCAAGGAGTCCGGTTTAACCCAACTGCCTCGGAAGCCGGGTCACAACTTCATTTCCAGGCACCCATCGGCTCCCATAGGGGCCTTATGGACCTTGTCCTGGCGCCAGTGGCGCCAGGCTCATAAGGGGACCCAGTCCCGGCACAGGACGTGCCGGGCTCATGATCCAAGGAATGGTGCTTGGGTGGACCTACCTGCTGCAGACCATGCTGCTCACTCACCTGCAGGATGAAATCCTCATCCATCCATGGCTGGAACTACTTTACCTTCTGGGTGTGGCCAGCACCACTCCCTGGGACTGGATACTGGAACTATTCTGGAAGCTGGGACTTCTTTCTTGGGCGAGGCTGCTGTGGAAGGAGACACCTAAGCACTCCAGTAGGCTATTTAAACCACGCCCGATCAGAGCAACGTGCTTCGCGTTATTCTGCAATAGCAGCAGGACGCTCACCGTGTCAGCTCCAGAGAATCTGCAACTTCTGCATCTAGGGAAGAGAAATCCGTAATCTTACCTTCTGAAATACCATCTTTGTCTTCTGCAGCATCTGAGAAGGGAAAAGAACACCAGGTTAGCACGAGATAAAACCAGCGCAGCACTTACCCAATCCATCGGTGCATCTCAAGCCACGGGCTGCAGCTCTCCATTTTTCGGCACCCTGTGGAAGCAAGGACATTGGTTAGTAACCTTCGTGAAACCTTTCCTACCTGCGCTGCATTCTTCTCGCCTCCGCCGACGCTGCTGCTCGCATCTGCAAAACAAAAGGACATCATTAAGAAATACAAAACTCCATCCATACGCACGTGTTTTGGGCAGCTCCTCGGCGCATTCCTCGACATCTATTTTTCTACCCAGCTGCTTCTGCAACCTGAAAAAGGAAAAGAGACATTAAGAAGTGCTTTAAACTTCGAATTGACATTTTTTACTTACTTGCCTGCAATACCTTTGCATTTCCATCGCTCTCCATTCAAGCAACCGCCGTTCGTGCTGCTAACGACGGCCTAGCTCCAAATCTTCATCCTCTGCAACCAAGAGGCTGGACAATTAACCAGTGAAGTAACTGGCTTCGGCGCCCCTGCACAGACGCAGGATGGAGAGCTCCGCTTTCACCTATATAAGGTGAGCACATTTAGCCTACGAACTACGTGGGATTACCAGGAAGGGGAGTCAGCTTGCCTGTCAGGCTTATATATCCTATTAACCCCTTGCTCTCACAATTGCAGACACCTCACCCTTCAGATCAAGATCTCAGTGAGGAGAGGGCCTTTCCAGGGTGGCATTCGAGGCCTGCGCGTGACTCTAGAAGACTCCGAGAACCCCCAGCCCAGACCTGCGCCTCCGAGGGATTCAGGTGAGCGTTACAGAGTGTCATTGACGACTACCATAGCTCTTTTGAATTCGACATTCGGGAGGAAAATTTGATAAGAGTGATTGGTCAATCAAAATCGTCTCGGGCCCCCGGCCCTGACGGAATCCCCAATGTTGTATTCAAAGGAAATCCATCAATATGGCCTAAAATCCTTAACGTCCTATTCGCCCACATTATAGAAATTGGTAACATCCCTATTAGCTGGAAGCAATCGATAATAGTTCCTTTAAGAGAGGCAGTCCACTGGAGCCAACTAATTACCGGCTACTGGCCATGATGGACTCCAGCCAAAAGCTTTTTGCAAAGATATTACTAGAACAACTCTCTTTGTGGCTTGAAGAAGATGATAATTTGGGTATGTTTCAAACTGGATTTTGGATGTCCTACAGCACCACGACTAATATTACCATGCTGCAGTATTCGATATCCTCTTGTTCTAAGGAAAAAGAAAATGGTCTGTATTCCTGCTTCATAGACTTTTCCAAGGCCTTTGACCTGGTCTCTAGAGTCAAATTATGGGAGAAACTTAAGAAATGGGGCATCGATCCACAGATGTTGTATCTAATTCAATCCTTGTACACAAATACCTCTATATCGGCTGGCTCAGTTCAGAAGATATACATTCTGATTACATTTCAATGAACAGCGCTATAAAACAGGGATGTGTACTTGGATCTATTTTGTATCATTTATACACAGCCGGTTTAGCCCGGTACTGAACACTGTACGTAATTTTCCTCCCAAAATAAATATCATTAAAGTCGTTAGCATCTCTTACGCTGATTACATTATAATTTCCGATCAGACTCCTATAGGCCTGGAGCGATCCTTAGCTGCCCTTGCAGATCATGCAGAGGCCAATAATATGATCATTAACTTACTGAAGACCAGGATAATGTGCCTAGGCGATAAACCTGCAGCAAAGATTAAAGCAAAATGTCATATTGATAAGGTTTTACTCCAAGATGTGCAGGAATTTTTATACCTGGGCTTTCCCTGTAAAGGTCGGAGCACCAGCGTCTTTCTATGAAGCACACATCCCTGGGAAAGTATGGAAAAGATGGCTGGTTACAAACACTTTTATTGAACATAATGGGGGATGGAAGAGTGGTTTTTGTGAAATATATAGGATGAGCATAGTCCCTGCTATATTATATGCTCTTGAAGTATCGCCTACGGAACAGGTACAGTGGTTGAGGAAGTTGGAAGTATGAATACTGCGAACAATCATTAAACTCTCACAAGCCAGCCCGCTGGAGGTCCTGAGGCTTGAATATGGCTTGCCTTAATTGTACTCCCTATGGAGCACAAAAGAGTATTATATGCTAAATTGAGAAAATATGACTGCAGTTCAAATGCCTTACTTGGGCTACTTGGTGACAGGCTTAAATCAGCTATACTAAATCCTTTTATTGTAGAGTTACAGAGATTTAGTGGACTATTTGAGGATGTTGGATTTCGGTTATATTGTATTCACAGATTCTCTGGATTATGAAAACATTAAGTAGAAATCCTGTCAAAGGGACTTGATATCTAATATCGAGAAAGTACATCAATATGCTTGATATAAAGAATATTCATATCAGAGTCTTTGCGGAAACACAACTGCTGCAGCATTAATTTAAAGCGTTTCATCTTGTATTTACTGTAATAATGTAACTTCAGTGGTCTTCTTGGGCTTCTTACCTATACTTTATTACATAGTTACATTACGCTACATATAAGGATAACACTTGGTCCCATCACCCAGGCTTAACTGACCTCAGGTAGAACACTCATACAGCATTCACACATCAACATTCCACATGACATCACAGGGTCTCTTGATTCACAAGCAAGCACTTCACAACATTTAACTATTAATATTCTCCCCACAAAAGAATCTACCAGCCACTGGAAAGTTTCTATTCCTCAGGATGACTCATGTAGGTGTTTTAAACAAGAGATCGAGATATTTTAACATCATGCACAGCCTTGATTGAGTTTTATAGAAGGGGTTATGGTCATTTTGTAAGCGTAATTGAAAGTATTCCAGAAGACCAATTTTGGTCTATGCTGATGGGGGCCCAGTCTGTAGTAATGAATTCGGCCGCATATGAAATTTGGAATAGAGCTACAAATTCTACAAATGTTTTATAATGTATTTTTCCAGTGCATAAGGTATTATTGTCTCAAATCAAATGAACTGAAAGTATGTATTATTTGTGTAAATTATGACCTTCCTGTATTATAAGTTATCGTTTTTTAAAGTTATTTAATTTATATACTTTAGTGTTTATCATTTTTATGCTTCTATTTATCATTTTTGTAACGTGTTTAAAGTTTATATGTAATTAAACAGTTTTGTCAAAGTCATTAGACCCGCAGCAGGTCTCTCATCTCAATTTCTTTGGGCCTGATCGAAACACACCTCAAAGCAATCACAAATCAGCTTTGAACATAGCCACATTTCTTGCATGCATAGAATATCAGATTTTTTAAGAGCTAAGGCTTCTTCGTTGAAAAGATGCGAAACTCCTCTAGTGTTCCAGGACCCCAGGTGTAGAGGCGAGATATCTTGTTTCTCTAAATATTACTTTGCACAATTTTGAGCTAGGGTACCAGCCAACCAAGACAAATCCTGGTTTATCCTTCTTTGCTCCCCTCTACCCGGCTCCTTCATGACCTTTCTATCTTGGCCTTTAGCACAATCAAATGTCATCTTTATAGATGAAAATAATCTCTCGGGGTGTACCGTAACTGCTGGTCCATCAATAAGCGCTATAGTACCTGGACCAACACTAGACCATAGATCTGGCTGGTTAGATTGTTTCTGCAGAGAACCTTTCTTTTGGAGTAATCCTTACTCCCCCTTCAATTCAGTTGACCTTAAATATGGTTCCTATGTAATTTCAAAGCCAAGAGGTATAAGATCAGTGGTTGCTTTCAGGAGGGTATTTCTCACTAACATAGACTGTAAGTGGAGAACTACACAATCCAGACAGGTTTCATTCACAAATTGAACAATTTTTATGGACTCAGATTTGATGTTTCATAGTTTGGGTGCACAATACATCAATTTCAAAGTGTTTCCACAATTTAATATTAAACCGTTTCTGGAAGGGATCAACCTCTCAATTTTAACGGACACTCTAAAGGTTGTAAGCAATGGATTACCATTACGTTCCCTTTTACTTGCAACTCTATTCTTACATTTCTAACTGAATTATTAATTATATCAGAATAGATTTTTACCATTCAAGATCGTCTTTTTTCTTCCAACGTTTGGAATTGAGTCCGTGAAGGTTCCCTGATTTCTTCTGCCTTTGTGATTTTACAAATGACAATGGGATTTTCTAAACTGTCTATGGGAGAAGATCGCTTCTCAGACCTTTCCTCTTCCCAAATGTATGCTTGATTCAATGGATCCTCCTCATCATTTGTCATTTCTGAATAGGTCGACAAATCTTGTAAAAGAAGTTTGTTCATGTGTGCTGCTTCATTAGAGGCAATACTCCCCTGCTCAATAAGTGTGGGGGCTATCGGTTTCAAATGTCCTCTTAAGCTCACCCTATTTGGCTTCTGGGCCTTCAGCAGTATACTATTTTGTGGACATGGGGTCGTCAAGTTTCTTAAAAAAGCTCTTGATCCATTTGATTTTGGTTTATTTGAGATTTGAAGGTTTTTTGATTTATTTATTTTTCTTCTATGTTTCCCTCATCTTTTGACCCATATCTTGTTAATTGGGTTTTTCAAAAATCGGAAAGGACTGTGTGGTCACATTACCACTGGGAATCTGATGTACTGGGGTCCCTACTCTCTATCTTTGCATTGTCCACAAGGCTTTCAGGGGCCTGGGTCCAAAATACCTTCAGCTATCCCTCCGCAAATACCTTCCCTCACGAGCTCTTCGCTCCTCTACCTCCAACTCACTCAGGGTCAGTCGTTTTTCTAAGAAACGAGCTGGGGGTAGATCTCTGTCTTCGGCTGGGGCCTCCCTCTGGAACAGCCTCCCTGCCACTCTAAAACTTGAGGAGAACCATCTCTGGTTCCGGAAGTACCTCAAGACCTTCCTCTTTTCTTCTGCCTTCGCTCTCCCTCTCCCCTGCTGATCTGTTCTCTCTTGGCACCGTGCACCTGGCCACCCTCTGTCTTTTGGGCCCAGGTACCTGCTCATCCTGTCACCCTCCCGCACTGCCTCCGGGCCACCCCTTGCACTGGGGTCTGTATCTGTACCCATACAGCCCCCCCTTTTTCTTCCTGCACTTATCGGTCCTACCCTGTCTGCTGCCTTAAACCTAGCACTTGCAAATTGCTGGCTGCATTACCACTGTTTGTTGCCTTTATTATTTATTTATGTTATTTATCTGTTTCTCCTCTGCTTCGCACTTTCCACCTCTCCCTTAAACCTAGCACTTGCAAATTGCTGGCTGCATTACCACTGTTTGTTGCCTTTATTATTTATTTATGTTATTTATCTGTTTCTCCTCTGCTTCGCACTTTCCACCTCCCCCCCCTTCCATGCACTTTTCCCCTCCCCCTCTCCCATGCACTTGCACGTTCTCACTGTCACTGGGCCTAGTAAGATTGCTGTTTTGTTCTCCCCTGTTCCCCTCCCTTGCCTTGTCGCGCTCTGAAACACTTGTGTACGAGGGCGATAGAAATAAAATATCAATCAATCAATCTCTTTATCAGTTCCAGCCTGAAAATTGTAGCCTTCAATGTTCTGTTGGTTATCTACCTGATGGTCTGACTTCTCCATCCTAGAACGCCCCAGGTCACAGAGAGGGGCCCACTCCTGCTGTATCACTGGGCACCCTTCCTGATCATGCTGAATCTTGTCATTGGCTAGGGTAGCCTGTACACTTAAGCTGATCCTTGGAAGCTCCTCCTGGTCAGCCTTTGGAATATTACTAAACTTCCATCAGTCGAACATTATTTTGTGAATCATTTTCTTGGAAGGCTCTAGACCATTTCATTGCTTTGGTATAGACCTCATCAATGTGGTTTTATCCTCCTCCTCCATCACCTCTTGACAGGTCATAAAGCCGGCCCTGCCATTGCGCTGTTAGTTCCACATCTTTATTCAGTCTGGCTTGAATAGCCTCTGAAAAAGACTCCAAATATATTAGTTTTGTATGGATCATCGCCAGGAGGGTCGCTTGGTCCTTCATTGTCTCGTTCATTGTCTCGTAAAGTTTGGTTAACGTGTTAAGTGCTACTACCAGCACTGCAATGACGATGTTCTGAATTTGTCCCAGTGGCAGTGTTGATTGTTGACACTAGTTTTGAGTTCTGTTCCCAAAGAAGTATGACCCTCTTCGAGAGAAGAAAGATGAAGCGGAAGACGCTAATTTGGAATCCTGTGAATTCCCCTTCTCCCGATGAACTCCATTTCTGATTCCCTGCCCCCAGCACTTCTTTTGAGAAATGAATTATGATTCTACTATGAGTGAAGCCTCTGTTTCCTTTCGCCTACGATTAGTCGAGTTTTTATCAGCCATACTCGTAGTTAATTTTTACTGGTAATGCAGGAGCTGACAAATATTTTTTTTTAAATTTATTTAATCAATTCTTTTTTTTTAAAAGCAATTATAATGAGCAGAGTCACTCAACCTTCCTTGCCAAGCTATTGTGGTTTTGATATCTGCAATATCATGGTGTAACCGCTCAGCTAAACTAGAGTGTTGGCACTCTAAGCTGTTTGACTTTGAATTTGAATTTAGATAGGGTATCTTTTCTTGTCCTGCAGTATTTTCCAGAAATTGTCGGCACACATATTCTGGCGAATCAGGCCGGGTGAAGATGTCATCCAAAAATGCATGATCTTCTTCGAAGTGAATTGTGATATTCCTGGGCAAGGCGTTCCTTTCCATCGTACATTTATGTCCATCAAGGTACTCCAACTGCTGTTGCGTAGCTGATAATACAGAAATACGTGCTTCCTCTGCTCTCTTCGTGCCCCTGATCATCATCTCTGGAGCTGTTAAGACTGACTTCTTGACAACATTGGGTCGTTTCTTCCTACTCGTCTCAATAGATGGGACGAATTCCACTGCTTCATTTGGCTCCCTCGTCTCCTCGCCCATGATCGAATTGTTAGATGGAGGGCACTCCCCACTCCCCTACCCCCCTTGAGATAACTCTTGAAGGTTCGGCTCATCTATGTCAACCATATTTGAATTTGGGCCATTGGCCCCTCGAATATCGATCTGACATAACACTTCATATTTGGGTGTCTGTGGGGGTCGCGGCCATCACCACACTGCTGGTTGCTGCCGCGTCTCGGTTTTTTACCTGGCGGCATGTGCAAGGTCCTTTCAACATCATTAGGCCATTACTTTAATTAGATTAATTCAGCACCCACTCATATTACACACAACTGAGGAATTCAGGCACTTGTAACCGCTACGGCAGCAAGGCTGACGCAACCTCCACGACCCCTCTAGGTCGATCTTACCTTTTTATTGCTGTTACTTTCGTAAGGGACACAAATGTTACCAATCCTTCGAGCCTGCATAGACTACCATCTCTGCCACTCCCAAAGCACCTAAGTCCAAACAAGACCGAGTGAGGGAGGAGACACCACCACCACCTCAGGTTCAGGGACAACTGGCCGAGGGGGTGGAGGACAAACTTCAACCTGTTAACCAACCAGAACATGAGTAGGAGGGAGAGGTGCAGGGAACTAGAGATATAGAATGTGAAAGAAAAAAAGAGAAGTAGGAAAGTGATGGTACTGGATTTAAATCCTTCAAGGAGCTATAGGAAGGATTATTGACTGTAATTCACTGTCAACATATCTCTACACAGAAGGGCGTTCTCATATAGGGATACCCAATCCGGTCCAGAAGATGTCAGCAGAAGCAATTTTTCCTGCCTAAACGTCTCCATTGAGGACCAGGACCATGGCCATCTGGACCTGGACTCCATCTGTAACTAAACATTAGTGACGTTGACTAAAAGGTTTGGTCTTTTTCAGATATAGTTTGATCAGATTAGACCAAAGGATTCGTCTATTATGCATAGATGCTACTTAGACTAAATGATCGGTCTACCACAGAGACAGTAAGAGCAGAGTCGGGCCCTATGAGAACAGGACAGACATAGCGGCCTGCAGAAACTGTAGCTCTTTAGTATTTGTTCATTTGAAAGCTGATGATGAATTTGTTTTATGTATATATTGTCAACACACGTTTACTTTCTGCACTGTTTTACTATGAACTTTACATTGTTGTTATCAAATTATTGGAATAATGAGCAGCGACATGGAATGGGCTCCTATACCCTGCACCATGTCACTATAAAAATACATAATAGGAGCCCACTAGAGGGCGCGGAGCAAGATGGCCACGTGAGACAGGAGCTCTGCACCCCACCAGCACTAACGGCACTGCCTGACTCCCTGCCCCACCCCTCTGGCTTGAGCAGAGCCCCGCCAGGCAAGCAGAAGAGAGGTGAAATCAAGCGGATCAGTTTCCTGCAACCGCAGGAGTAAAACAACAAAGGAAACAGCAAAAAGCGACAGAGCCCAAGTGAGGGACAGCCAGCAGACCGCCAACGGCATCCCAGGCTGCATGGCAGAGAAAGGACTGGAATGGAGGGAGAACGGGGACCACCGCTGAAGCAGAGGTGGGAGGCCACTAAACGGTATCCATGGCAGCAGAGCGCAGAGGAGAGGCCGGACCAGAGGGAGAACCCGGCATGAGGGAGAGAACGTGTTGGACCAGAAGGAGGACCCAGCGTCCCACTGCAACAAAGGCACGCGCCCACCAACGGTAATACAGGCTGCTGAGTGGAGTGGTCCAACCAGAGGGAAGACCCAGCGCTTCACCTCAACAGAGGCACAGTAAGCAGCTAATCCCCCGGCTTGGAAGAGGAGGAGCTGGGGGACGCCGTAGCGGAGGCCATAGCTGCAGCCAAGGAAGCAGGGAGCCTGGGCCGGCGAGCAGTGAAAGTGTGATACGCATTAGCAGACAGAGACGACCCCAGGCCCTAAGGTGGTGATCACAGGCACAGGACCGCATGCAAGGAAGCAGGGTACCCAGGCCGACAGGCGCTGAGAGTGCAACATGCACCAACAGACAGGGATGACCCTGTGCCATGAGGAAGTGATCACAGGTGCAGGACAGTATTTCAAGAAGCAGAGTACCTGGGCCGGCAAGCGGGGAGAGTGCCATACACACCAACAGACAGGGACGGCCCTGGGGTGATGCATTTGGATGCATGACGGATAGTGCAGAAGCACAGCAGAAGAACGTTGTGGGTGACAGGGCACAGAGGCAAGCCCGGGCCAACAGGGGTGGAAGGACAGCACACCACTGTGTTCTACATTGACCTGGGGTAACAGAGAAGCAGCGAAGAAACTGCCGTGGAGCAAGGCGACACCCAAGGTGGCATTTAGTAAATCAACATAAGACAGTGGAAGGTGAGGAGGAGACCCATAGCCCTTGCTTTGGGGGTGGCCCTGAGGAGAGGAGGTGGGGCCCCCTGCCAAGTTGTCAGGCCCCCAGCCCATGGGGGTGATACTCAAAGCCTAGAAGGAATGCCAGTGGAGGAAGGGTCATCATGACGGCAGGAGGACTGGACACCCTGCAGAACGATGGACAAGCGATCCTGACAGAACTGAAGGCCTTCAGGGAGGAGGTGCAAACCTCGATGAGTGCTATTACGGACCGATTCACCAAGTGGGAGAAACGCGTGGAGGCCCTGGAACAAACCTAGAAGGATGTAGTAATAGCGGATGTCAATCTTAATTGCCACAACTACAGGGACAAGGAGCATAGTCTCGAGAGGTTGGTGACCTTGAGTGAGAAGGGGCCACGGTGAGGATCTACCAGGACCTGTCAGCTACACGCTGGAGCAGAGGAGGAAGTGCAGACCCTTGACCCAATGGCTGCAGGAGGAGGGGTGCGCTACTGCTTGCGCACGCCCCCTTCGCCCTCTCTTTTGATGGGGTAGAGCAGTAGGAACTAAAGCAAGGAGAGGAAGCGACCCAGTTGTTGGAGGAGTTAATGAAGGAAGGGACGTTCCAAGAGAAGGATGGACAGCGCAGGCTGCGAGAGCGATTCAACAGTGCCTTTACGCAACCAAAGAACCTTAGGAAGGAGTCAGCCTTGAGGAAACATGAGAAAGCCCAGGCGAATCAGCCGAATGCAACCGGCTGATGAAAGGGGCATGTGATGAAGTGATTGAATAAAGCAAGGGGGGGATGGTATTGATGAATGGTTGACAAGGTACGTGTTGAGTAGGATGGCAGGTTCTCTATCACCCTAGTGACCTGGGGATGCCCAGGTGTTTCGGAGATACAGGGTTGGAGACCCCGGTTTGGCACGGTTGCCCGCACATGTTCAAGTGGGTTTAAGGGGGGGGGGGGCACATGCATAACACAGTCGCAGCAGCCAAGAGAGGGAAGGATCACCCCCAGGGTGTTAAGAAGGACCATGTTGCAGCCTGACAATGGCTAATTGGAAGGTGGCCACACTCAATGTAAAGGGACTGAAATCCCAGAACAAATGGTCATTAACGGCAGCTCTGTTTCACAAAACACAGCTGCAGGTACTTTTCATGTTACAAACGGGGCGTGGAGAAGACACTGAAAGGGACAGAAATTGGTCACATGTACTGGGCCTCTCACAGGGCTAAAAAGGAGGGATTGGGCATAGTCCTGGCACGCTTAGCCCAGCTGACGGAGGTGCAGGTGCGGAAGGGTTTTGGAAGACGGTCTATGGCAAAAAGGGGCGTCTTAATGGGACAATGATCACCCTGCCGTCGGTATACGTCCCCAATGTACATCAACTGTTCTTTTTCAGGAAAATTCTTTTTAGTGCGGTGGAGGGACCAACAATGGTGACATAATAGATCCTGCTGTGGATTGGTGGTTGGCACAGGGAGACCGGGTAAAACCACAGGGGAGGGAACACAAGGTGCTGGCACAGCTCCTTTAAGACCACTTCTGGAGATCTAGAAACCCCCAGGCTGGTGGTTACACCTTTTTCCCGACCCCACATCAAACCGTTAGATTTTTTTTCTTGTCCCCAAGGAACAGGTGGTAATGGTTGAGTCACCGAGAGTGGAGTCGGTGACCTGGTCGGACCATGAGATGGTAGTAGTGAGATGGGAAGTGGAGCCGGGAGGCTGGGGAACCCCGAGCTGGAGATTTAATGACAGCCTTCTCAGGGACACAGTTTTCATGGTATATCTACGGAAAGAGATCGAGCACTTCTTTGAGACAAATGCCACAGGGGAGGTGCAGTGGAAAATGGTATGGGAGGTGGCCAAGGCCAAGTTTAGGGGCCTTATTATACAGGATGGTGCCCGGAAGAAGAGAGAGAGAGGGCTAATGGAGAGGAGGTTGAAGAGGAACCTCAGAGTGATTAGGGGGAGCTTACCGGACTGGGGGTGGACCGGGAGGGGTTGCTGGCAAAGATGTGTGATAAGTGACAGGAGCTCAATACACTCCTGATTTAGGGAAGTTTTTAAAAAACTGTGTTGAGCCAAGCATCAATATTATGAAAGAGGCGATTGAGTAGGGACCCTACTAGCAAACAGAATAAAAGAGCGAAGGGTGGAGAGAGAAGAGTGGCATGCGTACGGGCACCGGAGGGGGATCTCCTGGTAGCCCACGGCGACATCCCTGAATGCTTTGCTCAGTTCTATGAGGGCCTCTACGAGCAGCCCCGGGGAGAAAAAGGCAGGCTATACAGGAATATCTGGGGAGGCTCCCAATGCCAAGAATGACTGATGGGGGAAAAGGCTACCCTAAAGGCATAAATTACTGCGAAAGAAGTGTTGGAGGCCATAACCCACCTAAAGTCGGGGAAGGCACCAGGGGAAGATGGCTACACCTCAGCCTTCTGTAAACAGTACCAGGTACTGCTTTCAAAACCCATGGCCAACCTCTTTAACTCCATCCAAACTGCGCAGATATTCCCCCCTCCATCCTGGAGGCACTTAACGCGTTTATACCCAAGCAAGGTGAAGATCCAACGTATTGTGCTTAATACCGCCACATCTCTTTGTTGAATTCTGATGCCAGGATATTTGCTAGGATACTGGTGTCCCTGTTGGAGGTACTTATGCCACAGTTGGTGCATGCTGACCAGTCAGGGTTTATTCGGAACAAGCAGGGCTCGGATAACATGTGCAAGTCTCTACACATACTCCAAGCCCCAGAGGTGAGGAGAGAGGGAGCAGTGTCCTCTCACTAGATGCCGAAAAAGCTTTCAACCGGGTGAACTGAGCATTCATGAAGGAGTTCTGGGGAAGTTTTGTACGGGGGCTATTGGGATGGGGTGGATTTGAGGCCCTGTATTCGGCACCGGGGGCAAGAGCGGTAGTTAACGGAGGGATTTCGAGGGCGATACACTTAAGTAGGGGCACCAGACAGGGATTCCCCTTTTCCCCCTGCTATACGTGCTAGTGATGGAACCCTGGGCAATAGAGTTAAGGAACAACCCTGAAGTGAGGGGAGTCCGCTTAGGGGGAATACAATATAAAGTGAGCCTCTTTGCGGCTGATGCTCTCCTCTTTGTCACGGAGCCAGGGACATCGGTCCCCGCGCTCCTCCATTATCTCAGAGTATATGGAGAGCTATCGAATCCGAGTGATCCGACCGCGGCTGATTTGGCCGCGGTCAGAATGTTTGCATGAGAAAGGTGCAAACTACCAAAAGTGTGCATCTTTCTCATGCGAACACACGTAATTCTGTGAAGTATAGTGAGCGGGGAGTTACGGGGGAAACCCCACGCAGCCCCTGTTTTTTTCATTTTCTCTTTTTTTTTTTTTTACGTGTGTGCTGCGGGGCTGTCCCTCGCAACACCCCGCTCACTATACCACACAGTATAGTGAGTTGGGTGTTGCGGGGGACACACCCGCATCCCCGCAGTCTTTTTTTTAAATTATACTTACCTGCAATGCTACCACCAAAGGTACAAACTTTTGGTGTTCGAACCTTTGGTGGTAGCATTTTTAGAACTTTTGGTCATTACAACCATTTGTTCGCAGTAGAATTTACCTAAACTGAGCTATCAGGGGCAAGGTCAACCTTGAGAAGTCAGTAATGTTCCGGGTCGGGAACGGGACGGGGGCAGATGGAGACCTCCTGAAAGACATGGGGTTTAATCTACAAAAAGAGGGATACAGATATTTGGGAGTGGAATTCACTAGGTAAATGACAGATATCTTTGGCAAAAACTACATCCCATTTTGGGACAAGACTCGGCCTTGTATTAAGATGACAATCTTCCCCAAGTTTCTATTTTTATTCCAAATGCTCCCGATAGTGGTCCCATCTCCCTTCCTAGCCAAGATCCCACGTTTCCTTTGGGCGGGTGCGAGACCAAGGGTGGCATACAGAACACGGGTTCAGTCCGGGGACGAAAAGGGGAGCGGGTCTTATTGATCTGGCAGCATATTTTAAAATGGCACAATTGCAGATCATGGTTGACCATATGGACACGAACACAGAGAAGCAATGGGTCCACATGGACAACCAGGTCCTGACGCCGGGAGAATGGTTCTGGGTCCTGCAAAGAGATGCCTACACTCCCGATTCTGGTGGTATTTTGGTCAGTATGGAGGGAGGGAAGAGGCACCCGATGGCTCTCTACGTGGCCTTCGCCACTCAGTTGTATATGGGTGCCGCCCCTGTGTGATGAGATTGCTGAGCCAGGGCGCTATCAGGGTCTTTTATGGGAGGGAGGTGACTTCCTACATCTGGCCAGGCTAGAGGATTATCTGGGTATAAGGAAGCTTTCGGTCTTCTCCTATCTACAACTTAAAGGGGCAATGACCAGTTCTAGGTGGGGAGAGAATGTTCACAGGGAGCTAACCCCCTTCAAAGGGATCCAGTTGCAAGGCAGTGGGACTAAAGGGCGTATATCGAGGATATACACGGAATTGAAGCGGTGTGACCTCGTAGAATGTCTACCAGTAAGGAATAAATGTGCCTGGGACTTGGCAATAGACAACTCTGACCAGATGTGTTTGACCATCTGTAGGGGGGTCAGAAAATCCACCTCGGGCCGTGCAATACAGAAAACAGGCCTACAAGATAATCCATCACTGGCAGTACCCGCCGGTGCGGTCAGCAAAAATGTACGTGGGTTGGACTCGAGATGCTGCCGATGCAAGCAGGTGCAGGCCGACTATTTTGATATGTGGTGGGGGTGCTCCTAGATGCAGATGTACTGGAAAGAAGTGTTGTCATGGCTTAAGGACCTGGGTGGAGTACAGAGTGATCTTTTGCCAAGCCAGCTGCTGTTTGGGGTGGATATGCGAGAGAAGAGCGTCGCATGTTGTGCACCTTGCTGGTGGCTGCACGCAGTTGTGTGGACCATCACTGGAAAAGTTGAGGGACCCCTTCGGAGAGGGAGTAGGTGCAGAAGACGCGAACAATTTATGGCATGGAGTACCTTACGCACTTGCTGGACGAAACCCGAACAGACATAGAGGGCGAACGGCTCCCTTTTTTCAATAGGTATGGACGCTGAGTGGCGAGGAAACCAGTGGGGGTTTACAGAGGTGCAAGGCTGATGTGACTGTGAAGGAGGTTGTGTTTCATTTCACTTGTTCTAGTTCGGTTATGGACTGTGCATGGGGGGAGAGAGAGGGGAGATGTCTCAAAGACTGAAGATGAACCGAATGTTTTCTTGTTGAAAGTGTAACGAAATAATGGTGATTTGATGTCTTACAAAAATGATAATAAAATTTGATTTTCCCCCAAGAAAATACATAATAAAGATTAGGGGCAATAGGAAACGCCCCACTCAAGAAAGTGTAATGAATAATCTTTGTAGACCAAGTTGAAGGAATACAAATTGTGAACACCACATACGGGTGATGAAATGATTGAGAACCTGAATTGTCTCAAACTCACAAGCAGTACGCCCTCTATTATAACAGTATTTTCTAGCCTTAAGTCCTGATAATATAGGGCACCCTCATGTTAAATAGGATCTACGTGATCCTACCGCGGCTGATTTTCCCGCAGCCGGAAAGTTTGCATGAGAAATGTGCGAACCACCAAAAGTTTGCACATTTCCCATGCGAACACACGTACACAACCACTACATGCCCATACCCCCAACCACACCCACAACACCCCCCCCCCACCCACACACTCAACACACCCCCAACATAAACATACCCTACTTACCTTTTTTACGGGGGCTGCAGCGGTTTCCCCTGCAACCCCTGCTCACTATACTATAAAGTATAGTGAGCAGGGTGTTAGTGAGCGGGGTGTTGCGGGGGACAACCCCACAGATGCCGTTTTTTTTTTCGGGTGTGCTGCGGGGGTGTCACCCACAACACCCCGCTCACTATACTCTGCAGTATAGTGAGCGGGGTGTTGCGGGGGACACCAGCGCAACCCCTGCAGTCTTTTTTTGTTAATACTTACCTACAATGCTACCACCAAAGGTTCGAAATTTTGGTTTTCGAACCTTAGGTGGTAGCATTTTTAGGACTTTTTTTACATGCAACCGTTTGGATACGGTCAAATCGTACTATACCGTTAAATATGCATAGACTGCAGCACCTGCAAAACTCTGCTGCTCAACTCTGCGGTGCGCTCCATACGGTAGCAGGGGTTTTGTTGGGAAGCTCCTCCTCTCACCGTAGACATACTCTCACTCCTGACTGCAGTGACTGCACAACTCTGCTGCACAACTCTGCGGCGTGCTCAGCGCGGTAGCAAGGGTTTTGTTGGGTTGCACCTCCTCACACAATAGGCAACGTAGACAGGCTCTCACTCCTAACTGCAGCGACTGGAAAACTCTGCTGCACAACTCTGCGGCACACTCCACGCGGTAGCAGGGGTTTTGTTGCGTTGCACCTCCTCACACAATAGGCAACGTAGACAGGCTCTCACTCCTAACTGCAGCAACTGCAAAACCTTGCTGCACAACTTCCTAGAGAAGGTTGCGCTGGACCCCCATGCAAGCATTCTGAAGTTTATCTCCACTCTGGAGTAGCTAAACCTGTTCCTTGTTTGCCACAACAGTATTTGAGTCTTTATTTCTTTCTTGTTCTACTCAAGTCTCTTGTTAACCCCTGCTGGGCCTTTCAACCTTCTCAGAATTTTCACGTCTTCTGGCCCAGCATGGGCTATCTGGCCATTCAGGTTGTCGGGATATTATTTGGCTATCACCTTTTGGTGAGGTGCACTGTGCCTCAGGCTTTCACAGGCTTTTTTGCCTCTCAGGTCGCCTGGTTCTTGCTTTGTTTTCACCCTTTCGTGGGAAATGCACTAGAGCAGCCCCTTGTGGGCTATTCGTCCTCTCCAGCCGCCTGGTTCATGCTTTGCTTTCACCCTCTCGTGGGGTACTCTTTGTCAGCCCCTCGTGGGCTATTCAGGTGCCGCACCGCCCTCCTCCCGCCTCTCTCAATTGGCTGCATACCTGTTCTCCTGTGGCGGTGCATGTCCGGGGGGTTTGGGGGGCTTCACCATTCACTGCGGAACCGCGACTCTGACGTCTTTGTGGTCGGGTCTTCTTCGGTTCCTCCTGCCTGCGAGCAACAGCACTTCGTCATTGGGACTACTGGACACTGGTGTGCTGCTTTAGGGGGCAACTTGCTTATCCCTCAGTTCGGCAGACCAATGCTCCTTGGGCTCTCCACATTCCTGCACTCAGCAGCGTTCTGCAGACTCCGGGGTTCCTCTGCATTTTCCTGCCTCCAGGCTCCTCCTGGAACGGAGATTACATTGTCGGTAATTTTATTTTTTTAAAGAAGCAGCTTCTGATTATTGCATAGTGCTATTATCTTATGGTTGTTATGGAGAACATTCCTGAAACGGAACTAAGAAATCAATGATGAAACAGACTGCTGCTATTGGATCATTGCAATTTAGCACAGCTAACAGTGAATAAGTGAAGAAATGTAACTGTAGTGGTTCCACTTAAGATAAAGAAATTATGAAAACTATTCACCATAACATTTGCTGAATCTTTCCAATGAAAATTAAAATCTCCCACAAATGTTTTTACGGATTACTCATTAATACAATGGGAGAGAATATCAGATAAGATATGAAGCAGTTCAGTTTTCACAAGACTCACAGTGCTCCTTTTTTTGGTTCTATCCCCATTGTACATCCTGGTTCTTGGTACAGCCCGTCTTGCTTCCGCTAGATTGCTAGACAGATTGACTTCCAAAGTGTTCTTGAAAGGGGAATGTTTCTTTTCCATCTGAAACTTACCTGTGCCTCCAAATATTACTCTCCTCTATCTGCCAAACATCACCAAACAAAATTCTCCGTTTCCAATGGATTCCTCATCTTTGATATCTATCTCACAGCGAAGCTGCTCTTCGGAAGCTCCACCCAATGCTCCTACCCACCACGCACTGAACATGATGTTGGGGCGAGTATATATAGTGGCACCGCGCCCCTTGAACTCAGTTGATCTTTTCCACGCAGTCTGCTCGCTTTAGGAAAAACAGATCTTAAAACGTATCTGATTTTCTCAAATTCTTCGTTTCCAATGTTCGTTATTCAACATGATGCCAAGTCTGATGAAGTCCTCTGGTTTCAAACCCTGTGTGTATTGCAGGCATCAAATGTCAGTTTCAGATCCACACCGCATCTGCCTTTACTGTCTTGGTGAATGCCACGACATGCAGGACTGTGTGTCGTTCCAATCGATGAACCCTAATGCGATTCGAGAACGAGAGGCAAAGCTTTTTACCTTCCTCCACAAGGATAGAGTTGATAAACGGACTGGGTCGAGGTCACCAGGCAGGGACTGCAGCACTGAAGAAACAGTCCCTAAACTGAAAGGACAAGAAAACAAAGTAACACTGCAAGAGATCAAGATCCCCTGGTGGTCTTTTGCAGCATCACTCTTCTTTGCCATCCTGTACCCAGAGGAATGGGAGGCTGTTAGGATGAAGATGCTTGACATTTTCACTAAGGCACCAGTGCCGGCATCTTTGACCCAGCTGATGGATTCCCAACACACAAATGTAACAAGGTCCTGTCGTACGGTCACGAAGTTCCTTCTCCAAACATCAGTCCTCTGACCGCCCACTCCCTACAAGAGCATACAAGTCCCATTAAGAGGACATCTATGATGTAGAGGCCTTTCAGAGCAAGTCCACCCTATGGAAGTCAGGGACTTTTCAGAGGAGCGCCCTCTTCCTAGACACTAGACTCTAGAGTCTATCATTGCTGCTGGTTGTAGTTGGTGTCGTGCTCTGCAGTTCCTCCCTTTCTCCTCTCCCCTCTCTCCGCACTCTCCCTCAATTGTGCTCTCCATCTCCCCTATCTTCTCTAACTGCTATTCTATCACCTATCCTATCCCTCTGAAGATGTCTAGAAGAAGAAAGTTCAAGAAGGATCTCCTAGTCTCCAATCCAGGCCTCCCCATTGCGGACACCTATGGCAGTGCTTCTTCCAGGCAGACTCTCAAACACATCCTCTTTGTAGTTCCTTCGCCAGACCTCTGGATTCCCCTTATGGGCTCTGTGCCTTCCCCTCTTCCTCTCCCATTAATGGCGTCACCCTTTGGGAGGTACTTTTGGCATCCTTCCTGTCCTCTAGGCTCATCATCATTGACTATCTAAATGGCACTGTCATGGTTCAAGGCACTCAGCCCAACCTCCTCCTTCTTGATAGGAGTCTGCCGTCTCTCATCAACTTCCTCCCCTCTCCTGCCATTCCTCCTACTACCACCCCTCTGCCACCTCCGACGGGTGTACCACACTCCTGTACCCCTCCTCGGAAGACAACCTGCTCCACTCTACTCTTGCTCTGCCGTCAAACACTCCTCTGACATCTGCCGCCTCCTTGAAGACCTAGACTAAGATATCCTCGCTCCCACCGAGACGTGGTTTTGTCACAGGTTTTGACACTCTCCTTCCTGAAGGGTACAAGATCCTCTCTAACAACAGGACTAACTGGCCCAAGGGCGGAGTTGCCCTGATCTTCCCAGAGTGTGTCCCTGCTACTATCATACCCACTCAGGCCTACTCCTCTTTCGAATGCCTTATCTCAGGCTTGGTGTCTCTACTGGCCTCTCTCTGACTCTGGCCACCATCTACAGGCCTCCTTGTTAGGTCCCACACTTCTTTTCAGAACTGGCTGACCTCACCTCTTCTTTCCTTGCATCCTCCTCCAAACCTCTCCTTGGATACTTCAATATTCACTCGACTCCCATGATGCAGCCTCAGGGCTCTTCCGCAACCTCTTTCCCTCGCCATTCTTCCCTCTGGTCCGACGCACTCAGCCAGAAGCACCTTGGATGCTCTCATCTCCTCAGACATCCCCATCTTCAAACCTCTCATTACTCCTCTCTCCTGGTCTGATCATGCTCGCCTGTCCTCTCCCCTGGACTTACTGGGTCCCCCGTCTAAGACCCCACCCGCACTACTAGCCTCCTTCTCCATCATTGGAACCATGAAGTGAGTGTCAGTTACTGCTTTTTGCCTCCACCTTCATTCCTCCTCCTACTCTTGCCACTGACTCTCACTCTCACTCTGAGACATCCCTTACTAACCTCCAACACTCTGGATATTCTTGCCCCTGTTGTGAGGATCCACATGAAACCTGCCTCCACGTGCAATTCCTGGTTTGACTCTGACCTGGCCGTTCTGAAACGCAAGTGCAGAGCGGCTGAGCGGAGGTGGGAGGCTTCGAGCATATCCTCTGATAAACTGGCCTGCCGCCTGCTCCAAAGGCAATACAGACTCTCGATCTGCTCAAAGAAGAGGGCCTATATCCAAGCACGCATCTCTGCAGTCACTAACTACACGGCTGAACTTTTCAAAATCTGCAAGGAACTCACCAACCCTTCTCAGCTACCTTCCCTGACTCTCTGCACTTCTCTGGCTTCTCACTTCATTTCTAAAACTCAGGACATCTTGTCCTCTCTCTCTCCCCTACTCCTCACCCTCTTCCAGGTCTCCCTTGGCCCCCTCTACTCTCCACTCCTACTCTACTCCTTTTCTCCCATATCACTTGTTGAGGTTTCTAGACAAGTCTGCTCTATATAAGTCTCAGCCAAACGGGTGCTCCCCTGCTCCTCCATAACTATAAAGGGCAACATTATCTCCCTTGCTCAAGCCTTGGCCGATTTCTGCAATCACTCATTTGTCCCTGGATCCTTCTCTCCTCAAGCACTCCCTTGTGAAATCCTCTCCTCAAAAAGCCTTCTACCGATCCCTTCCTGTCATGCAAACTACTTCCCTATCTCCATTACCTCCTTCCTGGGGAACCCCTTGGAGAAGCTGGCCTTCTCCCATCTTATCCACCACACCGAATTGTTTGGTTTTCTCCACGACCACTAGTCTGGCTTCAGAGCTGCCAGAGGCATGACAACTGCTCTCCTGAACACCTGTTAAGATCTGCTCTCTAATCTCAATTCCAGCTCTCCTTCCGTTCTCATCCTTCTTGACCTTTCCTCTGCCTTTGATATGGTCAATCATGCCACCCTGATAAATATTTAGGCATGGAGCACTGCTAACGTTCTCCCCTTTAATGCCAATAAGACAGAGATCCTTCTCTATGGGACCCCTGCTCCCTCTTCTGGCTGCAATCCATGGGCCCCCAACCCTCACCCTGCGAGGCAAAAACCTTGGTGTCATCTCTGACTCCTCTCTCTCCTTCTCTCCTCACATCACAGACCTTGCCAAGAAGGCCCACTTTCAGCTGCACCTCCTCAGAGGCATTCTCCCTTTCCTCACTTTCAGCCAGAAACTCATTGTCTCCAGAGCTCTGGTCCTCTCCAGGCTGGACTACTGAAAACGCCTCTTCCTTAATCTGCCTAACTCCTCCCTTCGCCCCCTTCAACTAAGAATAGGGCTGCAAGATTTATCCTTGGCCTCAAGCCCAGGGACCGCATCTCTCCATCCCTACAATCTCTCCACTGGTTCCCGGTTGCTGCAAGTATCAATTTCAAGAATTTCTGCATCATCCACAAAACTTTCTGGGCCCTGGGACCCCTCTACATTCAACTCTCTCTCCCTTAATACCTCCCTGCTGGAGCCCTTCGGTTGTCTAGTTTTATCTCTCTGCAGATAAGACGCCTTTCCAAGTAGCGAATGGGGGGTTCATCTCATCAGCAGGTGCCTCCCTATGGAATGGCTTTCATGTCCCTCTCAAACTTGAGCCGAATCTCCTTAAGTTCCAGAAGCTTCGCAAGACCTTCCTTTTCTCTTCTTCCTTCCCTCTCCCGCTCCCCTGCAAATGTTCCTATCTGCTTCTTAACTGGTTGACTGGTTCCTTCAGAGTCTTACTGGGCACCAGGCCCCCCTAATCCAGTCTACCCCTGCACTTGGTCTCCCTTTGACCCACCCACCCTCAACCTGCACTTGTCCTTCCGGGACCCTCCCTCTGCACTAGCCTGGCTGGGCCAAAACCCTTGTAGCCCTTCCAGCCCCTTATCGTGCACTTAGCTCGTGGACCCTCCTTCCCCTGGCCCTGTCCACCGGGCCTCCCCTTGCACTCGCTACCCACAGGCCCCCCAGCCCTCTCTCCCCTGCATTTCTCAATACTGCACTTGTGCAATCTGAATGTCACAAGGTCTAGTAAGATTGTTTGTTTTGTCCTCCCTTTTCCCCTACCCTCTTGTCTTGTTGCACCTCGAAACACATTGTGTATATAAAATTAAATAAAACAAAGGGAACTAGGGGACTTGGTGGACCTTGCAGTGAACTTACGGGAGACACCTCTCCAGAGGTTCACATGCTCCCTGCTGGAAACCCCTGCAAGCCATAGGCCACTTTTCAGCACCTGATGGCGAAGGTGGTGAACACCTTAAGATTGTCTGCACTTTCATGTCTGAAGGTCCAGGATGAGTTCACTGACGTTCTGGACGAGGGTCCAAAGAACGAGACGCTATTGCCTTTCAATCAGGCAGTAGAAGGGCCAGTACTGGAACTGTGAGACAAGTTGGCTTCAGTCCTCACGGTGGACTGTGACCTGGTGAAAAAGCAGAGGCAGGCTTTCTCAGACCCCATGTTCCTTTCCGTCCATGCTTCACCTGAAAGCTTGGTGGTCCAGGCCGCTACAGTGAACCTTAAGACCACTTCTTCCCTGTCCTTGCACCCTGACGAGGGAGAGCAAGGGACTGGACGCCTGGGGATGCCAGATCTTTGTTGGATCTTTGAGGCTTGCTTTTGGATGTATAAATGGCTCATGTGCTGTGGCCAAGTTCTCCTTTGGCACATCCCTGAAGGGGGAGATGCATGAAGGATTTGAGGCCCTGATTAGGGATGTCGTGGAAGCCTCCTGACAGGTACTGCAGTCTGGTCTGGCTACGTACTGTGTTCATGAACAATTTCCACAAGCACTTTCTTGCGCAGATATTCTTTGCTGAGTATGTCTGCTTTGGCTACAGAAAAACTTTTTGGATATGCCCTTCAATAGCATGATCTGTTCTGGCAGTCCAGCAACAGCAGCCGGCAAGCCCAGCTGGAAGGGAGAGGGGTTTTCACCCCTGTTCCACTTACGCTGAAAGAGGTAGAGGCCAAACTCTGTTGGGCAGTGTCGTCCTTACAGGGGTAGGGGACAGGGTGCATCCAGAGGAGGTGCCCTCTGCAGCTCCTGGCATGAAGCCTCTCTGAAGTGTACTTCTGCCATCAAACCCCAGTGAGGGGCAGGATATCCCTGTTTGGGGAGGAATGGAAAGTTACCACCTCTCATACTGCACTGTTACTGCCTCCCTTTTGCGCTTTATCCTCCTGGCCAACCATTGCCTCCGGAACGTCTCCTGCTGCAAGAGATAAATCAGATTCTGGCAAAACGGGCCATAGAACTGATAACCTGCTTTGAAGGAGGCTGAGGTTGGTAATTAACCTATTTTCTGGTGCCGAAGAAGGACTGTCGCCTGAGACCCATCCTGGATCTGCAGTGCCCGAACAAGTTCAAGATGGTCACACTTGCCCAGATCCTCCAGGCCCTGAAAGTGAACGACTGGCTATTCTCCCTACATCGTCAGGATGCTTCCATGTGGCTATCCACAAGAAACACAGGAAGTCCCACTCCAGTTAAAATTCCCACCTTTTGGGATTTCTTTGGCACCCAGCTTTTTCACCAAGCTGCAGGAGTGGCGGCTTGGTTCAGAAGGGAAGACATTCATGTTTTTCCCTAGTTGTACAACTGACCCGTCCAAGCTCACTCACCAGACCCAGACGTGCAGCCTCTTACACAGCTTGGGCTTCTACCGGAACTTCAAAAAGTCTCCGGTTTTGCCATCCCAGTCCCTCCAATTGAACGTTGCAGTCTTGTACACTTGCCTGGGATGGGGTATCCCGCCCGAAGACAGAGTGGCGAACATCTTCAAGATGATCCAGGTTTTCTAACCACAAAGGTTCCAGCCTCTGCTTTACTGCGCTTGCTGGGTTTTATGGCCTCCTGTATCCTTGTGCTGCCATAGGCCAGACTGCGAAAGAGGTTGCTTCTGAGCTCACAGTGGTCACAATTTCAGGGACGGATGTCGGACGTTCTACTAGCCTCGGAGAGTGTGTCTGGAGACCTTCAATGTTGGTTTGTTAGACAACCTCCTGAAAGGTTTGCTGTTTTGTCAACCTTGGCCACAAGTGACTCTGGTCACAGATGCGTGCCTGAAATGCTGGGGCGCTCACCTCCAAGTCCTTACGGTGAGCAGACTGTGGTCCCCATAAGAGTGCCAGGAGCTCATCAATCTGTTGGTACTGGTCACTTTCCTCTCCTCTGTGAAGGTTAAGACGGTATTGGTCCTGATGGACAACACTGTAGCCATGCATTACCTCAACATGAGGGGTGGTGTGGGCTTCTTGCCACTGCAGTGAAGCAATGTGATTGCAGTTCTCAGTTCTGGAGAACAGCGTGTCTGACTGCGGTCCACCTGGCTGGCAAGGAGAATGTGCTAGCGGATGCTCTGAGCAGACAGTCTTAAACCTCCCATGATTGGGAGCTTTGCCAAGATATGATATGAAATGACATTTATAACGCGCCTACTCACAAGTGTTTCAAGGCGCGGCGAGGCAAGGGAGGGGAAAACAGTGGAAGACAGACAACGATCCTACTAGGCCACGTGTCATTCAGATCGTGCAAGTGCGAGGGTAGGGACAAAGGGAAGAGTGCCAGGGGGAAGGGAAAGGGGAAAGTGCAGTACATGGGAAAGAAGAATAAATACGATAAATAAATCGGCCTGATGGTGGCAAGTTCAAGGTAGGAGCAGACATAAGTGCTGGAAGGGGACTGAAGGGATACAGAACCAGTCCCCAAGTGCAGTGGGTTGCCAGGGAGGCAGGAGAGGTGTGCAAAGGCGGGACCTGGCCAAAGATCAGAAAGGATGGCCAGGTAACCAGTGTAGAATCGGCAGGAATTTCAACAGGGGAGGGAGGCAGAGAAAGCAGAAGCAAAGAGGAAGGTTTTGAGGTGTTTCCAGAACCGGAGATGGCTCTCCTCAAGTTTCAGGGAGGCAGGAAAGCTGTTCCAGAGGGAGGCCCCAGCCGAGGAGAGATATCGACCACCAACTCGTTGCTTGGAGAAGCAGCTAACCCTGAGGGAGTTGGAGGCAGATGAGCGAAGAGCCCGAGAAGGAAGGTATTTAGGAAGAGAGAGTTGAAGGTAATGCGGCCCCAGGCCCCAGAAGGTCTTGTGGATAATGCAGAGGGTTTTGAACTTAATCCTTGCAGCCACTGGGAGCCAATACAGAGATTTCAGTCCTGGAGAGATACGATCCCTGGGCTTGAGGCCTAGGACAAGTCTTGCAGTCCTGTTTTGGATAAGTTGCAGAGGGCGGAGAGTAGAGGCAGGCAGATTTAGATAGAGGCTGTTGCAATAGTCCAATTTAGAGAGAACCAGGGCTCTGGAGACGGTGATCTTCTGGGGGAAGGAGAGGAGAGGAAGAATACCTCTGAGGAGGTACAGCTGGTAGTGTGACTTCTTAGAGACGTCGGAGATGTGAGGAGAGTGTGGAGTTGAAGATGACCCCAAGGTTTTTAGCCTTGCAGGTGGGAACAGGAATAGGGCCAAGAGAGGCCGGCCAGAGAGCTGAAAGGAAGGAGGGAGAGGGAGTGCTAATGAGTAGTATCTCGGTCTTACTGGCATTAAAGCAGAGGTCATTGGTGGCACACCACTCCTGGATAGCAGACAGGCAGTCAGAGATGAGGGAAGGAGAGGAGGAGGCAGAGGGTAGCCTGAAAATAAGCTGGGTATCATCCGCATAGCACTGAAAATGTGGGCAGAGAGCGGCGATGCGGTGGGCAAGGAGTGCCAGGTATTGGTTGAACAGCCAAGGAGAGAGGTTAGAACCCTGGGGGATGCCACAGGTAGAGAAAAAGGTATCGGAGAGGAAGGACCCAAGTTGGACCTGGGAGGGTCGGTCGGAGAGGAAAGAAGTCAGCCACGCCAGAGCCTATCCAGTAATACCCAGGTTATCATGGAGACGTTTGAGCAGGATGGCGTCGTTGACAGTGTCAAAGGCAGAAGAGAGATCAAGCAAGATGAGGACACACGGGGTGTTGGAGTCGAGGTTGGAGAGAAGGTCTTCACGGATGTTCAGGGGGGCAGTTTCCGTGCTTCTGGCAGCCCTGAAGCCAGGCTGATGGTCATGAAGACAACCAACAGATTCGGTGTGGAGATTAAGATGGGAGATGGCCAATTTCTCCAGGAGCTTGCCCAGGAAGGGCGTAATGGAGATTGAGCGATAGTTAGCCAGGTAGGAGGGGTCAGCAGAGGGTTTCCTAAGAAGAGGGTGCACAAGGGAGTGCTTCAGGGGGGGATGGGAAGACTCCAGTGGCGAAGGAGTGATTGCAGAAATCAGCCGGGGCAGGAGCCAGGGAGTCGATGTGGTCCTTGATAGTTTTGGAGCAACAGGGGTGAACCTGTTTTGATGAGACTTTCATAGATCAGACTTGTAGAGAAAGCTCGTCTGCAGAAAAAAGGGGAAAGGAAGAGAGAGAGAGAGGGAGGGAGGGAGGGGGGTGGCAGCAGAAAGGCCAGAGGAAGAGCAGGGGATAGAGGGAGGGAGTTGATGGGGAGGAGAGTGAGGACAAGATGTCCTTAGTTTTGTAAATGAAGTGAGAAGCCAGTGCCGTGCAGAGGGCCTGGGAAGGGACAGGAGCAGCAGGATTGGCCAGTTCCTTGCAGATTTTAAAGAGTTCAGCCGAGTTGTTAGATGCCGCAGAGATCCGGGCTTGGATATGGGCTCTTTTCTTGGTGAGAGCGGAGAGCCGGTATTGCAGTTGCAGCAGGGCAGGCCAGTTTGTCAGAGGATGAACATGAAGCACACCATTTCCTCTCGGCCACCCTGCACTCGCGTTTAAGGGTGACGAGATCAGAGTCATACCAGGAGTTACACTTGGCTTTGGCCTTCAGGCGGATTCTCATGACGGGCAAGGATATCAAGAGTATCAGATATAGCAGAGTGGAGCATGGAGAGGGCTGTGTCAGGGTGGGAGTCAGCCAAAGGGGGAGGTGGGGGTGAGAAGGTGGCGGCGAAAGCATCAACTGACACTCGCTTCATGGGTCGGGTGACCGCAAAGGAGGGTGGCAGTGATGAAGGTGGCTTGGCCTGAGGGGTAGGGAGGGTGAGGTGGGAGGATAGGAGAAAGTGATCACTCCAGGAGAGAGGAGTGGAGAGGGGGACAGAGAGGGGACGGTCAGATGAGATCAGAGCATCGAGAGTGTGCCCTGCAGAATGAGTCGGGCCGGAGGGGAGAATGGTTAGTGAAAGAGAGTCGCAGAGGTCACGAAAGTGTCCATAGGGGGGACAGGAGGCATCCAAGTGGATGTTGAAGTCTCCAAGAAGGAGGAGTTGAGTGGTTGAGGCCAAGAGAGAGGAGGAAAGGTCCACCCACTCAGAGGAAGGAGGAAATCTGACCAGGCGGTCGATAGATGGTAACCACGGTAAGGGAATGGCTAGGAGAGAGAGCGAGCCGGCAGACAAGGCATTCAAAAGAGGAGTAGGTCTGCGTAGGAGTGACAGAGGCAGGAATCCACTCAGGGAAGATAAGGGCAACACCCCCACCAGAGCGGTTGGGCCTGGGCACAGAGAGGATCTTGTAGCCGTCAGGTAGAAGCATGTCAAAGCTAGTGACAGAGCTGGTCGTGAACCATGTCTCAGTGAGACCGAGGACATTGAGGTCAAGTTCTTCGAGAAGGCAGCAGATATCAGAGGAATGTTTGACAGTAGAACGAGAGTTGAGAGTGGCAAGGTGGAGAAAGTTGCCATCCTTGAAGGACTTCCGTGGAGGGGTACAGATCAGGGGTATGCCCTGCGGAGGTGTAGAATGAGCCCAAGAGGGGGCAGAGAGGGAGGGAGAAGGCAAGGTAGCCGAGGAAAGGGGAGCGGGGACAGCAGTAGAAGAAAGGAAGTTGATGAGGCATGGGAAGCGTCTATCAAAGAGGTGAAGGTTGGTCTGAGGGTCTTGGACCAAGACGGTCTGAGGACCTTGGAGGAGTGGAAGGAGGCCAAGAGGACATACCAATGGGTGCCACCATTAATGGCTGAAGAGGAGAAAGGAGCGAGCACAGAGACCATATGAAGGGTCCATATGTCAGGTGAAGGCACGACAAAGAGGATGTTGGTGAGAGTTTCCTTGGAGGAGGCACTGGTGGAGGTGTCAGCGATAGGGAGGCCTGGATTGGCGACCAGGACGTCCTTTTTGAACTTTTTCCTACCAGATTTAGTGAGGAGAGCAGGATAGTCAATAGAGAAGCAGTTAGAGAAGATAGGAGAGATAGAGAGCACCATAGAATAGGGAGAGGAGAGGCAGGGGGGTGAGAGAGGGGAAGAGACAGGTGAGAGCAGGCTATCGAGTAGTGCAGGAAGTCTCACTCTCAGGGTTAAAGAGCACCAATGCTCAAAAGTAACCCGGGGGGGAAGCCAACTAAGTAACTAAAAAGAGGGAGAAAGGCCTAGTTTACACAGTGCAAATTAAATGCTGGTACAGTGCGTATTAAACAACATTGGAGAGACCACCGAGTATGAGAATCCTAAAAAGAGGGAGAAAGTTCTTAGTTTACACAGCGCAAATTAAATGCTGGTACAGTGCGCATTAAACAACATTGGAGAGACCACCGAGTATGAGAATCCTTAAAAGAGGGAGAAAGGCCTAGTTTACACAGCGCAAATCAAATGCTGGTGCAGTGCGTATTAAACAACATTGGAGAGACCACCGAGTATAAGAATCCTAAAAAGAGGGAGAAAGGCCTAGTTTACACAGCGCAAATTTAAGTACTGGTACAGTGCGTATTAAACAAAAGGAAATGGCACAGCCGTGTTAATGAGTCTGAGGCGGGTTAGGCAGGGAGGCAAGTTGGACAAATCAATGGATACTGGCAGGCAACAGGCGTCCCCTGTGGACACCTGCAGACACAAACAGGAGCCGCAGCCGTGGGAGCCGCCCTTTGCCTAAGGGGCCCTTAGCCGAGGGGGCTGCCGGGCAGGGGGCTGTCCAGGAGGGACAGTTTAAGCCAAGAAATGCACCCAAGGGGGAGGGGAATGGGGGGGTGGTGGGTTGGGCAGGGAGGTGTGAGGGAGGTGGGGACCAGGAAGAGGCTGCAGGGGGAGGGCGGAGAGGGACAAAAACAACGCGCTCGGAGCGCCGTTTACAAAAATATTACCCCAAACAAAGTAACTCGCACGAATCCCCCGAGAACTGGCTGGGCTCTTAAAACAGCAGCTGGACTGCCGGCGAGCTGCTCTGACCCGCTACACTCTACAAGAAGCGAGCGGGGAGCGCAGCTGTCGGTTATTCCAGAGGGACAACGGCAATCACCAATCAGAGGGGGGGGTTGCGGGCAGGGAGGGATCCGGGGACCAGGAAGAGGCTGCAGGGGGAGGGGGAGGAGGACAAAAACAACGCGCTCGGAGCGCAGTTTACAAAAATATTACCCCAAACAAAGTAACTCACACGAGGTCCCCGAGGACCGCCTGGGCTCTTAAAACAGCAGCTTGACTGCCGGCGAGCTGGTCTCACCTGCTACGTTCTACAAGAGGCAAGCAGGGAGAGCAGCCGTCGGGTAGTCCAGAGGGACAACGGCAATCACCAATCAGAGGGGGGGTGGGCGGGCGGGCTGGGAGGCGGCAGGGAGGTGGGGGACCAGGAAGAGGCTGCAGGGGGAAGGGGGAGGAGGACAAAAACAACGCGCTCAGAGTGCAGTTTACAGGTTCTGAATGAGATTTACTCCCATTGGGGCACTCCTCCAGTGAATCTCTTGACTTCCAGTGTGAACACGTAGTGCAGATGGTTCTCTTCCATTTAGTTTCTCCATCAGGGATCTCTGGGGGACGCCTTAACAGTCGAGTTGGACTTTGACTTGCTCTATGGATTCAATATAATCCCTGTCATACCGCTGGTTCTCAGGAGACTGTTTCTGTTTGGGTTCACAATGATCTTGATCGCTCCGGACTTAGCCCAAAGAACGTGTTACGCAGAGTTCCTGGACATGGCCATCTGCCATCCGTGGCATCTACTGCAGAGGACACACCTCCTCTCCCACTCAGGTGGAGAGTGGGTTCTGCTCCCCTGAACCTCTGTATCCAAAACATTCATGCCTGGCTGCTGAAAGCCTAAGGTATAAGGAGTGGCATCTGTTGGAGGACATCCTCCCTGCTAGAAAGACCTGCCACCAAATACATCTATGCCTGTAGATGGCATAGGTTTTTGGTTTGATGTTGAGAGGGGGATCTGGACCCTTTGACTTTCTCGGCATCCTTTGTGTTGGAATTTCTTCTATCGTTAACTAGGACCTACCTGCAGATTGATACGGTGAAGGGGGTGGCCCTTTCAGTTTTCTTAAACACCCCAGAGCAAGTTTCTTTTTTCTTTCTTGTCTTTCTAATATGTTTCCCCCACACCAGTTTGTTGTCCTGGCGTTGGATTTAAATTGAGTGTTTTAACGCTTTTAATCAGCGCTCTGTTTGAGCCACTTCATTCTTGTTCATTAAGGTTGCTCACCCTGAAGGTGATGTGAGTTTCATGGTTGCCATCACATCTGCTCCAGGTATTGGCAGTTGGACCTATTTGATTTTCTTCAAGGAAAAGGCGACTTTGAGAATTAGACCCTCCCTCCTTCCTTCCAAAGGTGATCTTGGACTTTTATCTATCCCAAAAGATATGTCTTCCTGTCATTTTTGCTCTGCCTCATCCTTCCAAGGCAGAGGAGCGGGTCCATTGTGTCGATCCGGTGCAGGCCCTTAAGCTCTAAGCCTCTCGGATTAGGGACATATGACCAGCTTTTTGTTGTTTTCGCTGGTGCCCGAGCTGGCAGGGCTTTGATCAAACAGACCCCGTCTTGATGGATCTTTCTCTGCTTCTTGGAATGCTGTGATCTGGCTGGCAAGGAGAGGTCCTTGAGGGCTTTACGGCTCCCTCCACCAGAAAGTTACCTTTCGCTGCGGCTCTGCTCATTTTGGCAGAGCTGCTATTCAGAGTTTGTAGGTGGTCTAAACTCTGAACAACAGCTCTGCCAAAACAAGCTTTGTGACCAGACATATAATTGAAGCAGTAATATGTAGCAAACATGTGCAAAGAAGCTCATCTAGTCGCTTGGCAAACATCCAGAACAGGGACTACACGTTGCAGAGCCGAGGTGGCGGGCAACCTTCTGGTAGAGTGAGCTACCCTGCCTGCTTCACCTCTGATGTCCTAGCTCCCTCCCTCCTTTAGGTGAGTCGATCAAAGATGAGGAATCCGTGGAAGGAAGGGGTCCATTAGAAGAACAAATTACTTACTTCTCTGTAATATTCTTTCTGAGGACGCTCCTCCCATCTGCCCTTCTTGCCAGTTAGCTAGTACACTTTTTTTCTGCAGACCTTCAGCGCAAGAGTGCTAGGGAAAAAAGGTGGAACTGAGGTCACAGGGCTCGGTGCCTCTGTATATATACTGCAGCGACACTGAGCCGCGCTGTACCCCATGGTGGTAGAAAAGGTTTCCGAAGAGCATCTGCGATTGGAGATGCCCATCAAAGATGAGGAAACCATGGGAGGAATGTCCATCAGAAAGAACATTACTGAGATAAATACTTTGAGTCTCATTCCGAGTCAGCGGGTCCAGTAATAAAGTGCCGGTATTCGTGGAAACCAGCACTTTACCCGATCGGCCGACTACGGGTTTGCCGGTGAGGCACCTGGGTTTTCTCCAGCTTTTAGCTGGTGCCCTTCCTGCATTGCCAGTGCCGGTAATAATGGCAAAACCCCTCATGGAGTCCTTTGGGACTCCATGAATAGGGATTTACACCGTCACTGCGGCACTCGGGAATCCGGCAGCAATCCCGCCAGACCGAGTGCCAGAAACAGTTCTAACATTTGCTGGTATCCTGGCGGCTCTACCGCCAGGATACCCCCAAAGTTAGATTGAGACCCATTATTCTTCACTCTGAACTCCAAAGTCCACTATGAGAGCAGGTTGCTGAACTTGTTTAATAACTTTATATGTAATTATTTAAGACCACAGTACTACCAGCACATCTAAATCATGGTCAGGTTTTCCACCTGCAAATTTTTTATTTCTTTTATTCGGGGGGTAGCTGTTTCTTGAGACCAAACCATAACGTGTTTAATCAAGTTTCGAATTAGACAGGGGTTATGTTGATATGTGTGGTGACAAGTGTATATGAGAAATGTTTCAAATTAACATTGCTCTAAACGTGGAGGTAGTATTCAATGGTGTAACTGCTTATCTTTGCACAGTTGTTCTCTTAGTGGCAGGGCAGGGTGAAGTTAAGGGGGACGGCTGCCCTCGCTGGTTCTCCCCTGGTGCCCCGTGCGCCCCCCCACCCCTGCCTCCCACTGGCACACTATGATCCACAACTCCACCCCCCTGGCACCAAAAGCTGCCCCCGCCACTGTGTTCTCTATCGAGTTCTCAGATAATCATCATTTTCTTGCTAAACAATTAATGTGTCGGTCATTAAGTCCCTTCTGTTTTCACCATACCTCTTCTGACTACTGTTTCTCTACTTGTACGAATTATTAACATAAAAGGGTGAATTGTGATGGGGTGGCAAGGTAGGGATGAATTTGTTATATTTCATGAAATTTATTTGTGTTCTTACTGCAGAGCTTTATTTATAACCATATGCTTCAGTACTGTTTGTACTTGTTGCATGTTGGTTCTGGGTGAAATTTCCAGTGGAACACACCAGCCTTCGTATGGGCTAGAGTATTTGCACTGTCATTAAACATGTTAAACATGCCACCCTGTAACAAACACCAATGAATTCCGCTGTGTGGTGGTAGTCCGGACACATCATGGAGGGGCAGCTATGATTGCCACAGGGGTCAAACAGTAGGTAAGTCTGGATGGAGGCAGCATTTGGGAAAGAAGCACAGAGAGTTTATGGGTGAGGGAGCCCTGAAACAATAGAGCATGTGCAGGAAGAAAACCATTTAGAACATGCTGACAGGCAAACAGACCTGACGGTGTTCTCAAAGGACAGGGTAAAGACTGCTTGAATCCCCCGACTGGTGTTATACCACATATGAATTCACATAGATATAGTCACAAAGTTCCCTACCTTTCACAGGGAACAATTTATGTGAAGACCAAGGGTTTGAGGAACCTCCCCAAGCTAGTAGATGACGGACGCAAGGGGTGGTATGGCGGGAGGTTCCTCAACCCCTCACTTAGCCCCTGTCATTAGATGGTCAAATGCCTCAGAATATCACCAGCACTTTAACGGCATTGTAACATAACCTGCAAGCTCACGAGGTAAAGTATACAATCTCCCTGAGGCAGGTTTAGGAAAGCACAGTGTCTGGCAACCCCAGAAACTGTTAGGATCACTCCAATGTACCTTCTACATTCACCAGTGGTCTTGTTTCTGATGTGTCTCTACTCCGGTTGGCCAGTACTGACGCATGCGGGTAGAGAGACGCGAACAGGGAGTCCAAGATAGCAGAGTGGCTTTATGATGCCATGGTTCGCCTGCCTTGTAGGACATCCAATACACAATCAAATACATATAATCCGAATACAGAAATCAAGCCACACAATCCCATGGGTCCAAACATTTCATGCAGTTGCACATGCCAATCTCTAATGGGCAATATGGTGTGGGGCTCAAGGGGTATAAAAGTGCTGGTTCAAAGCACAGTGGTGTGGGGGTTGGGAATTGAAGGTGGCTGTGGGAGTTTGGAGTGAGGTGGCAGGTTAGGACCCTTCCTAACCTGTGTTGTGACTCCTGTCAATGGGCATATTTTGAAGAGTCAAGAAAGGGAAAGGAGGAGGTTATAGACAAGTGGGGGAAAAGAGTCATCCAAGAGAAGTGTATAAGGAAAGGAAAGAGGAGGGTGATGGATAATAACAGTAGGCAATTGGTAGTTATCAGGGGAACTGTAGTGCAGCATATGAGAGAGGTTGGAAATCATGAAGGGGAGGTTGATACAGACTATAAGGAGAAGATTGGAAGTCGTCAGGGAGAGGTTGGTTTAGAATTGCAGGGGGAAATTGGACCAGAACATCAGGAGGCAGTGGGAGCAGAGTATTAGAAAGAGGAGGTGGGAATGTGAAGCCAGGAGAAAGTACTGGTGCGAACAAGTGATAGCCAGCAAGAACAGAAAGGAATGAGAGGATGCGGTTGTCCAAAGGCAGAGGTTTGGGGTGAGACCATCATCTGAATACGTTTACCCATGGTGGAAGGAGGAAGAAGCGTGCAGGACCAGTGGTGGAGTAGAGAGGTTGTGGAGAAATATGGAACCTAAGAGGGGGAGATAAAACCCTCTTAACTTCACCTGTGGATCCGTGGGAAAGGCGAGACGAGTTGGCTCTATCCTAAAATTAAAGTGAAACTCCATATGTCCCTGTGCTTGCTGGGGATGTCCCTCAGCTGCCTGAGTTACCTTCAGATTTCTGATTAAGAAAGTGGTTGTGTCTCACACAAGAAGCAGTAATTACAGAGGGGAAGGGCTTGGACAATGACAACGTGAATGACAGGGGTCATGAACCTTGGAAGATTGAAACTGGTGCGGTTCAGAAGATTGTGGTAACATTGGGTTATTGTGGCAAGACATTTCTCTGTAATGGTTTTGTTAGTCCATCCAACTAGGGAAAGGAGAAGTTATTCTAACCGTTGCGTGAAGGCCATTCCTATTTGGGACTGTTGAGTGTTTTGAAGGACTTTGCTTGGAAAACCTCCGCTATAACACAGAATCCTAGAGAGAGGGCTGACAGTATAAAGAACGTTTGTAATATTGACTGGTGGAATGGAATCAGTTTAATGGCCTTCGGGGTAGGGAATAATGCCAAATCATTGTTTTTCTTCCCTTGTCATCAGATAACCAGGAAGTATAGAAACAACGAACACTGAAAGCACACACCAGGCTTGATATTGTGTGATGATCAATGTCCTTGTAATGACAATCCCCCAAATGATATAAAAAAGTGTGCACCTAGTCAGTTCTGTTTAATGATCTTTAAAAAAGGCTGAAATATTGACATTCTTGTGTATGTTTTTAACCACCTCTCAAATCTCCATAATAGAAATGGAACCCTTCCCTTTGCAATGCATAGAAATCATGTGGCACTGTGCTTTGTTGGTTGAGAATGGTTATTATTTAATAGTTTATTCTCCTATAGCCACCTACATGGATATGTCCACTTCAACATTTGGTGACTAAATGTGTGAATGGATTTCTTTCTTAAATTACACATTAGTTGGTATCTTATCGTCTAATTGTTGGCTTTTATCATAGGTTTAGCAATTAATACAAGTTCTTGATTTTTATCAGAATTGCTTGTTGCCGCGGATAAACTGCTGCACAGGATGTCACATATAACCTCTTTTGTTGCTTTGGGAAAATGAAATCTAAATAATGTTCCCCTTGGTGTGACATATTTCATATGGTCCGAGAATGTTAACTTGTTTTTCCGTTTTCAGGGTACATTTTTTGGCACACGTAAAAACCTTCTTTCAGTCAATATAGTCATGAAAATATCAGGACTGATTCAAATTTCACAGGAAATGCAAAGATTTTCTGGTTAGTTGAGAACCCGTATAACCAGCACGCGCCACCACGAGATCAGATCCTGGGCTGTTGAAAATAATGAAAACATTTACTCACTGCATTTACTTTACAACATTATCTGCATTGTATGTGTTAAATATAATGAATTTCGTATTTTACTTACGGCGATAATGGAGATTCTTTTAAGTTTTTGTTTTTCGAACCACTTGGTGACAAAAATCTAATTATTCAGATTACTATTCATTGGAACATTGAAGTTCATTTTCTGACAACAACAAATCTGCTTGTGTTACCCAGATGACATGCTTTGCATCTGCAACCTAATAATTATGTGTTCGCACACTGGAAAGTGGCATGTGGCAGCTGCTTCTCAGAATGATGCCTAATGTCATCGACTTTCAAACAAGGGTACAACTGAAAACTATGATTAAAGAATTTACGTTATTCACTCCACAGCACCAGGTTTTGTTTTGGAAATTGTCTTGCCAGTTACTCGTGAGAAAATGTACAAACAAATGAATCATTCTAGGCAAAGGAAAACAGAAATATTTCCAACAATCCAGTTACAGGAAAGTAACTACTTGCATTTTATGCATTTCACTTGTTTACATCATTTTGTGTACCAATTGAATATACGTGTGCATTACCTACATTCTTTACAGGGTTACAAATATGTGTTCATATGTACTGATTGTTCACTGTTATTTCATTGGGGCAAGTATCATTATAGATTTCTGGAAAAAGGGACTAAAAATACCAGATGCATGCTTGTTGTTGTGATGCTGCTTACATCCTTTCACAATGCAGGAGTTATTCATTATTGATGCATGTCCTTACCATGTTACCATTGTGTTTCATGTCTACTGATGCTCAGTCCAATATTCTGTCTGGTATTGATAATTTCACTGGTGTGTGCACCTGGATGGAAAGTGTTTTACAGCAGCATTTGATACTAATAGCAACGCAAATACACTTTAGGGAGCACAAGACCACCACCCATTATATTACTCATTCAATGCCCAATAAATTAAAAATAATGGTTATGATAGTTGAAGGTACCAAAGATTATTTAAATATATGTCTTAACTTCTGTTATGGCTTTGAGATTTAAACATGGGCGTTTGCAACAAAATATTTTAAAACTCGTATTAAATAGCATATTGTTCCAGAATACATGACACATTCAAATTGTGCTTAAAAGGAGCGTGTGGATTGAGTTTAGACACTACAGTGTCTAATTTGCCACTGGATGTCCCTGCATAGCCAAAGTCCAAAATGTGATACTTAAGGTGCCACCTGCAGTGTGTTTAGCTTGGTTAATTGTGACAGGTATGTTACTCTGTGTGCTCTTCTAGATGTTGTTAATCGGGGCATAGTCAAACTATACAAGGCAACTTGATATGTGCATGTCCCGTAGCAGTGTTCTCCTCTACAGGGTACATAGGCACTTTCCTGATTTGTGAGTTCGGCTTATCATGGATCATGTGTATCATTACAGAGCCATTGTAATTAATTCCACAATGCCTTTTGTGATGTATAACATCAGGTATTTTGGCTCCTCAGGAGGATTTACTTGCTCATTGTATACATCAGATTGCATTTGCTCTTCAGTAGTTAGTTGGACAACACGTTCAGCATAAGTACCTCAATATCAATAGAAAATTACAAATTTAAAGTATGTGCAATGTTCTAATGCCAATGTGGTGGAATGATTTCTTTGCATGCAATGGGGTTTTCCTGTTGGCAGCATTACATTTTCCGTATTGGCACTTAAACTATTTCTAATCAGAGAACATATAACCAGTGTGGAGTTAGAATATATGATTCTTTTATAAAATAATTAATATGGCGATAAGTGGCATTCACATTAAGTTGATTGGTGAAGCACTGCAACAGAGTTGCCTTAAAAATTGACATTCACGCAAAGATTGTCAAAATGGTGGAGTTAAAAGTAAATCATATTTATGTGACTCAACGCAATAGATATTGGTTCTTTCATAGACATACTTTGGAGAAGCAAAGTGATCAAAGACAACCTCAATACAGTATATATGCCTTAATTGTAAAATAATTAGAAAAATATCTTTAAAAATTTAACATTATACTATTTCAGATAGATTTCAATAATTGTCGTTGGAATCATGTCCTCTATCCTCACTATGCCATAAGGAATGCACTCTGAAGAGCACATCAGTTACTTACTTATGAAAAAGAGACATTAAGACTAGGACATTTCAAAAGTTTGTAAAAGTCAATAGATTTAAAAGGTTTAGAACAGTTAATTACTTTGATATTGAGTCTTCGGTAATGTTAGCGTTCTCTGCAGGAACTTAAAAATGTTGATATGTGACAATAGGCTATTGTGATGAAAGAAAAGGAGAGATTACTTAATATAATTATAAATTATGAATGCCATGTATGTCTTCAGGACAGTGTGTTATTATAGTGTTGTGAATGAGGATTGGCAAGCGCTTTTGGGCATAGAACAATTAGGGTGTTGCAGTTGAGGTCCATATGAAAATAGTACATATATAGTATTGGTTACTCTAAATTATGATCCCAGTTTTCTGTTTGAATAAGTAGATGAGCAAGTAACGCATACAAAAATCTCAATGTTTTTTTTTGCACAACACAATTTCTATTCTATATTTCGCAAAATAAAGTATTTGTTCTTCTAGTATTTAAATATTGCACATTGTATTTTCAGAACACCTCAGCCTAAAATTATTACTTTGGAGAAAGGCTCTGATGGATTGGGGTTTAGTATTGTAGGCGGCTATGGAAGTCCACAAGGAGACCTGCCAATTTATGTCAAGACAATTTTTTCCAAGGTATTTTTTCTTCATAAATGAATACATTATAGAAACCCATGTAGAGTAAATGTAAATTACATGACATTTTGTTTTTGTGTGTAATTAAACATTATTTTGAATAGACATTTAAAATTAAGATGGGCATTTTCAAATATATCCAAACAAGTAGCATGTAGCTGTTGCTTTTCTAAATATGCATTTAGTTTATTATACGCCCTGACTTCAACATTGACATAGGAGATGTAGCAGAGTGTTTATTGCGATTTTTCTGTCCGTATTGGTAAAAATTCAGAATCGGTTAAGCGATGTCACTTCAAATATACTTTCCTTACCAAATGACACAAACCAGTTCAATGGATGATAATGTCAGAGATTATTGGACCAGTACGACACCTATTCATGCATTACTTTTCATCATAGATAATTGTTTGGAGGCTGTGTGTGAGTTCCTATTCATTTTGTAATGAATCCAAGCCAATCATGTTTCATCCAGATGGCGGAGGATTCTGCTGCTATCATTGATAGCAGAATGCATTTAATTAGACCATTTCACTGTGATGTGCAAAACAGCATTCCCTATCCATGTTGTTCTCTAAATGCTCGGTTAGCTATGGTAGGAGGACAAAGGGAAAGGGCTGCATGCTAAGATCTGCTGAACAGATTAATGTTATTTTCAGTCTGAGACATTGATCTTTTACATGAATTTACACTCACAACTGCCATTATGTTCCCTGTTTTTCAAATGATGGTTATTCAATGTATAGCAGTATGATAAAGATGTTATTTAAAAGCAAAATCTATATACATTTTGGATTGGATAAACTGATGGCAATTTTTGGCTGACAACTATATCTGAACTGTAGCTGAAAAAAGCATTTATTTAAGCAGTGAAAGTTTGAGGCAATATGAAAACATGTGGCTTGCATTTTTAGATATCAATGTGTAAAGTCATGTACTAGAGATACCTCTTTAGTGTAATACAATGCAGCATGTTTTAACTAATGAAACAGCCAAGGAAATGAACTATCATGTCCTCAGTATTCCATTGAGAAAACAAAGAATGTGGCTGTTCCTGTCCTTGGCACTTAGAGGTTAATCTTCTGATTCAAGTTACAGCCTCAGCCAATGCTGTTTTTGTATTTTTCGGACCATGCAACAAGAATACCCAATCTTCTTTGGGAGTTATAATGTGCTTTGATTCAAATCACTTTTCTAGATCTATAGAAATAGTACAAGGGAAAATACATGATCCAATGAAAAAGGGATTAGAATAATCAGTACCAGATGCAAGTATGGTCAAAAAATGCAAAATGGTATGCAATGGTTGGGAAAAGTAGACGGAGAGAGTACGTTTTGATTAAAAACAAAACAATATAGGGGCAGAGCCGTTGTGAGTTGGATGGTATTCCACAGTATAAGGACAAAGGGTTGGATGAAAGACAAAAATCAGACCTTGAAAAGCAGAGGGAGTAACACGAGATGGTCGATCTGGCATGATCGGGTTAGTGATGATGGGTGAAGGTTGTGAAATGCTTTGAAGCAATAGAGAGGGCATTAAGTGGAAAGTGTAGAGAAATACAAAGCCGTCAAAAGCTCTATTTTTGGGGACATATTAGAGGAGCTTAGATAACACCCTCACTGGAGAATTGTTGATATGTTATAATAGCTGAGCACTTTAAACTACAAGGACAAGCAAACATACACTACAATAGTTGCGTAAATGAATCCACCTTTCTCAGAGGAGTTTTGGAAAAGAAGGAAATCCCATGAGGGGACTGGATAATCCAGCAAGGATGCTGAGGACCAGGTCAACAGTGTGATTGTTTTGGTAGTGTGATAGGCGAGATGGGAATGCTTTTAGGGATGTTCAGGGATTTAAGGCTAGCAATTGTAGTGGGGAAGTTGATAAAGGGCTGCAGCTTCAGTTACTTGTCAAATAGAACCACCAACATTTGTAAATGTATAGAGGAGGGGATAAGGAACGTTGCATTTGAGTCCAGGAGAAAGATCCATTCAGTTGTAGAGGAGTTTGGTATCAAGCAATACATTGCTATCCAGTAGGTGTAGGCAGTGCGATAAATCCTAGGAAGTCGTCCCTTCTCCCCAACAGCGAGCAACCCCCTTTGAGACTCCACATAACACTCACTGGGGGGCAGGGCCCGCGGATCGCACAGGGGGGTGACACCACCCTTTGGGGGAAAGAGAATCCCCAGACAGAGTTGTTACCACAACTCCATCTATCTCAGAGTCCCAGGTATTTGTTAGAGATATGGGAGCTGAGCATTACCCTAACGGGCAGGCCCTTTTAAAGGTGACTTGCTTAATTTCTGATCCAGTTATGTTAATGCCCATCTCTGAAGAATTGCGCCTATGGTGTTTCCTCTCTCATTCCAGGAAGGAGTTATAAGGCCCAGGAACCATTTAGAGCAGAGAGAGAGCGTCAGACTGAGGGTGAAACACAGCAGCCTCTGCTGGAGCACAGAGGAGGGGTTGTCTCCCTTTCAGGAGAAGCCCCGGAGGCAGGATCGTGCAGAGAACATGGTGGGCAGAGAAAACCCAGAGCCAGAGGAATTCTATACAGTCCAGGAAGGTGGAGAGCCTAGGGAGCCGCCGAACCAAGGGAGAAGCGAGTCACTGATGGAGTGGCTCACCAGCGCACACTCTTCCCGACGCTGAAGTCCTGTTGGTAGCAGGCATGAGGAGCCGAATAAGGAGACCTGGCTGTAAAGAAGTCAGAGTTGCAGTTCCGCGACAAAGGGAGAGGCCACCTTCCATGCCGAGAACCGCCACAAGAGAACAGGTACTCAGCAGGTCGGAATGCGTGGGTGGAGGGGATAAGGCAACCAGATAGCCCACGAGGGGCTGAGCCTGGGAATACCCTACGAGGGGGTGAATATAACCGGATAATTTGAGGGCCTGAACAGCCAGACAGCTTGTGAGCGGCTGAGCCTGAGAATACCACACGATGGGGGGAATACAACCAGAGAATCTGCCAGCCCGAAGGGCCAGACAGCCCATGAGGGCCTGAGAATGAGAAAACCCCACAAGGGGGTGAATGCAAACTGAGAATCTGTAGGCCTGAATGTCCTGACAGCCCAGGAGGGGCTAACACAAAAAATAAGCGAATAAGCATAACGGAAACCCATCCACTGGAGAGGGCGAGCATACCTCAATGGGCTGACTCAGAAAATAGTCCAGGAGGGTGTCCATACAGCATCCAGATGACCTGAAGGGCGAGATAATCCACATCAGACTAACAGATGTGAAAAGCCAGAGACGCTTAAAAGACTGACTAAGGGTGACCAAGAGACTGAATATGAAATTAGAACAATCAGGACTCATTAATATTGTTGTTGCAAACAAGGTACAGGTTTAGATAACCAGCTACTCCTGGGGAGTACCAGATACTGGAGAGGAATGTTTTGAACTGTCGACGCTTGCATAGTGGTCTCGAGCAACCTTCTATAAGAAAAGTGGAAGACTTAAAGGACGCTACTTTGAACTGTACCAGCAGGCTGATTTCGGTAGGGGTCAGAAAACAGCCACCTGCAGCCAAGTAGAGTGGAAGCAAACCTTGGCAAAGATTATTTTGTTTAGTTATTAGTGGTAGGGCTAGAACATAGGATAAGAATAGGTTTGGATAGAGGATGGAATTTTTGTGAGACATCCAGATGAGCACCATTTTGTTGTTTTCTGGGGAAACCCATCATCATAGATATAGGGATAGTTGAGGCCTTCTTTTCTTTAATAAAACGTGTTTAGCCAGGTCATCTTTACATCTACTATGTCTGACTTATTACAGCAGCTAGTGCTGTGTGAGAGCAGCTCAGGGTTGACAGAGGGGAATGGGAAGATTGTTATATCTGAAGGCGATTATATCTATTAGGAGACAAAAGTAAGGCCCAACAACCATACCTTGTGACGTACCATAATATAGACTAAATGGTAGAAATAGGGTGTATTTCCATGCAACTGAAATGGAACCTACAGGAAGACAAGAGTTTAACCATTTAATAGTAGAACTAGAGGCACTAAGAGTATAGGGATGAATATATAATAGGGTGATCAACTGTATCAAAAGCTGGTAAATCTGAGATAACCAGAATAGAACAATCTTTAGCATGAGGAGCTTCACTCCAAGATGATTGCTTTGTTTGTAGACTGGCCAAGCAAGAAGCCAGATTGAAGCAGTGGGAAGAAATTGAGTAGTTGGGGAACGTTGAGTATGCAAAGAATGGGTTGATGTCATTTGAACAAATAAGGCAACACTGGCCGTAGTTAAAATGTCTACACCAGGCAAGAAATTACTTTTACAATAGTGGAGACACTATAGGGGATATGTAGACTTTTGGAAATATACCTATCTAAAGAGAGAGAGGGTTTCATTGGCTTAGTCACCTGTATTATTTACATCTTTCAGTGAAAAGGTTATTTCAATGCAGGCTTAAAATGAGTTTCAGACTTAAACTCCCAAAAGTCTTACCTTCTCTATAATGTAATAGTCATCCTAAATCACAGCCACTTGAATAGTTTCCTAGTGGTCATTGTGGTATAGAACACATTTTCCATGTTTTGTTCTTTAAATACATAATATAATCATCTCAGAGTTTTGTCTTTCCAACTATTGTGCAGAGTACATCCATGCACAGTCGGGGCTATGAAACAGGTATACCTTCCCTTTTATGCTGCCAGCCAGCTTCCCATAATCCAGCCAATTTAGACCCTCAGTTCTATGTTTGACTCATCCTGAGAAGATCCTTGAGTACATAGCAGTCTTATCAGCTTACATGTCCAACTTTATATGCATTCTTTTTCCCAGAAAAAAAGGTTGTTTCATTGGACAGTGGTGTGCTCAGTTTAGAGAAGCAATGTACAGCTTAGCTTCCACCTTGCTGACTTGTATTGGCATCCTTGTTTGAGAACTGTGCCTGGTTCAAAGATGGGGAAGGAGGATGAGCGCTCTGTGCATGTTCTGCCTGTGACTACCTCGATGTTGATCATTGCAGGCAATGCCTTATGGGAGAGGCAAGTAAGTCTGCTTCAGTTCGAAAGGAATACAATTTGGGCTGGGCATCCAGGCTAGCATCTTTTTGTTGTGGAAGAAGCTCTTACTCTACCCCAGGGAAATCTGCTTAATGGAAGGCAGGTAAGGAAACTGCTCTGCCCGTAAATGCTGGGTCTGCTGGATCCACTTAGAATAGAATTTTGCTTCATCTGAGTGGGTTAGACCTGCCTGCTCCTTAGCATGCGCCTCAACATTTGACATCACATTCAGGTGTCTTTCACCGTTTTTAGTGGTTTTGATGCCAGTCGCCTCAGCATCCAGACCATTCTTGCCATGTAGGAGCGTATTGATATTGAGAGACCACTCACTGATAAGATGTCCTATGACCCTACACTTTCTTCAGCTTTGCCTTCAAAGACCTTTAGGTGCCTAGGGGTTTTCATGCCATGGGCTCCACCTACAGTGAGGGATGCTCCAAAAAAAACACCCTTTCAGCGCTGAGAAAAGAGCTGCATCTGCCCAACAAGTCTGCTCCTATTCAACCTGTGGTACCCTTTCACTCTCCAGTACCCATCCAGGACTCAACATAGGATGATATTTAGCCTCACTCCCAGCCTTGTGAGGATTCTGGGCAGTCACATCAAGACAACATCCCCTCTTGTGTACATACAACGCTAAAAAAGACTTCAGTACCACCTGATCCCTGTAAAGCACAGGGGGTGAGAACCAATAGTTCATGAATATTTGGAGCCAAGCATACATGAATTTTCTCAAGCTTTGACAAAACTATGTCCGTCACACTAGGAGAAAAAGCATAAGGCTCCAGAATAAGACCCATTCTTCTTGAGAGCTCATCCACTGACTGTTTTGCTAGTGGTGATGGACGCAAAGAAGGTTAACTTTCCATAGGACCTCATCATGGCAACCAAACAGGCGGCGCAACATGATCGACTTCTGAGGAAATATTTGTTTGATTCACAGGTGTCATGTTGTATAAAAGCCCTAGAAGTCCACATATGATTATTTACTGCTGGGCAGCTTTTTAAGATTACATGCAGTACCTCCTGCAAGAAAGAAAACAAGAGACTATGATAATAGGTGGACAGGTGGGATTAAACGAAACAATTCTAGCAGCTGTACATCATGGTGCAAAACAAAGGGGGGGTCTTGGAATCTCTCTGCCAGCACGAACCCAGCCCAATTACCTGTTCTTGGGTGAATATCCCCTGGGAGAGACTCTACCAAGTCTTTAGTTCACTGTCCCTTTCAAAGAGAAGACATTTCCCTGCATATCAGTCTTTATCCTGCCCAGGGGCAGTCCAGCACCGAAATGCTAGGCAATTGTCCTCTGAACAAGAGTACCGACAGCAACCCCATACAGGTGTTTCAGCCTTGTTTGGCATCATCAGTGAGGTGAAGCTGTGCCTCTCTAAGAAAAGTGAGCAAGGGGGTCCACGTCTGGATCGCCCTGGTAACTTAGGGTGAGACCCAATGTTAATTTATGCAAAACAAAGGCAGGGTCTGGGAATCTCTCTACCAGCACGAACACAGCCCAATGACCTGTTCTTGGGTGAATAACCCCTCGGAGAGACTCTACCAAGTCTTTAGCTCACTGTCCCTTTCACAGAGAAGAAATGTCCCCACATATCAGTCTTTGTCGTGCCCAGGGGCAGTCCAGCACCGAAATGCTAGCCAATTCTCCTCTGAACAAGAGTGCCAACAGCAACCCCATACACGTGTTTCAGCCTTGTTTGGCATCATCAGTGAGGTGAAGCTGAGACTCTCTAAGAACAGTGAGCAAGGGGTCCATGTCTGGATCGCCTTGGTAACTTAGGTTGAGACCCACCCTAAGTTAGATAATGGTGACCTGTCTTTCAGATGTGTCTGCCATAGCCTCTCTTTGTTACCTGAGACTGACTGGGTTAAGACCTGGCATATAACAAAAGATATTTCAGTCCAAACGAAGGAAAATCTTTAGAGAATGAAGACTGAAGCTTAAACCCAAAAATCTTTAGAACTGGAGAGAGAGAAAATGTAATTTATAAAGTTACACTTCCACTAGAAACAACCTTACCAGTGGGTTCAACCCACTGATAGGTACACAGCTGGAAACCGCATGGACCAAGCACTGCTTCAGGAGATTAAACATTTGCCTATCCCATTCAATAACTCTGCAACTCTTCCTGCTCCTTTTCCTCTCAGAGGGAGAGTGAGGTTAGCATGGATCCAGTAGATTGCTCCCAGATATCTGCTGCATCTAGCAATCATGCATCTGGGATGGGTCTGGATGTTCTTTAAAGGGGACCACAGTAAGAATTCATGAAAATCATCCAAACGGAGAAGTCGTCTCGAAATCCTTCCCCCACAACATCAGCTGATTGTGGGAATCTGCAGAGCAGGCTGTGATGACAATAGGGGCAGTCCCTGCATGTCCTCTTCCTTGGGACATTGAGCCCCAGCACTGTAGTGCGGATCACACAAGGTCCACTGCATTCTACGGAGGCCACCCAAACCCAGGGGGCCTCCACTCAGATCCACCCTAATGAGTCAGCAGGGCATCAAGGGAGTGGCAGTAAAATGCAGGGATCCTCGTGGATCTAATGGTGGATCTAATGGTGGCACTGCGCTCTGAGTCTGGCCCTACAGCTAAGTGGTGGTGGCGCGAAGGTTGAAGCGCCCTAGTCAAATGCAGCAGAAGTTGGGCCCAGTCCACAGCCAGTACCTACCAATACCCACAAGTATGGTGGAGCGGGAAATAATTAGCGATAACAGAATTACTGCCAATATTCCTCCTCCGCATACTACAAGTATGGCCCTGGAGATGAGGATTAACTTCCAGCATAATGCTGGATGGAAATCCTCCAACTCTCTGCACAAAAATCGGCAGAATTACAGCCGCAGTAATTGCGCCAAAAAAGCCTCATAGAGTCGTATGGACTCTTGGGTGGTAGTCTGGCGGATTTACGACTGGAACACCGCCCAACTCGTAATGAGGCCCATAGAAAGTAAGTTCCCCAATGAAGGAGATTTTATTTGTGCTGGTATAAGGATCAACATTTTAGCGTAATGAACGCCTCACCAAAGAGCTTCAGAAGAGTCTAGCCACCTTGTCTGCTGCATGACAGGGACAGTTATGAGAAGGCACTCCTGGATGTGCAGACTTCAGGATAAGCCCAGAATGTACAGGCAAAGCTTTTAGGTATGCCGTTAAACAGGCATAATTTATTCAGGGCTACCTCCAACTGCTCCCTTAAGTTCCCAGTCCTCAAAAGACACAACTAAGCCCCTGGGCCTAAAGTTGCACCAAACTGCAGCTCCTACTAGCAGAGGTAGAGAATTTCAGCCTTACACCTCCTATGCCCACCGGGGCAGATTACAGGTACTTTGGGTCAAACAGCAGCCATGGCGTCCAACTAGGGGAAAGAGACAGGTCAATCTTTACTAGCACTCGCCCCTCCCAGACTAAAGACGGGGGCAACTAATCCACCCCTGGATGGATACTCTGTTCCAGTTGGTTATCCCAGTTGGACAGCCCATCAGCATTGCTAAATTTGGGATCTGGCTCAATAGTGAAGTTCAGGCCTGTAGACTCATGAACCACCTGAGCCAGTTTGGAGATCTCCCTTAATAGCCACCAACCACTTCAAAGGCTTAGGTGGAGCATACACAGTGAAGTCAGTCCCATAGAGGTAGGACCTCAACTTTCAAAGGCACCGCATGATCAAAAAAAGTCTTCTCCTAAAGGGGCCACCTGAGGTCTCGTTTCTTAAGCTGGTAACTGATGTAATATATAGGTCGTTCCTTACCTTTGTCATTAAGCTGTGAACGTTTTCCAACTATCCCAGTGTCATAGGCATCTGCCTGCACTATAAAAGTTATCTTATAGTCAGATGCCCTTAACTCGGGGACCTGACCTAAGGATTCTTTCAGGCCAATGAAGGCATTCTTACACTCCAGGGTCCATTAGAATTCTTTAGATTCCCTTGAAGTAGTGGGAGCAGTCAAAGGGGCAGCTATATTGCTATAGCTCATGTGTTTCCCATTCAGGCCCAGGAAAGTCCTTACTTTGGTATTGGTAGTGGGGGTTCCCCTTTTCTGTACATGCTGTACTTCACTGGCAAGAGGTTGCATCTTGCCTCCACTTGCACCAATGTTATGCTGATGGAAGGCCAATGGCTCCTGTTCAATTTAACACTTGGTTCCTCATCTTGATAGACATCCGTGTCCAGCTCTGCTGCTCTGAAACATTTTCACAGGGGGCATAGTGGACCTCGACTCTGCCGTTGATTTTCAATCTCACCCGTTTTCCTTCCAAAGTGAAGATGATGCCAAATGGAAATGTCTACCTACATTGTATGTGTGCTTGCCACGCTTTGATGTTTCTCTTTTGTAAAGTTACAGTGGCCAGATCCTTAAGATTAATAACTCCTGATCCATATAGGCGATAGCACCCTTCTTCCTTGATACCCCAAGCAACTACTCTGTTGTCCTGTCTGCATACAGTTTCATAATGATTTCTCAAGGTTGGGCTCTTGGGCCCTGACGAACTGGGCCTACACAATGTATTCTATCCACCGGTATCCCTGCTTTTGCAATCTCAGGAAAGACAGCTTCACACATTGTATGTGTCCATTCTTTATGGCTCACTGCCTCTTATTCTCAAATTGTTTGCAGCAATGGCAGTTCTCCAGGTTTTCAGTGGTGGCCACTAACAGCTTTATGTTTTATTTTGCATCACCCAGGTCACCCTGCAAAATGAGTAACATCCTCCTGTAATGATTAGACTGAGGACTCCACTTCATTCACACAGGTATCCATGTGTGGCAAGAGCGATTTGCGTATGTCTACTGTGGCATTTTGAATTTCTTTTTTCAGGGTTTGGGTCAGATACTCTTTGAGCAAGCATAAGCAGTCCTGGATATCTTATTTTGAGAGGGGTGCTGATTTATCGGATATCTCCTCCTGTCTCTAATTATTCTGCTCCTGGACACCCTTCTTCCCTGGCCCTTCTACCCTCTAACCTCCTAGTTTGCATGGTTTCTGCAGACCAGTATGCTTTAATAGAGTTGGTCCTTTTGGATGATCTTTGCAAAGACTTCAAATTCTCTGATTTTGGGTCACCTTTCTGCTCCTGTTTTAAAGAATACATGCCACACCTCACCAATATGCAGCGTGTTTCTCAGTAGGGCTGGTGCAGATGCTTCAAACAGTGCCTTACGCTCACTGAGTGAGAGTTTCACTGCACACCTCAATAGGGCAGCTATTCGTGCTTAATATGGACTTGTAGATTATAGGAAGGAGATCGCCACAACGCCACCTGGACTGCCCTTCTCAAGGGCTCTTGCATAGTTTCACATCTATGCATAGAAATCATGCATAGAAATAATCAGGCCCAGTAACATCAATGAAGGAGCCTGTGGAGTTCTGTGGATGTTTGCATCCAGAGAGTAGCGAGTTGTGTATACAGCCCCCAAGACAGCACTCCCCATAGCTCCACCGTCAGCTGTTGCTCGGGCACATAATAGGTGCAACTGATCACCCCATTTCAGTGAAACTTGACTTATTCACTGCAGGGGACGTGCCCCTTTGGGGAGTCAAACCACACAAATCATGAAGGGTAACAGCTCACAAATCCTGCAAGAGCGAGCAGGAGCCCTGCAGATACTCCACCAATTCTAATGGATTACTTCTTTTGACATCTTCCTCCTCTGATATCGATCTCCCAGTGCAGAGCAGCTTCGGAAACATTTTTGCCCCATGAACTTGCTTCCTTTTTTCCCCCCCACGCACTCGGCTCACTTTAAGAACACCACTCTTAAACTTGATTTTGTTTTCTCAGATCTTTAACTTCTGTTTGCCATATTCATCGCAATGCCGAATCTGACCACAACCTCGTGATTCAAACTCTGCATGGACTGCGGGTGCCAAATGTCTGTTTTGGATCTGCACTGCAGTTGCCTTTACTGTCTTGTGAAGTCCATGTGCATCATACCAATCGATGCACTAGAAGATACTCCGAGAACAAGAGGCAAAAATATTTCACCTTCCTCCACAAGGAGAGGGGTGATGAATGGACCGGTTTGTGAAGAAAGTACACTGCAAGAGGTCAAGATCCCATGCCTGTTCCTTTGCACCTTCACACTTCTTCGTCGTCGAATAAGAGCCACCACTCCAAAAACGCCCCAGAGGAAGAGGCATCTTCGACAAAGCCCCAGTGCCAGCTGCTTAAGCCCAATGGCAGCAGCCGAGGCAATCGGCACTGGCGGCCCTGGCTCAGGTGGCTTACACTTCGGCCAAGCTGATGGATCCTGCGAGCTGGCAGGGAATCCACAAGCAAACGTGACAAGATCACCTCTAAGAGTCTCAAACTCCATCTCCAGACGCCGGCCCTCTGACCTCAGAAAGATACAAGGACAGTAGCTGATCTTTATTATGAAACAAGTGGAAGTTTGAGGAGTAGTACAACACAATTATGTGATCATTTTTTTTAGGAAGACAAATTGCATTTTCCTGATGAAGGATTAAATATCTGAAAGGCATAGAAATGGGGCAGAGATCATCACTGCTATTTCTAATTTGTCGAGTTACATCGGACTAATTGAATTTTCATGAAGCTTTGTTTATCATTTTATTTATCTGTGAATTGTGGATGTGAAAAGTGATCATTGCAATTTATCAAAAATGTATTGAAACACTTTGATTGTAAGGAATGTTTTTCATGATCTATTCAGCCAAACAGATCACATCCGGATGCACCGGGAATTGATTATTATGGGCATATTTCAGGCAACATGATTGAGATTTGTAAGAAATATGTGCACCTATCAAAGTGAATTTAGTATTCAGAGTGGCCCTCATCGCTTTCCTCTGCTCTGTGAAGGGCAAGACGCTGTTGGTCCTAACGGACAACACTGTAGCCATGCATTACCTCAGCTAGTGGGGGTGGTGTGGGCTCCTTCCCTCTGTGCAGAGAAGGAGTGCAATTGTGGTTCTGGGCTCTAGAGAACAGCATGTCTGACTGGCTCACCAGGAAGGCAAGGAGAACATGCTGGTGGATGCACTGAGCAGACAGTCTTTGGGAGAGTCCTGCATCCAACCTTCATGGCTGGCTGTTGAAAGGCTAAGGTATACAGAATGAGATCTGTCGGAGGACTTTTTGGATGTTCTCCTCTCTGCTAGAGGACCAGCCACCAACTCCAATTATGCCTGCAAATGGCGTAAACATTCAGGTTGGTGCCAGGAAAGGTATGAAAGTCCCTTTTATTTGCTCCACATCCTCAGTATTGGATTTTCCTCTGTCTTTGGCCCAGACGGGGCCTAGGAGCAGTGCTCCTTTTTCATGATTCGCATGGCCATTCAATTCCTGAGGGGTCTTTCTAATATGTTTCTTGCACGCCAGTTTGTTGTCCCATAGTGGGATTTTAATTTACTGTTAACATTTGTCATGGGTGTTTGAGCACCTTCATTCTTGTTTGTTAAGATTGTTCACCCTTTAGGTGATTTTCCTGGTCATCATCACTTCCAATAGACTGGTATTGAACTCCAGGCATTGTCGATTAAACCTCCTAACTTGGTTTTCTCCAAGGAAAAGGCGATTTTTAAGAGTTAGACCATCCTTCCTTCCGGAGGTGGTCTGTAACTTCATCTCCCTGAAAAGATCCATCTGCCTCTCTTCTTTGCTCCACCTCATCCTTCCAAGGCAGAGGGCAAAGGAGCACTTCCATCAGTTGGATCTGGTACAGGCTCTCACAATCTCGGAGAAGGGAGACCTGAACAGATGACCAGCTTTTTGTTCAATACACTGGTCCCTGAGCTGGTAGGGCTGTGATTTAAACAGACCTCGTCTCGATGGATCATTCTCTGCATTTCGGAATGCTGTGATCTTAGACGCAGCTGTTTGATTTGAAAATAAACATTATTTTGCACACTGTTCTGACGTCCATTAATATTCCAATCAAAATCTGCTTCGGCAGAGAAATGGGAAGGCCTCCGTCTAAAAATGAACAGTCCCTTTGGTTTTCACTTCGACTGCAAAGACAAAGCAGGCAGAGACGCTGATAGGTATCCATCCCATACGTCAAAGAACCTGTGCATGAAGTCTTTGCCGACCTCTGGTGCCCTTTCTCCATCCCTCAATGTCAGGTTAGCATCCACATTGAAGGATACTTTGGCACAGAGAACAGAAGTGTGCTCAACAATCCACTACACGCTTTTTGCAGTTTTTTCAGTACATAGTTGATGATGATGTTTCCATATACCTTTTGTGTGTGACCCCTTTTGGAGCTCGAACACCCCCGAAGAACTAATGCTGGAGGAATCAAGATTGGTGGAACTAGTCTCAACTAAGGCAGTTCCTCCCTTAAAATAAATAACTGAGTATGACCTTACTGACACTTTGGTCAGGGAGCATCCAAAGAAACCAGTATTCAGCTCTCTGAGATCCACTCTTGGAATTGTGGAAGAAACCATGCTCTGTGCCTGTTGTGCATAAGGATCTAGTCGGTAAAATATATACCTACATCCACATATCCAGACTTTCTTTCCAAGTACCTCAGCCCTAAATGCTTGGTGGTACAACCTGCTTCTGGAGCAAAGATAAGTGTCTGCCCATCTCTGCCTTCAGACAACGATGACAAGAAGTATGATGACGTATCTAAAGAGGTTTTTATTTTCTGGCAGCATGGCTTTAAAGGTTATAAACACATCTTGTGCCTAGGACAGATACACTCACACCTTGTGAGCTGTAATATCGAAGGCAGCAGAACACATGCATGAAGCAGAAAATGAGAAATCTTAGATATTATTCTAGAAGGTAAAACACAGCAGACTTCATTGATAGAGCCATTGCCAATTTCTCTTTATCATAAAGATTTCCTTGGCTGCGAAAATCTGGCATTGCGACTTGCATCCATGCAAGACTACTAGACATGCCCTTTGACAGTACAAATGTATTTGGACCAAAGCCTGATGATAGCCTGGAGAAGCTACAGGCTTCAGAATCTGCAGCAAAATCTTTAGATGCAGCAGTGCACCAGCAACCAGCTCAACCCACTACACAAAGCTGAAAAGGCAGGCATTTTAGCTTTTTCAGCTCTTTTAACCAACACAGTAGAGGCCAAGCCCTAGGTAAACTGGGAAAAAGAAAATGTTTACGTCCTACAAGAGAGAAAGATAGAAATCCTTCCCCAGGTGCTGTATTCGCTGTCACATCAGGAACCACAACCACAGTAAAACCACTCTGAAACCTTCTAGCACTGGTCTCTGGTGAGAAGGTGGTTAGCCCTGTATTCCAGAGAATGGTGACGGGTCTATTGCTTTCTAATTTTGCAATGCCCCTCAGATTACCCACCACCTGCAGACCATTTTTGGACTCTAAATCCACTACTGCAGCAGAAGGTTGCATCCCTACTGGAGAAATGTGCTATAGTGATAGCGCCGTGTGACAAATACAGGGAATGTGCCCCTGCTCCCCAAGGGAGAGCTACCCCTTTGGGACTAGCAAGGTGATCCTGCTGCGCAAAAAACCCATAGCAGACAAGACAATCAGGATTTCACTGGAAGTGACCCCCCCCTTAGGGGACAAGGCATCCCCAAGCAGAGCTGCTACCATACACCCTGTTATTCAGCCTTCCAAGTGTTTATTGGATATAGGGCTGTTTGGCAGTATCCTAATGTGCAGGGCCATTAAACAGGGACTGGATCGGTTTCTGAGGAAGGAACGAGAGGAGACACTGATAATACCCCTCGAGCGGGTGAAAACAATCCAAGAATCCAAAGGCTTGAGAGGCAGGAAAGCCCATAAGGGGCTTACACCTTGAATACCTCACAAGGTTGGTGAATACAACCCAAGCATCTAAAGGTCTGAGAGGCTGGCAAGCTCACGAGGGGCTGACACTGAGAATACCCCTATAGAGGGTGAATGCAACCCAATAAAGCAATTACCTATTGGGCCAGGCAGCTCAACTTGAGCTACCAGATATAAAGACAGTATCAGATCCAACTAGGGTGAACAACAGATGTATTGTGATTGTCAAGCAAGGCAAGGTCCAGAGCACCAGCCACTCTTACGTGGATAGGAATCTTTTGAACTTTTGAGAAAGACTGCATGGGGGACCTGAGTAATAATCTCCAGAAGGAGAGGAAGACTGTCAGGAACCAACTTTCAGGCCGAGCCATAACGAGAGAGATAACTAAAGTTACAATTGGGTGGGGTCAGAAACCAACCAACCCAATGCCAAGTAAATTGGTGTCAACTTATATTGGGTGCCAATCTATATTGCCTAGTTGTAGTGGTATGGCAAGCAGAGGATAGAATAGGTTTTGGGCAGAGGACAGAGTTTTGTGAGACATCCTGACGCGCACCAGTTTATTATTTTCTTTGAAGTTAGGAACCCTTTATTTTAGCTATGGAGTTATTTGAGGTTTCCTTTACTTTTAATAAAAGTTGTTGAACCTTGTCTTCTTGTCTGCCACCTATGTCTGACTTACCACAGCCTTCAGTGAAAAGAAAACAAGGATGGTACTCCATTTACTTCTTGGTACCGAGAAACCATGTGAGGCTGCCACCCATCTTGGACCTAAGACTCTTGAATAAGTTCTTCAGGAAAGACAAATTCAATATAACACCATTGCAAATCCTCCAGGCCCTAGAGCTCCAGGACTGGTTGGTGCCACCCAGGAAGTAGCTGCTGTTGATAATTGGCAGTACCCACTATCCATTTTTAGTTCTACCTTTCAGGTTAACCTAGGTCGTGCAGGTCTTCACTAGTTGGCTGTCACTGGTGGCTGCCAGACTAAGGAGAAGGATTGACATCTTCCCGTACCTGGATGGTTGGCTGATCCAAGCTCAAGCTCCGGAATAGCCTCTGTAAAATCTCAGCCATACCTGCCACTTCTTGCACAAACTGAGCTTCTCCCTCACCTTCACAAATTCTCAGGTGACACCATCACAAACGCTCCAGTTCATCTGAGCGGTCCTAGATGACTCCTCTGTAGTGGCTTTCCTTCCCAAGGTCAGGACTTTGCACATTCAGCAGATCGTCATGAAATTTCAGAACAGTACTGTGAGGAATTGCCATCTGACAAGGGTGTAGAAGCCCTGGGGCTTTTTTATTAATTAATAGAATGATGCAGCTAATTGCATTTCTGAAAGGGGAATCTGCTGATTAGATGCCCCTTTCATAAACTCCATGCCTAACGCATAATGTGTACCTGTGCCCTGCTGCATCTGTACCCCAATCTTCAGTATCTGCTCTACCAGTGGCACAGGGCTGGTTCAAAAGGACACAAGTGCCAATTTGATAGCTGTAGTGGCAGCCAAGTTGTTGCAGCACAGGGGCCTGCATTTAAAACATGCACCCTATAATTATACTATCTTAGTGGCAGGTACATCTTTAAACATAAGTCACACTTGAGTTACGGTATGGTGAATGATATTTCTCATAATTATCACAGCCAAAGCAATTTGATATCACACATGTCAACCCTCTGAGCCCAGCTCTGCTGTGCAGGGAGTGTGCAGGGAGACCCAGAGAGCCTGGATCATTCTACTGCTAGCAGGACTGTAGCCTTGAGGAGTACCTCTTTCTTCCTTTGTGAGGGCAGGTAACACCCTCCCCACTGAGACAGCCACTCCACAGCAATCTGACCTGGGAACAGGAATCAAAGGGCACACCCATTCATAACAGGAGTAGCCTAAAACCAGGGTACTGCATATCTAAAGGGCTTTGATCCTGTTGAGAAGGGAAAGGGCAAGGTTAGGGTATACAGAGGGAGCTTTTATCGCTGGAGGAAAGTTCCACCATATTGTTTCTCTCTGCCTCTATCTTTCCTTTCTGTCCCCTCCACTTCTTAGCACAAAGTACTTTGGATGTGATCTCAGGAGGCAAACTTCACTTCTTCCAAGAACAGAGATAGGACACCTAAAGCAGGCTAGCTTTAGTCCAATCGCCTGTGGGGTTTTTCCTTTAAAAAGAAGGGGTCTCCCACTAAGGAAGGTTTTGATTCACTTTTGGACAAACACTTATGAAAAATGTAATTGGACCACTGTTGATAGTTTATCTTTCCAAAGTCCTCCATCAGTGAGGTCAAAGGCAGAGGGGAGCTCTGTCCCTTAACTATCCCCAGGGACCAGTGCTGGGTGAACTGTTGTTGGACAACACCTAGCTCTCTGCCATCTACAATGGTACCCAAGACCTCGCTGTGTTGAAGGACCCCTGCAGTTGTGTGCCAGCCTCCACCATGTTTGGGAGCCCAAGAACAAGGATGTAATGTATCCTTAAGCACCTCGATTTAAACTTGCCGCATCCTAATTGCCAAGGCGGGTCAAGACCCTAGTTTTCATTGCATCGAACCAATTGAATAACTTTTGAATCAGGGTCACTGCATCTCGACCCACAGGACCTGCCGGTGTCGCCTTTGGCACTCAACCAAACTCTTCGAACCAGCATGCTTGCATCTCGAACCAGCTCGATCCTGCATTGTGCCATGCTAAGTCTGATAGCTGCTTGGCTCGAATAAACTGCTTATCGCAGGACCCTCACTCGAATCTTTGGAGAGTTACTCGCCGACTCGAACCTGCAGTTAAAGAAGTGACTCATCCTTGAACTGCCACTTCACCGAAGCGCACACAGGAGCATCAGGATCACTGTTGCCTACCCTCACCTCGAACCACAAGAGGTTACAACCCCAACTCGAACTGGCTCGACCCCAAACCAATCCTGTTGGATTCTCCAATCTGCATTGCTCGAGCTCCTCCTTCAAAACTGCCCTGTATCCCAGATTCACCCCTGCTGAACGCCAGCTCGCAGCTTGGATCAACATGACTTAATCCATCCAAACATGGCTCAAAACACTCGCACAAAAGCTTGAAGCCTGGTTTGACGCTGTTGAACCATCAAGAACCTTGAAAATGTACTATTGACTTCTGTCACCTTGGTTCAAATTATGTGCCAGAGAGACTGATACGGTCTCTTTTATCCCTTTTGCACCCAAGAGCATATCCTTTTACAGAATATATATTACTAGCCTTTCACCCGTTTCATAACCCATACTGCTACATCTTTCTATCTTTGCTGATTCTGTGTTCTTTCATTAGGGGTGGGTTTTTTGTAGTGTTTTCTGTATCGTTATTATTGCATATGGTGTGTTTGATTAACACCGTAAGTGCCAAGGACGAGCTATCTCGTCCTTGACGTTACGTTTGTGTTCCCAAGGACGAGATAGCTTGTCCTTTTTGGCACTTCGTTTTGTGCGATCCCTGCAAATCAGGGATCGCACAAAACTGAACTCCAACCCCCGGGCTATGTGAGGAGGAGGTTCCTCCTCTCGGCCCAGGTGTTGGATTTCTTTCAGTTTCACGTCGGCGTGCGTAATGCAGGCCGATATGAAACTGAAAGTAATTTTCACTGCGGCAGCCATTTTCGGCTGCTGCAGTAAAAATGAAAGATGAGTCTCCACCTTTCTCCCTCTCGATCTGCGGCACTATTGTGCCGTTCAGATCGGGGGAGGTATCGTTTGAAAGGGGAGACTCTCCCCTTTCCAAAGACACTTTTTTTAAGCCTTGCTGGGCGCTGATCGGGCGCAGAGTGTTCGATCCGTACCCAGCAATGCCACTAGATCACTAGGGATCTGTTAGTGACGTGGAGGGAAGTGGGGGCTGATTACTATGTAAGACCACCATGATTTTTCTGTATTGATGGGGGGGGACACCTCATGTAGACATCCCTGGGGGCAGATTTCAGCCCCTATCTGCCCCCAGGGTGAGGTACATGAGATGCCCCCCATCCATTTGTGGTTGGGGGAGAGGGCCACCATAAATCTTGGTGCAGGCCCCAAGCATGGGGCCACATGTATTGGCCCCCCTCGGGGCAGATGGGTACCCCTCTGCCCTAGTGGAAAGGTAAAAAAATATAAGATTTGCGTGGGGGGCAGGAGTGGCCCACTAGACCACTAGGATTTTTTTGTATTGCAAGGAGGGGTGGCCCTCTCCCCCCACTATAAGTGGATGGGGGGGCACCTCATGTAGCCCTCCCCGGGGAAAGATTTCTGTCCCTATCTGCCCCCGGGGAGGGCTACATGAGATGGCCCCCATCCATTTGGGGTGGGTGGGGAGGGCCACTAGAAACCTTGGTACAGGCCCCCTAAGCATGGGGCAGTACGTTTTGCCCACCTTGGGGGCAGACGGGCACAGTAATGTGACCATCTGCCTCTAGGGTAGGGGCAAAAGAAAAACGACATTGTTGGTGGCCACAATAAACCACCAGCAACTTATATAATGAAAAGGGGGATGGCCCCCCACCCCAAATGGATGTGGGGGCCCTCATGTAGCCCTTCTTCTGGGCAGATTGCAAGTGCACTCTTGCAAGCTACCCCTAGGAACGGGCAAATGTGTTTTTACTGGGGGGGGGATGGTCAGCAGACAACCAGGGATGGCTTGAAAGGGAGGCTGTCATCGGAGAGTAGTAGGTAGGATTTGTTTTTTCTGGGGGGACCATAGGTAGCAAATATTTTTTGTTTTGTTAACAGCTTTTTCTACGCGAGCAGCTACAATGTTATGTGAGTACTTTTTTTTTATTCTACAATTAGGGCCCATTGTCAGTGGGGTGGGTGGGACTGGGGCTGGATTGTTGTTGGTGGTGGCGGGAATGGGCCGTCTGGGGAGATATCTTGGTGGGCTGGGACACAATTGCAGGGTCAGGCCACAAATTGACCCCCATGCCAGCATAACATTGGTGTTTCCCTGAGAGCAGCTGTCTCCCATGTGGGTTGACTGTCCACAAGCCCAGGCTGCACCACTGGTTGTGCTGCGTTACAGATGTCACCCCCGGGGAAGAATGGAGGGGATCCTGCCGGGGCTCCCCGGAACTGCTGCTGTACTTGGGGATGGTTGACCCACATGGGAGATGGATGCCCAAGGCCGGGGATATCACCTCCAACTGTCCTGGAGCTCTGGCTAGGCTGTATTACAGCTTTTCCCCTCAGGGAGGTATTGGCACACTGCCGGGACTCCCTGGTGGGGAAAACTGCAAGAACTCCAGGACCGTTGGAGGTGATGCCTCCGGCCGTGGGCGTCCATTTCCCATCTGGATGTACTTTCCCCAAGCACAGCGGCAGCGCCAGGGAGGCCCTGCAGGGCCCCCTTCCCTCCCCAGGGGGAAATTCTGTAACAGTCTCCAGCCAGTGCTCCTGGATGGCGGGGTTGATGTCCCTGGCCTTGGTGGGCTGTCTCCCACATGGGCCGACCATCCCCAAGTACAGCGGCTGTCCAGGGAGCCCCGGCAGGGTCCCGACCTTTCCCGGAGGGAGAAGCTGCAACGCAAGCCAGCCATAGCGCCAGGCTAGTAGGGGGTAACGTCTTTGGCCTTGAGCTGCTGTCTTCCATGTGGGTTGACAATCCCCAAGTGCAGCAGCAGTCCCAGGGAGCCCCGGCAGGGTCCCCATCGTTTCCCTGAGGGAAATTCTGTAACGCAGCAGAGCCAGAGCTCCAGGATTTGTCGGGGGTGATGTCCCTGCCTTGGGTGGCTGTCCCAAGTGGGTCAACAGTCTCCAAGTCTAGTGTCGGTTCCAACAGGGTCCCCTTTCTACCCCGGAGGGAAAGGCTGTAACGCAGCCCAGCCCGAGCTCCAGGCTGGGCTTCGGGATGGTCGGACCCACATGGGAGACGGGTGCCCACTGCCATGGGCATCACCCCCGACCATCCTGGATGTCTGGCGGCCTGCGTTACAGCTTCTCCTTCTGGAAAAGGTCAGGAACCCTGCTGGGCCTCCCTGCCCCCACTGCTATGCTTGGGGATAGTAAAACCACATGGGAGACAGCCACCAAGCACCAAGGCCAGGGACATTACCCCCAACTTTCCTGGAGCTCTGGCTGGCCTGTAACAGCTTCTCCTTCCGGGTGCCGCAGCTCTCCCAGGGCTCCCTGCCTGGGACTGCCGTTGGAATTGTGGACGGTCGACACATGTGAGGTACTGTTTACATCCGGACACCTGTGGGAAGGTAGGACATGTGTTATTGGCGGCGTGTTTCAGTAGTTTCCAGTTGGGAAATGTCTGAAAATTGTGTTTTCTTTCCTAAATTTTGGACTTTGCCGGGGCTTGTGGGTAATGCATTCTGGTGCGATTCGCGCAAGTCAGACCTCTGTGGATTCCCACAGGTGCCTTCTTTTCTCAAATGTATTGGGTTCCGTTTTCCTTGGTTGCTGCGACACCCCAGGCCCAAATCTGTAGGTTGGCTCCCCAAACCCTTTGGGGGATAGCAGTGGTTTAAACTTTTCCCAGGTAAGTGCACCTACACATGTGAGGTTTTTTTTTATTTTATTTTATTTTTTTTTTATGCTTACGCATCGTTACAAATTTAGATCACATTCAAAAATACAGTAAAACTTTTTACAGCGAATTCACTTCAATTTTAAAATAAATAAAACATAATTACTAGACAGCAAAACGTTAGAGACGTAACGAATACATGCGCGTTCACTTTTATCGAATATTCACAATACACAAACGACTTCTCCGACCGGAGTTTTCACAATTGGGCAGACTACAAAGTTCATGACAAAGAGCAAGCAAGATCATTCAATTAGGTGAGCAGTTATTCATGAACAAGCCTTTCCACAGTCTAAAGGATATATACATTAGCAAAACACAAATTCAATGCAATACATCAATTTTTATGAGTTTGAAATCTCTAGCTGTAGAGAAATTGCTGCATCAATGATTTTTATCAAGCGTACCGTTGCCAAAGTTATTGCCTTTGAAGCACCCCACATACAGCGCGACCAAATTAAATCTCTTCCAAGTTGTGTATTACTGGGGCTAAAAGCAGAAATGATTTTTTGTCTATCTGCTTCAAAGACTGGACAAATCATAAAGAGATGTTTTAAAGTTTCGCTATATTCTGCAAGTTTACAAAATCTGCAAGTAGTATCAGCAGAGATATGTTCGTTGTAGGACCAAAATTGAGTTCTTGATTTAGTGTGAATAAGGTCAAATCGAAATCGCATGTAGATTTCCCGGGTCTCAGCACTAGGACACAGCATAAGATAGGATAGACGTGGAACCTGTGCGTGTATATAAGATGCATATTCCACAAATGATACATATTGGGATATCTGTAGGCAAGTTGCCGCCCAATCGTTGCTAAAAAGCCGTTTGTAGGCAATATTTAATTTGATCTCTAAATCTTCCGCAGGAAGATTGATCCCAGCTAGAATGTTAAGTATTCGCTGTCGAAAGTGTGTAATCGATCTAGGCTGCGATTCTCTCAACATGATGTGGAAATCTTCATAAAGCGAGTTTTCCAGAGGGAAGTTCATTTTAAGGTAAAGTTTCAAGAGCCGCCACTGATGTCGAGATGCCAAAGAATTTAGGCCTAGTTCATGGCGTACGAGTGCATTTGGCAGAAAGGTAGGGAGGCGAAGAGTCACTTTCCACAGTTTTGCTTGTATTTTGTTTAAGAAGACCGACAAATCTACCAAGCATATATCCAGACCATATAGTATAATGGCCTCTACCTTTTTGGAATAGAACTCAAACAAAGGCGCTAAAGTAAACTTACAGTATTTACGATAAATTATGCGCATTTGATTTTGCAACTGTAAGATTTTTTCAACAATTGCTCTTTTGCTAGGTTGTAACCAAGATAAGTCACTTGATTAACGATTTGAAGGTATCTGGAATCGATTTGCCACTTAAATTTACGAATTTTTTTTTAGAGCATAATATGAGAATGTTTGATTTAGCAGCATTAATGGAGAGATTATTTTCTCTACAAAAGGAGGAAAAGGTATCTAGTTTGCTCTGAAGCCCAGAATGTGTGCTATCGAATAGAAGTACATCATCAGCATAGGCAAGCCAGGATAATTGAAGCTTGCCAAGACGGACCGAATTATATTTAGAGAAATCCCAGATACCCTCAATGTCCATCAGGTATAAGTTGAATAAGACTGCTGCAAGATTGCAGCCCTGCTTGACACCAGTAGCTGTGGGGATAGAATGAGTCAACCGGCCATTGTTTGCAATCCGTACCCGGAATGAGGTATTATGATGTAAAAGAGCAATAAGTGCTACTAAATCAAGGGGGAAATCGAGAAGCAACATTTTAGCCCACAGTCTGCTGCGAATTACAGAGTCAAAAGCAGATAAGTCCAGGGAAGCAATGAAAATTGGTCCGTTTGCAGGTTCATGGGATTTAGCAATCAGATGTGCAAGAATAGTGGCATTTAATTGGGTCCCCATATGTTTTCTGAAGCCGGTCTGTACTTTATTAAGTATCTTCCTTTCTAAGATATATTTTTCAATATCTTTTAGAAGCAATAAAGCGAAGATCTTTGCGGCCACATCAATAAGCGCAATTGGCCTAAAATTAAGTGGATTATTTAAGGGGCCTGATTTGTGCAAAGGAATAATAATAGAGCAGGTCCAGGACGGAGGAATGCTTTTTGATTTAAATATTGATTGAAATACCTTCAAAAGTACATTGGCCCAGAATAAAGGATCATCTTTTATCACACAAGGTGGCAGACCATCAGGGCCTGCACACCTTGAGGATTTTAGCTTTGCAATTGCTAGAAGAATATCATCTATATCCCATGGACAGGTCTCTGGTATATTTTTAGTTAGGTCTGGTAAATTTACTTAATGAAAGCGCATAGGCAATGAATATTTGTGCTCGAAGAAATTAAACCAAGAGACGCCGTCGATTGCTGATTCCATATGAGAATGGTCCAAATTGGACGAGGCTCTAAGAATTTTCCAAATATCCCTGATTGTTTTTTTTGCAAATTAGGCGAATCATGTTTTGATTGCCAGTTAGATGAAAATTGGCACGAGCAGATTTAATTTGCATTTTAAAATTTCTTTGAAGAGTATTTTTAGCTTTTATATAGCAAGAAGAGCTCATGTTCAATAGATTTTTCCTAAGAAGGCGGAGGGCAGAGTTTTTTTCCTTTTTTATATTAGCAAGGCTAGAAGCTAAACTTGGCGCTAGGTTAGGGGTATTAGATTGCTAAGGATAAAATTCTGCTAAGTCTCTAAGGTGATTCTGTATCATCTGAGTATTCCATGATAATAACGCTTGTGAGGAGCTTTCATCAATATGCGGATCCGGCCACCAATCACGATTGACTAAAAAGGTCAGTCGTCGACATGTGGAATGATTCCAGCGTATTGAAAGAAAGGGCCTATCATTTTGGACTAAAGCCAAAACAGGTAACTTAATAAATAAGTCAGTTTGGGCCGAAAAAGTGCTCACTAAGATAGCATGATCACCATACTGTGGAAAAAAGGGAATGATTGGCGAAACTAGGCCTGACAAGAACTTCGAAGTGATTATATAGTCAATAATAGAATTAGCATTCCCCCTATGCCAAGTACATGGGGAGCTTGAACAATGTGTTTTAATTACACAGAGGTCCCAGCCAGCAAGAAAGTTAGTCCATTTAACACCATTTTCATAGGAGTTCTTGACATGTTGTGAAACAGCATGTAAAGGAATACCAGAGGAGGCTGCATATAAGTGTGCATTGAAATCACCACCAATTAAAATCTCTGCAGGAGGATGATAATAATGGATATCCATGAGCGCATCGTTAAGCAAGGCAAGCACATCAACAATGGGGAGAGAGGAGGGATTCCAATAAAGTGATAAAAGCACCATTCTCTTTATCCCATAAATATTGATATTAACATCAACCATCAAAAATAATTGAGTAGCAACTTGGTTATTAATTGTGAATCGTAACTCATTGTTGAGTAGTATGGAAATGCCTCCCACTGGGCGCCCTATTAATGGTTGAATCACTACATGGTGGAATGCTGTAAAGCCATCCAGGGAAAAATTGTTGGAACACATAGTTTCCTGTAGAAACATAATAGTAGGAAGTGAGTTTGCAGCCTTATTTTGAAACCAATTTAAAAGGTTCTTAAAGCCACAACAATTCCAAGACTGAAGGATAAAGTTTTTACGTTATGAGTTTATAGCTGAAGAAGAGGTAGATACTGCCGGTATATTAAGAGGGAGTAAAGTAGGTAAGGTCCCCAAAAAACCATTTAAAGCAGAGGTCAAGGAAGCCAGTTGTGTTAAGATTTTAGCATTTTCTGATGTGTCAGACAAAGAATCTTTCGAAATATTAGAATTTTTTGCCAGCCGGGGAGGAGTGAATTCTAGAAATTGCATCGCCTTTTCGAGAGCTGAGAAAGCCTGCAATTCCAATCCCAAAAATATCAAGTCGTTTTTGTGTTCCCAAATAAGTTTTGCAACAATCGGAGAAAAGACTTTGCAAAGCATCCGATTGTTGTTAATCGAAGGCAGCTTTATCCAATCAACATCTTGTGAAATAAGGTTGCGTAATGAGGGAATTTTGTACAACGTGTTCATCAAGAAGGAACGGTTAATAGGTGCCATGCCATTAATTAGGGGATTGCTAGACCAGCCAATCAGTGTTTGAGTTTCCTCAGGAATATCATTGAAGGCAGCTAGACTTCTATTGAGTATTGTGAGTGTTGGAGTAGAGGGACCGACTGGCATGGATAAAGCCGACACCTCGTGTCTCTCAACGCAAATGGGTGCAGCCAGCGTAGAACCAGAACATGTAGAAGTTGCAGTAGGCACAGACTGTGTAATGGTGGATTTTGACTCAGCTGACAACAGAGTAGAACTTTGTACAGACACATCAGAAGATAAAGGCTGAAGAGTACTATTCTGTAGGGAAGAAGTTGTGGGTTCTATCTGCAAAACTCTGAGAGAGGGAAGATGGTTCAGCACTTGAGCAGAGGGCAGATTAGAAGTGTTATAATCCACAACATCTGACTTAGAGTTAGCCACACTAATTGAGCATGAGGTTTTTTTATTCTCCATAGCAGGAAAAAACATGCACAAATTAGCTTGACAGGAGGCGACAGGCGGCATATTGCCTCCACCACATACAGCACCTACTACGGCCTTTTGATCTTCTAAGGAATTTTCTACAATAGGTTGGAGATATGTAGACCGTAAAAGTTTCTTTTTTTCTTTTTGTGTTTTTTTAACGGATTTCAGTTGCAGGGCAATTTGACTTTCTTCATTTAATTGACTCAAATTTAGTTGTAAATCTTCAGATTCTGACTGCGTTTGTTTCGCAAGTAGCAGCAGAGCCTTGCCGGAAGGGGGCTATATAATCAGTAGAAGATGAAGAGTTTTTATTTGCCTTTGATTTATTTCTGCGTTTCAACGCTCTCTGGTAAGCCTTTTTCATTCTGCGTGAAGGATGGTATAAATTTGCTGGTCTATCGGAGGCGTACAATGATTCAACAGAGTCATCACCATCTAAAAGGTTTGTAAGAACAGATGGACTATCTGGAGAAGGAAGAGTATTGACATGAGGAGCAGTCAGAGGGGGTGGTAACGGCGTTCCAATAGCTTCCAAATCAAATAATTTTGAGTTGATCATAATTTGTTCTATTTGGTAAATTCTATCGTGTTGGAGTTTAGCTATTTCGGCTAACTCAGTGGAAGAAAAGATGGAATTTGTACAATCCACTGATGCCGATTGTGCTACTGCATTCGCAAAAGAAGTAGGCATACCATTAAGCAGAAGGGGAGCATCTACTGTTTGAGTGCTTTGCGAGGTGCAGACTTGCATAGCAGGGATAACAGGCAGACTCTTTCCTACTGACTCAGCCAGACGTTGAGGGCAAGCTGCATGAAAGTTATAACGAGCTTCTTGGTTCAAAATGAAGCCCTCAAGTTTAGCAAGTTGCAGCGAGTTAGATGAAATAGAATTTCTTAAGTCCTTTAGGAGTTCATGAGTGAATTCATGTCCTTTGTCAAGTAAATTGAGAATACGAGACAGGACTGGGAAAGAGTGTAACTCTTGTTCAATCAGATGGGAAGAGTTCACATCGGTCGGTATGGGAGAGATTAAGGGTTGGGAGTATACCTGGGCAGTGGTGAAGTCTTGAGGTAAGTGTTTAAGAGTAGAATCGTGGCTGAGAGGATCTTCAAAATGCAGATTTCTATTTGAAGGAAAAGTGCTTCGAGGCGAACTTCCCAATGTTTTAGGGGCAAGGCACTCTTGCGCAATTTTGTTGGATCGAAATGAGTCTGGGAGTATGATAGAATGGAAGTGTACTTGCTCACGTAAGCCACAAGAGGCTGCAGCTGGCGTAGAGGGTCCCAAAGAGAGGCTAATACGGCACTCTAGGGCAGATATCACACCAGGCGCCAGCATCGAGGTGTCAGAGATGGCAAGGGGCGATTTACCAAGTTCCCCCGAAAAAACATCGGACATGGTGTCCACATCGTTTGCTGTTTTTAATGAAAAGGGAGTATTTAGTTTGTCAACAAACAAAGTATCAGGCAACTGAGGAGCGTCTTGCAAATACAAAGGAAGTCGAGGGGGAGACATCGCTTCTATGGTATGTGAAATGGCAGTATGAAAGGCACTAAAAGAAGGCGATTGTTTCGAGACTTCCCTCAATTGATCAGCCTCCGTATTTGATTTACGGGGCTTGGATGACTGCAGGATTTTTGCCACTTCTTTTAGGCATTTGCCATTCCTAAGTGTCGCGAGTGTGGAATCCATGGGAATAGCTATCTGCACCTGATCGAAGGGAGAGAACACAGTGCACACCGAACTGTAAATTACACAGACTAAACCATGTAAAATGTAAAACAAATACGTCTGATAACGAAAGGCAGAGTAGATGTAAATCCCAACTGACACGCAATGCCTGCCGAAAAACCAGGGCAATCCCACGCCACGTGCCGCGCACCGCGAACAGCCAACAGTGCGGGTGTGCCGGAGAGCCGAGGATAAGGGGAGGCGTAAAGGGCGTTGCCAGGCGCGGGCCAATCACAAAGTACCTTTAAAGTAAAATAAAAAAAAACAAAATTAGTGGGATGCTAAACATGTAATTTTTAAGTTAGCACCTCCCACAGTCCAAGAGCACACAGTCCTTTCTCCAAAGCCGTGAGGAAGTGCAATGAGAAAAAAAAAGCTCAATCACCTGGAACTGACGAAAGTCAGGCACGGCAAGGGGTTACACAAAAAGACTTCCTCCTTGCAAAACGGCAGAGCGAGTGTGGTTACTGTGACAAGTTCACAGAATAGATTTTCCAGGCAGCACATAAACAGCTAGCAACATAGTCCAGGACAGCCAACAGTCCTTTGCGGTGCTTTGTCCTATATTGTTTGTTCATGAACCAAAATTCAAGAAAATCCCTTTGCTCCAACGGGTTAGAAAAGTTTCTGTATTGCTAATATTGGAACAGGTTCAGTCCAAGAAATGATACAATTATAGCGGGTTCAATTCCTCGTATGGAGTGACAGTTTCCCTGGTAGGTACTGTTTTTGTCAAGACACCTGTGGGAATGTGGTGGGGCATGTGTTGTTGGCAGTGTGTTTCGGTGGGTTGGCAGAGGGAAGTGACTGAAAATTGTGGGTTTTTTGGCAAATTTCGTACTTTGCCGGGGATTGTGGGTAATAAATTCTGGGGCAATTCGCGCAAGTCAGACCTCTGTGGATTCCCACGGGTGTCTTCTTTTCAGAAATGCATGGGCTTCCCTGTTTTCCTTGGTGGCTTCGACACCCTAGGCCCAAATCTGTAGGTTGTCCACATGAGCAAAATCCTACAAAATCTGCTATGCAGAAAGACTTGGGGGTTTCCAGTGGTTTAGCCTTTTCCCTTTGCGCCCAGGTAGGTGCACCCACACATGTGAGGTACCATTTTCGTCGGGACACCTGTGGGAACGTGGGAAGGTAGGACATGTGGTGTTGGCTGCGTGTTTCGGTGGGTGGGCAGAGGAAAATGACTGAAAATTGTGGGTTTTTTCACCAAATTTCAGAATTTGCCTGGGATTATGGGTTATGCATTCTGGGGCGATTCGCGCAAGTCAGACCTCTGTGGAATCCCACGGGTGTCTTCTTTTCAGAAATGTATGGGGTTCCCTGTTTTCCTTCGTGGCTGTGACACCCCAGGCCCAAATCCGTGGGTTGCCCACAAGAGCAGAATTCCTCAAAATCAGCTCTGCCGAAAGACTTGGCGTTACCAGTGATTTAGCCTTTTCCCTTTGCACCCAGGTAGGTGCAACCACACACGTGAGGTACCGTTTTTGTCGGGACACCTGTGGGAACACGGGAAGGTAGGGCATGTTTTGTTGGCGGCGTGTGTCGGTTCGTTGGAGGGAAATGTTGGAAAATTTGTGGGGTTTTTTCACCAAATTTCGGATTTTGCTGGGGATTGTGGGTAATACATTCTCGAGCGATTCGTGCAAGTCAAACCTCTGTGGATTCCCCTGGATTTTCTCTTTTCAATAATGCATGGGGTTCCCTGTTTTCCTTGCTGGCTTCGACACCCTAGGCCCAAATCTGTAGGTTGTCCAGGAGAGCAAATTCCTGTAAAATCTGCTCTGCCAAAACACTTGGGGTTACCAGTGGTTTAGCCTTTTCCCTTTGCACCCAGGTAGGTGCACCCACACATCTGAGGTACCATTTTCGTCGGGACACCTGTGGGAATGTGGGAAGGTAGGACATTTGTTGTGTTTTCGTGATTTTCATAATGTTTTCGAACATTTGTTGCTGCACTTCTTCACATTTCCCAAATGTGACCTTTAGGCACTATACACTTTTGTAACCTGCACAAGTCACCTACTCTTCAAAAGGTCTGCCTGTGCTCTTTCAAAAAATGTATGCGTGCCCTTCCTCACCACATTTGTTTTCTTTACTTACACATGCTAGGTATGTCTGTTTAGGCCGTCAGCATAAAAAAAACCTGTGTACCATGGCTATGTTTTTGGCTTGTGGTATTGCTTGTTTTGTGAAACATTACGAAAAATGTGTGGTTTTCTAACTGGAAGAGTCGGGGGAATGTAGCGGGACATTGCTTTTCTCAAAATTCACAGAAGCCATTGCCGTACCGGGCCAACCATGTCCAACACATACCTTTTTTTTCTGTAATTTTCCCCGATTTTTTTTCCCCCACACTATGGAATTTTTCCCTACATAGTTGTTGCCGGTGTCCAGTTATAATATCGACTGCAAAAAGTCGAATGCAAAAATGTCGAAAAAAAAGTCACAAAAAAATTCAAATGTTTTTTTTTTTTATTTGTATGTTTATTTGGGGCCTAGCTAGTAAAAATAAACGGGGGGTTAGAGGGAAACCCCCCATTATTTATTTATTTTTTTTAAAACATTCGAAATTATTTTTTTAGACCTTTTTGCAGTTGCCATTTTTGCAGTCGTCATTTTCACTGTAAACCGTTGTTGCCTGACCTGCGCAAATCACCCCTTCCTAAACTTAGAATTTTGTCTACTTTTCAGAAATGTATGCCTTTCTGTCGTCCCATTCAGCTTTCCTACCCTCCCCTTCCGTTCCGTCCACGCATGTCCTATTGGAAAAAAAGGGCAAAATCGCCTACCTCTCACAAAATGGCTGGTAACCATATCAAATTATTATTATTTTATTTTTTTATTGTATTTGGTTTATTCAAACCCTTACAAAACATCAAAGACAAGTGAAAAAGATTAAAAGTTCACAAAGATAAACTACAGATTCCAAATCCATCTGTACCATTAATACAATTGTTAGGGAGAATTCTCATAAATGGCTGATTTCCCTTACCTAATGAGTCCCTCAGCAGCTTTGCTGGATTTCTAGGGTTTATTTCTTTCACCTGGTAAGAGTGTGAGCCTTTCTCACACTCTTACATGTGTTTTGCTGTGTGTGTTTTCACTTTTTGTGTGATCCTGGGCACTGGAGCCTCACCTACTCCATGGCCTCATATTTTTCATGTGTGTTACACAGCACCTTCAGTGCAGTGACACACGGTTGTCTTTTAGACTTCCCACCGACTCCATTTTATGGGGCTAACTACTGTCCCCCAGAAAAGGTAAAGTTGCCATTAACTTTATTTTAGTCACTTTGAACCACAGACCCAGTACACCCCATCTTACATGCAGTATTTGAAAGGGTTCATTCTTATCCCTTGTTGTCTGTGTCTCTTGGAGCATTGTTTCGCTCCCTTTACATCAAGACTTGGCTGGTGGCAGTGGTAACTACCCTAACTTTTCTACCGCGGTTATCTCATATAACCATGGTATTGTTTTAGGCTATTATATTAGCCTCAAAGATAAACCCATTTGACCAAATACATTTTATTTTGGCTCCGGCTGGGTTTATTCGCCATTTCATTTTGTCAAAGTCTTTCTCATGTTTTACCCTGCGCGCCAAACCGGGGATGATTCCTTTGTTTGCCGTCTTTTCGCGGGCTTCTGCACAGAAGCCCTCCTTAAGGCACCTGAAAGTCTGGGTAGGCAGGATGTGAGGAAGGGATCTTCGGACCCCTGCCATGGGTTCCCTTGGTAACCCAAGTCGCACTCCTGTTTGATTGGCTGTGGGGACTGTCCTTGCCAGGACAGCCACCCTGCTGTGTGATTGACAGCGAGGCTGTATGAATGGGGGAAACCTGCATAAAAAGCGGTCTCTGGGACTGGAAAGGCAGAGTCGCCACTGGAACGAAAGATCCAACGAGGAGCTGATGGAAGAGGACCCCTACCACCACTGAACCGCCCGGTGAAGCCCTGCTGCAGGTCTGAATCTTCAGAATCCAATGACAGAGAAGATCCTCCAGGAAACTTCTTCCCTTGAGCTGGTGGGACCAACCAGTTCACCCAAACTGCAAGCCAGGACCCCTCCTCTGGTTGAATTCGCTGTCCAGAGCTACAGTGGGCTGGATAGCCAGGAAGGTCGGATCCTGCTTGAGTTTTAAGGAGCGCACCTTTTATTTGTTGCTTTGTACTGCTGCAGGTTTCTTCCCTGGGTAATGCAGGACCCTCCAATCTTCCTACTTCTTGTCAGTCCGACAGTCGCTTCAGGAACCGTGAGCCTGCAGGAACTACCAGGAACGTCCGCCTCAGCTACAGCTTTCTCTCCGTTTTAAGGTACTGTGCAAATCCGGTTGTTTGTTTCATTCAGCCGCGGTGAAAGTGTTTGAAATCTTTTATCCAATCCGTGACACAAACTTTACCGCGAACTACCCTGAACCGTGAGATCTTGAACAAAAGATTTTTGACCCATTGACTTTGGCCCTACGCCTTTTCTACCTGATCCTATCACTTTAGTTCCTCTTGTTCAATTGCCCTGACTTCTTACCTGTTGGTGTGATTTAATTTCTATTAACTTTGTCTTTCCCTCCCTTTTAAAGTGCCATTTTGCTCCCTCTTCATTTTGTGAGCTTAACTTCTCTGGAATTTAAGGGAAGGGAAGTGGTGTGGTGTATTAAGAGTGTGATTTGTAGACTGCTTATAATAGTGCAATGTTATACAACTGAAGAGTGAAATAAATGTATATTCTTTTACTTTTACTTGAAAACCTTGAGTCAGTGTTTGCCTGAATCATAGTAATTGCTGTCCTTTGTGTAACTATCTAATACTGCTCACTTATTCTTGAGATAGGTCTGGCTGCTCAGCCATCGCTACCACTTTAACTGTGTAGTACAGGCTTGTACCAAAGGTGAATTTGTACTGTCACTTGTAGTCTTAATTGTGTGTGGTGTTCCCAACAACAATCAACAAATGAAAAAAGTACAGAAAAGGAAAAAGAGAAGAAATGGTAAGTACAATAATCCATGTAACCAAAACATTTCAAACACAAAAAAAGAGGGAGAAAAAATAACAAATTCTACCTAAAGAAAAGAGAAATGGGGAATATATACTTATAAGTCAATGTGGGATGTTTCAACCCACTAGTCCAGGCCCTGCAACAGTACTGTGCATTGCTTGAATCAGGAACATCAGAATGGCCGCTGGAAAGCATGCTGCTCAGTAAAAATCACCCAAAAGTGCGCAGTAAAAATCTTAAAAATAGGCCACCATCCACTTTTGCCTATGTCGGTGGTAACACAGGAGACCACTGCCAAAACCCATCACTTGGCTGCCCACAGAGCAAGGCTGATTGCAAAAGAAACACAGAGCTGTGTGAAAATCCGTTTTTTTCTTGGTGGTTGTTAGGGAGAATTCTCCTTTAAGGCTAATTTCCTAAACCTAGTGAGTCCCCCAGCAGCTTTGCTGGATTTTTGGGGTTTGTTTTTTTTTTCTCCTGCTAAGAGTGAGACTCTTTTCTTCCCACTCTTAGACATGATTTGAGATGTTCTTTGACTTTGTATGTGTTTATGGGCTATGGGGTCTTTTACTCCATAGGGTATCATCTCTTTTTGTATATGTGTTACACAGCACCCTCAGTGCAGTAACACAGGAGTGTCACAGTGACCCCCAAACATAGACTCCATACCCTGGGACTGACTACTGTTTCCCAGGGCATGTAAAGTCACCATTGGCTTTATTAGTCCAAATTTGTGAACAGAACCAGTAGAAACCATCATATTGTGGAAGTACTGGAAGGGGTTAATTGCCCCTGGGTCTGTTTTCAAGGGGGCACTGTCCAGTCCCCCCTTGTCGAGTTTCTGACTGGTGGCAGTGGTTATCACTCGGAATATTCCACCTGAATATTTCCTATGGGATTTTCCCATACATTTTAAACACACCACTTTTTGGTGCAATATTAAAGATACCGCCGGTTTATTCATTTAATATTAAATCACTGGTTGGGTGTTTTCGCCAGAACTCGGTTTTAAAATGGCGTTTGTGTTCGTCTCTGAAACTCTAACCCAAGTCGAGCCCTTTGTTCCACTATTTTGGCAGGCTTTTGCACAGAAGCCCTCCAAATGGTGCCACTCTGTCTGGGGTCCACAGGATGTGTGCGAGGGGGAATAGGCACCCTGGACTGCGTTGCCTCTGCACCTCAAGTCGCACTCTAGTCTGATTGGCCCAGCCACCCGGCTCACCACTTAGCATGTTTGAGTGACAGCTAGGCTGTTGAATGGGGTTTTTTCTGCATAAAAGCAGGGCTTTGGGGACTGGAACTTCAGAAGTCGCCACAGGACCTAAAGAATCCGAAGAGGGGAGAAGCTGAGCCATCTGCAACGACGACACCACCGGTGGAGCCTGCTGCAATGACCTCACCACTTTCCCGACGACAAGAGAAGATCTTCTGCTGGACGAGTCTTCTTCCTTTGAGCTGGTGGGACCAACCAGTTCACTTTTTCGCCTTCCAAAGACATCTCTTCGTCGAATCGCCCGTGCCAAGCACCTCGGCGGCCGGATAGCCAAGCTTCACCACTTTGACCGCGAATAAAAAGGAACGCACCTTTTAACTGGGAACTCTGCGGCTGGTTTCATCCCTGTGCAGTGCAACGACTCCACGTTTCCTCCTCGACGAGATCCTCTCTCCCCTGGTCGGAACAACGAACTGCAACCACTGCCAGGAACAACTGCCACCGCTGGAGCTTCCTCTCGCTTTAAGGTACTGTGTCCTGCCTGGCATCCCTTTCTACGGATTGCTAAAGGTGACCCTTAAATCCTTGGCTTTCCAACTGGGTTGGCCCAGACCTTCTAACTTTATCTTCCTACATCGTATCTACTTCTTTTGAGCATTCTGCAAAGACTTTTAGTGCGTTTTTGACTGTGTGATCTTGGGCACATTTCACCTGGTCCCATTTAAAGTGGGCCTGGCCTATGAACTTTGGATCTACAGTTGACTCTGCCTTCACCAAGTTGCTATGCTCTCCTAAAAGTGTTGGTAACTGTTTTATTCCTATGCTCTGCCTTTTTCTCTCCCTTTAACCGAATTATTGGAGTGCCATCTAGGTTACACGCTCACCTCTGTTTTGCATATAAGTGGTGTTTTAACTTAGACTTGTTTAATAATTCTTAAGGGAGGTGTGTATACTTTTGTTGATTGTGTTTGGACTTGTTTTGCTATATCGTGCTAGTGTATTTTCTTAAAGTGTGTGTTAAATAAATAATTATGTACGTTTGATACCAAAGCTCTGGTCAGTGTTTGCTTGTCCTACTGTGTTTTTAGCCCTATTGTGTATGCTCTGTATACTGCCCTACTCATCTTGAGAGAAGTCTGACTGCTCAGCCACAGCTACGGTAAATCTGGGTGGTGCAGACTGCTACCAATTGGGTTTACTGCTTACTCCTGTAGTCTTAATCTTTTTGCAGTGTTCTCTAAGGGAACTGCACAGGATTCTGCTTAACAGTTGTCAAATTTGCAAAAATCATGGCTCACAAACAACCCAAAAGATCCAACCTCCTGTTCGGTGTTGAACATCATTCTACTTCAAGAATCCACATACATATAATGTCAGCAGGAGTATATGTTAACAGAACAAAACACACTTTTGAAGATGGTTGCTGGAAAGAAATCTGTCAAGAATGGGTGTAATACCGTTACTCGCCTCTGTCGGACACTGGCGATTTCTAAATCTGACAGGAGAAACTTGTGTCTCAAAAAGCTAAATATGCCAAAGAAGGGATTTCCATCAAATGCGATATAGGGTGCCACACATTGATTTTCATGTTGAAAAAGACTGGAATTGAAGATATGTTTGCTTATTTTAAATTTGTAACTAATTCTGCAGAAGGGACGATGTTAAAATGGACCCAAGAACAGGTCATTGGGCTGTGTTCGTGCTGGTAGAGAGATTCCCAGATCCCCCTTTGTTTTGCATGAATTAACTTTGGGTTTCACCCTAAGTTAACAGGGCGGTCCAGACGTGGACCCCTTGCTCACTGTTCTTAGAGAGGCAACAGTTTCACCTCACTGATGATGCCCAACAAGGCTGAAACATGTGTATGGGGTTACTGGTGGTACTCTTGTTCAGAGGTGAATTGCCTAGCATTTTGGCGCTGGACTGCCCCTGGGCAGGACAAAGGCTGATATGCAGGTAAATTTCTTCTCTGTGAAAGGGACAGTGTGCTAAAGACTTGGTAGAGTCTCTCCCAGAGGTTATTCACCCAAGAACAGGTCATTGGGCTGTGTTCGTGCTGGTAGAGAGATTCCCAGACCCCCCCTTTGTTTTGGACTATAAAGTAATCTGAATCAGCTAAAACTTCAAAGAGGCTTTCTTCCCCTGAGAACACCCCACCCTGTTCCTTCCCACCAAAAGGAGAGGATATTGCATTGGGATGCTAATGAGAAGGGGAGGAGACTTCCTCTGCTGTTCTGGGAAAGAGACAATGGAGTCTTTGAACTGAATGGAAATGCTAATTCGGGTGTGACTGACAACAACTGCCCTGGCAGGAAGGCAAGCCATGTGACTCTCTGACTCAGCGAAGCTTTGGAGGCGGGCCAGACTGAAAATGTGGATTTGAAATTGGACTAAATACATGTTTAAGGAAAAGACTTATAAAATATTGTACCGAACTGACAAAAATATGAAACTTAGAGATTATTAAAATGAAAAATTCGCTCACAGTTTAAAACTAATCTGGAATCTGTGAGACCTTCAGAGACTGAACTACGAGATGTTTGATATTGTAGCTATTGTGATTGTGTTAGGAACATGAAAAATTACAGGAATATGCCCAGAAGGTATATGCATGTATGTATAAAAAATTGTACAGATCCGAAAATGAGTAACCAACCAAAAGCGCGAAAAATTGTCATTTATGAACCAAAACGCGTAGGAAGATAAGATTTGACAGAAACGTACCTTGGGCAATCTGTGATGTGTATATGTATTATTAACAATTTTTGCATATTGAAATATGTTTTTTGGAAAAAATAGATTTTCTGGGTAAAAGCAAAGGGGAGGTTCTTCCCTAGATTGTAAATGGCAGCATCACTCTGACACATGATGACACCTCATGACACACTGTTCCTTTCTCAAATCAGGGGACAGGGAAGTCTCTGACCTATCAGATCCTTAGAGGGTTGGGCATAGACAATCAGCCTCCCCACCCACTTTGGAAAATGGATAAATAGGGACTGCTGAGGACAGGCAAGACGCACACTTTTCCACGGGGCCTAACCTAATCCATTCAACAGCCTGGCTGAGCTGTTTGCTGCTTCTGGCCAACAACCTTTGCCAGAACCCAAGATCCAGATCAGTCCAGCAGAGCTGTAACCCAGAACCCGTCAGATTCAGTCCAAGAGGCCGCGCAGAGACCAGAGTGCTGAGCGCAGGACCAAGCGCATGAGACCTGTCCGGTGGCGGCGAAGTCCAGGCCAAACCCTTGACTAGATTTTTCACGGGTCCATTTTAAACCAGAGTTGTGAGTATTTAGCGTAGAACTGCCCATAGTCATCTCTTAGTTTAAAGTAATCCATCCAACCCATTCCAACATATCCAGACTGCATTGTAGAATATCCTGTGTCCATCCTGAATCCTTTTCATTATATAATCCTGTGAGAATTGTTAGTGTAAGCCAACCTGTTTGCAATTCAAAGCGCAATTTCATTTGAAATCTTGACCCTTTTTGAGAAAAATCGACCTATACTAAAACCTCTGTAACTTTTGAACCGTATGTGCTAGGAATGAAATTTAAATGTCATTTATAGTTTTTCCGTAATCGCGTTTCCTGCACACAGAAAAGGTGCAGCGAATTTGCATTTGGCTCAATTTCACCACATGTAAAAACAGCTCTTTCTTGATTTCTACTTTTGAATTTCGTTTTCCATCTGCTAACCATTCAAAAATCATTGCTAGTGTTTCCCTGAACTTATCCAAAGCAACCCTCACTTGTTCTGAATTCAATTTAGCGAATTAAAATAATTTTTTAGCATTTTTCCCATTCAATTCAAACCACATTTAAAAGCAATTGACCTGTTTTAAAATCCTACCTGTTCTCTCTAAGCCTGCGGGAGGAATTGGGATTGAACTGCATTGTTGATTGTTATTCCTGAAACCTGTGTTGCCTCATTCCATCTCTTCATATTGCATAATAAGGGGGGATTGAGTAATATCAGGGGGAAAGAGTGATGACATTGTCTCTGATTGAGTTCATATCAAGTTTTATTTCTGTGTTGCATTCTTTCCTAGCATTGCATTTCCTTGAACCACACAGTTATTATCTGCTACATTATTCTTCCTATTCCTAATTGATTAAAGAGATTGTTGATATGGTTATATTACCCATTGACGATCATTGTACATATTCATAATTGTGATATTCAGATATTATCCATATTTATAAAAGTGTGATATATATATTGTTAAATTCTTCAAATATATCTTTTAATTTGCAAAACAAACCTATTTCTTGGTTCAGTGAGACCGGGGGAATTCAAAGAGAGGGGCGTTATACAAGGGTACATCATCCAGAATTAAAATAACTTTTTACATAAAATATATAAATAAGGGTTTCCATTGGGCATCCCATACTAGGCATTGACTTAGTTGGAATGCTGGATTGAAATCACTTACATCAAGAAAAAGCAGATATTCAAATCTTATAACCTAAACCATCAAGCTAACACTATGTAACTTTCAAAGTGTACAATATAGAACACAAAAGGGGAAAATTGTTTGCTCTATGTTACAGATTTGGGCTTTTAATAAATCCAGATAAGGCTAAGCCCTCATGCATGGTTTGGATGCTCAGGCATCGTTTCCTTGCCAGCTCTTCATCATGTATAATGGAATTAACATTGAGGAGCTCCAGGAATTTGGCCCTAAGCGGATGTAATGGCACACACTCCATAACCAGATGCTTTAAAGACTCCTCTTGACTCATCTTAACAAGGAGTACCTGCCTCTGCCTTGATCCGCCAGAATCAGCATTCTTCTAACCAGAATGTCTCTAGTGGGCAGAATATTTCATCTAGCCCTAAGTACGATACCTCGGTACAGTCTATCTGGGAATTGTAAGATGACCTTGGTGGGCGAGCCTCTGGCTCTATGTTCATGGTTCAAATGAAATAAGGAGGGGTTGGAGTGAAATTTGTCAACAGTTTGATACCAGTCAGGATCGAATAGGGCATGTTTTACAGACACAGTGTTAGAAATCAAGCTCTCTATAGACATTCCAATCTCCTCAAGGATGGCCTCCGACCAGTTCCTTAAAGAAATGAGTGTGTACGAGAAATCTAGATTTTTACCCATCAAATGGTACAGTGTATTTGGCATTCCAGTTTTAATTTTGGAGTACAGAGATATACAGGCCCACTGTACCCGTGCCCACATCGAAACAATACCTAATTCAAACCTGATTGCGGAGATCGGGATTGCATTCGGCATACCCAGCAATCTTCTCCAAATGCAGACCTCTATACAGTTCAATATTACACTCACTCTCTCAGGTAGCAATTCCAGGCCACAGATTAGTTTGGGCATTATTTTACTCTCATAAAAAATCAGGGCAGGTTTCAGGGAAAACTTACCAAACTTTCAGTCAATCCTGACCACCTGCGCTTCGAGCAATTTCTCCTTATGTAAAATTGACTCAAATAATACCTTAGAACCTGGGTATGCTGAGAAGTTGAACCCCAAGTATCGCACTGTCTTAGCCAATTTCAGTGGAGTCTCACCCACTCCAGGGTGTAGCAGAAGTCTTTACCCTCGCTTTTCCTGAAGGATAGAATTTGAGTTTTCGAAGGATTGATTAACCCATTGATTTTAGCGTATGCTTCAAAATTATGAAGAGACCTTTGCAGCCCCACCCTGGTGTTGTCAAAAATCAATAGGTCATCGGCACATGCAAGCCAAATAATGTTATCCTTGCTGATTTTAGGGGGCTAGGAGTCCTTCTTTGATTAGCGAAATGGCTACATTGGGAAAGTATTGGTTGAATAGCCAGGGAGCCAATGTGCAACCCTGTCTGACCCCCTGAAATGATCGATTTCTCTCGATGGATCACCTCCTTGATTCAAGCGAACCCGGACCCCACAGTTTTCATAAAGCCTGCTGATTAGCCTGAAGAGCCCTAAGGGCAGGCCCCAACTGGCTAGTTTTTGCCATAATCTGCCTCAATCAACCCGGTCGGATGGGGCCATCACGTCGATCGAGGTCATGTACATGCAAGCCCCTGATGTCGGCCACGCCGCCTCTTGCATGCACTTCAGGGCAAGCCTGTTAATATTGGTCTAGTGGCCCCTTCTAAAACCTGTCTGGAATTGATCCAGCAGGTGACACCTGTGTTCAACTTCTCCAAGTGAGATAGGAAAGATGAAAAGATCTTACAGTCTGCATCAATTAGAGAAATCGGACGGTAATTCGCCGGATCAGTCCTGCTACCACACTTGGAAGAGCGGGACAACATGAGCTGTGTTCCAAGATATAGGGCACACCCCCGAAGATATCACTGAACTCCAGGCACAAAAGCTGGGCCCATAAGTTTGGGTCGTCTTTGAAGGTATTATTTGTAAGGCCATTTGGTCCAGGGGACATTGGTCGCTTACATCTTGAGATCAGTTTTAAGATGGTTTCTAGATCAACTTGGGGATTCCACCTGTCCTCTCTAGTTAAATCCAAAACCAGTTGAGGGTCTGCTGAGGCCTTCCCAAATCTTTCACCCAAGAACTCAATCCAGTCTTTTTCTGATATCGAATTCGACTGACAAGTGGTGTAATTTGGGTCCTGCCCATTCACCAAATACCAGAATGCACTTACATCCGCAGCAATTAGAGTCCCAAGCATCTTTTCTGCATCGTTCGGAAGCATTCCAGACTTGACTGATTTGCAGTCGTTTTTATACGATTGCTTGAGCTTCCCAATTAGCTGCCTATGGGTAACCTCGTCCTGAACAGTGCTCTGGATCTGCTTCACTGATCTCTGTAGGATCTTTTTTGCGGATGCCACATTGACGTTGTAACAATGGGCATACCTAACTTGACCAAGGCTAGTGGCTCTCCTCCTGGGGGCCATCTTATCTTTCATCTGACCCACAAATGATTGGAACTCAAATGCATTCAAGTTCTGGAGTTTCCAGTCATAAGTCGAGCAGTTCAATGCATGATGTATGTTGGAATTCAAACGACGAATATTCGGTTCAGTCCCTTTAACAGCATTGCACCCTACCTTAGCGGTTAATTGTAATTTTTGCCTACATTTTCTGATATTCAGAACCCAATTAAATTGTGCCGTAAGAATACAATGGTCACTCCAATCATTCTTAAAAATTTGAAATGACAGACAAGAGTTCATTAGGAAAGTGTCTACAAAAATATAATCAATCAAGGATGAGCTATCCCCTCTGCGCCAAGTATGCCATTCACAGGTTTTCTATGGTTCAATAGTTTTCCCCAGCAGAGGGAACAGCCCCCTACCACCCTGGCCTATTCTCCACTTCTGTCCGACAAATTGCTTCTCTGAGTTACCCCCGCAGATCTCTTCCAGTTCCCACAATTTATGGGAGTGAGCACAATCTGCGTTCATATCACCCATAACGGCAACCCTACCCTCTGGATGAGTTGCCATCCACTCATCCACCACCTGGCAGATCCCATCTACAAACGGGTCAGCCAGTTCCATACCCTTGTGCCAATACATATTGAGCAATAGTAGATTAATCGATCCATCTACAGACCTACATTCAACCCCCAGTGCACCAAAAGGCAGGCCCACAATTACCACCCCGCTGAGGGCCAAAGAAACATCCACTGCAGTCAGGAGCCCACCCGAGGGTCTCCCCCCTCGAGCCCCCGTCCCATCCCTCGCAGGCTGGGTGAAAACACTATATCCATCCAGAGTGGGTGCTGAAATTAGCCATGTCTCCTGCAGGAAAATGCAATTGGCCGTTCTCAACATTTTCATACAGTCAGTATTAGAAAAAAGTTGGGCATTGCCTCGGGTGTTCCAAGATTTCAAGCATAGTGGAATACTCTTCCAATGATCACCCAAATAGGTGTCCTTCTCATGGGACCAATTTTTGCCATAAGGAGGAGATGATAGATGCCCAATCCATTCGACACTCCACTCTGGCCCAATTTATCAGGAATAACAGTAACCTTAGATAAATCAACAGTGGGTTGCATCACCCCATTCTGATGGATTCCCATACTCGGTTCATGTATCTGAGAGATTACGTAGCCCGATTCTGCCAGTGCTTCGCTTTGGGTAAAAATAAGTTCTCTTACCAGCAGAGAGGATAGAAACATAATACTAGTGCTCAATCCCCTCTAACTGGGAAGGAAACCCTCCCAATATCGGCCGATGACACCAAAGCCAAACTTAGGATAGCTGCAAAAATGGCTAGAATATTTGTCCGGTTCATACAGATCCGATAATCTGAGCCCAAGGTACCGTGGATCTTAACTTGATGAATTTTGCGACCTCCACCCTTCTCGGTGTGTGTATCAACTTTCCCTTTGAGGGCATCAGAGTAAGAATTTTTATTCAATTGGGCATTTGCAGGACTCGGCAGTGAATCACCACTCCTAACAGGGGCTTTTGTTAGTTCTTTCACGCCGGCGCTTGAGGGATAGTGGAGACGCTGCAATAGATCGTTCATCCCAGCTGAGACTCTGGGATAGTAAGATTCAGGGGGGAGGTCGGCCACCTCTTTGAGGAATGTTGATTTTCCCATAGCAGAGCCTGTCACCACCAGATCCAGGGCCGAAATAGGGTTGAGACTAGGGGGTAGCAATTGTGTATTAGAAGTGCCCTCTTTAACCACCATAGGGAGGAGTAAATCATTTACAGCTCTAGGGCCCTCGGTAATGGCCTCATTCGATTCAACCAATGGGCTTATAGTTGTACAGGTAGGCACACTTTTTCCTGCTACACTATTCCCTGGCGGTTGCATTGAGGTAGTTGCTCCCTCCGATGGACCCCACATAGACTGAAATTGGTTGGTAAATGGGCCAAATCTATGAGTTCCCCCTCCCTGTTCACCCCACATCCCAGGTGGATAGGGAAAAGAAAAAGGAATAGCAGGGAAGCCTCTCCGCTTCAAACCAGGGCTCCCCTCTGGAAATTCCACATTCTTTACAAATGGCTCAATAGTAGAAATTGAAAATGTAAGTGCACCCTCCTGCCTATCAGGTACAATTGGTACATTCTCTGATATTATCTGAGCATTTAATCCAGGTTCTGAGGTTGGAGTCACTTGTTCCGGTACAGGAGACAATCTAGCGCGAAACAGTGTGCGTTGGCCCATTCTAAGAGATAGAATTCTATTTTTCCTGGCCTCCGCTTCGACACTTTTTTTTTTTTAATTGAAAAACTACAGTTTGAAATTACAAACTTTTGTTTCACATCAGCCTAATCACCAACGAACCAGATCCAACAAATCAAATCAGAATTAGGCGAATCAAAACAATCCAAAAATTTGATGTCGGATATCTGTTTTCAAAATCATATCAAAATAGTTCACGGTTGCACAAACAAGTTGTGTACTGTGACCAGTGATAATCCTGGTCCTCCACGTCATCATCCAGAGGTGCAAACTGACCAAGATGCAACGATCGCTGGGTAGTTGTTCGCTGACATTCCACTAATAGATGTTTGGTGGTTTCTATCGAAGATTCACAGAAACGACACAGATTATCTTTTAAGGATGGATCCTTTCTTTGCCATAAAAGTTCCTTGGTTTTTAGGATGTTTGCTCGCAACCTTAAGAATTGAGCTCTATGATAACGGGATGGGCAATGCAAAAGGTAGCGTGCTGGTTCGTTAAGTTTTCGACAGTCATGATCCATCACTTTGGTTGACTTCAGCTTTTTTCTTTCGTCATTATTGATGCTCCATGATCAAATTTCTTTTTTGCGTGTTGTGGACGAAGTAGGAGTTCTTCATTGCTGATATTTGCTGCAGACAGATACGCCACTAGTTTGCCAAACCAGATATTAAGAAGCTCGAACTTTTTTGGCATCTGGTGGAAAGCAAACAATTTGTATGCCGGTTCCGGCGCTTCCAAGCACATTTTACGCAGCGTTGCTATTGAGTTCCACACCATATTCATGAGTAGAGAGTTGGTGGCTAATTCATATCTCACAATAGAAATAGAAGTGGACTGTGGGAGCTTCAAAACCTTCCGCCAAAAATGACCTTCTAAAACATGCCAGGTTTGCTCACTTATGTTCCAACCTGCAATAGCCCCGAAGATCATTACTGGCACCACTTTTTGCTGGTAGAATTTAATGACAGGTTCCAGAGAAAATTTGCCATAGATCCTGTTGATTTTTACAGCTTGTAGTGATAGTTTCTTCATTTTAGAAGTTAGATCTGTTACCCATTGCTGTTCTCTGATAGAGTTGTTGAATTGTATACCCAAGTATCTTATTGAATCAACCGATGAAATAATTGCTTCTGCAATTTTCCACCTAAAGGATTTATCCTTTTTGTCTTTGACATTTCTAATTGAAACAATCTTTGTTTTTGTGGTGTTTATGGTTAGTTCATTTAGATCCATATATTTTTGCAGGCCTGTTAGTAGCCTCTGCAGCCCAATTTGCGTTCGGTCCAGCAGTACCAAATCATCCGCGTATACGATACATTTAATTGCGGTTTGATTTATTTTGGGCGAGAAGCATGGAATTTGCATGAGAAAAGTTGGTAGGTCTGCCAGGAACAACTTAAATAGCTCTGCGGCTAAGGGGCATCCTTGCTTGACACCTTTTTGGGTCATGATTGAATTGGTGAGCAGCCCATTGTTATTCAGCCTCACTTTGATTGAGGTATGGGTATGTAACGCCATTATTGGTTCCAAGATAGATGCAGGACAGCACCATTTCCGTAGTTTTGCCCACAACAGGTTGCAATTTACACCATCGAAAAGCTTGTTTCAAATCGATAAAGGCGAGATGTAATTTGCCATTTAATTTCATGGTTTCCAATTTTAAGATTGTTAGGATGAGTAAATTGACATCAACCCCAACACCTTTTGTGAACCCGCTTCGACACTTTAACCTTCAGTGCTGTTATAGATTTCTTTGGAAGCGGGGAATTGGCTTGCACTTTGGATAAACCCCCTTCACCTTCCGTGGCCTCTTTTACCTCCTTCCCCACAGTGGGTTGGTCATTAGTGATATCAATAATACTAGCATCAATACCAGTAATAACGCGGGCTTGGGTGTCAATTTGAGGATCAATTTTGCTTTGTTTAGGGCTCACTTCCAAGGGAGTCAGCTGGTCATTTAATCCTAAATCGTCTGAGATTTCAATGACAGACCCCGGGCCATTATCAAAATTTGCCCTCGACTGCTGCCCATTCCTAGGTGCCACCTCCTCCCTTATTCCCAAATCAGCAAAGCGAACCTCAGACCCAAGCTCTTCAAGTTTTAAAGGAACATCGGCCAAGGTAATGTTAGTAGATTTCAGTTCCGCCCAGATGTCGTATAGGGCAACAAAAGAACTTAGCGCCATATTTAAGGCTGACACAGTGGGGTGAGACAGGCGAATACGCTCATCCACCTCCCTCAAAGTATGATGCAACTCAGAGGAACCTTCATGAGCCCCTGCAACATCTCCTGTTTGGGAGTATGATTGTCGCTCTTCTTGGAAGTGACTGGGAGATTCTTCGTTTATTATGTCAACCAAGGGAGTTGGAGAGTCAAACTTAGGGGCATCACATGGGTTTGGAGGCTGAGGTTTAGAAGGATCCATGTTTAGAGCCTCCAATTCGCCTTCTGCTTGGTCAGCCAATTCAATGATGCTATCGGTCAAGTCTTTAAGCCCCCCAAAATTGGGCTGAGACACCATCACCGAATGGTCAAGCATTGCTGTCCCCTTCAATGCTGGCAGAGATTTGATCTCTGTACTCGTTGTGGCAGATTTGACAAAGAAATGATCCATAATCCTTTGGCCAGAAATTGGCCTCGAGGACAGAGTGAGGTTGGACACCCTGGGGTGCTAGTAGATGAGTGATGCCCCCTGGCTCCCCTTCTTATGTACTTGCGGTGTCTTGGTCAGAATAGAAAGACTTTCCACCCTAACCTCTACCTCCTTATTCCCATTACAGATGGTCACAGCTGGTTCAAGGGGAAGGGGTTGATTTCCTGGCATAGAGGCAAGTTTAATGGCCGTTTCCTGTGCTTCGAATGTGTTTGCCTCTTCGTCAGCAGCAAATGTAACCCCTGTTTCAGGTGGGAGGGATACATTCACAAAAATAGATGGACTATATTCGATGCATATTCGATGAAACTGTTATGGGGTCGACCAACTGGAGTCCACTTACTCCACTGGGTGCCACCATATGCTCCTGTGCAGTCGTCAGCAGGCCAGCCCCACTGCGTAAGCCTGATCTCATTGAGATTTTTCAGATACCAGCACTCCAAGTAGGCTCCGGGTCAAAGGGTGAAGCCAACAGACGCACTACTGTGTTAGGTCCACCGGACCTAAAAGTGCTCAAGGGGGATAGGTTCAGTAAGAAAGATTGTCAGTGATTAAAATTAATACCACCACTTTTATTGAGGCGCTGTTGCGCAACAAGATGGCCGCTTGAGTGAGGAGCTCCTCTCCGGCATGAATCCTTATTGAATTTTATCCCGGTTCCAGGGTGCATCGAGCCTCGGAAAACACCTATGCTGCTCCCCGTGATAATCCTGAACTTAGTCCTGGAGGACTACGGACGCAGAGCACCGCTGCGCATATGCCCCCTTAACATCCTGCTTTGCGACCTGCATCGGGTGTGAGACCCTGCCTTGCTCGTCCTCCCCCACTGCTTTCTAGAGTCGGAGCCTCGCGGCTCGTAGTGGAGGTTGCCGGCACCGCCGTGGAACTCGGGAGGATCGGGAAGCACCGCATTGTTCTCCCGCTCAATCGAGCAGGAGGCTGGCGTAACCAACTTTACAGCCAGATGCGACACTTTGTCTGTGCACCCACTGCGGACCAGTGCTTACCTTCCTAATAGACGGGGCGGCCTGGGCCGGACACCCACATCGGCACTTCTCGGCCGTGAAGAGGAGGGCACGGAGAAGCGGCGAGACGGATGGCCTAGTATGTGGTGGAACACTGTGCCACGCGGCAAGGCCCTGGCGCTTCTTACGCTGCATCTGACCTGAACGCTGGGAACTGAAGGGGGCGAACCACCCCCCCCCTCGACAACAGGTACACACAGTGGTAGCGGGTGGAAGCCCTCGGACACACGGGGGGCCACCAAAGAACCCCTGCAATCCCCCCAGTGGGGAGTTTGATTACTTAACCTTACCCAAAGCTCTGGGGTTGTCGCCCCGGACTCAAGACTGTCCTCCACTCAGATACCAATATAGTACTCTTGGGCAGCACGCACAAGTGGCACACTCCTTTCAGGAACAACCCATAGTTATTGCTCGTATCAACGAGGGAGGACACAATCCAGTCATCCCAACACCATCGGTACAAGCCAGGCGTACTCTGATACGGACCTTGGTGGACACGGTTGGCGCCCACTAAGCCACTCCATGCTCTTATCCGACAGGTTCTGAGCCTGTCGCCGCCCAACCACACTGTGCACACCTCTGCACCCCAGCTCTGAAGAATATTCATCCGTATAGCCCACGTAACATATCATTGTGGCACAGGTGGTGTAGCGGACACGACGGGACCCTTACGGATTTCATACCCTACTTGAGCCGTCTGCTGCGGCACCTTAGTGTACGGCTTTACCATATTAACTGGCGCAGGCCACTTCACCACTTCAACAATGCCAAGTAAGAACGTGGGCAAGAGCAGAAAGACAGGTCCCATGGACTCATTTACTAGCTCACAATCGCCTCCTGAAAGCCCAGCCCTACAGCCCCCTGCTTCCTCCTTGGCCTCAGAAGACTCGAAAATTGACCACCTACTTACCACGGTACAGAGTGGGTTCCCGGCTATCAACGTTAAACTTGATGGCATTGTCTCCACAATTGGCTCACTAAAAACCCGACTGGACAAAGAAAGTGCCAGAATCACAGAGGCCACAGACAGAATTGGCACGAATGAGGATTCGACTCGGCAAAACACCCAAGAGACATCTCTCCTAAGGGGGGAAATGAATAAACTCTGTGACAAGTGCGACGATTTGGAATCTCGCTCCAGACGGAACAACATCCGAATAGTCGGCCTTTTCGGAGACCTTCTGCAAAGGTCCAATGGAGTCCCGAATCGAAGACCTTCTGAAATCCCTCCTTGGGGAATATGCATTTTCGCCCCAGTTCCTAGTTGAGCAGGCACATCGTTCCCTCGCTCCACCGCCCAGACGCGGGGCTCCTCCCCGCACGGTTGTAGCCAAATTGCTGAATTACATAGATAGAGACGCCGTCCTCAAGCTGGCAAGAGAGAAAGGTCCCCTGAGGGTCGGCAATGACCACATCCATATCTATCTGGATTTCTCAGCAGGAGTCCAAACTCAAAGGCGATCCTACGAAACCATCAAGCGCCAGCGGCGACTGCGACAAGTCCCCTACGCCCTTCTTTATCTGGCCAAACTTCGTATACAGCACGGCGGAAGAGCGCACTTCTTTGAATCCCCTGCAGCAGCTTTGACTTACAGGGAAGCTTCGAGACCCCTTCCACCTGGGAGACAGGAACTCGACCAAAATGACCCACAGCAGCTAGTGTAGCCTGATACTCATCATTCCAAGGAATCAGTCGTAGCCACAAATGGCCTCTCTGGGCCATCGGAAATGTTTGAAGCAAGGAGAGGCAGAGAAGCACCTCTGCTTCCTATCCTTGAATGCCGCCGGATGAGGTGCCCTCGACCACGAAGCGGAGTTGCTGCACTCGACCCCTCCTTTGGGAATATCCACAAGTTAGTATAAAGGGATCGTCATCAAGTTGGGCACGATGGTGTGAGTACGGGTGACACGGGACGGTTTTACATTTGGAGAACAATGTTAATGCCTCAGAAGGCCCTGGTTGGGCATAAGACACAATGTTTTTTTGTATTTTCTATTGTTAAAATTGCACTCACTGCTTCACTCGCTGTTCTCCTTTGTGAAAACCCACTCTCTTAAGCGTTATCATGATACACGGAAATGGTGCAAAAAACTAGACCATCCATGGGGCTACAATTGAAATTGCTTACCTGGAACATTCGGGGGTTAAACAACAGGGCGAAAGCCAGCAAAGTGGGAGCATACATCAACAGGCACCACTCGCACATCGCTATGCTCCAAGAGACCCATGCATTAAAATCCACCCACGAGAGTATCTTGCGGCAATGGGGTAACAATAGACATTATACAGAATATTCCTCTCAAAACAGAGGTGTCATCACACTGATACACCCCTCACTGGGGTTCTCCACTGAAAAACGCAAGATAGACCCACAAGGTAGATACATCGTGGTTTGGGGCAGGGTGGCTGGCGAAAAACATATATTGGTTAATACATACGGTCCAAACCTAGATGTCCCAGAGTTCTACATACAGCTCCTCGCAGAAATAGGCCCGACGACGAATGTCTGGATCTTGTGGGGAGGGGACCTCAACAATATTCTGGACCCCACGCTGGATAGGTCCTCCAGCAAACCTCACTAAAGCGGCCAACATTATACGCCACGCCCAAGAGGAACTCACTCTCTCCGATGCCTGGAGAGGGACCCACCCTACCGATAGAAAATACACGTTCTACTCTTCAGTTCATGATACTGAATCCAGAATAGATTACTGGCTCATCTCGTCCCCTCTGATCAACTACATTGAGCGTTGCGAAATCCTCCCTCGCACACTCTCAGATCATTCCCCGATTACCCTAGGCATACTGTTCCCCGACATCAACTGCTCAGCACAGCGATGGAAAATGCCCCCCAACAAATGTCGTAGAAGCTCTTCATACAGATATGGAAGAATTCTTCCAGCTGAACAAAGGCTCCGTGGATAGCTGGGCAACCATATGGGAGACATTCAAGGTATGGGTACGGGGTAATTTGATGTCCAAAACGACTGGCTTTCTTAGAGCCGTTAGATCTGATTTGGATAACACAGAATCACTCCTGCAAGCACTCGAAACTGAGTACAGTATGTCCCATGACAAGCGCATCTTGGCTGATATTAGTTTACATCTCCAAACTTTCAATGATCTGGCTACCAGAGAACAACAATACATGGCCACCCCAGCCAGGGCACTCAGATACGGGGAGGGCAATAGAGCAGGTCACCATTTGTCCCGCATACTCCGTAACGAATTTGACCATACCCCCATCATGAGCATCCTGACAGAAGAAGGAATAGTCGTCAACGGGAGAATTAAATGAACCTCGAATTTTCACATTATTATACTAATCTATATGCCAATCATGATAGATGTACGCAAAACGATATACAGACATACCTGAGTAAGATTGCCCTCCCTACGCTGACCTTAGAGGACAACTGGACCCTCGAGCAACCCATAACGAGCAATGAGATTGCTGAGGCAATTAAATCGTTGGCAGTGGGTAAAACCCCAGGACCGGACGGTCTGAATGCCGACCTATACAAGTCATGCTCCTCGATATTCACCCCGATACTAACCCTCGTATGAGAGGAGGCCATAAACGCGGGTCCACTCCCAGAATCAATGTCAGACGCGGTCATTACAGTGCTATTGAAACCCAGGCGTCCGTCCCATGAACTCTCCTCATACCGCCCCCTGTCCTTGATTAATACTGACGCCAAAATCTATGCAAAAGTACTGGCCACCAGATTGCTTCCCAAAATGTCCACCCTAATACATTCTGACCAGTGTGGATTCATACCCACGAGATCCATGGCCCTAAACTTGCGCAGACTATTCAGCATCCTGGCACAGATCAAGCCAGGGGCACAAGCCGCAGCCATATCACTAGACGCAGACTTGGTTTCGTGGCTATATATGTTCGAGGTCCTCCGCAAATTCGGATTCGGCCCTTACCTGACAGGATGCATCAGGCTTCTGTATTCTTCACCCAAAGACAAGGTACTAACCAATCGAACCCTATCCAGCCAATTCACTTTACACAGAGGAACCAGGCAGGGGTGCCCCTTTTCCCCTATCCTTTTCGCTCTTACAATAGAGTGGCGGCCGCAATTAGGGCCGAGCAAGATCTGAGGGGCATATATATGGCCTGGGTGTACCAAGCCATCTCATTATATGCAGACGACGCACTGCTATACGTTCGAGAACCAGAAAAGAACCTGTCCCCCACACTGGACGTGATAAGCAAATTCACCTCACATTTAGGCTACAAGATCAATATTGCCAAGTCCGAAATCTTCCCATTAACATGTGCTACTACTTGCCCCACAATCACACATGGCCTCTCATGGGCTCCCGACTACATCAGATACTTGGGAATCTTGGTCTCTCGTGACAGCAACTCCCTTTATATAGACAACTATGAATCCACTTTACAAACCAGATATTCGAAACTTCAAATCTGGGCTAAACTCCCCATATCCCTTGCTGGCCGTATAGCGGTACTTAAGATGACAGTACTCCCTAAGCTCCTTTATATCTTCTGCAACGTCCCTATATGGCCGGACAGACCCTTTTTTGACAACGTTCGATCCATGGCCACCACTTTTGTGTGGAACGGGGGGGCAAGCAGAATGAGGTGGGACAAGTTGGTTGAACCCTATGAAAAGGGAGGCTTTGCTGCCCCCGACAGCGAGCTATACTATTATGTGGCACAGGCACACTACGCCAAGTTTTGGCAGGACCCCTTGGACAGTACACCACATATACCTATCGAGCGACATTCAGTCTGCCCAACAGACTTGCGATCCATTATATTCTCGAAATCATATAAAGACGATTGCAAGTTTGATCCTGCTTCCTGTACAGTCGCAGCATGGGCCGCAATTACAAACGACTCCACATAGATACCCCCTATGACTCCCAGGCCCCACTCTGGAACTTCCCAGGCATCACACCAACGTACGACATTGGCATCCAGGAAAGTTGGCTCCCAGAATACGAGCTCACAATGAAAACCATGTTTCCAAATGGTAAATTCGTAACCCCTGAAGACTTTGCAGATTCGGTTGGTAGAAACCAACTGATCACACTTCAATTTCACCGCATGAAAGCGGCGTTCAAAAAAAGGTGGCCTACATTTCCAGATGAACCTCCCGAACATGCATGTTACCAGTCATTGTACTCCCAGGCGGGCACGGGGGTGTCCAAACGATCCAATATAGTCCAGACACACACTGAAACACTAAACACCATCAAGGCATCGTGGGAAAAGGACATGGGCACTACGATCGAGACAGGGAAATGGACCAGATACTGTCTTCTATCTAAAAAGATCTCACTGAATGCAGGCCTAAGACTAATACAGTTCAAGATCATGAACAAGCTACACTTTACCCCAGTAAAAATGGCAAGATTCTGTAACACTTTATCAGATAACTGCCCAAAATGCCACGCCCCAGGTGCAGACTCTTTTCACATGTACTGGGCATGCCCCCAGGTAGCAGGATTCTGGCGCACAGTGGCTAATATTCTAGAGGATATAACACAAATCCCTGCAAACCTCAACCCTCCAAAATACCTGCTTGGTGAATATGGAAAGGTCCCGGAAAAAATCAGGAGGCTATTTAATGTCGCCTGCGCAGTTGCAAAGAAATGTATCCTTCAGAAATGGAAGAGCACTCAGGCCCGACCGCAGAACAGTTCCTTTCAGCATTGACCTATGTAAATGAATGTGAAGAAAACTATGTGGGAATGGTACCCTCTCCATGCAAACCAAAAGACATTTGAGCTCCATTTAGGACATATCTGGACGAAACTTCTTTAGACACAGAAAACTCTGATAACAATAGTGTAAATGATATATCATGCAAAGCTGTCACCGAAATGCAATATTTCTTCCTTTCCTTTTCTTCTTCCTTTTTTTTCCCTTTACACTATATAGTTTCATAAACGCTTGCACCTGATGTAAAAAAAAAAACTGAAAAGCAATGTGGGTTTTCAATGTGCAATATATATCTGTACCATGTATATGAAAATCGCAGCGAGTGTACTGTGACATGCAACCAAAAATAAAGTTTATCAAAAAAATAAATGAATACCACTTTGGTAACAGTATGTGAGTACTGGTCCGTCTTGGCCGCAAATACCGCTGTTTAGCTTGCTCTTATAAAATTGCTACAGCTTTCCCAAAAATAGCTCAGAAACTTCCTCTGCGTGGCACACCATATCATTTAAGGGGAAGTTCTTATGGATCACCCGTCCAGCCCCAGCAGCTCAAACAGTGACTTCTCACCTTAGGCACCGTAGGGTTTAACAAAAATACAAGGCACTATTAGCCACGTGAGCCAAAATGGCTTTCTAATGCCACTCAAATGCCAAAATCTCTCATGCCCGGGGAACGCCCAACAGCTTAAGGAGCCGCCAGAGTCCGTCTCTCCCCCCCCCGTCCTGGAGATGCTAAAAGCGATGTGAATCAAGGGGACTCCTATTTCACCAAGGATTACTTGGCTATATCTCTGTATAGCCTCATGTCGTAAGGGAAGGCTGCTAGGGTACTCAAAAGAAGGATGCGTTGCCATCAGAGTTCAGTGTTCGCAATCCCCCGCAGACCCTCCTCGACTAACCTTCTTATACCAGAGTGTCCCAGGCTTTAAATGACAAGAATTAGCAGAGAAGTAGCTAACGCCACATACTCGCGTCGCACCGAACACCAAACACTTCGCCTGACCCAGGTGCTTAAAAGGTAACGCCTCCACGTGCAGGTTAAAGGGCCAGCACTGCTTTTCCTCACTCGCTGGTTTTCCTTGTGCTGGTATTCCTTGCGCTGCCAAAAATACAGATAATTTCCTTTTCTTTAAGTTCCTGGTTGCAGGGAGCAAAATCCAAGTCTTCCACCTCGCTTACTCGCATGCCAAATACTTAGCCAGTACACTTTGCGTAATGCAAATTATATTTTTTTGGTTTCCACTCAACCTGTTCTTGAAAATCTGGAAAATGGTAAATTCAGCACAGCAAACCATTTGTTCATGTCTCTTACAAGGAAAACACCACAGGCTTCTTTGTACATCATTTTATTGGAATTTTCTGAAAAAAAACTGTTTTCTCCCTTTTTGGTTATTTTCTCACACCCGCCCTACAGCAAACTAGAATTCCTTGGTGGTGTTACGACCGCCTACATGTGGAGAAAAAAGGGGCACATTTTGGCCAAGATATCTCATGTAACAAAAAATGTTGCAAGGGATTGAATGGCGACATACCGAAATCACCAAAAAAGGCCTTGGCTCCTGGGGGGGGAAACCCCTTGGCAGTTAAGGGGTTAAAGAATATATTTTTATAGTACCTTGATTAGACATTGCTTTATTTTGGAATGTTCTACATCGCTGTTTGGGTCGATACTGAGTCACATTCACACCCCTCTTGAGAGTATAGCCTTTCCTCTACCCATTTTAACACAAAAGCCGAAAGAGGTCGATCTCTTAACTGTGACTGTTTTATGATTGAGTTGGCTCTTGGTTTGTAAGAGTATGAGGGCTATGTAGGCACTTTAGCCTCATTTGTGTACTCCTTTGCGGCCGTAGTCAATTTGTCACAGCCATTCACTGCAAGTCCAAGACACTCTGCAGTTGCTGGGTCTCCTAGTATCCTGCATTTTCCTGATGCTGGAGGCCCAACTAAGAATGTGGTCACTTTAGTGGGCAAACAGATCTCAGCGGTCCCAGTTCTCAGGCAGCATAACAGACCTACTTCTGGTTCCGGACCGTGCCACACCGGACCTCCTGTGGTGGTGGGACGACAGAGAGCATCTGATGGCAAGTGAGTCTTAGAATGCTTCTGGCAACATTGTCTATAATAACTGTGGTTTTATGGATGCCTCCTTGAAGGGCTGGAACACACACCCAAATGATCTGATGGAGAGCAGGCTGTAGAGACCCGCAGACAATAGACTCCACATAAACATTTTGGAGATGAGGGCTATAAGAGTGGCACTGATGGCCTTTTTGCTTTCGATTCAGAGGAAAACTGTTCTGATCATTACAAACAACACAGTGTTCATGCACTACGTGAACAAGGGAGGAGACCCAACTGAGAATGTGGTCAGGAGGTTGAGGAGATTCAGAACAACCATAATACTAATTGCACCAGATTGGGCCAAGCGGACTTGGTACCTGGACCTTCTGGACATAACCATCGGCCCTCCACGCCCTCTTCTACTCTCGCAAGCGGGAGGCCTGGTTCTCCATCCAAACACCAACACCTTCAATCTTCACGCCTGGTTTCTTAGAGACAAATATACAAAGACTGTGAGGACATCATGAGGTTTGTAACGAACTCATGGTGGCAACAGTAAAGACAGTTCAAGGGTGTTTATTGAACTATAAATGCAGGGTGGAAAAACGCCTAACCTAAATCTAAGATGGGAGCAAGCGTCGACCATCAAGGAAAAATAAGGCAGTCCTTGTGGTGTTGTCTCAAAATAAAAAGGCCTATACTAAAAAAAAACATTGCCAATTCCTTACAACAAATTACACAAAGGGTGTGGGATAAGGGTACAATAAAGAAAGAAGTGTTCACAAATAAAAATGTAGGATGTGATTGCCAAGGGTCTCCCTTCTCCACGTTTTCAGCATGGGACAAGGTGGGAGCTTGGAGCACAGCACACGCTCAAGCCTTCAGAGCTCGAGCCAACAGTTCTGTATCAACTATCAGGTTCTTTGACGGTCAAGTCTCTTTTCAAACAAAAGTCTCTTGCCTTCGAGGCCTGATGTATCCAAAAAACAAACGCAAAGTTCTGCTTTTCTTATACCTTGGGTGCTGGCTTCACCCCTAGGTCCCCCTCTTCCGTGCGTGGACCTTTCACCAAATCGTATTCAACAAATCAATTTAAACAGTTCCTTTTCAATGCACTTTGGGTGACTACTTTTCACCCCGGATCTCTCTCTTTCGGGCTCAGACCCCTTTTAGACGTTCGCCTCCCTCCTTCAGGTTCACTGTGGCTTTTCTTGCATGCACAAGTTTCAAGGTCTTCTTAAACAGTTCATCAGGCTTTGCACTTGGTTGTCAGCTTCCCTCTGCTGGGTTCGTTCTCGCCAACTTTTACCAAACAGTTCACTATTGGACTTTAGACTTCGCCTTTTCCTGTTAGCATCCCTCCACCGGGTTCACTCTTGCCAACTTTACGAAACACAGTTCATTACTGATTTCACCATGCAGGATTAATTTCCCTTCTTAACAATCATCTGTCGGTCAAAGACTTTCGTCGGTAAAGAGGATTTTACAAGATCCCTGTATGACCACTTTGACCTATCTTCCCAAGGCCTTCTGGTTATGGTAGTCTCTACCTTCAGGTAATCGCCAGGAGTTTTCTGCATGAGCACCCACGTCGTGCCGGACACCTCTGTTGCAGGCTTTCCCCCACTTTTTCTAAAGTTCCTTTATGCTTCCTAAAGTTCAAATTAGCGGTTTGCCACTTTTCGTTCACCACAGCCCGTTTTCTTATCGACTCCCCCTCGACTCACCAGCTGTGATGAACCGCTTGGCTTTCTTCTCCTTCGAGTCAAGGTTGGTACCACAGAGACCAGCATCTCTCCCTGGCTTGCTTATCAGCAGAGGAGGGTCTTGTATACCATCGACATCTGCTGCAACACACGCTGGCCTTTGTTCGCTGTCTTATGTTTCCGTCTGCGGAGGTTTCACAGGCCTTGATAGGAAAGGGCAAGGTTACTTATCCCCTGGTCACCCGTTCGGTATTTGCCGTCTTTCGCCTCCTCTTGAACTGCTGTGCCGAGTTAGCTCTCACGTCGTGCATTCTGCCTTGCTCATAGGGTGCTGTCATGCTCAACCTTTTATCCCTCTGGGGAAGGGAAAGGGCCGTCAGGTGTGTGTGATTCTGGTCAATTGCCTGACTTTGCCTGACCCTTGTATTGGGACATGTCAGGTAAACGGCTCTGGTGTTAGTCCGTTGTCTTTCGTGTTGCACGAAAGTATTTGTGTTGGAAAAGGGGGGCAGTGTTTTCTACATGGTAGGATGGGGTGTTGTAAGAAGGTGGATACCGCGCCTCGCACGTTGGTGTCCCACTCCCTAAGGGCCCCATCCAGTTGATCCTCCCTCCAGGAACTGGATCCAACAGCGATGTCCATGTCCTGGCCACCTGTATGACAGATCCCCGGGTACTAGCTAGGGAGACACCTTCAGGTTTCTCACAGGTGGTCTCAGTTTCACCTATCTAAAACAATTTAACTACCTGTGTTTTATCCTCCTCCTCACACATACAAAAAGGAAGAGAAGATGCGTGGGCTAAACCATAAGAAGACGTTAAGCTTTTACATTTCCAGGTGGTGGAGGGTAAATCTAATGAGAGTTACAGATGGAGGGTTACAAAAGACACACTATTGAGATTGACAGTATTATGTCCATTGCGGAATAGAATATTCCCAAAGGGTTTCGGGCATACTAGACTAGAATGATGACTGCTACATTGACTCTCCAAAGTGGCATACCGACACTGCACTCTTGCCAGGCTGCAGCATGGTCTTTCTACATACCTTCCAAAGGCATTACTGCTGCACACTGTCGGGTCAGGATGCTCGTTTTCAGAGGGCGGTATTGCAAAATGTCTTAATCTGACGTTTGTCTTGAAGATCGCTTTTCCCTCCTCCTATATAACAAAACTGATAGGGTAGTCAATTTAAGATAAGTAATCTGTAGGAGGACACAATCCAATGGAAGAACAAATTAATTACCTTTGGTAATGTTCTTTCTGATGGATGTTTCTCCCACAGCTTCCTCATCTTACATATATTCTTCCTTCTTTAGCCCTTATAATATTCACCTTCTAACATATATTTGTAAAATAATCCCTGGGATCATCAGTTAGCTTAATTTTAACTTGACAGCTGGACTTTTCATAGGCCTGTCACTCTACTGACTGCGTTTGGCAAATCCTCTCTCACTGCCTGGATCAGAAAGGCTGCCAGCTGCTCTCCGGAACCAACACCCTATTTGGCATTTCTGGTTCAGGTGGATTTAGGGCCTTTCTTCCAGGTTGACCCATATCTATCTTCTCTTGGAAAATAGATATGAAGCTGTCTCCTTCTGGCCTCGCTGGCATTCTTTCTGAATCCCCAGTTTTTCAGTTTTTTTGAGGTTTCCTCAAAAGAAGTTCTTTCTTCATAATTGTTTTCAATTTGAAAGAAAACAAATCAACTGCATTGTAATTTAAAATAGAACACAGTGACACGAAGGCCCCTGCTTAAGACCATAAAGTGGATCCAAATTCCAGAAGGGGGAAAGAGATGACTGGCACTGGGGAGGAACTTTGCACAGTTTGACGTCCCCCCACACCTCAGAACAAGGCAAAAGTGCAGAGGTAGGAGATGGCCTAGTGGACGTGGGGCTCTGGTGTGGGGTGCCCACCTGAGCAACACCTGGATAAGGTAGGAAAACCCTTAGATGGACATGCAGGGTCACCCCCCAAACCAGCTAGATGGCTTCACCTGAGAGAGAGACACATATATATCTCAGGACTCACGATGGACGTCACATCCATCCTAGCAGAAATAAAGGCCAAGAGATTTGAAGCCCAACTATCAATGTCAAAAATTAATGCATGCATGGGAAATTCCAAGATTGGGTGGAATCCCTAAAGCATAATCGGCTCTCTGCTGATATCCTAGAAGCTACACTGGAAGTGAAGATTAAAGAACTGGACAAGCTGGGGAGAGAAACATACTTGAAGCTTGATGACATTGAGAACAGGGAGTGCAGAAGCAATATCAGGATCTAGGGCTTCCCACATAAGGAAGGAGAGACCCAGGAGGGCTTGGAAACTTGGAAACAAGAGAAAGGGAGATGGTCTCAAAACATCTGGCTGTGGAGACCCCAGAGAAATTCAGTTTGACAGGGGAGCAGGCCCAGCTGACCGTCCGAAGCCGGTGGTCGCCAATTGCTACTACTTCAAGGATAAAGTCACAAACATCAATAAGATCAGGTCCTGCCCAGATCTGGAGTAGGAAGGACCCAAAATCAAGATATTCCATGACCTATCCGCCTATACCCTGGAACAGCAGAAACAATGCAAGCCTTTCACTACTTGGCTGGTGGTGGGAGGAATATGATACAGATGGGGCTACCCTTTTTCAGGGTCGTTCAAATTTAGGAATGACCAGTATGTGTTTTGAGGGATGTCGAGAAAATACCCACGCTCCTACGTGACCTGAAGAATAAGCAAGGAGAAACATCATAGGGAAACCATGACTGATTAGACAGACTTTTAGAAGGGCCTTTACGCAACTGAGTATACAGAAAGGAGTGCCGGGTGTGATGTCATACGCCGGCCGTGGAAGTGTTGGCAGCAGTGGAAGTACCTGTAAGATGGAGGCCGGAACTGTCTAACGGTCTAGTTTTCTACCAAGATGGCCGCTGCAGCTATATTGGTGGCCAGAGACTTAGCTTCCTAGCATTGTATCCGTCTTTTAGGGGAAATACGGATCTCTTCTGCCAGGAGTTCTAGCTTTCTTTGTGCCTAATATCTCTTCCATCTTATCCATTTCTCTGCCGGAGTACTTTGCTGCCTTTCATTGCCCTCTTGTTCTTTCGCCTACCGCTCCTCTTTGTTTCCTGTCTGTTCACCCGCACCCTTGCGGCTTTCCTTTCCTTGTTTCCCTTGTGTTGTCTCTATCCTTTCTTGTCTTTTACTCGTGCCCGTACTCTTTTGTTGTGCGGTTTCTGACTATCCTTGGTGCTGTACTCAGTTTCTCTTTCTGCTCGGTTCCACCCTTTTTCATTCCGATGGCTTTTGGACCGTTTTCCACTTCCTTTTCTCACTGCGCTCTGCTCGGTTTCTACATTTTCATTCCGACACCGCTTTAACCATCTGCTGCCTCCTTATTACGCTTCTGCCTACGATGCTTACAACGTTTGGTTCTCCCTTTTGGAATATTTCCGCTGCTCACTCCCTAATTATATTTTCTATTTTCTGTGCTCTCTGGACTTTGTACTCTTACCTGTTTTTCTTGGCAGAATCCCTTCCGGAATACTTGAAAGTATTACACCACCTCGTACCGAGGTGGTTCAACACAACTCCCTGCTTTGGTTTAAAGGGATCTCGGTCCGAGGATCCGTAACTGTCTTGAGGAGAGACTGTTTTCTCACATCAGGTTCCACAAGCCTACAGTTGCAAAGAAGTGAGCATCCGCTCAGCTTAAGCTCTGCCCTATTCAGGGAGAGAGACTGCCACAGTTGAACATTTTGACCAGTCACAGACTATCTAAAGGGATCTCTGAACAACTTGTCATCCAGGGTTTTTTGTGCCACAGAGGCTTTTTCTCTGCTTTTGGGAGCTTGCTACACAGAGTCTTCAGGCCAAGGTGGCCTCTGAGGGAGCTCACCCCTACCTTCATCAAAAGAAGGAGAAGAAACCTAAGGAACCTCAGAAACCACGTCGGAAGAAGGAATCCGAAGCCCAGGACCGCTCCGTAGAAGACACAAGTGAGGAAGAAGCACGGGAGCGATTCCCAAGGCTTGACAGATGAAAACCCCACAAGATGAACACCCTGTCACCCAAGACCCACACGTGAGTAGGACTATATTAGTATGTAAAACATCCTGGTGGGTATCTTGTAGGGTGGGAGGGAGGAGGGTGTATGGAGCTTTTAAAATCTGAAGCTTAGAGGACTTGCTACAGACAAGATTTAAGGTAATGGGGACGGGAGACAATGGGTTTGGAAAAAAGGGTGGCGGACATCCTTTGTTTCCAGTATGATGGCCCGGAATTTACTGGGTGTCTTGTGATATCCTCTTTTGTTGGTTTAAGCGATTTCCTGCATATGTTATCCAATATAATTCTTGTGTTGGGGATACAAATTTACCGGTGGTGCACTTGCAGTAACTCGCCTCAGGACCGAGGACATGGGGCCTTGTTATCTCATTTATGGCGAGCACAGCACACTGACAAATAGTCAATACGTAAAACATGACCTCACACAACACCAACATGAGGGTAGCAACACTGAATGTTAAGGGCCCGAGTTCACCTTATAAAAGGTGCTTATTGGCCAGAGAAATCACAAGGAGGAATTTGACAGTGACCATTGTTCAGGAAACTCACTCCATAAGTTGGAGGAGGAACGTGGCATCTCAGGGAGATATGCAGGCATAGCCTGTTGGGCGTCGAATAACTCTGAGAAGAAAGGGGAGGTGGGCATCCTCGTATCGAAGGCACTGAAGCTCACAAAGACCTAGACAAAAGCAGACCTTGACGGAAGACTATTGATGAATCGAGGAAGAATGTATTGTAGGGCGGTCATACTAGCAACCCTGTATGCCCCAAACTCAGACCAGAACCCCTTTGTAGAGAGGGAGTTAATGAAGGTTCAGAAATGGACAGTGGGGTGTCACTATAGCAAGGTGTGACTCTGAACATGATCCTAGACCCCTCAGGGGACTGCGAATCTCTGTCCGGCAGGGAACAGGGCTAGAAATAATGAGGAATGTGGGTTCTGTCTCAAGGAGGGCAGTTACGAGATACATGGAGACATCACAACCCAGACCCTGGAGGATATACATTGTTTTCAGCCCCACATGCAGCACTTTCCAGAATAGATTACTTGCTCATTGAACAGAGCTTTGAACACATATTGCTAGATGTCACAGTAGAAGGGATAATGTGGACATATGGTGTTTATGACTCAGAGGTGGAGTCTCCAAAATCCAGGACCATCGAGAGGGTGCTCTAATGGCACTTTACTGGCTGACAAACCCTTCAATGACCAGCTGAGAGAGCAGACCACCACATTTTTTTTTAAACTAATGACAGTGGGGAGGTAGCCGAGAAATATGCCTGGGAGGCACTAAGGCCATGATACATGGTTACTCATGGCGGAAAATTCAAGAAAAGTCAAGAAAAAGAGGGCGAAACACTTGTTGGAAGCTATATTTGAAGCAGAATTAGCTGCATTAGAAGGAAAATTGCAGGGGTCGGATTAACAAGGCACACAATATTAGCAATTTGAGCGAAAAGCCAGGACATTTTGATGGACTAAGATGTTCTACAAGAAGGGCAAGAAAGTGGGAACACTCTTGGCACAGAGTTTGAGAACCCACAGGCTTGATGGAATGGTGGATATAGTAAAGGGCTTGAATGGGGAATTCATGACGGATATTGTCCTAGAGTTTGCGGGTTGTTATCAGGCCCCTTTTAAGATTGGAGACAAGGCTCCTATGATGGACCTCCCTGTCCTCTCAGCCCCAGATAAAACAAAGTTGAATGGGATGGTAACATTGGAGAAAGTGAAAGCCGCAATAAACTGCCTGAAGCCAAGCAAATCCACTGGACCGGATGGCTTTTCGGCAGCCGAAGGTTATGCCAACATTTTGGCTCCTTTCTTAGCAAACTTATTTAGTGGAATTTGAAGCAGTCAGGGATTCCCACTCTCATTCTTGGTATCTCTAATAGTAGTGCTGCTCAAAGAGGAGTATGATCTGGCACTGTGCTAGTTTTCCTACACAATACCTCTTCTGAATCGTGATGCTAAGATCCTTGCCAGTATACTAGCCTGTGGAATGGATGAGGTCCTCCTGGGCCTGGTCCATGGAGTCCAGATGGGATTTATCCAAAATAGGCCAGGCTAAAATGTTGGATTGATGGTCTCGCCACAGGTGAGGGCATCTGGCATGGTTATGCCGAGAAGGCTTTTGATAGTGTCATCTGGGTATTTATGGAAAAGGACCTGAGGAGAATGGGATTTAGAGGGTCCTGGGTGACATGAGTTAAAGCCCTCTACTCAAACCCTTCAGGTGGAGTGTGGGTCAATAGGCAGGGCTCACAGACCTTTGCGCTGGAGAGGGTGAACGCGGCAAGAGTGTCCCCTCTCTCCCCTTCTGTATGCATTACCAGAGGAACACCTGGCAGCAAGCATCGGAGCTAATGTGCGGATAATGGATGTGGAAATAAAGGGCAGTGGGGTCATTATGACCCTGCCGGTCCAGTAACAACGTGCTGGTAGGCTTACCGGCACTGTTGTTACCGGACCGGCGGAGTACATGTTTGCGGGCCCGATGCCCTCCCGCCCACCAGGTCTGATCTTGTGGGCCGAACTGCGCCCACTCGCAGACTTTCACGGTAGCACTGGCACTTTTATGAATGGTGCCGGTGCTACCATCATCCCCATTCCCATTGAGTCCTACGGGACTCAAATGGGAATGGGGAATAACATTTTTCCAGCTTCTGATTTCCCGGAACGCTGGGGTTGTAATACCCTGGTAATTCCAGGAATCCGATCGCCGCAAAAATCCAGAGTCCGGAGGCCAGCCTGCCAGTTTTACCTGCATGGCTAATAATAATAATACAGCCGGACTCGTAATGAGGACCAGTGTCTTTAAATTTAGCCTTTTTTCAGACTATATGTTGCTCTATGTTGCTATATGTAACAAGCCTACAAGAGTCTATCCCTCATATATTGGAGGAACTTAAGCTATATGGGAGACCATTTGGTTACAAAGTAAACTTTTCTAAATCCATAGCCATTGTTGTGGTTCATTAGGCGTTCACACTCAACTCAATGAGTTCCTTTCTCCCCAATCAAGGTGGCGCACAATAAAGCACTTTTGATTTCGGGTTCACTTTGGTGAGGCCTCCAACCCGTCTCGCACCCAACCCCAACAAATACCCCTTGTCACCAATGGACTAGGAACCAGGCCAGTGTATAGTAAGAATATATATTTATTTAAGATTTGAC